>NC_136119.1:7675204-8992704 GCF_965212315.1 Lampetra planeri
ATATCGTGAATCACCACTTCGCTTTTGGTCAATAATCCCACCTCCGATTCAACAATCACAAAAATCACCACTTTGGTTGCGTACAATTGCGCAACCACCTCTTGCTTCCCACCAAAACTCTCACACCACCACCACCACGTGCTTCGTTTCCCTTGCTCCCTGTCCCCATTGCTCTTCTTCAGCCTGTCTCGCACACGCAGGAAGGGGACATCCATTGAGTAGGAACGCAAAAATCTGTCAAAACTTGACCCCTGCCCCCCTCCCTGTACACACGCGGACTTTTTACCCCCCCCCCCACCTGAGTATGTACAGCTTGACGCACCCCCCACCCCCGAATCCTATAGAACAGCCGATATTTACTCCATGCAGAAACGATCAAGGATTCATAATATTAACGCGTTTAAGCAAACAGATAGTCCACCGCCGGACTATCTAACTAATTTAAAGGCCAACAATGTCGATAAATTATTATCGAGGCTTCACCCCCCCCCCCTGTTTCCTATGCGCACATTGTCAGTAGACCCCCCCCATCCGCAAGCTACTCATTTGGTTTAACCCGCCCCTCCCCCCTCCATACGTACGTGGTTGGCCCCGAACTCAGCAATCACTATGCCAGGCTCACTTGTTCCCTTATACTGGTAGGAACCTCCTGGTTACACCAGCCCACAGGGGATTATTGTGTCCGTCATGCAGGGAGGGGCTGGGTGGGGGTGGGAGGGGTGGGGCTGGGTGGGGAGGGGCTGGGTGGGGAGAGTGGGGTGGGGCTGGGTGGGGAGGGTGGGGCTGGGTGGGTGGGGCTGGGTGGGGAGGGGCTGGTCACCCCGTGGTGCCCTTATAAAACTCAACGTTTATACTACTCACGCCGGCTTGTGCCCGCCCTCACAGTCGGGGATATTTGCGGAATACACCACGCCGCCGTTGACCCGGGCCATTGACCGAGCAACCCAACGTTCCTACCAGCTCCCTCCGTAGGAATGTGTTTATTGCTTCTATAGCTTTTCTGCTCTTCCAAGGACGGGTGTATATTGCAGTGAATCTGAAATATTCAATAGAAAAATTGTTAAGCTCATGACTATTAATGAGGTGGGGGGGGGGTTGCCCCATGTGGAGTGACATCACCCGTTAATGGTTATTGGGGAGGGGTGCGGCATGTGGAGTGCGTGACCTTGTGCGTTAGTGTAAATTTTCACACGTGTGATGAATATTATTGAAGGGTGGGGTAATTTGCAGTGACGTTCTGCACGGATGTAGCACTGTGCTGCGTAGATTGCATTTTTACTGCAACTTTCTGTAAAGAAACGTCATATTTGAAGCGACTTTCCGTAATAAATTATTTAATTCAGCTCGACATTCCTAAGCGTTCGTGTAAAAATCCACCAACTCATGAATATTAATGAGGGGGGGGGGGCCTCATGTGGAGTTAAATAACGCGGGGGGGTGGGCCTCGGACGGACAGACATTTCTGGGTGATTCTAGTATGTAATTAAACTCATACTCTCTCTCTGTATCTGTACTCGTCTCTGTCTCTGCTGGTCTCTGTTTCCTTGTATTATTATCACTTTGTCTATATATGTGTATTTGTCTCATTGTCTCTATATTATTGTCTGTGTCTCCTTGTTTGTCTCTCCCTGTATCGATACCTAGACCTGGATCCCCTTGTCCGTGTCTCTGTCTCTAGCTCCCTTTGTCTTTCTCTGTTTAGCAGTATGGAGTTCATGGGAGATTTTCACTTCAAGGGAACATAGCAATCATAATTCATGATAAATGCATAACAATAGACTTGCACCCTGCAATAGCCATGGTGATTTTACAATTTATCATGGACAGCACTTTGCTGCCCAATTTAGTGTCCAAAATTATCCCAACCCATACAATAAAAATGTTTTATCAGTGTGCTGGAGACCCTCCCCCCCCACACACGTACATTTCACCACACGTGGATATGCCAAAAATTCATCAATCGTTCAAAATAACGCTTACTTTGGCCATTTATAATGAGTTATATGGTGACATTAAATTCGATAGATAAAAAAAATAATGAATATAATTAATTACTTTTATTATTATTATTACGGTGTTATCATTCCAGTCATTGTAATAAATATATATTTTGGAGAAAGGCGGTATGATTGCACATTGTGTTCACACATACTGCTATATGCACATACTGCTTTAATGTAATTGGAAAAACATCCTTTAAGTATATTGAGACTCAGAGTATATTCCTTGAAAATGTATTATTATGATCAACCACTACTATATTTAAGTATATGGAAGTAGAGTGGTGGGATGGTGGAACAATGAAGGGGTAGTTATCCCCATCAACTTGACTTTGATTCCTGGCTCCATGGCTGACATCAGTGGTGAGTGATATAAACGGGTCCTGGGCCCCCGTCTTCAACAAACTGCACTGATCAGCGTGGGAACGTACGCTCACAACCCCCATGACCAACGAGGCATGGGGAGGCTTTCATCCAGCAGTGGATTAACAAAGAGCTGAGAAATAGAATTATGCCAAGTTACGGAAGGTGTAGCCGCCGAGCTAGAAGGGTTAACTCCCCAAAGCAACATTTGCTGCCGTAAGGAGTGCTTACTACTGCCCTAAAGAAGAATTGCCACCACCAAAGTTGAGCCATGCCAGCACCGATGAAATGATCAAGGCCGACTTGCTCATGACACCGGGTATTGATGATGCACGTATACTGACTTGATAAGAGTTATACTTTTTTACGACTTCTCAAATTACAGGTACATCTATCTACAATAACAACTATTCGGACCTAATTAAATCATTACACTAAGCAAGTTAGAGCCCAGTGAAATCAATCTTCTGTTCTGTAAAAGGATGCTACCGTGGGGTAATGCTTAAGACCCTTGACTTGAAATGCATCAATGTCGCCACGACATTGATGCATTAATTTTCTCCTCCTCCGTATGAATGAGTATGCCACAGTCAATCGTATCTCGTACAATGCGGAAGAAGTTCAACATATATACAATTGGCAGTTCACATGTGGAGTGCCAATTGTAGGCCCTCCTACCTCTTCAAAGATATCTAGCCCCAGAGAGGGTCCCTAGAGCTCCCTCTATTGAGGCCCTTCTGCCAGCAGTGGCATGAGCAAATAATTATTACAGGACTACACTTCTACCTTTACTTTGTATGTATGCATGTTGAACCGTACACAGCTAACCATGTTAATCGGAGATGCAGGGGAAGGACAACAAACTAAACACTTTCTGGAAAGGATGTGGGCAATTGTGGGTCTTCAACGACAGTTGCTGTTAGCTTTCTGTATCAAAGTGTGAAACTTTTATTTATTCATAATTTTTTACTTTTATCATGAATCTGGTAATTCGCAACCTCAGTGTTAGAGAAGATGGCACACTTTCACGTCTCCCTGCAGGAAATTACCAAGTGAATGCTGGAGTCAAACCGATGACTATACAAACCCATGTCAAAGAGAAATGTGATAAAGAACAAGGATACCAAGCCCCGCAAATATATGACTAACATGTGTGCAGCACTTTATATGTAAATCGTTTGTTGTTGCTTCAAGCCACTGTACACTAACAGAAAACTAATGAAAATTGCTTGTTAGTCATGACCATCGCAAAGGCTATTAAGACACCGAGATGCCAACGTAAGGAGCCTCAGAGCACAGTGTAGTCTGACATTAAATTTGGCTTTCATCCACATGTCTTTCCCAACAATTGGCAATGAGTTACTGACTGTAGACCTCGCTGGAACCTGGACTCCAGCTATGGCTGTGATGTTGGCTAATCTGGACTTGCACGTCACCGCACGGTCTCCAACAGCCGCAGCAGCCTCCTGTGGCTTGCCAGTTTTGTTGGCAGGGCAGGACAGCCGCTGTATTCTCTGGTGACAACAGCAGCATACAACTAAAAACTGTCATGTTATGTGCGTTCATCATCAGTTGCTGTGATGTGATAATGCAAGGGAATCAGTGTAGATCAGGAGTGGCTGGGAAGCAAATGGATATCACTCCGGACGCCACGTGACATCCAGCACTGAACCACCGAAACAATGCTTTCAATAATGCACAGCGTTAGTATATTTTTCACCAATGATGCAGGGCATATTTTACAGCAGTGTTCCATGTCTGTTGTCTGTGCTTGCTTCCCATTGGCAATGAGCGTACGTCATGAGTGCCGCCTGCAATTTGGAAGCAGGTTGTGATGTTTTTAGGCTGAACCCACGTAAAAAAAAACCTCCATCATTTTCGTTCAAATATTTTATGAACTAACAAAAATTAGTCTGACGAAGACGGCAAACAATTTTAAGTCACATGAACAATGGTGCAGCAACAAACATTATAATCTATTTTGCTTATTGTAAATGGTCGTTTCCCCAACGTTATCCCGATTGTTCTCGGGGTATCATGTCAAGAGACGAATACGGAACTCTCGCAGAGCAGTGAATTGCACCCTGTACTTGAAAATGGTCGGCGGAAGCAGACATTACATAACTATTTCAAAAAATGCCAAGTCACCTCTTATTCACACTAGGCAGCACACCACTTTAGCATCACATTAATTAATTTACTTTTATTTTATAAGCGGCATTTTTCCCAATTAAATGCAAAAGCAACTCATTACACTTAAGAATAAATTTTTAATTGAATCATGGGCAGCTGCCTAGATTGAAACCTAGAATGTCAGTGGTGCCAGCTCAGTCTTCTGACCTCGAAGTCCCCTCGTGAATATCTCGAGGCAGATATTTCTATATTACCCAGTTCATGTTACAATTGACTAAAGAGTAGATATAAGATAACTGATTTGCTCGCAAGCGTATACATTTAAATAGCTATGAAGACAAATGTGGTGTGCTCTCGAGTGAATGTGGACGTGCACGCAACTGCTGTTGCCCCTCTTCAGGCATAATTTCACACAATCCCATGAGCAATCCATATACAGACAATTAAAAATCAAAGATGACAGGTTAGGTAATGACATGAACCAACTTTTTGCACAAACCTCCATTAATGATTAGAGCCCCCTGGTTTTTAGTACAATTCATGAAACAAGGTTCATACCCTTTCTGTCATCGTCTGTAAATCATGCAAAGAGCCAAGTATAAGAATTGACAGACAACAATTAGACATTCACCATTTCTCTATAACCCCATGAATAATTCCCTTGGAAACCGTGCAGCTTCTTTGAATGGTAATAAATTTATGGCCAGTGCGACAGAATGTAGTTAGGCAGTACATATTCTATGTTTGGAAACTGTGTTGCACAAATATACTATACACCAATTTATTCTAATGCATCATTAGTAAAATATAAATCTGTTACAAAACAGGTTGCTAGAATATTCCAGCATATGGCAATGCAATGTACTTAGTGGGTTTCCATGTAATCACTGCATTGTGTTTTAAGGTTGTTGATGTCAGCAGGTCATCACAATATGCCACATGTAATGTGATTCTACACTTTCCTGGTATTTTTAATGACAATTATTGCCAAACAGTGGAGCAGAATCGACTCAGTCGAGAAACATTCACAAGGCAGGGGTCAGCAAAGGGCATTGGAAGGATGGTTAGTAATTCTAGGAATAATGACCAAACATTTAAAGTGACATAATGCTTGTAGCTCTTCTATTTTTTGTTTAAGAACTTGGATGTTTATATTAGTCAAATGTGGTATGGCAGTAATGCCTGTACGAATGGCATTGACGGAGATTTAGAGGTAATTATAAAGAATGTTCTATTCCAGTCCAGAAGAATGCATTTTTGTAATATAATTTATTAATCCTTATTTAGTGTGCAATACACTAATGAGACAGTGGCATAAAATTGGAGGATAACATTTATTCTATTTGCGGACAATCACCAGAGGTTATCCTTGACAAAACTATGCAGAGACTTTTCATTGAAAACGTATTTTGGGATCGTTAAAGTCCACATAAGCGGATGAACCAGCAGGATAAACACCCTTTCAAAAGGTCACACGTAATTAGCCACTACGACTCTAACATAATCTTTGCCAATGTGGGTAGCATGGTCACACGCAGATTTTTAATTAAAATTACTTTTTTTTAAAGGCAACCCATGACAAAATCCACGACTTCTTCTTTCAACTACTGAAGCTTATCTCTGCTTGGTGCGGTTCATTTTAAGAAATCCAGATGTTTTATCTGAAGTGGTTTTATTGGTTCTTCTGAGCAATCACTCAATGCTGAAAGCCCTGTTACTCACAGCAGCTTTTCTGCCTGGCAGCCCTTGGAGGGGGGGGGGGGGTGCATACTGTGAGCACCATAACCTCTAAATGAAATAGGTATTAGATTAACCCCTAACATACCACATATTGGGTCCAGGCTCGATCGGAGTGGCTCATGCACTGCGCTATGAAACCGGTGAACTGGGTTTTATTCTCAGCCATGGCTAACATTAGAGGCGCATGATATCTGAACCAGTCCTGGCCCTCACCTTTACCAAATCCACACTTTTCACCATGATTAAGTGTGGTCATTTGACCACCATGAATGACACGGTGCAAGGGGGAGGCCTCCATCCAGTAATTGATTGCAAATGGGCTGTATATTGTGCTCTAATTTACACCTGTATGCACAAATTGAATACGCACGTTACAATTACGGAATTTTCTACGCACAAATTACCAAATAATCGCAAAGTTACTTTTACCCACAGCTGACACCTGAGTGTTTTTTTTTTACTGAATGCTTAAATGTACAAAATTACTCTCTAGAGTATCTGGGTGGATCATTGGGCCATAGTCCTTTTATCAGAAATA
Source organism: Lampetra planeri (assembly GCF_965212315.1). Lineage (NCBI taxonomy): Eukaryota > Metazoa > Chordata > Hyperoartia > Petromyzontiformes > Petromyzontidae > Lampetra > Lampetra planeri. Next base: position 7,681,979 of record NC_136119.1, read on the forward strand.
CCATGAATGATCTCTCTGGGGTCATGAGTTTAAACTTGGCTCAAGGAGGAGTTATTAAAATTCCAACAGTTACTTTTAAAATTATTTTCTTCCTTCTCTATGCAGGCTAGGCTCATTGGCGCAAGCTTCCCTGTGCTGAACATTTGGCTACCTAGGTGCGGTCGGCTGTGCGTATTAATCCACAGAATATAATAGTCCCTATCTTTTTCGACTTTGATTCTTGATTTTGTATCGTCATCTAAGAAAGGCTTACTCGGATATATGAGTGGAGTAGTAATGTCTTGCTGCCGGTGAAGCACAGTATATGCTCTGGCTGCTAAGGTCAAAGTTCATCGGCTGGAAAGAGGAGATATCCCCCCCCCCCCCCCATTAATGCTTTGGTGCAGCATAATTGTGTGAAGGACACTACTGGAAAATGCTAAAGATTATGGGAAAAAATGTCCAGGGCAGATTATTAAAGGTACGTTGGTCGAAAAATGATGACATTAAAAAAGGAGAGTGATAGCAGATTGGATTGTTGCTTTTCATTTGAAAATGAAAAGCATTTGAAAATGAAAAGCAACATTCCACTATGCTGAAAACGAAACGTTTTAAATCAGTGCATATTATCTGCGTCATATGAAAGTACACTGGAAATGGCACAAAAACTGAAATTTTCACAAAGGAGCATTCTGGAAATTACACACATAGAAAACAAGAGGAACATATGGGATTGTAAAACAAACGCAAATTTAGAGACACCTTCTGGACTATTAATGAAAGTAAGTGCGCTTGGGAAGGACCCATCACTTGAAGGGATGATGGTCGATGGAAAAGACTGGTGAACGGAATGACATCTCAAAAGAGGAAACATGCCCGAGAGGACGACGACTGTGGAAGATGCAGCGGTAAGATTAGCTAATGTGCAGACGCATGGCAATGACGATCGAAGCTATGTTTTTTTGCAATTACATAACAAAAAAGTATTACAGTAATAGGTAAAAGCAACGTTCACCAACATTCTAATATTAGTTAAAGTGATATTGGAAATGGTCGACCACTGTTAGGTCCTTAATCCTTTTGTATTTCTAGGGCCCTTTGTTAATCTACTACTGGATGAAGGCACCTGACTTGCTGTGTCAGTCATGGGGGTTGTGTCACTACTTTACCAAGCTGGTCAGTGTGAGTTGGTGAAGAGGAGCCCAGGACAGGTTCAAATGTAACTTCCCACCGATATTAACCAGGGCTGGGAAATTAACTCAGTTCACAAGTTTCACACTAACCACTGCGCCACTACTCCCCCAGTGTAATTTACCCAGACAGTTAGGTAGATGCACAAGGCCATTCAAGTTGCATTCGTGCAGTGGTTTTAGCCAGACCAGCGGTTGGGATGTAAGTGCTCTGTTTCTATTACATTCACCGTTCTGGATACAAACCTATTTATAGATGACACCCCCGAAAATACCATATCCGGTCTCCACTGCCTAAAACAATAACTCTGGGGACTATGGCACGTGAAAGACTTCAGTTCAAATTTATGTCTAATTAGCATTAATGTTAGCGGCAACAGCATGGGTTCTAGAGCCACCTAATTGGAGCCGTGAGATTTGAACTGCCGTGACCCGACGACAGACACCTCAGAGAAAAGCTTTCTCTGACAACTGGCTGTCGCGTCCTTCAGTGGAAATTTAATGAAGTCTGTACAGTTAATTTAATCATTTAGTAATACTGCATGGGGGTTGTATCCCCCTCCCCTGAAATTGCTTTGGAAAATTGCACCACATTCATGCATACAAAATATACTTTATAATTTAATAACTCGACATTGGCCAATTGGAGATTACTGCAGGTGTCTATTTTTTTTGTAAAAGAAACCCAAAGTTTATTTGAAGTGCATATAACATGTAAGTGTTTAAGTAGTGGGGCTATATAATTTTTAATTGGTTAAACAAGGAACCATTGTTTGTAATGAGCCAAATTCCCATGGGTTGAATGATGCCATTAATACTACCATGGGTGTAATCAAGAAATACTAATGATAATGGCACTGACGATGATGATGATTCATGTTCATTGATGTTCGGATTTCATTGTTTTCAATGGGCTGCTTTAAAATGCATCTGTAGAGCAGGTTTAGTTAGAATAGAGAATCATAATGCAAAACTATCAGTGTAGTCGCGACAGAAAATTGATTTCCCCTCTGCATTAAATGTGGAAATTAAAATTTTAGAGGCTAATGAAAAAGGTAAATTAGCAATTATGCTTTTATAACAATTAAGGAGCAATGTCATATATTTACGTGACCCAGCATTAATTAAAAGCAATTGCTTTCTCTAGTTAAAGAAAAAAGCAGCCAAATTCACTTTAGAAAAAAAAAATCTATATTTCTCTGTCATCATATGTAGCAAGCTCAAACTCGCACACCTCTGTTACCACTACTGTATTACAATCGAATTATGTATTTGGATCTCTAATTGTAACTGCCACAGACGTGCACTGTGCTCTCAGCAGAACCAATACGCTGGTCTGATTGTAATGATGCCTTGAATCCCGTGTATATGGGACAGCTGATTAGGGCCATGCCAACCATCACATTTCCATCCCCTTCAACGTCTAATCCACAACGTCTCTGTGATCTTTCCTAATTACAAGCAGGTTCATTAAGCAGACCCATGGCACATGGTAATTGCCATCAGGGGCACAAATCTTCTCTGTTTGGTTATGTTTCTAGTGAAGCCAACAGACCACGTTTCGCCCCCCTCCCCCCCCCCCCTTTACCAAAGTCTTCCCTCCCACCGCCCTCACAATTCCCCTGTGGGCTAAAAGCCGAACAGCTGTGTGTCACCCGGCACGTAACAACTAATCTGGATGGCACAGATGGTGGGACATGTGGGGCTTGCACAGAACAACCTCGTGTTTATCATTCTAACCGCTCGCCAAAAAAACCTCCCCTCCCACTGCTGAACAAATACCACCATTATTGATCCTTAGCGGAGAAATTACCCAGAAAAACACTCTTTTAATTGCATTTTTTGCATTATTAATCAAGTTTAAACTAATCACTTGTTTCTATAATTACAGTAATGAGAGACAGTTTTAAGCTCCCATAATGGTGCTTCTGGGGAAATATGCAAGAATAATACTTTAAAAATTCCGTCATATTTTTTTACGTAATACATATTCTAATTTGCGTTTATATAGATTGTCTTTTTTAATACTTACCTTACATTTTATCCCAGCAAATGCCACCCTTCTGTGCCATTATTTACGAAATTCATCGGATGTCTCACTTTCTGTAATATATATTTTCTGATTATAAAATAATAATATTATTGCCATATTAAGGTTGTTTTGAATTACATTTCTATCGATATCAAATCATGTGTATTTTTTTCGAGGCCAAGCATAATGTGTATTGAGTGTCTTGAGAGAGCATTTGCAATGGAATTCTATTCATCAGTGATGGAAAAATACCAATCCACATATATGACAAAGCTTTTAGTCTTTCAAATGTAGGCAAATATTTCACGAAAGAATTAGTTTATATATTAAAAAATCCATAGATCACAATTTACTAATTGTTCACTGTTGCAAAAAAAAGTACTGAAATAGCGTAACATTTATTTTGCCCATTTTTTTCTCCTTAAACCTGTGATCTAAATAAGTAAACAGTCATGCAAAATGGTAGCTAATGGCTCTGTTTTATGTGCCTACTATCTAGAGTATTTATACAGTAAATGAATTGAATTCTTCTTACAGCAAAGGTCAACAGACACTTTTCTGGCTTGTAATAATAGGATTATTGATGACAGGTGCTTTGTGGCATCAGAAAAGACCGTATCATGAACAACGGAAAATCTATGACTTAGCTACACAAAGAAAGTGAACGTGTTTGATATTACTAGAGCCGGTTATTATTGCAGCAGGTTTAATGTGAGCTGCCTGAGATGTAATGGTGCGACGTTAGGCGAATTGCGCAATATTGCCTGCTATAGATTGTGAAGTGGCACAGGAAATTATTTCGAGTTGACAGGCTGTTTGAACGCTGGCTGTGTATTGATGTGATAATTACCTTTCACCAAACATGCCTTCTGGCACAACTTACGAGTCCCCAGAAGCCAGTGCCATTCATGGAGACAGTCCCTCATGCCAAGACACCTAATTGGCACGCGGAATGACTTTAATATAACCTCATTAAAAAATAATAACAACTCTCTGTCTCATCTTCACAAATTGAAAGACAATGGCTAAAAGCATGAACCTCATCCAAATATTGAAATCAAATAAAATAAGAACATCATGATGCATATTATGGTCCAAATGTACTTAGTTTCGATACGGCAGCCTTCATCTGTAAAACAATGTACATGTAATTTGACATTTTTGGCTGAGCCAGATGAGCAATGAAACGGCACAGTGGTGTCTTCATTTACATTGGATAAACAGGAATGGCAAGGCAGGAGACCTTCCCCACCAGGGAAAAATAAAACTGAACCAGATCCGCTCATACAGTTTTTTAAATAGGATCATTAGGGGGTCTGCTTTACTGCACGGATATACGTAATTCTATGCACTACTAAGTAATTTTATTTAAACAAAAAAAAACAATATTATGGACTTGTATTTTAAACAAAATTGATTTTTCGCCGTGTGAGGTGACTACCAATACAAAACAGCAGTGCATACATTTCCACTTTAAGAGTAACTGTGAAATATATGTATTGCATGTTCACCTGCTGGTTGGTGAAGCTGCTGGTTTTGCAATACAGAATAATAAAAAAGGAATTGGCAGGGTGACTCAGGCAGCTAATACAATGTCAAAGTGTTTTGGTACTGACAAAATTCTGGGTTCGAATCCAGACAGCCACCTTTGATTAAACCAGATGCGTAAGTGTCGTGAGTTGATGATCTCAGCCTGTTCACAAATGGTTGCAAAATAATCCAACATATGATCTCTTTTGCTTTTTTTGAATAAAATATGTTTTATTCCATATCCTCGCTCACATTATACATTGTAACATCCTGACGTTCTGGATGGCATTACCAGGGGCATTGACGATACCAGGTAAACCGGACTCATCAGAGTAGATGGGGGGGAATTCGATTTTCTTTGTGGAAGGGGCCGGGTCATTGCCGTTCTGGTCTCAGGTATTTAAGTCTGCTATGTGCTTTAGGAATGGACCCCATGTACGTATTTTATTCTTCTTCCTGGTCTCTGAGCTTATAGCTCAGATGCTCCAGTGCTGAGATTGGGCCTAATAAATACAGCCATTGAGTATGGCAGGGGGCTTTGTGATCTTCCACGTACTCAATATGGTTTTCCTGGCCTCTATATTGAAAGTCCTGAATAAAATGTTCTCTTCTCGAGTTAGTCCCACTTTTCTTAGGTTCCACAGGGTAGTTTCCACACTTATTTTTACAAATGTATTGTTAATATTATTGAATTCCCCCATTACATGTTCATATAACTCAGCAATAGTCAGGCATAACCAGAAAGCATGTTCGCAATCGTGTATCACGCCCGAGGAGCACCTCGGACAGTTTGGAGATAAGGCTGCATCATTACCTCTTTAACTTCGTGTGACAAGCACATATTTGGGATGTATAAGGTGAGCGAGCCCCTAGTGTGAATACAGAGGCCGACTGAAGGTACTTCAAAAGTAGTTATGTGGTGTCCTCTTATGGGGTTGTTCTCTGCACTCGGTGTTGCACTGTTAGCTGTGAGAGGCCAGAATAGAAATTTAATTTTATAACATGATGCCGACAGCAACATTCATGAACAATTGGGGCGAGGAAAAAATATGCAAGATTTTATTAATAATGCTTTTTTTCTCACAGCATGCTAGACTTCTGCCAGAAGCTGTAGTTCACCTGGGGTTTTTGTTTCTGGCCAGCAGGTTAGAGGTCAAGGTCACAGACCTCCCAAAAGCCACAATAAGAAAATAATTCAGTACAGTAAAAATATTCCAACACACAAAGCATGTTAGCATTGATATGCAGGTCAGCATTTTGGGTATGTTGTATTTCTGAATAGCAAGCTTTTCTATTGTTTTTTTCTTGGGTAAAATACAATTGCAGACCTTATTTTGTAATACAAGAGTAATGAAAGATTTTTGAAGGCAGATTTAAAATATATCAAATATAATTACTGTATAGATTACACTCGTGGAAAAATGTGCTCCATGGCAAAGTAAAGGTGTGAAAAGCATATAAATGACCATAACTGCATAATAACCAAGACAAATGATTTCCCATGGCTTTAAAAATATTACAGTTGGCTTGCGATTCACACAAACTCGCTCACCATAGTATTCTTTGAGTGCACACATGTGTGCTTGTATGAGCTTGTTTGTGTTTCCTCTGATTTCTTGGGTGTGCAATAACATCAAATGACCTTTAGACACTGACAGAAATGCATGTCTCGACCTGATTTCACAACACACACATACTCTAGCCCACATTATTTAAGATCCTTCACGCACGCACATTTCTTTCAACATGCTCGTACACATTTTCAAACTTGTGGGCACGCGTGATTTCACTTTTCACTTTCCTCCCTCCTTGAGAGAATACAAAAAAAAAGACTGCCGTGATCATCATAGACTATATATGAGGATCGCTGTATTGTATGAGCGGTGGTGCAAGGGCCCCCATGAGTTGCAGGGAGAACATGCTGGAGTGTAGGCTGGTTAAGAGTTTTTTTCCAGACAGAAATGGAGGAAGATGTGCCCAGATTGAATAGAGAAGTTGATCAGTGTGGCACCAGAAATTAGTAGTGCATGTGCAGGGTATGTGACTAAGAGGATATTATAACATCTAGGTGGTAGGGGTAAGGTATAGGTAATTGAACCAACATGTGTGCAAAAGCATACCGAGTTCAGGGCAGGTTCGAGTTCGAGGCTTCTGTTTCAGACTACCTCTGCAGAGAAAGAAAAATAAATAGGTGTAGCATGTCGCCAGAGCACAGACTGCAGGCAGAACGAGTAGACAAACTCGACTCTGCAGTATCAGCGTAAAGCAGTTTATTTTTTCTACCTGTGAGATATCGGATCCTTTCGCCCGTGCAATGTCGTATGAGTTTTGGCAGTTTCACGAGCGTAACAATTATAGCTTCAGTTCGTGCTGCGTACATATGTTCCTAACATGCCAGTTAAATTTAGCAGTGGTCTATATAGGCTGTGGTATAAACTGATGTGGGAATATTCGTCAATTCGTGAAAATGTATCGCACTACATGGTGAAGAATTATATCATGGAAGATATATCAGTACATGCATGTTCATGTAACTACTGTTAACACGATGCCTAAACTTGTATGTGTTCTCTGATGCATGTGCAGTCATACCTCTGCGAACGAACCATCTGCAAACGAAACTCCTTAAAACGAAGTTGGCCATGGAGGACCTTGCCCCCCGCCCCCTATTTGTGCAATAAAATTGAAAAAGTTAAACATAAAAAAAACATATCCTCAGAAATCATGCGAAGCATTTCAAAAGATTAAAACGTTGTATTCCCCTTTCTGTATAGTTGGAAATTGTCAACTAACTAGGTTAAATAACATCCAAAGTGAGTTTTAATTCATTATTTGGTGGGTTGACATACGCGCCCTCACATGTAACTGTGTACTATGTCGATACTTCAAACATGTCTTAACACGATCGTACGTATATTGAACTTCTTTCACACCGTACGTGGCCAACCATGCTAATCGGAGGTGCGGACATGTATCATAAGCAGTTGGTAGGCCAGCGATGAACACACTGCACTTGGATTGTATTCCTGACCGTCCTTAACCAGTCCCGTCTTTACCAACCCACACTGGCAAGCGTGGTAAATTATTTTTTAAACAACTCCCATGATCAACACAGCATGGAAGAGGCCTTCATCCAGCAGTAGACTGACAAAGGCCTGTCCACACAGGATCAATATGTACCTCTGTAATAAAAATACGAAAGTTTGGCCCAAACGAGTTTCTGTCTACTTAACACAAAGCAATGTACAAATGCTGTAATGTGAAATATATTTTAAATTTAACGTGAAATGTGTTCGTGCTTGCTTTCCAAACTACTTTAGCTCTAAAATCGTTAGTGATCTGCTGGAGTAGTATCCTACATTAATTCTACTTCGTTCTCACTCGTAAATCCATATTTACGCTCAAATATAATACACATCAAAAACTCTTACTAGAGTTGTGTTTCATTAAGGTGAAATATAAGATTACAGTAAAACTATCATTTAACCATCGTATGAAAATGCAGCAGTGATCAAATTATTTTTATGACTTGTAAAAAAAATAACTGTAGGAAGCAATTATAAACATTTCAGGTGCTCTAAATTGTAGCAGTATTGTCGAAATGAAATGGTGCGATAAGCTTGAATATGCAATTGGACGTGATATTTTCACAATGCTATGATATACCTTCTATAAGTGTGCATCCCAAAACAAGGCAGTGTCTTAGGACAATCAAACAGACCTCTTTTTTACCAAAACACAACTGCCCGCCACCCCTTCGACCCCTGACACTCAGCACCAGTTTGAGACGCACTTTTTGATTGGAACCAAAACACATCCTCATTCTTTTCCAACACCCTCAGCCAAAGCACCACATCCATCATTGTTGGGTCACACAACAAGTATTATTGCAAATTGTGATATTCTTACTGAGCAGCTCAAATAGAACGGATCAACCAATTTTCGCCTACATTGAAATTTAATAAACTGCTAGCATTATACATAATTCTATGTAACACCTATTTAATTAAAACATTGAGAATAATTAGTTTTTTTTTAAACAACGATCGCTGCAAGGTTGTATAGCTTATGCTGTATATAAATTAATAAGTGTTAGAATGTTACAATCTTATCAAGTAGCGTAGGTCAATAATGATTCACACAAATATTTAGTTGGGCTTTTTAATTGTATAATTAAAATAATTGAAAGTAATATGCAATTAAAATGTCGTCAGTGGAAATAATGAAAACCAATGCATTTGTAAAAGAGAGGATGAGATATAAATTGCAGAGATATGATACATTTTAGCTCACAACATACGCAACATATTGAAGAATTTCACGTTCTACCAATGTATTGCTTAGTTAAACATAGAAACAAAAAACAATAACACAATTAAAACGAAACATCTTAAATGACTATCCCGTTTTGAATTGCAATCGAAAGCAACATACATGATTTCATGTTATGCTACAATCCAGCTATAATTTCTCAATTAAAACTTTTAAATTAAGAGTACTCTGTGTATTAGAACGTATTGCAGTGATGCAAATGAAGAATATTGTAAGGTCATGCAATTCGAGCTTGCCCCGTGAAATTATTCGGAAGGCGTTCCCTAATGACATCATCAGAATGACAATGCCAAAGGCAGGTGATAAAAGCAATCGTCATGCCTTTCTTTCATGATCAGTACCTCTCGCACACACAATTAGGACTTCCTGCAAGCATTAGTTAAAACTATATTAGCAATGACATAATAATGATATGCTTATTGTGGAGTGGAGCAGTGGTGCAGTCGTTAGTGCAGTGCAGTTTACCAGCCATGGCTCACATCAGTAGCTAGCGAGTGATATCTGAACCAGTCTCGGGGCCCCTCCCTAACAAACGTGTACTGACTGGCATGGCAATCCATAAAAGGTTTTCGGGTTAGATGGCGTAAATATAAATGTGTCCTTAAGCCCGCCACCACACGAAACAGTCATTTAGTAAGGTTTGTCACCTAAAGAAAACGTGCCAATTCGTTACTAGCCTAAGTGTTAAACTGGCATGGTAATATATATTTTTTCTATCTACGTGACTTTACCGAAAAAACCAGAGAGTAATGTACATATGATCAAAAACCCCACGTGATTGACAGTGTGGGGAGGACATCATCCAGCAGTGGGTTGATAAAGGGCTGTGAATTACATTTCTGCATCAAGAAACCAAACAATACAATTTGCATATTATAAATGATAAAGTACTTCTATGGATGATAAAGCATGTACATTTTAAATACCTGATGAAAGCAAATACATGATTTCATAAGATCTATCTTGTGAAAATTGGTCTCGGTTATCGCCTCCTATACAGAGGACTAAGAGAAGCAACCATAATGTCTCGAATTAATTTCCCCTGAGCAGGGCTTGTAGTCTATTCATGTTAACCTGCCCAGATGCCCTCAAGAAGGGTCTTCTGGAAGCTGTCAGATCGTTTCTGTTTCACTCTGCCGTTCTGCCAGAGGTGCCATCCACCCATGGCAGAATAATCTGCAGGCCCGCCTGGACGAATATCCCAATAAACATGTCACGTGGTTGGAACCGTTTAATCAACGTTGGCTCAAGGTTACATATTTACTGAGACGCTACAAATATATACAAATCGTTACTGCATAAAAAAAAAATGAATACAATTTACGGAAACATGTTTACGATACATTTTATAGATTTTGTTGTAAAAAAAAAGACAAGCCTTAAACTTAACAACGGAATGGCGTTTTGCTAAATTTTCCACTGTATAGCATTTTTTTCTATTGTCATGTAGATGTAAACATGGATCAGATGTCAATTTCAAGAGGACATTTATTGAAACAGTAAAAACGAAAGCACGTTACACAAACTCACTGTCCCATCACAATATCATAGTGGCACTTATTGTTCGTACACATTGTTGCTATGTATTAACATGAAATATATTTAAGTTGTGATTCAGTCACAACTGGAAATACTTGCCCGAGGTTATTGGGACATGGTGGTGCACGACAGCTTGCCAGAGGATCTGAGGGCTTCACAATCATTCTGTATTTCGATTTAAAGCTTTTGTGACTGCAGGGATTCATCTTCTTGGTTCTTTCGGTAAAGTCACGTAGAAGGGAAGTAATAAAATAATAAAAATAAAACATAATAAAACAATTCTCACGACGTTTCGGCCACAACGCAAGCAGCCGTCCTCAGGCGAAGAATGAGACATTATCAAGCTAGGAGCTTATATAGGTGTAGCGAGGAGGAGCGCCTTAACAAAAGAATGTGCATATGAAGAGGAATTTAGCATACCAATGGGCAATGCGTAGGAGGTGGGCGGAGGGGTTTCAAAGTCCCATTATGCCCATGCATTATGCAGGATCAACAGCACCACGGGGGGGCGCAAGGAACAGCGTTAATAAAGGAAAGGAATGTTAATGATATGTAGCTGCATTTACCAAACAACCATGTAGAAAACCAAAGTAAAAAACTACATAAAAAACTAAAATATAAACTGATACTTACTATACTCTACAATAAGCTGAGTTACTAACAACAAATAATAAATTACAATTCTACGTCGTAAGAAGTATATAATATACTTCCATCTAAACTTTATTCTCTTAGCATATACAGTACTATATACTGCCATAGATAAACCCAACATTAAATTATATACTGTATTGCTGTAAACCACCCTATACTTTATACATTTTAATATAACACTATGTATTATTCAACTCACCCTAATGTGTATCGAAATGGTTTATAACGTCCTTCCAATGATTGCTAAGCCTGAATCCATCTTCTCGGTTAAAATTGTCTCTGTGTTTGTATATGTGGATCGCCTCATGAACGAATCTCTCATGATAGCCAGATGGCTTGCAGAGAACCTCCGTCTTGGAGAAGTCAATGTCATGTGAGCCCACTGAGTTGTAACAGTGGTCTGCCACGGCTGAGGTGTTTGTCCTACCGTGTTTTAGATCAGCTTTATGTTCACGAATGCGGTCTGAGACGTGTCGTTTGGTTTCCCCAATGTAACTGCTACCACAGAGGCAACTTAGTTTGTAGACGCCAGGGTACTGTATGTCTGGAATCACATCTTTTACAGACGGTACCAGATCACGGATTTTATGTACTGTGTTGAATCGGACCTGGATCTTGTGTTTAATCAGGATTTTGGAGATCTTTTTTGTGACCCCAGCAATGTAGGGTAAGGTGATGGTCTTGAAAGGCTCCTCAACAGGATCCTTCTTGATGGTTGGAGTGATGGCTTTGCGGATTGTGTAGTCGGAGTAACCATTAGCCTTAAGAGCTTGGCGTACGTGTTTGAGTTCACTGGAAATGTGTTCATGGTCGGAGATGCATTGGGCTCTATGATATAGAGTCTTGATGAGGGAAGTCTTCTGGGATGGATGGTGGTGGGAATCCGGTTTTAGATAAGCATCCGTGTGGGTGGCTGTCCTGTAGACAGAGTGGCTCATTGAACCATCAGGTCTCCTTTTGATTAGGACATCCAAAAAGGGTAGCTTGCCATCATTTTCGACTTCCATGGTGAATCTGATGGCTGGGTGTATGGAATTGATGTGGTCGAGAAATTGGTCTAGAGCAGGCCGGCCATGTGGCCAGATGACAAAAGTGTCGTCTACGTACCTCTTCCATAAGGTCGGGCGTAGAGTGGCAGTCTGGATGGCGTCCGTCTCAAATTTCTCCATGAAGATGTTGGCTACAACCGGAGATAGGGGGGAGCCCATTGGGGTGCCCTCAATTTGCTTGTAGAAGGTTCCATTCCAGGTGAAGTATGTATTGGTTAAGCAGTGTCTCACCAGGGGGGGGTACCCCAGCATTTAGTCCTTGATGAACCAAGTCTTCAATGATTGCGATGGTGTCAGGCACAGGCACCTTGGTGAACAAGGAAACCACATCAAAACTGACAAGCAGGTCGTCTGGGGACAGGGCAATCCCCTTGATTGTCGATACCAGGTCAGTAGAGTTTAGTACTGCAGAGGTGGTTTTTCCAGTGAAAGGCCATAGGATTTCGGACAAAAAACGAGCCAGTTTGTAAGTGGGGGAGTTGATAGTAGAGACAATGAGACGAAGAGGTGTATCTTCTTTATGTATCTTTGGCAAGCCGTACAATCTTGGTGGCCTGGCTGCAGAAGGTTTCAACGAGAACTGTTTGGTCTGATCAATTAATGCGGTTGAAGCAGAAATGATGTTGTTGGTTTTGGAGACGAGGCTGTTGGTGGGGTCTCTTTTTATTTTTGTATAGCTGCCATCGTTGAGTAGTTCTTGAATTTTGTTGTTGTATTCTATTTTGTCCATGATGACAGTGGCATTGCCTATGTCGGCTGAGAGGATGACAATGTCATCCCTCTTTTTTTTTTTGAATTAGCTCAATTAAAAAAGAGGGATGACATTGTCATCCTCTCAGCCGACAAAGGCAATGCCACTGTCATCATGGATAAAATAGAATACAACAACAAAATTCAAGAACTACTCAACGATGGCAGCTATACAAAAATAAAAAGAGACCCCACCAACAGCCTCGTCTCCAAAACCAACAACATCATTTCTGCTTCAACCGCATTAATTGATCAGACCAAACAGTTCTCGTTGAAACCTTCTGCAGCCAGGCCACCAAGATTGTACGGCTTGCCAAAGATACATAAAGAAGATACACCTCTTCGTCCCATTGTCTCTACTATCAACTCCCCCACTTACAAACTGGCTCGTTTTTTGTCCGAAATCCTACGGCCTTTCACTGGAAAAACCACCTCTGCAGTACTAAACTCTACTGACCTGGTATCGACAATCAAGGGGATTGCCCTGTCCCCAGACGACCTGCTTGTCAGTTTTGATGTGGTTTCCTTGTTCGCCAAGGTGCCTGTGCCTGACACCATCGCAATCATTGAAGACTTGGTTCATCAAGGACTAAATGCTGAGGTACCCCCCCCCTGGTGAGACACTGCTTAACCAATACATACTTCACCTGGAATGGAACCTTCTACAAGCAAATTGAGGGCACCCCAATGGGCTCCCCCCTATCTTCGGTTGTAGCCAACATCTTCATGGAGAAATTTGAGACGGACGCCATCCAGACTGCCACTCTACGCCCGACCTTATGGAAGAGTTACGTAGACGACACTTTTGTCATCTGGCCACATGGCCGGCCTGCTCTAGACCAATTTCTCGACCACATCAATTCCATACACCCAGCCATCAGATTCACCATGGAAGTCGAAAATGATGGCAAGCTACCCTTTTTGGATGTCCTAATCAAAAGGAGACCTGATGGTTCAATGAGCCACTCTGTCTACAGGAAAGCCACCCACACGGATGCTTATCTAAAACCGGATTCCCACCACCATCCATCCCAGATGACTTCCCTCATCAAGACTCTATATCATAGAGCCCAATGCATCTCCGACCATGAACACATTTCCAGTGAACTCAAACACGTACGCCAAGCTCTTAAGGCTAATGGTTACTCCGACTACACAATCCGCAAAGCCATCACTCCAACCATCAAGAAGGATCTTGTTGAGGAGCCTTTCAAGACCATCACCTTACCCTACATTGCTGGGGTCACAAAAAAGATCTCCAAAATCCTGATTAAACACAAGATCCAGGTCCGATTCAACACAGTACATAAAATCCGTGATCTGGTACCGTCTGTAAAAGATGTGATTCCAGACATACAGTACCCTGGCGTCTACAAACTAAGTTGCCTCTGTGGTAGCAGTTACATTGGGGAAACCAAACGACACGTCTCAGACCGCATTCGTGAACATAAAGCTGATCTAAAACACGGTAGGACAAACACCTCAGCCGTGGCAGACCACTGTTACAACTCAGTGGGCTCACATGACATTGACTTCTCCAAGACGGAGGTTCTCTGCAAGCCATCTGGCTATCATGAGAGATTCGTTCATGAGGCGATTCACATATACAAACACAGAGACAATTTTAACCGAGAAGATGGATTCAGGCTTAGCAATCATTGGAAGGACGTTATAAACCATTTCGATACACATTAGGGTGAGTTGAATAATACATAGTGTTATATTAAAATGTATAAAGTATAGGGTGGTTTACAGCAATACAGTATATAATTTAATGTTGGGTTTATCTATGGCAGTATATAGTACTGTATATGCTAAGAGAATACAGTTTAGATGGAAGTATATTATATACTTCTTACGACGTAGAATTGTAATTTATTATTTGTTGTTAGTAACTCAGCTTATTGTAGAGAATAGTAAGTATCAGTTTATATTTTAGTTTTTTATGTAGTTTTTTACTTTGGTTTTCTACATGGTTGTTTGGTAAATGCAGCTACATATCATTAACATTCCTTTCCTTTATTAACGCTGTTCCTTGCGCCCCCCCGTGGTGCTGTTGATCCTGCATAATGCATGGGCATAATGGGACTTTGAAACCCCTCCGCCCACCTCCTACGCATTGCCCATTGGTATGCTAAATTCCTCTTCATATGCACATTCTTTTGTTAAGGCGCTCCTCCTCGCTACACCTATATAAGCTCCTAGCTTGATAATGTCTCATTCTTCGCCTGAGGACGGCTGCTTGCGTTGTGGCCGAAACGTCGTGAGAATTGTTTTATTATGTTTTATTTTTATTATTTTATTACTTCCCTTCTACGTGACTTTACCGAAAGAACCAAGAAGAATCATTCTGTAGTTTTAAATTAAATCTAAAAACTCACCTTTTTAAACTTGCTTTTACTTAAGATTCTTATATAGTGTTATGTTTAATATGCCTTCGATAGTAATTTATTATAATGCAATTTTGTTTGTATGGAATTTGCTTTTATTATTCTTGTGATTTAGTCTATACATTTTTTTAAATCTGTACAGCACTTTGAATGGCATAATTTGCACGAAAAAGTGCTTTAGAAATAAATACTTGATTGACACGGACAGTCAAAAGGTAAAGCACGCCTTCGGATTGCTGCTTAACGGGCCTAAAAGGGGGAATCGGTTGGGGGGAATTGAATGGGATTGGATGTAGAAATACAAATGTGAAGAGTGGCAAACGGAGGATGATTGATAAAGTGGAACGTTTAACACGTAGTAGGCTTTCGCGAACAATATTATCCATAAATAATAGTTTTTTTTGGGTTACATCCAGTTAAATATAAATGTGTCGTTAAACCAGCCACCACCCGACACAGCCAATTAGTGAGGTTTGTCACGTAAACAAAAAGTGACAATTCGTTGCTCGTACAGCACACCGGGTGGAACGGTTGGAATCCCTTGGGAAAGGTGGAAGGCGATTGGCTGGAAGGAAAGCAGGTTAAGGAACCTTCGAGAAAAGGGGCTTGAGGGATGATATAAAGAGGAAGCGAGATAGAGAGAAAGAGTTTGGAACGCTTGGAGTCAAGGGAAACCTTGAAGACCCGCACGTGTCTCGTGCTGGAAGAAATAAAGACTCGTACTGTTCAAGACTGCTGTGTCGGGCGTCACTACATTTATATTGTACGTACAAGTGTATAATTCCAGGGTGAGTTCTTGCAACACTACTGGCCATAAACTATTAACTCGCTCACAGGTTAATGTTAGTATTGGGTACCACGTGATGTTGTCGTGTCAGTGTACTCTTTGCTCTTCTACTACTCCACGAGGCCAGGTGAGTTTGTCGTACAGGTAAGAGAAGCACAGATTTCAAAGCACAGGTAAGCCTTGCTGGTATCAACTTTACTTTTGTTGGAGTTGTGTTTCGTTTCTTGAGTCACTTCCCAAAAGCAATGTTGTGACTTGTTAGCTACGTCACACCGGTTACACGTGGCAGGCAGTCCCATTATTTGTAGCATCATGCCCGTGTTGGCCCCAAGTTGTTTACTGGGTATGCATCCGGGAATTGGCTTTTGATTTTCGATGGTTTCAGTTTTTGTTCCCTTTTATATCACTTACAAGTCTAAATATATAAAATACATTACAAACGGTACATGGGCGTAACTTTGTATTTACGTAATTAACGGTGGATCGTTAAAAAGTCGGATATACTTTGGCACCTCGCCCACCTAAGTAGCCCGGTATTTGAAAGTCAAACCAATTATTAGGGAAGGCTGCTGCTTGTTTGTATGTTGAACTTCTTTCGCACCGTACGTAGCCAAAACGAGCTAATCGGAAGTGAGGTATTTAACACGTAGGCTTTCGCGACCAAATGTTCATGTTTTTCTGGGGGGGGGGGGGGGTGTTAGATCGCGTTAATGCAATGTAAATGTGTCGTCAATCCACCTCCACCACGATACGGCCAATTCGTTGGAAGTTTTGCCACGCGCACCGAAACGCGCCGATCAGTTTTACCACTTCGGCACAACGGCGTGTACCAGGGACGTGCGGTCAGGGGAGGCAGGGGAGGCAGAACCTCACTTGTTATACTCCAATGAAAATAGCTTTTACGAAAAGTAAAACAATATATATTAAGATTTTTCCACTGATCTGTGTTAGAAATGTAATTTCTGTACGATTGCAATCATTTTTATAGTCAAAATCGCCAAATTTGCGGAGCTCCGCTGCAAATACAGGAAGAGATGAGAGGTGAGGCAGCGACGAGCTCAGCCTCCCCTCTGATTGTGCAACCCCTCAGTAACTGGATGGAGCGTGGGCAATAAGCGTGTGCCTGTCACTATCTCAGTATGTCACCAATGTAATGTTTGTAGACCCCTTAATTTCATGTCCTCTCCTTCCATACTCCAGGTAACTTATTTCACGTATGTGTTTAAAGATATTTAGGTATAAAGATATGTACAGTAAAACCTTGGATTGCGAGTAATTTGGTCTGCGAGTGTTTTGCAAGGCGAGTAAATAAATAAATAAAAATTTGATAAACGAGCGAGGTCTTGCAATACGAGTAGTACGTGTATACGCTTTGTCTGCAGAGCGTCACGTGGTCACAACTGATATACGATTGCTTTGGATTACAAGCACGTTTCCGGAACGAAACTATGCTCGCAATCCACGGTTTTACTGTATAAAGATATTTAGGCTCGCTGGTCTCGTCATGAAACTGCAATGAAAAAGCACCAGGGGAGGCAGCTATCACATCTGCCTCACTGAGGGGGACGTGTCTAAAACGCCCCCCTCAGTGAGGACACGCCCCCTCAGTGAGGCCACGCCCCCCTCAGTGTATGAATGTGGCTCTGACATTAGCCAGTGCCTCCCCAGCCGTTGACAGTCACCGCACGTCACTGGCGTGTATTTATGATGACCCCGACGACAAAGTAATAAGAAGCGCCACTTTTATTAGAAATTTTCACAATCAGGAACCCTACTAAAGACGTCCACGATTAGGGACCCTAGGCTTCGTTCTTGTCCTCATGCTTGTATCTTCCTCCTAGCGTCCCCCACTCCTCGTGGTCTCTACCCTTATATATCCCACTGCCCCCTTTCTCGAACCTTCTTGTCCCTGCGTTCAATCCCCTCATTCTCCAACCCCTTTAAAAGTCTTCCCTCCCGAACAATCACCCCGAATGCCCTTCCCCCAATCGGAGACCGTTTTCTTCTTAGGTTTTTTCTCAGGTTTTTTCGGTAAAGTCACGTAGAAAGTAAAATAAAATAAAAACAAAAATCACGACGTTTCGGAGGCAACACAAGTCTCCGTCATCAGGTGGGACCGTCACAGCCAGATTAGCTGTATCAAGTGAGGCAATGATTCAAGATGTAATCCCTTAAAAGCGAGTTGAGGGGGGAGGGAGAGGGAGGGGGGAGCTCATCAGACTATGGTAGCCAATGAAAGGAACGTATCGAGAGGGAGGGGGGGCGAGGCCAAAAGAGTGGGCGATGGACGTGGAAGCGCTTGTGCGCAAGCGGCCAATTACTGCACACGCCAACACAATGGGCAGAGAGGAGGAGGGGAGGTCTAATACACATGATAGACAATACACATGATAGACAAAAGAACCATAGTCTGATGAGCTCCCCCTAAGTTTGTACCCATCATCATTTTCGTTCTTTTGTCTATCATGTGTATTAGACCTCCCCTCCTCCTCTCTGCCCATTGTGTTGGCGGGTGCAGTGGCTGGCCGCTTGCGCACAATCGCTCCATTGTGTTGGCGTGTGCAGTAATTGGCCGCTTGCGCACAAGCGCTTCCACGTCCATCGCCCACTCTTTTGGCCTCGCCCCCCCTCCCTCCCGATACGTTCCTTTCATTGGCTACCATAGTCCGGAGACCGTTTGTTTATTTTTAAACAAGGACCGTCCATAAATGACGTCACGCGATTTTTGATGATTTTTGACCCCCCCCCCCTCGTCACACGGCGTCACAAAAAGTCAGACCCCCCTCAAATATGACGTCACAAAGCTCTGCCCCCCACCCCTCCAAAATAAAACATGCTTCAAATCGCTTTAAACTATTGTCATTTTAGTGCGTATTTAATGTGGCGCTGCACTCTGATGTTGTCGGAGTGTCGTTATAACAATTAGTGTTGTTATAACAATTCTATATTTATTTAAAGTTGCGCATTTTGATGTGACGTCACATTTCTCAAACCCCGTCACACATCGTCACAAAAATCTGACCCCCCCCCATGACGTCATTTATGGACGGCCCCTAATACACCTGGGGGCGTGCTGAAGCAGTCGCTGTGACTGGGCACGCGGCGCGACAAACCTTCACCAAATGGCCGCGTCGGGTGGTGGTGGGTGGGGTGGGCGTTACGACACATCAACACCGCACGCGACCCAACCCTGTTACTGTGATCGCTGCTGTTGCTTTGGCAAGAAGCGACAGGCTAAAAAAAACGACTCAAAGACATTTGTAGCCTTCAATGAAACAATATATAATCGGCGACGTTTCGGGCAACGGCCCTTCTGCAACCCCCATGAATGGTGTTTCCCAGGCACGTCGCCCCCCCTCGTCCCGTACGAGATTACGCGGCGACGTCACCGCGCGATTACGTGGCGACGTCACTGCGCGATTACGCGGCGACGTCACCGCGCGATTACGCGGTGACGTCAACGCGCGGTCACGTGGCGGAGGGGGGGAGTTTACAGCAACTTCGCTGCCCGAACACGTGCAGCCTGCGTGTACGGTACAGTGCGAACTCTGTGCAAGCGGCATCTGTAGCGCGAACGTTGTAGTCGGCTAGCAAGAGGTTACAATTGTAACTTAGCCCTAGCCCAGGTCTGTACCAGAGTAAACGCTCAACGTTTGCCGCGTTGTGGGAACAACTTTGGCCCAACGTAGGCCGAACGTACCGCGTTGACTGCGACTCTCACGAATCGCCACCGCAACTGTTGCATTGCAATATCGCAGACTTTGGGCTTTTGTGCCTCTGCTAACTTTACCTACGGAATCGGCATATGACGCGACGAAACAGCGATTCGTATGTTAAACTCGTTTCGATTCAATCGGCTCATGAATATGGCGTGAAAGAACCGATGTTTGATTCGGATAATGGGACCGATTGCATTGCTGTTAACGATGTTGCTGAGCACCCCAAAATGCTAAGCAGCCAGCAATAAACAGCACAATTAAGGTTTCACTAGATAAGAGTAAGCACGTTTTCAATAGTATTGATTGAATTAATCTTTGCATGACTCATGATTTTCATTACCTGGACATTTCCAGAACAAGAGTTGTTTTGTGTGGATGGTTGTGATTCCCTAAAGACGTTCTCGTGTTTGCGGACAATTGCAGCATAGATTGCATTGCAATGTTTGTAATGCGTGCACATTGTGAGAGACCTAACGCAAGCTCGGGTAGTCGCTTGCAATATCAGATTGTTGACTCTTGAGAGGCAGAAAATGAATGTTCAGCAGATGTCCGCACGTCTAATGAATGTGCTGGTCAAGGGCCGACTTGAGTTGGAACACCACCTGGAGTGACTGCACCAGTTTTATGGAATTTCGTCGGTAGTTTTACGGATGCATTGGGCCCTGGAAAAGGAATGTGGGATTTCCATCACTGAATAAAAAAAAGCCTTCACTGGAGCTGAACATAACCACGCATGGGCTAAAACATTTCTCGTGACCCTAGCACCCTCGTTTTTAACACCTAACAGGCTCAATATTACACTGTCAGATTTTTTTAATTGATTTAAAATGTATTACTTTTTGTAGCCTTCATTGAAAGGTGGCTGTTATTTTTGTTTAATATACGCATACATTCCAATGCAACACTACCTGAATAAATCTCAAGTTCTGTGATATCTGCTTCCGTGGGCTGCACTCTTAACACGATGCGTTGCACTGCTCATCATGAAAACTTCATCTCAGCTTGAAAAAAAATTAGTAAAACAAAAACCTGCTTTAAATAATTACCATATATTATCGGAGCATAAATTTCGATTTAAAGCTTTCGTGACTGCAGGGATTCATCTTGGTTCTTTCGGTAAAGTCACGTAGAAGGAGCATATTCAAAACGGTATAGGTGCAGCCCTGAAATTGCTTGCTCACACCACTGCTGGTAGAAGGGCCTCCACTAGAGCCCCTTAGCATTTGGCTTTTCATTCTGGCCAGGTGTCTTGGAAGAGGTGGCAGTACCCACCCTTTACCCCACCATCTGTCGATCGACGAACTGCTGTTCCCATTTATACTGCTGGGTGGTATGCACAGGAAGACGTCAAACGGATTTACTACAATGTCCCCTGCTTGAATGGCCATGCATGCATATGTTTGTTTTAACAGAAGACGGAATGGAGGAGGTTCTGTGTCCACGTGATGCCGGGCGATTCATTGCCAAGAACAGCAAGGACGTTTCTATTGCAGAGGAGGGCGTGCGGTCGGTGGCAAGTGTGCTGTGTGAAAAGTATCAGGAAAAGACTTTCGGGGTGGAGTGTTGGAAAAGCATGCACGAGCTTCATCCTCAGATGAGCAACGAGGATGCCATTAACTGGGTGTTCGTGGTGGACACACTTAATTTCTCTTTCTGGGCTGAGAGCGATGACACAAAGTGCTTGGTGAAATACAAGGAAGAGATGTACAGCGGGTACTGGACCCTATGTGCCGCTATGAACCGTGCCCTTGATGAAGGTTGTTTTTTCTTTTCTTTTGTACTTGTATTTATTGTTTATCGTACAAGCTGGGGGTTTGATGTGCGGGTGCACGTAGGCATGTCTGATACATTCAGTTCAATATTTATAAAATGTATTTTATACACCTGCTTATTTGTGCTATTTTATTAAATTTAAATATGGTCTTTCTTTACAATTCCCTGCAGCCTTTGTCATAGTTGTAGCTGAATTTAAAAAAAGTTTTCTCTCAGGAGTTTTGTTTGCATTTCATGATGAATACAATTGGAGTATGAACCTGGCATTCATGCAGTGTGTCAGGCTTTGGGATACCTTGGCCAAATCCGTTTCAATAGAATCGAGCATGGCCAAAAAAAGGTTTGCAAGCTACATAAAGCCTCACCAATCGTTAATTTGGAATATGTTCTCCCATAATGAACAGTTCGTCTTATTTGAATGATGAGACCTACTGGGTCTAAATCAGACCAGGGTTTGCTTAAACAAATGATGCTTGATATTGTTCTGGAAAGACAATAGGCTGTTGTATACAAACAAATATATTTATGCTATGCTATTTTTGTTTGACCAGGTAAGGCCCACTGAGCTATATAGCTATTTTTCGGAAGCGATCTGGCCACAAATTATAGCTCAACGAAGTGGCTTATGTGGAAAATTATAGCAGCCAAATACTATTCATGCATGTCGATTCTAAATGTGGAGGGAAAAACAAGAGGACCTGGAGAAAAATCCACGCGAACATTTGGGAGAACATGCAAACTTAAAATATACAGGTGTCAGGGTTGGGATCGAACTTGCGACCTATATACCAGGCGAAGGCAGATACCATCGTGCCACTGGAGTACATCATTTTAAACACATTCCTGCGGAGGGAGCTGGTAGGAACATTGGGTTGCTCGGTCAATGGCCAGGGTCAACGGCGGCGTGGTATATTCCGCAAATATGGCCGACTGTGAGGGCGGGCACAAGCCGTCGTGAGTAGGTTAAACGTTGAGTTTTATAAGGGCACCACGGGGTGACCAGCCCCTCCCCACCCAGCCCCACCCTCCCCACCCAGCCCCTCCCCACCCTCCCCTTTCCACCCAGCCACACCCCTCCCATTTTTGGATGCACGACGGACGGACACAATAATCCCCTGTGGGCTGGTGTAACCAGGAGGTTCCTACCAGTATTACGAGACCTACAGGGTCGAAATCAGACCAGGGTTTGATTGCTTAACTAATGCAGCTGAATAGTATTGGTTTGGAAAGACAATAGGCTGTTGGATTAAAATATCTATGTATGCGGAGGCAGAATGCAGTTTGTATATGATCAACAATGAATATGTATAATCTTGTTCAGGGTTTCATATGACCAGTGCGTCGTACTACAGCAACATAACCTTCGAGGAGCTGAGCCACGTTCTCCGCTCTGACTCTGGCTCACCAATGCCCATGTTGGCGGAGCGGCACCGCGTGCTCACGGAGACGGGACGTATCCTTGTCCAGAGCTTTGGCGGCTCCTTCCTGGAGTGCTTGCGTCGCTGCGGACACAGTGCGCAGGCTCTGCTTCGGTTGGTGGTGGAGAACTTCCCATGTTACCGAGATGAAGCAACCTTCAAGGTACATTGCGCACGATGTATGTACGGTCTGTTGTCCTATAACGTGTGTTTTCATAAAGTGAATTGGATACAACGCGATCAATGTATTAGGGAACACATTTTCTTATAACGCGGATGCAAATTGGATATAACGCGATTGAGTGACCAGAACTACGTCGTGCGAGTAGGAAAAAGTGGTTGTACGGCTGCTTCGGCGTAGCATCACAAGGCTGCGGGATGCTGCTGGATGCTTCCAGATGCTACCCACGCACCTCAGTCTTTGTTGCGCCTGCATATGCATCTCACATGTTATCGCAGACTGTGCTTTACGCAATTTTTCCATAACGTGATTTTCTCTGGGAATTAACTACTGGGTTATAGGAGAACAGACTGTGTAATGTAGCCTGCTTATGTGACACTACACGCACAGCCATTTTGCCAATTTGTGGGTGGATTGACAAAAGGTGGTGGCTGCGCCTACACAAAGTCTGGGCCTTGGAGGCGATTGTTCTGAGACATGACATGGCCAATATGACTCCTGTTCAACCATATGTCAGAGGTCAACATCGATTGTCCCATGGAGAGATTTGTCCCTGCTGTTTAAATGTGGACATTTGTGCACAGCCTTTTTTGTCAGCACACTGCTGGATGAGGGCCTCCCCATGTTGTGGGAGTTGGCCATATTTCACGCCAGTCAGTGCAGGTTGGTGAAGGCAGGGAGCATAGAAGTAAAGTACAGCCAATTGATTTTGCCGTACTGCCCTCTGCTGCCTACTATATAGCCTGCAGTATCATAACAACCTGTTTTTCCTCAAAGCCTGATAAGTTATATACAATGCGAGACTGCCTTTATAAGTAAATAAATATTGTATGGTTATTGGAATTCCTTTTTAAGTTCATGTCTATGATGTAAATGTGTTACCACTGTTTTAAAATGCCACGTAAATATATGCTCTTGCCTTTATTAAACATATACTTCACAATTATCCACAAGCAGAGCAAGTGATCGTATCTTAATCATGCAGAGTGCCAACGTGAAATTGTGCCCAACACGGATACTTTTCTAGACTCATTTGGATGTGCATTGTTTTCTCTGTGCTGTGTTTATATGTGTGTGTGTGTGTTTGTGCCTGCAGAGCAAAAGGGTGGCTCTGTACAAGCGAGCCCAGATCCTGGTGGCTGACATCTGGGGCCTCCTGGAGGGCAAGGGCGATGGCTTCTTCAATGACATTGGCACCCTGACCATGTTTGCCGATTATCGGGTGCCCCAGGCACTGGTTTACCTGGGTGCTCTGAAGTACTCCAGCCGACTCACGCAGAAACTCAAAGACGGTTTGTATTTCACTTTGCTGCAAAAACACTGACCAATATTTAAAAATGTGTGGCTTTAATTCTGATTGCGTACAGTAAGTGGAAAAGTGGGTTTTAGTTGAGCATGTCCCTACGTTTTAAATATAATTCAAAGCAAGAAAATATGCACACTGACATTTACACTCTTTGTTTATCCTTGCTGTTGGCAAGTGTAAGCTTCCAGTGAGGAAGGATCAACATCAAGATGTGAAATGGAGCTAATATGTTTATGCCATTTATTTATTTAAATACTTACCAGATCGCATAGTGGAGGCTCAATTTCGTAGAGTAGGATATGGTAACTGGTGTTTAATACCATTCTTTTAATCATCCTCTTTATAATTTTTTTAAAAAGGGATAAGGAACCAATTAAAATATGACAAAATAAGACCTTTCACCCCTCCCCATGGTACACTACTGATCTGAGGGCACCGAAATTCACTGGCCGCGGAGGTGAACATGCATGGAGAAGGTCTGGATTTCCCATTCATCACCATGTTTTTAAAGAACAGCATCATGCCCATTCCAACAACATCTCACGAGTTAAATCATCCTATATTGATGGTTGCATTACGATAAGCAAGCGTAATCCCCCACACCTTATTATCTACCATCATTCTTCTGATTAAGGATACAAATTAAAATTCTTCTGCTGATCACTGCACCACCATTCGGTATATTTTTTGGTTACATTTCCACTATCCATTCCCAATTATTATCTGTCCCTCCGATTTTCCCAGGTTCGGGGGCACTTTGTTGTTACTGCAACTGCAGGACTCGCCTCTTTTATCGTGGATTCCCAATCTACATGTTGCTCATTGGATCCCTTTCCTTGTAGACGATTACAGGAGAATGTGTCTGCATTGGGGCCCTTTGCCCCTGGCATCTTCAACAAGCCTCTTGAGGCTGGTATAGTTCTCACCATTTATTAAGAGCGCTGCAGTCACCCTGACTTTCGACAAGTCGCGTCTAATCTCCATCCTTTCTTATCCAAGTTCTCGGAATGTGCTGTGGCCTCTCGTTTCCACCAGCGCCTCGCGTCTCAATAACAAGTCTGACTCATTTCAATCGGGATTCCAGGCCGTGCACAGCACCGAGGCAGTTCTTGAGAGGGCGATCAACGAGTCGTTGCTGTTAGCGACTACGGGGCCAAGCCAGTCTTCTCGCCTTGCTTGATCTTAGTGTCGCGTTTGACCCCATTGCTAATGGGGTCCTTCCTGAGCGATTAGAACACTCGATCGGAATTTCTGGTCCTACCTTGCAGTGGTCACGCTGTTATTTAGAGAAACTCGTGCATTGTCACAATGGATGGCTTTAAATCTCCAATCAGACCGGTTCAATACTGTGTCCAGCAAGGATATGTACTTGTTCCCCCACTTGTTAATGCTTATATGGCTCCTTTGGGCACTGCTGCAATATTTGGGCTTATCTTATGACTGCTATGCTGATGAAACGCAAATTTGCATCCGGTTAGGCTCCGACGGCTGCTTCTGCACTGTCTATGTCATTAGTATTAGTGAAATCTGGGTTGCATAAACATTTTATTTTACTCAATACTGACAAAACTGAGGCCATATTCATTGGCTCCCATCTGCAGTTGTCTAAAATTGGTTAACCACATGTGTCAATAGATGGTCACGATGTCTGCCCATCACAGGAGGTCAAAAATCTCGGTGTTCAAAATGACCAGTCCCTGTCCCTTGAGGCACATGTATCCAGGGTGGTTAGAATCTCGTTCTTCCAGTTTAACACGTAGGCTTTCGCGACCAATATTGTTCATAACGATTTTTGGGTTTAGATCGCGTTATTTATAAATGTGTCGTAACCCTCCACCACCAATTTGTACTCAAATTGTAAATGTTGTGGTTTCACGCTTCAACACACCGGTGGGCTAAAGCAGTGAACTATTTGTCTTTTGTCAACGTGACACTTTTTTTTTTACTGATTGGCCGTGTCGGGTGGTGGAGGGTTATGACACATTTATAAATAACGCGATCTAAACTCGTTCTTCCACTTTAGAAATATTACCTGGCTGCGTTAATTCCTGTCACCTAATTACCGAGAAAGTCTGGTCCGTGCTTTTGTGTTCCCCTGACTTGGTTACTGCAAGGCATTGCTGTTAGGGATTCCGATTAAGGTGCTGGGCAGACTCTAGCTTGTTAAGAATGCAACTGCTAGAGTCCTGACATGCAAACCGTTTCGTGAGCACATCTCACCTGTTCTCTTGTATTTGTATTTGGCTACCAGTCAAGTATTTCGTGGATTATAAAATGCTGCTACTGATTTGCAAGGCTCTCAATGGGTTTGCCCCAGAATATTTGCAGGAAATAATCATTTTGTATTCTCTAAACAATGTCCGTGAGATCTTCTGATCGCATCATTCGAAGTACTGCGACGTCAAGGCTCTGTTCCCGGGATGATTGGGCTTTTGCCAGTGTAGCTCCCAGACTATGGGATGCTTTGGTAATAAAACAATCAGAGATTCGTTAGAGCTATTTAAGTCTCTTGAAAATACCTATTAAATTTACCCTGTAGTTTTGGCCGTTTACCCTGGTTCTGTTTTATTTCCTGCTTTCCATACATGCCGCATTGGGATCTACGGATGAAATGCACCTTTGCTGAGCTGACTTTTAAAACCCGACATGGTTACCTTTCTTGCCGGATAGTATTTGACTTCAAAGAGTGGACATGAAACGTGTAAAAAACATTTCATCAGAGCGGCAAAAGTCTTGGGCTGCAGCATTATGGACGCCTTCCCCCGTTAGCCTGCCTGCCATTCATATTCCGCAGGTGTGATGTTTGAGTCTGGCGAGGAGCAGGAAGTCGAGATCCGGGGATGCTCCATCTGGTGCGTGGAGCTCATCCAAGAGGAGTTGGCTCGTTTGCTGGCCGAGCGCGGTGTTGCAAAAGCTCAAGATATTAACGCCGTCCTGCTAGACTATTACCTGTGGGATTATGCACGTGCCCACCGCGACGAGATGGCACACATCCCCATCCACCACATCCGCTGCATATACTACTGAGGGACACTGTGCCAGCATGGCTGAAAGCATTGCTTCAAGACCCATGTTTTCAGTGGTACTGGCTCGAAGGTTAACCTGACACATTACCACCATGGAGGTGATATTTTCATTCGGAATTGTTTTTTTCTAATTTTCCCTTTAATGATAACGATCAGTAGTTGCGGCATAAGCGAAATTATGGCATACAAAAATTAGTTGTGGACAATAAATGTTTACTTAGTCGTATTTGCTGAATGTACAATTATTGTGTTCTATTTCTTCGTGCTCAATTATGAGGCACATGTTTTTGCAGTTAACACAACTAACACTGTACTTTTGCAATCTCGTATAAGCAACTTCAGGAAAAAATAAAATGACATTGGTTTAAATTAAAGAGCTTTGTAAACGTAATCATTTAATAACTTTCGAAATAGATTAGTAATACTGCAAATTGTACCTTTATTGTTGTAAATAACGGGGAGCTGTCATGATTTAATTAAGGGAACAAACTCCAGAATGTAACTAAAGGTTGCACAGCATGTGGCTGTGCATTTATACAATTTCACTTGTCTGATTTTCACATTTCGTCCAATTAAGACGTTTAACTATACAACATGTTTAATGCTGGGTCCTCGACTTTATTTAAAAATGAGTCGGCAAATGTTTTCATTACTGGTTGTAGTGCAAAGCGGAATGTTTATTGGAAAGGTGATGAAATGTAATAGTTATTCGAGTTCTAAACACAGTTGTAGTAGCTCTTCAATGTTAGTTTTTTGCGATTGTCATGAAGCAATACAAATTAAATGTATGTATGTCGAATTTCTTCGGCAGCGTACGTTGCCAACTGTGCATAATTTTAAGTTTACATTTTCATACGTTAGTACTATTTTAGTTACTGGAACTGTGTTCATGAAGTTACAGTGAACGAGTCGTATACCTAATTGTACAAGTGACTGTTTATTCAATTTAAAAAATATACTCGGCATGTCCAAGTCTTATGATTGTTTATCACACGTTTCCCATTGGTCTTGTAACGTTATGACCTGCCTCTACTGGACATCTGTGAAAAATAAGCTTTAAAGCTTATCAGATACATCCAGGATAAAAAAAAAAATTCTGATTGTAATTTGCTATCGTGAGGAATGGCTTTGGTGGGCGGTGGAATCTGATGTACATTGCGGGCGCTAAATATAACATCCCGTGTGCTAAAATACACGAATCACCAAATACGTGGGGACCATCTGTCCAGAGAACCAACTCGCCATTTGTAATGTCTTAAGAGAAATGGCACTTGAACAAGACACGCAGAAGAGCTAAATGAGTGTTGCTTTTATGGGTGTTTTTCTTGTGCCTACATTTATGAAGTAAAGTAAAAAAAAAATTGGCCAAAAAATCTCTCCTACGTTTTAAATGTTAGTAATTCCTGTGAAATATACGAGAGTTGTATAATAGAACGATATATTTAATGTGAATACGCTTGACTACACTGAGTAATCATCAGCCATGGCCAATCCATGACTGGATGTCTCCCCAAGCCGTCACCATATCGCGGTCCCACGACCTAACAATCCACCTAGGAGCTTCCAACAAGGTGATTTTACCACTACATCTAGCAGACGTATTCCTTTTTTGCCACTTGGTTATTATTCATGACCATATGCCATCATCTTCAGTTATGTATCCTACCCAAACCTACTTAAGCGGATGATTTATTCACCTATGTATATTCTCTTATCCATTTATTCCTCTACTGTCTCAATATGGCTCCACATATTTCCATGCTTTGTGCCTGTTTCAGTTTTTGTTCAATATGTTTCCAGAAGTATGCATTTATACATTTAAAATAACTCCTTCCTATTACAACCCGTGGTTCATGAAGATCACTGGGGACAGAATAATGGGAAATATAGAGGAAAAACTTGGCTTGGAGGAGATGTTTTACTACCATTGATCAGATTTTGGAAAATACATGTTTATCATATGCCACACTGTATGCATGTCTAAATAGGTGATACAGTATATTTCAGTCTTCCATAATGACAACAAAAGAGTCATTCAATTTAACCAAACATCTAAAAATGTATAACCATTCCACATTGCATCACATAGAGAAATCACGTCTTGCAGGAAATTGAATTTATTTAAATCCTTGCGAACATTTTTAAGAGGAATCAGTTCTTGGCCATGGTCTCGGCGATCCAGTCGACAAACGTGGTGACCCGAGTGTAAACCACGGGCACCGAGGTGTCACAGCGACTGTTGCCCCACGAGGTGAGTCCGGCCAGCACCCACATCCCATCCTTCTGCACTGTCAGGGGCCCTCCAGAGTCGCCCTGCCACACCACAATTATGTGAACATACGCAATTATGGGCCCTCCCAGAGTCGCCCTGCCACACCGCAATTATGGGGAATACCCAACAGCATTCAGCACGGCTCGTCATTTGGGGCCGGTGGGGAAAAGAAAAACGATTTTTAATTATACCTGCTCATGAATATTTAAACTAAAACTGCATACAACCTCCTCCTTACCCCACCCACATGCCGTCACCTATTCAGTACAACAGCCCGATCATTTTACAGAATGAGTCGATTTAAAGCTTTCGTGACTGCAGGGATTCATCTTCTTGGTTCTTTCGGTAAAGTCACGTAGAAGGGAATTTTTTTATTTTATTTTATTATTTCCCTTCGACGTGCCTTTACCGAAAGAACCAAGAAGAAGAATGAGTCGATTTATACTTAAAATACTGTGGCTATGCCACTCTTGAAACTGTCTCATGTGAGCCCTCTGCTATTAACATTGAACGGTAATAATCCTAAAGGTTTCTTAGTCTGGCTATTTGAGCCTCTGGTAGAAACGCTTAACTTTAGGAACCCTAAAGAAGCCTTAGTCTTGTTATCTGAGCCTTGGGCATTAAACAGTCCTTTAAAACAATTGGACGAACATGGCAAAGCAAGACCCTCCTGAAAGAGGAGCATGAGAATGAAAGAGGCTCTCCTAGATAAATGGCATTACGATATTTTCTGTATTTTTGCACTGTAGCGTCACTTTGTATATTTATAACACTGCTGCTATGAGTATCTTTATTTACTTATATATACAATGTGAATGACAATTTTAAATGGAACTTGCAATACGTTTAATGTCTGCTATGTGTTGGAACGTTACAACCCATATTTCATTCACTTTTGAGTGACGGGGTGAATATTATTTATATACCACACAAAACTTACGTATGACATACGGATATAACGTCTGTCTATGGACGGTGAATGTATCTTGGACATTTTAATGCAATTCCTGCATATACAAGGACACAAAACATGGCTTTGAAATTATAGTAATGTATTGATATGAATGCACTTTTATGATAAGTCAGTAGTGTATAGCTCACCATACAAGTGGAGTGACCATTTGCTCCAGCGCAGATCATGGGATCCATGATGTAAGAGCCCCACCATTTCTTGCAGTCTTCAGTTGAGATTAGGGGCAGCACTGTCTGCTGCAGCGTGCTGGAACCATAATTAGCTGTGGGTGTATACATTGCATGCATTTATCATACGGACAATTGGCTGCATGAGGTTGTTCCGCTGAATGTGCATGTTTGAACGGCATCTTTTAAGCTCAAGTGTTTATATTTTTAAGTAGTGGTCATGTTAGTCCATTGGGGGTCCGAAACAGAAATTATCTCCCCCCCCCCACCACCTCCCACTGCCTCCACCCCCCCTTTAAATTGAGATAATTTATTGCGATATGACAGAAGGGATACAAAGGAGAGATATGTAGCGAGATAAGAGTAATATAGATACAAATAGATATATACAAATAGAGATGTAGTGAGATACAAGAAGAGAAATACACCTCTCATGTTAGTTTACTTATCTTATTTCACTACATATTTACCTCCTAGTTTTTTTTAAATATCAATTAGCTTGTTATGTCTACAATGATTTTTTGAGCGGATATTTGATGCGTGCCAATTTTTTCATGAATCCACGACCCCGTGAACCCCTTGGGGCCCTATCCATTTACTTGGCTTGTGTTTGCCTCGCGCTGCCACTGCTTGTAAGATGCAGGAAGTCCACACTGAAAATGTTCCTCGGTACCCATTCTATAAATTTAAACACGTTACAAAAGTAACGAACATTTACGATGCTTTCATTAGTATATATTTCAGCTGCGCCCACAGTGATGCATTAAAACAATAATTAAACAGGCAGCATGCCACGTTACGATGAGCGAAAACATTAAAATTGTTAATTGACTATGCATGCAGCAATTGATTTGTAGCAGTGGTATTGTTTTAGTGTAGCTGGGTTATACAGGCTCGGAGATGGTTTTGCATTAAATTAAACTCACCTGCTAAGCATTTATCTGCAATAATTTCTATATCATATAAAAAAAATGTTGCCATCACGGTGAGGTTCTGTAATTGCTATTACCCATGCATATTAATTAAGCAAATTAAAACACACGTGCGTGGTGCCGCCACTGTGCAGTGCGCAACACAACCGACACAGCCAGATGTCTAAAATTTGTGCTCGCAGCGGGGAAGTATGAGAGACATGCATTCATGTGGCTTACGATGCGACACCGCCAATTTCGATGTAGCGCGGTAGTTAGCTTCCACGCAGCCAGCCTCCCACGATGTGTTGCGCGCGCACGCTTCATTGACGACACTAACTCGTAGCCAGCTGCAAGCGCTCCTCGCGAGTGAGAACACTCGTTCGTGAGCAGCGGGGTGACCGAAAGCGCGTACCGTTCCACCGGGTGACACCCCAGCCAGTCACGGCAGTGTTGGTCCCAGGGGAGAACGCGTCTGTAGCTCGGGGCAGGCAGATAGGCGACACTGTATCTCCAAAGAAGGCTGGCTCCTTCAGCTTGAGAAGCAGGATGTCGTTGTTTATGGTGTTTGGGTCGTACAAGGGATGAGTGATCGCCTGCATCAACGGAGGATCCACATTGAAGCATGTGTGTTTTAATTAATGTATGTTATTGGATTTCAACGCCTCTCTGTGTGTGATTCAAATATGTGTTTTTCTTACAAATACAAATTAAGCTGGTGAGTGCTCAACATTGAAAGTGTTGTAATGAGAATGTCCATTTTGTATGACATGCCGCAAAAAAAGATAAAGCAACGCATTGCTGTTGCTGGTTGTCACATGACGCGTAGAGTGTAAATGTAAGTGGTGATTCAAATAATGGTAATACAGCGTTTATCGCATTTCCAAATACTCTAATGTAGAATGATTCATTTTATTATAAAGCTTTCACAAAAAAAGCACTACCTTCTGGAAGCATTGTCAAAAAAAATTGGTACTCAAATGGATGAGAGTTGTACAGAATGTTCTATCACTTACCTTCTCCACGTTGAGAATTTGGATGTTTTCCACATTGCTGCTCTTGTCGTGCTCGCCAACAATTACGCGATGATTGGCTGGTCTGGAAAGAGACATTGCACAAAAATAAACTCAGTGAGACTGTTTGTTCTTTTCCATTTTTCATGATGTTGAATGTTCGTATCACAAATATCCGTGCTTTTTTTGCGTCCTTTCAAAAATTTTTAGTCGAACTGCCACATTTACTTGAAGTCGCAGTGCGCGGCCGTGATGACCCAGTAAGGATCAATGATGGAGCCTCCACAGAAATGGAATCCGTCCTCATACTGGGAGTAGAAAATTGACAAAATTAAAAATACAGCACACACCGTTATATCTTCAGTTTAAAAATGATGAATGAAAATTGGTTATTTATACAAAGATGAAGATGGAAAATAAGCATATATGAAGTTGATTCTCCATGAAGGATATGGTTTTTTTAAACGTAATAAATCAACTTTGCAATGAAATATGGTATATCCCAATAGGGAGTTGCAGTATCTACAGTACAACTATATCATATTCTTTGGTTCTTTCGGTAAGGTCACGTAGATAGAAAAATAATATCAAATATTATTTTTTCTATCTACATGACTTTATCGAAAGAACCATAGAATATGAATTCCTGCAGTCACGAAAGTTTTAAGTCAAAACTATATAATTCCATACACATTGTCAATCGCAACTTTCCACTGTGACATAAATACGAGTTTGAATGGATTGTATAAGTTGGACCATTTATCCAGTGTTGTGTAATATGGCGCATGCTATTTAAAAGAGTTTAAATTAACATTTGGTAACCAATGAGCTCCTTGGGAATGGAGGAGCAGACCTGCAAGGAGACCTGCCAGGGCCAGGACCCAGGTACAGCCTCCTCTCCATTGATGACCCTGGAGAAGCCTGAGATAACAGGCTGGATGGATGGGCTCCCACACTTCTGGCCTGCACCCATAGAGGAACCAGCAACAGCAGCAGCAACACAACATGAATCAATGTTACTGGATATATTTTTATACTGCAAGTTCTGGAACAAATTCACACCGAGCAACCGTCGAAACGATGTGCAATATGCACAATCTGATTTTGTAGATATTTTGGACAAGATCCAATATCAATATGGACACTATATGTATGAGTTTTGTTTTCCTCATTGTTCTGACAGAGCTATGTTTGTAACGTTAGTTAGGACATTAATGATTGATGGCTTCTGCTAGGTGAGAACCCACTGATACAGAAATGAAGTCTCTTTTTCAGGGGTGACCTGATTATAATAATTATAGCCCTTGCCTATTCACTGCTGGATAAGGCCACCCCTAAACGTGTGGGTTGTTGGACCATACTTCACCATACAGGTTGGTGAATGGGCAGCCCAGGACCAGTTTATATATCACTCGCCACCGATGTTTGCCATGGCGGAAATCAAACTCAGGTCACTAGGTTGATGGCACAGTGCACGAACATCTCTACCACCTCTCCACCTGTAGCAGTATTGATCTGTGCAAATATAATACGTTATGTGCCGCATTTACCACTTTACATGTATATTTAGTTTAGTTAAAAAAATACAAGTACAAAAATGTTGATGTTTTTAAAGTACCATATGAGTACGCCAATAATGAAAATAACACTACGATTAACATCATGTTTTTATGTTCTTCAACGTACACCAATTGTAACCAGTGGATATGCTGCTTCCATTTATATATCCACCAACTTCTGTGCAGGTGGAGTGTTTCTCCGTTGGTATTTGTACAGCGTATCTTTCTTTACAAAGTCCTGCTGTTTTTAGGCAAAACAAACATAGGTGGATCAGGAGTAAAAGTCAGTTTACCCTTGTTGAAAATACTGATGTAGGTCTTAACGTCCGTATCACACATGTTTTAAGTGAATTCATGTGTATGGATAAGAATTCACGAACACAGTCCGAGTCAGCATTTACACATCTGCCCTACTCTCGAGAAACGAAGACGGTAGTGAGTGATGTTTTGCTCACGTGAGTTTTGAGGCAGTAACTGATCTCCTGTTTACAGCCCTGAGTTTAGTGGTGGATATTATGCATTGCTATGATGGGGTGATTCCAGAGGAATACCACTGTTGATTTCCCCCACAAAGTTTTACCCAGACTCCAGAGAGATCATGAGCTGAAAAAGAACTTAATAGCTCATCGGGTTCCTACAGTCGAAATAAAGATTTTGATTCTGAGTCAACCCCCAATCGCTCACTCTACCGCTGATCGGCACCCAATAAACTGACTAATCACTGTGCAGTATGTGTGTAGTTGTGTGTGGTTGAGGTGATAGGGGTAGAGACCAATCTATGCCAAAGAACAACTAGTAGCTCTGAAATTGTTTATTTTGTGTGCAGATTGAAATTTTACAGCACAATATTCTGTTTAGTGGTTTGAGAGCCTTGAAGCCTTAGCCTCAGGCCTTAGTCTAAGACTCTCGAAACACTACAAGTAAAATATGATATTATTCAAGTATATGCTCCAACAAGGCATGCTGATGAAGAAGTAGAACAACTATACACATAAATTATCAAACTACTAAGTTATGGTACAGCACATTTACAGCATCATAATGGATGACTACTGTAATGCAAACGTATGTAAAAGACACAGAGACGAAAAGATGATTGGTAAATTTGGGTTTTGGAGTGAGGGATGAGTGGTCAGCATCTACTAAAATTTGCAGCTGGAAAATACGTAAAAATAACGACAGACCTGTCTTTTTTTAACAAGAAGGAAACGATAAAATAGACGTGAAGAAGCTCAAACGGTGGATTAAGGATAAATCCCAAATCGTCAGATGTGTCTTCAACATAGGAAGGAATCACAGACTGGTAAGACGAAACATGTTTATGTCTGTCGGTAAGTGAAGAAACATTTCACGATCAGAAAGGTCCGCAGAGAAGCATGGAGAGATGCATACTTGACATTACGCTGCGAGACATCCAGAGGAACACATGAATTAGAGAACCTACACGGGTTAATGTAAGTATGTGGGCTTGGACAGGGCACGTTGCTAGAACAGATGATTGTGGTGAAGAATAATGACAGAGTGGAGTGGGAGCCAAGGAATTAAACGCAGCCAAGAAGATGTCGGCAGAGGAGAATGGAGCGATTAAATCAGCTTGTGTGCAAGTACTAGGTCGACTATTAACATCACAGGATCTTGGGAGATAGTGATTGCCTGGAGAAGCCTTGATCCAGCATCAGATTTACCATGGCTGTGATGGTGTCTCCAAAGAAGCATCAAAATAACAAGTGAGTCTCAGCGTTATTACTATTATAGTGCATGTTCTGATGAGTAATAAGAGTGTATGTATGAAATACAGCATACGCAGATTTATTTGTGCTGCTGCACACACCCAGCACAAAAACAATTGTAATGTTTTACAAAAACAAATACATTTGGCCGGGTCATTCGGTAGTTTAGCGTGGCATTGGATTGATTTGTCTGCAGCAGTTTATTTTCCCACATACGTTGTGATAGCGGCAGTGCTGTACGGAACAAATTGCTCACTTAATGAAACTGTTATGTCCAACGCACCCACGTAGGTGTTAATGGGATTTAACAATAACCTTCAATGCAATACATTAGTAGTGCTGTGTTGTAATTTGTTCAAGTGATCAAAATTCAGATATATAAATAAAATTGCAATGCATTTCCATATTAATGCTTCATAAATGGAACACTTTTAAGGGGATTGGTCTGATAATATATTTCTAGCACACAAAAAAACGATATCAATTTGTTTTTCATTTCCTTGGAAAATCAGCAAGAAACTTCAAAACCCATCATGTACCAAACATTGCTGCCTACAGTTCTTATTATTTCTCAATACATTAAAGTCTATTTACTATTGCTTCTATAGCCAAGCATTTACAAACGCTGCTGGAGAAATATATTTGGTTGTCTGTCTGTGCATGCATGACTCACAGCATGTTTTGTGTGCCAAGTATTTTTTTTTCTGGTTGGATGTGAAATAACTTTTTTTGTGTTAAAACGTGGAGAATTGTACCTGTCAACGCTTCTGTTCCCTCATTTGTGAAAACATCGTCCTCTTCTCTCTCATTGCCTCCCGAAGGTCGCCAAATGTGTGCACACGTGGCAAATTTGGCTTCGGTGTTCCGTTTTGTGCCCACAGTATCCTACCAGTCTCATCACAAATTGCGAGCAGAAACGTGGCATTATTTAAAACCTACAGTGGAACTTTATGTACATCGCATTTGCGATTCCATGTTTGTGATATGACATAGCCCACAAATGAACCCTTGGTCAAATGTATTACTTATAGTGTACATTTATTAAAACTGTTTATATAAATGGCTATCCCACGTGCTTTTGTATTTTGTGAGACGTATGACCTTTCCATTATTGGTTTTATTTGTTTAATCATTGTTAAATGAACGATGTTTAAATGCTGCAATAGTATGCATTCCAGCCAGTCAGTGCCATTTTCCAAAACCTTAACCTATTATTTACCTTTTCTATTGCAAGCCACCTTTAACGATGAAGGTGGTTGGGTTCCATTTGGAATGTAAATCATTAAACCACTAACAATTAACTCACGGTATTGGTAAGTTAGAATTAGTACGGTACAGTATATATATTTTTTTTATCTATTGTGTTGTTTTATTCATTGCTTTAAACATTCGTTTTCACCTCCTTCCCACGCTACGTTTATATTGTACCACAGTGGCTACCACGTATAAAACTAGAAACTCAACTCTTTTTTATTTTACCAGGTAACACCCACGAAGCTATATATCTTTTTGTCATAAGCGACCTGGCCACAAATTATAGCTCAACAAAGTGGCTTATATGGAAATGTATAGCAGCCAAATACTCTAAATGCATGTTGATTATAAATGTGGAGGAAAAAATTGGAGGACCTAGAGAAAAATCCACGCGACCACGGGGAGAACGTGTAGATATACAGGTTTCAGGGTCGGGATCGAACCCAAGACCTCCTGTATACCTGGCGAGGGAGTTAACATCTCGCCATTATGGTGTGTTTGTTACACAGCGTGTCACAAGTTTCTTTGGCACAAGCGAGGCCGATTTCATATGCTTACACTGCTTAATTAATAAGGTGCCCAGGAAGATAAAGACAATTTGTTTAACAAAGATGTGGCAATGATTGGATAGGTGTTAGCTCAATGCTTCACGTACGGGATACGAATCCGTTTCACTAACACAAAGCATGCTAATACATAAAGCTAAAGGTTATAATGATAATTTAAAAAAAAACGTTTTATCCTGTCACTAAGAGTAAATATCAGTACACCGCTTAACACCGTGCTGCAAACTGCAGTTGTAAATATTATTGCTCTGGCAGTCCACAACAAGTGCATTGCTTCATGAAATATTTTCTATTTCTCTTGCAATGCAGTTGGTTTTTTACGCTAATTTATATTTGCTTCATTGCTGCGGGTACACTGGACAGCTCCACCGGTCTCTGTGCAGCTACACCGGTTTCAGTGCAGCTACACCGGTCTGAATGCAGCTACACCGGTCTGAGTGCAACTACACCGGTCTGGGTGCAGCTACACCAGTCTCTGTGCAGCTACACAGGTCTGAGTGCAGCTACACAGGTCTGGGTGCAGCTACACCGGTTTCTGTGCAGCTACACCGGTCTGAGTGCAGCTACACCGGTCTGAGTGCAGCTACACCGGTGTGAGTGCAGCTACACCGGTCTGAGTGCAGCTACACAGGTCTGGGTGCAGCTACACCGGTTTTAGTGCAGCTACACCGGTCTGGGTGCAGCTACACCGGTCTGAGTGCAGCTACACCGGTTTTAGTACCGCTACACCGGTCTGAGTGCAGCTACACCGGTTTTAGTGTAGCTACACCGGTCTGAGTGCAGCTACACCGGTTTTAGTGCAGCTACACCGGTCTGAGTGCAGCTACACCGGTCTGGGTGCAGCTACACCGGTTTTAGTACCGCTACACCGGTCTGGGTGCAGCTACACCGGTCTGAGTGCAGCTACACCGGTTTTAGTACCGCTACACCGGTCTGGGTGCAGCTACACCGGTCTGAGTGCAGCTACACCGGTTTTAGTACCGCTACACCGGTCTGGGTGCAGCTACACCGGTCTGAGTGCAGCTACACCGGTTTTAGTACCGCTACACCGGTCTGGGTGCAGCTACACCGGTCTGGGTGCAGCTACACCGGTCTGGGTGCAGCTACACCGGTCTGGGTGCAGCTACACCGGTTTTAGTACCGCTACACCGGTCTGGGTGCAGCTACACCGGTTTTAGTGTAGCTACACCGGTCTGAGTGCAGCTACACCGGTTTTAGTGCAGCTACACCGGTCTGAGTGCAGCTACACCGGTCTGGGTGCAGCTGCTCCCCGCCTGCTCCCGTCGCGCTGCATGCCGGGTAGCCGTTGCTAGGCGACGCACTTCTTCCCCCACCAACGCCCGCGCCGCGTCCCGTAAACCAACGCCGACTTTGAAAGAACGATGTTGGGTCGCAATTAAATTACGATTTTATTTAATGACACAACTTTTTGGTTGTTTTTTTAGCGTGCGTTCTGATGCAGAGGAGCAACAGCGGGTACGGATTTTGCGTCTTGCTTTTTTTTTGGCGAGCGATACGGCGGCGGCGGCGGCACGGTGTGTAACAATAGATGTGCAAGTTTAAAAGCAAGGCCGCAGGGCGAGGCACCTACTGGGCCTTTTGTGTGTTTCGCGACTACGGTTAACTATTCAGAGTACAACGTTCATATCGAGGCGATGAAAACATCCTCCACTTGCAATGATAACTGTATCGCACAACGCGGTACCACGCTGTCGTTGTAAATATGCTAGCTCTATATGATAATTGGTTTTTACCCTTTTATCTGGCAACAAAAGTGACACCTTGTTTTTACAAGGATTCATGTTTGCAAACAAAAAACACAACTCTGATAATGTATGCACTGTCCTTGAAGTTGATTGGTCCACACCCGAGACAGCTTTCCTTAGAGCCTAGTCTCACATGGTGTTGGACCAGATGACGCCAAAAGGCGCACAACTCAAGGACAATGCACCATCAGAGTATTAGAGCTCGGGGAAAGCATTTACACCATTGGAACCTCATTTGCCAGTAGCAAAATATGATAATTGGGTTTTTACCCTTTGGCTGGGCTACAATAATAACTCATTGGCGTGTTGTTTACGTGACAAACCTCACTGAATGTGTCGGGTGGTGGAGGGTGACGACACATACGTACGCGATCTAACCCAAACACCTTGATTATGCTAGCCCTGTTCGTTTGCAGCACGTACGGAAAAGAATAACTATGTAATAGGCGACGTTTCGGCCAATGATCCTTCACAGCACATTGCCATGATTTGTTTAATCACACATGGTCGTAACGTCGCTCGTGAACGCATTCTTCAACTGTTGCCCACAAAGACTTCAACGGTGGCTATTTGAAGACAATTGTGAAACTAAATTATAATTGGTAATGATGTGATGTTGCAGAATTCGACAAGGTAAATTTGTCTTGCTGAGAGTGACACATTCGCTCTTTCAAAAAGTTACGGAAATGGTGAATTTATATTTAACTTGAGCATTTAAGTAATTGCAGTATTGTACTTGGACTTCATACGGTAATTGTTACAGTGGAATATTTGAAAGTGCTTTTTTTTTAAACTTTATCATTCCCGCATGTGTTTTCTGAATTTTCCAGCATTGGAATGGATGACACGCTGGTGAGAGTAGCAGTGAGGATTCGTCCACTGTTACGTAATGAAATTCTTTACAGCCAGCAGACATGTGTACGAGTAGTACCAGGGAGCCAACAAATTCTGCTGGGAAAAGACCGAGCGTTTACTTTTGACCACGTGTTTGGGTCAAAAGTGGCACAGGAAGAGGTGTACAAGACGTGTATACAGCCACTTGTGAAATCATTTGTTGATGGCTACAATGTGACAGTTTTTGCATATGGCCAGACAGGCTCTGGAAAGACGTTTACAATAGGAGGAGCAAACATTGGTGAGGAAACACAGAATTTCCATGTTCCTGAAATAAAAAAAACCCGAGATTAATTTAACGATGCAAAGTAATAATTCATCTTGCAATTACATTATATTGTGGGGTAAAATGTATAGTCATTTCCTTAGTGCAAACCCAAAGGCATGTAAAATATGGACAACAGTTTTAAATGTACTGCTTATGATTGGTATATAATTCTGTAATGTTTTTATGAGATTGCCCAATATTTGCACCTGATACCTAATGTGTTTTTCAGCCTCGAGTATTGAGGATGAGAGGGGAATCATCCCACGAGCAATTGCAGATTTGTTTTTTGCAATGAAGGAAAGCCACAATACGGACTTTTCCGTTGGTGTGTCTTACATTGAAGTTTACAAGGAGGAGCTGAGAGACCTTTTGGATATTGAGACGTTGAGTAAAGATATGCACATCAGAGAGGATGACAAAGGGAATACAGGTAGATACTGTCAATACATTATTGTTATTTTGACCTTTGTGCAAGTCAACTCTACAACTTATTATTAATGACGATCTTATTTAATCTGGGAATTTCTTCTTTAAGAAAAATTCCGGTTTATAAAACGCTTACAGATTTTATACTTTACAATTATGTATTCAATCTATAAACTTTTATATTGTATGATGTAGCAACTATATTTACAATACGTATATACTGTATATATTAAGCGTACTAATTCCTTGACTTTGGTTCCTTTCTGCATACTTGCATTTTTACAGTTATTATTGGGACAAAAGAGAGTGTGGTGGAGACGGAGGATGAGGTGTTAAGTTTATTGGAGGCTGGTAATGCTGCTCGGCATACTGGCACTACCCAGATGAATGAGCACTCAAGTCGGTCA
The DNA here is from genome assembly GCF_965212315.1 of Lampetra planeri. Lineage (NCBI taxonomy): Eukaryota > Metazoa > Chordata > Hyperoartia > Petromyzontiformes > Petromyzontidae > Lampetra > Lampetra planeri. The sequence continues at coordinate 7,723,840 of NC_136119.1, forward strand.
CACACCATATTCACCCTGACTGTTACTCAGAGGCGTCCCTATGGGTCATCCAACTCTGGAGACAACCTACACGATGAATCTGAAGTGAATGCTTTCGAGTCACTATCATCAAAGTTTCACTTTGTTGACCTGGCTGGTTCTGAAAGGGTATCAAAAACTGGCAACACAGGAGAGAGGTTCAAGGAGTCCATACAGATCAACAGTGGCCTTCTTGCCCTTGGTAATGTCATAAGTGCCTTAGGGGACCCAAAACGAAAGAGCTCTCACATTCCCTATCGTGATGCCAAAATCACTAGAATTCTAAAGGACTCGCTTGGAGGTAATGCAAAGACACTAATGATCGCCTGCATCAGTCCCTCATCAGGAAACTTTGACGAGACTATTAATTCGTTGAAGTATGCAAACAGGGCCAAAAACATCCGTAATAAACCAGTTGTAAACTACAACCCAGACTGGGACAGAATAGATGAAATGGAGCAGGAAATCAAGACGTTGCGTGAAGCCCTTCACAATCAGCGATCTACTTTAGCAACACGAGCCAGTCATGTATCACAAGATTTCCAAGCTCAAGACAGGTTGCGTATAAAATCCTTGGAGGATCAGGTGAGATCTTTGAAAATAAAATATAACAATAAAATGGTTACTTTAAAAATATTTTTTTTTACATTCCCCCCCTATATTTTAACTGTACCTGGTGGTTGTAAAAGTGGTATATTGATACGGGATTTAACTAATTATATACAGTAGATGCATTTTCAGTCTAAAGATTCTAAAATGAAAATATTCTAAATCTTAGGTTTTCATATTTTTCCCAATAAATAAATATAGCAGCAGTCACAACATATCACAGCACATTGATACATGCAACACCTGCACGCATTTTTTGTGTTAATTACCCACAATTAGATGCTAATTACACTTCATTAATTTATATTGGATTAACAAAACGAAAAGAATGCGCATTCATTAAAGGCGTGGACTCAATAAATTTAGATAACGGAACTACTGTTACATTTTAGAAGCCATGCCATCCTTGCCTAAGTGCTTTCTGTTTATGAATAAGGTGGGAAGTTTACAGACGGAGTGCAACCACTACCGAAATTGTACAGATGAAGCTTACCGCTTTCTCATGGAATTACGTAGAGCCTCCAACATTACACGGAACCAGGTATGTATATTTTGAAAAGTTATTTTACGGAAACATTGTTTGATATATCGAAAGTGGATTCCTCACACTTTTAAATGTAAACTGTCTCTGTGCCTTAATAAATAAGTCTGCAATAGCATGCCATGAGAATACCAGTCTACATTGCTCTACTCACGACAGGCTCAACGTGCAAAGGAATGGCTTGACCTTGCAGAAGAGTATAGAGATGACATTGCAACTGCATCTGAAAAGGATAGTGGGGTGCAGAGCACAGGCGAGGATCCACACCATGTTACTATCCTGCAGCTCAAACGAGAACTCAAGAAATGCCAGGTTGGCAAATAACCTCGTGCAAACATGCCTTTTGTATGCTCTGGGTTTATGCATCGGTCTATTTTTGTCGTTGTGTTGGAGCTGGTAGGGATTATTTTTGTTCATAATTTGCAACAGTATACATGTAGCGTGACAAGGCAATTATAGCAATTGTTTACATAACATGAAAACGTATATGTACTGTAATTGCATTTATTTGGCATGTAATATTAAAAAAGGTGGTTCGAATTTATTTTTTGAAATTGTAGATTTGCTAAAAATTTTAAGGATGGTCTGGGTTTTTTTTTATTGTACATTTGCAAACATTTTAAGGATGGTCTGGCAGCAGACGAGAATGTATTTGGACTAAAAGAAAAGGAGCTACAAGAGCTGCATGAGAAGGTAATGGCACTTGAAGCAGAGAACAAGGAGTGCCTGGCTGCTCTGGAGGACGCCATGGAGCGCTACAAACAACAGGTGTGTTTGTGTTGACATTCAGTTGCTTAGGATATTTGGCCATGCTGATAGTGTTTAAATTGTAATTTTTATTAAATGTTTTCTTTATGTCGCTTTACTTTTTTTCCTGCTTACACTGATTTCAAAATGAAATGCTAACAGTCCACAATTGAAAAGAAATCCGGAATAATCAACCTCATTGTTACAACAGTAAAACATTTATACTGTTCGTGTATTTTTGCATAATATTGCATATTGAAGCAAAAACATGCACAGGCTGCTGTATATAAGCATTGGTTATGATTGAAAAAAAAATAACATTTACCCATATTTGTGTTTGCACAGAGTGACAAGGTGGTTGAGCAACAGATGGTGATTGCAGATTTTGAGAACAAGTTGCATATGCTGAAATCACAGCATGCTGGCATAAATCCAGATATTGTCCCCGTCAGTCCTGTCTTATCGGAGCCTTTTAGACGCCCACACACAGTTCCTCTCAAGGCTGTCCGACCTATCCACTTAAGTGCTGAGCAAGCCAGCCAAAGCCTATTTACACAGAAGGCTCGAAAGGTGTGGGAAATACTTTTTTTTTTAATGCAATTTGAATTCACAAATGTTCAGTTATGTATGATAGTTTTATATGAAATGCTTGATTGTAATGATGTAGTTGGCAGTAAAAAAAAGTGATGACATTGCTGCTACGATTGATGAGGTATGTTCAATTGACAGCCAAAATGCTTCCAAGGCTATGTGATGTTTCTCTTTAGCACAGAATGCATGCTCAAGATTCAGCTAGGATGGTTTTTACACTTTGCATATCTTCATATAAGTAGTCCTAAGATTGGGCAGACAGATTTGGTATTCAGCACTGCAGCAAAAAGTATTTTATTATGCATACATCCGAACACAGAAAGCAAGTTTAGAAAACATGATCTTGCATTAAATATTCCTGTACAAACTTCTATAATTGGATATGCAAATTTAGTTTTTTTAATTATTAAACATATAAGGACTCCATATTATCTACCAATATATGAACATCTGTTGGTTTCCAGGTGGTAAAACCATGCTACAATACTAAACCATGTACTGAAGCCACTATATTGACCCTTTATTGACATACGATATTGCACATGTATGCTACAGTCCACAAGTGTGTGTATATATATATATATAATTGTGCATGCTAATACAATTCTTGGTAAGCTCTCAGACATGAAAGTGTGTGCCCTTAAGTAAATTCCGGTGTTGCAGGTGCACACGAGCCCTCCGACGTACTCTCTGGAGCGTGTGGTGGCCAGATTCCATGCCCGCAGTCAGCTTCTGCTAAAACAGCTGGAGGAACAGGACGAGGTGCTGCGGGAGAGTTTCTCTGATGATGGTGATGAGATGGATAAGCCTGAGCTACACAGCAACTTCAGGTAAATTCGTCCAAGTAATTGAACAGGTTATTTGTTGTCTCCCCAAATCGCCTACCTTTTTTACACGTGAGTAATGAATTAACATATTGTAAATGTACTATAGGACTGGATTGCAAGTTTAAGCATACATGTTGGCAGACTGTTCTATATATGTATTGGTTATTCTGTTTATTATGTGAATATACCCATATTATTTGTGGTTGCACAGAGTAAGAAGGTGCTTGATCAAATAGTACAATTTTGCATTTTCATTTGTTGAATTCTGAACCCATGCATTGTGTTTCTAGGCGCTCTGTTAATCGGACGTGGAGCCGTAAACCAACTTCATTCATGAGCATCAACAAACAAAGCAGAGGCTTTGTGTCTAAGATAGCAGAGCAAAGTGGGGAGATCCCTAAAATGATCACTTCATCAGGTGATGTATAATTTAAAATGGCCACTAATACAAAATAGGTTTTTTTTATACAAAAGTTTGTAATACCAAGAAAAGTATAAAAAAATAAGTTATAAAGCCTTAATTATATTAATGAAAGATAACGTTCTATCTGGGCTGAGCAGGTGTTAGTGTGGCTGGAAATGATGATGAGGAGGCCCTTTTACAAAAGAGCCAAATGGTGAACAAAAGGCGGCTGAAGGATTCGGAGATACGCTTCATGCAGGCGCAGCAGAAGAACCGCGAGCTTGCAATAAACATCCGTATGAAGGAAGAGCTGATCCGCGAACTTGTTAAAACAGGTACGGACTGCTTAACTCTGGTTTGAGTATCGTTAGCTCACTCTTGCATACTTCAAATAAAGATGTGCAGTGGAATAAAAAATGTTGCAAATACATATTGCATAAATGAACCCTTGTTTAAGATGAAATTGAGTAGCTCATCCATCATCCTGTCAAAACATGTTCACCCCACACAATGTCATTAATGAATGCTCTTTTATATTTCATGGGTGATAATTAAACTAGCATGAGTTTCAAACAACCTCTACCTATTTGATACATAGGTATACACTGTGGTGAAGTTTTTTAAACATTTTGCATATGATAGGAAGTAATTTGAGATCTGCAAATAAATGATCGATTTAATGGGCATTGGTGGGCATTGCCAGGCAAAATGGCGCAGGCGATGAACCGAGAGTACTCTGAGAAAATGCGGGAGGCAGAGCGTGAGACCACTGCGGCACGAGCAGAACTTCAGGAGTCCCAGCGGCAGCTGCAAGAGGTCGAGCAAAAGGAAATGAGGGATGTGGCTGAGAAAGCACGCTTGCAGAAGGAGTTTCGCAAAAGGATGGAAGCCGCCAAGGTTAACATTCAGGTCAGAAGCTGGATTGAGGTTGTGGTCCAGTGAATTGCTCTTTCTATGTTTGTAAAGTAAAATGTAAGCAGTAAAAGAATTCCTTTGCATAAAAAAATCCGCAATAATGCTTTTGTGCTATGAATTACATCTAGTTAAACATTTAAGCTAAAGAGATGTGAAATGTATTTTCCTTGTTGATAAGAATGGACAATTTATTTTTCTGTAAGCATGTGTCCTTTAATGCGGACATTTATATATTCCCTGTGGTGTACATTCACTTTTTGCCAGGTGTGACTAATTGTAGTGTGCGAGATGTGGCGTCTTTGTTTTCAAAATTACATCGAATTTGAGGACAAATATGCAGGTCTGAGTTTGCCGAAATTGATCACACGTGGTTTTTATATTGTAAAGAACATCTACAGTATGTTTTTTATCTGAAACACATAAGAATATGGTAGGTATTTACAATATCTGACGAACATTTATTTTCAGTATGGTATATGCACCACCAGGCACATAACAATTGATCAATCAATTAAAACCAATTCATCGACCAAGTAAATCGGACAATATCACAGAAACAGTACAAATCAGATAAATAAATATTTTTTTAAGTACCATGATTTCCAAATGTGGTAATACATTGCATTGCCAGTGGAGTGGTTACATTCCTACATTTTTGCGTGAAGCACAGGGAGACATTAATTCTAGATTTGAAGCTTTCGTGACTGCAAGGATTCATATTCTTAGGTTTTTTCGGTAAAGTCACGTAGGTAAAAAATTAAAATTAAAAAAATTAAAATTAAATAAAAATCACGACGTTTCGGAGGCAACACAAGCCTCCGTCGTCAGGTGGAACCGTCACAGCACGATAGCTGTATCACTTGACACAGGGAGACAATCATATGTGTTGAATAAACAATTCTGGTGACCTTTGTTCAATTCACGATTGAGTATTTCACGATCGAGCAGTAGATCGCTCATGGTGAGTAGTTGAGTTGGGTAACAAGATGACATTGCACGACACGTGACGGTGGGATAACATCGCATGTTATGACATCGAAATGTGTGTATGGTGTGAAGTAATTACCAAAAAAAGGCTTTTAATTTAACAGTGGTTTTTAAATTAAAGTTTTGGTTAACCCTTTCATACATTGGCTATTGGGTATATATACAAAAAGTTAGCTAATTATGGAATAGATTTGTTAATACTTTAACAGTTTGGGTGCTATGGTGGCAAGATGTTAACTTCCTCGCCTGGTATGCAGGAGGTCATGGGATCGATCCCGACCTTGACGACTATATATTTGGAGTTTGCATGTTCTCCCCGTGGTTGCGTGGATTTTTCTCCACTTCCTCCGGTTTTTCCCTCCACATTTTAAAACATGCTTTTAGAGTATTTGGCTGCTTTAAATTTCTGCATAAGTCACTTCGTTGAGCTATCATTTATGGCCAGGTCGCTTCTGAAAAAGAGCGAAATAGCTCGGGTGGGCCTTACCTGGTAAAATAAAAATGCTTTCAGTTTAGTTTTATTTAAAATCCCAATGTGTGTATCTTTTTGAACAGAAGCTGCATAAGAAGCATCAGGACACAGAGAAGCTGGCTTCAATAGCAACACAAGGTGATAAGCGTCAGAAGGATTTGGAGCGGCAGGTGGAGGTTATGAAGCAGCAGCAAGCCTCTTTCCATAAGAAACTGCAAGCTGAGACCGAGCAAAAGAGGCGGTTGGAGAATGAGATGGAAAGGGAACTGCAGCGCATTAAGGTTTCACATTTTTTTATGAATGCACTTTTGATATTCTTGGTGTAAAAAGGTATATTACCTTTATATATTTAAAAAATACACTTTCTGAAGCTGGTAAAGTGAATAATATGAATTATTACAATATTGGAGTGAATGGTGGGTTTTAGTAACATGTTGCCACATTGTATGGCATTATGTATTGTATGCTGTAAAATTACAACATCCATGGGCCAGTAGCCTTTGAAGTTGTTTTTCATATGATATGTACTGCTCATTAAGTATCATATTAAAGTTTTCCCCAAGTAGTAATTTTAAGGTAAATAAAAGTTATTTTCACATTTCTAATACTCTGCCTTCAGGATCTTGAGAAGAAGAATGAACAACAGCAGAAGGTCCTGGAAGTAAAGTCTCTAGAGATGGCGGCTCTTCAAAAACAAAAGCAAATTGGAACCTTCATGTCCATTGAAGACAAGGTCTAAATATTCCATGATTGTTTTTTATTTCACATTGAATCGTTTTACTACACTTCATACAATTCTTCAATGCAAATACTGAAAATACACATGTAAATCATACTATATTACAAACACATTTCTGCGGAGGGAGCTGGTAGGAACATTGGGTTGCTCGGTCAATGGCCAGGGTCAACGGCGGCGTGGTGTATTCCGCAAATATGCCCGACTGTGAGGGCGGGCACAAGCCGGTGTGAGTAGGTTAAACGTTAAGTTTTATAAGGGCCCCTCCCCATCCAGCCCCACCCTCCCCACCATCCACTCCGCACCCAGCCCCACCGTCCCCTCTCAGCCCCTATGCACCATCTCCACCCAGCCCCTCCCTCCCCACCCAGCCCCTCCCTGCACGACGGACACAATAATCCCCTGTGGGCTGGTGTAACCAGGAGGTTCCTACCAGTAAAAAATATATTCTGGCTGGCTTCCTGTCTGGATTCCTGGCTGGGTTGGCTGGCTGACACACAGGTGCTTGTGCATGTTAGTGACGTCACCTCATACATCTGCGCGATGACATCATCCACATCCCACAGCACTGAGCCAGGTTCGTGCGTGTAGACTTTTCAGAATCTTTATCTCGACTGGAGGAATCCGATGAGCTATGAAGCTCTTTTTCACAGGTGTCCAGTATGGGTGGGTTAGCAGGTTAAAACAGCAAACAATAAAAAAAACGATAGGAGTGAAAAATAGAGAAAATAGCTTAAATGTAAATAAATAATGCTAAAATAATTATATAAGTAATATATATCAAGCTTGCGAAAGGCAGCAAAAACGATAAATACAGAATTTACGCCTCCAACATGGCCGTGGATCCTGCACAAATGCTCGGGATAGGTGATCATATTATACTATATACATGTTGACTGTAGCTGTAGGGGTTGTTTGAACATACTTTTACATGCTGGTCAGTGCAGGGAGATAACGGTGGGGGTCAGAGGAGGGGGGGTGGTTTGGGGAACTCCAGGGCAAGTTCAGACATCCATCACCGATGTCAGCCATTGCTGGTAATTGAACCAGGATTCTGGTACAACGTAGTGCACCAACCATCCTGCCACCCCTCCATCATATAGATTAAATGTATGTTTGGGAATTGCGCTGAAATATACAATGCAAAACAGTTTTACGCCCACTGTATCATGGACCTTTTTTTATTGTTATTCCCGTATAATCCAGTTTAATGCCGTTATTTACACAAAGTAGTTTTGAGGAAGATTACTTGTGTGTGATAGACTTCATGAGGCATTCATCGACAGCTTTATTTCACTGGTGAGATAAAGACACCATCAAATAAAGATGGTCAGTGCATCACACGCTTTCGGATGCGCTTCTGCAGCTGTCTGGAACACTCTTCCTTCTGACATTAGGAAGCCACTGGAGCTATATGCACTTTTAAATCTAGATTGAACAATCATGTTTGGAGAAGTGCTTTTTGTGTTTAGTTGTCCTTCTCTCGCACCTCCAATAAGCATGGTTGGCAACATACGGTGAGAAAGAAATTCAACATAAATACAAACAGCTGTGTCATGTGGCTGTTCGTGCAGAAGCTTGAAGAGCAGAAGGCCTGTCTGGATGAGGAGATGGAGCGGGTTCTTGAGCAGCGGCATGCCCTGTTGGAGCTACAGCAGGAACTTAGCAGGCGTGAAGACATATTAGCTAAGAAAGAAGCCCTGTTTCAGGAGAGAAGCCAGCTAGAGATTAAGCGTCTACGATCAAGTCAGGTACAAACAAATCCTCCACCGAGCTTTCTCATGCACAGTGATAAAATAACAAAGAAATGTTTTGCAAAGCCCAGATTATAACTGGATATCTAACTTTTTATGCAGCCATGATTGATATAACACAATAAACTTGCTGCATCGGAAACCAATTTCAGGTTCCATTTTCTGCATTATCCAAAGGTAATGATAATTTATGAGATGTGTGCCATTATAGTGCAAGGCTTTCACGAATGCACTATGTGTCACAGATGTGTATAGTCTTCAATTCAGGAGAAATGTTACGTGGGTTGACTCGATTAAGTGATTTGCAAATCGGTTTTCAACTTGGCAAATTTTGGCTCTGATGCTAACATACATGACCAATTCTTTTTTGCATAACGTGACATGATGCTTAATGTCCACTTTGAAGTACACGGTGCATATTTATGGTTAATGTACCTGCAGTGATGATCATTTTACCACTGCCTATGTCTCGCTACTCTTGATACTGTCACAGTTGTGAATCACAGCACACTACACGACACCTCTTTTGCATCTTCCTATTTACACATGTTTCATGGATAAGAGGAGTCATGCTGCAAATTTATCCTCTGCATTTATTCACACAAAAGAGCCACCTGGACATTGCTTCTTGGAAGTACACCACTAATCCTATTATCCGAGATGTTTTCATTCGCGTGGGAAATCATATTCGTGCTTTTAGGGAAAGGTTGGGAGATGTATTCTTAGGTTTTTTCGGTAAAGTCACGTAGGTAAAAAATTAAAATTAATAAAAGTAAAATAAAATAAAAATCACGACGTTTCGGCGGCAACACAAGCTTCCGTCTTTAGGTCGAACCGTCACAGCAAGTACTTGATACAGCAAGCGTGCTGTGACGGTTCACAGCACGCTTGCTGTATCAAGTACTTGCCTACGTGACTTTACCGGAAAAAACCTAAGAATATGAATCCTTGCAGTCACGAAAGCTTCAAATCTAGAAGTTGGGAGATGTATTTTTGTGGATTGTCTTGGATTACAGGATCTTATCAGTAGCCACCCTCCTTATCAATGCAAGTAAGAGGTGCTGGGCTGCATTCGTAAATGTTATATACTGTGTAGTTTTTGAATATTTTATGTTTCCAGGTGCTCAATAATGACTTGACTCGTTTGTCAAGCCGCCTGGACATAGTGGACCGAGAGATTTCCGATCGGAGCAAGAAACTTGGGACTACAAGTGATGCAGAACAGCGTAGGGCAGCTGAGGAGTTGGCTGTCCTGCAGCAGGAAAAGCAGCAGCTGCACGAGCGCAGGATAGAGCTTGAAAACAAACTTAAGGCAGGCAATGTCCTGGGTACTGAGGTAAACACAGTTTAATTGATTAAATAAAACCTGCCAACACTCGTTTATTTTGGAATTTTATACATGTTTTGTTACTTCGGGAAAGCCATTTTATGCATGTGATAAGAGTCTTGTTGGTGTGCATTGCAGGAGAGGACTCTGTTTCGACTGGATGAAGAGATAGATGCTTTAGAAGCAGCTATTGCCTACAAGGATGAATTCATTAGTAACCAGCAGCGGGCCCTGCGAGCATCTACCAGTGCCCTGACCCAGAGCCAAGCCAACATGATGGGCAGGCTGAGCTGCTTGTCTAATTCAGAAATCAGGACCCTTCTCTGTAGATATTTTGACAAAGTAGGTACTGCGTTTGGAATATTGGTAAAACTAAAAGTCGGCATGATTTATATATTTTAAAGGGGTTTTATTTATGGAGGGAACATTGTTTTTATTTCAATTTGCAAATAAAAAATTGAAGAGTGAGTTTTCACCATATATATATTTTCAAATTTGATCACAAAGTTTCCACTGCAAAAGTACAGATAAGTCAGCAGTTTCTCTAGAAAAAAAATATGCATTTACTATTTGCCATGCTTTTGGCAAACCACAAAGAAACAAAACAAATATCAAAAAATATTCCTTGATTGCTTGTAAACAACCAATGTTATGAGCATGGTGACAATACTTACTGTGGCAGTGTCCACCACCATTTTTTTTTATAGCTTGAGATTTTGTTGTTGTACTGTTTCCATTGTGGACTGCATTGAGAAACTGTTACAGAGAAAATATTTTGGATTGTAGTATTCCACATCAACAACCACGCTGTTAAAGTGAATGTGATTGGCAAAGTACGATACTTTTGTGTGTGTGTGTGCGCGCGCGTGCATGTGTTTGCATAGGTCGTGTCTCTGCGCGAGGCAGAGCGCAGGCTGAATGTGCAGTGTGCCGAGGCAGAAATGCGTGCAGACGAACAGGAACGTATTGTTCGGGAGTTGGAGCTGGCCTTGGACAGGGTGGCCATGGATATGGACAGGAAACTTACAGTCCTTCAACAAGAGTATGAACAAAAAGTTCAGCTGCTGCTTCAACAGCATGCCGGTTGGTCACAGCTAATTAAAAGTCAACAATAAACGGCACTATATTTTATCACTGTTCATCTTGAACCGGATCACATTACAGTTAGCAGGAATATGATATACAATGACAATTGCTATTTGTTGCAAATTGGTGTATGTGAAAGACTGTCATCGTTTTTTACGTGGTAAAATTCTAAGCAATTGCTCATGTAAGCACGCAGTTTATTTTACATGTATATAATGTATGTTTTCTAATTAGTATTCCAGCATAGCTCGAATTGCATGAAACCATTAATGGAATTAAAGTACTCATATTTTTATGGTTTTTGGAATTGTAGAAACATGATTTGTTTGGCTACATTTTTAAACCCCATGCTGAGTGACAAATTGTATATAATCTAGCATCATATATATATTTTAGAACTGTTGGTTGCCAGTTTTGAATTGCTCATCACTTTTAAATGTCATATTTTGTAAATCCCACCAACTGCAAAATGTATTGTACGTGTGCATGAGGTGATTGAATGCTTATCATTACGGAATATGAAAAACTGAATAAGATGGACAAATATTTTCTTCCAATAATGCAATTATCTCATTGCATGCTGTATTATTGTTTTGTTCTTTAGGTGGGGATGGTGTTAATGATATAAAGACTCATGATGAGAAAATGCAACAACTGGAAAAGGACTTATTTTTCTACAAGATGACGAGCCGTGAGTTAAAGAAAAAGTTAAAGGAAAGCAATGGAGAAAGCATCCAGCATAAGCACTCACAAAGCACTCAACAAGGTATGTAAATCTCTCCACAGTGTTTGATGTTGTCTGTTGGAATGCATTATAATAAAAATTACATATTTCTCAATGTTACGTGAGCATTTAATAAAAAATAATGCTAATTAGATTCTGCTTTTAGAATTAATTGTAAATTCTACTTCCTGGTCTGATATCTTTAACATTAGAATGTTATACATTCAAGTTAAGCTTCACACCACATATCTATGCTACTTAAGCTACTTACATACCATAAAGGAATGTAATTAAGAACACCATGTTTATATGTTAGTGGAAATTCTAGCTGTTGTCCATTGTTTTGTTAACTGTCAGTAAATGACATTTTACTTTGCTAGGCAATGGCTACAATTCCATGGAATCTGTAAAGGCTACAGGGAGTGAGAATAAAACGTCTAATCCTGGTGTGGAGCACGGCAACGCACAACCTGACGAGTGGTCAGACCATGGAAAGGTATTTGAACGAGGAAAGGTCGGTGCAGACAGCGAGAATTCTAGTTTTAGCCGGGCAGAGCGGGTGAGTCGGCTGAGAGAAGAAATTGCAGAGCTTGTGCGGCATCCAACACCGCCCACAACACGCAGACATTCTGAAAGCTCCGAGGATCCACCTGGTACCACCGAGCTACATGAGCACCCATTGCGTCTACCACATGTATCCGAGAACACAGGACGCGTTATGACGGTTAGGAAGCCTCGTAAAGAGCTACGGCAGATCCCAGCTTCGGAGGTGACGGCACGGCGTGCGAGTCTCACTTCAAGCGTGAGCTCGATGCCTGTAGACTCCATTGATGCTGGAAAAAATCCCTGGTCATAAATGTACACCCTTGATGCTATGCACTTTGCTCCCATTGTTTAGCACCTTAAACGTCCACAAAAGTCATCAATAAATCTATGGCTGGATGAAGGTCTCCCCAAGATATCATCTCTCATGGTCCTGTCTTGTAGCAATTTCCCTACCACCTGCACATGAGCTAATATCATCACTTCATCTTCATGGTGGACATCCTCTCAGGCGCATTGCATTGTTATTCTTGACTACCAGCCAGTATCCATTCTCGCAGTGTCCTGTGCAGGACCACTTCTTTTAACGTAAAAAATGTCTTTAACATGCATATTTTCTCTAATCTATGTGTTCCTCTTTCTTTCTCTCAATGGAGTACTTGCATGCATGCATCCATCCCTCCATACTTTGTGCACTTATCAAATGTTGTTCCATTGTCCATGTTTTTCATGCATATCATTTTATTAAAGGGTTTCTTTTTTGATACATTGGTAAATTGCTTTTCATGATCAAGTTTAGCCTTTCAAAAGCACTCCAACCTGCTCTCTTGTCCATCTGTCCTAAGCATTTACTTTCATCCCAGTCCACCTTCAATTAACTTTCCCAGATATATTGTCTTCCTCTTGTGTATATATAAAGAAAAAAATCTGATATTTAAGTTAAATAATATCGGAATAAATTAATGTATAGTTTTTACTATTTAGATGCTAATTTATAGTATGTTTCATTTATAGTACTAAAAAAGTGTACATATATTTTATATAAGCCAATGTTTTGTTTAATTTTATAGATGTGATTACACCTAATTTTTGTACCTTGAATAAAAAAAATATGCCTTTAGAAATATTGCAAGTACACATTTCATTGTCAATTTTTTTTTTAAACTTCTTTTATTTTTGTATGCTATGTTTTCTAATTGACTCAGCAATTGCGTGTTCTCTATACATTTGTTTTGAAATTAGCTAGGGTGGAGGATTTTTGTTGAAGGGATTTTGAGTGTGCAATATAACTTTATTTTGAAAATTTCAGTGATTAGGAGCCAATTATATTAAACATGGCCTTTTATACAATAAATGTAGCATCCAGATTTGAATTGTTGTCTGAGTATTGCTTTGTTTTGCAATGGAACATATGTACAAGTATACAGCTTTTAATATACATCAGAACTCCAATAATATGCACTGATATGGGAGGAGCATATCACGGATCCTGTAATACATGATGCACCCCGCAGGTTTGTGCCACAATCCATGAAAAAATATTCGAGCCAATCGATGCAGTGTGCCACCGGGTAGAGGAGTAATTAGCCATGCGACAACATTAATATGAAAAAGATTCACAGATTACAGGGGAAGTGCGTCACGTGATGAGTGGCTCCATTAATCTGCGATCAATTTGCGGATGAGGTTACATTTCCTAAGACTTGAAATGCAAATCTGGCAGTCTTTTCAAATATGTTTTGCATTTTCTTACACCTGATATCCAATTCGACAAAAAATTCAAAACACCTTTATTACTCAACAGATCAAATTAGGAGAGCTCTGTATGTATGTATGTTGAACTTATTTCTTACCGTACGTAGCCAACCATGCTAATCGGAGGTGTTGGAAAGTATGTGTTTATGCAAAACACAATTTTGCAAAAAAAAATGTATTTCACCTCTATTTATAAATTCAGTTCGACGATTCTACCTGTAGCTATGCTGGCACTTAAAAAAGGGCAAGGAGTGCAAACCCAGCGACATCTGCAATGTGAAGCACTGAAAAAGGGGAATATAGTTCATAATGCAAAGAAGCCAGTAGCCTATTTGCAATGCGAAGTGCTTTCCATTATTTTTATATTAAGTTATGATAATTATAATAAGCCGCCGACGAGGTGTGCCACGGATTGTGAGAGGAATTGGCTGCTCCCAGGAGAGAGCTAAAACTCTAATTCTTTGTATTGATTTCAGGATAAATGGTCCCTTGTATTACGGGAGGAGTCGCGCACCATGGGTAATCTGTGAAGTTTCGGACTTTGTGGATTTTTAGAATTCTCTTCCATGTACACAATGCATTTGAAACAATGTTTTCCACCTAAAATATAGTAATGTTCTGCTAAAAGTAGTTTGTAATTGAAACACTTGTTAATAAGCCACTCACAATATACCTATCAAGGTACATTATGTCATTTTACTTTTCAGTTTTAATGTTGCTTATCATCCCGAGTCATTTACATTTTTAACGGTTTACAATGAACTAGAATTTATCCAAATAGTATTTGTATTGTACTTCAATAAAGAATACCATATATATGTCATCAGACGAAGCATTGCATCGGGAGTTTTTCATGGAATATCTCCTGAATTAGTTTTCCAACTGTTTTGGATGTAGTTTCATTACATCAATCTGCATTATGGGTTCCGTAGCGTCCAGGTTGTGTATTCGTGGCGACACGCGTTTAATTTTCACCAATACTTATGGATTGCCTAAATGAAGGCACATGCGGGAAACCAGTCAAGATGTCTCGTCGCTTGTACAGCAGCATGGACCCCTCTTCCTCAAGATACGGGCAATGGTCTTAATGGGATTAGCCCGTAGGACCACTAATGGAACATGGTTGATTGTGTGGCCTGCTGGCCCGTGTTAGTTTCTCTCTTTTATTTACTACTTAATATTTTCTCTATATGCTGGCAAGAACCATTTGTATAGCAACGCTGTTGGTGTGACAATATTCAGGAGAATCCAATACTTTTTGTAAATGGAAGGCCAAGAATATTTTGCAAACCACATGTTGAGAGAGGATTTATCCATATACTAAACAGGATAAGTTATTGGTAAAAATAGAAAACTTAAATAGAAAATTAGAATATTTGTATATTTATTAAAACCAAAATGACAGGTGTTAATATATGTAATATCTTATACACAGAGCCACTTGATTAGCAAATATATATATATATAAAACGTGCAAGTGTCCATCTAGCTCTTTTGTCGCAAAGAGTATGTCGTACAAAAACAACCCGAACACTAAACATTTTCTTGGGGATATACCCGCAAAATATTTGCCTTTTCGAATTCACATTTTGCCCTTGAAATTCCAAGAAATAATGTCCAATACAAACCAATGGGCAGCCAAAAGTGTTCGGAAGATCGACTTTCATTTTATTCGTAGTCGTTCCCCATTGATTATATTAAAATGTTCTACATAAAGCTATGGTTCCTTAACGCGCTTGGCTTTGGCATGGTGACATCACAATATAGGGCTGATTGACTTTATGATGTCATCACGCTTCACGCCATGGGCAAGAGTGGGGTGAAGCTACATCCCGCACAGATGCGCGTGCTCTGCTAGTATGTGATGAGCCCAAGAATACAAATAAACATTTATATTCTGCAAATCATGCATAAGTACACTGCATTGACTTTAAAAAATGTAATTTCACTAAGATGACTTAAAGTGCAATAACTCCAGAATAAAATAAATATGCTATTTTGGACAAATTTCCACAGGATACACTGACATATACGCAGGAGCGTGTCAATGTTTTTGATAATGGGATCTCACCGAGTGTGAATTGGAAGGTAAACAACATGCCACACACACGCGTTGGCACCACAGCGACCGGCGTGTGGCCTAGCCGTTGGCAGCACAGTTGTGCAAGGTATTTCCCCCCTCCACATCGATGCGATCGTAGAGCCACTTGCGGTGCACGCGGCACTGGAGGCCACACTTGGAGGAGCTGCACTGGGAGCAGCTGTAAAAGCAGCCTGGACAGTCCTCGTCCAGGCAGTCGCATAGGTCAATCCCCACGGAGATGAGCCGCCCCGCCTCATCGTACACGTGCTGATTCGCTTGCTGACATTGCCTGGCGGTGCCACAACCGATGGATTGAGCTCCAATAAGCAAAATGAGGCAGCGATTCTGAAAACATGTTCACATTCACAAATGCACGAATCCAACATATTTGACGTCATTGCACATTTTCGTACGGAGCATCTGCATACTAAATGTGAAGTTATTCAGCTGGACAGCAAATTGTCATGATTTAGGTGCATGCTCCAATGTAGAAGTTTTTTGTTTAGTTTATAGCATTTCGTTTTTATTGGCTTGTCCCAAATTGTTCTGTCATCCATTTGATTAACTTCCATGTACGGCACATTCGTATATAACTTGCTTAAATATAAATTAATCAAGCCTTAGATATATGATGCATGCATGAGCATATACACTTATTTATGAATCAATGCATCTCTATAGTGCAGATCATGCATCAGATATAAGGCAAATAATTTGCAAAACTGTCCGTTTACTGCATTCTTTGGGGAATACTCTAAATAATTATACATTCATGCAGTATTTCTAAATCACGTATTGTACTTTTCAAGTACAATTTCGTGCCCAAGTAAATGATGGCTATGCATGGTGTGCATTACAAACCATCCTTAAATTAAATGCTGCAACTCAGGTAATTTTTCCTTGGCAGCCAGTCGTGAGCCTCAAACCACAAATTACATTGATTGACATTGCCAGACAGGGCAGAACATATTACACACACTGTCCTCTTAGCAATGACACGCTGATCTTGCCCTCCTTGTTCGCTTGACACAATGTGGCCCTTTTGCAAACACGCTGGTGATGTGTGGGGTCCCACCTCTCTGCAGTTTTGACTTTACTCTGCAGCTTCCTCCGTTCCCGCTTGCTGTTCTCAGGGTTGAAGTCCGAGATGTTGGGACCAGGGTTGAGGAAGCGCAGGGTGCGTATGGCCTTGGGTGTCTGCGGCTGTAAGGGAAAGCTTTGTCAGTGTTGTGTACGGCTTCGAAGTGGTCGTACAAAACATTTTGGCAGACGAGTGTGCATCTTCCACGATTCAGTTGTCACAATGGGTGGCCATTTACGATACTATTGGGTTACACATTTGTGTTGTTTATATTCTTTGTATTGTCTCAATTGTCCTTGTTCAAATGTGTTGTTGCTCTTCATTGATTGAAGAGGAGAGTAGTTTGCCTTATGACCAAATATCCTGGAATGTACTCTTTGGTTCTTTCGGTAAAGTCACGTAGGCATAAAAAAAAAATGTAATCACGACGTTTCGGGCGCACCATAAGCATCCGTCATCAGGTGGGACAACCACAGCAAGAAACAATTGCTAAAAAACCAAAGAGTATGGATCCCTGCAGTCACGAAAACTTCAAATCTAGATTGAACCTGGAATGTTTCAGTTTCACTTATTTGGTATAGCCCTGTGAGCCTTTCGGCTCTTGAATCAGGTGCAACCGCAACTAACCAAAAACATGAACAAGAAAACATCTTAAAGTGACTATGTGACTTTGTGAAAACAGAAAATCTAAGAAAAGACAGCAAAATATTGCAGAAAAAAAACCGTACACCAACGCTGCACAAATCCCAGTGGGATGCAAGTCAAACAACAACCACATAGATTAAGGCCATTAGTCTAACTCAGTACTACAACAAACATGGCCAAACCAAAAAACTTTCCGAAATCACCAAAATAAAGCCATGAAAGCAATGTAACAGTGATCATATCAATGTGCCACATCTTTGAAGGAAAACCAGGGTTGAGCCTGTATATTGCTTTGGTAGATGGCCACTGTGCATCATTAACAGCAGGTTGCTTTTATAGGGTGCAGGGGGGGGCTCTGTGCAACATAACATTGTTGCACTGGACTTGCATGCTCCCTGCCTTCAACTCCACCAGCGTGGTGAAAGAGGGTCAATAAGCCCCATGAGCTGAGACAAAAGGGCTGTTCGCACATCATCATAATACGCACCTCCAACTTTTTCTTTAAAAATACAGGGAAGGTTGGGGTTGGGCATCTTATAATCCGGATAATATGGTATGTGTATAGCTTGGGCATGCCATCAGCTGCTGCGATGATGAACACTGCAACCCACGAGGGATTGCGCAATTAATGTAACGATTCTGCAAAGTCCTTGTATGTTGTTACCAACATTGGGTTGTCGACAGGAGGGGTACTGGCTCAATGTATTTACGGGCAACAGCTGTCGGGCTCACTTCGTGTTCGTAAAATATCCCATTAAAAGTGTATCCCAGTTAAATTTCGATTTAAAGCTTTCGTGACTGCAGGGATTCATCTTCTTGGTTTTTTCGGTAAAGTTACGTGACTTTACCGAAAAAACCAAGAAGATGAGTGTATCCCAGTCCCACTACGAAGTGTGATGAATGGGATGAAGTTCACGTTTTGACAAAGGACTTAGTAAGTTATGTTCATATTACATCTATAATATAGTTTTTTGGGTTAGATCGCGTAAATATAAATGTGTCGTTAAACCCGCGACCATCCGACACAATCAATTAGTGAGGTTTGTCACGTAAAGAGAACGTGCCAATTTGTTACGAGTACAGCACACCGGTTGTGTTGGAGAGCAAATCCACAACATTTACAATCCACAAGTACCACGTTTCGCCAGTAATTTCAACCGGCAGAATTGTGGAGAAATCCTCTCGTTACGTCCCTTAAATAGAGGCGTAGATGTGATGGGGGTCACTTGTGAGCCGTTCACGTGCAAAGTGGCGGGGGGGGGGAATTAATGCATATGTATAAATTACAATGGTTATCCTTTGCGTCTTATTGCACGTTTGTACTATACAATACAGATCGTGTGATACCAAAGTGAAGGCGTTGCGCAGTGATTAACGCATTTCTGCCTTGAGTTCGAGATTCCCGGCTAAGGCTGAACAGCCTCCACTCCCCCATCCATCAGCCTGCACTGATCAGTGTGAAGTATGAGAAATCAACCAACAACACGTGTTACGGTGGAGGACTGAATCCGGCAGTCGACTGGCACAGGGCTGCAAGTTAATCACGGCAGTAGCCAGGGAAATCTTGACTTCTAAAACACAAATGTGTCGTTAAACCCGCCACCACCTAACACAGCACATTAATAAGGTTTGGCACGCAAACAAAACATGACAATTTGTCACACTGGCTTCGTTACGTTGGGTTGGCCGTGTCGGGTGGTGGTGGGTTTCACGACTCATGTCACGCGCGTGACGTCACTCCACATGAGGCCCATCCCCCCGTGTGACGTCACTCCACATGAGGCCGACCCCCCCGTGTGACGTCACTCCACATGAGGCCCACCCCCCGTGTGACGTCACTCCACATGAGGCCCACCCCCCAGTGTGACGTCACTCCACATGAGGCCCGACGCGTGACGTCACTCCACATGAGCCCCCCCCCCATAATTAATATTCATGAGTGGGTGGATTTTTACACGAACGCAGAAGGTCGAGACGAATTAAATAATTTATTACGCAAAGTCGCTTCAAATGTGGCGTCTTTTTACAGAAAGTGAAAAATAAGTATAACCCGTAAAAACAAAGTTTTTCACTATAAATCCTTTATATGCGTGGCAGCGAACTTAATATAAAGGATTTAAAAATATATTCGCCTGTGGAAGACGCGGGGATCGATCCCGCGACCTTTGGCATGGGAAGCGAGGGCGCTACCAACTGCGCTACTCCGCCACAGCCTGTGGAGGGGTTACGCTCTGGGCTCTTACACTGACGTTCAGCCAAAACCATGAATGAGTTCTATTTGAATATATGTAAAATCTTTTTTTTTGCCTAAAAAGTGTAAAATTTTGGGAATTTTTTTTCACGAACATTAATTGTCTCGCTCAACGAGTCTGTGTGGAAAATGTCAGCTCGATTGGATCACGGGAAGTGGGTTAAAACACGACCGAAAGATTTGCACGGTCGTAAGCAAGCAAGCACGCAAGCAAGCAAGCACGCAAGCAAGCAAGCACGCAAGCAAGCAAGCACGCAAGCAAGCACGCAAGCAAGCAAGCACGCAAGCAAGCGAACTTAATATAAAGGATTTAAATAAATCTACGCAGCAGCGCGACATCCGTGGGTGACGTCACTGTAAAAGAGCCCCCCCCCTCTTCATTAATATTCATGCCCGCGTGGAAATTCACACCAACGCACTCCACATGCCGCACCCCTCCCCTCATGAATAATCATGAGCGGATGACGTCACTTCATATGCTGCACCCCTCCCCAATCACCATTAGCGGGTGACGTCACTCCACATGGGACAACCCCCCTCATTCATAATCATGAGCTGAAAATTTGTTCTATTGAATATTTCAGATTTACGTCTTTATTTATATTTACGCGATCTAACCCCCCCCCCCCCCAAAAAAAAAACCTCTCCAGTATTATGGAAAATATTGGTAGCGAAAGCCTACGTGTTAAACATGCAAAGCGCATGTGTATAATGGGGAAATGTGTGTGTATAATTTTACAGCACGTGTATTATGGAAAGAAAACACGCATTTAATGGAAAAGCACGTGAACATAACGGGCAAGAGCAGACGGTACAAACAACACGTTGCTACAAAGCACACAACAACACGCAACTCAAGAGCGCCAGCACGCTTGGTAGACACAGCTCAGAAGTAACGTTGCCAGAACGTTGCGTATCCCGCGGTGCAAGTTTCCACACAAGCACCGTGTATATACACTTTAGCGCACAGCAATACGCACGAAGCTATCAGCACTGCATACAAAAGGTGCCCGAAATCTACATTGACAGTCAGTACCAGTGACCGTGCGGTGAGGTAAATGGCTGGGGAGGCACTGGCATGCGTCAGATTCTAGATTTGAAGCTTTCGTGACTGCAAGGATTCATATTCTTAGGTTTTTTCGGTAAAGTCACGTAGGTAAAAAATTAAACTTAATAAAAGTAAAATAAAAATCACGACGTTTCGGAGGCAACACAAGCTTCCGTCTTCAGGTGGAACCGTCCCAGCACGATAGCTGTATCAAGTGACAGCTGTATCAAGTGACAGCTGTATCAAGTGACAGCTGTATCAAGTGACAGCTGTATCAAGTGATACAGCTGTCACTTGATACAGCTATCGTGCTGTGACGGTTCCACCTGAAGACGGAAGCTTGTGTTGCCTCCGAAACGTCGTGATTTTTATTTTATCTTTATTTTACTTTTATAAATTTTAATTCTTTACCTACGTGACTTTACCGAAAAAACCTAAGAATATGATAGCGTCAGATTCACACACCGAAGGGGGCGTGGACTCACTGAGGGGGACGTGTCTAACACGCCCACCTCAGTGAGGCAGATGTGATAGCTGCCTCCCCTGGTGCTTTTTCATTGCAGTTTCATGACGAGACCAGCGAGCCAAAATATCTTCATACACATACGTGAAATAAGTTACCTGCAGTATGGAAGGCGAGGACATGAAATGAAGGGGTCTACAAACATTACATTGGTGACATACTGAGATAGTAACAGGCACACGCTTATTGCCCGCGCTCCATCCAGTTACTGAGGGGTTGCGCAATCAGAGGGGAGGCTGAGCTCGTCGCTGCCTCACCTCTCGTCTCTTGGAATCGTACAGAAATGACATTTATAACACAGATCAGTGGGAAGAAAAAAAAATCTTAATATTTATTTTATTCCTTTTTTTAGTCGCAGCTCTTTTTATTGGAGTATGCCAGGTGAGGCTCTGCCTCCCCTGCCTCCCCTGACCCGCACGTCCCTTGGTCAGTACGCGCCGCTGTACGCGTGTACCCATGGAATGTGGGAACACGTTCCGTATAGTAGAACTTCTCTCGCACCGTACGTTGGCTGCCGCTCTTTAAAACGCAACGACCCCGTGATGCTGTGCACTTGATTCAACGAAACAATCACTCGAATAAGAACGGGGGAAGAAGAGAAGTTTGCAACCGTCAAGGAACGGAATCGCGTTACCCCGAGCACGTCAACCGCGGAGATGGAGCCGTTAAAATCGAGTTGGTTGTGCGAGGTGCTGGGGGTCGTGGAACACAAACAACAAGTGGGTGCGTAATCTAGCAGTGGATTGACCCTGACCTACGCGATTAGACGGAGTGAGCCGTGCACACCCACCGAAGCGACACACGTGGGGAGGCCTCGGATCCACCCTCGTGGCCACATTAACACACGCGAAATGTTCACGTTTTACACTGCCCACGAGTTACCCAACCCCCCCCCCCCCCGGGTGTTCTTTATCACTGTGGTAACGTCCCTCTCTTTTTAATTAAAATAAAACCGAGACGCAACTCGAAAGTAACTTCCTGATGAGAGAAACAAAAATAAACACGAGAGTCGCTTCCAGATTGTTGGGGGGGGGTCTCTTTACTGTTAACCGCAACTTGCAGCAGCGTATCGTCTCACACACCGTACCACTGCAGTATTTAGTATCGTCTTGATATGAACACACTACTAGGCTCCCACACACACTCTCTACTCCGGCTGCGCCAACAGTTCCCGTCGTATAATACAAAAACTATTGCCAAGGCCTCCGTCCTGGCATCCGCATTCGAGTTTTTTGTTCAGCTTATCAGCAGCCCACGTTAAAGATGTCCACGTCTGGGCAAGGTGTCGATACTACAACAACACAGGGGGAGGAAGGAGGGTGGTGGCCCACAGGAGCAAGAGAGACCTGCGTGGTGGCCGAATTCCCTCCCTCGGCGGTGCGAAGATTCTGATCCATATCCGCGCAGCAGCAAGATGACAGCAAGCGAACAGCAGAATTGACATTGGGTGGGCGGGTAGAATGGGCGGAACAGGGCTGTGTTGGACCACACGTACACCCCCTCGGTTACTGTACACGTACTGAGCCCATGAAGTTCTCATGTTCGTCGTTTCTGATTTGACTTGGGTGGCACTTGCATGTCAAGGTGAACACGAGCCTGCAGGAAAAGCACCGTACACCAACGCTGTGTGCAAAAATCCCAGTGGGATGCAAGTCAAACAACAACAACAACCACAAGACAACTTAGATTAAGTCCATCAGTCTAACTCAGTACTACAACAAACATGGCCAAACCAAAACACGTTTTCGAAATCACCAAAATAAAGCCATAAAAGCAATGTAACAGTGATGCGTTTCTGAGCTGGTGCAGGGGTGGGCCCCCTCCCATGGGCACCCTCCCACCGCCCCCTCCCAGCCACCACCATCAACACCAAATGTCGTTTTGGCCGATTCAAGTTCACCTTTGTGCTATCGTGGCCACCCACACAGCAACTCTACTGCCCCCTTCTGAGAGGACCTGTTGTCACCATATAACACCAGATGTCTATAATGCAACACACATGCACTGTATAATGTAACACTCCTGCTCTATATAATGTAACACACCTGAACTCTATAATGTAACACACCTGCTCTATATAATGTAACACACCTGCTCTATATAATGTAACACACCTTGCTCTGTATAATGTAACACACCTTGCTCTGTATAATGTAACACACCTGCTCTATATAATGTAACACACCTGCTTTGTATAATGTAACACACCTGCTCTATATAATGTAACACACCTTGCTCTATATAATGTAACACACCTGCTCTATATAATGTAACACACCTGAACTCTATAATGTAACACACCTGCTCTATATAATGTAACACACCTTGCTCTGTATAATGTAACACACCTGCTCTATATAATGTAACACACCTGCTCTATATAATGTAACACACCTTGCTGTGTATAATGTAACACACCTTGCTCTGTATAATGTAACACACCTGCTCTATATAATGTAACACACCTGCTTTGTATAATGTAACACACCTGCTCTATATAATGTAACACACCTTGCTCTATATAATGTAACACACCTGCTCTATATAATGTAACACACCTGAACTCTATAATGTAACACACCTGCTCTATATAATGTAACACACCTGCTCTATATAATGTAACACACCTTGCTCTGTATAATGTAACACACCTGCTCTATATAATGTAACACACCTGAACTCTATAATGTAACACATCTGCTCTATATAATGTAACACACCTGCTCTATATAATGTAACACACCTTGCTCTGTATAATGTAACACACCTTGCTCTGTATAATGTAACACACCTGCTCTATATAATGTAACACACCTGCTTTGTATAATGTAACACACCTGCTCTATATAATGTAACACCCCTTGCTCTATATAACGTAACACACCTGCTCTGTATAATGTAACACACCTGCACTCTCTAATGTAACACACCTTGCACTCTATAATGTAACGCAACCCTTATACAGTCGTCATTCCACCGTACACACGCGTAGAGAACATTCAAAGGTCCACACACAGGTTAATCAGGTTCATGAACCTACCTGGCGTCTTCTGGACATCTCACAGCCCAGTGTAGGTTTGAAGTTTCACAAATCTATGTGCGATCCACGGACCCCCATTGCCTCCAAAATGCTGGATTATGGATGTGCACGTACAATAATTATTTGTAAGTTAGTCTAGGTGTACATATAAATTTACCCTGCAGTTACAAGAAATGTACAATTATGCATGCTTACAACGTGTGTGTATATATCTGTGGGTCTTGTGCAATGTTTCATGATCTCTGTTATGATGTGCGCACTCACATATTGAATGTAATATTGAATAGAGTCTGCACTTCTCGATGCATACTTATTTTTTTATGCAATACGATATGAGCATATTTTTACCGGTGTGTATGTGTATTTTTTTTGCTGACAATGCCCACGATGAATAGAGGTTGCTGAATGCGTTAAGCCGCTTTTTTAAAATATATATACTCATAGAGAAGCCATTGCTCTGCAATGCAAAATAAAAGACGGCTGTCATTTTTAGACTCTTCTCACAATCCTATACTCGGAGCACTAAAAGTAATCTGGTTTTTACTTAATAAAACGCCACGATAATATGGATTGCGAGGTTTAAAAAAAAATCGATTTAAAGAATATTCCGGTGAAAGAATGACATACGTTGAAAAGTTGGAGAAACTGTAAATGAACCGTGCCAGTATTCTGTATTCATAACTCCCACCTCGTCGGTGTCGCTATCTTGTTGATACGTCTTCCAAACAACTTCCGCAATTTTTTTTATTAAATTCAACGTTTATTTGTTACACGGAAAATCCCGTTTCGCCAGTTACCTAGAGAGTTGTTTCGGTGGCAGCAGCCCGCAGCCACTAACAAAGTTATTGTTAGGGTGTCGAGGAGGCCTGCCAGTAGCCAGCAATGAAACTTTAGACGTAGAATATATACATACATTTTTGTAGTTATATTATATAGAAAAACGAAAGCTACGTGGAACAAAGTTCTTCATTAATGCATCGTGTGTATTTCCCTGCATTTAGCGTGTGATTTTCCTTTACTGTATATTGCTCTGAGTATACACACATGTGTAAGGACAGTAAGGGGTCTAGTGGAAGTAAATAGTAATTGAAGCGGACAGGGACAGGCAGGGTAATGTAAGGAGTCTAGTGGTTCTAGATTTGAAGCTTTCGTGACTGCAAGTATTCATATTCTTAGGTTTTTTCGGTAAAGTCACGTAGGTAAAAAATTCAAATTAATAAAAGTAAAATTAAAATTAAAATCACGACGTTTCGGAGGCAACACAAGCTTCCGTCACAGCACGCTTGCTGTATCAAGTAAATTACTTGATACAGCAAGTGTGCTGTGACGGTTCCACCTGAAGACGGAAGCTTGTGTTGCCTCCGAAACGTCGTGATTTTTATTTTTATTATACTTTTATTAATTTTAATTTTTTTACCAACGTGACTTTACCGAAAAAAAACTAAGAATATAGTCTAGTGGTCATAAATAATAATAGAAGCGACAGGGACAAGCAGGATCAAATGAGGTGAGAGAGAGAGTTCGGGGAAAAAGGGCGTGGCTGAGTCGAGGGGCGTGGCTGAGCCGGAGATAAAAGCAAGCGGGGAGCGGGGCTCAGGGCTGTTGTGAGGATTCGAAGTTGGATCGTCGTCGCTGTCGTCTTCTTGGAGTGGATCGTCCTCACCGCCTGCGAGTTGGTCGCTTTATCGTCTTGGAAGACTAGGGGGAGATCATATATTGTCGCCGTAGCTGCTCCTCCATCGGCTCCTATATAGTCAGCCAGCTGTATAGGTGAACGTCGTGTTGCAGCTACATAAAGTCACCCACTGTACATTGTCAACTCGCGTCTACCCGTTAACATGCCATCGAGTCGGGCGGACCGTAATAGACAATAAATATGTATACATACTTGAACAAGACAGTGTCTCTGAGTGCTACATTACATATGTTTATGTATAATATGTCATTCTCAATGCATTACTTGACAGAAAATCCAGTGGATGTTTATTCATGTAATAGGAATTTAACTGTCTGCTGCTTGGCAATAACTTTAGAGCTCCTGGAATAAAAGCATTACTTGCAACATTGTAGGGTGGCACTAGCCTTCATTGATTCATATTTAGATCTTCTTGGTTCTTTCGGTAAAGTCACGTAGAAGGGAAGTAATAAAATAATAAAAATAAAACATAATAAAACAATTCTCACGACGTTTCGGCCACAACGCAAGCAGCCGTCCTCAGGCGAAGAATGAGAACATTATCAAGCTAGGAGCTTATATAGGTGTAGCGAGGAGGAGCGCCTTAACAAAGGAATGTGCATATGAAGAGGAATTTAGCATACCAATGGGCAATGCATAGGAGGTGGGCGGAGGGGTTTCAAAGTCCCATTATGCCCATGCATTATGCAGGATCAACAGCACCACGGGGGGGCGCAAGGAACAGCGTTAATAAAGGAAAGGAATGTTAGTGATATGTAGCTGCATTTGCCAAACAACCACGTAGAAAACCAAAGTGAAAACTACATAAAAAACTAAAATATAAACTGATACTTACTATACTCTACAATAAGCTGAGTTACTAACAACAAATAATAAATTACAATTCTACGTCGTAAGAAGTATATAATATACTTCCATCTAAACTTTATTCTCTTAGCATATACAGTACTATATACTGCCATAGATAAACCCAACATTAAATTATATACTGTATTGCTGTAAACCACCCTATACTTTATACATTTTAATATAACACTATGTATTATTCAACTCACCCTAATGTGTATCGAAATGGTTTATTACGTCCTTCCAATGATTGCTAAGCCTGAATCCATCTTCTCGGTTAAAATTGTCTCTGTGTTTGTATATGTGGATCGCCTCATGAACGAATCTCTCATGATAGCCAGATGGCTTGCAGAGAACCTCCGTCTTGGAGAAGTCAATGTCATGTGAGCCCACTGAGTTGTAACAGTGGTCTGCCACGGCTGAGGTGTTTGTCCTACCGTGTTTTAGATCAGCTTTATGTTCACGAATGCGGTCTGAGACGTGTCGTTTGGTTTCCCCAATGTAACTGCTACCACAGAGGCAACTTAGTTTGTAGACGCCAGGGTACTGTATGTCTGGAATCACATCTTTTACAGACGGTACCAGATCACGGATTTTATGTACTGTGTTGAATCGGACCTGGATCATGACATTGACTTCTCCAAGACGGAGGTTCTCTGCAAGCCATCTGGCTATCATGAGAGATTCGTTCATGAGGCGATCCACATATACAAACACAGAGACAATTTTAACCGAGAAGATGGATTCAGGCTTAGCAATCATTGGAAGGACGTAATAAACCATTTCGATACACATTAGGGTGAGTTGAATAATACATAGTGTTATATTAAAATGTATAAAGTATAGGGTGGTTTACAGCAATACAGTATATAATTTAATGTTGGGTTTATCTATGGCAGTATATAGTACTGTATATGCTAAGAGAATAAAGTTTAGATGGAAGTATATTATATACTTCTTACGACGTAGAATTGTAATTTATTATTTGTTGTTAGTAACTCAGCTTATTGTAGAGTATAGTAAGTATCAGTTTATATTTTAGTTTTTTATGTAGTTTTCACTTTGGTTTTCTACGTGGTTGTTTGGCAAATGCAGCTACATATCACTAACATTCCTTTCCTTTATTAACGCTGTTCCTTGCGCCCCCCCGTGGTGCTGTTGATCCTGCATAATGCATGGGCATAATGGGACTTTGAAACCCCTCCGCCCACCTCCTATGCATTGCCCATTGGTATGCTAAATTCCTCTTCATATGCACATTCCTTTGTTAAGGCGCTCCTCCTCGCTACACCTATATAAGCTCCTAGCTTGATAATGTTCTCATTCTTCGCCTGAGGACGGCTGCTTGCGTTGTGGCCGAAACGTCGTGAGAATTGTTTTATTATGTTTTATTTTTATTATTTTATTACTTCCCTTCTACGTGACTTTACCGAAAGAACCAAGAAGATGAATCCCTGCAGTCACGAAAGCTTTAAATCGAAATTTAACCGCCTCTACGGGGAGGGTTTCCACATAACTTTGAGATCCTTCAACAAGCTCCGGGATAAGAAGGCTCAGCTAATCGAGTCTCTCACCTTTCTGAAGAGATGCCGCGACTCTAAGGTAATACCAAACGCATTTACACTAACATCTGCTGCTGTAACTTCTTCTAATGCGAAACGAATTCTGTCTAGAACTAGCTTAGCTCTTATCTCAGAGAAAATCAGACTTACGCGCACCGAACTAGATCAGTTAGACAAGACACTCTACAAATCACACTTATCTTTGAGTGCAACAATGTCCACATCGGATTGGGAACACGTGGAAAAAATGACTGCCTCTTCAGCTGCCGCTATGTCGACTAAATGTAAGGACAACTTGATTTCCAAATTCAACCGCCTCTCAAACAAGAAACCGGACCCACACATTGAAAAGCTAGATGTTAACAAAGTCGTAATTAATCGCAGTAACAGTCCTATTTCTGAAGGTTTGAAATCCGTTTTAGCTAAAGGACTAAACTTTGCAGTCACACCTAGACACATACCAGTTAATGATATAATTGCTCGAGTAGATGTAGCTCTCAAGGGCTTGAGTCACATCGCTGCAGACGTAGCAAGATCTGAAATCTCTGTAACCCTCAAAAACGCTAAGATGCCAGCTAGCAACATCAGCAAAGATGAGCGTTTTGAATTAGCTCAATTAAAAAAGAGGGATGACATTGTCATCCTCTCAGCCGACAAAGGCAATGCCACTGTCATCATGGACAAAATAGAATACAACAACAAAATTCAAGAACTACTCAACGATGGCAGCTATACAAAAATAAAAAGAGACCCCACCAACAGCCTCGTCTCCAAAACCAACAACATCATTTCTGCTTCAACCGCATTAATTGATCAGACCAAACAGTTCTCGTTGAAACCTTCTGCAGCCAGGCCACCAAGATTGTACGGCTTGCCAAAGATACATAAAGAAGATACACCTCTTCGTCCCATTGTCTCTACTATCAACTCCCCCACTTACAAACTGGCTCGTTTTTTGTCCGAAATCCTACGGCCTTTCACTGGAAAAACCACCTCTGCAGTACTAAACTCTACTGACCTGGTATCGACAATCAAGGGGATTGCCCTGTCCCCAGACGACCTGCTTGTCAGTTTTGATGTGGTTTCCTTGTTCACCAAGGTGCCTGTGCCTGACACCATCGCAATCATTGAAGACTTGGTTCATCAAGGACTAAATGCTGGGGTACCCCCCCTGGTGAGACACTGCTTAACCAATACATACTTCACCTGGAATGGAACCTTCTACAAGCAAATTGAGGGCACCCCAATGGGCTCCCCCCTATCTCCGGTTGTAGCCAACATCTTCATGGAGAAATTTGAGACGGACGCCATCCAGACTGCCACTCTACGCCCGACCTTATGGAAGAGATACGTAGACGACACTTTTGTCATCTGGCCACATGGCCGGCCTGCTCTAGACCAATTTCTCGACCACATCAATTCCATACACCCAGCCATCAGATTCACCATGGAAGTCGAAAATGATGGCAAGCTACCCTTTTTGGATGTCCTAATCAAAAGGAGACCTGATGGTTCAATGAGCCACTCTGTCTACAGGAAAGCCACCCACACGGATGCTTATCTAAAACCGGATTCCCACCACCATCCATCCCAGAAGAATTCCCTCATCAAGACTCTATATCATAGAGCCCAATGCATCTCCGACCATGAACACATTTCCAGTGAACTCAAACACGTACGCCACGCTCTTAAAGCTAATGGTTACTCCGACTACACAATCCGCAAAGCCATCACTCCAACCATCAAGAAAGATCCTGTTGAGGAGCCTTTCAAGACCATCACCTTACCCTACATTGCTGGGGTCACAAAAAAGATCTCCAAAATCCTGATTAAACACAAGATCCAGGTCCGATTCAACACAGTACATAAAATCCGTGATCTGGTACCGTCTGTAAAAGATGTGATTCCAGACATACAGTACCCTGGCGTCTACAAACTAAGTTGCCTCTGTGGTAGCAGTTACATTGGGGAAACCAAACGACACGTCTCAGACCGCATTCGTGAACATAAAGCTGATCTAAAACACGGTAGGACAAACACCTCAGCCGTGGCAGACCACTGTTACAACTCAGTGGGCTCACATGACATTGACTTCTCCAAGACGGAGGTTCTCTGCAAGCCATCTGGCTATCATGAGAGATTCGTTCATGAGGCGATCCACATATACAAACACAGAGACAATTTTAACCGAGAAGATGGATTCAGGCTTAGCAATCATTGGAAGGACGTAATAAACCATTTCGATACACATTAGGGTGAGTTGAATAATACATAGTGTTATATTAAAATGTATAAAGTATAGGGTGGTTTACAGCAATACAGTATATAATTTAATGTTGGGTTTATCTATGGCAGTATATAGTACTGTATATGCTAAGAGAATAAAGTTTAGATGGAAGTATATTATATACTTCTTACGACGTAGAATTGTAATTTATTATTTGTTGTTAGTAACTCAGCTTATTGTAGAGTATAGTAAGTATCAGTTTATATTTTAGTTTTTTATGTAGTTTTCACTTTGGTTTTCTACGTGGTTGTTTGGCAAATGCAGCTACATATCACTAACATTCCTTTCCTTTATTAACGCTGTTCCTTGCGCCCCCCCGTGGTGCTGTTGATCCTGCATAATGCACGGCATAATGGGACTTTGAAACCCCTCCGCCCACCTCCTATGCATTGCCCATTGGTATGCTAAATTCCTCTTCATATGCACATTCCTTTGTTAAGGCGCTCCTCCTCGCTACACCTATATAAGCTCCTAGCTTGATAATGTTCTCATTCTTCGCCTGAGGACGGCTGCTTGCGTTGTGGCCGAAACGTCGTGAGAATTGTTTTATTATGTTTTATTTTTATTATTTTATTACTTCCCTTCTACGTGACTTTACCGAAAGAACCAAGAAGATGAATCCCTGCAGTCACGAAAGCTTTAAATCGAAATCATATTTAGATGTTTTACTACAGCTAAGGGGGAGGGGGGGTCACAGTCATTCTCAATGTACATAGAAAATGAGCTCGCATATACAGCATATGTACACAGTAGCCTCTCTGTGGTCGAGGATATTTTGTACAAACGCAGTCAATCACAACAAGGCAGGCGGAAGAACATCAGAGGCAGGTGTGGGCAAAATGTGAGGTGGTAGTGAGAGCAAAGGAGGAGGTCAAAGCCAAATATTTCTTTACAAATTGATCTTGGCAAGCGTATTCAGATCATGCTAGAATAGTTATTTTTTTAATTTAAAAAAATAGTGCGTGTTTGTGTATATGCGTATGGAGAGGGTGAGTGTCACGGTTAGCGCGCTGCGCTACGAACCTGGCAACGATTGTCTGAGCCGGTCCTGTGCCTCCCCTAGGTCGACTGAGACTCAAATGAGTACCTGGTGGGATGTGTAGCCATCACCACTAGGGAGATAAATGCGGCCGGGCGTGGTGCTGGCCGACCACCCCTTTCGTATGCCGTTCCAACCTTCATAGGTGCTTACGAATAGCACTTCCTCCAACGGTATGTTAAGGCTATGGGGGATGTTTGTTAATAACAATGCACTTCATTTACCTCCATTGTCCACCAGATTTGGCACAGACTTATACAGGATTTGCTATTCACTTTTTCTATTCCGATAACTGACATTGATTTGAACAAAAGGGTTTGTGTTTTTGAGAAGGACGAATATAATTGTATATGTCCTTCTAAAAAAGACGTGTACTTCAGACTACCTTTGAACAGAATAATTATGTAAACGGCCTTGATATATATTTGCGTCGAATCAATGCATTTTGAATGCAAAAAAAAACAAAGCATGAATATCAAAAAAATATGGCAGATTCCATGCAATTACAGGCAGGTATAATGAGGGGCGTAATGTTCACAATGCATTCATTACAACACACTGCGCCAATAGGGGCCTTTACAGAGAATTCCATTTTGGAAAGCTGTAAGATACTCAGCTAATTTTATTAAAGCAGGCTGATTTGGAGTCGAATAATTTGAGTGATTTATTTGACGATTGAGTGGAAAACGACTGATTTTGGCATCACAAGTTCATCACAACATGCGCAAGTGCTAGGCTGAATGAGTTATCTATAGACGCCTATAAGACATGCTCTCACATATACAACAACATCTGCGCATGCATTCCCGTGTACGCATGTATTCACACGTGTGAGTGTGTGAGCGTGCATTTAATAGATACGTAGGCAATATGTTTGCTTCACATATCTGTCTTTCTACAGAAATAGTAAACTATTATTTCTATAACCCATTGACACCAACAAGGCCTTTTGATTCGTGAATACATGCAGCAGCATTGATTCAGTACAAGCAAACTATTAACCGGTTTCGACATAGTGTCCTAGACAGATATATGAATGAGACATATTGTCCCCTTATCTATTCTGTTATTTACATTTTCCACAACGACACTTACGATTATGTGAGCCTGCTTTGTTGTGTTTACATGTCGTGTATACAAAAGGGCGCAGTGTATGCATGAGTTGAGGTCCATATGGTTTTTAATCTGGCAGCAGGGGTCAGTCTGGCACCAAAACGGGCAAGTCCATGCATGTAAGGCACAACGAAGACTTACACGTATTTTTCCCTAGTGAAGCAGATTACCAAGTCACATCCTATTCCGTGGTGCATCCCCCTTCTGACCATGGGTGGTGCCAGAATTGTAAAATTAAGGGGCGGTGAGTGGGCCAGGGAGCCGACTCATTTGTGGGATGATGGTGCTGAGAAAATGCCATGATTATATATAATCATATAATATCAATAAGTATTTATCAGTACATCGATGTTGAATATGAAAAAAAAGTAGCACCGGTGTGGAGAAGCAAGTAGCCGAGGGGGTAGGTAGGGCTTAGTTTAAAGCATCAAGTGAAGTTTAATTCTTCAAGCAGGTGAAAAATCAAGAGACCAGGATTGTCTCATTTGCAAGAAGTCATTTGGGTCACCAAAATGACAAACCGCCCGCTCAGATGCAGTGGCTCTCTATTGAGTGATGTAGTTTTGAACTTTAGCAAAATATAATACATGCCATGTTTATGCGTTAAATGTTTTGTTAATAGTAACACGTATTTGTTCACGAGATACATGCCTTTTTGCTGTTAAAATTAAATGAATTTCTCCTCTCGCTATTCATATGGAATGTTGGTAGAAGAGGAAGCGGGATTTTAGTTTTGTAACGCCGAAGAATGCCACAGCTCCTAAAATATGGAACGATCATCACTCCGTGTACTCGTTCGTATATGAAGTAGACATGCAAATCTGCAAGTTAATTAAATGCAACTTCTCAGTCTGCAAGGTCTTATATCAAATATAATTACCTTGTTTAATGTACAAATCTCGCAGCTGACATGACCACACGGGTGGCAGGATTTATAATTAAAACCAAATAAATTACACAAGGCCACTTCTAAGAGCAGCGCTGTGTTTGCGCTGTAAGATGCGGGTTGATTACATACAATTCAGTGGTAATTGTGAACAGTTTATTAGTTCTGATGACCTCTAACCTGAAACGTCCTCAACAAAAAAAAGCAGGTGCCGTTCGATTGCGATTCAATTGTATGAGCACGTGTCTAAAGCCATGTAAAATTCGTATATCATTTGCCACACGTGTGCCAACTCTTGCTCAAGCGTATTCGTTTATTTATGTGTGCCCGCACGTGGGCTACGCTGAATGTGCGTGAATAGTTGTGTTTGCATTGATGCGTATGTGCCCCTAACAGTGCTGAGCATGCACGGTGCTAAGCCAGCATGCATAAATTCCAGTCATTGGAGCTGGATAATATTGCCACCGGCCTTAAATAGCGGAATGACGTTCCCCTACTTTACTCTTCGGTTAAACCCCCGCACCCTCATCGTTTTCACGTGTCCCACAGTTAGACACTCCCCTGAATGCTACCTCTCATTCCTTTAATATCCAGCACGCCATGCGCCCATTCCCCTTTGTACCACACTATCTGGCTGCTATACCCAGCCAGCCCCGTGTGTGTATATATATCCCATTTTTCCAGGAGTTCTAGGCACTCAACCAACAGCCGTCGACGGTATATTGAGAACAATGGAATAGTGGGGGGGGGTCGCTCGCTATAGCACAGGGCGGACTCACAACCTCACATTTCACCAACAGCAAAAACATTGCCTTGGGCCATGCTAAGCGAATACCTCCCCTGTAGCCACGCGTAACCCACTCTCGCATCCCGCTAAGAGGTTTCCTGGGTGACTGCCTCAAAGCCAGGCAGCAGCGAATTTTCTGGCCAGGTGGTATCCAATTTTCGTTGAGTGGACATACTGCGGAGAGAACACGATACACGATTGTATATAGGGGAGAACAAGGAGGGAGTCGTGCAAAATCTAAGCCAATCGTTTAAAAAAAAACTCTTAATAATTAATAACAATCAGCAAAATCAGTGAAGCGTACAATGCTAAAATGAGGCTTGCATTTTTGAGTGAATGCTTCGTGAATCGCAGCCCAGTTGCCGACTCGTGCTACATCGAGGCGAGAAAAGGCACGTGCCGATTTCAGCATCGATGTGCTCCTCCACAGTCTCCACACTTCAAGCTCAAGTGCAGTAATCATGTGGAACAGACATGATCAGATGAATATGTAATCAGCAAGGAAGAAACACCTCCTAAACTGCCATGAGACGGATATTACAGCAATGTGCCTTCGGACCAAACTACGTATTTCGTTAAGCCTAAGAATGAAGATGTTTTATGCACAGCATTATACATGATCATGCCTCCTTGAATAATTAAACCCCGGGTTTAATAACGCCTTGCTAACTAAGCACATAAAAAATCATAGACGTGCAAATTTTATTCAGTCGAGCGCTGCTTCCAAGAGGGGTGATTAGGCATTAATCAGATAATGCTTTTTATGGAATTGTTGCAATGCATGGATTAACACTAAACACTTACATATACATGAAATATTCACCGAACTTGGATGAAAACCTATTCATTTTATTTTAATGATACATCCAATTTGGGTTGCAATTATATTGTGTCTGAGTGCACCCAACACCTGCTTGTTGTGGGTACAGTTAATTTTGGATTATCTGTGGGCAGATTTGGGCATGCGCCGGTTTCATAATTAGTTACTCCTGACTCGTTATGGGTCAGTGACTGCTCGCATGTATGTATGTTGGATTTCTTTCGCACCATACGTAGCCAACCGTGCTCATCGGAGGTGCAGGGCGATTGACAGCAAACTAAACGCAAATATCAGTTCTAACTAAATGAGTTTTCAGTGTAGATTTACAAGGGCATCGCTCCAGTGGCTTCCTAATGTCGGAAGGAAGAGCGTTCCAGATGGCCGCAGTAACGCATCTGACAGCGCGAGATGCGGTGACAGTCTTTGTTCCATGGCGAGCACCCACAAGCCACTGCGAGGATGATCGGAGTTTGTGTAATGGTTTTTGCTCCTTGACGATATTAGCAATGTATTGTGATTCATTTGCGGCAAGCGCTTTGTGTTTAATGAGTACAACCGCAAACGTGTCGGAAAGTAAACCCTAATTTTAAGTAAGTAAACAATCAATATTCGTTTTCTACATGTTTTTCAACGCTCAGGTTTTTGTTTCATTCGGGCCACCCGTTGTCTCCATTGTATCAGGTAATCTAGAGATGGCTGCGTATGATTTTGCATTACCCATGTTTAACTGTTAATTGCCATGCACATGATTGACGAACCGTTTAAAGATGGTGTGTACTGCCGATTGTACACCAACTATGCACATTGGGAGAGCCGTGTAAAGCCTTCAGCATCATCTGTAATTTTTCGCTGCAGATATTTTTTCCCTTACCA
Organism: Lampetra planeri; assembly: GCF_965212315.1. Classification (NCBI taxonomy): domain Eukaryota; kingdom Metazoa; phylum Chordata; class Hyperoartia; order Petromyzontiformes; family Petromyzontidae; genus Lampetra; species Lampetra planeri. The sequence continues at coordinate 7,760,455 of NC_136119.1, forward strand.
ACTGCACACAATCATAAGGACAATATAACATACAAGTACCATTCTACATTGTGAACGTTGCTGGCTATTCCACTATTATGAGATGCATTATGTGATGTAGTTGTTTATTTATTTAAGGTTTAAACAAATGTAAACTTGACTTTAATAAATCGGAGTTTATCTTAATTTCCATATTTTTTCCAATATTCATGGAAAACACTGCTCAGATAATTTCTCATGACTATATACTAATAAAGAACATATATTAACACGTAGCTTAATGCGTGTCGTTAACAGCCATAATTTCATGTTTATACTTAAATAACTTACAGTAAGGTAAAAATAAAGAGGCGCTTAGAACCCCAGTGATCAAAATGACTTCTGGTAAAGTTGCCTCCTCATCGGGGACCATTTTTATGGTCTTCGAATCCCCTAAAACAAGCCAATTGTGAGCCCACTAGACTGTAGTACGTACAATATCCGAGTACGCTTGTGCATTGCTGATGAGTAAGACCAACGCAGCTTTTCAACTGTGCTTCAATTATGCTCAACGAAATCAGCCTATCTCCACACGTGCCAAGCATCGGACAACTGTGAACCTGCAGAGAAATACTCTGTTTGCAGGCAGCTGTATCGAATCGTTTCTGTCATGGGCTGGTATTCGTATGTGCAACCCATGTGCCCATCACAAAGCCATATGTGACACAAAACATCTATTTTGATACTGCTTTGGCAGTTGTGTATACGAGCAACACATGACAAAATAAATCATCACGTTTATTCATAACACTGTTAAATATATATTATGTTTCAGGCAGATCTCTCTGTAATGAAAAAGGCCATGGGCTGAAACCTCACCTATTCTCTCCACAGCACGGAGGCTCAAATCTAGCAGTGGATTTCAAATCTAGCAGTGGATTGACTGTACATGTGCATACTCTATTCCTTCTATGAAAGTACTGTACATGTTACTTTTTACGTATATAAAATGGTATGCAAAGACACATTCTCACACTTGACCAGCTGATTGCTTGCTCCGCACCACCAGAGAGAATGTCTTCTTCCATCACCACAACGAAGTAAAGGTTTTAAGAAAAAATATCTGAATTATTAGACTGAATTGAAGCAGTGCACAGTATCCCTCGCAGTGTGGAGATCCTTAGTGTAAGAAATTATCATTTGTAAAAAATATATATTTTAATACCACTTTGCCTTCCTTACATTTAATAAAAGTATTTTTTTCAATTCATGCTAAAGTCATGCCAAAATGTTCAACCTGAATATCTCCGAATTCTAAAGGAATTTGATGTTTGGAAAAAGTTAGATGATTTTTTTTCTTGTTAACAGTTACAGAGGAAGTAATAAAAGTATGATCTACTGGTTTTTGACATCTCATAATGTAGCAGTTTTATCATCTTCCTTTGCAGTTAAGAATATGCAGCCAAATGAGCTGTATCTCATTAATAACCCACAGAGTTTCCCCCCCCCCCCCTCAAACCCATGAAATCCATTTCCATTTGAATAAATATTTTTGGTACCTCTTGTAAAATAACGTACAACATTCCAACGCCTAGGAAAACTATGTTAATGTACATACAACATAATAATACGTCGTTTATACTCACATGTTCTCTACAGCTTCGAAGCCAGAAGAGATAAATGTGAGTACTGATCGTGTTGCCCGACGTACGTTCAAATGTGGCTCACACTCATTGGGCGCAACATTTCCCGGTTAAATCTCACGACTGATTTCACTGAACACAATTAATCAAAGTTGCGGTCAGTGCTTTGTTCAGGAATTAAATCCTTTCATTGTATATCATGCATAAAATATGTAGGCTAAATGGAACCTACGATAAAATATAAGATGCAAAAGTTGCAGTCGGGCAATGATTTGTTCACACCGCTGCGGGCAGAATGGCCTCCACTATAAGGCGCTAGAAAGCACACGCTCTCGAAGGTGGTGTTGCCTACTCTTCCACACTGACCAGACATCATGGAAGAGTGCTATGTGCTGCTTGGACGAAAGGAGGCTGCTATTTTTAATCGTGTGAAGAACAAAGGGCAGCTATCACGAACGACACCTTAGCCAGGCCATAGGGATTGATTGCATGTTCTCAGAGAGGATTTAGTGGAAGGAGTTTGTCATGAGTGAGAATAATACAAATGATTGGCTGCACATACGCTGCCTTTTATGAAAAACAAACACCAAGGTGTCACATGCTTTCTTGCACTTTATGTAATAATCATTATTACATTTCAACATTGTATATATGCATATGAGTTACCAATCTCACTGACTCCAGAACAGAAACCATCAAAGCCAAAGGTATGTTCTCAATATGTGTCGTCGATGCATCACCTAAAATCGTAAATCGTACACAAGTCTCAATAACAATCAGTATGTTTAGTAATTAAGAATAGTTTTAAAAAGATTTTTGTTTAAAAAAAAATCATGCAAGTTTGTGCCGTTTAACACAACCAATAAATAAACAGGACATCATAGTGCAACGTCAATCAGGCCAAGGGTTGACGAACAAAGCAAGCACGCCTTTGGTGCGCGTGCGTCCGAGCCTGCGTGCGAGTGAGTGCGAGCATCGTCTCCGTGTCGCGACTCGGGTGTGTGGTTATCCCTGGTGCGAGCGCTCAGAGAGACCACGGGTCAACAGCGCTCGTGCCGTGCTGAGCCGCAGAAACAACTGGCGGTGCGAGTCCATGCATGAAGACGGGGAAATACGCCGCGGCCAACCCCCCCCCCACTCGCCCCAGGGCATGCAAGCCCAAGCATCTGCATTTCCCAACAATAACGTTCATTTCCATGTTGTGTAGCTATTTTAGAATTTGCGTGCGTTTTAAATTAAGGCCACATTTATATTAACCTCTGTAGCCGAATAAGCAACGATACAATTCCTGTAATTTTTGCACATGCTAACTAAATTATATTTACATTTATATTCACATTCCATTAAATTAAATGGTGTATGAATATTGTAATGCATTTTTGTTGTTAAATCAGAAGGATTGAGAAAAAAGGCATATTCATGCATTTTTTAATAAAATGCAATTCACATGCGCTTCCTATGCCTCAAGGTACTGATAATACCACCTCTGTACAAAAAATAATCTCCATTCTGGACTTAATGGTTGATGTGAGGCAGGCATGCTTAAACACTATGCATTAGCAAAAACTTGTTTTGCTGCATATTAAAGCCTCAGTTACAAAAAAAGTCCCACTTGTGGCAAGCTCCAGTTTCAATTTCTGGCACAAGAGACATGACTGCCGCCAGACACATTTTTATTCCGCGTTCGCTTGCAACCTCTGTCACTCAGAGCAATCACCTCCGTCGAAGACTCTCTTAGACACCTCGCAGGTCCGTGCAAACATCCGATTCCCTCAAATCATGCAGGGTAATCGAGCGGAGGCGAGGCCCCGCCTTCCCTCCCAAGCCCCCCAACCCAACTGGCCTCGTCCGTGTGCTCTGTGTCAGAAGAGCGTTCAACTGACTTGGCGCATCATGCACCGGTATAGTCATGTGGGCAGCCTGGGTTCGATTTGCAGGGACAGCGCGTACAAGCTGTCGTCGTCGCACACGTGAGCCCGGTCCAGCAGGAAGCGTGTCACCTACAGCAAGCCGCACACACGCACGCAGTGCACTCGCGTTGGAACACGTACGTCGTGAGAATTTCATTTTATTATGTTTTATTTTTATTATTTTATTATTTCTCTTCTACGTGACTTTACCCGAAAGAACCAAGATAATGTACAGCAGTACTTGCAATGCAGTGGTGGTGTAGTCTCAGTGGGGGGGGGAGCCGGAATAATTTCAGAGGGTGGCCCCCATCTTTCAATTTATAAAATTCCAGTGAGATGACAATCGAGATAAAGACACGAGATACGAATGTAGCGAGATAAGAGAAACGGAGACAACATTCGAGATCCACTAAGAGATCAGGGAAGAGAGATGCCGGCAAGATAGAGTTCAGAGAGATTAATTAGGTTTTTATGGTAATTAGCTTGTTATATTTGTGAGAATTTGAATTTGAGCTGATATTTGATGCACCCATAATTTGTTTTGTTATAAATCTGGGGCCCCTTGAGGTGTTTGGAGCCCCAAGCTTCTGCATTCTTTGCTTGAGCCTAGCACCACCACTGCTGCAATGCACCAACATCAACCTCCAAAACGTAATTTAAATGAAGGGATTTTTATACATTTAAAACACTTTAAATTCTAAACTACAAGAAATTAAATTTCGATTTAAAGCTTTCGTGACTGCAGGGATTCATCTTCTTGGTTTTTTCGGTAAAGTCACGTAGAAGGGAAGTAATAAAATAATAAAAATAAAACATAATAAAATTAAACAATTCTACGTGACTTTACCGAAAAAACCAAGAAGTACAAGAAATTACATTAAACATATATCTTATATGCAATATAGCTTAAGGTGCAGCCCTGCAATTTCTCGCTGACGCCACTGCTCGCAGAATGAGCTCGGGAGAGCTGTTTCAGAGGGTACCTTGGCCTACTCTTCTACGCTGCCAGATATTTTGGAAGAGTTGAGAGTGCCCACATTTAACGCAACCACACGCGATCTGCCGATCGACTGCGGTGAACCGATTTATTGACAGAAGCGGGGGGATTAAACAAAAACGTGCCCATTATTTCAACTGCCACGCCAGGAGATCAAATCAGCAACCTCTGGATTGCAAGCCAAATGTGCTAACCATGACACTGTGGAAGAACCTAATATAATGTTTATAATAATCATCATCACCAGTGATGCCATTTCTATCTCAAGGCTGGATGAAGGCTTCCCCACACCCTTTTGGTCATTATTATTTGTTTTATCATATTTCACCACACTGGTCAGTGCAAATTGATAAAGCGGACACCCTGAACCGGTTCAGATATCGCTTGCCACTGACATTATCTGTGGCTGGGAATTGAACTTGGGTTGCTGGGTTCATCGTGCAGTGCACAAACAACTGTGCCAACTGCTCTATGACATGTGTGTGCTGTTTGTGACTGCGGTGTTTGGTAATGCAACGGGTAAAGTTCATTCTTACTCTTGTTTGGGGTTCGATGTTGTAGCAACTTGTCTGGAACTGCCGTATCTCTCTAATTATATGCGAAATCTGCAATGTGAAAGGTGACATTTTTTTATAACGAGGAAGCATAAACAAATGATGATATAGCATCTATCAGGAGTAGCCAAACTTCGTGACCCTACGAGCCACATGCCAACTCCTGCATAGGGTAAAGGGCCACAAGATGCTGAATGAGTTATACGGGGTGGTCACGTACAGTGAGGGAAAAAAGTATTTGATCCCCTGCTGATTTTGTACGTTTGCCCACTGACAAATAAATTATCAGTCTATAATTTTCATGGTAGGTTTTTTTGAACAGTGAGAGACAGAATAACAACAACAAAATCCAGAAAAATGCATGTCAAAAATGTTATAAATTGATTTGCATTTTAATGAGGGAAATACGTATTTGACGCCTCTGCAAAACATGACTTAGTACTTGGTGGCAAAACCCTTGTTGGTAATCACAGAGGTCAGACGTTTCTTGTAGTTGGCCACCAGGTTTGCACACATCTCAGGAGGGATTTTGTCCCACTCCTCTTTGCAGATCTCTCCAAGTCATTAAGGTTTCGAGGCTGACGTTTGGCAACTCGAACCTTCAACTCCCTCCACAGATTTTCTATGGGATTAAGGTCTGGAGACTGGCTAGGCCACTCCAGGACCTTAATGTGCTTCTTCTTCAGCCATTTCTTTGTTGCCTTGGCCGTGTGTTGTGGGTTATTGTCATGCTGGAATACCCATCCACGACCCATTTTCAATGCCCTGGCTGCGGGAAGGAGGTTCTCACCCAAGATTTGACGGTACATGGCCCTGTCCATCGTCCCTTTGATGCGGTGAAGTTGTCCTGTCCCCTTAGCAGCAAAACACCCCCAAAGCATAATGTTTCCACCTCCATGTTTGACGGTGGGGATGGTGTTCTTGGGGTCATAGGCAGCATTCCTCCTCCTCCAAACACGGCGAGTTGAGTTGATGCAAAGAGCTCCATTTTGGTCTCATCTGACTACAACACTTTCACCCAGTTGTCCTCTGAATCATTCAGATGTTCATTGGCAAACTTCAGACGGGCATGTATATGTGCTTTCTTGAGCAGGGGGACCTTGCGGGCGCTGCAAGATTTCAGTCCTTCACAGCGTAGTGTGTTACCAACTGTTTTCTTGGTGACTATGGTCCCAGCTGCCTTGAGATCATTGACAAGATCCTCCCGTGTAGTTCTTGGCTGATTCCTCACCGTTCTCATGATCATTGCAACTCCACGAGGTGAGATCTTGCATAGAGCCCCAGGCCGAGGGAGATTGACAGTTATTTTGTGTTTCTTCCATTTGCGAATAATCTCACCAACTGTTGTCACCTTCTCACCAAGCTGCTTGGCGATGGTCTTGTAGCTCATTCCAGCCTTGTGTAGGTCTAAAATCTTGTCCCTGACATCCTTGGAGAGCTCTTTGGTCTTGGCCATGGTGGAGAGTTTGGAATCTGATTTATTGATTGCTTCTGTGAACAGGTGTCTTTTATACAGGTAACACGCTGAGATTAGGAGCACTCCCTTAAATAGTGTGCTCCTAATCTCAGCTCGTTACCTGTATAAAAGATACCTGGGAGCCAGAAATCTGTCTGATTGAGAGGGGGTCAAATACGTATTTCCCTCATTAAAATGCAAATCAATTTATAACATTTTTGACATGCATTTTTCTGGATTTTGTTGTTGTTATTCTGCCTCTCACTGTTCAAATAAACCTACCATTAAAATTATAGACTGATCATTTCTTTGTCAGTGGGCAAACGTTCAAAATCAGCAGGAGATCAAATACTTTTACCCTCACTGTATGGTGGTCACTTAGCTGGTTTTCTCGTGCTGGTTGGCTCTGTAGGTTTGAACTTAGAAATCTATGGGAGTGTTCCGCGAGTACTCATGCCTGGCTCAGCTGCCATACATGAGTGCTACGTGCTGCTCTCGCTTCCACAGATGTGTCCTGTTTTAAATAGAGAATAATTGAAAACATGTTAACTATCTCTGTCTCTATCGAGCAAACTAGAACTGCTCAGGAATCACACGTATTCCATGGGCGACAGCAGAAAATTGGCACTGCGTTAAGTCACAAAATGTTAGTCATATCGATGCAATTATACAACTTAAACGAGTAAATTATTTGACAACCCACTAATTTCACACAATTCACTCTTTTTGGTCATGTAAATAAATTAGAACCCGCTGATACGTAAAAAATATCTGGTCTGGGCTCATGGACTCATGTGGCTTGTGAGCTGTGGTTTGGCCACCACTGGTTTTTAATACACTCACAAACACACATTGAAATGTACATATTAATGTATTTAAAAACTAGCTTGGAAATATGTATATATAACGAACTTATAATGTAAAACACGTGGATTTAATCCTCTAGCGAGTGAAACATTTGGTAAGGTGCAGTTGCCTGCAGTAATGTACATTTTTTTCCATGATACAGAGAAATATACAAAAATTACTAGACTATATTGCCCCTCACTGGTATGAGAGTGTAACAGCATGGGCACCCTCAGCCCACATGTCAGCTGTTGGTGAGCAGTGACCGCGAGAAAAACAGGCGACATGCACGGTGAGCACCAACCATTCTCATTTTTGAGAAATTGACGAGTCCTTCCTCCGTGAAGTTTGGTGTTCCCTCCTCAATGAAGGCCAGATCCGTCAGGTACATACCCACGTAGGGCACGCAAGGTGGGTCACAGCTGCACAGGGCACGCCACGTATTAGGAAAGGGTATGCGTTCGTCTTCTCCCCCCCCCCCCCCATGAATAATGCGCATGTCGCAGTGTTTTAGCGCAATCTTGGGATACGGTGGCGTTTAGATGCTTCGTTATTTCGAGATTGTGTAGTAATTAATTGTGACTGCGTCTGATCAACGGTACGGCAGTTTTATATTGCTTCAGAAGCGTAGGTGTCTCTGGATACTTTATAAAATGATGACAGGTAATAAAGTCTGATTTATAATTGAGAATAATAGCTGCTTATAATGGCAGAACAAAAGACAAAACATTTTTAGACAGACTGGGCAATAAGCTGCGGGAGGTAAATTTTGTTGTGCTGTGACCTTCACTCGACTGACCTTTTCAGTGTCTCTCGGAGATTCTTAAATCGCCCTTCAGATGAAACTATTTTCTGGAGCTTGTCGATAAGCGCCTTTGTCTGAAATTAAACATTAATATTGTTCCAAATTCATTTGGAACGGCATAAAAAGGACGGTGGTGCACAATACCTGAACCCAAGTGATTCAAAGCTCCGATGCCTACTCTGATCAAGCAACCCTTTGACTCATTACAAATATTTACAGAGAAACCATGTGATGCAAACGATTAACGAAATCAAATGTCAGCTAGTCGTAGAAGTCTTATCGGGAGGTCTCCCGTGGATATTACCTGCTTGGATACACGGGCCCAGGTTTTCTTGAGCCGGTAGACGGCACTGCGGTTGAGTGCGGATGTGATCTGCAGCACTGTGTTATAGCTGTGCAAACAGCGGCAGATGTCGGCCACTGCCACCCACTTGTCGATGGCAGCGGCTCGGGCCCCCACATCCATTCGGCTTGCAATCTCCCAGGCCACCAAGTTGCTCATCTGTGCGGAAAATTGAGTCTTTGTTAGACTTGAGGTGCACCAGACTGAGACCACCATCAAAGATTCAATCGCCTCCAGATTGTTTTTTTTATTATTTGTTTCCCTTGCCCTGAAAATTACCAACGTGGATGCCTTTACTTTTAAATGTATTATTTAAATTAATGTATTTATTAATCTTGGGATTTGTACAAGGTGGTGCATTCACATTGAAATGTGATTCAGAGCAGCTTTTTTGACCGAGGCCTGTCTCGTTCTGCAAATTGTATATAAAAAAACCTTTTATTTCCACGTTTGCGTGTCAAATAAAACCGTTATAAACAACAGAGTGCAATGTATACAATATCCATGTGCAATGACAACACGTTAGCAAAACACACACGCAAGTACCTGCAGTTTCTTTATTCTTTATAGGCGAGTAGGATTTTTCTGCTTACTTTTTGGACAAATTTTTAAATATTTTTGTCTCCGTTAACCTGCATGCCCCAAGCTTAAGGTGATCACGTGCCGCTCCCTCGTGCCATTACCTCATTAAAGTGCTTGCTTGTCCTCATGATTTTAGGCGCACGTTCGTTTTTGTCAGATTTCATCCATCCACGGTCTAAAAACTCCCTGCGACGACACGCATTTCGCATGTAATTTTCCACATGTGACATTTCCTCCTCCTCAAATAACATGGGTTTGCACATTGACAAAATGTCAAAACATCCGACGCTGTGTCGGTAGGGTGGGGGAATTGAAAGGGCAGTGTTTCATCCCTTGATTCATTGCCGCTTTTCGACAGGCAAGGGGTCAACCGATGATGTAAATGGGGGCCTGCGCTGGCCTTGTCGTCAGGGCCATGTGTCACAGAGCAAGGATGCAATGGTGCAAAAAGGATGTGTGCCAAGGAGTTAGGGCGGTGTTTGCGCACCTTTAAGTAGTAGGCAAAAATCAATTGTAAAAAAATGCGGGAGTCTGTAACAAATGAATTATTATTACTTATTGATTTTGAAGTTTAAGCCTCACTAACCCAGCAGGAAACCACGTCAGACTGCTAGCTTTGTTTTAGTGATTGCAACACTGTACGTATATTGATCGTGGGGCACAACATTAATATATTACATTAATAGTGTGTTTTATCTCTGGACACATCAGATGCAGGGCACGAACTCCGTTTCAGAATGCCTCCTTCTGACAGGCCCTGTCACCGCCTTCATTACAGTTAATGAAATTAACATCGGAAGCAGCCACTGGGCACGCAGCCCATTTCCATTTTGCAAGCACAAGAGCGACACATTTAGGTGGGCACACGAACAAAAGGCATGTTTGCATCACACAGCTACTTCTAATGTAACCTCTCTGGCTTCTCAATGTGCTGTGGATGGTTATTGCCTCGAAACTTTAACTGGCATAGCCACAATCCTTTTACGGCAGCGTGAATGAAAAAGGCGCTATTATTTGAGTTCGTTCACTGCCAACGCAGTGTCATCAATCAATGTGTTTGCTTAATATTTACGATCATCTTGACTCGATAAACACCGCAAGGCACACGATGCAAACGTAACTAAAAGATAAAATTAGGCACCACTTTTGGACCACCTCACATGAACCCCCTGTGACCCGTGCGATGGGAGGGATAATTAATTCATAAATACACATCCAGTGCGCGCGCACACAGCTGCGGTGATCTCTGGGAACCCAAGGGAGTCGATTGGAAAGGCAACTGTTAAATCAGTCTCGGTGGTATTCAAAGGTGTGAATCTAACTGTCTCTCAACAGAGGCACGTGGTAAACGCTCATATAAATAATGCCTGTGCGGTAAATGTTGAAACAGAAATTCACATTCCATAACAACGCAGCCCTTGCCTGATCCCGTCACTTTGATTGCTCTTCAGCTTTGAGCATCAGACTGAAACCCTGGTGTGCTGCACAACAACAACAATTGCACTCACTGGTACGGGATGCTTCTGAATACGAGAAAGTCCAGAAGAGTCAGTTGTTCGGCCAGCTCCAGCACGGACAGATATTCAAACTGTTCTGGCTTCATCTCCTCATTCTGAAAATTGCAAAACGTACTCCCCTGTGAATAGCAGACACGCTACTTGTTGAGGCGTATACCTTGAACACATGTCATAAAGCCCCGAGTGTTATGGTTTTATTTCATTGCATTAGTGTGCATTCTAAAACATTAATTTTTAATTCCTTTCAAATCTGTTTTCTTCTTCTGACACTTGGTGGGTATTAGCGTCTTTGATTAACTAAATGTGCCGACAGACCTACTTGTATCTATATTAGCCTTCCGCTCATTTCAAAGTTGATCGGGAAACTCATTTCTAAGAATATATGTTATTATGCATTTGAACTTGTTTTATCCGGTTGCACAAACAAGAAACAACACCGTATTTAAAGGGTACAGTACCGATGGTAACAGAATAATTTTTATCAATGCAGATCCAACAGCGTGTACACACAAGACACAGTTTTCTTACTCCATCAGCTGGGCCACAATAGCATAACGACAGAGCAAGAGAGAAAAACAAGACACTGGTGATCAATCATTGTCTCAGTCTTGAGTCTTATATCTTGTTTGAGAATATTCATATCTTAATACATGCTGACTTTTCAAAGCTAATGATCAATTCCATATTTACGATTATATGCATGGTTTATTCTATACGAATGACACAATAAGCCAATTAACTTGCTGCTGCATGGGACATATTACAGATGCAGGTCATTTCAGACTGTTATTACGGTGTGCTGACTTTCCTAATTGTGTGAGATCATACGCAGTGGCTTGTAAATGTGTTCTTTAATGAAGGTACAATTTAATCACATTCAGTTACACATAATGGTTAATTTCATCGCCATAACAAGCCATTATATTACATTTAAACTCATTTTGATTTGTGTTTTGTAGAACAAACCCCACAAATGTAAGTAAAATACAGATTATACTGTGAGTTACAATATCGGTATTCTGACCTCTTTGAAGACAATATGGCCAGTGTGGTAGAGAATGCCAAATACTCACTCGAAGGGCTTGATAGAGAGTTCTTATAGCGAAGGTACTTCCACCAGCAGTGGTGTAAGTAAGCAATTGACGGGCTGCACCTTAAACATTAACGGTGAGGAAATACTGCCCTGGCTTTCAAACAAACAAAAAAGTCATTTTATTGCCGGTGCCATATTAAGTGCAGATGAGAGTAGAGTGGTGCCAGTCTGTGTATGACTGATGGAATGACAGTTAATAGAGGGAATGCATATGCACACTAACCGTGAGTGAGACTTTTTCCAGAGTCAGCTGACCGTCGTCTGCCTCTTCTGTCATTAGGGCCCTGCACACGACAGCAGTGGCAGCTTTAAAATGAAAACCGCGAATTAAACATGAAGCAGCAAATACAAGCAAACGCTCTTTTGAATGTCAAGAATGCGTTGCGTCACAGCTGAGAACAATACCGCCCCCGGTTCTGACCTTAGAATGTTGTTTGCGGCTTTTCTCTCCTGAAGCAACAGCTCTGGATCACGCATTATGTCCTCTAGAAATCCAATCACCGTGGCTTTCAGTTTACTATCCAATTCAAAATCCTAAAAGAGAGAGGAAAAATGCAATGGCTTGCCTTGAATCTAAAAATAAACTACATTGTGCGAGGCACCATTCTTCTACCAATGCAGCAGCAGCAGCGGCAGGATATTTATCTATACACATTCCGTCGTATATTGGAATATAACTAGCAATGGTCTCTGCCTCTTTCAATTGACGTTAAATAGAAATGATGTCTCGAGCGCAATGCCAGTGTTTTATTGCTCGAGGGAAGGGACATTATGGAGGTGGTAAATGATGGCGATTTGTTCGGTGTTTCATTTGTACCGTACACTGTGACGGGGGGGGGGGAGGGGGGTAATACATTACCTCAGTTGCTGTAAAAGGGGAATGATGTTGTAAAGTAATTTATAAACTCCGCGCACTGCTCCAAGTATGATATGTGGCACAGTGAAGCATTTATTTATTTTTTAACTGTGAAGAGTTTGAGATGAATGCGGTAAGTGGTGGTCATATTTAGCCACTGCAAGATCGTGCAGCATGGAATGCCTTCTTGGCGACGGATTGGAGGGTTTAATTGAAACAGTTGAACGCAATTTTTTGCAAAGTAAACAAATGGAGTGTGTCTGCCTTATTGATGGCTAGCAGTGGTTAATAAATCCATTAGATCCAATGCAGCACATTTAAAAAGCCTCGGTCGACATTAATCTCATTGCATATAATTTGTATTACAGCTTTCAATAAAAATGAAAAATGACATACTTGAAATAAAAATTGTAAAAATGTGTTTTAGAGCAGCCATATCCATTTGTTTACATTGTGTGACTAGCTTATCTGTTAATGACCATGGCAAAATGTGGCAAAACACCTGAGGCATATAGCTCGATCCCTGTGAGGAAAAAATAAACCCATGTGGGCCAGTCATCCATATGGTGTCTGGTCTGAATAAATAACACTTAAAAAAACCCAGTAATGATGTTGATGTTGTTCAAACTATGACCTAACAAAAACAGCAAATATTTATGCAATATTAATATTGTAAATATTCATTAAGAGTATATAAAATAATCATGAACAACTGGCCATGCTATTGTGATTGTCATAATACGCTCCGAATAGACAGACCCCAAACCGCAAACTTGTACCTGGTATCCGGGAAGTTAAACAAATCTGTTCATACACATTCACCAACCGGATTAAAGGATTCACCCCCCTCCCCCAATTTCACTTTAAAAGATGAGAGTGGGGGGGGGTGCATCTTATAATCTGGAGGATATGGAACATCTCTGTTTCGTGACTTTCCTCATTTCGAGCAGTGCTTCACAAACCTGCGAATGCTTGAAAACCCAGTGACGCATCACATTCAAGACACGATTCTTGGCAGCCCGTCGGATCGCAAACTCCTTGTCCAAGGTTTGCTGGTCTGTTAAATAAACACCCGCATGTCCGTCCATGCAATGGGCTGTTGCACATTTTACACGATGGCACACCACTTAGTAGTCATACCGTGTTGGTGTGAGTCCTTGTAAATGTGCCCGTTGGATAATTAAAATGGTGATTTTAAGCATAATTGTGCTATGAAGGACCATTGCCCCAAATGTTGACTATTATATATATATTTTCTTTTTAAGGCAGTGTTTACTGACAAAGGTATTCAAGTTTTTTTGTGAGGATTATTGGGTCTCTCAGGAATAAAAAAAAACCCCACAATGACTGATGGTGACCCCCAGTGCTGCTGTTACGTGGCGTGCATATGAAATGTGTGGATCCTTCAGTGACTATACCGACATTGACTGAATAAATTAAATATAGGTTTTTTTTATTTTCTTCCACCAAACAGAAAGTGAGGGTTGAAGCCTTGGATGCTTAGCATTGCTAATGAGTAGTATTATTTGCCAGGTATACGACGATTAGTGTCAGCTGGACCTGTCTATGTCAGTGATCCATACAAAATATATTTGTACACGGCACCCCGCATCCAGTATGCCCTGGGGCTTATGGCTGTGGCTACTCGTCACATGCCCACTCCAGTCTTAACAATGACTCGGAACAGATTCTGTGAGAAATGAAGCTCTGCAGGTATGTATTTTCTCTTGGTATAAACTATAGAAAGCTAGCCAATGGGTGAACTGGTTTTTAGAGATGGACATTATCCTTTTGTCAATTAAAAGTATCACTTCCAAGTTTAAATGGTCTTCATGAACACCATGTAAACAATTATACATGATGAGTAGTGCACACAAAAGATGATAATCGAAAATCTCATTAGTTTGGGCAATTTCATATCTCATTATCTTGACATTTTGATCAGCAATATTCCACATTTACACTTTTTTTATCACCACTCATAACATTAGAGTTTTTGGTCACGGTTCATGCAATTTTAAAAGCATTACTTGAAGGACTTAATTAAAACTGTTGAGAAAAGTAAGGGCGCTTGGGCAGTAGATGTCACTCGAAGGGATGCTGGCCCGTGGTGAAGAAGATTGACGGACTGGCGGGGAAGGAATAGAATGTGCTCGCGAGAACGACCACCGAATAGAGATGGAGCGATGAAATCAGCTCGCGTGCAGGTGCAAGGTGGATTATTTACATTGCGCGATTATGAGCGATGATGGCATTTGCTCGTGGAGACCTTAATCCGGCAACAGATTGATCGTGGATGATGATGACGACGATGAATGGTGAACTGAGCTGGCTCCCGGTTAACCTGAAGCTGTCCATCGCTACGAAGCCACCGCCGCCGCTAACACCGAGCCCGTGACTTTTACCAACGGGGGCGAGAGTGAGAGACGGTGGGTGGGTGATTCATTTGATTTATTTTTGCTGCTGTTGTCGAGCACCGTTGAGCGAGTGCCTGCGCAGGCGCTCCTCGTGCGTGGGGGGTCCCGCGAGGCCGTCGTGGGCCGGGCTGCCGTGGTTTGCGCCGGCCGTGGCGATGGCGAAGGCGGACACCGCCGTCACGGAGCGCAGGTGGTTGTCGACCTCGCGCGAGCTGGCCGCCACCACGCCCGAGCCCGTCACCCCGCTGTTCAGGTGCAGCAGCGAGATGTCTGCGGCGTGGGGCAGGTGGGAGCGGGGCAAGTGGGAGGGGAAGGGGCCGTCCGTTACGGAACGCCGAGGCCGGGCACCCCGCGGGCGAGGAACGCGGCCGCCGCTGAACGAGAGGGGCCACGAGCTCCTTCTTGTCAACGCGCCGGGCCTCTTCGGAGACCGTCCATCGGGCCCCCATCGTCTTCCCCGCCACTGACACAGTTGGCTCACGTGACTGCCCTGCTTGTGACGTCGTTGCAATGCTGTGTCCTTCAGTAAAGCAGGGATCGGAGAGTTTTTCTGCTCACTTTGAATAGGTCATCGCGCAAGACGACTGGCCGGTGTGGACGAGGAGGGCAAATGCCCTCGAGAGGGGACTCTAGAGGGTATTTTGCCAGCAGTGGCATGAGCAAGACATTTCAGGGCTGCACCTTTACCTTTTAGCTTCTAACAAAAAGTATGAATAAAAGAGACAATTTGTTTCATGTTTGTCGCTATTTCCTGGATGTGGCTAGAAATGCAGTGCTTTTAAGACAGGGTTGGCTGATGACTAAATAGATTAAGGCGAGCCAACAGGCTTTGACAGAGGCATTATCTGTTTGCGAATTAAATAGTGTTTACTTTAAATGTAGCCTTCATTAGCACACACTGACAATAGAGGGAGCATGAAAAAATGGAAACAATATTTGTTGACGGTTTCTGCTCTCTGCTGGATGTGCTGGTGCATAAGCAATTGCAATGCTTTGAATATTTGGTTGATGGATCTCAAAGAGATCTGCACATGCGGGAAATACCCACACGCAGGCATCATTCATGTTCCTTACACACTCAACAAGGAATTGACCACACAACCTCAAACAGGATCCTCCTGGATAAGTATGTAGGCTGTATAAGTAGAACTTGATCATAATTCTACTGTATTTGTATTATTATGGCCAATTCCTATATGCAAACAGTTCACACAAAACGCATATCAATGACCTATTTGGTGGGCTCAGGGTGTTTGATTTATTGCACTTTAGAACTTGATATCAAAATGCATGAAGCTTGATGTGTCAGTAATATATATGCTGTTGCATCTTTATTGCATGCAGACTGTTTGGTTCAATTTATTTGAATCCCCCACAGCGGCATCAGTGGTAAAAGTGACCTACTGAGATATTGGATGTGCCTGCATGTTTATGCAGTGCAGAGGGAACGAGTAAGACAATGTAAATCAGCACCACCTCTAATAATGTATAGGAATTCATGCCCAGACCATATTGATACATGGATTACTGAGCAATGATTGATTTCCTTACAGGTGTAGATTGTGCGCTTTACTGTGATCGAACATCTTGTTATCGAACAAGTTAATTCCATTAAATTATGCACTAACAAATTAAGGATTTATAAGATGATTCGGACACCACTAGGAATGAAAAATAGTCCATCTTCTCACGTTACTCTATTTAATATTAACGTTTATTTTTTTGCATATCTGAACAACGCAGCCGACACGTGCAGGAGGGTAATGTGTGTGTACTGCCCAACTCTTCCTCCAACACGTCTGGCCAGTGTGGAAGAGAAGGCCAAATACCCACTGCAGGGGCTCTCTCGAGCTCCCTCTAGCGGAGGCCCTTCTGACAGCAGTGGTGAGAGCACAGACATTGCAGGGCTGCACCTTAAGTGTATCTCTACGATGTGTCTCACATCTGGTGTGTCACTGGTACATTTGCCATGAATGAATATCCAGCAGGTGCATGGGAGTGCCGTGGAGTCTCACCTGCCGAGAGGCAGTACAGGTGCCGTGGTGTCTCACCTGCCCAGAGGCAGTAGAGATACCGTGGTATCTCACCTGCCGAGAGGCAGTACAGGTGCCGTGGTGTCTCACCTGCCGAGAGGCAGTACAGGTGCCGTGGTGTCTCACCTGCCGAGAGGCAGTACAGGTGCCGCGGTGTTTCACCTGCCGAGAGGCAGTACAGGTGCCGTGGTGTCTCACCTGCCCAGAGGCAGTACAGGTGCCGCAGTGTCTCACCTGCCGAGAGGCAGTACAGGTGCCGTGGGCTCGCTGGGGATCTCGTGGGAGACTCTGCAGCTTTGGCAGTGTCGCTTAATTCTACTCCAGGTCGTCCCAACAGCCCCGCACTCATCGCTTTACACCCCACGCAGTGCACACACACACACGAGATCACACATACGTACCCATAAGCACGCACTGACACTCACATGACATAAACGCACACAAGGCACGAATTAAAATGAGACGTAACCACACGGGAAGGATTAAGAAGTTGATATATGTATGCTGTAATGTAGACGTTTGTTTTACTTAAATGTGTATTCAGACAGAATTAAACAGCCACACATTAATGTGTTTAAATTTCCCACACGTATAATCATTTCCATTCACAAAATAAAAATTCACCACAGAAAAAAATGCAATTATTTTTAAAGCTAAAAGTGTCATTGGCGTTGAGATGATTTGCCTAAGCTAACTTGTGCAAAAGTATATTGTACATACAAATCAAGAATGTACATACCATAATTCATAATTATTATTAAAATATTTGTTATCAGGCAGTTGGCATCACTCTCCCGGCCAACATTGAGCCATTATGCAGTCCAAGAAAGACATTTCAGAACCCAGTGATGTGTTTCTTGGTATGTCAGCCCCATCATTACCACATTACAACTATAGGCCCTTAACTATCCACACACACAAAACAGCAGATGCCCCACGGATAAATCGGTCCCTGCCATAGCAGTGTAGAATTTACACCACTGGTTCATTAAATTTCAAAGCATCACAGTTAGTGAGCTCAGTCACTAAAGACCCAAAATTCAAAGCGGTCAGCAACATACAGCACGATTGAAGATGTTTTAATGAGAGTTCATGTATCCTCTAATCACCAAACAGTGTAAAGAACGACGCACACCAACCTTGTGCCCGAAGTCAACAAATAATGACGACAATTTCTATAGCTCCATAACATGGCAAGCCATTACACAAATCAGCTCACACACACACACACCGACTGAATTATTAGACAAAGCCCCAAATTTTGCTTAAAAATTCCGTGGGGAAAAGTGCATTTAATAATTTTCAGAGTTCAGGTAACATATTTCTTGAATTGAGCAAGGCTGTAAGACAGACACGCTGACTCCCAAAACTCTTGTTTAGATTCCAGGGAGAGCCAGGTACTGGGACCCCCATCGTAACACCGCCCCCAACCCAACCGACCCCACCCACCTCCAACCTCCTCACCATCTCATCCACTAACCGTGTCTGAAGCTCTTCTTGAGGAGGCTCTCTGCCTCCACTGGGCCTTTGTCCCCGCTTCCCTCCTCCAAGATGCCCACCGTGGTGAGATCCAAAGGCGACGGTGCATGTGCCGGCGAGGGCACGGAGGCTGGAGGCACCGCGACTGCGCCGTGAGAGTCGGCTGCGCCAGCCAGGGACAAGTCGAGCGCCTGGAAGCCGCCGCCGCCGCTGCCGATGGTCGGCACGGTGCCCAGCGGCGAGTGGCGGCTCCGCACCGGCGAGGAGGCCACGAGCGGAGTGGAGGGGAGGCTGCGCAGAGGCTTGGGCGAGCGCGTCGGTTCGTTGCAGCCTAGCCGGCCTCCCGACGAGTTGGCAAAGAACAATTCCAGAGAGCTGAGGACGTTGCGAAGGGGGAATGAGAGCAGATATACCCTGAGGATGTATGTTGGCTCCGGACAGTGGCAACGCCAGCGATATTCGAACAAAACGTATGGCCCCAAGCAGCGAGAGGGGCCCTGTATTCGGGAAAGATGAGCACAACAAGTTCACCTCTGTATCTTGTCGGCGGCTATATTCTCTGATTTCACGACATTTGTCTCTTATCTACGCCTCAATCATTTCACGACATTTATATCCCGTTTGTCATCTCATTTGGAGTTTGTAAATTGAAAAGAGTAGGCGGGCAAAAACATTTTTTCTGCTCTGGGCTCTCAATGGGATAGCACCACCACTGACCCTTAAGCTACGAACATATCTAAATAAGTAACGTGAAAAATTGAGGATTCATACATAAATGCATTTTAGCAGACTTTATAAACACAGCATTGCAAAATTTGACAACCACGTGAACTCTCAAAGCCTTGGCAGACCACTAATTTTTTTTTTACCTCCAGAAAACCACAGCTCAGAGAGAGATTCACTTTATAATCTGCGATTTCACCGCACGCATGTTGCTCAACAGTTGGGAATGCGAGATTTCGATTTAAAGCTTTCGTGACTGCAGGGATTCATCTTCTTGGTTCTTTCTGTAAAGTCACGTAGAAGGGAAATAATAAAATAATAAAAATAAAACATAATAAAATAAAATTCTCACGACGTTTCGGCCACAACGCAAGCAGCCGTCCTCAGGTGAAGAACAGGTCTGTCGGAAAGACAGTGTCTGACAGACCTGTTCTTCACCTGAGGACGGCTGCTTGCGTTGTGGCCGAAACGTCGTGAGAATTATTTAATTATGTTTTATTTTTATTATTTTATTATTTCCCTTCTACGTGACTTTACCGAAAGAACCAAGAAGATGAATGCGAGATTTGTTTGCACAGGGCCCACCGTGGGGAGATGGCCTTGAGAGGCCAGCGGTAGATGTCCATGAGCTTCTCCAGCACGGCCTGGGCTGTGGTGAACACGCGGTACGTGTGCAGGAAGGTGTTGAGGAAGTCGATGCTAAGGAAGCGTAGATCCGTGAGCCGCTCCAGCAGCTTTTCCACGCTCGAATAGCGGATGTGAGGCACCTTGCAGGAATTCAGCGTCTTGCTGAATCGGATGTCGACATCGTCCAAATACAGCGTGGTGTCTGACCTTCATGATGAGGCACGGCGAAGACAGGGACAAACGTCACACGCGTCATGTATTGCGACGTTCGGACGAGGAGAAGCTCTCTGATGCGTGTTCCAGTTGCATCCTGTTTGACTGTCTGTGGGAAGTCGCGAGAAATAGCGTTCGCTAAATAAATCGTGTGTTTTTCGGCACAATGTCTGACGTTTCGCTCCACGTGCTGGGAACATCCTCTGGAACTGAATGGAGCAGCTCACCTACTCAATTCGAGAGTTGCCGGCTGCTGCTGGTGTTTGATATGGGCCAGCCGATGTCAATTGTTAGCTTTAATGCACGGTACAACCAGAAAATAATTATAGAGCGATATGGCACAAACGCGAAATCCTAGGCAGTAATATTAGGATATCGCCCCAACAAAGTTGGCTCGTTTTAGTTTCATATATTAACAAGAATAAATGAACGTAGTTAATTTTAACTTTTTTGCTGACATAGAGGCTATCGTTTTAAGGTGTGTTTTTTTTTGTATATTTACACATATATCATACACCTAACATCGAGAAAATGTTGATATCTTTTTTTACTTACAAATACTATTCCTGGAATTTGTATGAAGTAATACAAATAGAATGATCGCAGGCTTGTGTGGGTTTTACAATGAAAAAAATATCTATTTAATGTAAACTTGATTATTTATGAATAAATATGTATTAACAAATAAATAATGTCTTACTTTATGACCGGTGGAACCGTCACTTTGGAGCTGTCTTCAAATACGTTCATCATCAGCCCGTTGCAACGGATGTTGTCGATGCACTGAAAGAAGACACGTTTAATCAACGGATGGTATTCCATTCACAAAATATAGAAACGAAATCCACATCCAGAGAAGCCTCATTTGCCACAGTCGCCAGTCATTTCGAATTTTTATAATAAGTTTCAATGTGCGTGACTGAACAAAAACACAACACATATTTACTTCAAACTCATTAATTTGATAGCGTTCCTGTCTAATTTGGCATAACGTTTATAACGGAGAGTGTTCGGGTTACTATTAGACCTAGGGGTATGATGTTTGACATTATCCCCAGAGATAGTGTTGCTGCCAGTTACATTAACCAACAACACTTGACAGATGTGTCATTATTTAGCAACATTTCTAAGCATGGCTCTAACATATCTCTGAAAAAACCATCGCCATATCTCTAACTCCAAGACTAAACCCGAAGCCTTATCCAAACCCTCAATCCCGATTGATAATTTCCAGTGAATCATTTGTGGTCCTCCATCACCGCCAGGGTTGCGACCTGTCCCGGTTTTCCCAAAACATCCTGAGGTAGCTGTCCTGGGAAACCCGCAAGTCTTCCCATGACATTTAAACCTAATTTGATTGTCAGTTGCGTCATAATAATAATGACACATCACTCAAGGCAATACCTCTGCATGCATGTCTCCCCATCTTACGGCATTGTGAGAGATTCCTCCTAGATCAGCGGTGGCAACCGTAATTGCAGCTTACAGCACCGCACCAACGCGGCATCGTCCCGCGGGCAAGAGGTCATGAGCACCGCGGGCGAGGCGAGAGTGACCTTCTTCACCTGGCTAATGTCGCTGGTCCAGGCCGCTTTCTCTTGGCGAGAGGAGGCCAGGAGCACCACCGTGAAGGCCGCCGCATCCTTGGGCTCTACGGCCACCTTGAAATCCAGGTGTTCGATGTCTGAGCTGATTGTGCTCTTTGCTGCAGCAACAGAATTCAGAAGTTCCGCATTTAATGTTCCCTCGCGATTTCATCGACAAGCCCTCGTTAATGCGAATGGACGCACGTAGGTTTGGTGAACTTCCTTCGCGCCGTGCGTGGCCAACCGTGCGAATCAGAGGTGCAGAAATGGACATATGAGGCAACAAGATTGGAAGAGGAGGCCAAATACGCTCTATGGGAGGCATCGGCAGGTAACTACAGGGATGCAACTTAAACAAACTGTCGTAAGGCAACACTAAATATTAATACTCCACCAAATTTGTGTTTTACGCTTTCACAGCTGTACAAATGTACCCAACATCACTCTTCTTTCTTTCCCCCTTGGATCAGCGATCATATGAAGTGTTTAAATGTACGTATTATGTTGAACTTCTTTTGCATCATACGTAGCCAACCATGCTAATCACAGGTGTGGGTGAAAGACAACAACACAACACCCTCAACAAAAGGGTTCGCGAAACAATATTTTGAATAGAGCATAGCGTGTTGCTGCGAACGAGTCTGCCATTTGACATGAACAAGCACTGACAAATATTGATGAATGCAACGGGGAGAACAGCATACATACACGTGACACACACACGATCCACATACAACAACAACAACCGCCATTCACTACTAAGTGGCGGTGCCATCACCACGACCCTTGTGCCAGGCTATGTGCACCTTGAGGCCACGTGAAGTGTCGAACGCCCGCTGGCAGGGGTCACGGGGCAGACCCAGATGCCACAGGTCAACTGACTGAGACGACTGGCTGATGCACCACCTGTGCCCCCTATTGTGCCAACCTGCTGGGCTCTAGCCACCCGGTGCTCTGCTCGTTGTTGTGAGTATGGCTCCTCCGCCCTCCCTTGTTGTTGGAGGGCGAATGCCTCCAACTGCCCAGTAGCGTCCTTCACGAGCCTCCTCCACAGAGGCCGATCTTGACACCGCTGGTACCAGTCATTGGCAAGTCCACTCAACTCCACATCCTTCTGTACCACATCACTCCATCTCTTCTCTAGCCTGTGCCACGCCCGTTTCGACCCGGCCGAACAAAAGTTGTTTAGGCATGCGGTGGCTGGGCATGTGGGCTACGTGACCCAGCTAACGCAGCCTTGCCTGCCAGAGGAGCTCACTGATGGGACTTTGTCCAGATCTTTCAAAGATTTGTGAGCTCCTCACACAATCCAGCCTGGTTAAACCCAGGATGGATCGTAGGCAGGCCAGCCTAAATATTTCTAACCAGCGAAGATGTTCCATTAGAGGGGTCCACGTTTCGCAAGCATAGAGAAGGGAGAGAATGACTGTGACCGAGAAGACCTGAAGCTTCGTGCGGAGCAACAGACCAGGTAGCTTCCACACAGCGTTACGCAACTGATGAAAAGATAATGTTGCTCGACTGATTCGGAGTGAGACCTCTGCTGTTAACCCGGAGCCGGTCTTAAGCACACTGCCCAGGTATGGGAAACTCTCCACTCTCTCCACAACTGCCCTATCACCAATTAGGAGTTATGGGGGTGGTGTGTCCGATGGTACAAAATACCCAGGCAGGTGCTTAGTTTTGGTGGGGCTGATGGTAAGGCCCCAACTCTTAGTGGCAAGCTCCAGGTTCAGCAGCAGCGCCTCCAACTCCTCCTCTGAGTGATGTTAAATAATCTGGGAGCCAGAGGACATCCCCGTCGCACCCCAAAGTGTACAGGGAATGGCTCCGACTCCCGCCCACGTAGTTTTACCCAGGCCCGCTCACCATCATGAAGGTCCTTATTGGTCGTTAGCAGAGGGTCAGGGAATCCGAAAGCACGACTAACTACCCAGAGCCCAGGCCTACTGATGGTATCATAGGCCTTGACCAGGTCAATAAAGCAGAGATGTAGGTCTTGTTGGAATTCCCTACACCTCTGCTGTAGCAGACGGACAGAAAATATGGCATCTGTGCAGGACCGCCCTTTCCTGAAACCGCATTGGGGATCATACACATACATACACATGACACACACACACACGATACACATACATACACATGACACACACACACGACACACATATATACACATGACACACACACACAATACACATACATACACATGACACATACACAATACACATACATGCACGTGACACACACACGAGACACATACATGCACATGACACACACACGACACACATACATACACATGACATACACACACGACACATATACATACACATGACACACACACATGACACATATACATACACATGACACACACACACGACACACATACATACACATGACACACACACACGGCACACATACATGCACATGACACACACACTAGACACACATACATGCACATGACACACACATACGAGACACATACATACACATGACACACACACACAAGACATGTGGCCCTGCACACGCCGCATTCAGAGGAAATGACCGAAACAGCTTACTCGATGCCTGCGATGAAATAAAATACGTGTGAACTCTCTGTCATTATATTTATTTTGTTTTGGTATTTCAATAAGTTTTCTATGTGCCGTGTAATAATGATTCGGTTGTGCTTGCGAGTGCCACGTTTTTCCGAGCACCCTATTTAGAAATGAGGACGTGAATCGCAATGGACTTTCACTCCGCTTAAGTAAAGATGAAGACTAGAACAACATGGTTTGAACAAAGAGATTGCTCACAATGTATTATTACCACATTAATAACGGTTTGGAAATTGAGCACGTTTGTTTTTGACAACAACAAACAATACCCGACGAACGTCACTTACATTCATCTTCTGAAGTCTCATTGTCTTCTATTAGGGTGCATTCAATGAGAGACAAGACACCTCCAGTCTGGAAGAGACAAATCTACTTTTACTAATTCGTCAAAAAACACTTTGCATCGGGCATGCCATCTGGATTGCGCGTAGACAATTCATCCACTATATTTGGCTGCGTTAGGAGTTCAGCTTTGCCGGAGAAGGGAATAGAAACTATACGAGTTTAATTTACCTTCCATAATTGTCTCTCTCTCTCTTGCTATTTAAGGTAATAATATTACAACTATCTTGATTATAAACTTCAATCCAAGGTCAAACAATGTTGATAAACTGTGCAATATTCACGTTACATAACAACAAGATACATTTTCAGGAAGTAAGCATTCATACGAATTGAATTGGGAGGAGTGGTGGCATAGTGGTGAAGGCACCGCTCTATGAACTTACGTGACCTGAGATCCATTCATTCGTGAGCTCCCTCTTAACCAGCGAGCACCGACGAGCATGGGGAAGTATGGTCAAACAGACCTCTCATAGATTGAACGGCACACACAGTGGCGGATTGACAAAGGGCTGCAAACGTTAATTACAAGCATAATAATAATAATAAAGGTGCTATGGACTTTGTCTCACAGGAACAACATAACCTTCGCATCATAAAAGATGAAAATCACTCGTTGACAGGGATCAAAGTTGGAGCAAAAAACGAGCCACCACAGTTGTTTCCAAAGGGCCCACATCATCAGGTGAGGCCACCACAATTAATTGAGTGATTGATCGTTTTCCATTCTGATCGCTTGGAATCTATTCGACACGCCTGATGAGGGCTCACAGAAATAATTGACCTCACTCGTTTTTTCTCCCTTCCCTCCCTCTGGCACTCGCAGACTGAAACGCAAGCCTTCTTGTTTCTGCTCCAGCTGAAAAATTTAGACCCAGCAAGAAAAACGGGGGTGATTTGACATTTGCATTCAGCGTGTACGCACCCCCGCGCCAATCAGGCACACACTAATGCGCTTGTAGGCGTACCGAGGAATACAATCATGCCAATGGGGCGATGCGGAGGAGTGGTGGTGGCACAACGGTTACTTCACTGCACTGTGAATCTGTTCGATTTCCAGGCACTGCCAACAACATCAGTGGCGAGTGCTATCTGCACTGGTCCTGGGTTCACACCTCACACCAACCAGCACTGACTATCATCGCCAAGTACGGTTGGACAACGCCCATGACTTTGTGGGGAGGCGTTCATCCAGCAGTGGATTTGGAAATTGCTATAAATGATCATTCTAGATTTGAAGCTTTCGTGACTGCAAGGATTCATATTCTTAGGTTTTTTCGGTAAAGTCACGTAGGTAAAAACATTTTTTTAAATAAAAGTAAAATACATTTTTTTTTTAAATCACGACGTTTCGGAGGCATTTTTTTTACCTACGTGACTTTACCGAACAAAAAAAACTAAGAATATAAATGATAATTCTTCTATATTCTTTTCACATTCGGTTCACGTTGAGTGCCTACTGGGAAGCTCTTGATGTTATTGCTCGTTTCTGCTTCGTGGGAATAGTGAACATATAAAAGTTAAATTACACATGCGTGGGTGCATGTCAGTGCATTAGTGTGGGCGTTTGTTTGTATGCGAGTGGACGTGCATGTGTGTGTATGTGTAATTGTATGTATGTATGCGTGTGTGTGTGTTTGACTTTGTTTTTGTGCGAACAAAACCTGGATCTTTCTGAAGGAACATCTGTGATAGTTTGAAACATTCAGGCTGGTCTAACTATGATCCATTCTGGGTTTAACCAGGCTCGATTGTGTGAGGAGTGCACAGATTTTTGAAAGATCTGGACATCGCCCCATTGATGAGTTCCTCTGGCAGGAAAGGCTGCATTGGCTGGGTCACGTAGCCTGTATGCCCAGCCACCACATGCCCAAGCAGTTCTCTTTGGCCTGATAGAAGGAGCTAAACGGGCACGGTTACGGACTACAGAAGAGACGGGCTGATGTGGTTAAAGGAGAATGTGGAGCTGAGTGGACTTGGCGATGAATGGTACCAGCGGTGTCAAGATCGGCCTCTGTGGAGGAGACTCATGAAAGAGTCGCCTGGCCACTTGGAGGCAGTCGCCCTCGAACAACAATGGGAGTAACACTCACAATTCAGAGGAGGCACACAACAACGAGCAGAGTGACGGATGGATAAAATACAGCAAGTTGGCACAGTAGGGAGCACAAGTGGCGCATCTGCCAGTCATCTTCGTCAGTCATCCCATGGCACCCGGGTCTGTCCCGTGACCTACTGTCAGTGAGGCTTCGGACACTTCACGTGGCCTCAAAGGGAATTTAGCCTGGCACAATCACTGATGTTCTTGTGTGTGTGTGTGTATATATATGTGTTTGTGCGTGCGGGTGTGTGTGTGCATTTGTGTGGGCGTGTGTGTTTGTGTATTTGAGTGAGTGTGTGTGTTTGCACGTGGATTTGTGTGGGCGTACATGTGGCGGTTAACGCGCTGCGCTCCGAACCCGATGACCCGAGTTCGATTCCCGCTCACAGTGATGATTAGCTCATTCGGTGCTGGGTCTCCCCTAGGTCGACTCAGCCTCAAACGAGCACCCGGTGAGGTGTGCAAACATCGCCGCTAGAGAGACAAAGGTGGCCGGGCTTTCATAGGTGCTCGCTCACAGCACTTGTCCCGGAAGCACGTGCGTGCCTGCGCATGGCCGTACCTTGACCAGGTGCAGCTTCCCGCCAGAGCTGCGCGTGCAAATGAGGAGGTGCTTGGTGAAGAGGAAGCACTGACGCTCGCACTCCTTTTTCAGCGTCAAGGACACGAGCCGCCCACGGGAGATCCTTCCCCGCTCCACCGACGGCACCTGGATAAGGGAGCCTGCAGGCGGCCGCAAAGACAAAGGTCCCCCGGCGATTAGCCTTAAACAGACTTTTGGGGCACGTGCCCTGAGCGAGCACGTATGGGATACCCGGCACGGCCCAATGTTCCACAATGCTGATGTTATAAAAATAAAACATAATAAAATAATTCTCACGACGTTTCGGCCACAACGCAAGCAGCCGTCCTCAGGTGAAGAACAGACAGACCTGTTCTTCACCTGAGGACGGCAGACCTGTTCTTCACCTGAGGACGGCTGCTTGCGTTGTGGCCGAAACGTCGTGAGAATGATTTTATTATGTTTCATTTTTATTATTTTATTATTTCCCTTCTACGTGACTTTACCGAAAGAACCAAGAAGATGAATCCCTGCAGTCACGAAAGCTTTAAATCGAAATTTAATGCTGATGTTGTTTAAAGAGCACACCAGGCACTCATTTGAGACTGAGACAACCCACGGTGGAGACCCAGGACCGGTTCAGATATTCGTCACCGATGTTGGCTGTGATTGGGAATACGAACTCGGGTCACCAGGTTTGTCGCGCAGTGTGCTAACCACTACATCACCGCTCCCCTAAACTACCACAGAAAGACTATTACACATACATCCATACATAATACATGCAGATATTCACATGTGTGCACATGCAGGTACCCATGCATGTAAATGCACACACTTGCACATGTACACATTAACCGATTTGCAACGTCTCAATTTGTTTTGTAATTGTTCATTTATTTGCATACATGGGAACAGATATGCTGAATCGCCAAGCCAAATATCCTACTTTAGACTTGGGGAAATCACTGTAAGTGAAGACCAATGAAACTAAAACCAAACTAATTAATTTTTATTTTACCAGGTAAGGCCCACTGAGCTATATAGATATTATTCAGAAGCGACCTGGCCACAAATGATAGCCCAATGAAGAGCTTATCATGTGGACATTTATAGCAGCCAAATACTCTAAACGCATGTTTCTAAGTGTGGAGGGAAAAACCGGAGGACCCGGAGAAAAATCTACGCAAGGCCACGGGTGAGAAAATGCAAACTCCAAATATACCGGCGTCAGGGTCGGGAACGAACCCACAACCTCCGACATACCAATTAAGGTCAGCGTGACATGCGAGAAAGGGATGTAGTCAAATTCATATTCTTAGGTTTTTTCGGTAAAGTCACGTAGGTAAAACATTAAAATTAATGAAAGTAAAATAAAATAAAAATCACGACGTTTCGGAGGCAACACAAGTCTTTACCGAAAAAACCTAAGAATATGAATCCTTGCAGTCACGAAAGCTTCAAATCTAGAAGGATGTAGTCAACTTCATCCCTCTGCCGCAGTCTAAGGTGAGCAGGGAGTGACCCCGACTGCTGGCCATGCAGCTTTACCAGGGCCCGCCCAGCATCATGGAAGTCCTTAATTATCGTGAGTAGGGTGAGGGTGAGAGAATGTGAAATCATGCAGAACGACCCTAAGCCCTGGCCTCTTGATGGTCTCATCGGCATTGAGCAGGTCAATAAAGCAAGAGACGTACGTCCTGTTCTGATTCCCTACACCTCTACGAGAGCAGATACGGTGTCTGGACATACACACACTCACACACACGTCCAAGTACACACACATGTGTAAGCGTGTGTACACAAATGCACACGGGCATTTATACAGATGCACTCAGTTTTTTTGTTGCAATTGTCAATTAACTTTCCAATGAACAAATTGGACCAGCTGACTTAATAACATTAAAAATGGCAATTGAACAGCTTCAACAACAACAGCTTCACACACACACATGTCTTTCATCACACGGTTTTGATATTTCTAATTGATGTACAGTACTACTTGAACATAACTAATTTTACACGTGTATTTCTGACCACTTAAGAGTTTGTTTGCTTACTCAAATATCAACTTATCTTGCCGTTCGCTCTTGCCACCAGCAGTAGAGAAATAACCTCGCCATTGGAAGAGCGTGAGTTTCAAATCCTGGTTGTGGTGATTGACTCAGCCCATAATCCCTCTCGGGGGAGGCGTCAATGAAACGAGCACCGATTTGTGGGGAAGTCACCAAGTGGTTGTTCTATGGAGAGATTCGCCACCACCGTGGGAATGTTGAATTGTCACCATTTGCTTGGGGGCTGTAAACAGGAGGTTGAGCACTGCCTCAAAGCTCATTTGAGCAGGAAGCCACTTTAACTTCTGGACTATCAAGGTATCAGATTGTATTCCTGAACTGTCACACAGTCAAATAGTTATATTTGAAGCTTTCTTTGCTCTGAAGGAATGATGTTGCCTGAAACGTTAGCCTACGAAGGAGGTAGATATATATTTGTTATAACTGCCTGTTGCATGTGACGATACCAGTGGTCTTTTGTTTTGGGTTGAATAAAACTAAAATAACGTCAAATTTCGACGTATACATCTAAATGATGAAGAACAGACAAACAACTCAACACATTTGTCACTAACAATGTGTTGCAATTGTATCATTTGTGCTTGTGCACCACTGCCAAACGGTATCAACATTTTTGTTGTTATTTAATTATGAACAGTACGATTTGAAAAAATTATGCCATGAAAACAAAAAATAAGTGATGAAATGTAAAATTATGAAACACTGTTTACGTAAGAATGGTGGACTCCAAGCTGTCAACAAAACAACACAGAATAATTTGAAATCTTTCACAGAATGATGCCTGCGAATGTAATTTGCGTAAATGATTGCCATATATTAACTCTGACGGCATGTACACACTTTATTTTTTTTTATGAAAAGGATGCCATTAAATATAATACATACTGTATGCAGTGTCATTCCATGTGTGAAAAGCATCAAATATCACGGAATGTTTTTTTCTTCAAATTTGACATTAACATTTGGAACGTGACAAACATTTGGAAGCTTCTCTTATCTTATTTCGCTACAAGGTGCCGTTTGTGGAAGCGTTGGATTTTGATCTGTTAAAACCACGGGATTTTTCCCCTTCTTGGGATCAAATTTATCACCGCGTTGCATCATGTTCATTACTTCAAATTTTCCCCCATTCATTCCGCTGCGTTTGTCGCGTTCCATTGCGGCGTCGTGGTGTTTACGAGCGCTCAGTATGCTCCCTGAATTTTAAGAGTGCGACGGATGCGCGAGGTCAAGCATCACACGTGTGTGCATGCGAGAGACCCGTGCGAGAGCGCCGCGTGATATTGCCCACCGGGGCGCACGGATGCCTGGCCCGGCATTGTGACTCCGCAGCAGAGCCTATTAAAGTCGAGGCCCCTAAAACAGCGTCTCAAAAACACCACCTGTGCGCCACCGTGAAATCTTAACGTTCGTGCTCATTTAAGAAAGATAAAAAAAAAAGTAACAAGTTCTGAATTCTTCTTTACTTGCACGGCACGATGCACTTAAACATTCTCTCCCACCTGATGACGGACGCTTGTGTTGCGCCCGAAACGTCGTGATTTCTTTTATTTTATACCTACGTGACTTTACCGAAAGAACCAAAAAGTATGGATTCCTGCAGTCGCGAAAGCTTCAAATCAAGATTAAACATTCTCGTCACGTGCACCTCTGGTAGTTAAAAGAAGCCCGTGTTATAAAAACCATGGGTTTTGGAGGACAATGCTAAGTAGTATTGCCTTAGTGACCTTAATGCATTGCAAGCTGACAATTGCGGTATTTAAATCTGCTTTTGCTGCAATTATCAGAGAAATGCTTCTCGGTCATTGATTGTCACTAAGGCAACCACTGCGCGCGTGTGTAGATGCAAGCGTCGTGTCGAAGTGTGTAGGAGGCACCTTGTCGCACAAAGGTTTGGCTGGAATCCAACAGGATGTCGCAGCCTTCCACAATCATCCTCTCGATGGCCAGGCTTTTTCTGATGTTCTCCGTTTCACTCACCTCATCATGCATCACCCTGAGGAGCAACACACAACATCGTCATTATCATCGTGATCATTAGCCGTCATCTGTCCACTGTCGCTGGAAGAAGCCGTCCAAAACCTGTAATCACCTCGCACGGTCTTGCGATGCAACTTTCCATCTATAGCATCTGCACGCGAGCCGATATTAATACTTCGTCTCCAAGGAGGTGGTCCTCATAGATGCAATCACTCATTTGGCTGCCACTTTCATTCATCTCAACCACCAGGCAAGACACAAAATAGTTCCATTTCATTATGTAGAAAAAGCCTCACTCAGACTCGAGGCACTTTTTAAAGTGAAATTTGCATTGCCATGTTTGGCTGCTCTCTGATTGAGTTTTTCACACATATAAATAAATAGCACTGAGTGGGAGGAAGCTGAGATGCCAGAGGAATTAAATATCC
This sequence comes from Lampetra planeri, assembly GCF_965212315.1. Lineage (NCBI taxonomy): Eukaryota > Metazoa > Chordata > Hyperoartia > Petromyzontiformes > Petromyzontidae > Lampetra > Lampetra planeri. Next base: position 7,792,178 of record NC_136119.1, read on the forward strand.
ATTCCAAAACGCAACGGATAACTGCTCAACCTCCTTGTATTGTCATGGTCTTGTCACCTACCGGTCCTGCGGGTAGGTTGCTCGTACACATGATATATGTTATCGGCATGTGCGAGCCACTAATCCCACATCAAAAGCAATGGCTTATAGGTGCACTCCACCAGAGCCGGCGTGATGGTGAGCAGTCGCGTCATGCTGCTATGCAACAATCATCACCTTCAACACAGAACGCCTACATGCACGTAATAAGACGCGGGTTATTTGTCCATACGTGTGCATTCTACAGCTGAGCTAAAGCAGCTATACATGCATCGTTTTATATTGTGGCAAGTTGTATTTGTCTGCATACATTTTTTATTGAAAACATTCCGCATTTGATACTGCCACGCTCGTTTGGAACGATAGCATTTCTGCCCTCCTCGCAATTCGATGACTTGTCACAATGCAGCGGTTGTCATTTGATCCAAGACTTGAGTCTTGCATGTGCCGCCACTGCAGCAGAAGGGCCTCCACTCGAAGGAACTCTGGAGGGGCACTATGGATGTCATTTGGCCGACTCTTCCACACCGGTCAGACATCTTTGAAGTGGTGGGAGCGTCCACACTTCACCCCGCCGAAAGACTTGGCCATGGGGCTCCCCACTTACAGTCGTGTACGCTTCTGGGCTGACAGGCGGGGGATTTAAGAAACTTGCACCACTCTTTTAACGGCCGCGCTGAGAGGTCTAATCGAACACGGTGGGGAAACCGTTACACGACTGCAGAATCCCTTACAATGTCGTGTGAACCGAGATTAATTATCGATTGTCACATGCGTGATTCGATGCACGTATCACAAGTGTAAAATTTATTTTAATTCAACGATGCATCGTTACACCCCCTTGCAGCTCTTCGTGTGGGTCTTCTGTGGCTAATGCGTTGGTCTGGCTGTTTCCACTCGACGACTCCACGTTACCTTGACAGCTCCTCCAGCTTCGACTTGGCAAACTCCAAGCTTTTGCGCTCCACATGCTCGTGTGGCGTGTGAGCCAGCAGCTCGTGCAGGGTGATGATGTAGCGGGGGATCTGTAGCAAGTGCCCGGCAAGTACAAGACAATCACAATCATAATTTTGTTTTAATATACTACATAAGGTCATAGCAAAAGTGGCCACTACTCAAACCATCACTGGTTGACGCTTATTGATTTTGAGGCCCTTGAACAGTGGAGGTGGAAGTTCCACATTCCTGTGACGAGGGCCAGCCTGTTCATTGTTGACTTCCCACAAAGGAGATATGATGAGCTCAAATTGAACTCCCCACCTGGGATCTGGACTCACAGCATTCAGAAAGTCAGACATAACTACGTGTGCAAAGCTGCTCATGGCCAATATTTAGCATCATGTGGAGACACTCGACAGCTGCGGCTACCATAAATGCAACTGTGCATACCAGATATGGTTCAGAGCCTGGTGCTGCTCCACAGAGGCACAAATGCCGAACTGCACGTGGCACAGCCAAGGGACATGGACCGGAGAGCATTACAGCCTGAAAACGAAAACCTACGCAGCAGGCTGGAAGCTCGTCTGCTGGTTAGACTTAGAACCGTTCTCATCTTTCCTACCCACGAACCTGAAACATGGGGTACGTTAGAAAGGTCTCCAAGGTGCGTCCCTCGCAGTCTGCCTTGCTCTCATACTGCTTGAGCAGTTTGTCGAAATCCCGGTTCTGTTTGCAGTTGGCGAGCACCTGCAGGCTGTAGTGGTGGTTGCGCACAAACTCCTGGTAGATGTTGAGCATGGGCAGGAGGATGTCGAACAGGTCCGCTGTGAAAATGCACGTTTGCAGGCAATGTCCAGGTGTGAACGGGCACTTAAACGAATAGGATAAGTAGGGGCATAGCTCGGCGCTCAATGAATTTATCAATGTACTTGTTTTGTTGAATATCGAAATGTACGCATCAACTCGCGTGTGAAATACAGTAATCGGCGTTTTCTTTTGGTGTGCATGCATCGCATGAGATGAGTTCACGTCACCCTGTAGCAATGTTGAAAAAAATACATAACCGATTGTTGAATAATAGAATGGATATCTGGATGAAAATTCGTGCAATTAAATGCTGGGCTGAGGGTGGGAGGATTGGATTGTTGCAACCAAAAAAACGATGCCCTGTTTTTATCTTGCATTATGAGAAAAATGAACATGAACAACTCACCCAGAACCAGTGTTGGCCAACTGGCAAGGCGTGCCTTTAGTCCCTGAAGGAAGATCTGGTGCAGGAACATTATGGTCTCGCTGCAAGAGAAGGAAGGAGGATTTGAATTCCGCTCGCATGCTTGCACAAGGTAGGTTAGGAACAAACACGTAAACTACATCGACTTGAACTTCCTAGGCACTGGACGTAGCCAAACGTGCTAATCGGAGGTGCGGGGTGAGGAAAACAAACTAAACACAAAAAGCAGTTCTAAAGAAATTAGCTATCAATCTAGATGATTTAAAAGTGCATAGCCCCAATGGCTTCCTAATGTCGGAAGGAAGAGCATTCCAGACAGCCACAGAAGCGCATCTGAAAGCGCGAAATGTAGTGACAGCCCTTTGTTTGATGACTAGCCAAAAGCTTCTGCAAGGATGAGGTGACGTTGAATGTTTCGCTGCACGTGCTGGGAGCTTTAGGAGAAGATTCTTCTTCAGAAGAAGCTCCTTCAGAGGAAGCTCCCAGCACACACGGCAACATATTGGACTATGGCAGAGTGAGACAGGTGAACTAATACCGGTCCCAGTGGCTGGACACGACACGCAGAAAAGGCTCCAAACCGCACCTCTCCATAACAAAGGCTCAGTCCTTTGTTATGCAGTCTATTCTTAGTCTTAAGCCTCACCTTACCATATTAATAAAAAGTGTGCCGTTCCTGGCCCTTCCCCCCTCAACCATTATATGTACGGGGTGGTATTTCTTGTGATCTCTCATTTACTTGATACAGCTGTCGTGGCTGTGACGGTTCCACCTGAAGACGGAGGCTTGTGTTGCTTATGAAACGTCGTGATTTTTTATTTTGTTTTATTTTACTTTTATTATTTTACATTTTTTACCTACGTGACTTTACCGAAAAAAACCTAAGAATATGAATCCTTGCAGTCACGAAAGCTTCAAATCTAGAACTTGGTGAAGAGCTTATTTTATATTTATAGAGTGCCTTTTCTCAAGGCGCTCTACATCGTTTAAAAAGCGCTAACACAAATAGAGTGATTTCAGGGGCGTGCAAGTGCTGAGGGGCGAGTCACCGTAACAGAGGAGACGCGGGGGTCACAAAAGGGCAGGGGAGGGACGGGAAGGAGTGGAGGGGTGAAGGGATGGAAGAGGAAGAGAATGGCCAATGGAAACAAAATAGGTGAGGCTTTTAGAGAGGCAGCACCTGTTTAGGAAGATGCTGCTGACATCGTCGTGCAAGATGGTTGGCTTCTTGGAGCTGGCTGCCATGCGCAGCGGGCGCAGGAAGATGTTGACGAGCGTGTGCAGCTGCGTCACGTACTCGGTCTCCGCCTCCAGCATGCTGAACACGATGCGGTTGCGCTTGCGCATGCTCTCGGCGTGCGGCGAGCGGATGTAGTCCTGCACGATGGTCTTCCACTTGCGCCGGCACAGCCAGCCTCGCAAGAAGCTCTGCACCTGTGGGATAGGTTTGCAGACTGAAATGTTCGTCGATTGTGAAGCGTCGTTTGTCGTTTAACGAACGACGACTGTGAGTGGATGGAAATCATCAAGCGTGACAATCACTATGACCAGCCAAAAAAGGCCTGAGCACAACTGACCATGATGAGACTAAATTAACGACATGTATTCTTTTCGATTTAAAGCTTTCGTGACTGCAGGGATTCATCTTCTTGGTTCTTTCGGTAAAGTCACGTAGAAGGGAAGTAATAAAATAATAAAAATAAAACATAATAAAACAATTCTCACGACGTTTCGGCCACAACGCAAGCAGCCGTCCTCAGGCGAAGAATGAGACATTATCAAGCTAGGAGCTTATATAGGTGTAGCGAGGAGGATCTCCAAAATCCTGATTAAACACAAGATCCAGGTCCGATTCAACACAGTACATAAAATCCGTGATCTGGTACCGTCTGTAAAAGATGTGATTCCAGACATACAGTACCCTGGCGTCTACAAACTAAGTTGCCTCTGTGGTAGCAGTTACATTGGGGAAACCAAACGACACGTCTCAGACCGCATTCGTGAACATAAAGCTGATCTAAAACACGGTAGGACAAACACCTCAGCCGTGGCAGACCACTGTTACAACTCAGTGGGCTCACATGACATTGACTTCTCCAAGACGGAGGTTCTCTGCAAGCCATCTGGCTATCATGAGAGATTCGTTCATGAGGCGATCCACATATACAAACACAGAGACAATTTTAACCGAGAAGATGGATTCAGGCTTAGCAATCATTGGAAGGACGTAATAAACCATTTCGATACACATTAGGGTGAGTTGAATAATACATAGTGTTATATTAAAATGTATAAAGTATAGGGTTGTTTACAGCAATACAGTATATAATTTAATGTTGGGTTTATCTATGGCAGTATATAGTACTGTATATGCTAAGAGAATAACGTTTAGATGGAAGTATATTATATACTTCTTACGACGTAGAATTGTAATTTATTAATTGTTGTCAGTAACTCAGCTTATTGTAGAGTATAGTAAGTATCAGTTTATATTTTAGTTTTTTATGTAGTTTTTACTTTGGGTTTTCTACGTGGTTGTTTGGTAAATGCAGCTACATATCATTAACATTCCTTTCCTTTATTAACGTTGTTCCTTGCGCCCCCCCGTGGTGCTGTTGATCCTGCATAATGCATGGGCATAATGGGACTTTGAAACCCCTCCGCCCCCCCTCCTACGCATTGCCCATTGGTATGCTAAAATTCCTCTTCATATGCACATTCTTTTGTTAAGGCGCTCCTCCTCGCTACACCTATATAAGCTCCTAGCTTGATAATGTCTCATTCTTCGCCTGAGGACGGCTGCTTGCGTTGTAGCCGAAACGTCGTGAGAATTGTTTTATTATGTTTTATTTTTATTATTTTATTACTTCCCTTCTACGTGACTTTACCGAAAGAACCAAGAAGATGACATGTATTCTGAATGAAGCTGCAGATTGAAATCAATTAGGCGGGGGTGGGAATTAATTAACTCAGAGTGGATAAAATATTGGACTGCTTTTAGTCGCCTCGGCTAAACGAGTAAAGAAACAAAATCCGCAAACTAAGACCTGAGTAGAGTGTCACAGGTTTGCATCCGCTATACTCAGACTCTGACGTGAACAAACAATGCTCACACAATTTATCCTCATAGACCACCACCACCATCATCTTCATCATCGTGACATCGTTCTCCTCACAAAAGACCTTTGAGACTGGTCCATCCACCCCGACAGATATTCTTCAGCAGCTGACATCATGGCATAGTGGCATTGTGATCGTCTCTTCTGCGCCAACTGAGGCACGCCAAGTCCAGCACCTGGAATCTTTCTGGCACAGACCCTTTATCGTTCTTCTGCAGTTTCCCCTTCCACGCATTTTAAGGGCAGCTTCCCTCTCTTTATATGTTCAATATATTCCAACTCACACTCGGGCACTCTTCCCAGAAGCCAACGCTGCGTCCGAAGTGACAGCGGTTTGCTCTCATCGGTCCGACCGCTCTAAGTCTAGGACGCTCGGAGGTCATGGCGAGAGAACGGCATCGACAAAGGTCGCGGTCCGGTGTTACAACTTGGAATGAGGCAGCCGGGTGACTCGAGGGACTGACGCTATGCCCACATTGGTGGGCTGGGCATGCACTACTGGAGCCCTCGGCTCAAGTTCCTGGCTGCCACACCTGACAGGATCTGCCCTCCCACCTGCTATGACTTTAATGGGTTCAGCACCATTTACCATTCAAAGGCCGCATTGGCAAATAGGAGTAGAGTGCACCAACCGCTCATTTGCCAAGTGTGAGAGAACCTACCCTGATAGTTGTATTAGAAAGCCCATTGGAGTATATCAACATGCATGTGTTCTATTCGGTGACAGCATATGTGAGTATCCACTTATAGGTGGTGCAGTAAGGTAAAATATGAGACTAAAATGTATCTCTTTGTATGTATGTATGTAAATAGTGCATTAGAGTATGCAGGCGAAGCCTATGATGCCAAATTGTAGTCTGATTATGTCAGGTGGCTAATTTGGCGTGATTAGCACGCCACGCGCCATATGTTGGTGTTTTTTTGAAGGCCAACATCCAGAAACAGACGAGGGCTGGCAGGTGTAGCGTTCACAATGCACGAGACAGTGGCGCGCGTGAAGTCATTCATGCGGTGAATAGCAGAAGCTGTGGGGGGGAGGGGGGGGGGTTGAGATTTGGGTTCTCAAATCGCAGCGGTTGGCCCGGGATGTGTGGGCGCCACGCGCTCCGGAGCGAACGCTGCCGACGCCGACGCAGCCGCTGTCAATTAGCACAACTCCTTCCCATTAGGGCTGCTCACCTCTCCTCTGTAGCCAGCTATGGCTGCAGAGTTTGGTAATACATGTTGTTCACGTCGTTTATTGTGAAAATTCGGTCACAGTTCCTATGATCACTGTTTCATTGCTTTTATGGCTTTATTTTGGTGATTTTTGAAAAGTTTTTCGGGTTGGCCATGTTTGTTTGTTATAGTACAGAGTTAGACTGATGGCCTTAATCTAAGTTGTCTTGTGGTTGTTGTTGTTTGACTTGCATCCCACTGGGATTGTTGCACACAGTGTTGGTTTACGGTGCTTTTTCTGCAATATTTTGCTGTCTTTTCTTGGATTTTCTGTTTGCACATAGTCACCTTAAGATGTTTTCTTGTTCATGTTTTTGTTTTTTGTTTGTTGCGGTTGCACCCGATCCAAGAGCCGAATGGCTCACAGGGCTATACCTAATAAATGAAACTTGAAACTTTAAACTGAAGTAAACGCAACAGTCGGTGCTTTAACGTAACCTTCGCTGTGGAACACAGATGTTTGTCTGACTGGCGGTGGGCAGGCAATGGTACCAGCAGGGCAGATAATATGCCAGCTCAAGACAAGAGACCACAAGACTGTGTGTTTACACTGCTCTTGCGAACCTTTCACAGGGATTAACAAAAAAACAATGTCACACCAATCACCCCATTGTCTTATTGACATATGAATAATTACACTACTTGTTGTGATTGGATAATGAGCGTAAAACAAATAAGCAAACAATAATTGACATTCTACTGATGGGTGAAGACCTGGTGATGGGGTTCGTTTGGCTATACTTCACCACACTGGTCAGTGCAAGTTGGGAGGCCGGTACTGGTTCAGATATCAATAGTCTATCATGTTAGTCCATTTATATTTATACAACCTAGATCTTGGAAAATGTCTATGGATGTCACTTCAAATGTCACCAACTGAAAGTGTATATTGTTGCCTGACTGCTCTTCTGATGTTTAGGTTTTAGACTTTTCTTCAAGCATTCTTGGCGTGGCTGTGCAATCTTCAATTCAACGTTTTTGATTCTTTCTACATACAGTATTTCTATCACGGTTAAATGGCTATAGACATCGCAAATGTTGATTACAGAGCCATATATAATATAACTAAAATAAATGAAGTCAGCTTCGTCATTGCCACAGCTTCATCCAAGGTGTGCAAGTCACACCTTTTCAGACGGATCTTCCCATAAAATCAACAGTTTTAAAATGAAAAAAAACAGAAACTGCCTCTTCACGTTCCGTTTTTTTCATTTACCAATTCACTTTCGCATGCGATTCGTTGCGCACGGTCGCAATTTACTTTGCTCAGTCGTTGTTATCCGGCGAGGTCGTGACGGGTTTCTTTTTCCCATTCCTCTCGCTGCTTTATGTCCCCTGTACCGTTCTCGTTTCCGTTGCAATGTGCACTGATGCCTGTTTCATTGAGGGCAATATTGGCACGTGAAATAAAGATTGATTGACTGAATCCCCCCCGGCACCAACAGTGGGGAAATAACAAGGATCAAAGCCCTCCGATGCGTGTTGGGGTAGGTGTTACGGCTCGTTGTTCGGGATGATGTCAGACATTTTGATCCACGCGGTCGAGAGCCTCTTCAGCTACGCGTTTTGAGCCGCTCATTTTTTGCTCCCTCCGTTATGCACGCCAGAGGAAAGTGAGACGTTCAATTTCCTTCCCAAGGAAGCTTCCAGGATGCGGAGCGAAACGTCGGACACCATGTCGAACAACGCGCGGTGACAACCCCCGACGTGCGCCGGTTAGATCGAATAACACGGACGCAGAAAACCTACAGGCAGTCGTCTATCGAGAATTAAAGGTAATATTTCACAACGCGAAGGCATGTTGCGACTGTGAAAGGGGACAAGTAGTATATGTTGCTACGAGAGAATCATGAGCACAAATTCCCTGACAGATATTTGTAAATCCACCAGAAATCACTGCTTCCAAGCACAGACGAATTTCCAGCAGAAATCAAGGCACAGGTTTGAGTCGTATCCAAGATAAAAGAGAAACCCTCCAGCATTAACATGCAAAAATGTATGACAATGGCTTACACGATAAGCCTATCTGTAAACAGGAAGCCAGTTTGGGTATTGACTGCAGCATTCAAACCGTTGCTGTCATGGTGACTCAAATGGAAATGTTGAAAGCGGCATCTGCAGATACTAATGTGCACTCAATGCGTGTCCATCTGATGTCGGCAGTTCAAATACCTCTGACTATTGACCTGTTCCAGTCTACTAACGCTGGGGATTTGTTTCACGATGGTGCTGTACATTCCATCGGGAAGGCTGTTAGCGTAGCTTAATGACAGCATTGTGCACGTGGGAACCGTGTGAAATACGGCGCAAATCAGCCAAGCAATTTAAGCCGACATGATGGACTGCACTGAATATATCAGGAATCACACGCACACACGAATATATATATATATATGGATGGTAAATGTAGTGCAAACCTCATTTACAAAAAAAAAAATCCCTGCACGTGTAGTTTCTTAAAAGAAGAGCGCTGCTGCTGTGCTTGCAGGCATCGGTGAATTAGATGGGGTTCATGTCAGTGGATTTTTTAAAAATTAAATCTCCTCCTGTCTTCTGTACTGAAAATGTGTCTCATGAGAAGGTTCTGTATTAAATCCAGAGCGGCGATCGGTACTAGCTCACAGTCAGAAAACACGTACATGTGTGTTAGTTCCCACCAACAATGGTCCGCTGCACATGATGAAGGATGTTTGCACGAATAGCTTCGCACATATAAAACAATAATATTACTCTTCATTTATCCGGGAAATCTCAGCAATGCATGAGAATTATTGGGGATGTCATGGCCAATTCCATTTTAAGGAGTGCTTTACGTGTGGGAGAATACTGCACCCGGGGAAACACCCACTCCTACATACGAGGGTGTCAACACTTAAAGCTCCACACAGATGAATTCAAGAAACCATTTTTGTACTCTCTGCCATGTCCTGGACACCTTGCAGGCCAAGCGTAAATGTTACGCAGTCTACGATGCTGGTACTAACCAGGATCACCCACCCTTAGCTCCTGAGATATGATACGATCAATCAAATTTATATTGATTATGGCTGTAATGGATGTATAATTTAGTTTACGATGATATGGCTAACCAAAGATAGTTGGCTACATCATCATCTGACCAAACAGGCAATCAATATGCCCAAAGATAATATATACTTTGAATAATTTACATATAATTGAAATGAATTTCTTTGTAGAAATACATATGCATTGCTTAAAAAGACTGGAATGAAACCTAATGTGCATCAGTAATAATACGTTTCTTTAAATTACATTACTAATGGTCATAGTTAAAAATCAAATAGGGTTTACTTGAATGTCTCAAAAAAATAATTGAATTACCTCAGAGTAGGCTGGAGGAAACTTGGTATGCTAAGACATGCGCTCTTCGTCTGTGTCAGCTGTCATTGTTGAGGTATGTTCTGTGTGGTCCAATTGTATAGGGAAAATATACGTATGTTTACATGAGTTTATTTTATATATGAATTAATCATGTCTATCGGTACAAACACATAGAAGAACGAGATGTCCAAACAATGGCAGTCGGTTTTGTGTTGAGCCAGATCTGGGATTGAGTGATCGTGCTCTGCGAACAAATAATTCTTTAGACAGCGGCTGAAATAAATCCATGCGGGACATTTGCGGAAACGAGCAGCTCCATTATGCCCGAGTCACCTCCTCATGTTGACGGGGGGCGGGATGAAGGAAATTTATTGTTGTCATTAATCACATTTGTCTCATTACTGCTCCACACGATGCTGTACTTACAATTTTAATTGGCCCCTCAGGCTTATTCTTCCATAAAAAAAAATGAAATGCCTCGCGATGTCACCGTTTAAATTCATCAAAGTGAGGTCACCGCAAATGGCCGTTAGAAGCTGCTTATTCACATATTCTGTTTTTTATACCGTGGATCGATGAAACGGACCGATAATGCCATTGCTTTATACATGTGTTTTAGACACGAATGAAGCAACTGCGAGAATATGTAATAATAGCAGCCTTTGAATGCACACTAAAATAATGTATAACTGTGGACGCTGCGTTCAAAAAGAAAGCCGTACCTGACCTCTGTTGCCTATCTTGTATTAATCATTCTCTCACCAAGATTAAGCCATTGCAACCATGCGAGTCATAACTCACAAGTGCAACATTATTCATTTTTCACTTTCTGTCCAAAACGATGATTTTGAAAAGCATTGCATTGTACAGATATGCATTTGAGGCATTTTCCATTGTCTCAATGAACGCTCGTACTCTAGACTGTCTCGGGTAATAGCGATGCTGCTGTGATTGTGAGAAGCAGCAAATTGAACACGCCATAGGTGATGAATAATGAGTTCGTGCTCATTGTTTGTTTCATGACGCTGTTCGATCCCATAATTAAGAGCTGTACTTGCATCTGATATTGGCCTGAGTCTTTCCTGAGCTTACTCAGCCGATAAATGAGCACTTTAAATAATAAATTACCATCATCACTCAGAATACAAGGGTGGCCCAGCAATAATATTGATGTCCTCACCTTTTTGGTAGGCCATGCCAGCCGAAAAGTCCAAGAGATTATATCGGAACAAATTGTAGCTTTCCCATGGCCTCTATGCTCAAATATTACAGCAAAAATAAACAGATTCACATTCCAAACACAACTGCACCCAGTAGCGCTCAGGACTGACCTTCTTGATCTTCTTGATGTCTGGATCTTCCTCCTCCTGACCCACCAGTTGCCTTGGCTGCATGCGCTCCTTAGTTTTGTTGAGCGCCACAATCTACCGCAAAAAAAGAATAATTGTGAGGTGGCAAAGTAGTACGATAAGCAGGCAAGTGTTTTATCATGCCGAAATAAAATAACATTTTAGTCCATCAGTTTTCTGCAACGAACATGTTTGGCAATGCTTGTAGAAGCAGGTAAAACTCGGCAATGGTTTTGACTTTCTGAACCTCATCGGCAGTTCGATCTGTGAAACAAATTTTTCTGGGGTTTCCAAATGATATAGGCAAGAGCTCTCCATCAACAATAAGATCACGTAGATATGGAGATACGTGACTTTACGGAAAGAAACAAAGAATATGTATCTACGTGACTTTACCGAAAAAAGACAAGGCGGTGTGGCTGGCTCCGCCCTTAGCCACGACCACCTTCCAGAATCCTCGAGCAGGATCTCGACCCTGACACGTGACCACCCCTAGCCCCCACTTGGAGCCCCTATGTAGACTTAACCGGTCACGTGTCCTCTGGGGTCTACCAGAATGCCACGGTCCTTAGTAACCCCATTTCCATGGCCGGCACTCCCACACCCCAACGTGGTGCCATCCAGCGCTATCGATCAGCACTCACCGAGCCCCTCTAGGGCCGGTACTGCACCCACATCCTCGTGGTGTCCGCGATGTGAATACACTGCACGCCGTGCCTCTCTAGGGCCGGCATTACACAGTGACATCACGCGATGTCACTACATATTCAATAAAAATTCAACACATTCGTCAATAAGTACACAATTATTTGTACATTCAATTCGTTCACTTTGATGTTTGACCACCACCCTAACCCATTTATGGCAGACCCACCATTGTTATTCGCCTTGGTTATTTGAGTTCTGGTTTGTAAACGTGTTAGACGAGTCATAAACCGAAATCAAAGTAAAAAAAAGATCAAATCGATTTGGATTTCAGCGCATAACTGTAGCAGTACACACACAGTCGTGATGCTATTGCTTTAATGATCAATTTACACCATAGGCTTCATCATAATACTGCAGCATTGTGTTTGAAGAATGATAAAGTGTGCATATATGTGTTTATTGGAGAGGATCCTTAAAATACGAGGCCTAGCCCCTTGCGTTAATCTGGGCCCGGTGTGTATGCACAGGCATTGTTATTGCCCCCTCCTGCACCTCCAATTAGCACGGTTGCCGACGTACGGTCCGAAAGAAGTTCAACATACATACAAAGATAAATATTCCCCGTATAGCCTGCACAGACTGTTGGGGCAAGTGCTGTTAGCAAGCACCTTTGAAGGCCAGCACGGCACACGAGGGGGTTTGTGGCTAACACCACGTCTTGCCACCTTTGTCTCCCCAGTGGTGACGTTTACACACCAGGCACTTATTCGAGTTGATCTAGGGGAGGCCAAGGACCGGTTCAGATAATCGTCACTGGTGTCGACCGTGAGCGTGAATCGAACTTGGGTCGCCGGGTTCGTAGCGCAGCGTGCTAACCACTACACATGCATACACACATCTTACTACTACTGGAGTCTATGAGAATACACGCGGAGAATGTGGTGTTAGTGGATGTGCCAGGGCGGTACCTCTGCCTTGAGGCGCGTGATCTCCGTGTCCTGGTCCTCCAGCTGCTGCCGGAGTTGATTGGCGGCCGTCTTCTCTGCCTCCACGATCTGCATGATGTGAATGTACTTCTGGGCCAGCACCTCTCTCTCGATCATCATGTCGCTGTAGCTAACGGACAAGAGCGTTGCCCAGAACGACGAACACACAAGGAGAGGGGGCTGTTCAGAGTTGACCGTAACGAGGCCCCTACTAACACCAGGAATGTACTCCACCAAGGGGGTCTCACGGAGGCCAACGACTATTTGTCGCGATGGCCATGTATGGGATATATGCGGCTGATTCATGTTTTGCTTGTGGAGGAGAAAGTTTTTAAAAAATATATATTTTCCAAGACGGAGGTACTCTGCAAACCTACCGGCTACCTTCAGAGATTTGTTCATGAAGCCATCCAGATATATAAACACAGACACAACTTCAACCGAGAGGATGGGTACAAACTGAGCAATCATTGGAAGGACGTTATTAACCAGTTAAAGTCTTAACTGACTGTGATGTTTCCATCCTACCTGCCTATGTCAACTGTTATTTCGACTCTGTGTCTCTCTCTCTCTCTCTATGCCTCTCTCTTAGATCTCTCATGCTCACATGTCCGCTGCATTGCACTCTCTTGTCTGTGGATTGCACTCTCATTCTCACAGGCCCTTTGGATTACACCCGTTGGGTTGCACTCCCTCGTCGAGGAGGCCTCTCTCCTCCTTTTCTACAGTTACATGCTAATTTGTCACATTAACATCATGCTAATCTCTCACATTAACATATCCACTTCCGTGCCCTCTAATTTCTCACGTTAACATCTCACATTAACATATCCACTTCCGTGCCCTCTAATTTCTCATGTTAACATCTCACATTAACATATCCACTTCCGTGCCCTCTAATTTCTCACGTTAACATCTCACATTAACATAGCCACTTCCGTGCCCTCTAATTTCTCACGTTAACATCTCACATTAACATAGCCACTTCCGTGCCCTCTAATTTCTCACGTTAACATCTCACATTAACATAGCCACTTCCGTGCCCTCTAATTTCTCACGTTAACATCTCACATTAACATAGCCACTTCCGTGCCCTCTAATTTCTCACGTTAACATCTCACATTAACATATCCACTTCCGTGCCCTCTAATTTCTCACGTTAACATCTCACATTAACATAGCCACTTCCGTGCCCTCTAATTTCTCACGTTAACATCTCACATTAACATAGCCACTTCCGTGCCCTCTAATTTCTCACGTTAACATCTCACATTAACATAGCCACTTCCGTGCCCTCTAATTTATCACGTTAACATCTCACATTAACATAGCCACTTCCGTGCCCTCTAATTTCTCACGTTAACATCTCACATTAACATAGCCACTTCCGTGCCCTCTAATTTCTCACGTTAACAGCATGCTAATCTCTCAAATTAACATAGCCACTTCCGTGCCCTCTAATTTCTCACATTAACAGCATGCTAATCTCTCACATTAACATAGCCACTTCCGTGCCCTCTAATTTCTCACATTAACAGCATGCTAATCTCTCACATTAACATAGCCACTTCCGTGCCCTCTAATTTCTCACATTAACATCATGCTAATCTCTCACATTAACATAGCCACTTCCGTGCCCTCTAATTTCTCACATTAACAGCATGCTAATCTCTCACATTAACATAGCCACTTCCGTGCCCTCTAATTTCTCACATTAACAGCATGCTAATCTCTCACATTAACATAGCCACTTCCGTGCCCTCTAATTTCTCACATTAACATCATGCTCATCTCTCACATTAACATAGCCACTTCCGTGCCCTCTAATTTCTCACATTAACAGCATGCTAATCTCTCACATTAACATAGCCACTTCTGTGCCCTCTAATTTCTCACATTAACATCATGCTAATCTCTCACATTAACATAGCCACTTCCGTGCCCTCTAATTTCTCACATTAACAGCATGCTAATCTCTCACATTAACATAGCCACTTCCGTGCCCTCTAATTTCTCACATTAACATCATGCTCATCTCTCACATTAACATAGCCACTTCCGTGCCCTCGTCTAGGAGGCCGCTTTCCTTCTCTTCTACAGTTACATGCTAATCTCTCACATTAACATCACTAGCCCCGGCCACTTCTTTATGACTCTTAGGCTACACCCATTTGAAACCTTTTAAAACAGTCTGCCTCAGCAGCAGACCATGCTTTCCCACCTGATGACGGACGCTTGTGTTGCGCCCGAAACGTCGTGATTCATATTATTTTATACCTGCGTGATTTTACCGAAAGAACCAAAGAGTATGGATTCCTGCAGTCACGAAAGCTTCAAATCGAAATTTCATGTTTGTTATGGGCTGAAGCCAAAAATAAACAAAACAATCGATATAAATAGGTCAGTATAACGTATTCACCGTATAAATACCGAGTGGCAACCTGGAAGCCCTGCAACGATCATGCAAACAAAATCCACCAAAACTAACTGCCACGGCTAATTGGCTGTAACATTTAATTGACACTTTGAGGAATAAACCTACAATTTATACAATAGCAATTTACATAATAACCAAAAAATATTACCAATCTTCAAATGCACGTGATTAAAGTCATGCACAAATGCATGCAAGAGCGTGTAATGTTTATGATGGTTTGCCACAAATAACTTTTAAGTTGCCTTTTGTAGTAAATAAATAAAAGCTAAATCAGTATAACAGACTAAGGGTACATTAATTGAGAGGTCGTGTGAATGTTTGATGATGAAGTGGGAAGTAACACAATTCGAATAGGCAAAACATGAACATTACTCAGTCTACAAGATTTCATGGGCTTTGTATTCATTGGAGCCTCATAGTCAAATGACAGAACAACACATCAAACGATGAGCTCTATAATATATCACAGCAGACACCACTTAGTGCAATAATACAGACAGAGCAGCAGTGCTGAGCTTCTCATGTTTCCAAGATGTCAGCTGGCAGAGTCCCTAAGGGCACATTTGTATATGTACAAAAGCATTCGGTGCAGACTACAGTGCAGATGGGAAGATAATGTGAGAGACATGTGAGATTGCAGGTTTGTCTTTGATTCGCCTTTAATACATATCCCTTGATGATACAAATCATCTCTCAAGTTTAATGCGACTCAAAGTTGGTCTGGGTCAGCTATAAAATTGAGCTGTAGAAATCTGCCACCACTTAACAAAAAATCAATGCCCTAGGAAGCAATATGCTATTAATGGAACTTATGTAATTGAAATATGATTAAGACACATTGTTCGGGATTTTACTCACTTTTTACCAACACAATATTGAAATCAACTATTAAATCTAAAATGAAAAAGTTATGTTTTCCACCACCTGCTTGTAAAGATGATGAATACATGAACATGTTGAACTTCTTTCACACCGTACGTAGCCAACCGTGCCAATCGGAGGTGTAACATCGATAGTAATAGGACAAAAAAACTGACAGCTTATTGGGGCAATTCAGTAACATCACCGTATTAAATATCATTCACTATACGTTTATAATTTTTGTATCAGAAAAATATTATTTACAGCCCTTTGTCAACTCGTACCACCAATTAGCACAGTTATCTACGTACGGTATGAAAGAAATTCAACATACATACATACATGCATGCATATAATCCGCTGCTGGATAATGGCCTTTCCACACAGTGTCTCTCGTGGGGGTTGTTTGACCATACTTCACCAATATAGATCAGTGAGCCCAAAACTGGTTCAGACATGATTCGCCATGGATGATGGTAACCAAACGCAGGTCAATGGGTTCATTGCGTAGATCACTAACCTCTACGCCACCACTTCTCTACATTTGTATTGTGCCTCTGATGGCATAGACCACGACGGCACTACTTCGCTACCAACAAATGAACGTAAAGCTTCCATTTCAACCAAGCAAGAAATTTAAATCTCACCGACGAATATTGAAAAAGGCATATGTGAATAAGAGTACAGGAAAACACCTGAGCCAACAGCTGTTCTTATGCAACGTCTATTTCACCACATAACATGTGTAATGGCAGGGTGTCACCTGGCGGGCTGGAAGGGTAATCACGGGTATGGGCAAGGTTATGTAACAACTAATCAGAAGGGGGGGGGGGGCATATCTGGGTTAAAGGTAAAAGGTGGAGTTAGTCGGGAAGCTCCAGGAACCTGCTTGAAGGTTCTGGAAGGGGGTGTGGCCAGAGGCGGGGCCGGGCCACGCCGAGAGGTATATAAAGGGGATGGAACCGAAGGTTCAGGGTTGTTGCAGGGTCCCGGGTCCTAGCTGCGTCACTGCTCCGCGTAATCTCTCTCCGTCATCTGGCCGCATGCAAGATCCTCTGCACGGCTCCCATCGCCGTCATCGTCACACCAGTCAGTCAGCTGTGTGGTTGGATGAAGGCGATGGGACTATGTAGAGAGGTCGGTTGTGCTTAGCTAAAGTAGAGACGGATATATATATACTACCCAGTGTTGTGCCCAGTGAGAGGAGACATATCTCTATGTATCGGCCTGTGTTGTGCCCAGTGTGAGAATAAATTAGAAGAAGCCCTCTACACGACGCGTCAACGGAAGTCGCTAATTACACGTGTGAACGTAAGGGTAATCCATCAAGTCCATTTAGCAAACTGCAGGAATCACAACCACCACTCTCGCAGCTGAAAATCCATCTTCATTGCCACTGTCCCTGATTCCCATATGGCACTGGGAGTTTCCCCAACCGGTTTTACCCAACTCCATCCTAAAAAAATACAGAAGATTTCAAAGCCCCTGAACTTTAATACAAGTCTAAGAGGAGTGTGGCATTACCAGTGTCTAGATATAATGTACAACATTATAACCACAATACTTGCATTCCAACAAAACTAAAGCATATGTTATTTATGAATGCACATTGTCTTTCGATGTTGTGTATAATTACATCTGAAGTGAAAAAAAAATATTTTCTATGAAATACATTTAAATAACAAGCGCTTGTTTCTTTTGAATTGTATTTGAAAATTACAACTTCTTTATCGTATACCTCGTGTAAACAAAAATAACCCCAGTTTAAAAATGTGACTCAGGGGCCCATGGCTCCATTGTATTATCCTGCGATTTCCTTTTTAGAAAAAAAACATAAAGTACGAATTGTATATTTAAAGTATGAATTGTATATTTAAATGACGTGGGGCTATTGTTGTCTTGACTGGAGACTCGTGCAAAACACTGTTGGCTATGACTACAGAATTTTGTTTTACAGGACTTGTGTTTGGTATGCTGTGTGGTTTTATCGAACGTTAACAAAGGGGGTCAAAGTTAAGAATTGATGTTTTGACTTAAAGCTTTCATGACTGCAGGAGTTCATAGTCATCAGGATGACGATCGCTTGTGTTGTGATCGAAATGTCGTAGTTTTTTGTTGTTATTCTTTTTGTTATTTTCTTTGAACCTATCGACGTGAAAGAATAAAAATAATTGATGTTTTTTAAAAATAAAATTTTTTGAGTTCTCATACAAGTTTTATTTTTAAATTTATTTCACTATTTTTATTTTTATTATGTTTTTGCTTTTATTTTCAATGTCTTATTTACATTTTTTATTATTTGAACTTTTAATTAAAATTGTATTATATATTTGTTTTTGTTTTCTATCTACGTGACTTTACCGAAAGACCCAAGAATATGCATATGAAAAAATATCACGAATTATGTTGTAAAAAGTGAAGCCCACTAATTCCCTTTAAAAATATCCATAATTTCGAAGATGACCCAACAATTTAACATCTTACAGAGGAGCAGAATAAATCATAGGTGAAGAGCAAAATTCGTTTCCATGACCACAAAGCGCGAGATGTATGGCTTTAGCTGGGAATACTGTAAACAGATGGTGGTGAACATGGCTGCATTCCCATTTAGTCTCGCCTGCCACATATACGTGTCATCAAATGCGCATGCAAACAGACGGACCTCAAATCCTCAAATTGTGTTCTGAATGCAAGGTGTTGAAGCCTAACTACAAAACCACCGCTCTTCATTGCAAAGGCCATTCTGTGCACTAGCAGGGGCCATTTTGGCTGTTAAAATTAACGATGCGTATCCAGTAATAATATATATACATTTTTTAAACAATCTGTAGGTTTAGACCAGTTTATTCGAGGATAATAAATTAGTATATATCTTCATCATCAGCCACGATCTTTCTACTGCTGCATGAAGCCTTCTCAAAGTCGTCATCCTCCCTTGCGGTCCCGTGAAACAGAGATCCATGTGGCTCTCGCGCGCGAGCTGATCTCATCACTCCATCTTCGCAGTGGAATTCCTTTCGGCCGTGCCCTGCCACTCTCCTCGACACCTGTTCGTCATCTCTTCGAGGGGACTCGTGCTCCCCAAGGCCCACTTACTTTTATAAAGTGATCATTAGTGAACATCTGTGAAAAAAATAGAGCTTCATAGCCCATCGGATTCCTCCAGCATAAAATATAGATTCTGATGAAGATTCTGACGTCTCTAATTTTCGGGTTTTCTCTGATCCATCTGTTTCTCTCGCTCTCTGTATCTCAGTAAAATTTCAAGTATACACCTCCCCATGCTTCTTTGCAGACTTTTTAGCTTTTTTGTCCCAATGTTTTTGTCAATGTCTATGTTTCCGGGCTATTTGCTAAAGTACAGGGATGGTTAAATGTTTTGAACATCAGATATTACACGGACACATTACCATTTTTTTCACAGCATTCGACTTCATTATAGGTGCAAAAATGGAAATGTACCCTTGCACGAGGCTGGATGAATCTGTTTTATGAGCGGTGGCCCCCGCAAGAAGAAATGAGAATTATGAAGACATGATTGAACTTCAATATTAGTGCGTACAAGCCTAGCAAAAATATGCCGATTAAATTTAAATCCTGTTTCATGACTCTCTTTAAATACGGTAAGGTATTGTCTTCACAGCTGTGCTGTATAGCGCTCCCATGGGTTTTCCAGTCGTACCGTATGTTTGTTTAACACGTACGCTTTCGCGTACCGTATGTTGTTGGTCATGCTGTCTGACGTTTTGCGTTAAGAAGCTCCCAGCACTTGGAGGGAAACGTTGAACATCATGTGAAACATCAACCCAAAAAACAGATCGGAGAGCCATAAGTAAGGCATTTTGTAATTCAGTGTATAATTGCGACGTGGAAAGAACAGATAAGTCCATGTATGGCTATTGATTGACATTTTTTTGAATGACTTCACTTTTTTATCACGTGATTTTCTGAAAGAGAATGCTCTCATTCAAATGATCATGATTCTCCATATGTTGGAAAAGCAGGAAATATTCTTTTTCATTCGAGTTGCAGTTATTTCCGTCTTGTGGCTTAAAACAAATATTTAAAAAGCAGCATTCCAAATGCAAAGAATCCATAAAAATGGAATGCATTAACATAACACCATTTATTGACACATTTGAACTGTCATATTAATAAAATACACCCCAGAGGAAGGCATTCCCCACACTGTGTTGACCATACTTCACCCCGCTGGTCAGTGTGGGTCGGTGAAGGTTTTGGGGTGGGGGCTCAGGACCAGTTCTGGTTTCACTCGCTACTGACAGTAGCCTTGGCTAGGAATTTAACTCAGTTCACCAGACTCATAACACACCACTACCCACAATAATTATGCCCCCATTTACAGGCATATAATGTATCAAACTACGATTAAAAATAATCGATGCCTCAGGTTTCCTGGCTGGCTGCTGGCTGGGCTCCTCATTACCCCAACAATACAGTACCTCCAATTAGCATGGTCAATATACATCTATACATAATTATATTTTTAGTTGCTACTGGCTGTTGTCACCGAAACTAGATAGAAAAAAATTATTGGATAAATGGGATTTTCCATGAAACAAATAAACATTGATATTAATTGAAACGGAAGAAGAAGTTTGGAAGACATTTAACAGTTCGGGAAACCGAAAAGGTGGGAGTAATGAGTACAGAAGACTGGCACAGTTCACTTAAAATTGCTCCAAATTTTCAATTTGTGCTGCTTTTAATCTCATTATTTTATCAGAATATTCTTTAAATCTTAGAATTTTTTTTAAAACCTCACGAGAAATTACCTCGGCATTTTATTATGTTACAAAGTATATTACTTTTAGTGTTCCGAGTACAACGTTGATAAAAGAGTAAAACTATAGTTGTCTTTTATTTTCTGGTGCATAACAGCAGGTTCTCAACTAGTATAGAAAAAATTGTAAGGTTTCCTCCAGAATTGTTCTATGTGCTGTATCTTGATTTGAAGCTTTCGTGACTGCAGGAATCCATACTCTTTGGTTCTTTCGGTAAAGTCACGTAGGTAGAAAAATTAAGTAAAATAAATCACGACGTTTTGGGTGCAACACAAGCACATGATGACGGACGCTTGTGTTGCACCCGAAACGTGGTGATTTATTAATTTTTATTTTTATACATACTTGACTTTACTGAAAGAACCAAAGAGTATGTGCTGTATATTAAACTTCATCTTTAATAAAACATCTTTAACAGTAAAAATATGTTCGGGTTTTTCCCCTGGGGATTCCAAATCAGATATTCTTGAGAAACGTTAATAAATTAGTAACCATATTTGATTTCAAACATTAAAATAATCAATTTGTAAACATCATTAAAAATCTATCTGCTTTGATGAAGTCCCACAACACAGTCATAGGAGAGGTACAAGATTTTGTACATACGCCTAAAGGGCACGTACACCAAGCAGTCCTGAAATACAAAACAATAACGACACACCTTTCCCATGAGCATGTGATAATAGATAATTGTATATAACTGAAGGTCATAAATACAGGTTTTTTGGGTTAGATTGCGTAAATATATAAATGTGTTGTCAAACCCGCCACCACCCGACACAGCCAACTAGTAAGGTTTGTCACGTAACCAGAACATGCCAATTCGTTACTAGTACAGTAAGTACACCGGTGTGTTGGAGAGCAAAGCCACAACATTTACAATCTGAGTATGACGTTTCACCAGTACTTGCAACTTGATGAAGCTAGTTGTAATTATTGGTAAAACGTCGTATTCAGATTGTAAATGTTGTGGATTTACTCTTCGACACACTGGTATGCTGTACGAGTAGCGAATTATCACTTTCTGTTTACGTGACAAACTTTACTAATTAGCTGTATCGGGTGGTGGTGGGTTTAACGACACATTTATATATTTACGCGATCTAACCCAAAAAAAACCTGTATTATGGATGATATTGGTCGCGAAGGCTATGTTTGAATTTTTAAGCAACTTTATTCAGCCACGTCTCACCGTCTGCCTTTGTGTGCTTCACAATACTGGGTATGTATTAAAAAAATGATACGTTCATGATGACGACGATTATTATTCCCATCATCCATCAGTTGGGTGGACATGTCAATGTGCAGATTTCTTGTACCCCACATCAGAAATATGTGATACTTACATACATTTCACAGCTATCATGTGTCATTCAATGGCAGAGCCATCAAGCCTGCTGGTGCTGGGCCCCATGCCTAACGCTAAATCCATCTCTTGCCCAGAATGGCGTTTTTCACGCCCATACACGAGCCTTGGGATTTCCTGAAGTGCTGTGAAATTACAATGTATTACCTCCGAGATTTTAATCCCCCCATTACATTGAGATTTGTTATATATACACACAACATTCATTGAGGAACCTGTCAACTGCTCCAATCTCCTTTACTGTTGTGAAAACCTATAAAGTGTTAGTTTAAAAAAAATCCACAAATGTTATTTCTTTATATTCAAGGCAGAATAAAACATTGAGAATGAGATTCAAAGCAATATTAATGTAGCTTAAGAGTAAGATTAATGTGAAGTATCCCTTTATGCACAAATGACATAATACTATGGTTGGTATAGGTTAGTGATGTTGGTTACAGAAGTTACACATAAAACATATATAAAATGTTTTGTTCAACATGTTAGAATTTTTGGAAATGTGTCATAAGTGCAAGTAAAAACATTTTACTTAATTAGCTGCATTGTATATAGCATACATAAGCAAATCTCCATTCTGTGCCTCCACATATGAACAACAATATGTTTTAAATGCATCATGCTATTGGCTTTGCAGCCCAATATTGTCAAGCATTTGTTTACGCTGAAAATTCTGGAGCAGTTTTGACCTTTTGGGTCTCATCAGTAGTCAGGCTTGTTGAACAAATGCTGCTGGATCACCAGATGTTATTGACAACTGCAATCCATATTAACTATAGGACCCTCTTCAACACAAAAAAACAATACTTTTATAAAAAACTCATTATCTCCTAAATTAAACACCTTTTGAATTCAACGATATTATGAAAGGGTTATCTTCAGAACACCATCTATATGAGCATTTCTCGTGAAAACGTGACTCAAAAAGCCAAGATGTCTTTATACAAATACGAATGGAATGGCCTTTTATCAATGCACTGCTGTCTAAATGCCTCCATATGAATTTTGGTCAGGAGGATTGTGTGTTTATGCCTCACCATGCTGCTCAGTATTGGTTGGTGAAGGAGGAAGAGGAACGTGACAGGACCAGGTAAGATAGCACTTGTCACTGATGTCAATCATTACTGGAATTCTGGAATTGAACTCAGGTCGCCAGGTTCATTGTGCAGTGTGCTATCTCGTGCACCGCCATTCAAGCCCTGAGTGTCTCTTATCAAGTGTCATTTCATATCCACGAATAAGCACGTGCTATATCCTCCCGAAAGGCTCGTGTTCTTATTTTACCGAATTGAGGCTCGTATAACATTGTCTCAGGGGTCATGGGTCTGCGGAGAAAGAAACGTCATGCCTCGGCATTGCATCCCCTCGAAATGCACAAAGGAGAAGTGGCACAACAAACGACAATGGATTAGAGCTTAGGAGTAATTTAAAGGCAATGACAATAAAATTACGATAATTTGGCCACACACTGCCTGTGAGCCACGGCATTTAACAATAATAAGTGGAGTGGTTCGATTTAAAGCTTTTGTGACTGCAGGGATTCATCTTCTTGGTTCTATCGGTAAAGTCACGTTGAATGGAAATAATAAAATAATACAAATAAAACATAATAAAATCATTCTCACGACGTTTCGGTCACAACGCAAGCAGCCGTCCTCAGGTGAAGAACAGGTCTGTCGAGAAGACAGAGTCTGAACAAACAATCCTCCCGTTGTGGCCGAAACGTCGTGAGAATTATTTTATTATGTTTTATTTTTATTATTTTATTATTTCCATTCTACGTGACTTTACCGAAAGAACCAAGAAGATAAGTGGAGTGTGTCACAAACTGGGATCATAGAGAGAGTGGTGCAATTTTGTCCATTTCTACCGTGAGTGACATTGATATTGATATTCTTAGGTTTTTTCGGTAAAGTCACGTAGGTAAAACATTACAATTAATAAAAGTAAAATAAAATAAAAATCACGACGTTTCGGAGGCAACACAAGCTTCCGTCTTCAGGTGGAACCGTCACAGCCACGACAGCTGTATCAAGTAAATGAGAGGTTGCAAGAGCTACCACTCCGTATATATAATGGTTGGAGAGGGGGGAAGGGCCAAGTACGGCACACTTTTTAATCATATGGTAAGGTGAGGCTTAAGAGGGTTGCCTCCGAAACGTCGTGATTTTTATTTTATTTTACTTTTATTAATTTTAATGTTTTACCTACGTGACTTTACCGAAAAAACCTAAGAATATGAATCCTTGCAGTCACGAAAGCTTCAAATCTAGAATTGCTATTGATGTCATCGCATGGCAGAACTGATCCCCACGTGCATGTATAGAAAAAAACATGTCCAAAGCTGTGATTGTGGTGCATTACCAGAAAACAATTCCCTTGGACACCTTTGCAAACAAGATGTCTCATCTCAAGGGATTAATCAGGTAAAGTATTGTTATACATTATATATATTTTTCATTAAATGAAAAGCAATTTACGTGGTTAAGCCAGATGCAATCGAATTTGATATTTTATAATATATTTAAATTCCTTGTTGTTTCGCTATTCAATCAAAATCGAAATGCCAGGAGAAGTCAATTTCCTTTATACATTTTTTGCAATTGTTATTGCGATATTTTGGAGTTCACTTCATGATGAACACATTATCTACTGCAATTGTTCGGGGCTTTTAAATGTCTAGTAATTGCACACAGGAGGTCATTGAAATGTATGTTAAGGGACAATGAATACTTACAAATACCCTGCAATCTGCATCCAATTTGGAGACATTGAACAAAATGTTTTTTATAAAGACATTCCTGTCAAAAGCCTAAAGAACAAATATAGACATGTATTTTGTTAGTAAGTGTAAACTATTACAATTTATAACATCACATACATTGATTTTTCAATGTTTATGCGTGGCCACATTTGGACAGCAATTTATTATATAATGTTTAGTACCAAGCATTTTCAGTCACACGCAGACATATGATAATTTTGTTTCCAAAAATGTAGAAAAATTGCATGAGATGTCCATGACAAGCCTCATTTAGACTGCATGTGCAGGCTACAAAGGACGTGTATTTGAAAATGAAAATCGGTAATATTTCTGTAATTAGATGTTTGATAAAATGTGGCACATGTTTGATACACTCACGGCACTGAACTGGGACATTTCGACACAAATTGGCAAATATATAATTAACATTTATACACACACTTCATGTCAATTTATTCACTCAAATCTCACGCAATTGAATGAATTTCCACTGGAAAAAGGAAAAAAATGCTTTCAACGTTCATTTTTCCATTTGTGGATGTGGACTTATATAATGGAACTGGCAGGCCAGTGTGCATTCATTTGTTTTAAAGATCTGCAACCATTGACCTTCCATTAGTGTACAAATCAATTGTTTGGTCAAGGCTGTACAGAACACTAAAAGCTTTCATTCTGCACCTACCCTACAGCAAGTTCTCTATTCACTGGTCAGATGGTAACAAACTATTTGAATACAGTCCAGAGTACTGTATTTGTGGAATAATGTTAATACAGATAATTTTCACCAATTCATAATAAAGGTTTTTGGGTTAGATCGCGTTATTTATAAATGTGTTGCAACCCTCCATCACCCGACACGGCCAATCAGTAAAAAATGTGCCACGTTGACAAAAGACAAATAGTTCACTACTTTAGCCCACCGGTGTGTTGAAGAGTGAATCCACAACATTTACAATTTGAGTAGTAGCACGTTTCGCTGGAAATTACATCCAGCATCTTCTGGCGATTTCCCTGAATAGTGAAGCCATCCAAATGCTGCCGATCTTAAATAGTTCAGGATGACATCATCATTGTTGAACCCCACCAGGTTTCGAGATCAGAGGTGGAGTTCGGGGTGTATGCAATTATGTAATAGATCAGTAATCAGCCACTTAGCATGTGACTCACCTGTAAGGAATTGCAATATGTGTTGTGTATTACTTAATAATACGCTTCCAGTATGCGCTGAGTCTGTAGCTATCACAGCCGTTGAAATTATTTGAATTCTTCTCAATTTTGATTGATTTTCTAACTAGTCTTGGCCAGTAATATTTAGTTCTGCATAACACTTAAACGTTATCAAAATCAATTGAATGTCCTTGTTGGCAAGCATACTCTGCCACTGCTGACAGCTGTGTTTGGAAGAATATCATGCTCCCTTGGTGTTCTTTTAGTCTTACGCTAATGTTACATCCCGTCTGTCCAATATAACACTTATCGCATAAGCAATTGATCCGATATACACCTTCTGTTGATTACTTTAGTTATTCATCTTCAGTACAAGACACTAGTTTGTTTTATTTTGTGTACCGTACCAAATCTCACTTTAATCTTTTGCTTTTGCAGAACACGGGCTAATTTGTCAGTAACTCCCGATATATATGGTATAATTGTTCTGATAATTATCTGATCACTTTCAACAGTATTATTGTTCGGTCTTGGTTTTGCATTCAATGATCTGTTAATTTGAGCATTATTGTAGCCATTCAGCTTTCGTGTTTCTTTAACATATTTCATCTCTTTCCTTATATGCACAAAAACCCAGCCATTCAGTTCACCATGGAAATGGAGGTGAACAACACACTCACCTTCTCGGATATTTTGCTAGGACGCGGTCAAAATGGCAAAATAACACGCAGCGTCTACCGAAATGGAACGCACACAGATGCCTATCTGAATGCAGATTCGCATCATCACTCAGCACAGAAATCATCTCTCATCAAGAAGCTCATCCGTCGGGCAAAGACAGTGTCAGATAGTGAAAGTCTAAGGAATGGCTACAATAATGCTCAAATTAACAGAGCATTGAATGCCAAACCAAGACCGACCAACATTACTGCTGTAAGCGATCAAATAATTATCAAAACAATTAAAATACCATATATCTTGGTTGTTACTGACAAATTAGCCCGTGTTTTGCAAAAGCAAAACATTAAAGTGAGATTTGGTACGGTCCACACAATTCAAAAACGAGTGTCTTGTACTAAATATGAATTACAGAAGTTATCAACAGAAGGTGTATATCGGATCAATTGCTTATGCGGTAAGTGTTATATTGGACAGACGTGAGGTAACATTGGCGTAAGACTAAAATAACACCATGGGAACACTACATTCTCCCAAACACAGCTGTCAGCAGTGGCAGAGTATGCTTGCCAACAAGTACATTCAATTTATTTTTTATAACGTTGAAGTGTTATGCAGAACTAATTATTACTGGCCAAGACTAGTTAGAGAATCAATCGAAATTGAGAAGAATTCAAACAATTTCAACGGCTGTGATAGTTACAGACTCAGCGCAGACTGGAAGTATATGATTAAGTAACGTGCATTTTCCCCGTCCAAAGACGGGTGTATTGCAGTAAATCTGAAACTTGCAAGCGAAAAGCAGACCGCGGCGTGATATTCATTGCATCAATTCGTGTGCAATTTGTAAGGGCGCGGTGACACAGACCTATTTCATTATAATCCCTTGTTCATCATGACGTCCTTTTTACTTTGATGTCTCAATAGCGTTACTGAGATCGCGTGACGTCAGGGTTCTGCCTTTGTAGTGAGGGCTGTAAGTTGACGTCGAGGAAGGGGGAGGAGGCGCCTCGCCCCCCATGTGGAGTGACGTCACCCGATAATTAATATTAATGGAGGGGGTTCCATGTGGAGGACGTAACCTGTTCATGATTATTAATGAGGGGGGCTGTTCGATATGGAGTGACGTCACGAGCGTTGCACACAGACATTCTTAGCTCATTATAGTAGGTAATAATAATGGGGGGGGGGGGGGTGTCCATTTGGAGGACGTCACCTGCTCATGATAATTAATGAGGGGGCTGTTCGATGTGGAGTGACGTCACTTGCGCATGATTATTAGTGAGAGGGAGTACTCCAAATTGAGTAACGTCACCTGCTCATGAATATTAATGAGGGGGACTGGTCAATGTGGAGTGACGTCACGCGCATTAAGGACATTCCTGGGTGATTATAGTAGGTATACACAACACATATTGCAATTCCTTACAGGTGAGTCACGTGCTAAATGGCTGATTACTGATGTATTACATAATTAATTGCATACACCCCCACCTCCGCCTTTGATCTCGAAACCTGGTGGGGTTCAAAAATTATGACGTCATCCTGCACTATTTAAGACCGGAAGCAGGTGGGTGGCTTCACAATTCTGGCAAATCGCCTGAAGATGCTGGATGTAATATCCAGCGAAACGTCGTACTACTCAAATTGTAAATGTTGTGGATTCACTCTTCAACACACCGGTGGGCTAAAGTAGTGAACTATTTGTCTTTTGTCAACGTGACACATTTTTTACTGATTAGCCATGTCGGGTGGTGGAGGGTTGCGACACATTTATAAATAATGCGATCTAACCCAAAAACCTTCATTATGAATAATACTGGTCGCAAAAGCCTACGTGTTAAACTGAATTTTGACCAATATCGCTGCATTTTTTTAAAGCCTTCATATGCTGGTGAATTTAGTTTTACTTTCTCTTACCGTTTTTTTGTAAAACACAGGGAAAAGTCTGGCCTTCAAATAATTTTAAAGTTTATCGCAATTGTTCTTCTTTAATGTGTGGTGTCTGCTTATAATAGCCAATGACAATTGCGACGGACACATGGAAAGGTGAGTGTGTATTCGTACATTTAATGTTAAATGACGATATTTTATGAAAGCCGGCACCCCGTTGGGAAACACAGCTCATTGAGCAGATCAATAATAATTTCTGTGTTTTAACAAGAACCTCACATAGTGAGTAGCACCTATAACCTATTGTGCTTGCCTTGCTTCTAGGATAGGCCCAACCACCCCATTGAATACTTATGTAAATCATCAAAAGGATTATAATACAATATGGCACTTTACTCCCACTATTCTTGTGTGAGCTCCCTGAACACTTGAAGGCGTGAGCTGTTGCACTGCACAGAGGGGGAACATATGCACGCAGGAGCTATTGCAAGGATTGCCTGTGCAATGTATTCCTTCTCAAGAAGTCCTCATCACAGACGCGTCTCGTACATTTAATGGCCTTAAATGATACTCTACACCCGTCCACACAGCAAACGATGCATGCTCCAATTATTTGCGGCACTGACCGTTGACTCAACAAGGAGGTTAGCAATCATTGGTCTTGAGATCAATACTACACATATGGAGACGGTTGAACGCATTTAACCAGTAACGTGGGTGGGTAGGGACATCTCATACCGCTAATCAAGTCACTCTGAATTACACAGCACTAAAGTAAATATATAGAAATCACTATTCCAGACCTCTATTAGCAGCCAGACTTCTTCCCCACCCCCCATCAAGGCACATTTCTCCACCAGCTATATTTCGTATCTCCTATCGGTTTCGTGGCATGAGATGAAGACAAACTCCAATTGAACATGTGGCAGCTAGTATTGCACCATCCTGTGTCGGAGAACATCCACGAAAGATTATATCAGAGACCTGCGTCTTTTCAAGTCCCTTCAGTCGGCTCCTTTACACGCACACGGGGGGGGGGGTGGGGCTATAACCTCTTGTGTGACCTGCTCATATCACGTCAGTCAAAACTGTAATGAGCCAAATAAAGTGCAAAGCAAATACAATATGATGCACTTTGTTTGGTGTAGCCATTTGTGGCAGGGCAGAGACTGTGAACTTGGTACAGTTGAAATTCCAGTTGAAGCCACCGGCGACTGAACCCAGATCCATCCCCAGGAGTTCAGCTCAGTGCTTTGACCCCGAGCAATCCGACCAGCTAACAAATACACATTTTTAACAACCTTCATTGACATTAAACAATGTTATAAATGTTAAACTATTTTATTCAACAAATTGACAAATATTTACACAAGTTATGAATACGCCTTCATATGGTTCTAAAAACAGAAGATAGAAGACGAAGAGAGAGAATCCACAATTGGCAAAAATTGTCCTTCGTATATTACAGGTCAGAAATCACAAAGCGAAATTTTACAGCTTCATCCCCTGGTGAGATAATGTCTATCCACGACCTCTTCATCATTATGTGCTCGCATGTGAAATTAATCCGAGTAGTCAACATGCCACATGGAGGTACAGCGCGGTGATAGATTCGTGCCGCATGGGGCTTGCATTTTCAGTTCTACATGAAAGCTTAAGCTATTTTACTCAACAAACTACCAAATTCAATGCACACTAAAGCAATGTGCCGAGTGAAGTCTAACGTTTAATACTGTGCTATTGTTTTGGATAGTATAGTTTCTGTGCCATCGTCTCTGGTGTGGTTACATAACAGATGGCTTGTTGAAAATGTTTTATGATGAATGTAGTGAGTGTAATATTGTAAAATGTAATTTTACCTTTTCATGGCCCGGTCCCTCGGTGTGAATGCAAACAGTCATACTGAAATTAATCTACATCACAGAATTTGTTCTCGTGGAAAGTGGAGAGGCATGACGTGTCAAGGAGCGCATTGAAATCCTTGGCTTATCTCGCTACTTACTTTAAAATTAAATACAATTCAAGTCTAATCCACTTGCTCACAAACCACATGTCATACTGATGCCTCGCGGGGGCAGGGCACAGACAGCTCTAAGTTTCCATGCAGGAAGAGCCCCCAGACACCAATCATTCTTTCTCCTGAATATTTTGCCAGAAATGTTATGTTTCGAATTTTAGTCATTTCATAATTCTAACAAATGCCAAAGGCATCATATAAATACAGTAAACATTTAACACCTTGCCCTTCTGAGCAGCAAATCATTTGTTGCCTGAGTTGTTTCACTTCAAAATCAAAAACGACAGCAAAATCAATTCAGATCGAGGCTCAACGAGGAAGAATTAATTTCGTTGTAAAAGTGACCTGTCGAATTTATAACACACACGCTGCTC
Source organism: Lampetra planeri (assembly GCF_965212315.1). Taxonomy (NCBI): domain Eukaryota; kingdom Metazoa; phylum Chordata; class Hyperoartia; order Petromyzontiformes; family Petromyzontidae; genus Lampetra; species Lampetra planeri. The sequence goes on from NC_136119.1 coordinate 7,823,408, forward strand.
GGACAATATGAAATCCAGTTAACTAAATCTTCATTGTTATTGTTTTTTGCGTGTGGCAATTTAGAAGCACCCAACCATCAGTGGTTTGAGCAAGAAATTGCAGGGCTGCACCTTTACATATATATAAACATAAGCTCTAAACAAAAAACATATTCTTCTCTTGTGATTACTGAATGTGTGTGTGTGAGGACTCGGCAATGGATGGACACATTCTTCTGGAATACAATAAGGCTGCTCTACTTTGCACACCCCAGAAGCTCGCGTGGCTTGAGCACTCACTTGCACTGAGAGATGGCAGAGACCCAAGCTTCACAGTCTGCTTCGTCCTCTGTAGACAGCTCCAGAGCCCTCTGCCCATCGTGCCCGAAGTGCACTGTGAAGTAATACTGCGAGCGGGCAAACATCATGAGAGAGAAATACAACGTACATCAACGTTAGAGCCCCGAGGCATATCGAGAGAAAAAAACCCGTCATTCAGTAGATTTTTTCATACCGCTCCAGAGCCCTCTGCCCATCGTGCCCGAAGTGCACTGTGAAGTAATACTATGAGCGGGCAAACATCATGAGAGAGAAACACAACGTACATCAACGTTAGAGCCCCGAGGCATATCGAGAAAAAAAAACCGTAATTCAATAGATTTTTTACATACCGCTGTCATCATCATCATCGGCCATAATCAAGCCATTGTTGAATGAAGACCTGCCGAAGCTATCAACAATTTTCTGTAACCAGTGGCAAAGTTATGAATATCAACTAATTTAGTAAATATATTTGTCTGGTTACTGCCAAAGGAACATTTCAGTATATTGGGGGCAATGATTACACTTTATATAGAATATATTTGATGTTATGATAAATATTGATACATTCCTGTAGAATTGGTGTTCTCATTGACTGCTGGGTAGATAGAGGGAGGGGGATTTAATAAACCTGCAACATTATTTCAGCTGTCATCATAGGAGATAGAATCGATCGAGCTACCTCTACATTGCAAGTCCAATGTGCAGAACCATAACAGCACGTAATTTTAACTTTTTTTCTCATTAAAAAACCCAGTGAGTGGTTTTGGCAAATGCATTGGAGAAGCAGACGGTGAGGATTCTGACAATAATTGGTGCTTGCAATGACATTCATAAACCATGGGCGGCTGCGAGTGATGCACAACCTCCAGGCCCTTGCACGCAGAGCGCCTTTAAATTGGTGACGAAGTCTGAGGTGCGAGATGATCCCAGGTGGAGTTTTCCACCTTTAAACAGAACCCCAATGTATACGTGTAACAGAGTGCATTTGTTCTAGATTTGAAGCTTTCGTGACTGCAAGGATTCATATTCTTAGGTTTTATCGGTAAAGTCACGTAGGTAAAACATCAAAATTAATTAAAATAAAATAAAAAATCACGACGTTTCGGAGGCAACACAAGTCTCCGTCATCAGGTGGGACCGTCACAGCCAGATTAGCTGCATCAAGTGAGGCAATGATTCAAGATGTAATCCCTTAAAAGCAAGTTGGGGGGGGGGGAGCTCATCAGAATGTGGTAGCCAATGAATGGAACGTATCGGGAAAGAGGGGGGCGGGGCTCAAAGACGGCATTGAGCCCCACCCCCCTCCCTCCCGATACGTTCCATTCATTGGCTACCACATTCTGATGAGCTCCCCCCCCCCTCTCCTCCCCCCTCAACTTGCTTTTAAGGGATTACATCTTGAATCATTGCCTCACTTGATGCAGCTAATCTGGCTGTGACGGTCCCACCTGATGACGGAGACTTGTGTTGCCTCCGAAACGTCGTGATTTTTATTTTATTTTATTTTTTATTAATTTTGATGTTTTACCTACGTGACTTTACCGAAAAAACCTAAGAATAGTGCATTTGTTGTTGTTGTACATGAAGGCACACACTGCATAAGAACGCACGTGACAATCAGGGCTGTATAAGTGTGGATAGAAGCAGTGCCGGATTATCCTAGGAGCAAAAGAGCTACATATGCTACGGGCCCCGCACTTTCAAGGGCCCCTGCGCTAAATGCTTTCAAGCTATCAATTCCGGTTCAGTGATTCTAAACTTGCTCTGTTACTATAGTACTATACCGCCTGCAACTTTTATGAACAACTGGGTGTTTAAGGCTAACGATTTGTCGTATTATCTGACTGTATAGCCAATTAAAAATGCAATTACTTTACTATGCAAGTAAAAAATTGGTGTTTAAATATTTATGTTTTTTTTATTTGGGGCCCCTTAATAACATATGCTACAGGCCCCGCACTAGCTTAATCCGGCACTGGATAGATGATATATATGTGTGTGTAAGTAGCCTAGATAGAGCAGATAGTACAGCGGGTGTGGAGAGAGAGAGATTGTTGACTTAAATCTTTCGTGACTGCAGGAATTCATATTCTTTGGGTTTTTCGGTACATTAACATACTAATCTCGCACATTAACATAACCACCTCAGCGCGATCGCCGTGGAGGCCGCTCACCGATCTTACATTAACATGCACATGTTTTTAGCTGGCAGCCCTTCAATTGGTGGAAACCCACCACCATCGCGGTCGCTGCCCATCACTAACATTAACATCAGCTGCCCCACCCATGCTGCTGACATTTGGGCCACGTCCATTTTAAACCTTTATAAACAGTTTGCCTTTAGAAGCTAACCCCCTTTTCCTGATGACGACCGCTTGTGTTGCGATCGAAACGTTGTAGTTTTTTGCGTGATTTTCTTTGAACCTATCTACGTGACTTTACCGAAAGACCCAAACGATATAGGGAGATTGTTGTGCGGGTGAAACGGAGGACCCTGCCTAAGTATTGTCTGTCTTGTCTGTCAGAATACGTTCGTAATGAGCGATCTGAGCAATTTGTCACGTATATAAAAGAATAATGTATGAATGCAATTTAAAACTATAATAAGAGCATGTAGAAGGGAAATAATAAAATAATAAAAATAAAACAATACAATTTTCTTCCCGTGGTTTTCACACCTGATGATGATTGCTTGTGTTGCAATCGAAAGGTCGTGAGAATTTTATTGTTTTATTATTTTATTATTTCCCTTCTACGTGACTTTACCGAAAGAACCAAGAATATGAATCCCTACAGTCACGAAAGCTTTAAATCGAAATATAATAAGAGCCTCTTGTCAATCAACTGGCTGGTTGATGGGAGGTCCCCATGACATTTCTTTCAATAGCGTATCCCTACTACTTCCTGTCCGCATCCTTTAAACCTTCACCATCCTTCCCTTTCCTCACCTCACCCTCTCCCTATCATCACCCTTCTTTGCCATCCCTTCCCCTCCCTGACACTCAAACCCCATCCCTTTTTCCCAATCAGCTAATACTAATGTACAATTTATCATTCGTGTAGATAAGATGCCATGTCAATCATGGTAGTTGTATGAACATACTTCACCTTTCTGGGTCAGTGCGGGTTGGTAAACGAAGACCGCCTCAGATGGCTCCATACCTGTCAACCCCTTATCAGTGCCTAACTTATTACAGACTAATTCAGATCTTATAGGTCACTTATCTCAACGTTCATCCTACAAAGTCCCATCATAAGGGATAAACACAAACAAATAGACAAAAACATGTTCCTGCGCCCGTATTGAAGCGGCTGTAACGCCGTATAGACCTGAAAACTCAATTTCCCTGCACAAATACGGGTGAACCGTGTGTGGGTTGACACGGTGTGTGTCTCTCACCCACGTGACGTGAGCTACGGCCAGGCTGGGTGGGTGGGGAAGGGTAGTCGACCACAGCTCGCAGCGTTCACAGCAACACCACCACTCCACACTCCTCCCCCAACGTGAAGCATAACGATGATACTAAAGCGTCGAGAAGACCTCCCCCCACCCCCCCCCCCCATTAAATAAGTGTAATGCACGCATGCGTTGTGGTTATAACGTCTTCTGCTTTCACACTTGACCGAGAGTAAAAGAAATCACGCGCGCGAGATTGCACACGGAAAGAGCCGCAGCAATCGTCGTCGTCTCTTTTCACGTTTCACTCGGCGCAGACTCCCTCCGGCTTCATTGGAACGGTGGTTTTAAATTGATGCAGTTTTTCAGAGGTTTATTTTATTTTAAATTATGATTCAGTATTATAGACAAAAAAAAGCAAGATACGTAATAACGTTCCATTAAAGTGTCCATACCCTTTAAGTCTAATGAGCGTACACTGATACCATCAAATTATGTCAGTGATGTTCGGCGAAACGATATTAATGGTGATCCATTTATAGACGCCCCACTCTAGCATTTTTAATGATGGGCAGACACGATAGAGAAAACAGCATTTTATATAAATGCCTCTACGTGGCTCCCACCGATCTCAATGCACTTATTAAAGGTTTTAACACGCTCCTCTCTAACACGTGGAGCCATCAATTTCACGATATTCGTTCATCTATTGAGACGAAAGCATGTGTGGCAATTAGACATCGATGTGGTATCTATAAATGGACCATTCTGTACGGCAACATAAATGCATTTCATATATTATTCTTAATGATTATTACTGGATTATGTTGTTAGTGTACCTTTGTACACTAGGAAATTGAACGAGATTTCTCAACAAATTCCACTTGTTTATTTGTGTAAAACCAAATAAAATAAATTTCAACTTAAAAAAAAAATTACAACCCTCGAGTCAGCTTTATTTTCAAACACTTTGCTTAAACTGTTTACATTAAATATATGTATATTATCGAATGTAAAATAAACAGCTGGTGGATATTCACACGTCAAATTCATACTCACAAACGGTCATCGGGAATACTTAAACACTAACCCGAATGCATAGAGCAGTCATGATAAGAACGTGTAAGTTTAAATTCGCGCTTTTGCATACATCATGTTTAATTTTGGCAGTCTCAGCCTCACGTTATTTTATTACGCTGCTGCGCCATTTTATCTATCTGTGAAACCCTGGTATACAGTGTATGTGTCCCAGAGGCTCTATTTTACATTTATATAAAAGCACTAGAATACAATAGCATTGCATAACACATTAATGCTCAGGATCCTCGCTCTCGTTTTGAAGTACTTTTGAGTTTATGAATTGGTGCAGTCAAAGGCAAGAAGAACCCCATGGGAACGCTATGGACTTCTTAGTGAAAAGGGTAATTTCCAAGTCGAACATTTTTAGACCAAGGGCCTACGTCACAAATTTAACATCAATTCAGCTTAACCTGATCACTAGTGGTCTTAACATAGTATTTGCTAACCTGTGGTGGCAGCAGATAGTGAGACCAGTGGGTTGTTTTACTCATTCGGAAAACATTAGGCAATCTAAGATTAACTCCACGAGTTTGAGGTGAGGCACAGTCATATAAAATTGGAACTTTATGTAAGTGAAAATCTGTGCCACTTTTAACTATTTGGTGAACAGTTATTCTCTACTTTAGTTTAACTCGTAGGATTTTGCGACCAATATCATCCATAATGCAGGTTTTTGGGGATAGATTGCGTAAATATGACTGTGTCGTTAAATCCGCCACCACCCGACACAGCCAATTAGTAAGATTTGTCACATAAACAGAACATACCAATTCGTTACTAGTGTAGTGGTGATACGCGCTGGGTGTATATGTCGTGTGCCAGCGCGTATGTACGGGTGTGTGTGTGGTGACGCGCGCTGACGGGGAGGAGCAGGCGTCAGTGCGCGGGTGGGGGTAGTGCTGCTGATTGGCTGTGTGCCGGTGACGCGCCCAGAGGGAGTGATCGGGTAGCAGCGCGGTGTGATTGGTCGGGGAGTGGAAACACGCGCTGAGCGGAACCGGATCGTAGGGATAGCGCGTGGGGATTGGGTAACTGAGGAGCGGTGCCGACGTTGAGGTCCGCATCCGCTCCGTCTCCCGGGAAGAAGGGGTATATAAGGTGATGCACAGAGGAGCAGGGGAGAAGTGGAACCATCTAAGAATGAAGACGAAGGTGCAGAGATAGAGCCCGGAGAGGAGAGTAATGGAGAGTAGAGGAGAGTAAGGTATAAGTGTGTAGCCAGCGAGAGAGAACGGTCTACACGAGCTGAGTAATGTATAGTGTGTAGCCAGCGAGAGAGAACGGTCTACACGAGCTGAGTAATGTATAGTGTGTAGCCAGCGAGAGAGAACGGTCTACACGAGCTGAGTAATGTATAGTGTGTAGCCAGCGAGAGAGAACGGTCTACACGAGCTGAGTAATGTATAGTGTGTAGCCAGCGAGAGAGAACGGTCTACACGAGCTGAGTAATGTATAGTGTGTAGCCAGCGAGAGAGAACGGTCTACACGAGCTGAGTAATGTATAGTGTGTAGCCAGCGAGAGAGAACGGTCTACACGAGCCGAGTATGCATACGGTGTAGCCAGCGAGAGAGGAAGGTCTACACGAGCCGAGTATGCATACGGTGTAGCCAGAGAGAGAGATGCAAAGTCTACACGAGGCGAGTGGAGAGTGTAGCAGAGGCGCAGAGTCTACACGAGGCGAGAGAGGAGTGTAGCCGAGGCGCGGAGTCTACACGAGGCACAGAGAGCCGGCAGCACAGAATCCAGAGTCAAGAGAAGCGCATTGTGAAGAAGAGAGGCCACGCGTTGTATTGTTACAAGTCAAGATTTAATAAAAGAAGTGTGTTCCCGTCAAGGAGTTTCCTGCCGTCATTTTCCAATACTTCATCTGGCGTCAGAAGTGAAACGGGCTTCCAAGTATGGAGACGAGGAAGACCCGTAGGACCCACGGGATTGACCGCGAGGAAGACCTGGACGACTCGGGGCCGCTGGTGGCGGGGGGTGAGGAAGAGGACTTGCCCACGCTGCAGGGTCCGTCGACGGCGCCGGCCGAGCGACCGGGGACAGACGCCGGGCTTCGTGAGGCGCACTCCCGACTGGCGGAGCTGCTGCTCGCCGCCGCGTCCATCTTGGCGGAGATCAGCTCGTCGGGAGGAGCGGGGACGGTGGGGGACATTTTACAAGGTCGCCCCGCAGTTTCCCGCCAAAACGAATGGGGGATTCCCGCCATTGCGCCTGGGCCTACTTTTGGCGGGAACGGCGAGCGCCACGTGGTGGTGGGTTCCCAAGCGCGCGCATCGACGTCATCAGCGCGCGAGGGGGTCCGCCATCTTACGTCTGCTGCTGGAGCCGCCATCTTAGACACCGACGGACAGGCGGAGAGGAACCACGAGGCGGATGACTTCATTTTTCAGCAGCGCCTGCCCACGTTGTCAGCCTTCAAGGCGGAAGGCGGAGACTGGGGCCAATTTCAGCGAAGGTTTTTGGCGCATCAAGAGATGTCAGCGTGGTCCGATGCTACGGCGCTGCGGGCATTGCCCGCCATGCTGGACGACGATGCGCTCGCGGCCTTCAGGGCTGCACGGAAGTCGGACCGCTCCACGCTGAAGGATGCGCTGGGTTTGTTGGCCAGGGTCTACGGGCCTCCCTCTACGTGCCGCCATCAGTTCTACGCAAGACGGAAAGCGGCCACGGAGACCGCGCTGGCCTATCGCACGGCGTTGCTGGCTCTTGCTGATGCTGCGTTCCCTCGGATGGACGAGGAGGGCCAAGACGCGATGGTTTTGGAGCAGCTGCTCAAGTTGGCGCAGGACCTGGGGGTCCCTATCAACACAGCTGACGAGATTGATATTTCTTCTTTGAGAGTCGCCACGAGTATTCAAGCGCACGAGGCCCTGCAACGGAAGCAAGGCGTTGGTTGCAACGCTGCTGTCGTCGCAGCCCCGGGTTTGGTGGTCGCCGAACCCCAAGTCGTCAGCCCACGAGAGGAGGCGTTCGCCACGGGACGACCAGGGGACTGGAGGCCGGGGGCCCGGTCGCCTCTGCGATCGGGCCGAAAGTCGGAGCAACCAAGATCTACTCCGACCCTCGTCACGTGCTATAACTGCGGCCTCCGGGGCCACGTGGCGTCCGGGTGCCGCGCTCCGCGGCAGCGCGCCATGGGAGCTCGGCTGGACGACGACCGAGAGCCCAAGTCATCTCTACAATCCCCGGCAAGTCGCGGCACCTCACACGCTCGGCCTGTTTATTCGGCACACATGGGACGCCGCGTTGCGGCGGAGGAGGGCCGGTTAAGGTTCGGGGATTCGGTTCGGCGAGGGGGGTTCGGCCGGGACCAGGGAGACATTGAATGGGCGGAATTGGGGCATAGAATTGTGGCTGCTTCGGCGGGTTCGTCCGTTGTTACGGGATCTATTGATGGGGTTGAGATTAGGGTGTTAGTGGACACGGGGGCATCGGCAACTATTATATCGGACCTCATTTATAATATTCTTCCGGTCCAATGTCGTCCGCTGCTTCCAGTGGATGTGCCATTTTACGCCGCTAATGGGGGATCGTTGGGCATTATCGGTCAGGTTAGGGCGTCCATTTGCATTGGAGATATCAAATTGTCGGGACCCGTTTTCGTTTCGTCTTCTTTGGCAGTTCCGTGTCTTTTGGGCACTGACTTTTTGGCTAAAATGCCCATTAAAATTCTTATCGATCAACGATGCATTGAACTGCCATCGGGTCGCCGGATTTCATTTTTGACGGGCCCTACTGACATTCGGACGGCGTGCGCTACGATACAAGCGGTGGCGACGCAGACAGTGCAAGTGCCCCCGGGTTCACAGATGTTGATTCCCCTCCGGTTGCGGAAACCATGGGTGAGGGAGGCTTCGGGACAGAGTATGCTTTTGGGTCCTTCTAACAAGGCTGTCGGGGGTCTTGATTTATCGGTGGCTCACACTTTGGTGCGGGCTGACAGGGATCCGTTTGTGATGGTTTTGAACGCGGGGTCGCGACCAGCTGTCATTCCGCAGGGCACCGTGCTGGCTCACGCGGCGCAGGTCCCTGGGGATGATGGGTTGGTTGCGCAGGTGGGCTCGAGCCCCGCGCGGAACGTTGAGCCAAGGGAAGACCTTGAGTGGGTCCATTCGTTATGTGCCGCCTCGGACGATTTGTCGGCGGCGCAGTTGGGTGCGCTGCGCGAGTTGCTCATTGAATTCTCTGATGTATTCAGTAAACATAAGTATGACATTGGGTGCACGGATTTGTTGCACCATCACATTGAAACGGGCGATGCGGCGCCGGTCAGGCTAAATCCCTTCCGACTGAGTCCCGTGGAGAAGGAACATGTTCAGTCGGCTGTTAACGATATGCTAGAAGCCGATATTATTTTGCCCTCCTCTAGCCCGTGGGGAGCGCCTATTGTGCTGGTTAAGAAGCAGGACGGGTCCCTGCGATTCTGCGTTGATTTCCGTCGCCTGAATAAGATCTCTGTGGCTGACGCGTATCCGCTCCCCAGGATGGATGAGTCCCTCGATGCATTGTCTGGTGCGCGATATTTTTCGACTCTTGATTTGTTATCGGGGTTTTGGCAGTTGCCGCTCGACGAAGAGTCGAAACCTAAGACAGCATTTCGGACTCCAGGGGGGCTGTTCCAGTTTAACCGGTTACCCATGGGACTTCACTCCTCTCCAGCGACGTTTCAGCGACTTATGGAGCTGGTTTTGTCGGGCTTGCAGTGGGATACATGCTTGATTTATATGGACGATGTCATTGTTTTCAGTAAAACGTTTGAGGAACACCTCCGGCGATTGAGAGGGGTGTTCTTGCGAATGCGATCGGCTAAGTTGAAATTTAAACCGGCCAAATGTCACCTCCTTCGTAGGTCCGTTAGATACTTGGGTCACATTGTCGATTCTTCGGGGATCTCCACCGATCCCGCGAAGACGGATTGTGTCGGTTCGTGGCCGACACCTACGTCCGTTTCCGACGTGCGTAGTTTCATCGGGTTTGCTTCTTATTATCGGCGGTTCGTTGAGCACTTCGCCACTATTGCAAAACCCTTGCACGCTCTAACGGCGAAGGGAGTGAAGTTCAAATGGGGACCGGAGGAGGAGGCCGCGTTTCGCTCCCTCCGGGACGCCTTGGTGGGTGCCCCACCCTTGTGTTATCCCGATTTTGCCAGTCCCTTTTTGCTGGACACGGATGCTAGCAACACGGGCATTGGGGGGGTGCTATCCCAAGTCGTTGGGGGTGTCGAAAGAGTTGTCGCCTACGGTAGTAGGGTGTTGTCTCCGGCGGAGCAGCGCTACTGTGTCACCCGTCGCGAGCTGCTTGCCATTGTTTTTTTTGTGCAGCAGTTTAGGCCATATCTTTATGGTCGTCACTTTACAGTCAGAACGGACCACGCGGCGCTACAGTATTCATTGAGGGTCGCCCAGCCCTCGGGCCAGTTGTCGCGTTGGTTGGAAGTCCTCCAGGACTATCAGTTTACGACTACGTACCGTAAGGGGTTGCGACACACGAATGCCGATTGCTTGTCGCGGTTGTTGCCTTGTGATGAATGCGCGTGTTTGTCGGGATCGGCGCGCTGTAAACCGACGCTTGCGGGGGAGATGGGGGCACTGGCTGCGACAGCGGGCGCACCGATCGGGGATGATTCCACTGCCTCTCAGGGTCGGGACTCGCTGCTCTCGCTGTCGCTCAGCGAATGGGGCCGCCTCCAGATGGCGGACAGCTCGCTGCTAGCATTGCGCCGCAAGGTTGGGGGTCCCGAGGGGGACCAGGAGCGTACCGGCTCCTATGTACTTGAGCGGGGCGTGTTATTGAAATGGGACAGTTTGTCCCGGCGGAACGCACTCGTGGTGCCTTCCGCTGTGAGGGGGAGGGTTGTCTTGGCGGCACACGAACGCCTCTTGCACTTGGGAGTTAACAAGACGCTTGCCCTGCTTCAGCGTGACTATTACTGGCCGGGAATGGGAAGTGATGTGGTGCATATTCTGAAGGGGTGCGTTGAGTGCGCCAGGCGTAAACCACCGGCCGTGGCAGCTAATCCACCGCTGCAATCTATTCAGGTCTCGCGTACCAACGAGCTCGTTGCACTCGATATTTTGGGGCCCTTCCCAGTCACGCCGAGAGGGAATAAATATTTGTTAGTGGGGGTCGAATACTTTACCCGATGGCCTATGGCGTGGCCTCTCGCTAACCAGTCGGCAGCGGCTGTGACGGATGCCTTCGTCCAGGGCTATGTCCTGGACAAGGGGGCTCCCGAACGCCTGCTGACCGACCAAGGTAAAAATTTTTCGAGTAAATTGTTGCAAGAGGTGTGCGATCTGTTGGGTACCAAGAAGGTGCGTACCTCCCCGTACCACCCGCAGACTGACGGGATGGTGGAGAGACTCCACAAAACCTTGACTTCCATGCTGTGCCAGCAGGTGTGCGAGGCACATGTAGATTGGGACCTGCAGGTCCCGGGAGTCCTTGCCGCGTATAGAATGGCCCCCCATGCAGCTACGGGGTTTTCCCCATTCTATTTGATGTACGGTCGGGAAGCTGACCCGCCAATAGAAACGCAACTTGGCCTGTCCGCTCCACGAACTAATTCTAATTTGGCAGAACATATTAAGTTTAATATTCACAAGCTGACAGAGGCGAGGGAGGCCGCGCGGCTTAATCCGCGGGCTCGCCAAATTGCTAATGAACGGTTGCGGGCACGGAAGGTGTCCATGCACGAATGGAAACCAGGTGACAGGGCCTGGCTGCATTGCCCTCAGGCACCCTTGGCTACGTCGCCTAAATTGTTGAGACCGTGGAGGGGACCCGTGGAGGTCGTGCGCGTTGCACGGCCCCAGTGCGTTCAGATAAAGTGGGGAAAGCGCCGGTGGTACGTTCACCCCTCCCGACTGAAACCGTTCTCGCCTCCATATGGCCTCCCCTTGTGTCGTGATGGCCGGGCGTGTGACGTGACCGGCGACCCAGAGGGGGAAATGTCTCTGCCTGATCCACACGTATTTTCGCCTGATCTGCTCCCAGGTGTCTCGGAACTGACAGCTGCCGATCACCGGCGGCCGGATCTCCGCGGCGGGGCCGGCCCTTTCAGGCCCGTTCCGCGCCGTCTGGAGCAGCCGGAACCGCCGGACGGTCGTCAGTGTCCCGCCCCATACGATGGACCAGCCAGACGGACTCGCGCCAGGTCGTGCTACTTTGCATGACCTGCCTCGTGAGGAGTCGGGGCAGTTGGAGCGCCTCGTCACTGCGTGTAGTCGCAGGGACGTGGGGCGCGTTCGTTTCGAATTTGCTCGTATCGTGTTATTGTTGACTTTTCGGGTTCATTGTCAATCTGTACATAGTTATTCTTGTTGTTGTTGTTGTTGTGTTATGTTACGGGGCACACTCGGGGGGTTACGGGGTTTTTTTTTGTTGGTTGTCGTTTTATCGTCGCGGTTGGTTGTTGTTAGCAGCCGGGTCGGCTGCGAGCTATGTGGGAGGGGGTGATGTAGTGGTGATACGCGCTGGGTGTATATGTCGTGTGCCAGCGCGTATGTACGGGTGTGTGTGTGGTGACGCGCGCTGACGGGGAGGAGCAGGCGTCAGTGCGCGGGTGGGGGTAGTGCTGCTGATTGGCTGTGTGCCGGTGACGCGCCCAGAGGGAGTGATCGGGTAGCAGCGCGGTGTGATTGGTCGGGGAGTGGAAACACGCGCTGAGCGGAACCGGATCGTAGGGATAGCGCGTGGGGATTGGGTAACTGAGGAGCGGTGCCGACGTTGAGGTCCGCATCCGCTCCGTCTCCCGGGAAGAAGGGGTATATAAGGTGATGCACAGAGGAGCAGGGGAGAAGTGGAACCATCTAAGAATGAAGACGAAGGTGCAGAGATAGAGCCCGGAGAGGAGAGTAATGGAGAGTAGAGGAGAGTAAGGTATAAGTGTGTAGCCAGCGAGAGAGAACGGTCTACACGAGCTGAGTAATGTATAGTGTGTAGCCAGCGAGAGAGAACGGTCTACACGAGCTGAGTAATGTATAGTGTGTAGCCAGCGAGAGAGAACGGTCTACACGAGCTGAGTAATGTATAGTGTGTAGCCAGCGAGAGAGAACGGTCTACACGAGCTGAGTAATGTATAGTGTGTAGCCAGCGAGAGAGAACGGTCTACACGAGCTGAGTAATGTATAGTGTGTAGCCAGCGAGAGAGAACGGTCTACACGAGCTGAGTAATGTATAGTGTGTAGCCAGCGAGAGAGAACGGTCTACACGAGCCGAGTATGCATACGGTGTAGCCAGCGAGAGAGGAAGGTCTACACGAGCCGAGTATGCATACGGTGTAGCCAGAGAGAGAGATGCAAAGTCTACACGAGGCGAGTGGAGAGTGTAGCAGAGGCGCAGAGTCTACACGAGGCGAGAGAGGAGTGTAGCCGAGGCGCGGAGTCTACACGAGGCACAGAGAGCCGGCAGCACAGAATCCAGAGTCAAGAGAAGCGCATTGTGAAGAAGAGAGGCCACGCGTTGTATTGTTACAAGTCAAGATTTAATAAAAGAAGTGTGTTCCCGTCAAGGAGTTTCCTGCCGTCATTTTCCAATACTTCACTAGTGTTGAGTAGTTCCGACGGACGTACTCGGAGACGGAGGTGAGTTAGGGGCTTCCGCCCAGGGTTTATTAACACATATCACTACTTCACAGGGTATACAACTCCCAGGGGCTAGGGGTCATACTCTGAGTCCGGTCCCAGCCGGCTAGCTCCGGTCTCTCTCTCTCGTGTCGGATCGTGGAGTCTGCCGACTCCACCGACCGGAGAGAGAAGCACCTCTATGGCTACCACCGGCTTCTCCCCAGACTCCCTATTGGATCCCTCTCACTATCCCTGGTTCCCTCTTCACCCTGTTTACTATCCCCGTTCCTCCAGTGACCCCGCTTACGTCACGGGGTCTCCGTTAAATACCCTAGGAGGCGTGACGTCACGTGCACTGCCCAGCGCGTGCGACCCCACGTCCCGTGATGTCACCGCACCGGACAGCGCACGCGACGCCACCACTCTCCTCTACTCCTCTACACTAGTACAGCACACTGATGCGTTGGAGAGCAAATCCACATAATTTACAATCTGAGTACGATGTTTCGCCAGTAATTTCAAACTAGCATAATCATACTGCTAGCATCATTCTCTACTTTAAACTGCCCCGTGCACATTCATTGCTGAACCAGCATGCACACCGACATTCGTCAGGACCATAATATCTTGTTTATTCAAGTCCACTCGAACTGAATGGGCCCCCTTTGCTGTGCCACATTATGCTGCCCGTCAACCACCGAGACACCGCTGTGCTACGGTGAGATGGAACAAATAAACAAACAGCAACCCTGACATCCAATTCACGAATACCTGAACCCGCTCACAATAACGCCGGCCACTGTGAGGAACAGCGGCAAATATCCGCGCAGCTGGCACCGGGACCCATTACCCAGATGGACGGAGCCGGGTGATGCAAGCAACATAAATAACCGGCGCTTCGTCACCGACTCAACGGCAGAGGTCTCTGGCTTCGACACCCCCCCCGTCTCACCCCGTTGGGGACAGTGGACGGCACTGAACCGAATCCAAGCGGGAAACACGGCTGATGCGGCCACCAGCTTCACGAGTGGAAAATGAGCGATGACCTCCCCCCCCCCCCTTCCCACGATTGTGGCCACGAGTCACAGACCGTGGAACGGATCGCATCGACCCGACCCGCTCTGCTGGCGAGAGGCGCCTCATTTTCTCCGCTTTGCATCTTTGGGAGTCATTGTGTGGATCGCCAAACTGGACATCCCTTTATACTCTTTTCCCGGCATGCATTAGAATAAGAAGACTTGTGTGGGTTAGCAAGACGGACATCGGGGTTGGGTGCCAACACTTCACTAAGGATGCGATTGAGAAGAGAGACAGGATATTGTGTATTGCAATGTTGCCTTGCAGTGTTCACAGCAACTCTTATGAGGCGCATTTGCTTACTGGCAGTGTACAATGAGGGGCAGACAGGTTTCCCTTCTCAGTTATTTGCAATCTAATATTGTGTGTTGCAACCAGTCCAGGATTTGCTTGTCTTGCACCAATGCTGCTGATAAGATGCACTCCTAGAAGGCCATCCAACCAATGGGTTGTGTATACAGACGTGCACGAGTGGCATTATTTATTTGAATATTCTACCAAATTTTTCCAAGCCTTTCGGAAATCAGGCATATCTCCTTTTGTTTGCTTTTTTTATTGAGCATGTAAGGGTTTTACTGAGATACAAGCCACCTCGATTTAGTCAACAGCAAGTCACTTTGTACAATTACTTTTTAGATAGTTTTTCAGTCTGTTAGTTTAGAAAAATCATGAAGCAGAGTGTAGTTTCTGCTTGATTAAAAGGTTATCGAGATACGACTGTATTTGAAACATTTATTAACCGAGTTGTGCCGTAAAATTGAGTATATGTACTGCCGCAGTAAGTACAAGTTGCGCTGTAAGATACGAATATATTCTAACACTTAGATTGTTTTCCTTTCTCTGTTTGACAATCTACTGTAATTAAAGTCGATCGCGACGATTCTAACCCGCTCCCACATTGCCCATTTCTCTCAACTTGAGAGAATCAGAGGTAATGGTTATTTCATGGTCAGCTAGAAGATGAATCCACCTATTTCCTCCCGATGTCTTAGTTTATCACTGTCGTTTCCTTCCCCACCGTCTACCCCCCCCCCCCTACTCTCTCCCGTCTTTGATGATAGAACGTCGCCTAAAACGGCTGACTACACTCTAAAGATGAAATGCGCTGTAAGGCATTTTGCAATATAATTTCAGACACACACACAAGCATAATCACATGTTTCACAATAAATTGCATTCAATTACTGATATATCATGTCTCAATTGACGACTACATTAACATTAAAACCTTTTCCTCACATTAAGCATTGTGCTGCTTGTAAATATATCTAAATTTTTTTGTCACAAAGTCATGTATTATTCAAAAGCAGGAGAAATGAATGGAGTGCCAGCATATATAACATTTACCATTATTTTCAGCCTCTCACCCAATGATAATTAAACTATCTTGGCATTTAAGACTGAAAAATGTGCGGATTAGCACTGAACGCAGCTCCAGTCTCGTACAATATAAAAAGCACCCCAAATGAACAGGCAGCAGGAGAGAAATATTAGGAGGGGCAGCGAATGGGTGTGCAACAATACATCGATTAATATCGATTCTAAGACTCGATTCATGCATCAAAGCACGTGTGCAGGTTGTATTACTTATTTGTGTATGATATATGTAATAGGTTCACATGACCTCCTCCAGCCAATAGTGCCTGCCGAATATATAATGTTAAACTTTTGTTTATATATTGCGTTTAAAATAGGCCCTGAATTGTGACAATTTATTCACTTTCAATGGGGGCGGGGAGGGGGTGGGACTGATTATACACCTATCAGCAGCGTTCAGCTTGTTTGCAAAACAAGTGGCGAAAAATTGTAAGAACAAAAGTGATTTTGTTGTTGTCAACAGTGACTACGAGTGGATGAACCCACCCCATCAATCGTGATAACGATCACAATGAAGACCGATTAAAGACCAAAAGTATCACGGACTGTGATGGGATTAAATGAACGCGTCTGAATGAAGGTGCAGACAAATATAATTTAGAAAGGTTATTAGAGACAGCGACGAGGGAGATTAAAATGTATAATTGCCTATATGTGAATATATTAAAAAAATTACTGAGATCACTGATTGATTGACCTCTTAATATTAGGGGTGGGGGTGGAGGGGGGCGAGGGTGATAATTAACACTGCCTAGCAACAACAATTATGAGCTTGCGTGAGGAATAATATCAGTGGTCTGCCAAAGTAAGACGTTGCACTGCACGCGTATTGGCTATACTATACGAATTAGTTCAATACGGCTGCACGTCAGATCACGGCAATATTTCCCATGCACTTTTGGAACACTGGTGAACGTCTTCACTTCTCTATGCCTTTGGTCACTCATTGCTCTGTTTATTTTATCGGGTTCACATGTGTGCAGGGTGCGCCAAGACAGCTGTACAATCTCATGTCATCGCGTCATTTTCTGGGAGAGTGGAGGGAAAATGTTTGAAGGAAAGTTCAAAGCCCAACATGGTTTTGGGAGAAAAAAAAATGAAATAAAGGACAAGTGTGGAAAGTGCGTTGAAACACACAAGCATTCCAGCAAATACACTCTGCAGGTTTCGACTTGCCCAAACACTCGAGTGTTACATTGGTCCATGCCGATATGGGTTGCGCTACAATGGTACACTCTTAGTTGTTACAGGAAAAAAAAATACCACATTGCAAAGAAGTGTCGCCTACATTGCAGCTGGGAAGGGAGGGGGGGGCGCAGTGGTTCACGCACTCCGCTGTGAATCTGACGACCTGCTTTAGAATTTGGGCCATGGCTAACGCCAGTTCCGAAGTCATATCTGAGTCTGTCCTGGACTCCCACATCACCAACCCGCCCTGAACATGCAGCATGGTGAAGTATATTCTTGGGCTTTTTCGGTAAAGTCACGTAGGTAAAAAAATGCAATTAATAAAAGTTAAATAAAATAAAAATAATATGTTAAAAAAATGTATTCTTTTATTAATTTACATTTTTTACCTACGTGACTTTACCGAAAAACCCCAAAAATATGAATCCTTGCAGTCACGAAAGCTTCAAATCTAGAAGCATGGTGAAGCATGGTCAAATAATCCCCCGAACCGACACAGCACCTGGAGGCCTTCATGCATACAGCAGTGCATTGACATTGTTGTTGTTGTTGTTGTTTTCAATCAAAGCTACGACATCGCAAGTGCCAGATTAAGCTAGTGCGGGGCCTGTAGCATATGTTATAAAAGGGCCCTAAATAAAAAAAAAACCCACGTAAATATTAAACCATGCGGGTACATTTTAACGGTGTGAAATACAAGATGGGACAGCAAGTCGTTGGCGCTTGACACAATTCCTTAATCTCAGCCTCTGCTGCACTGTGGTTGCTTCACATCAGGAACCGAGGTGAATGTGGGACATCGTGCTGAGCAACGCGCGGAGCAACCTGTCAACACATCTGCGAGATATACGGCACAAGCGCTCGAGCCGACGCAGCAGCTGTGTACCCTTGCCGTTTGTGTTTCATCTTCATTCCTTGCCAATTCCTCAAGAGATATAATTCGAATACAGCCCGGTTATTTATTGAGTAGATACGCCTGGACCCATCCACGTGTCTATGCACCCTACTTTTACAATTTGGCCAAACTGTGGCTTTGCCAATGTTCACCACAGCGGTGGGTTGAGAATTGTCTTCATTAAATATTGCATATCAAAGTACAAAAGTTACAACTAGCAGCAGTAGCCTATCCTATTTTAAAAAAAAACAATAGCTGAGCGCTATAACTAGCAATCCAAAACTTTCCAAGTAGACTATTCAACTCGGCCCTTTCTTAAGAGCATTCCCACAGCATGAGGTCATGTTTGGCACATGCAACTCAAGAAAGTGATGCTCTATGTTGCGTGGACACGTCTACCAGTCAAGGGTATAAAGAAAATAGACGGGGATTTTACGATGCTTTAGAGAGCGTGTTCTCGTGTGCCTATGAGTTGTTGATAAAATAAATAAGCAGGGATGTATCTCTGTCAACTTTAACAAAAAGTGTTTCTACACAACCCGTGAGCTGCACGGCCTTCTGGGAGTGCGTAATTGCGGCGGCATTGTCGAAGACAAGCAAACTCTTCATGGGTTTCGACATACAGTGTCTCATCAGCCAGCCATGCTTGAATACGCGTATGCGTGAATATGAATAGTGCATTCTAAAGTAACCCACTTCACCGCAAACCGTGCTCGGATGCCATCTCAGCTTTACGAAAATTATCACATTCAAATAATGTTTTACGTCAGGGGTGTAATTTTCATTAAGACTTCGGAATATTAATATTGAAAGAAAATTAATGTTACTGGCTTATGGAAACAAAGTAAGCCTAATGGAATACGCACGCTGATGTATGCAACGAAAGTGGTGTACATTGCATTGAGGTTCTACATCATGTATTGATGTTCGTAATCTCTCTTAGAGGGGCATGATTGTACATTTAAAATCAGTTTATCTCTGACTCCCCCCCCCCCCACTTCGTATGAAATGCCTTTAAGGTATCGTTCAGTACTTTTATGTGCACAGAGCAATATTTATTAGACTAACGTTGGAAACAATATTTGCCTGGGGTCTTGTTAAATTCGTGCAGAAAATGTCTGCCAGCGCGTATATCGTTACGCATTTCTGGCACGGCATTATTTATTCATGGCTGTAACAATGGTTTGTAAAACATGTTCAATGTCAAACATCGACGAACGTTACACGCAATACTACTGAAAGACATTTTCGCACGCATAATGTCACGGACTGGCTACAAGCTGTAAATCCGATTGAAATCTCCACTCCCCCAACGGACACTGCATGTTTCTAAAAAAAACACTAATATATTAGTTTTCATGTTGGGAAAAAAACCCACACACGCAACTTTTTGTGCATCCAGTAGAAACATGTCACTGATTTTTCATGTTCATAGCTAACCGTAGGATAAAAAAATGTGCATTCTTTAAGTTGCACTTGGAAATGCTGCACGCAGCTGCAAGGCTTGCCGAGCCCGTATTACAGCTGCCTCGAGATCTCAAACGGCATTGTCTCCTTGCGCTGACCTCGAATTCACCCTTTAATATGTGGAGCTGCGTGAGATTTAATACATTTCACATACCATCGACCTGCCTACCAGTGCTTGCAGCTTTTATATCTACAGCATAAATAATTACTAAGCACTGTAATAATAGCATCAACAAATCTTGCATTCTCTTTGATTTTAATAATTAGGAGTGCTGTGCATACATGTAATGCAATGGAAATGAATTCAGCACTGTCTATGCGTAGGTGGAAGCTACGTCAAAATGCTGAACATACTGCAGGCACAGCTTGCCTCTTCATCCCACTGCTCCAAGCAACAGGTGCATGCCCAGGTGTGATGCTGCTGCTTAGCCAGGAGATACAAAAAAACAAGCAGCCCACACGTCCCCTCCAAGCCAGACAGCCAGCAAAACTTGTAATCATATATAGAGCTTCTGTCTCTTTTCACCTCTCTTGCCTTCTCTGTACTGTATGTCCCAATTAACGTCGCTTTCTCGCTTTGTCCGTTTCTCTCTTCCTCTGCCCCCTCTTTCTATCTCTCCTCTATACATTCCTCTCCTCCCTCCACTGCATCCCACCCACTTACCCCCCCCCTATCTCTGTCCCTGTTTCTCTCTCTCTCTCACCTCTTACCCTCGATCTCCTTATTCCCGCCTCTCCCTTTACTGTCTCAATCTTCTTAGGTTATTTCGGTAAAGTCACGTGTATCTTGGTGATATCTGTCTGCTTATATGTCTGTCTATAGTTTTTCTGGTTAGAATTTTTTGTTGCTATTTCATTTACCTGATGACGATTGCTTGTGTTGCAATCGAAACGTCGTGATTTTTATTTTTTATTTTATTTTACTTTCATTAATTTTAATTTTTAACCTACGTGACTTTACCGAAAAAACCTAAGAATATGAATCCTTGCAGTCACGAAAGCTTCAAATCTAGAATTGTCTCAATCTCTCTTGCTTCTCCCAAATCCTCCCTCCCACTGCTTGTCGGATTCTCTCGCTCTCCTCTTTCCGTTTTGCTCTCTCTCTCTCTCTTTCCTCTCCGTTTCACGACCCTTTCACTCTCCCTGCCCCTGCCCCTCTCCTCTCCGTTCCTCTCCATCTCTTCCTCGCTCCTCGATCTATCTCTACCTCCCTCCCTCTGCCTCTGTTCTCTATCTCTGCTCCTCTATCTCCTTATTCTAATCTCCATCCTCTCTCCTCTGAAGCTGCCCCCCCTCTCCAGCAGAGGAGGAGGGCGTGGATGTGCAGGGGGTGCCTTGCCAGGCAAAGGGGCATCAGAGCCCGGACTGACGAACGCATCAGACACTGGCTTTGGGGCGGTGGCGATGTTGTGCGGATGGCGTGCAGTGATTGTGGTGTAATATCGTTGAGGACTCTTGGACGCCGGGGTTGGAGGCACACGTATTTATTCCGCGTCAGTTGGCACAATCACGGACATACAACACTGGAGGGGGTATCGGCCCCCTCACCCGGCTAGCTGGGGATACACTTGCTAGCTATGCCTAACCTACCTCCTAGTCCTCCACTAACGGGCTAGGAGAGGCTATCTGGCCCGACACTGGTAAGTCGGGCTTACGGTACCCGGAGTCCCAGACCAGCTCTGGTAAGAGCACCGGCTCTGGCTCTCGGGACCACGCCGCTGGCTCGGTCCTGTGCGGCCCTGATAAGGGCGGCGATCCAGGGGAGTCCAGGGCTCTATCTGGACGATCTTCGGTCTTCACTGGTTTAGCTTAACATATCTCCCCGAGCCCTCCGGCTCATCCCCTTTTATACCAAACCCCCCGCTGAGGGGTGGGGCCCCGGGGGATCCCAGCTCCGAGTCAGCCCCCCAGGCTGCCCGATGCGGACGTCGCTGGGAGCACCTGCCCGTGCACCGACATAGCCACGCCCACTGTGTTTCTTTCCCATCTGATCCCATTGTATACAGCCCCTCCATAACACCCCTACAGTGGTGCTGACGCTGCAAGTCGCGGTGCGGCGTGTGGGCCGGTGCTTGGTTTTTTTGTTGCCATAAAGGCTGGTATTTTTGTTGCCATAAAGGCTGGTATTCTGATACATTGGAAATACTCCAGCGCAATTGCCGCTGGAGGTAATACAATTATAAAAGTCAAAGTCTCTCTCCTCTGTCGCGTTTGCCGAGGATACACGGCCGGGATGGAGGGAGGAAGGGTGGTTAAGAGGCATGACGTCAGCGCGCACGAATCCGACTCAACGCTGTGGGATGCGAGCAATGTCATCACGCAGATGTGCGAGGTGACATCAGCACGTGGCACATGCACTTAAACTATAAACTTTTTGGTTTTAATTTCACCAGGTAAGACCCACTTTTGAGCTATGTAGCTTTTTTTTCAGAAGCGGCCTGTCCACACATGATAGCTCGACGAAGTGGCTCATCACGTGGACATTTAGAGCAGCCAGATACTCTAAACGCGTGATGTTGATTTTAAACATGGAGGGGAAACCCTGAGGACCCTGAGAAAAATCCACACGACCACGGGGAGAGAGAGAGAGACCATGCAAACTCCTAATATACAGGCGTCAGGTTTGGGATCGAACCCACAACCTCCTGAATACCAGGGGAGACAGTTAACATCTCGCCACCGCGGCGCCCCACTTGGGAGTGCGACATCTAAAGAATCTAGGCAAGAATCCAGCCATACGACGTTTGTTCGATTATAATATGATTTGCTGCTCTGCAGGAAGGCCGACTAATTCCACATCAGTCGTAGAGGGTTGTTTGACCTTACTTCACCGTGCTGACAGCGCAGATAGGTTGTCGGTGGGTGGTGGCTGAGGGTGGTGCATGGGTGTTGGGGGAGGGGCAGACTGTTTCAAATATCACTGGCACAGATGTTACCCATGACCGGGAATCAAACTCAGGTCACCAGTTCACTACACAGCAACACTGTGCTAACCACCACACCATTGACTGTGTGACCCCCTTCTTGTGTCGTCAATGAACCATTGAAATCGAAACCACACGTGGTTAGCAAAAGTTCAGTGGCACCAATTTCTTTGCAAGGCCAACACAAAGAGAATAAAACAAAAATATACACGTGAATGAATGCAATCACCTTTTCAATAGGTTGGAGTTGTGTTCACATTGGTGCTTGCACTGTGCTACTAACTCGCAGCGTCCTGAGTTCAATTCTCAACCATGGTTAACATCAGTGGCAAGTGTTATCTTACACCAGTGCTGGATATTTCCCTAATTAAACCACACTTTCAAAATCATGGAAGATACAGATGCCTAATGATAAAGTAGAAAAAAAAACCTTTCAACACCAAATCACTATCATATAAGTCTGCACTGCCCCAATTATGCATTTGAATGCGGTGGGTGCGTTTATCAGCAATTAAACAACTCTCAAAGCAATCGGATGGCTAAATCACTAGGAAAATTATTATCTACAAGTTACTCTTAAAGCCATACGAAATCACCATCACTAACCAGCAGAAGGAAGACCTTTAAAATAACCCCATGCGGATGGGGAGGCAGCAGGGTCATCATTTATTTTCATTGCTCAGCACTTTCAAATACCATCTATGTGCTAGAGATCTATTGAAAGACCACAACTAATAGTTGGGAAATATTGTACGGACAAGTGAAATACCTAGTGTGTGCGCATGGATTAACACTCTCTCCAAGCTGGGTCGGTCTAGAGTCAACAAGAAGTGCATATTGAGTCAACAATGCACTATTTTAAAAACATGGTCAACTTACATAACTATTTACAGTATTTTAATAATTCGCCTTGATGTGAGGTAATTAAGCATAATAAATACATTTGTGATATTGAGCACATCGACATTAATGTGCACATGTTCTCTTTATAACTTTTTTTGGTATTCTGAGATCTATATCCCAAGTACTATACATTATAGATGCACAATTATTGCAAGTTAAATACGTTTCAGTAGAACTGCCAAAGTGTAAATCTTCAGTTTGGCACCACACAGAGAGAGAGAACCCCCATTGTGCATTTCTCTCAGCTCTACATCATTTGCTGGCTTGTTTAAAAGTGCTTGCAATCCCCAGGTCCTTTGCACCTGAGCGCGTTCATCATCACTTACATCAACTTTATGTACATCAGGTGAGAGCTAATTTACGCGAACAAAGGTAAATGTTTTCAGGTGATGCCTGGGAGACAAACTCACATGCAAACAAGTCGAAACAACATCACGCAACTCAAAACAAATCCACTGAATATTTACCAACAGTTAAAATGCAAATTGTATCTGTACATGATAATTGGTTCTTTACCCTTCTATCTGGCAACAAAACTGACACCTTTTTACAAGGAGTCATGTTTGAATAGACCGCAATACCTGCAGTCATAAAACAAACAAAAGAACATAACTCTGATAATGTGCACTGTCCTTGAAGTTGATTGGTCCACACTGTGTGGACCAATCTGATAATGTGCACTGTCCTTGAAGTTGATTGGTCCACACTGTGTGGACCAATCAACTTCAAGGACAGTGCACATTATCAGAGTTATGTTCTTTTGTTTGTTTTATGACTGCAGGTATTGCGGTCTATTCAAACATGACTCCTTGTAAAAAGGTGTCAGTTTTGTTGCCAGATAGAAGGGTAAAGAACCAATTATCATATTTTTACTGGCAAATGAGGTTCCCATAGTGTATCTGTACATCGTATGAAGTTTAAATCACTTACATTCAAATGTGATGCGTGTTTCATCTGTGTATGGGGTATATTGCAAAATTGCTTAAATCACAGAGACCAACTAGCGAATCAAACTGCATATCGAAAAAAGGACTTTGCAGTAGTACAATTAAATATAAGCAGAACTCCATTCCGTGTCTCCACATATGAATAAAATGATGTTTTAGTCCATCGACCTATGGGCTTTCCAGACCAACATTATCCAACAGTATTTGTTAAAGCAAACAAACTCTGGCCTGGTAGTTTATGTGTTTTGTGTAACTCTAAAGATGATGACAGAACCCCAATTAAAACTTGCATACAGGCACGGATCATGCCCTGGTACTTAAAATCTTTGTTTACAGAACATTACAGGTGTACACATCGTATAGGAGACGTTCGACTGTGTTCCGAGCCTGAATCAAGAAGGCCAGAACGGTGCATCAGGTTTCAAGTCGACCAAACTCAGGTGTTCATCTTTCTTAACTGCTAAACCGTCATCGTATATCGTTTTTTTTTCATAAAAAAACATCACGTTCAATACTTGATAGCCTTATTTTTTTCCGGACGGATTTTTAGGGCATTCCATTTTTACTACCATTATTATGTATTAATCGACACTGGGCGAAGATTGTGATGATGATGATACCGATTGAAAATTTCTTCAGAACTGATTTGTCGTGTTTTATTTGTTGTCCTCGCCCCACCCCCGGGCACCTCCTCCGATGAGCACGGTTGGCCACGTACGGTTAGAACGAAGTTCAACACACACACACAAACACACCGATAATACAATTCGATGATGCTCGCCCTCACTCACCTGCTTCTCCGGGAGGTCACGGGAGCCGCCGGGCTTGGGGGAGGACACCCGCTCGCACGCGCAGCCCTCGAGCAGATGGACAGCCGAGGGACGCGCGTTCGCCTCGCTCTCGAACGAGAAGAGGAGGTTTTCGTACAGGGCCATCCAGCGCAGGTGCCACCTGCTCGTCTCGGCGCTGCGCTTGCGCACGTAGCCCACCTTGCACGCGTCCCGCCGGGCACGCAGAGCCAAGTGCAGGCAGTGCGACTCGTTGAAGCGCAGTCCCTTCTGCATTCTCGCTGCTGCCTCACTCTGCCTACAATTCCTGCTCGGTCTGGGCTGCTGAGATTGAGAGGCACCCACCGACCAACGAAGGTGGTGGGACCCGGTTGGCTCGAACAACCACCACCACCACCACTACCTCCTCCCTTCTCCTCCCTCCTTCACATCCACTGCCAGCGCCTCTTCCACTCCCCCGCGCGCGTGCGTGTGTGCGCGCGCGCGCGTGTGGCGCTCACGCACGATGCTTTGGACACAACGACGATCGAAGATGAGGCAGCCAGGACCTGTTGCAGTGGGGAGCCGAAGGACCGTGTGCCGTGTAATTGGTGAGAGTGCAAGAAGCTATCAATCCGATCTCCTCCCCCTCGTGGCCGTCATTTCCGAATAGAAGACTCCGTTGTCTCTCGAAGCGAACGTTTCTATTATACGCGCGCGCGCGCGTACACGCGTTCAAGCCACTACACAAAGAGTGTTGCTGCGATAAATGTGAAGCTCCCGTTGGATGGGGTCGTGTTCCGCTTTGGCAACTGCGAGTGACCCTTCGCACAGACGCGCACGTGCGCCACACGCGCACTCGTGCCGAGGATTTGGGATTTACTCCATTAAGCCGAATTCCATCGCCCCCCCCCCCGCGTCCCTAACTCTGCCCATGATACGCCTCCCCAACTCCTCCCAATCGCGTGCGTTTAGTTCTCCAGTATACAACAACAGCGACGACGTGGCGACTGCAGTCCACAACAGAGTGCCCTCCCAGCTGCGTTGAGTTCCCTCGACTCACAGAGAGATGCGCACGTGGCCGCAAATATTGATAGGTATGTCACTAACTGCTACTATTATTACTCCTGCTACTACACCATGGAACTGCACGCAGTGAAGTGTATACAGGGTATTGGCTAATCATGGGCAAATAGTGGGGAATAACTAACAGCAATATCTGCACACGCGCTCCAAAGAAGGGAATCGGACCAATAATATTAATGCATTTTCTGCAATAACAAGATTACACTTTTACATCCCAACGTACGTTCAAAATCCATGTATCTCTGCCAATAAAGATGATAATTTTAGTTGTTAAAGATTGGCAGTTTTGTTCTGCTTGCTGTGCTGTTTTATTTGTTGCCGAAGCAGCAAGCCCTGGTAGCGTTTCTCAGGCACTGTATGTAATGCTGCTCACTCTTGCCAGCCACTCCATGGTTCGCTGGAGTTGAAAGCGCATTTAGGTGCAGGAGACCCTTTGAGTTCCCTGCCCCCACACCTCCCAAGGGGGCACATTAGGGTTGATATATTTTGACGAGGATCAGCGGCAGTAATCCGGCCTGACCCAGCAAGCTGGGAAGCTTGTTTGCTTTCCAGCCTCCCCCCTCTGTTCGCGACCATCTGGTGGCAATGAGACTGATGATGATGTGAGGACAGGAAAACGCACGAACTTATCTTGAATATTTTGCTCGTGCTGTTGCACACTAAAGAATATGCGGGGACATTCTGATGCGCGCGGTGCCGCAGACTACACGCAATTATGTCAAAGCAATTAAATATGAATACCGAATAAATGTGTTACGCTCCAGGATGGCGTTGCTTAATAAAAGCAACTTTTATTTTCCGAGTGTTTATGATGCAAAAAAATAAAATGGGATTTTATTTGCGCGTGTGACTATGTCGTGTTTAACTTTTTCCGTTTTATTGGTTTCAATTAACGAACACATTTTGTGACATTGTCGTTAGTTTTGTATAATGTGACAAAACAAGTTGTTGCAAGAGCGCTTATTAAATGATAGCATCACAAGCAAACTAATCAACTAAGAATGGTACTCATAATACAGTTTTTTGGGGGTTAGATGGCGTAGATATATACATGTGTCGTTAAACCCGCCACCACCCGACACAGCCAATTAGTAAGGTGCGTCACGAAAACAGAATGGTACTGTTATACAAGTCGATATAAAGCAATGTCGATAGTTGAATGTTGATGTTCTTGCAGGCCTTCGTCATGACAACATAACGATAGAGATCATATAGCAGGATTTACACGGGATACATTTTACAGGCACTCACGGCTGTCATATGCAACATTACACGTGCCTCAACATTCCACACTTGCTGCAATGTTCTTGCGCCACCCATTCAATTCATACAATTTCCAAAAAAAAAACATATCTTACCAAATATTCAAGCACCTTACCTGGAGGGTCATGCTTGGGATTCTGTGCCAGTGTTTGTACTAGAGCCGCAGTGTCAGTTGCACGGTGAACAGTTTTTGAGCGATATTGAACATACTTGCCATTACCAAACACCAGCACATTAAGTGTGGTCGGTGGAGCAGCGTAGAGATGGCTACTGTTCTTTGGTGAATTAGTCAGGGGCTGCCCAGGGCTTCCAGTGCCCCTTCTGATGATGTATATATGAATGCTACTCGTCCTGGGGACTGGAAGCCAGTGTGTAATATCAATTCAGGCCCCCACAACCCATGCTGTCAAATGGCTGTGTTATGGAGCCTCATTTACAAGGGGGGGCAGATCGCTTGAAGGCCAACGCCTCTGCAAACATGCCAATGGTGGACCGTATTCCAGCGTGCATGCCCGCGGCTATACTCAGACGTGTTACCACTAAAGTGCAACAAAACATGCAGCCAGCCCATCCCTTGTGTGAGGTTAATTAAAACAGCCTGCTTTTTTTCATTTACCTGCTATCTTTGTTGTTGATAATTGGTTTTTTACCCTTTTATCTGGCAACAAAACTGACACAGTTTGCATTGACCACAATACCTGTGGTCGGAATGCAAACAAAAACACAACTTTGATAATGTATGCACTGTCCTTGAAATTGATTGGTCCACACCCAAGACAGCTTTTCTTAGAGCCTCGTCTCACATGGTGTTGGACCAGATGACGCCAAAAGGCGCACAACTCAAAGACAATACACCATCAGAGTATGAGAGCTCGGGGTAAGCATTTACAACATTGGAACCTCCTTTGCCAGTAGCAAAATACGATTATTGTTTTTTTACCCTTTTATATGGCAACAAAACTGACACCTTTTTAACAAGGAGTCGTGTTTGCATTGACCAAAATACCTGCGGTCGGAATGCAAACAAAAAACACAACTCTGATAATGTATGCACTGTCCTTGAAATTGATTGGTCCACACCCGAGACAGATTTATCTTAGAACCTCGTCTCACATGGTGTTGGACCACATGACGCCAAAAGGCGCACAACTCAAAGACAATTGAGCATCAGAGTATGAGAGCCCGGGTATACATTTACACCATTGGAACCTCTTTTGCCAGTAGCAAATATGATAATGTTTTTTTTACCCTTTTATCTGGCAACAAAACTGACACCTCTTTTTACAAGGAGTCATGTTTGCAGTGACCACAATACCTGCGGTCGGAATGCAAACAAAAAACACAACTATGATGATGTATGCATTGTCAATGCAAACATGACTCCTTGTAAAAAATGTGTCAATTTTGTTGCCAGATAAAAGGGTAAAAAAGCCAATTATCATATTTTGCTACTGGCAAAGGAGGGTCCAATGGTGTAAATTCTTACCCCGAGCTCTCATACTCTGATGGTGCATTGTCTTTTAGTTGTGCGCCTTTTGGCGTCGTCTGGTCCAACACCATGTGAGACTAGGCTCGAAGAAAAGCTGTCTTGGGTGTGGACCAATCAATTTCAAGGACAGTGCATACATTATCAGAGTTGTGTTTTTTTGTTTGCATTCCGACCACAGATATTGTGGTCAATGCAAACATGACTCCTTGTAAAACAAAAGAAGTATCAGTTTTGTTGCCAGATAAAAGGGTAAAATCCAATTATCATATTTTGCTACTGGCAAAGGAGGTATCAATGGTATAAATCTTTGTTGTTATTGTGTTAGAAAGTTGAGGATTTCACTTCAAACGTCCCATGCTAAAATGTTTAAATGAGGTCATCCCACGGATTCCTTCACATGAAGATGCACTGAGCTTTACCTTCAATACTCGTTTCCCGCAATTGTGGCACAGACTTAAAGTCGCGCCACTCTATGCCTGTGTGATGTTCCTAACTCATTATGAAAAGATTTAGAGTGAGAAAAAAACACCCTTTGACGTGTTTCTGAAATAATGTCGAGCGAGTAGAATTTTCGAAGTTCAAACTAATTTTGAAAGCATAACTAAAGACTGCATGAAGATGTACCCAATGTGCCTATACATATTTTATTCATGAGTTTTGAATCATAGCTAGAGCGCCATATACGTTTGTTGTATATGTCTATCAGAAGAAGCCCATATACTTATTTGACTTGTCAAAAAAAACATTGTATTCTGAATGTTTAAGCTACATTTTCCATCTGCTGTGTTTATCAAGAGGAATTTCAGGGAGTTTGAATGTCTAGGGTCAGTGCTGCTCGTGTAACGAGATACCTAATTATTCACAGAAGGGAAATGCAGAGTAATGTGGGGGTCGCTAGCCCCCGAGATCCCTCCCTCGATAATGCTAACGGCCGGGCTAGCATCATCAATTGCCCCCCCGCTGCTAGGTTCCTCACCCGTGGCGTGGGAACCATCGCCCGAGGATTCCCCTCCCCCGCGGGTCCGCGTAGCCGGCATGGCTAATTACCGAGTAGTATTCTGCCCCTCCCTACTACGATACCTCCCTGTCCTAATCGCGCGCCTGCAACCCACACGGAGCGAACGTACGCACGCCCACACACACACACGCCGCTCCGCGCACTCCAACTCAACTCGCGTTATGATCGCGCACCTGTATCGCACACGGGGTGGTCGCACGCACACACGCGCAGCTCCCCACGCGACACACTGCTCAACAAGATCACGCGAGACCACGCTTCGCTATTAATGATTTATTATATGCTACCTGCGAATTGATGTGGAATCAGTGAGTCGACGAGGCTGGCCTATTCCACCCGAACCTGTACCTATTCCCTATGTATCGGCTTACGCTACCCTACTTCACCTCCCCACTCACTGTTTGGTGCCCGCGGTGGTTCGCTGCTCCCGGTGCTAACAGCGCACCTCGATGCGTCGCACGGACGTCCGGGTCGCTGGCTGGAGCTGCTGCGGGTCCGCTGGCCTGGAGAGAACCGTCCGATTTCCCCTTTGCGCTTCCCATTTATCCTGATTCCCGGACCCCTACCCCCTTCCCACGCACCGTGCGCCTTCGCTATGCTAATTAATCCTTTGTCCGCGCGGCGTGAACTCCAAACAATGGCACGCGCCCCCCTCGCCCGGGCCAGGCAGCTCCGCGGTGCCTTTGTTCCGCTAATCAATGAGCGACCTGCACGGCGCAAATTCCAATCAATCCTTTTCTCACGCAGGCCCCCCTCATCGAGGTTCATGCGGCGGTGTCCATCACAAAGGCCCGTCGTGGGAAGCTGTGCATGGCTCCTCGCGCGCCTCCCCTCTCCCAATTATTTATACTAATAGCCTTATCCTTTAACTCCCCTAACAATGGTGCCTGCGCGCTCAAGCGTAATTATCCCAACCCTCCATGACTATGCGCAACAGCTCCTGCGGTCCCGCTATTCGTGCTGTCCCGTCCCTCCCCTGCTTGCCCCGTCGACCCGTGGGGGTGTGTGTGGGGGGAAAATGCACCTCAACCGCGGTGGCCGAATGCCCCATGCCGCGACCACACCATATTACGGCTGGTCGCAGCGCCGCGGCGCAACGTAGCACGGGGGAGGTCGTCCAATTCCCTGATCGCCGGAAACCGTGAGAGTTAACCCCGATAGGGGTTTCTCGGATAAAAACCGGTCGGCCAGGTGACCTCCCCTCGGAGCTCTATGGGGGGGGGGGAATGCGTGCGGGTGTGTTCGTGTGAGGTGAGGTGAGGGGGACGCGGGGTTGGCTCCGTTGCTTGGTGGTGGCGAAGTCGGGGGTTTGGGCGCCTGCCGAACGGCTTCGTGGCGGCGGCATCACATAGCCCCCCGAGGTGCCAGTCCCCGTCCCGGGTTGACTGGAGCACCTCGCTTGGGCCGCGCCCACGAGGAAACGTTGCGGGGTCCGGGGGATCCGTCCGGACCTGGTGGCTGGCCTCGGGGCGGGTGGTTCCGTCCTCTGTAGCTCCTGCGGCGGTCTCCTCCTCCACTCCAGCGGCTCTCCCCGTCCTCCGGCACCTGTGGGCTGGGGCACAAACTCAGCAGCGGAAGGGTTTAGTGGCCGTCGTCCGCGTCTTCTCCGGACTGGATCGGGGCGTCTCGGGGGCCCGGCGGGGCCCATGTAGTGTGCGAGGCCCCCCAACACGAGGGGTGCGGGTACTCCGGGATTTCGGGGCCTTCGGGTGACGGGGTCCTCTCTCGCCGGGGCCGCTTTCCACGGTTTTAAGCGGCGGACGTTGACCACCGTCTCTCGATCCCTCTCCCCGCCATAGATTAGTACCGTCCAGGGGGATATCTGCCGCACCACGGTCCAGGGTCCCCGCCAGTAGGTCGTCAGTTTCCCCACCTGCCCGGCCCCGACGCGAGGGGTGTGTAGCCACACCTTAGCACCTGTCAGGAATAAGGGGGGTTCCATGCGGGGTCGGGTGCCCTGTTCCTGCCGCCGATGCGCGGCTTCCCCTTGCGGGTATGCTCGGCCTCGGGCTTCTCGCAGGGTCTCCAACAGGTGTTCCACGGGGCGGCTTCCCTCCTCCGGCTGGGGGGAAGGGACGCCGAATAGCAGATCTGCGGGTAAACGAGACTCACGGCCGAACATCATTAAAAACGGGGTTTGTCCCGTCGACGTGTGTACGGTGGTGGCGTAGGCGAAAAGGGCGTAGGGGAGGTGTTCGTCCCAATCCCGTTGATTTGCGGCCGCCATACGTTTGAGTTTCCCCGCTAGGGTCTGATTCATGCGCTCCACCATACCGTTCGCTTGGGGGTGGTACGCTGTGGTTCGGTCCTTCTGGATTCCGAACTCTCGGCACAGTGCCTGGAACAACTCGGCCTCGAACTCGCTACCCTGGTCGGTGAGGACTCGTTCTGGGATCCCGTGCTTAAGTACGTAGTGTTCCACGAATGCCCGGGCCACCACCAAGGCCGTTTTATCAGGGATGGCCACTGCCACGGGGTAGCGGGTGAAATACTCTACTGCGACAAGGATATATCGGTTGCCTCGATGGGATCGCGGGAATGGCCCCTGTAGGTCAATCCCGACCAGCTGATTCGTGCGGCTGACGCGGAACGGCCTTAGGGGCACCTGGTATCGTGCCGGTTTCGGCCCGCACTGCTGACAGGCGCGGCAGCCCTGTACCCAGGCCGCCACGTCTTGTGCCAATTTGGGCCAGAGATACTGGCGACGCAGGGTCTCTCGAGTGCGTCGTTCCCCATCGTGGCCCCCGAGTGGGTGGTCATGCACCAGCCGAAGCAGCTGGGGTCGCACCTGGGCAGGAACACAGATGCACCCCGGCTGGCCGGCCTCGGTTAACTCCCGTACCACTCCGTTCTGCACACACAACCGGGCATACAAACCGCTCCAGGGTCCTGGTAGGGCGCTCTTTTCCTCCCGCAGGGCCGCCTCCACTGCCGCCAGATCGGGATCTCGCTGCTGGGTCTGTCTCAGCTGCTCGTCGTTCAGGCCCGGGAAGGCGCAGCCGACGTCCTCCTGGATCCGTCCGATCGGGTCCCGAGCCGCGGGTCCCGCGCTTGCCGGGCGGTCGACGGGATCCTCGGTGCCACCTGTGAGGGCCTCTGTGGCGCACACTGCACTCTCTCTCGCTGGGGGGGGGTCAGTGGCCGCGGCCGCTCGGGGGTCCGTTGCCTGCCGGCAGCGTCCCCCCGTGAAACACGGGCAGGCCTCCTCCGCCCTTGTCTCGGCGTACACCGTGGGTCGCCTCGACAAGGCGTCCGCGTTTGCATGCGTCCGGCCAGCCCGATACTCGATTTGCAGGTTGTACTCCTGCAACTGCGCCAACCACCGGGCCATCTGCCCCCGCGGCTCCTTGAATGTAAGAAGGAACTGCAGAGCATAATGGTCAGTGCGTACGCGACATCTCCTGCCGTACAAATACGGCCGGAACTGTTTGCATGCGAAAATCACGGCGTACAACTCTTGGCGGGTCACGCAATAGTTCAGCTCGGCCCCACTCAAGGTCCGGCTGGCGTACGCGATGACTCGTTCCGCCCCATCCTGTACCTGTGACAACACCGCGCCCAGCCCGCTGCTGCAGGCGTCGGTGTCCAAAATAAAATCGGTGGTAAAATCGGGGAAAGCGAGTGTGGGGGCGTGGGTGAGGTGGTCTTTGAGAGTGGTGAAGGCCGTCTGGCAGGCCCCCGTCCACTGATAGGGGTGCTTAGGGGAGGTGAGTTGGGTGAGGGGGCGTGCAATCTCGCTGAATCCCTTTACAAATCGACGATAATAGGTGGCGAGCCCCAAAAATGATCTGATCTCCGTCAGATTCCTTGGCCGTGGCCACTCCACTACGGCGCGTACCTTCTCCGGATCGGTGTGCACGCCTGCCTCGCTGACGCGATGCCCGAGGTACCCCACCTCGCGTTGTGCGATGTAACACTTACGTGGCTTGAGCTTGAGATGAGCCGCTCGCAGTCGCTGGAACACCTCTCGAAGCCTGGACCAATGCTCAGACAAAGATCTACTGAACACTATCACATCGTCCAAGTAAATCAGGCACTGTTCCCATTGCAAGCCCCGCATCACCAACTCCATCAGCCGCTGGAACGTCGCAGGCGCATTGGTGAGTCCGAACGGGAGTACTCGAAACTCGAATAGTCCCATCGGGGTGGTGAATGCGGTTTTCGGCCGATCCTCCTCCGCCATCTCCACCTGCCAGTACCCGGACGCGAGATCGAGTGTGGAAAAATACCGCGCTCCGGCGAGGCTGTCGAAGGTGTCGTCGATGCGGGGTATGGGGAAGGCATCGCCGAGCGTGACTGCATTTAGTTTACGGTAATCGACGCAGAACCGGGTTGACCCATCCTTTTTCGTTACTAGTACCACTGGGGCTGACCAGGGGCTCGCCGAGGGCTGAATTATGTTATCGCGAAGCATGTCCCCAACTGCCTCTTTGATCTGGGCGCGTTCGGGTGCGCCCACTCGGTACGCAGGGAGTTTGATGGGTCGGGCTGCACCGGTGTCAATTTGGTGCTTAACAAGATCGGTCCGACCCACGTCCGAGTCGTGTTCACTGAATACGTCGGCATACTCCCGCAGTAACTCGCGCAGCCGATCGGCCTCTCCCTTAGGTAAATCCGCCCATGGTACATGTAACGCGTCGAGCAGGGGAACGACCTCGGCTCGGGGAGTCGGGCCGACTCGCCAGGCCAGGTCCTGGTCACCCTCAGGACGCCCGGGGTCCTCAGCCCAGAGTGCAAACACCGAGTCGTTAGAGTGGCGTGCGTGCAGGGGGTGTACGGTGGCTATCGGGGTGCGCCGCCGCAGTATCGCTGGGGTACTGTGGGGGTTAAACATCCGCATAAACAATCGGTCCCCATCTGCGTTTACCAACGTGGCGGATCCCACTATCCCATACCGTTTTGCCAACTCCGGGTGAGGAGTTAGCATTACCTCTCCTGATGGTCGGAGCGCGGGGTCGGTGGGGGATGTTGCCACCGGCACCAGCATCTCGGTGAGCGGGCCGATGGTGACTGCCGTCGCCAGGATAGCGACCACAGGTGCGAAGCGGGGGCGCGTTGGTTCTCATCCCAGGAACGGTATCCGCTCGCCGTTGCTCTCCATGGTGGCGCATCGCTGGCGGGGTTGCACGTTGAGTCCCAGCCGTTCTAAGAGGTCGGTACCTGCGATACACTCGTGACACAACGCACTCGACACGTAGAACTCCTGGCTGCACACCTGACTGCCTATGCGGACCTCTAGGGTGGCTCTCCCCAGCAGCCCCATTCCGGCTCCGCTCGCCGTGTGCAGCGCGCGGTCCGGTGCCTGCAGGTGACGCACGTCGACCCCGATCGCGCTGCAGTGCGCTGCGCTCACGAGCGAGGCCACCGCCCCCGTGTCCAGCAGAATTCGGGTACGCACTCCGTTTACCTCCCCTTCCACCAGCGACGTGGCCCCCGTGATCCCCGCCACCAGCTCCCGTAGCCAGTCGCCAGGAGTCACCGTTTCCGTGGGCGTTGTTGCTGGAACCTGTGTGGAGATCACTCGCTCGCCATTACTCTCATCATCGTCTATTTGTATCGGGACCGCGTCGATTGCACCCCTAGTTGGTCCGCTCTCTAGGGGGCGTTGGAGTTTTAACCCCCGCGTCTGCCTAGCTCGGGTGATTTCAGGACAGTCCCTCATTAAATGCCCTCGGCGATCGCACATATAACATGCCCGGGGAGCGGGGGCGGTTCTGTAGCGGGTCCCCTGTCCGCTCCCTCTCCCTCCCCCAGTACGCAGTTGTCCCAAATCGGACTCTAATT
Organism: Lampetra planeri; assembly: GCF_965212315.1. Taxonomy (NCBI): domain Eukaryota; kingdom Metazoa; phylum Chordata; class Hyperoartia; order Petromyzontiformes; family Petromyzontidae; genus Lampetra; species Lampetra planeri. The sequence goes on from NC_136119.1 coordinate 7,858,944, forward strand.
GGGACACCCTCCCGGCTAGTCCCCCTACTGTCGAGCGTAGTTCCCCCATCTCAGTCTCAACGGTACACTGTAGCTTAACCATATTTCGGCTCATTTTATCGTCTATTTGGGTTACCCTCTCACCTACTTGGTTTATCATATCTCCCATACCGGCTTGTAACCCAGCTACCCACCCCGGGGTTTTCTCGCTGGGTCTCTGGGGCTCCCTTGCCCGTCCCCTTACTGCGATGGCGATCTCTTCCTCTTCGTCGGAAAGTAGGCTCGCTACGGCGCACTCTCGTCCCCTCCCTCGAGGCTGCGCGCGCTCACCCGAGAGTTTCTCGCATTTGCGCGCGCGCTCGACGAGGGTGTTAAAGGAGAGGCGTGTACCGTCGACATTTGGCTGCCACCACGAGGTGTGTGCCAAATATCGCTGGATTTTACCAGCGGCGAGGCCCTCAATTATTTTGGCCTCGTACTCTGGGTACGCGAGCTGGGTCAACATGCGTACATCCTCGGCGTAATCTCGTAAATCTTCGCCGGGTTGGCGGCGGCGTGCCTCTAAGGCCGTCTGCGCATCCTCCTCGTCATAGGCGCCGAAGCGCCGTTCTAGTTCGCACATTAATTTTTCCCACTGGGTTTGTGCGCTTGCGGGCAACGCTTCTACAAAGTCTGCTGCCCGCCCATCTAAATGTAGCTCTAACTGCTGCAACGCCTCCTCATCTGACCACCCATTAACCTTTTTCGCTCCCCTGATGCTGCGGGCAAACGATTTCCATGTTGGAATTCCTTTGCCCGTAAATGTGCATTTGATTTTAATCTGGGTTGGGGGGCCTCTTTCCCTTGGGGGTGCGGGGGATCGTCCCGTTTCTGACACCACTGTGTGGGGGTCGCTAGCCCCCGAGATCCCTCCCTCGATAATGCTAACGGCCGGGCTAGCATCATCAATTGCCCCCCCGCTGCTAGGTTCCTCACCCGTGGCGTGGGAACCATCGCCCGAGGATTCCCCTCCCCCGCGGGTCCGCGTAGCCGGCATGGCTAATTACCGAGTAGTATTCTGCCCCTCCCTACTACGATACCTCCCTGTCCTAATCGCGCGCCTGCAACCCACACGGAGCGAACGTACGCACGCCCACACACACACACGCCGCTCCGCGCACTCCAACTCAACTCGCGTTATGATCGCGCACCTGTATCGCACACGGGGTGGTCGCACGCACACACGCGCAGCTCCCCACGCGACACACTGCTCAACAAGATCACGCGAGACCACGCTTCGCTATTAATGATTTATTATATGCTACCTGCGAATTGATGTGGAATCAGTGAGTCGACGAGGCTGGCCTATTCCACCCGAACCTGTACCTATTCCCTATGTATCGGCTTACGCTACCCTACTTCACCTCCCCACTCACTGTTTGGTGCCCGCGGTGGTTCGCTGCTCCCGGTGCTAACAGCGCACCTCGATGCGTCGCACGGACGTCCGGGTCGCTGGCTGGAGCTGCTGCGGGTCCGCTGGCCTGGAGAGAACCGTCCGATTTCCCCTTTGCGCTTCCCATTTATCCTGATTCCCGGACCCCTACCCCCTTCCCACGCACCGTGCGCCTTCGCTATGCTAATTAATCCTTTGTCCGCGCGGCGTGAACTCCAAACAATGGCACGCGCCCCCCTCGCCCGGGCCAGGCAGCTCCGCGGTGCCTTTGTTCCGCTAATCAATGAGCGACCTGCACGGCGCAAATTCCAATCAATCCTTTTCTCACGCAGGCCCCCCTCATCGAGGTTCATGCGGCGGTGTCCATCACAAAGGCCCGTCGTGGGAAGCTGTGCATGGCTCCTCGCGCGCCTCCCCTCTCCCAATTATTTATACTAATAGCCTTATCCTTTAACTCCCCTAACAATGGTGCCTGCGCGCTCAAGCGTAATTATCCCAACCCTCCATGACTATGCGCAACAGCTCCTGCGGTCCCGCTATTCGTGCTGTCCCGTCCCTCCCCTGCTTGCCCCGTCGACCCGTGGGGGTGTGTGTGGGGGGAAAATGCACCTCAACCGCGGTGGCCGAATGCCCCATGCCGCGACCACACCATATTACGGCTGGTCGCAGCGCCGCGGCGCAACGTAGCACGGGGGAGGTCGTCCAATTCCCTGATCGCCGGAAACCGTGAGAGTTAACCCCGATAAGGGTTTCTCGGATAAAAACCGGTCGGCCAGGTGACCTCCCCTCGGAGCTCTATGGGGGGGGGGGAATGCGTGCGGGTGTGTTCGTGTGAGGTGAGGTGAGGGGGACGCGGGGTTGGCTCCGTTGCTTGGTGGTGGCGAAGTCGGGGGTTTGGGCGCCTGCCGAACGGCTTCGTGGCGGCGGCATCACAGTAACACACCAGGAACTCCTCCTTTGTATTGTACAGCAGTGGACATCATGTTGGTGTATGCTTTAATGATTTAACGGGATGAATCAGCGACATTCCCTTTATTTTCAGGGACTTTAACATCAATACATATGTTCTCATGTCCTCTAACAAAGCAAAATGTGGTTGTCAATCTTAAACTGGCACTCTGTGCTTGCAGAGAATAAATACATTTACGCACATGTTAGCAAAGGCAGTATATATTGATAATATATCTGCAGTATATAAAAAAAATGCCTCACATTTATGGTGAATATATTTATTTAGCAATCTTCCAGGTATATGTTCTACGTCTATATCTGTAGAATACAAAAGGGTAGCTACATTCAATGGAGTGGCCTTGCCTGTTAGCTATTGATGGAGGTCACCTTGTGAATATTTTGCTGAAGTGTGTCCTCCAGTGATTAAAATGTGGCAACGGCTTTGTGACCACAAGCTCGCGTATGGATTTTCTGTAGGAACCAAAGATTGCCATAGCAATTATATGGCAGCACAACACGAGTGGTTTTGTATGAGCAGGTGTCATGGTCAGTTTTGGGCAGATAGCGTCCATCTAGCCGTGCAGGATACAAATGTTTACTAATATTGTGTGTATGTGTGTGTCACTGGCTTGTTATGTTTGAAACTGATGACCAATGTAACAAATGGACACAACACAGAATTCCTAAATCATTCACTGGATAGATAATCGAAATATATTCCAAGTATAAGTCACTGTCAAGACACAATATTTGTTGGGGCGCTAGTCGGACCTTGAACATTGTTATACGAATGTGCAGACGCCACCATGTAAAGAATGATTTAATATCATGGCAATGCTGGGTTAGGCTAGATCGCAGTGATACCAGTCACAAGTGCTTACCAGTGAGCTTCCACAGTAAGTTTTTATTTCAAAGCCTTACAACCGACCAGATCAATGTGATATGATTGTATTTGTAACATTAAACATACCCCAATGGCCAATGGTGGGTGTACCACTGCCATTTTTGACGGACTAAGGTGAATTCCCAGCACTAGTGGATTTATTGGCGGTAGAAAAGTTTCCAAATCACTTCAACGAATAAAAAAAAATATCCCACAGATAATTGCTAACATGATTTTTATGGACCGCTACTCCACTGTGGTTTAAATGGGGTTGGTAAGAATTGCTCAACTTGCACATTTTTTCCCCTTTTGTATGTTTTACATTATAGCAACTCTCCCTGCTTCAAAAGATTCTTGCACTGCCCAGATGTTATCGCTGGAGATGATAGGACACGGACAAACCACCCTTGCCCAAATATGTCAAAAGAATGTTGCTTTCAAATTGCTGTGCCATGAAAATGGCATTCATTTGCCGTCGGTATACTATTGAACAAATTAGTGAGGTGTATTAATGCAATAATTGTCGTGTTTGAATAACGTTTTGTTTGTTATATAAGTGTTTAAATTGAAATAATCTTGGAACCACAGACAGGAGTCTGACTTGACTCCAGTGCTATGTGACGATGAGAATCCTGTCGAGATTGGCTCGTAATTAATAGCACGGTTGGTTATACACAGTGCGAAAGAAGTTAAAAATACATAGACATACTGTGCCAAAGACACCCTCTACTCCAGCTCCTTGTTATACTGATCAGCTGCGCCGCACCCCGAGTTGAACACGAGGCCATAAAACACGTAAACTACCTTTGTAGAGGTCCAAATACAGTGGCAAGGTCTCCACTGCCTCACATGAGAGAGAGAAAGGCTACTTGTCTTTCTCAAAGGAAAGATCAGATTACAAATTAAACAAGTAATTCGTATACATTGCTCAATTCATGATGTTAGTATATCCAACGCATGCCACCACTGAACTTGCGGGCAGACCAGTGGCAAGGGCACCGTGTGTGCTTCACGTCGGCCCGGGTGCGATCGCTCGCGGCTCTTGGAAAGCCGCTCCATCATCACGAGCTGTTACGACGTCGAGACAAACGCGTCACCACTGAACATGGAGAGTGGGAAGGCGGTGGAAAAAGTAGAAGAGGAGAGAGAAGCTGTGACACAGGTGGAGTAAGTCAATAGCAATAAGCTGCCGGGGAGCTTTAGGAGTTCAAAAGGTGAAATAATGCGGCAGTGGAGCTGTGTTAAGGAGATCTGAAGTTTTGCCGTTTGTTGAAGAGGGAACGTGTAAAGAGTAAGTTGGTGAATAAGTGGAGATCAGAGTCATAATATGTATTTAGACTGCAGGAGGAATCCGATGAGCTCTAAAGATATTTTTTCACAGCTGTCCAGTGTGGGCAGATCAGCGAGTTACAACAGGAAACAATACAAGAAAAACGATCGGAGTGTAAAATAGAGAAATGGTAAGCAAGGCACTGCGTACAAATCAATAATACATTCATTTATTATGTAGGTCCGATTTATCAAGATTGGGCTTGGCAGAAAAAAACACAAAACAGTCCCAGACCACACCAATATAACGCCACACAGCAATAGTTCCTCTATAAAATGGCACATTAACACTGAGCTATCGATACACAGATAATGATGAAAGTTGCAAATCACATTTGCAAATGTGATTGTATCCAGCACTGATCTTCTGCTTTAGGATATTTTTTTAAGGTATATTTACGACGTTCGGAGAGGAATTAAGGTTGTTGTTGTTGTTCCAAAACGTTGGTGCCGCAACGGCAAAGGCGTTGACACCCATTCCCATTCTTGTTCTAGGGATAGTTAAAAGGCAATTAGATGGACGCCAATAAGATGGACCCCGTAAGTACGACTCAAGGAGAAGGTCCACAACGAGGAGGTAACACCTCCCGCACTGAACTGTGCCAATCAAGGCACACGTCGCAATGAACACGAGTGAAAGAGTGACTTTATAACTATAAGTTGGTGGACCGTCATCGGGAGGTGATGATATCTGCCCAGCTGTCACCTTGACGGGGGGGAGAGAGAGAGTGTTGTGCCGTCCACACCCACTTCGTCATCAGAGTTCAGCACTGACAGCAGCGGCGGCAGAACCACTATTATGTTGGCCGTGTTGCTGTCGTGAACTTCGATCGGCAATCCACCTGGCCAGGAGGAGGCATCGTTGCGGGCAAGAGAAGACGCCTGCTTGTCGACTGCGAATAAGGATAACCGGACTGTCTTCTATCTATCTTCTTCTATCTTCTTCTATATATATAAAAGTCAAAAATAGTTTGTGTGTGGGTTTGTGGCGGGGTTTGTGGGTTCGCGCGCTTGCGAAGGATTTGGCTCTCCAATGGTGGGGTTTACGTAAAAATAAAAATAGCCAGGTACCACGCCGTAAGCCCTGCCGTGAGCAACCGCTATTCCTTTTTCACATCCGTCAACTTTTAATTAGTTTCATTAGCGATTTAGTACGATTTTTGTGCGCTTTCTTTTTTATCTATTTATTTATGACACGTGCAGGACCATACCAACTCACGTGCCTTTTGTGTGGGGGACGGCCCATGCCAAGTCGCATGCCTTCGGTGGGAGTGAGGGGGACATTTTCTTTTGCGTTAAAAATGCTATTAAAATACACTAAAAGCTCAAGTAAATTTTTCACTGTGTGATGTTCACCCTGTAGATATTACTGCAGAGCGGCCGGGGTGATCGTGGCTGGGGGGGGGGGGGGGGTCAGGGGTAGCAGCCCAACTCCAGCCTGCCAAGGTGCCACCTCGGCCGGCTGGACAATCTAGTAAAGGCCAGAGGCTCTGCACGGGACTAGGCCTCACCTCGCCACTCTGTCAGGTGAGTACTTTGTGCTATAGAGTCGATAAATACTGCTATAGAGTCAGCATGTATTACTGTAGTGATAGCAGGTACCACCACAGTCAGTACGCACTGCTGTTAGCTGGGTATATAAGCTAGTGCTCTATAAAGTAAATTCGTCAATACGAATCACAACTACTTGAGGCCTGTGGTATGAAGTCCTTAATTTTGAGTCGTGCATATACATTAACTACTTTCGACATTGAAATGGTTTACGTCGAATGCTTTTGCATTAATACCAATACCTTTGTAACGGTATTATAAGTCGTATCGAACACCACTGCAAAGTATGATCTTGAGTTTTGATTGTGGTGTGCTGATCTTTAAAGGTGTATTGAGAAATTTTGATTCTGCTACTGATGCTCCTGCTGTTATGGAGTGATTCATGCAGCCAGCTATGGCTGCGGGGTTTGGTCGTACATGTTATGTATATCGTTTGTTGTAGGATTTGAATCACAGTTCCTATGATCATTGTTACATTGTTTTTGTGGCTTTTATTTTGGTGATTTTGAGGTCGGTTTCGTCTGGCCATGGTTGTTTGTTGTAGTACAGAGTTGGCCTGATAACTTTAATCTACATTGTCTTATGGTTGTTATTGTTTGACATGCATCCCACTGGGATTTTTGCACACAGCATTGAAATGCGGTGTTTTTTCTGGAAGACTTTGCTGTTTTTTACAGGATTTTTTTCTGTTGCGTGTAGTCACTTTAAGATGTTTCTTGTTCATTTTTTTGTTTTGTTACGGTTACACCTGAGTCAAGAGCCGCATGGCTCACAGGGTTATACCTAATAAATTGAGAAAATGAAAAAATGAATGTATTACAACTAGCCTTTTGCCCGTCCAAGGAGAGGTGTATTGTAATTAATCTGAAACTTGCAAGCGAAAAGCAGACTGCGACGTGATATTCATTGCATTAATGCGTGTGAAATTTGTAAGGGTGTGGTGAAACAGACCTATTTAATTTCAAGGTTATAATCCCTTGTTCATCATGACGTCCTTTTTACTTTGATGTCTCAACAGTGTTACGGAGATCGCGTGACGTGAGGGTTCTGCCTCTGTAGTGAGGGTTGTAAGTTGACGCCGAGGAGGGGGGAGGAGGCGCCTCGCCTCCCATGTGGAGTGACGTCAGCCAGTGGGATAGCGAACTTCATGGCTCTCTTTTCCCCTCTGTACCATCCTACAAAACCACATTTATTTCACCCATGACTCATGTGTAATGAGATTCTCGCAACATTTTTCATATATGAGATATGTTTTGAACAACATTTAAAATTGTAAAACATTTTAAGATTTTTCAATCACATTTATTTTTTACATATTGTAGAACATAAAATTCCCAGCAACAATTGTCCATCTTACCTTCCAGAGTTTTTTTGCATTGCTCGCAGGGAAAATGAGGTGCCCAGGATTTGTCTTGATCCCCGACAAGCATACCAAAATATGCCTTGTAGACCTCACACATTTTAGCAGATGCTTCCACAGAGTATTTTTTCACTCTTGTCTTGATAAATTGGCCACAGACATAGCAAACTGCGTTTGCCAGATGCTTGCAGCCTCTTGATGCCATCTCAGAAAAATGCAGATATGTATCCACTTAGGCAGCTGGAGCTAAGCTGAACTGGTGGGCTTAAGGCCCTTGTATTTATACTAAAATTTATATTACTGGAAAGTTCTAGAATGTTCTAGAAGTTACTCCAAGTTTACTCAGCACTGACTCTATCTGGAATGTTTGGGAAAATAGGTACATTTCTAAATATCACTGTCCTGGTCACAAAAGCGAAGTTTGTGTGGAATAATAGACATTTTCTGTACTTTTGAGGCATAAGCAAATCGAAAATAGCACTTACTACCCAGGAACAAAAAACAATTGTTACACAGTGGAATTATGATGAGGGGGTGTCCATTTGGAAGACTCACCTGCTCATGATTATTAATGAGGGGGGCTGTCCGATGTGGAGTGACGTCACTTGCGCATGATTATTAGTGAGGGGGCGGGGGGCAGTACTCCATAGTGAGTGACGTCACCCGCTCATGAGGAGGGGTGGGGGGTTGTCCATTTGGAGGACGTCACCTGCTCATGAATATTAATGACGGGAGCTGGTCAATGTGGACTGACGTCATGAGCGTTAAGGACATTCCTGGGTGATTATAGTAGGTATATCACCAGTAATCCTGGAATCTACACAAACTCCAATGTGTTTTCCAGCTGTGGCCCTATAACACACATCTCCAAATTATTTTGTCAAATTGTGTGTGCAGTGACTGACTCAGAGACACTAAGAGTAGGAGGCACTCTGTTTATTAACACGGCCTAACCGTTAACACTTGGAAACTACGGTTCCCAGTCAGGACAGCTGGTAGACTGCCTGACTGGCGACGCCGAGATGGTGAAGACGGAGACGACGGTGAAGACTCCAGCAGCACGACGGGATTCCACTCCAAACGACAGCCCCGAGCTCTCACTCAGGGCCCCCTTTTATGCTCCCAGCGTGGCCTCGCTCCGCCCCGGCCACGCCCCCTCTCTAGAACCTGCCAGCGGGTTCCCGGGCTTCCCCCACGTGCCCCTTCTGTAAACTTTCCCCAGATATCCCCTCTGATGTATCACGTGGCCTACTGACGTCAGGGCTGCTGTAAGCCGCAGATCCCCTTCTCCACCAGCAGCCAGCGCTATGCTACTACATAGCTAATTCTATGTCACTACATATGTGACTTTTATTATCCTCATTGTGTCTGAAGCCCCACCTGATCGCGTTCTTCATTACGTTTTTCAATCACTTCTTGACGTTCCAACTCTTGTCGACCAGAGCACGTGTACCTGGGGCAGTTATTGAAGGCACCACTGGGATGAGAATGATGTCACAGAGGGGTAGCTGAGAGCAGGTTGCAGTGTTTTTTTTTTAAACCGGTCTTAATGATGAAAAGCAACATACCAACGTGACTTCAGAAGAATTATTTTTTTTGCTAATTGATTGTGTATATTGCCTCATGTGACACGTGTAACATAAACATTTACAATGAAAATTTAACAAAAGTTGAAAAGTGCATAGAAGCTTGAGGAAGGACATGCACGCTTGAAACTACGCAGAAAGAGGAATACATAGATCAGAAAACAAATACAAGTTATAATTAGATCGACTGAAACAATTACAGAAGCTTGGGGCAGAACTTGTCACGAGGATAGTGAAATGGTGGCCGAGCTTTATTACAGAATGCCAGCCAAGGTAGGGAACTCACCAGAGGGGATTACACTGCGGAGATGGAGAACATTAAATTGGGCCATGTAAAGGAGGGAGAGATATTTTGAGAAGTGTGATACGTTGGATTGGCCTTCATCCAGCAGTTCGATAGAACATGACCAATATTCTTTGGGTCTTTCAGTAAAGCCACGTAGATAGAAAAATAATAAAAATAATATTATTATCAAAAGACCCAAAGAATATGAATTACTGCAGTCACGAAAGCTTTAAGTCAAGATTTAACATGACTAATGACAATGCTGGAAGATCTATGCATCATACTACGAATGCCTCGGTACTGTCTGGATATTGTTGTCCTTCCACACACCTCCGATTAGCATGGTTAGCTACGTACGGTGCGAAAGAAGTTCAACATACATACATTCAAGGAACAAGATACGTTTTGATTGAATTCACTGTAATATGGTATTGCCCAATTCAGTACTGTACTACGATCTTGCAATTTATTGCTTACGCAGACAGAAGGGGCCTCGACTGGAGGCAACTCTAGAGCCACACTCGAGGGTGCTTTGGTCTACTCTTCCACGTTGGCCTTACGTCTGGAAAGATTACCCACACTTTACCCCACCACACTCGACTTGCCGATCGACTTATAACAATTGCTTTTTCAACATTAATGGCCATGCTAGAAACACTATTGGCATTTCAACAAATAACATTTTTGAATAGTATGTGCCACATATTCGTTGGTTCATATAGAACGATCTTATTATTTTAATCTAGCGTAGACCACGGAGAATTATTTATCCTGATAATTCTTGGCAACCAGAGGGATTCGCATGAGTGATTGAAGTACACGGTGTTGAGTGCATTCTTGAGCAGTTGTCGACCATGGGTACGTTTCCCTCGTAGGAAAAGCTGTGTAATGTAATTCAGGTCCTTCCTACATTGTAAAGCAGAATAATAATGGTCACAAGCAAGCTTTGGCAAACACAGCCAGATGTTGGACTATCCAAGAAGGCAGGTGAAAAGGATTGCAGAATCTTAAGCTTGGTACATCTGACAATGTTATAGTTAAACATCAGTAGAGGTGATTTGTTATCCATCACAATTAAATGAATGACTGCTTTGCTGGCATTTACATTTTTTTTTTCAAAAGCCACAATTTTCCTAAATTCTAACATATATTCGCAACATTTACACGGACTATAAGACGGAATGTATTCAACAGTTGCATTTTACAATCGTAAACTCTACCAACCATTGAAACTAAAATAATCAACTAGTTTTGCAGCTTAATGGATTACAACGCAAAATAATCCCACAGCCCTAAAGAGTTATATTTAAGCTTCAGTGACCAATTGGCTTCACACTGCAACACCCATTTAGTTGTAAAACATGCCATGACCACAAAATGTAAATACAAATGTATTTGGGGTCAATGAAATTAAATAGCATCCACAGATTATGCTTGCGCATGAAACGTTTAAGCCTGAGTGTATCACATTTATGCAGATAAACTAAAAGTGTCTCGTTTACAAAAAAAAAATCTCTGTATCCCTTCAAAACGCACTCGGGAGCATGCCCAGTCACCAGCCAACTATAGGATTGCGATGCTTGTCTGCGATCTAAATAATTTTGCATACGTATTAGTGTATTTTTGCATTGCTTATTAAAATAAATCAGTCTCATTTGTACAATTTTTTTGGTGAAAGATGTATTAGCCTCGATGTAACTCGAGCACATCATGTGTGGTGCCTGCTTGCTCTCCCAGGCCCTGCTGTGGCTCTGTCAGCGTCCACGAGGACGCGTTCGTCTCTCTTGACAATGGAGTGTGCTTTAAACCGTCTCTATTTCAGCGTTTCGAGAGATGTGGTTCCATTTAGGCGCTGCACAAATCCAGTGGCGAGATGTTAACTACCTCGCCTGGTATACAGGCCATGGGTTCGATCCCGACTCTGACCCATGTATGTTTGGAGTTTGCGTGTCTCTATCCGTGGTCACGTGGATTTTTTCTCCGGGTCCTCCGGTTTTTCCCTCCACATTTAAAAACATGCGTTTAGAGTATTTGGCTGTTAAACATTTTCACATAAGCCACTTCGTTGAGCTATCATTTGTGGCCAGGTCACTTGTGAAGAAGATATATAGCTCAGCGGGCCTTACCTCGTAAAATATAAAGATTGATGGTAGTTTTAGTTTACAATATTAATCTACCCCTTTTCTCACCACAGTCCCTGTTCATGTTATTCGTGTGTATTTTTTAAAGCGCTTTGATATTAAGTTTCATGCAAACACTAAATAACTGAAAATTCGCGATTCTTCTTCGTTACAATATGCACATCGGGGAAAAAATATTTGTACATGTGCGTTTCGATGCACATACCGTATGAGCCTTGAGAATCGATATCGATGGATCATTATATATCCATGCAATAGTATAACAAGGTAACCAACAATTCAAAGGTATATGCAGTGTTTTTTTTTATTGAGTGGAGCATTAATTTGCATTGTTACAAGCATACAGCGGTTGATAAAGCTTTTCACTCAAATGCTCAAAGGTGCTGTGTGCGGTCTTTTGAAAGCATTAATGAAAAAAAGTACCCCCACCATGTATTATAAATACAGTACAGTACACGTGTGCAAATATATTACCAAGGGTCTTGCGTAAAGTTCAAATGTATTAATTTATTGAAATTACCCGTTTTAATCATGGATGTTTTATGTCACCACGGCCGAGGTGAGGGCTGCTTCCCCCAATTCCCCAGGTAATGCATCAATCATACATGGGATGCAACCATCTACACTTCCAAGGAATTCTCCAGCTCATCACTTTTGCATTTCCTTTCCTTGATTGGTGCTTTGCACATTTTTTTTACCCGACTGTTTATTAACCCCGAGGCAAGAATTCCCAACGAGCAACCTTTTTTTCTTTCAACGATAATTGACCCGCTTCATGAAAGTTTTATACCGAAGTGTTATTAATATTGATGTTAAAATGTAGTAACCTGTATGGAAATGACATTTGGCAGGAAATTAGAAACAGGGGGCGGAGCTGTGGCGTAGTGATTAGTGTGCAGTACTGTGTTACGAGCCTGGCGATCGATGTTTGATTCCAGGGCACGGCTAAAATCAGTGGAGTGATATTGGAATTGGTCTTAGCCCCCTCCTTCACAAACCTGCAGACCAGCATGGTGAGGTGTGGTAAACCACCATTGCCAAAACTTTGCTGGGAGGCGTTCATCCAGTAGTGGGTTGATAAAAGGGCTGTACATTATTATGGAATGTTACATATTTCACTAATTATTACACATACCTTCCGTTTAAACCATGGCAAGTCATCACAATGCATGGCAAGTCAACATAATGCATTACAAAATTTACATCCTTGGCAATTCAATGATTATGATCATAGATCGTAATTCGTTTCCTAAATAGTATCTATCATTTTAACCTTTTCGTTTTAATCATACGATGCATCAATAAATGCCCAAATGAAAATGATTCATGTAGAAAAGCCTCACTGGGTCTTAAGACCATTTCACGAGGGTCCTCATGACGTTTGAAAAATGTTAGTGGTGGAAAGTTTTGCACATGGAAGGAAACCAGGGCATGTGTAGAAAACCTAAACGTACGAGGGGATAATGATGTTCTTTTGACATCGCGCCCTTCATGGCGGGGCGTCAGAGCGCTTAACATCATTTCGCACACGTTTTAAAGGGCACCACCATGTGGCAGCTGCTCCCTCTGGGCACAAGGTGACTCAACACCTGGCCTATAAATGGACATTCATCTTCCAATAGAGGGCGATGATTGCTATGTGTAAGTCCAATTGAGTAATTTTGAGGGTAGTTTTCTAATTAGCCAATTTGGATAACGCTAAAAGACAGAGACAAAATCACAAATCGATGTACTGGAGTGTCATCTTCTAGCCAATTCAGCCCATTGGGTTTGGGACATCAGTGATCTATCAACCGTCGTCTCCAAAGCATTGGATTCACCGGTGTATACAATGATGCCTGCTTAAAAAAAATACATTAAGAAAGCCTGATTGTTTCACTATACACGTGCATTAATTAGGCAACGACTTTCATGAGCTGGTCATGAAGCATTTTTGTAGGCTTCTTTTATTTAAGTAGCGAATGTCTAATATTGCCGACAGAGCTGGATCACTTCCATTTGCCTCCTCCAAAGAAGTCTTGAACCCGGCACCTCAGAAGTAAACATTAGAATATCCTGAGCCTCTTCTACATTCAATGTTAATACGAGGGTTGGGAAAGTCTATACCAGAAATGTTTATTCCCCTCACATATACCATAATCCATCCATACGTCCACGATCAATATTCCCCATTCAAATGTAACAATGTCAAGGGTACACTTTTCACATTGGTTGCATAAAAAATATGAACATTTGAACTCTGGGGAAGCATGGCCTCAAACACAGAGCCACGTGGTCATTAGAAGCACACACTCGTAAACATTAGAAATCTATTACATGACATTATGTGCCAAGTAGAAGTGCCAATCTGCCTTCTTTAAAGGTAATGGCAGGACACATCTGGCTAGTTAAATTACAATGTTACATATTGAAAATGTAAACAATGTTTAATGTTGGCTTCTTCCAAATTATTTGAAAGGTGAATTTGAAGAAAGCATTTATTTTGATCGTAGAGAATATGTTCCAGGTTTTATATTTTTGAGATGTGGTCAATTATCAAAACAAATTTGTTACAATTACATTTCTATAAACATTTCCAATGTTTGCTTCATCAGTAATTTAAGATGAAAATAGTCTGCATCATAAAAATGTTGCCATCTCTCAGACGGCTAATTTGAATGATGCCATCACAAAAATCAGCACTGGCTCAGAAATAAAGCAGCAAAAATATAGTAACAACAGCAGCAGCACGGAGCAGTGGTTCATTCCTATTCTTAGGTTTTTTCGGTAAAGTCACGTAGGTAAAAAATTAATAAAAGTAAAATAAAAAAAAAATAAAAATCACGACGTTTCGGAAGCAACACAAGCTTCCGTCTTCAGGTGGAACAGTCACAGCACGACAGCTGTATCACTTGATACTTCGTGATTTTTATTTTATTTTACTTTTATTAATTTTAATTGTTTACCTACGTGACTTCACCGAAAAAACCTAAGAATATGAATAATTGCAGTCACGAAAGCTTCAAATCTAGAATTGGTTCATTCCTGTAATGGGGAAGAATTGTTCGTCTGACATTGTAACCATTAAACTGGCAAAACCATTATCAATCCAGGCTGTGCTACTGAATAACAAAATACCTAGATCACAACCTACAAAGTATATCCAGTGTCTTTCTTATTTGCATAACCCTTGTTCTTTTGATGCATGCACAACATCAGCAACAGTCAGAAATGCAGGCATTGCAATTTCAACAGGACACAGCTGTACAGCATAGCATCATGATTCCACATCATTCCCTATGCATCACAGGGAATTTTTAGCAAAGGAGCGCAAGACAATCGTGAGAAGCTGGCATCAGGAAAACAAAGTCTGCAATTGGTTGGAAGCTTCATTTTCTTCCAGATCCCAGACTCTTAAGAAGTGGCTGATGTTTTTTCTGCAAAGACATATTACATTTTACATCATCAATAAAATCCATTCATATGCACACAAAGGCTGACTTGCATTTTCTAACGTTATGATCAAATGCACTGTATATACATTCTCAAAATTATAATTAATGACCTCGACTCCAGATTTTGGGACAGTGTGTATTCGATATTCACTTATAATGAACTTATATGCACTCTTAAACTGTGATATGTTAAAAAAAACATCGCTTTCGTTTCCCCTAATAGTCATTATATTCATATTTCTGAATGACGAGATGACCACGGCAACACGCCCACAACATCAAAGATGTGCTCTCTGTTCAGCCTGCTTTTCATCTATAAAATTCAATCAACAGCATTATTCCAACGTGTCGATTTAAATATGTGTGCCCCTCTGCAGGTTTCCATCTCAGCTGCATGCAGCTGACAACCTGATATTAACAGCAGAGAACAAAGTCAGTGATATGGAATTTAAGAAAGTATTTTTTTCGCCAAGATCCAAAATCAATGTCACGTTACAGAAGTAGATGTATAATGATGCGAAGAGTATATTGAACATTTTGCACACATTTAACGGACACTGGACCAGAAACTTATTTAATTTAAAGTAGTTTGTATACAAAATGCAAAAAGGAATTACAAAAGCGTAATAATTCATTATCTTCATTAGTAACATTTACTTTTTATTCATGTTAGGTCATGCCAAATGGCTATTTTAACATATTTTCACTGCTGGATGAGAACCTCTCGATGCCGTGTTGTTTGCCCAAACTTCGCCAAACTGGTCGATGAAGGTTCGTGAAGAGTAGACCTAGGACCCGGTTTGAATATCAATAGGCCATAACGTTAGCCTAGGCCGCAAATCAAACTCAGGTCACTAAGTTCATAGCGCAGTGCTGAAACACTGTTCCACAATTTTCCCGAGTTACTGGATGATGCGTTTGAAAATCCCACCGTTTCATGTTGATGTGAGCCTCCAGCTCCCTGGATTTATGAGCGGCAGTGTGCAACACCTGCTCAGGAATGGCAGCCAACCGCGCGACGTTGAGGCCGTAACTCCGAGCGGCTGGCCCTTCTGTAAGCTGATACAAGAAGGTCACCGACTCCAGCCTCTCTCCGTCTTCCCCTTGCACTAGCACATCACACAATGCACAATTTGCCTCGAGCAGAAATGGAAGGTCGAGTTTAAAAATAAATAAATACATTCATGCAACGCACTAGTCAACACCCTCTGGTCTCTAAAATGCCAGCGCTCGGTTTCCAGCGAGATGAATCTGTAATTTACCCAATTAGCGGCAATGAGGTGCCTGGCTGACCTCCGTTTCACTTTGACCAATATGTCACGACGCTTGAGGCAACCGTCAAGCAGGTGCGCGGGCATGATGTCGAGAATGCACAATGCATCAGCGATGTTTGCACAATACGCTTTTTCAACTGTGGCAGCTTTATAATCCGGCTCCTGCCGCCTCAGGTCCATCTGATAAATCGCAAGCTGTTATGACACTGTCACTGATTAGCAACATAGTTACTTTGTGGTAACACCACGTGTTTTTTCTATTTGTTTACACCTAGCCCATTATAAGTGCACAGCAACCTTTTCAGAGTAATAGTTTAGAGAGTATTCACGCCAGCGCCAAATCTGTCGGATCATGACGAATAGTGCACTGGACACACAGGTAATTTCTCTGCTTCATGATTTAATTACTGAATGTGAGATGTAATTTTATAATTATCTAAAACAGGGTTTCAATCTATTAAAATTAGGCTCTTAATTGTATCCATACATAAGCTCAAGTTATTTATTTTAAAACCAGGTGATAAGTCAAGAGACCAGGATAGAGTCTCATTTGCAAGAGTGACCTGGGGCATGATTCAACTAGTAGGAAGCGCTGATTGCTATGTAATTTGCCAATTTAGTAATTTCCAGGTAATGCTGGCACAAATTATTTTGAATGACTACAGGGCATCGATGGCGTGCGCTGTGAAGCAGACTGTGCGTATTGTGGTTATTACACCCACAGTAATAACCAGGGCGGCCGCTGGATTAGAACCGTGAACCTCTGCAACAAGCGACAAACACACTTCTGCTAGGCGATATCACCGCCAAATAAAATACATACGAGATTGTGTACTCACGGACATTCATGCACTACACAATCCTGTGCACATATTGCAATGTCAACCAAGAAGGTAATGGTAGTGCTTTCTCAAAGAAGGATAATACTCTTTGGTTCTTTCGGTAAAGTCACGTAGGTATAAAATATATTAAATCACGACGTTTCGAGCGCAACACAAGCGTCCGTCATCAGGTGGGACAATCACAGCAAGAAACAATTGCTGAAGTGGATAATTAATTAATTCATCAGCCAAATTCAACAATGAATGAAAACTAATGTTTTGGTGCAACCATTATGCCAAAACTTCCTTTCTAAAAGACTTGGCCAACGATCACAAGGAGTAGCACACGAGAGCTCAGTGGATGCATTGCTCGATTTTCTTACCCGTCTCCTCGGGCTCACTGAGAAGAAAAGACATGTGGTAATTGCTGACAATGTCCGGGTTTAGCCTCTCCATTTCACACACAGGTGGGTAGTGTGTAACAAAGAGGGTCAAGCATTGCACCTGCCGGATGGAAGACAACAAAACAGACATGCCACAAAGCAGGTTTTTAAAGATGCGTCAATTAATCAATGAAAATTAACTCTGATGCTCACTATACTTGGATTGTGCATGTCAGTATTGATTTGAGTAAAGTATACAGAAATGATATGCTCATGTTGTTGCATAGGGCACAACATAAATAACATAACATTTTAAACAGACAATAGAAATGAGACGGAACAATGTGGAACATGAGCCAAACATTACACGACAGAGCAAAAATGAGACAGATAATTAATCCAAAGGGACAAAGTACATTTAGACACAACGCATACATGTAAACAGACAAAACACATTTTATTCTTAGGTTGAATCGGGACCCAGAATTGTGGCAAGGCAAATGGGGTGTATCAATGAATGCTTACCGTTTAGTCGATACTTAAATAACATTCTGAGCATTGACACCTTCATCAGGCTGCGCTCCCTGATGAAAATTAGTTGATGATGTGTCAACTATAAACTTAGCATTGGGGATAAGATTAAGTTCTTACTCATGTTTGATTATACAGTGTAGCAAAAAAAAATTGTTCCTGGGTAGTAAGTGTTATTTATAAATTGATTATGCCTCAAAAGTACAAAACATGGCTATACAAAAGCAAAGTTAATAATCCACTCCATTAATAATTATGAATACCTGTGTTCCTCTATTTCCATAGCTCTTGACATTAACTCATTAAATTATGACAAAACATATTTATAAAATAACAATATAAGAGGGCAATCAAGCTATCATTTTAAATGTTACCAATTTATCATACAGTTTAATCCAATATGCATTTAGGTATGTGTATAAACATTGTCATGGATTACTATTGAACACCAACTTAGGCTGTATATTCATAACTCTAGGCAATGCAAATGCTGACGTTATCATAATTGATAAGCACAAGGACTGTCACTTGCAGTGTTTAGTTATTACAATTAAACGCAACTGCATGGAGTTAATGATTTACACAAAATATTATTTTAGCATAACTTTCATCCTTTCACTTAAAATTCACAACTGAGATGCACCCTACATGAAGATCAACTATACAGTTGGCACTGTAATCATTACGGAGGTAAAACAACTCTTCTTAACGCTAGCTTACGCCAGTAACCATCTACACACATTACTCTGGATACTATTTTATATGAAAATAAATGTTTAATCCAATGAACGACACAAGACGTTTTTTTATTTTGTTACAGTGAACCGTCCAGATGGCACGACAGGGATGAAAACATAAAAAATGCAATTCACCAATAAAGCCACAATGGGCTACACGTGTAACCAGAGGGCATTAACTTCATTGCTCGTCAATTTATGGGGGGGGGGGGGGTGGGGGGGAAAGCTCGGGAGGTGTGCAGGAAATGCCGACCTCCTTGACGAAGTACTCCAGAGTGGCGTAAGCGATGGCAATTCCGTCGTGCGTGCTCGTGCCGCGGCCCAGCTCATCCAGGATCACGAGCGAGTGGCGCGTCGCTTTGCGGATGATCTCCGAAGCTTCGCTCAGCTCCTCCATGAAGGTGCTGCGGCCCTTGTAGATGTTGTCTGATGCGCCCATCCTGAACGCAGCGGGTTAGTGGCGGGGCACAGTGCAAGCCAATTAGAATCCACTGGCTGCACCAGTGAGATGTCCTGAAAAAGTGTTAATTGCATTCATCAACGCACACTTTTTACGGCAATCACATTAAAAACAAAAACTGTCCTTGCTCCTTCAACACTGCTAGCTCCCCCAAATGATTACAATCCTTTTTATAAATGCAGGTGATTCCATAAGCACTTAATTGAATGCCCATATGCAATTTTCACTCTAAAATTGAGCTGTCTTTGATGTTTACAGCAGCTTAATAAAATGCTCATAAAATAATTGTAACTATACATCATACAATCTATTCATGTTTCCCGAATACAAATGAATGCAAAAATGTATTAAAATAGCTGCCTCTAGACAGCATATATGTATATTTCTCTTTGGAAATATATCTGATGTAAGAAAATCCAATATAGCCAAATACAAAACCTGACCACAACTTGTATGAAGTCATTTGAATGAATGTCTGATATGTGGAATGCACGATACTGTTTGTCTTAAATGCAGTAGTTGAAAACATATCCACAGACGTCGCCCCAGAAAGCTAAAGAGGCATCACGAGGACACGATTCTTGCTATGATGGGAGGAGGAGGGGGGTCCCTCTTTCCTGAGGATACAATTCTGTCAAGTGAAACCCAAGCTCTGTTTTGATAGCTGCGAGGCCTCCTGTGAATATTTCGATTCCGTAAATGTATCGGGCACAATCCTGTTACAGAAATACAGATAACATGTCCTTCATACTCATAGATCAGTGGAAATGGGTGAATGGAAACTTTTAAGAGACAATCCCACTCAACAGTCTTAGGGGTTAATTACGAATGTAATGGATTCTAAGATTTACGTATATTTATTCATAAAATAAAGTGAATGTGATTTTTTTTTACATCATCAAATGCTATTTTACATAAGTATCTTGAAATTGTCTTTCTTCACTGGTAGGGCATATATCCAGAAATGCTAAATTGACTAAAGAGTGTAATCAGCCAAGCATTTAATTTTCCTTGTTAATCAAATTAAATACAAAAGTTGTTAGTTTTTTGTTGAATTCGTATGTAAAACAAGTTTTTTTTTCTGGTATTACAGCCATTATTTTGTTTCAAGTTCATAATGAAATTGAATAACTTATAACTCAAAATGCAGCCAGAGACAAAGGCAGATCTGTGAGAAAGTCAAACAAAAACACCCCAATATACCAGAGTCCAGTAGGTCATGGGAACTGCAAGAAGTTGTGCCCAGAACAAATAAACATTATTGACAAAGTTAAAAATACATCTGTGCAAGGACTGCATCTGGCAGGCTGGGATCTCTCCATGGGTGCCCTGTCAGTCTAAAGAGGCATTTAATAACTGCCAAATTGTCATGTGTACAAAGCAAGTCAAGATCCAGTCTCCGTTCCAGTATTATACTGCATTGATAAGGGCGCCGTGGTGTCGAGATGTTAACTACCTCGCCTGGTATGGAGGTCGGGTGCTCAATCCTGCTCCGAATGCCTGTATAATTGGAGTTCGCATATTATCCCTGTGGTCGTGTGGTTTTTTTCGCCTGGTCCTCCAGTTTTTACTTCCACATATTTAGAAACATCCATTTAGAGTATTTGGCTGCTATACATTTCGACATAAGCCACTTCGTTGAGCTATCATTTGTAGCCAGGTCACTTATGAAAAAAAGCTAATAACAAATTTGGCCTAACCTGGTAAAATTATTTCTAGTTTTTCTATGTATGACAGGTTCATACTGAATTGTCCCAGTGTTCGCATTGCCAAGGGAGGTAAAGTATATACATGTAATTATAATGTAATTTCCAACAAATGGTAGAATGTCGGGTGTTTCATATTATTATCTAGTTTTTTCCCCTTAAATCAACGTGTCGATTCGTGTTAAAGTAAAATATTTGTATCAACACAGTTGGAAATAGAGTTAGTGTATATCTACCATGTAAATAACCATGGTATGTATATAGACAATTCAAAAGTTATTTTGCTGTGTGAATTGGAAGTGGGTTTTATGGCGAAAAAATGATAAAAGTGGTCTGTTATCCCAGTTTGCTGTAAGGGCAAGTATTTCTGCTGCCGAAGACATTAATTACGGAACAAATGAGACCGTTAAAAGTCTGTGTGATTAGGCTTCCGAAATGGGTAGACATTAGTGTGTATCGCAAAATGTGGCTGGAATAAATGTAGCAATATGAAAAAAAACATACCTTACTTAAAAAAAAATTGAACGGATGAAGCATCATCACTTGATGAACATAGTGTAACATGTACAATGCTTTTAACAACTCGTGATGTCACGAACAATTCAAGACAAATATTTACGAGGGACCTCGTCAGGTTTGGACAATAGGTTTCATTCAATTATTGTGTTCCAGAGAAGGTCAGCTGGCTCAGCAGCCAGAGCACTTAGTTGCCACTTTTGGAATCCTGGGCCTGAGTCCAGGTTTCGGCTGCTAATGATGAACGAGCATCTCTCGAAGCTAGCATGTTGAGATGGTAGTGTCCAGAGGTGTGGACTCGAGTCATGTGACTTGGACTCGAGTCAGACTCGAGTCATGAATTTGATGACTTGCGACTCGACTTGGACTTGCATAACAATGACTTTGTCCCACCTATGAGATGTGGACTCGAGTCATGTGACTTGGACTCGAGTCAGACTCGAGTCATGAATTTGATGACTTGCGACTCGACTTGGACTTGCATAACAATGACTTTGTCCCACCTCTGGTAGTGTCTGGCAAATGTGTGTGGTGAGGATTCAGCTTGCTGTCCTGCAAAGTGATACCCACCTCACTAACCCAGAAGAGCACCATGGACCTCACAGAGTTCAGAGGCTTCTTCCCTGCCTTTTACTAAGATAGCCCAATACAAACATGCATCTATGCACCAGTCACATGCTTGGATGCAGCCTCCCCCCTTCATATGGGCTCCAGGCAGAACACATAACTATCAGAAGAAAAATGATGACGCTTTCACCACATCCAAGACATGCAGCCTTCTCGATTTGATAGAAAGGGCTTTGGACAGAAAGAGGGGAGGGCAATCTCCCAATTTACATGAATAGAGGCCACCTTTGACAGAAACCCAGGGAAGGTCCACAATACCATTTAATCCTTTCCTAAACACACGGGGCACCGAAGCTTGAAATCCTCCCACCCATCAGGCAGATGTTACAGTGACCAGGAAAACCGTTTTGAGCTATGGACGTCACCGAATAATGGCTAAAAAGGCAGTGGCTAAAATGGTGCAGCCATGCCAAAACTAAAATCCCATAGAGCCACACAAACAGAGAAGAGCTGGGCCCAGAAATCTATTGTACTGATATCAGCTGGTGCAGGGACCACATGTGCAGATATGCCCCTAGGGCCCTAATATTGTACGAATGTGAAAGAACATCGCAAACGTTTAATTTATAGATTTCTGATTGTGTGCTGGCCACTGAATTGTGTACAAGATGGTAAGGAATGTGCCTATGGCTGCATATAACAAAATTTAATGAAGACTACTAAACAGAGCATATATTTCCAATTACACTCGTGTATACAAACTCCTGTGGTTCCAATTAAACTCAGTCCCAAATGTTTAGCAGAAATAATGGAAGAAAAATATATGAAGACAACAGATTGGGCCAAACATTTTTTAAGCCATCTGCAATAACAAACCCAGGGCTGGATTTGAGAGCCAGATTTCATAAATCTTCAAGCAGCTTCAAGTGTTACATATCCCTTCAGGGAACTCCCAGACAATTATCAAATCAGACCATTTACATTGATAGTCCACTGCAAGGGAAGAAACATAAGCCTCATGACAGTTGCAATGATTTCAATACATTACATGCACTTCACGATGAGAGATTAACCCCAAAAGCTACCTCTTATAAGCCTGATAATTGATATCCCTGATTTAGTGGGGCATGAATGTAGTGTGAATGTAAGGATAACACAAATGTCAATCATTCCACTGGATGTGGTGGCCATTCTCTGCATGCATGCCGTTAAATGTAAGTTCGTTATTTTGGTAATCATGTGGAGATATTATTCATCTCCGAGGTGTCGCGTATAATAGAAAAACATGTCTTTTTCACATTCAAATTTCTATGAGATACTTTAATACACAATTTGCAGTGATGCCCCCTGCATTTATAACAATAATGTCATCCTCCATATCAATACTCTGACCTAATGGATCAAACGGCAAAATTAGATGCATTATAAAATTACAGCGAACTATTAAATGTGTGGATTATAACATTACTGCAGTATCAGTGCAGTCTTCCCCTAATAATGTAACAATAATAATACAAATACAATTATGCACACTATATTAAGCGTGACTTAGGCATCTTCATTGGAAAAAATATTGGACAATGCATGACCCACCTTTGAGCCGAGTACTTCTATTTGCAGTATCTAAGTCTCATAAGCAAACACTGCTTAAAAGCGGCATGTTTGTACGCTGTGTATGTATGAATTAGCGAATACAACGTACATGTGGTTCACAGTGATCACAGTGTTTCTTATGAAATGCAAGTGTTAAAATAACACCACCCTTGAATTCCCATGTAAAAAAATCAGGAGGGCTCGCTTTCAAACCGCATGCAAGCTGTGCACACATTTTTTTCTTTTCTCCTTTTCTGGCAGGGCTCGGGGTTCTCAAAGCCAGGGGATGCAGCGTTTGATAAATTATTCTGAAAATATTTCTTGCGCGTGGCACTTACCATACTAAACAGGCGTAATAAAACGGAAGACGTTGATTGTGAGCAACCAATTTGGCCATGCTTAACTACTTCATTTGAATGTCTGTATTAATGTACTATTGTTAATCGAATGGTTAGGGCTTTTTGTACTTATTTACGTAACAATTACGACAGCACTGCAAATCCCTAGAGAAGCATGTTGCATGTACTACGATCCTGCAAGGCAACTTTATATGCTGCACAGCAAATTTGTATCCTGTGTTGACAACTTGTGGACACTTTTCTGGCTTCTAAAATGCAAAATAAGCTCAATCATTATAAGTCCCAAATGCATCTGAATGAAAATTACTTTGTGACAATACATTTCTCAAACAAATTAATCTATGCAAATTAAATATCTTAACAACCCAAAGCATGAATAAAAATTAACAGGTAAGAATACATGGCTTGTGGATGCTCATAAAAATAGTTTTAATCTACACTGGCTTTATTTTCCAGACTTAATAAAATAAACACTTATTTTGCTAACATTACATTTTATTGATGAATGTGTTTTTTTATGTTGTTGCATCATTTTAACAGCCCACATGATTAAGGTTTTAACATTAACTACACATTTCATTGGTGTGTATTATTTTCACTGAACGTGGAAAGATGAGAACAGGCTTTATTTTCAATCTCACCACGTGGGACATTGCTGCCCACAGGGCCTTGCACACATACAACATTGATGATCTGCAAAAGTGGCAGTTTTCAAACTTTGATTAACACAGACATGACAACCAAAACCGTGTTATTTTTATACACTGCAGACAGCTATTACTTCCTCAACAATTACATACCAGTGGTATTGAACTCAATCTGATCTCAAATATATGCTGTTCTTGCATCCCATTAAGCCACATTACACGCAAGTGGATTTTCCACAAGTCTACCGCACGTCTGAGGTTTGCATGAATGTACCTGTAATGTGTACATACGTGCTATACATCTATATATATAAAAGGGAAATTTGTGAATATGTGCGTCTGTTCAAAATGTTTAGTGTACTTCCCAACATGCAACAAACTTGAAATTGCCATGTGGGTACTTTCCAGACTGTACACCATGCATAAATTATACAAATAGACTTTTGTATTTGTTTTGGGGGGGAGGGGCGCAATAATGAATATATTTTTCACGCAAGTGAGCGGTGACGTCATCTGTCATGTCACCCGCATGCGGCAGCGCTACACAGTGTGCCTGCTGACGTCACCCCCCCCAACCCTCCGCGTGTCGGACGTGTATCCCGCACAAATGCGCGGGGGGGGGGGAATAGGTAACAAACTTTTAATTTGCCATGTGGCTAGCTCCCATACTGTACACAATGTAAAACGTATAAAAATAGACTTTAGTATATGGGGGGGGGGGGGGGTGACCATGAAGTGTGTGGCGAGAATCGATATCTGGTGATCATTTGTGGTATCGATTACACGGGAATAAGCCGATTCTAAAGAATTTACAACCTTCGATTTTTTTGCGCGATCTAAAGAATTGAATCTTGGCGCGTGAGCGTAAGTTTTTTTCACTGCGCGTTGGGTTTTATTTTTATTAATGAGGTAATGATCAAAGTTTTTTTTTTCATTTGTATATGTTATGTTTTTAAGTTTGAGAAGTTTTTCAGTACATTT
Organism: Lampetra planeri; assembly: GCF_965212315.1. Classification (NCBI taxonomy): domain Eukaryota; kingdom Metazoa; phylum Chordata; class Hyperoartia; order Petromyzontiformes; family Petromyzontidae; genus Lampetra; species Lampetra planeri. The sequence goes on from NC_136119.1 coordinate 7,884,451, forward strand.
TTCTCCCAGGCAATGCCGGGTGCTTCCCGCTAGTTAGCTATATAATACATTGATTCGTTGATATAAAAATAGATTCTTATGTTCATGATTATACTGCTACAGGTGCTGCATTCACCACGTTTAAAAAGATTAGATTCTTGAATTTAATTGTAACCCCAAATCGTGACAATTCATGAAATCACGAGGGGGTGGGATCATTATAGTCATCCCTTGTTACTAAAATAAATATACGGAATGTCGCTATAAATAACCTAATTAATTAGGGAACGAATTTGATATACGTTACGTTAAATTCGCATTTTAAGAATTCTGATTGTCTAAAAATGTACCGTTTTGGGGGGAAACATTCAAACAATGCACGGTCTGTCATTTGTTCTCGCATGCATTTCCTGCTGCTCCAGATCGTTTGCGCCGCGCACTTTTAACACTTTACTGATTTCCCGCGTTCTTTGTGGTGCCCAAGCTTGGGGTTAAGTTCTTTGTGTTGACAACGCCTGGTACTGCACTGTGCAGGATTTTTCACTTTTTTTAAATGTTGTAATTTCACTAAAAGTCAAGATGCCTGGAAAGAGGCCACTTAGTCCAAGTGAAATCAGAAGTGCAAAACGAGACCGTAAGTACTGAACAGTATTTTTTTACTTGATTTATGTTTTCCTATAAAAGGCATCTCCAATTATATGATGTAAGTCAAAGGGAAAATCTGGCGCTTTACGAACTTTTCAAGAACGTACATCTCTTCCGTACATCGAGGGATGCCTGTATTCCTTTTATGTATGCACGCTTATATGCGAATGCACATGTTAAGGAATGGGAACATGTCAAAACTGGGTGGTTTTTAACTTTTGCCGACAAAACTGGATCCCAAATGTCAAAATTGGGTGCACCCTGGGTGGCCAAAAACTTGAGTTTTGGACACTCAGGGTGCACCCAGTTTTGACATTTGTCAAATACACTTGATAAATGTATACTAGCACAGTGTGCCAGCACCCCATTCATCCAAACACTTGGTATTTGTATACTGGCACACTGTGCCAGCACCCCATTCATCTAAACACGTGGTATTAGTATGCTGGCACAGTGTGCCAGCACCATATAACTACACACACTTGATATTTGTACGCTGGCACAGTGTGCCAGCACCCCAACGACCAACATTTCAAGCTACGGCTCGGACTCGGAAGTGAGCTCGGGGCGGGCTTGCGACCAGGCGGGCGCACTGCCACCTTGCTCACATTCGAATGGCAACCCTCCACCCCAAGAAGACTTTTACCACGCGCCGCGAGGCCATCCACGGCATCCAAGACTTTGCTTTGCAACAAGGCAAGCGCGCGGTCCTTGACCTCAAGCGAAGCGGCGGATGGCACGTTGCCATCGTCTGCTCTAGTTCAACACCTTGTTCCTTCAAGGTGAAGCTGACGAAGCTCACGGGGGAACGACGCGGCTTCCGCGTCTCGGCGCTGTGCACGGATCACCACGGCTGCACGGGCACTACCAAGATCACGCAGCGCCAAGTGGAGGCGAACACGACAGCCCGTTCGGCCTTTCGCGCCAACCCCCGTACCTCCGCACCGACTGTCATTGCCCAGGTCGCCGACGTTGCTCGCGTCATTGTCCCGACCCGGATGATGTACCGCGCCAAGGACACGTGCATCGCGGCGAACGAGAGTGCGGCCCATGCAGGCTTCGAGTTCATCAACTCGCTGGTGGAGACGTTCGGCAAGCTCAACGCGACGACCTGCAGTGTGCGAGAAGACGCGGGCATCTTCTGGGGTGCGTTCATCTGCAACCCGATCGCACGCTCGTTGCAGCCAAGTCTTCAACGCGTCGTCGGCATCGACGGGTCGCACATGAAGGCGCGCGCCTACAATGGAACCATGCTCGTCCTCGTTGGGCGCGACGGCAACAACCGCAACGTCCTTCTCGCCGTGGCGCTGGTGCCGTCCGAGATGGCAGCGGCCTACGACTGGTTTCCCAACTGCTGCACGACCAACGACATCGAGCTCGACGGCACGCCGGTCTTCTGCGATCGTGGCACGGGCATCCTAGCCTCCGACTGGAAGGACCTCATGCTCATCCACTGCACGCGGCATTTGATCTGCAACGGCGTGGACAACATCGGCTCCGCGTTCACGCCCGACCTCCAAGGCATCATCTACGATGCCCAAGGGTGCGCCTCCGAGGCCGCGTTCCGCAGCTCCTTGGGCTGCTTGGGCGTAGCTCTGCCTGCGGCGGCCACGTACTACAACAAGATCGACCCCCACACGTGGGCGCTCTACCCGCACCTGCACACGACGCCATTGTACGGCTGGCGCACGACAAACTTTGTGGAGTCCACGAACAGCGAGGCCCTGCCGGCTCGCGAGATGGACCCCTTCCACTTCCTCATGCACCACATGGAAGACATGATGACGACGGCCTTTGCCCACTGCAGCGACGCCGAGAAGTGGGCCGCTCAAGGGCGTGTCATTACGCCGTACGCTCAAGGACTCATCGACGCTCAGCAGGCGTTGGCCCCGAGGTACAAGGTCTACGAGAGTACCTCGACGCGTGCATACGTCAAGGATCCAGACGCCTACGCCTCTGCCAAGCGCCGAGTCGATCTCAGCTCTCGGTCGTGCACGTGCGGGTACATGAAGCAGATGGGCTTGCCGTGTCGGCACTACATTCGTGCCCTCATGGCGTTTGGGCGGATGCCCGAGCTCTACGACGCATGTGCGGTGTGTTACCAAGTCTCTGCCATCAACACGACATGGACCTCGGTTGCCGGTATCGAGCTGCCCATTGCCGAGGAGCTGCAACGCGACAACACCATGATGCCACCTCCTCGCCAGAAGAAGGCTGGCCGCCCGAAGAAGCGTCGGATTCGCAACCGTGGCGAAGGTGGCCCATTGGGCCTCACGCGGTGCTCCTTTTGTCGCGCCAAGGGCCACAACAAGCGCTCTTGCCCGTCGAAGTAGTTATATATATGTAACAAACATGTTTTGTTCTAAGTGTGCAGCACCATACTTCTCGACGCAAACACTATCTACTGTTGTTCTACTGTAGTAGGTGTAGCATGCAAGCTGGCACACTGTACCAGTATACAAATGGCAAGTTCGTGTATGTTCGCGAGCTGAAAGTGTTACTGTAGTTGCAAGCTGGGACACTGTGCCAGTATACATATGGCAAGTAAGTGTTACTGTAGTAGCGAGCTGGCACACTGTGCCAGTATGCAAACGGGAAGTTTGTGGTGCAAGGTATGGAACATGAGCCACGAGAAACATCATTTGGAACGCTCTAAATCTGTGGCGACATATGGATGAATAACGCAAGGACCTAAACGTGTACAAAATGATACATTAAATCGTACACCTTCTTCACCCAGTTTTGACATTTGTCCACATTGAACATCACCCAGTTTTATCATATAAAAAAGCACCACCCTGTTTTGCCTGTCGTTTTCCAAGACCACCCAGTTTTGACATTTGGGATCCAGTTTTGTCGGCAAAAGTTAAAAACCACCCAGTTTTGACATTTTCCCGTTAAGGAATACATGCAGAGTAAAATGTGCATACGATGGTCATCACAAACAACCGTGTACAGTATGCAGGGTTCTAAATGAACAACAAGTCACATGGCACATGAGACTTTAAATTCGTTTCAAATTCCAAGATATATCTAAAATTTGTAATGCGAATCCCCGGGATTTTTTAGGATACTGACACGTGTGCACACCATTTCATCACACGCTCAAGAGGTATTCATTTCGAAATATCGGCACAGCTCCAGGCTGAATGATGTCATGACCTAAATGTGGTAAGACTCGCTTTGTACATTATTAATAAGGCTGGCCGTAAATTATTAATGAGTTTAATCGGTGAGGAATTTAAATAGGAATATAAGGTGATTAATGAAATGCACAGACATAGAGATGTGTGGTTGAACCCTTAGGTCAAAACAGATGGGGTTCACTTAAAACCCACACGGCCCTTACTCTGAACTTAAGTAAGAATGCAAAGAGGCAATCTATTTTAGTAGGCAGGTGCCATTGTTAAAAACAAGTTTTCACTTTATAAAAACAGTAAAATAAAAAAATTGGACAAATGTATAACCACAACCACAACTCTACCAAGGCATTAAAAGCAGCTTAAAAGAAGACTTAGTACAAGCGTAGACTGCACAAATGTTTGTGTAGGCCAAGAATGAAAACTGAAAAAATATAACAAAGTTTTAAAGCGTGTTCTTTATACGAACATATTTTGAATTTTTTGGTAATCCTTTCTTATATACTTGCAGAACAGAAGATGCTACTAATAAGGAAAATAAGCTGCTATTTTCCTATGGACTATATAATTTCACCATCAAAGCTTTTCATGTGAAAAAGAGCATGCATTATCAGGGTTCCGATCCTTGATGGTAAACTTTCTTGGGGAAATTATAACCTTGGAAATGTGCGTGTTCTATGTATTTTATACATTAGCCACACGAGTTTAATGGCTTAGTTAATAGTAAAGAGCCAACACATCAACATTACAAGACGAGCATCTTGAAATATGCTATTAGCAACCTTCACTTGCTACACACCCAAGCAAGCACTCGCAGCTACATAAGTGTTCACATTCTAGATTTGAAGCTTTCGTGACTGCAAGGATTCATACTCTTAGGTTTTTTTCGGTAAAGTCACGTAGGTAAAAAATAATAATAAATAAAATAATAATAAATCACGACGTTTCGGAGGCAACACAAGTCTCCGTCTTCAGGTGGGACCGTCACATGCACGTGTGCACATGAGTATTCTTAGTTTCTCGTGCACACCGCTTATTATTCTGAAAATAAACGTGCAGAGCATTAAATGCTTTTTGTTTTCATGCAGAGATACATGGCAGCGCCTCGCTATCACCACTCTATGCAAGCTTGAGCAGAGATTTAAACATGCAAGCATGCATGTCTGTGTATGCATCATGACAGTTGACCTTAGCCTGTTATAAGAATCCTTTCCCTCTGATAACTCAAGGTTTCACTTCATGTCTGGCATTCATGCCTGTGGTTTCCCCTTTTAATGCTTAGAGGCTTTGGTGCTGCCATTATTTGCGGTGCCATGTACACCTATCTTGAAATTCAGATTATTCTGATGAATTTAAATACAATGGGTCAATTCTTTTCATGACATATATAGGCCATGAAGCATTCCTTCACTGATTTTTAGGTTGTAAAGTGATGAATCTGAGATAAGCCAGGGACAAACATGACATTAATAATGTCAATGCACGTCACTCAAGACCAGCACTGTTCCTTTAAATCAAAATATGAACTCAAAGGTAGCAAACACACTGTCTCTGAATTTTAACTGTTTTTTTTATCCAACAGAGAATTTAGTATTATTTGTGTGGGTATACCATGTTTGTGTAGTTGCTGCTTCTGGGCTCACTCACCTGGTGTGAATTGCATGGAGACTGCTCAGCTTGGCATGGCTCGCTGGAACAAAGGAGCCCATCTGGGCCATGACAGCGATGAGGGCGACCTGCCGGATGTACGAGCTTTTGCCACCCATGTTTGGGCCCGTGATTATCATGGCTCGCTTTCCGTCAGCCTGCCAACGGACCAGAGGAAGTGGCACTCAGCAAGCAGGGCACGCAATCGATCGCTGCCACAGGGCACTCAATGATATCCTCACAAAATCCACACGCCTTGTAAAAATACACTCCTCCCGCACATGTGGCTGCCGATGACAATCAATCTTTTCCTTCCTCCATGAGCGGTTGCCACATGAAAGTCATGCTGCATTAGCCATTTGGCCAAGGGACAACAACAGACTATATTTCGCAGAAACCGTTTTCGGCATAAGTAACAACCGCATGAAGCTCACACTTAGTACACTTTTAAGTATTATTTTGGTCAGTTGCACAATTGATATAGATGTGCTCCAAAGAACTCACTTTGAATGGACAAAAGCAAAGGCTTATTTTTTTCCTCTCCCTTTAAACAACACCGCAATTGCTAAAGAGCCATCTGTTCACATACACGGTCACTCACATCAAGGTGTGTGCTGTTGGGCACATATTGATTCTGGTCACCCAAGAGCAGCTCCACTACAGGGTGATGGCCATCTTCGATGACAATCAGACTCTTCTCCACGACAAACTCGGGCCTGATGCCGAGAGAACAAGATTAATAACAACAAAAATGTATGATGCATCACAATCAAGTTAGTGAAATTCTAGTATAACTTTCTGACACGGTGATTTTATACATTTCCATTTACAAATCTGTTTACGATAATTTAATGCAGGACAACAAATACAGTTTGAGAATGTAACAGCATGCTAAAATGTACATTCATGAGCCTTTTAACATTTTATAAGATTTTATAAGAGTGTTAATGTATGAGCTCTGTCTGTAAGGGGGGGGGGCATGATAACTCTTGTAAAGATGATCTGTATATTAAATGAATTTCACTTAATATTAAACTTGTGTATCAATTAGGGACTGACTAAAGAAAACTGGGCAAATTGATCAACAGGTTGCCTAAAGCTTGGAGATAATTAGGTTTCTAATTCTGACTTGCATTACACATTTTAAATCATTACTGGAATGCATATACACGATTTATATTTCTTATTTTTAATATTATCACTCCGAACATCAATGCTCTGTTGCAAGACTATGATTAGTGCAAAGGAAATATATTATATTATCTGATATGATTTTCTATCATCTCAATCTTTGAGCATTTTGGTTGATACTATTATTGGGTTTCAAACTCGGCTATTCTGAATTGATTAAAATTACAACAATATGTTCAAACGAAACACATTGTTGTGACATTTACAGTTTAGGCAAAAACAAATGGCAATAACACCCATCAATTTAAAAGATAGAAAATCACAAATATATATAAAATTGTGGGCAAAAAATTTGATACCCGCAAAAACATATTCGGTAACCAAATTGCCCAAGGCCACTGTATCATATACAGTGACAATGTTCAGGCCTCCACATATATTACATGCAGAAAATACACCATTTGCGTAAAATAATATGTTCACAATTGCAACTACTCGTAATCTCCTGAATGACGAGACAATTGTGAACAAACCGAAAACAGCAGTAGATGTAATGGAAAGAGAAAATATGAAGGTGTTGGCAATAAAATAATTGCATCAAAGCCATAGAAAATGAAACACTTCCAAAATAAATATATTGCAAAGCTGTGCAGCCATTTTACCTTTTGCAACACAACATTTAATTTGTCACATTCCATTTTGTGCTAGAGTGACACAGTGTTTTGTAGCTGTTTTATAAACGTTCAAGGTAGCATTACATTAGGATTTTTTTTTTATGTTTAGCAATTACACGGCTTGCAGCTGTGACAATGCAGGCAGTGCACTTTGGAAAGCAAATTAAGATCCTCTGTCAGCAGCCCTAACCAGCACAGAATAGCCAAACGATCACAGGTTGCAAGAGTTAAAATGGGGAGAAAAAAGTTACGTATGGAAATGACAGTGAACAATGGTGAAGGAATAGACTAAGACCTTTAGCTGACCAGATATCATCCCCAGGGATAACAACTGCCCCTTTGCTGTACAGAAATAGCGCTCAACAAATCTATTCCAAAACTGGAACTTTCCAGATTTGATGATTCACAGATCTGACAGAAAACTTATATCAGAATAAGCCAACATTTTGAGACAGCAGTAAGCTGTTCCAGCAGATGTAGATAGGTACGATTGGATTATTTCAGATGTTGAGAAACAAATCAATTCAGACATTTAACTGTTAGATTTTTAAAAATACATTTATAATAGTTAGGTATGCATTAAAACATGTTGGCTATCCCTCCATAAACACTGTTGTGCTGAAAAGGACACAGTAATTGCTAGGTCGTGCTGGTGTGCAACACAGAACAGGCAACACTTTAGAAACAAAGCTACAATTGCTTTTTCAATTCCAAACACAAATAACTGCCAACCCAGAGGAGAGAGGCCAACCCGGGCATGGGAAAACCATCCACGCCACCATTACCAACTGGTGACTGGCAACCACGTAATCATCCCCATGATCGGAAGCATGAGACCCGCATCCGTAGCTTGTCTTGGGATATCGCCAGTTCAGCGAACCGGTACCTCCTACTCCAGTACTAGTCACCACAAGCACCATTGGCTGGTCCTGTCGAAACTTGCCTAGGACCCAGGGGAGGGATGAAAATGGGATAGAGGACGAAGAACCATGTGCACTCTTGAAAGTATCTTCTTTGATGCTTGGCTCTCACTCTGCTTCAGAAAGAATGCGGTCTCCTTTCCTTAAGCAGCTTTGGTGTACATCACCTGAGCCACAGGCACAGCTTCGACTCTGAACACACCTTCTCTCTTGAAAAGGAAGCCCACTTTTTTGTGTCGGCAGGTGTGGCGGAATTCCTCCGCCATAGAATTCTGTAGCGGACGACTAACCCAGACATGGAGTTGCTTCTCAGGACACGAGTTCCAATACCCAGGTTCACATGGCTTGTTGCTGTCAAAACCAGTTCTAAGAAGTACTGGTGGATAAAAGTTAGTGTGTCCCTGGGCAACTTAAACCTCTTCGGGAGGACTTCTTAGAGCTTAACCAAATAATACGTTTAAATATCTCTGGCAATGACATCCCAGATACACCATATGAGTCCACTTTCATTCTCTCTCCAAAACATTGTCGAGCACATCGTGGAGGTGTCACAGTCCATGTGGAGGCATGCCTGATTTACTGCGCAGGACTTTGTGTACCATGGTAGCCCCCCACATTGAGGTGGCATCAAACTTGGATCTCCTTGCCAACCATGATTCTGTGGTATGAGAATTCCATTCTTAACCGGGGCACTTGGCCAGTTTGCAGAAAGCCCTCGCTGGGGCCTCTAACATCCTCCTTTGTACACAGAAAGTGATGTCTATTACAGGAATCGGTGGAGCTGAAGCCAAGCAGGTCCTCGTTTAGCTGCTTGGGCTCCTCCCTCTCAGCTAGCTGCAGCAATAAGGCTTGAAGAGAACAGTGCTCATCTCCGTCTTACTCCGGTCCTTCTCCGGCAACTAAGTTTCGAACACCGCTGTGTACAGGGCCTGAACCGTATTGAGGCCTTTGAGTGAGGGTGAGGTGGTTGCTGATGTGGGGAGACTCTTCAGAGTCCTGCTCCGAGGCCAGTGTCTCCAAGTTCTAGGAATCATAGCCCATATTCTCATCCTCCTCGTGTACGTGTAAGACCATGCCCCTTTTGGTGAGGAAGGGAGAGCAGCCAGAATTGCGAGGGCCTGCTGCCTAACAATGCTGTTTGAGACACAAGGCTGGGAACTGGCCCTTGGGCAGGATACGGCTTGGGTCTGTGTGGCTAAACCCCGAGGCTGAAAGGTGAGCCGCACACAGCTCTGCATAACACACTGCAGTGCACATGCATAGGAGCCGGGGTCACGTGCTTTTGATCACGGGGGCCATCATGTGGTGCCAGGTCGCTGAGTCACGCGAGTCTGTGATGGCGGTGTGCCCACCGTGGCTGATCGAATGCATGGGCACAATCCGTGGAGACAACGGCATGGACAGTTCTTCTGTGACCTGGCCAACCTCTCTCTTCTGGGCACCAGTTATTTGCTTGTGGAGGCACGTAAAAAAACATTTGTGGCTTTGTTACTCAACCATTTCTGCTTTCTGTGGTCGCATGCTGGCGCAATTAGAACTTACCATATTGTGGTGTCTGTGTGTGTAGCTCTATCAAGCCGTTATTTATACATGTTAAATGGATGAGAATGACATTTTGTGCATGTGTTTATTTTGTTTGTTTAATCAGACTGGGAAAGTCTAATTTGCAAGTGACGTGGGTTACCAAAATCAAAACAAATAAAAAGGAGAGCAATAAAAGATAGAAATTAGACCAAAACCATAAAATGCTACAAAAATAAAATAAGCATTTATACAACCTACGATTAGACTCCATTTTGAATGTAAGTTAATTTGGTTTTATTCTGAATACTGACATTGAATTATGTAAAAATATGTTGGCATACAATTACTTTCAGCATCTCTTTCAAAGGCTTAAGAATACCAATTAAATTATATATTTGAGTTTGTTGTGTGTATATGCATTATTCATACAGTGAACTCATATAGTGTATAAGTATAGGTCCAAAAAGACAAAGACCCCTGAATAGCCATATATGACACTTGAATAAGGGCTGTTAGTGAGCACCTATGTGGTGTACCCAACAACCATGCCTGACCACCTTTGCGTCAACAGTGGTGACGTTTACACACCACACTAGGTATTTGTGTAAAAGCGGAGCCAAACTCATAGAGGCCCAGGATATAATTAAGATGTAATTTGCTACTGCAGTTATTCATGGCCGTGAATCGAATCTAGGTTCTCACGGTACAATTCATGAACCGATGGCACAACTCCTCACGAATATGCGCACACATATTTCAGCAAGCCACCTCGAATAGAAGAATGTGGAGAATATGAAAGACTCGCTCACCTGCAATAGCCGTCTCTGGATGCGATGGTGGCGAGTGAGAAGAGGCAATCGAGTGTGGCCAGCTGTGCCACGGCCGCACGGAAGTTATGGTAGTGCTCTCCAAACTGGCTGGGGGTGGCAACAGGAAGGGAGCAGCGCTGACCTCTCCTCCACAACATTTAAAAGTCCATTCTAGATTTGAAGCTTTCGTGACTGCAAGTATTCATATTCTTAGGTTTTTTCGGTAAAGTCACGTAGGTAAAAATTTTTTTTTAATTAAAATTAATAGAAGTAAAATAAAAATAAAATAAAAATCACGACGTTTCGGAGGCAACACAAGCTTCCGTCTTCAGGTGGAATCGTCACAGCACGCTTGCTGTATCAAGTAAATGAGAGATTCCAAGAGATACTACCCCGTATATATACTGCTTGAGGGGGGGGGGGGGATGGGCCAGGAACGGCCCACTTTTTATTATTATGATAAGGTGCGGCTTTTGAGACTAGTCTACATAACATAACAAAGGACTGAGACTTTACCGAAAAAAACCTAAGAATATTTAAAAGTCCAGTTCATGTCATTCATAGAGCACACGTTTCTGTCTAACTCTGATGGAAGGTTACTGTCAAAACGTGTTTATGCCACCCTGATTATACGCGTGTACAGTTTTGTGTAACGTCTGCGAGTGCAAATCTCAACTCACTTAGCACAACTTCTGCACTCGTGTTTAGATGTTTCAACAACGTGATCACTTCATTTTAATATCTCGCTTAAAGAATATAAACTGTCCTTTCTGTATATAAGTTTACAAAGTATTTAAGGTCAAATTCATGTTTTTCCAGGAGGATAATACATCTATGTGTGATTACTTGTATTTACTTTTTATATATCTGTATATGAAATAGTATAAGCGCTCATAAATAAACCTACCTTTAACTTGGTACAAGTATTTCATTCTCAACATTTTAAGAACCATTCTTTGTCAAAATGAACACACACATGAATGTCATAAGAAGACAACTTAACATTATTGATTGAACAAAAGAAACCCCAGTGGTAAAACCAAAAAACATGTATAAGAAAATGCAATTTTAAACATTTTCTGCAACACTGCTCCACAAAATACAAGAGCGCAAATTGGGCACCATCTCATTAAACCCATGCTGTTACCTGCACACAGGCACGACTAGTTGAAGATAAACACGGTGGTTAAACCAACTCAGGCGTGTGGTGCTGCTCGGTCATGGCTACTTTGCGTCACGCACAAGTTGCTTCTAACTGATGGATGGGAAGCCAAGTGCTTGTCAAGGCAGCCTTGTCCACTTAATATTGTCCCCATCACAAACACGACTCGCATTCGCAATGCATAGTGGGAATCTTGAGATTACTGATGCAGCCTGGATGGCACAGCAGTTACAATAACATGAATTGAAAGAGAGAGAGGGCATCTCAACAACAATGATGCTCTTCGTAATTACCCCAGGGTACCAATGCACTGCATCAACGCTTACGTGGTTTCCTGTCCCGTGCCACTAGGCTGTGCTGTAAACTATGCTATAAGAATAATAAAACATGTGTAGTGGGTCCAACTGAGTCGCAGACGTTGTTCCTTTTAGAGGCAACACTTTTATTTGAAACACCATAACACAAAGGGATAACTGCTTCTTTGCCAGATTACAGCGAGTTACTGCTACGAAGGGTCGATCCCTCACTCGGGTCTCCGACCACGTGGTTGCCTCGTAAGACGGAGAGCTTCAGCTTGAGACGTAGAGCTTCCCGCTTGTAGATGTTGAGCTTCCAGCTTGTGGAATGCAGCGACCCGGGTCCCTCTCAGGGACCCGCCTTATATCCCTCTCTGGTCGGGGCCGCTCCGCCCTCGGCCCCGCCCGCCTTCTCGATCCTTCTCAAGAGCTCTACGGGGTCAACCAGAGTGCCATGGCCCGGGGCAACCCTGCCCCTGGGCTGACATTCACCCCTCCCCCTCGGGGGAGCCCCCACCACACGCTGTGCGTGGTGCCCTCACTATCCCAGTGCTCGCCAAGCCCCGCTATGGCTGGTACTACACACAGCCACCCACACGGTGCTGTCCACGATGTAGGAACATCTAACGGCACGACCCTTCCGGGCCGGCACCGTACAGTGACATCCTCGATGTCACTACACATGCATAAAAAAATCAAGCTTTTTTACATCACGCCATTCATCGAAACTGTATCTCACAACACTGCACAATGTGGAAAACACGTAGGTACGATGTTTTCAGCCAATTAATGGGTGTCTATACATGTGAGAGGAAACTGGAACACTCGGAGGAAATCAATGCATGCGAGGGAGCAACTCTATCCATACAGTAGCAACAGATGACATTAGTCCACACTTTCTGTACCGCTTTCTCCACATTACGCTATGGCTCAGGTGGCTGCTGATGCAGTACTCACGTGAGGAAACCCAACCACTCGGCGTTGCTGTCGATTCGCAGTTTCTCCCGGAGCTGGCAAAGCTGCTTGAACTTCTGCACCACAAAAGGCGTATGGAACCGAGTCACCGCCTTTGTACTGTGTTCAGAAAAATAAAAATATATATTACTAAAAAATATCAGTCAAAATATGTACGGCTCTGATATTGTAGGTGCGTACCTAGGCTTTGTGTCCAGAACTGTCCAATGCATGTGTAATGAGCGACTTCCGTGACACGTCGAGTAGAGGGTACTTCTTTATTACGCACACTGGGCACAACACAGGCCAACACCTGGTCTTCCTCACACTGAGTATAACTCTAGGTATTAACACCTCTACTGGCTACACACACAGCCAATCACTCTGCGTGGTCCCATTGCCCTCAGTTGGCCACGCCTCTGGCTGGCGGCGTGACGATGACCGCGATGGAAACCACGGAGGAGATTTTCCGCGTGGCCGGACAACGGAGAGAGATGTCGGCGAGCAGCGACGCAGCCAGGACCCAAGACCCCACACACGAGCCCCGAGCCCCGGGTCCACGCCCCCTTATATCCCCCCAGGCGTGGCTAGGCCCCGCCTTCGGTCACGCCCTCTCGTGGAACCTTCGAGCAGGTTCCCGGAGTACCTCGGCTAACCCCACCTGTTACCTTTGCCCCAGATACACCTCTTTCTCTGATTGGTTGGTACTTAACCATGCCCATACCCGTGATTCCCTTTCCGGCCAGCAGGTGTCACCCTGTCATTACACGTCTGACTGATGTGTTTGAATATGATATTGTCACTGGTCTGCTATGGTAGCTCTTAACTAGGGTTATACACAACACATTCTTACCGTCTCACTACAAATCTTCACACTTGTCTTGGACAGTCCAGAAAATAAGCTTAAGGTGTGTATCTATCTATATTAGTTATTGCTTAGATTGCATCTTCCATGAACATAACACAATACACTTTGCCTATATAATGCGTATAAAGGTAAAAGGGTCAAAGGTATGAGAGTTTATTTGGAGCTGTGCAGGAACTCAGAGGTAAGTTCAGAATCAGAATATTTATGAATACTGGATGAATCCGATGAGCTATAAAGTTATTTTCCACATATGTCCAGTAGCTTGTATACATGAAGTTGTTTATCATGGAAATTAGCTTCTTTAAAGTCGACATGCATTTTTTGTTTTAATTTAACCTGGGTGCCCATGTGGTATTTGGAAACATTAAGGCATAGCCTTACAAAGACAATGTATCATGTATTTTGAAAATGTTACGAATTGTAAACAACTTTGTAAAGGAGTGTACTCCAAAAAACAATGGCAGGGAGGTATCATTGTGGATCATTATAATTGCTTACATCTTAATAACCAAGACCTCAACCTCAGTGAGGATATGGTTTAAGAGAATGGGGCTCCCTCTAAATAAGAGTCCTTGGTGAATTTCTTAATTTATATAATTCACTATATAAGGAAACATGTAGACAGAGTAAGGTGCACTTTCATTGTAGAAATAACATACTCATGTGGTGGACTGTATTCAGGAGTGCATTGCATTGTTACAACTGATAAAACCCAATATATAACTGATGCTCAAACAAAGACCCCCATTATAGCCCTTAACAGATTATTAAGGCAAGAGCTGTTAGCGAGCACCTATGAAGGCCGGCACTCGGGTCGCCGAGTTCGTAGCGCAGCGTGCTAGCCACTGCACTATCACTTCCCACTAACTGTGCTCATAATCCGTGACTCTCACGTTTATAAGATGTGTCATTTGAATAAAACATCCCCGAAACTTATTAGTTTTAACTCTTGATAATAAAGGGTAATTAAGTGACACAGCTGTGAAATTCTGAATTCCGAGTGGTTGTGCAATAATAACGTAATTACATTATACCTTGGGGATAGGGCCTTTATGGAAAGAAACACTTCAAATGCATTAATCCAATGTTAAGACTGTATTTGAAATGCGGTGATCTGGAATCCTCTGTGGTTTTTTTTGGAATTAAATCCTTAGCAAATGTCTATACTCACTATGGTACGGATATCGTCTAATAACTAATTATAAAAGCTGTGCACGCGGGCTGTCAAAGTCAAATATTATGCACTGCACCACCACACCCCACTTTGCACATTTCGTGCATTCGTGCACGAGCCTGACTATTCCTCATTAACCCATAGACTGCTGTACGATGGCTCTCACTTGGGAAATAGGTTTAGAAGAAATGGGAAAGAGCACAAAAAACCGCCTTGACATTTACAGCACAGCGTAGCACACGGCACAGAACAATGGACGCTTATGGACAACCCAAACAGAACACACCATGAAGGTAGTATTACTGGCTGCAATAAGCAAATGGAAATGATACACGATACATTTTTTGAGCCAAAGAACATTTTCTACACATTCGAATTTAAAATACCAAAGGGAATAGTTTACTTGCAGGTAGCAGTGGTACATTTCCTTTTATATATTAACGTACAGGAGACACTCTTCAGATCACCTAGGTAATGCATCGATTGCCACCTGGTGTCAAAAGGTTATCACTTCTTTGATGCCTTTGAACTGCAACGTCACGCAAAACAATTCCTTAATAATTTATAATCAGATATATGCAAAAACAGTTACACTGCATGTCATTGTGAAATTGGGAATAAAATTACTCAATAACGATCAGAAAATACACATACACTTTATGCCTGCCATAAGCTTTGCATGTGCACATTTTAGAACACATTCTAATAAAACGAACAACATAGAGATGGAAATTATGAAAATCTGACGAATCAGGGTCATTGGAGATAAGACATATATATGTTTAAATAATTCCCAATATGCTAAAATCTAAATAAAGTGGGAAATTAATTCTAGATTGGAAATTACTGTATGAAATAGCTCTCTTCATACGCTACAGTAATTTTGCTGGAGCAGCCACACCTGGTGACGGATGCTTGTGTTGCTTCCGAAACGTCATGATTTAATTTAGTTGTTTTATTTTTATTTTGTTTTTCACCTACGTGACTTTACCGAAAAAAACAAAGAGTAAAGTGGGAAATTATATAAGAAATAAAATTCAATGGGAAACCTATGCAACAATTTGAACACATTTTCTTATATCATACATTCTAATTTGTCAAGGCATATTCCTGCTCTCGCAGATGTTTTCTGGCAATACGCATGGCTAGAGACAATGTCAACAAATATCTGAACGAGTTGACAGCTTCCTTCCAGCTAGTTAGGCATGAATCAGTCCTCTACCAGGCTGTCGTTTTCTCTTAAATTAAGTACATTTGTGCATGCACCTGAATGCATCTGTGGCAAAGATAAATGCTTATGATTCAAGCCAAACACTAGCAGCCTGTGTTTACGCATATATGTACACATTATATACATGCACACACTTGTGCATTTATATATATATATATTATATAATTAAATGAATCTAGGTTCATAAGGGATATATAAAAGTTTAGAGTATAGATGTTAAATATACAGCATGTATACAGCACAGAATATATATTTACACTGAATAATGATTTGATTTAGAGACAGCGCCTTATATGCAAAGGCGTCTTAGAGGGCTCTGCTTTGCATCTCAATTCAAACATTTGAAAGGGCACCCCCAGTGGCAGCTGCCACTGTGGGCTCAAAGTGACTCAGAATCTGGAGGAATTCGATGAGCTATGAAGCTCTTTTTCACAGGTGTTCAGAGAGGGAAGGTCAGAAGGTTACAACAACACAAAATACAAAAACACGATAGGAGTGAAAAGCATAGCAAAGGTAAACAAACCACTTAAAAAATACATGCAAATTAAACTAAACTATTTTTATCTTACCAGGTAAAGCCCACTGAGCTTTTCGCTTCTTTTTCAGAAGCGACCTGCCCACAAATGATTGCTCAACGAAGTGGCTAATCATGTGGAAATTTATAGCAGCAAAATAATCTAAATAACCTGGCCTGCAAATGGGCATTACGGCTGTCAGCTGTGGGCAATTATTGCTATGCCCAATCCCAAATTGAGTCATTTGTAGGTACTTTTTGAATTTGAAAATGTGTATTCTTGACGCCTGCACACAATGACATCAGGGGGATCGTCAATGTCCACTGTGAAACAGACGGCGCGTAGTGTCATCGTGGTTATTATACCCACATAAGTAATCAGGGCAGCCGCTGGATTCGAACCGTGAACACGCTAATGTTGGATTTGAACAAGCGGCGAACGCGCTAATGATGGGCCACGTCACACTTATGAATAATATACTGAAAACATATCAGTGGATATCCTATTAAACAAAAAACATATGACAAAGCACATCAATTTAAAAGTTACACCTCTAAATTCATAACACCTTACTAGAGGACGAATCAATCGTTGACCTTAGCTTGTAAACATTTATTTATTTAACATTTAAGCATTGTTTCGATGTTTATGTGTTGAGCAGTTTACACATACAGTATATGAATATATAAAAAGGATAATCATCTTGTAATCCCAAAATCCAAATCCCAGCACAGTGGAAAGGCCTGTTAATCTGGGGGAAAGGGTTGTGGTGGTGATTTCCAATGCCAGCTGTTAAACCTATCGCACGCCGCGTATAATGAAAGTTATAACTCTGGCGGTGTCTCTTGTGGTTTACGTAATGATGCCACAACGGTGGCCGAGTCACGGACGCGTCCTTTTGCCCATGAATTTGGTGGGGCATGCAGTGTCTCCCGAACCCAAAGTGAATAAATGCATTCTACAATCGCCCCCTCAACGATTAATTGTCTGCATCACTCACCATAAAACAGTCTCAGACTATTCATTGCTTTAAATCCCCATCACCAGCATTTCCAAATCAGTGCCTTTATCGGTTGGTCCGGATGCATTCAGCAAGCCGCTCATCCTCAGATGTAAATCGGTAAGAGGAGTGCTTGATCTCAGGGAAATCTCACCTGCCAATCTTTACCCAGTTGGAAGGAACTGTGTGTAGCATGGAATTCCTCACTTCTATTAAAAACTGGGAGGAAGGGGGGGGGGTAAAAAAGGCAATAAAGTATTTGAACAAACAGAAAAAAAGCACAAGATATGTTATGGCATGATACTACAGAGTGCTTAGATCTAAAATTGTCAGAACTGAAGTGAATAATAATTATATTAGTACAGAGCATTTAATTAAGGATCTGAAAGTGCTGCACAAGACAGGAGAGAGAATGAAAATGTAATAAATACTGACAGAAAAACCTTTCCACTTTAATGCTCTCATGCTTATAAACAAATTAAAGAAATGTTTGCGTATATGTGACAATACAAGTGTAGGTTAGTGGTCATTAAGCACAGGGCAGCCAGAGTTAACAGGTCAAGAGCAGAGCTATCTGCTATTGAGGGCTTCCTATTCATAGCAATAAGGCAACACCTGTAGCAATGTTGGTCTTTGATTAAAAAAACACTTCAAAGCTCTTTACATCAAATCAATTAGCTCCATACCTAACCCACAATTTCAGAGTTTTAATTATCTGCAGAGGAGTGATGTCTCAGTTGTAATGGCTTTGCGGATGACTAGGTCCTGTAGGCAGATTAAATAAATAGATAGTTTTACGTGAATGTTACAAATATTAAAAAGTGACACTTTTTCAAATGAAACCAAAATTATTGAAAAAACGATTTAGAGTTTTTCAAATTAAAGCAGAAATTTAAATCTGCATTGTCCTCGCTTAAAATGAAAGCAATTTTGTAATACAGTTATGATTGTGCGTATGCAGTGATTTTGTGCCAGCTTTGATAAGATGCTTCTTCTTAAATATAATATAAGTAATTTGATAATATACAAACTATGGTAGTTTATTGAGAAAATTGTTGCGTAATGTAAAATTACATTCCCATGTCCAATGTCTTAGGCTCTTTTAAACATAAGTTGTATTATGTCCCCAACTGCAATATTCTCTTGGTGCTGAGGTGAGATACAAATCTGAAAAATACGAACCAAATTGTAAGTGCAATCACTACCACTCAATATTATACACAGACAACATAAATTACAATGAATTGGAATTTCTAACAACAATATTACGTCTAAGAACAAAAATGTGCTCAATATTTAGACTTTTTTTTATTGCAATGTTGAGAAAACTTGCATCTATCAGCAACAACTGCACTACTGAAAATCCAAGCTAGTGCAGGGGTGATCCATCCTCAAAAATAGTAGGCTAAAGGCGGTCAGGACTGGGATGGTGGCACCCAGGAGACTAATTAAACATCAATCTGATAAGCAAAATGGAATCACAGTGTTCACGTCCAGTTCGATTAATAGATGTAATGTGGACTACATAGAAAACTATTCATCATTTTGTTTAACGCCAGGCCTTTGTGCTTTACCCGGCAATAGTGCTCTTTAAAATAATCCATAAAGATGCATAGTACTATTTACAGTAGAGTTAAACCCTTTTTAAAAGCTTATGTAGTTGAAAAAATTCTTAGTATTTAACAACAACAACAAAAAAGCAAAATAAATTTCTTAAAATTTATTTGTTTCTTTCTTTGGCAAATTTTCACCCCAACATATGGAGTTGTGTCACATTATTGATAGTATGATGGTAACTAATCATTCAATGATCAAACATGGACCGTGTAAACTTGTTTCAGAATGCTTGTATTCCCCAAATGCTTGGAAAACACACTATGTTGCCTAAACAAACGTAACATGACCAGATTATGCACCCAATAAAAAACGTCTGCAGGGTAAGTCTTCATTGCGATGTTACTCTGCTACGATTTTCTAACCAATAAAAATATTAGATTTTTTTTTTATCAGCGAAATTGAACTAGAGCCCCCAGAAATGGTAGAAAATATTTTGAAGGCATGCAAAGAATGTTGAAACTTCCAATTACTAATTTATTATTTTCTTTACCTAAGTGACTTTACCGAAAGAACCAAGAGTATGGATCCTTGCAGACACGAAAACTTAAAATCTAGAATTCCAATTAAAGATTTTAATAACCCCACAATAAATAAGGGAGGCCAGATAATTATAATGGTTGGATATGTATGGTGCGAAATAAGTTGAACATACATATATATAGATGAAATATATAAATGTGTCGTTAAAACCCGCCACCACCCGACACAGCCAACTAGTAAGGGTTGTCACGGAAACAGAACATGCCAAGGTGATAAAACTCATCTTGTTACACATTCTACTTGCATGTACTTGAATGTTTTAAACATACCCTTTATTTATCCAGGAATTATTCAATAAATATGACAGTCCAACATTGGGAAGTATTATCGATTGCACGAATGAGTATTTAGCATGTGGAGGGGGGGGGGGGCAGGGGGGAGGTTGGGAACCAAAGTATATTGAGAAAACCGATGCTTGCGAGGGGAAACTAATCACACGGATGTCCCACACTGATGGGTCCACACATTTTCTTTACTACCACCACCTGGCCACCTTGTGGTTATGGGAGATTTACAATCGTGCATGATCCACCAACCCTTGCATTCAAAGTGTTGGATCACAGGCTTGCACTACCATGCCCGGATCGGCGACTGCACACCTTGACTATGTTTCTCGGCCTGTTTGACAAGTAGGCTTTGGCAACCAATATTATCCATAATAAAGGTTTTTTTGGGTTAAACCGTGTAAATATGTGTCTTTAACCCACCAACACCCAACACAGCCAATGAGTAAGGTTTGTCAGGTAAACAAAACGTGCCAATTGGTTACTACTGCAGCACACCGGTGTGTTGGAGAGTAAACCCACAACATTTACAATTCTTTGGTTCTTTCGGTAAAGTCACGTATAAAGATAAAATAACAAATTAAATAATAATAATAATGTATGCTATTATTCAATTTATTATTTTATCTTTATACATGACTTTACCGAAAGAACCAAAGAATAATTCCTGCAGTCACGAAAGCTCCAAAATTAACATTTACAATCTTGAGTTCTCAGCCTGCTAAGCTAGACGCGCCAGTCGGGCGGTGGCAGCAGCCACTTCTAGGGGAGGGGGCAGGCACCTCTTGGCCGGAGACGGTGGCGTAGTCGGCGGCTGGGCTACGCAGAGTCCGCCGGACCTCAGTACGGTGCTCCCGGAGCTCTTCCAAGACTGCCCGGATCTCCTCGCTACGCCTCCGCATGCGGGGAAAGCCTGTCAGGTCCGTGAATAGCCGCGTCTTGTCACCTTCCCTGCCGATTCATAAACCCACGTTACAACAACACTTACCATAGCAAGTTTTTATTTCTGAAAAACACCACCCAGCCAGTGAGTTGGAGCAAGTACACCAAGCCCTCAGGATGAACGGATACTCGGACCGTACAATCCGCAAAGCTTGTCTCCCCAGCCATGGGGAGACAACCTTCTGATGATCCAACCAAAACCATCACTTTACCATACATAGCAGGGGTTACCAAAAAGATTTCTAAAATCTTAAACAAACACAATATCCAGGTTCGTTTCAACACAGTACACAAAATCCGTGATTTAATCCCATCTGTAAAGGATGTGATTCCTGACATGCAATACCCTGGTGTCTACAAACTGAGTTGTGGTTGCGGCAGCAGTTACATTGGGGAATCGAAATGACATGTCTCGTTCGTGAACACAAGGCAGATCTGAAACACGGTAGGACCAATACCTCTGCCGTTGCTGATCATTGTTTTAACGCTGTGGGCTCACACGAAATTGATCTCTCCAAGACGGAGGTACTCTGCAAACCTACTGGCTACCTTCAGAGATATTTAAACACAGACACAACTTCAACCGAGAAGATGGGTACAAACTGAGCAATCATTGTAAGGACGTTATTAACCAGGTAAAGTCTTAACTGACTGTGATGTTTTCCATCCTACCTGCCTATGTCAACTGTTATTTCCGACTCTCCGAGTACATCACCAGGTTAAATATCTGTGAGGCGGCCCAGCCACAGGAGGGATCCCCGTCACCTCCGGTGGCTGGAACCATCTCACATTGACATGCTAATCTCTCACATTGACATGCATGTTCCTTCTCTAGCTCCGCCCACTCACCCTTGGGTTGAGCCCACCAAAATCCTATATAAACTCTTGTTGCAGCAGCTCTTTCTCCGATGTCAGCTTTCTCCTGCTGTATCTGTTCCACCTGATGACGGTCGCTTGTATTGCGATCGAAACCTCGTGATTTATGTTATTTTATACCTACGTGACTTTACCAAAAGAACCAAAGAGTACAAGTTATCTCATTGGCTTGCTTTAAGTCAAAATATAAGAATTCGTGTACCACAAGCACAGTTGTATTCTACTGAATTGTGCATAATATAACCTTGAAATTATTTTAGATCAACAAGTCAAATGTATCGTTAATGACGTCAGCCGCCAATAAAGGCATTTGTTTCTAAATTGTTGGCAATTTTGCATTCACAATGTCTTTTCAGACATGAGGCACATTATATTCACGTTGAATTTCCATCAAGGTCAACAAATGTGTCAGAATCATTCTAAACATGTGGGGAAAAATTCATTTGAAAAAAAAAAGTCCATAAATCTCTGGTCCTTTCTTTTCAACCATAGCCAACGAAATAAAAAAATAACCCTGTGTCTTGTCATTGACCGCCTGAGAGATGAGATGAAGGGCAGGAGTTTTGTCATCAGCAACTAATATATCTGATCTGAAACGCAGCAGCTTTTAGAGTTCCTTTTTCCCTTCCTTAATAATTCAAAATTTGTTAATGCTTGCACATTTGTCTCTCTCAATGCTTTTACTTAAATCAAAGGCTGCCAAGTATGAGGTAAAAAAGCACCAACATTGTTAGAAGGTTATTGGGCAATAACAAATTCATGAATTTAATTAAAAACAAATGGATTTTCACATTGTTAATTCTGTTAAACTCAAAACACATCCAATGAACAAAAAAGTATGCAGGAAAAAGTAAGGATTATTTTCATTGTTTTTTGAGAAAAAGAAAGTCAAATTTCATTCAAGCACAGCACATGAGTTAGAAAGTAATGATTCTATGGAGTGATTTGTGCTCGAGTTTAATTTAGAATTTAGTTGTAAGTCTCTACAAATGTAAGTCACAACAACAGAACCGTTATTCCTAATATTTCAAATTAAAAACAGCAATTAGGTTTGCACTTTGATACTGAGACTTTATTATTGGATGGGAAATCTGGAATGTCAGAGCCGGTCTTTTATCAAGTACCTCTACATCACCAAATGCCAGGTGTGATGGAAGAAGCACCTCATGGCATTAAGCGTTAATGAGAAATGACTGCAAAGCTATCCCACAAGAGAAGCTCTCCATTTCAGGCCAATTCTACAGAGGGCCCAATCTAAGACGTAAAAAACACAGCCGTAGGTTTTGAATGCGTAATACTGCTCCGTGCAGGCTATAACCTTTGCAAACCAATTACAATTGAATCAGGGAAACTATGATAATTGTATACTCAAGCTCCGTGCAAGCCAAACAATATTAGTTTTAAAAAGGAACAATATTAGTTATTGTGTTCGTTTTGTACAAAATTTACATTTAATAGTTTATATCTACAGTCTACTACCTATCTGGATTTTTTTTTTATGGGTTACAATTGCATTACTGCTCAAGTCATCTCAAGGTTTCCTGTATTATACATAGATACAATATAGTAGACATTATAACTACCTGCCTATGCTGTATAAGTTGGTCTAAACGAGTTAGAAGTCTGTCTTTTGTAATTACAGTATTTCTGCTCAACATAGACATTTACACAGGTTAAAATAAGTGTTTCAATGGTTTCTACAGAATGCACAAATGAGAGCAAATTAATCGACACGATCCTGTGAGTGGCACTGCTATGCCAACTCCTTCACTAAACTACAAACATTCCAGAATGAATAAAACAATAAAACATAACCCAATCCCCGATGGGTGCTGGATTTTGCATGTTGGGCCTAAAATTGCAAGTTAAATTAAATGGCAGGAAACATTGGGAGACCACCCAGGTCAACACAGATGGCAACAAGAGCTGCCAGAAAAAACAGAAGTTATTATTGAGAACAAGACAAAAGGCCTCGGTGCAGATGTCTCACTTGGCGGCCTGTTTGTCCAGCACACGGGTGTAGTGCTGTATATGCTGCAGCCGACGTGGCACATCCAGGAGGATGCTGAGCAGGAGCGGAGAGGAGAGCTGGTCCTGAGCGGATGCGGCCAGTGCGTGAGTCTCTGTGCATAGTCTCTCCAGGCTGCTAGCAATCAGGCTGAACTCCTTTGTTGAACACTGGGTAAACAACATGGCAGTATTAAAGCTGATACAATATGAATAAAATGAAAAAATAAAACACACTTCAGCAAAACATTTTCTTGCTGTGGTTTTCCCACCTGATGACGATTGCTTGTGTTGCAATCGAAACGTCGCGATTTAATTTATTTTATACCTACGTAACTTTACCGAAAGAACCAACGAGTACACATTGTAAAGTTAAGATTTAATTTGTACGTACTAATACCGAAGTAGGTAATGTGTGGCTCTACAGTCTCTTTCCATATTTGAGAGAGGATTTCAACATCCTCAGGGCATAACAGATTTCTGGACGTGATTAAGGCCTCCACCAAGTTGACTTATCCCAGATGAGTACTTGTTAATGTGTCTGGTTCTACATAATTGAAAACCGTCGACTCTATATGACCCAGAACAACCTACTCTCTGGTGTGCTCACAGGCAAAAAAACAAGTGCTTGCCTGAATTACTTACCCCTAATTACGTGAATATTGCACCTTTCATCCGCCACCTCACCTTGACATTACTCATGCTGTCCGATTTAAACACATATACTTGTATTCATCATTAGTCATGGGCTGTCGAAGCCACTGGGACCCTTCATAGCCACCAGGGTCATTCGTGGTAACTGTTCTATTCTGACCTGGCATAAGGACCAAGACCTTTGAGGTTTGGGCAACAGTAACTTTCGTACGCATAGACAAAGCAAACAAAACCTTTTTAGATGTTAAACACTCGGTACCTTTCTGTGATAGATGCTGGTCAGTCCACGTTCCAGGTCTGGTAGCTTCCAGAGCAATTCCTTAGCACGGCTCAGCACCATGTGTTCCGATGCCAAGATTTCACTCACACAGTCCAGACGTGCATTGATGTCACTGCGAGGGCACACATGATTAATACTTCTTGTGCCAGCAGTAGAATTACTAAGCATATAACAGTCATTTACTTAACTATGAGAGGATGGTATTATACTGCAATGGGCACACATTAAAAATGTTACTTACATTAGAGAAAATGGATAGGCTTGTCTGTATGCTGAAAAAGTGTGTTTTTAGTCTATAAGCAGACGTGTTTTTAATAATAATAAAAAAGGTTTTTGGGTTAGATCGTGTAAGTATAGATGTGTAGCAACCCTCCACCACCCGACACAGCCAATTAGTAATGGATTTGTCACGTAAACAAAATGCCAACTAGTAACTACTTCAGCCCACAGGTGTTGGAGAGTAAATCCACAACATTTACAATTTGAGTAATTGACCAGTCAAAGAGTTCTCATGATGTGTTCATAAAAAAGTACAATTGTAGCATATATTAAGCAATGCCCACAGATCAAATGGTAGAATTGCACTGCCTCTTGTTGTAAATTCTACAGCAGTGAAATTTCGATTTAAAGCTTTCATGACTGCAGGGATTCATCTTCTTGGTTCTTTCGGTAAAGTCACGTAGAAGGGAAATAATAAAATAATCAAAATAAAACATAATAAAATAATTCTCACGACGTTTCGGCCACAACGCAAGCAGCCGTCCTCAGGTGAAGAACAGGTCTGTCGGAAAGACAGCGTCTGAATGACGCAGTGGTTCTCTACAGCAGTGATTCTCAACCTTTTTGGTCTGGTGGCCCCCCCAATTAAGACCACTGGCCCTTCTCCCCCAGACCATGGTCCCTTAGCATACCCCAACCCCAGGTTGCCAGTCTACAATACACAGACAGATCACATGCTCACACATTTAGTCAATGTGGAGTGAGGAATGAGATTGTTTTATGTTGTGCAATTAGTGTGTTCTGTCGCCACAACCTCGCTCTGACGTTCCCTGCACACATTCGAATATTTCCTACAAGGTATTCATGCCACTGCCTAAGCCACATTTGAAAGGCTTTTGCATCCTCACAGGGGGACATGCCACACGGGTTAAGGACTGCTGCTCTCCAGTAACAATCCGAAAGACCATCCATAAGAGTGTTTTTAGGGTTAGAAGATACTGGATGTATACAGTGAGACAGAAGATAAAACGCAGATCCTACTTTTTTCACGAATCAAAATGTGAAAGCCGAATTCAATACACTTCAGTCAAAGCATAATTTACTCAACCGGCTATTAAAACCAAAACTAAACATTGCGTGGAGAATAGGGTAAAATTACGGAATTCTCACAATTTGTCATGACAATGTTATGTTGTCATTTAAAGCATCAGAAGAGCCATTAACGCTTAAATAATAGCTGAAATGATGCATCAATTTGATAGATTCTAACAAGCAATGCATTATTTTTATGATCGATTAATCGGCATCTATTTTTAAACAAGAACCTCTCAAGTTCCAAATATTTGTTGAAAATAGGCAAGTGCTAACATAAAGTAAAACATGTATGCATGTATAACAAATGGATATCTATTTGACAAGCTTTATTAATTGCTGTGGACATTACATGTTAAGTATAGGGTCGTGCGTTCATCAATTACATGGTAGTAAAACCAAAAAGAAAGTCCGAGTGACAACAACAGAAGGAAAGTGTGAAAAAGAAGGTCTCGTAATTTTATTATTTAATTTGCTATATGTTCATCCGAGAGCTCTGAATAAAACAAAACAAACATGTTATACGAGTTTCATTTCAAAAACATCAATTTCTTTTTCAGAATGGAAAATAATACAACTATCCCAAAATACACAAATTTGCTATGGCCACTACTTTCTACACCATAGGCATGAGTAGAACTTTCATGAAAGTGGATAACAGTTTCCTGAACATTTATAAATTAGGGTTGGAGATCCAATGGCTCTTATGAAATTCAAAAAGAAAAAAGCGCCGTGAAGGATTGGAAAAGGTAAATACACAGAAAGAGTTTGAAAAATAATACTGTTTGGTTGATGACATGGAAATAAGTATTATCATACATATTGTTTCGCCACATTGATGTACACCCGCAAGAGATCTAAATTAAACTCTGTACCAATTGCAGATGACATAGGCAGGACAAAATAAATGGTTGTCAGAAGCCGTGGGCATGATTGGGAAAAGTTTCCATGGGAATAAAATTTATCGTTCAAAATCCTTCGTGTCCATCAAAGGGTTGTTATAAAATGACAAATGTACCGATCAGAAATAATGTTGCATTGCCATTCTTATATTCCAATGCAAATACTATTTTCAATGTTTAAAAGACTTAAATAAAGTGAATGTCTCGACCATGAAGCCAAAGTCATTAAATGTGATCATCGCATTGTGAAACAGCTATTCTGGCGTTATTATTAAAAGCTTATTTGCATAATCCCTTGATAAGAGATATATAATTTGCAAGGGTCTCAATAGATGATAATTAACATGTACATATTTTATCCAAATGACAACAGATAGAAAATAACCTTGGAAAATGATTAGGACCTTTTTAAGTAAAAAGGTTGATCATTATTTTTCTTAAATTGGAAACACAAGCAAAATTAAGTCCATCATATACCCCAGTAAACTAGTCACTTTTCATCTTCTTGGTTCTTTCGGTAAAGTCACGTAGAAGGGAAGTAATAAAATAATACAAATAAAACATAATAAAATAATTATCACGACGTTTCGGCCACAACACAAGCAGCCGTCCTCAGGTGAAGACCAGATCTGTCGAGGCGACAGCGTCTAAATGAAACCCCACCACGCTTGGAGCGTCTATTTAAGCTGGCTTGGAAGGGGGGGGAAATGCGCCTTGACAAAATAATCTGCATATCAAGAGGAATTTAGCATATTTATGGGAAATGCAGGAATGCGACTAGTGCTACTTGTGAAATGCGTAGGAATCCCTGCAGTCACGAAAGCTTTAAATCGAAAAGTCACTTTTCAGATAAGGAGGAAGATATTCGAAATGTCAAGATTTAAGTATGCCATTTTGCTGGATATATATATCTGCCATTCATACATGTCTCAAAGTCAGCCACTAGAGTAGCCAAATTGGTTAAAACACACAATGGATTTCTTCAGAGTTAAAAATGTCATAAAATGAAACGGTGCTTTTGGCACAGAGATCAGAACGACTGCTTCAAATATCAAGGTGCAGAGAATAACAGCCGATGTATTAATCATCACCAACACATCACAAGTATGTTAAAACACAAACCAGACTGACACTCTTCTCTGGAAAAGCAAATCGCAAGAGTTTTTGTCCGTGGCGATATGCTTCAACGTATAGTTTTTTGTTCAGGTTAACAGGTCGGCACGTATCTTAGTACCTTACTGAGATGAGCGGGCGGCCAAGCCAGCTCCTGAACATGCGGCGACCAAACGGAGTGCACGTGTGATCCATTGCCCACAGCAAGCTCCCCTTCACCTTGCCGTTGGTCTACAAGAAAAATATTCACCATCAAGGAAAACTTTATATATTTTGATGTACTACAGTTCAAACTACTTTTGAATAACTGCAAACATTTTACAACTGATAAGTTTACTTGTGGGGTAGAGTGGTGGCAGAAGTGGTTAGATAAAGCACTGTGCCATGAACCTAACCAAGTTCGATTCCCAGCCATGGCTAACATAGATGGTGAGGGATGTCTGAACCAGTCCAGAACCGCCCCTTCACAAACCCACACTAGCATGAAGTACGGTGGAATATATCTCATGACAGACAAAGCGTGGGGAGACCTACATCCAGTAGTGGAGTTAAAAATGATCTTAGAATAATAATTGGAAATGTACAATCCTGTTGTGAAAATCACGGCGAATAAAGGCTTATTTATTTGTTTGTGTACAATTGAATGATCATCAAATGCCCTTGCAAACACGAGACTAACATTTTTTTAATCAGATACCCTCATCAAGGTAATAGATCTAACAATCACCTAGAGAGATAAAGAAATGCTCACTCAAACAATTATATGATATCAAGATGTAATGTATGTAAGTATTTATGAAAATGGTTATATTATTGATATTACCTGATTTTGGAAAAGCTCCATATTTTTTTGTGTAATTCCATTGATGTGCAAGCACTCACTTTCCATGGAAAATTTCTGAAAATTGCTGCGAAGTAAACAAGTAGATTAGTTTTTTAAATAGAGCATTTCCCAATGTAATTTATCCAATGTATATATAAAATATTTGTACATTTTTTTCTACACGTTTTTCTGTGGGCTTTGGAAAACAATTACACATACTGCCGACTCATATAAACAAATAGAACATGCATCATTCCCGATGTTATGAATATAAACATCGTTTGTAAATTCAAAACACAAATTATCCGATAACAGCATATTTTTCAGCACATCCTAAAAACACGTTTTTTTTTCGCGTGTGAGCACAATTATCAAATAGCGCCAGCCCACCCACCCCCCCCCTTTCCAAAGCATGATGGTACATCTCAAAGAGCCCATTCCACTCGGACCGCTTAAACGCATCCATCCTAAATGCCACGTGTCACAGCAGGCCAGCGGAGTTCCCAATCCGTGCACCAGTGCGGTCGTGCAAATGACAGCTAACATTTATTGAGAATCGGCCTGGCCGCTCAGCGACAGGCACTGCATTTATCACTTGGCAAAAGCCGACTTGTAACGACAGGGCCACCCTGCCAAAGCACCGGCTATCTGGCCACCTGACGGATGGACGCATAAGGGGTGCAGCAATAGCAGTGCTGCATGTGCACGCATCATCCGCATCCAATATTCCCATACGCCAAAACAATTGGAACATTTTGTTAGGTCTGCAATTTGATTTCAAACCGGCCAATTTTCTAAAATAAATCTGTCATTACGCAACGAAAACACATTTAGGTTTACTGAACGAGGACGTTGAATTGCGGTTTAAGTGATTTATTATTAGACCACCTTACACAATAATTGAAATTCTGATATTTTATCAAGAGTGAAAAAGCTGCTGCTGTGGCGCCAGTGGAAGCCATGTTCATCGACTCCACCTAGTGCCCAAGTGACCACAGTGATGAACGCAATCGGAACAGCAGTTCAACTTCTTGATCCGTTATGTTGATACAATATCTGAATGTATATATATTTTAATTATATTTAATTCTACAAAATAGTTGTATTCGATCGTGCATTATTATCCAACAACATGCCATAACATACAATATTGAACATCTGAAAAACAGCGTATTAATTTTTATTCATTTTCATGGTTATGTTTAATACTCTTGTATACGGAACCAATACTGATCTGTAAATACCACGTTTTTATAATATTGTATAGCCTAAACACACATTTTTTTCTTATTACACTCAATGTATAGATAAAATAAGGGTACGGGTAGGGAACGGGTACCCGTACCCGGCCGGGTACGGGTGCGGGTACCAATTTGCGACCCTGGTGCGGCCGGGTATGGGTACAGGTAAGGAATCAAAACCCGTTTGCGACCTCTGATCTAGGGTAAAGGTTACGGAGGGGACGCGTCGAGAGTCCGCTCGTAGGTTCCAGAAGGGGGCCGTGGCCGAGGCGGAGCGAGGCCACGCTAACAGGATAAAAGGGGACCCTGAGCGGGAGATCGGGGCCGTCGTTTGGAGTGGGATCCCCTCGTCGTCGTCGTCGCTGTCGCCTTCGCAGCTGTCGTCTCGTGCCTTCGTCGCTGTCGTCGTCCACTTGATAATTGCGCTGCTAGCAGTAGTTGGCTGTCTTAGCTCAGCGCCGTCAGTGTCAGACGGCTAGCGTTGTGTTGTAGGCTAGCAACCAGAGTAGAGTTGCGTTTAAGCGAGAGACAGAGCGTTGTGTAACAGCAGAGAGTGTGTAACAGTGTGCTCGGTGTTTAATTAAAGAATTGCCTCCAAGAAGTTACGTCTCCAAGTCAGTCACTACAAATGTAAAAAGATCTTTAAAACTTTGGGAAAATATTGCATAAATATATATTTTTTCTACGGATACTCATATTAATGTAATGTACAATTACTCGCATTATAATCAAAACATAAGTAAAAATGTTGCCAAATTCACACAATAATAAACAGCTTGCCAGGGATTAAACAGAACATTGTCAGTGAAACGTTCATCTAGATTTGCTATTTATACTCCATGCTTATCCACTATATTTTTGCACCTTTGGAATACTTTGAATACTACTCAAATATACATTTTCAGAGTCAAGATAGATGTAGGGATGTATGCTGAACTTCTTTCGCACCGTACATAGTCAACCATGCTAACGGAGGTGCGGGGGAAGGACAAACTAAAAACAAAAAGCAGTTCTAAAGAAATTCGTTTTCAATATAGATTTAAAAGTGCAATGCTCCAGTGGCTTCCTAATCAAGCTCCAGTAGCTTCCTCATAATTGAGCTTCCATAACTGAGCGATGGTTGACCAGGGGCTTCGATGAAACGCCTTGACTCTTGGAGCAGAAAGTCTATGGATTGTAGAAGAGTGAAACAGAGGTGAGGACATGTTCGTACCTTGACAGGTAAAGCACCCTCTGCAGCCCAAACTCCGTTAGGTAGTGAATAAGGACCGCGAGGCAAGCAATGATGGGCTTCTCCATAGCCAGCACATGGGACAGCTTCTGTTCATCTGTTTACACATTGTAAACAAACAAACAAAAAAACAATTACACCAATCAGCACATAAAGAAATCATAAAGTTACACAAACTGGAAACACGGCACCATGAATCAGAATATCAGAATATGTATTTAAACTGGAGGAATCTGATGAGCTATGAAACTCTTTTTCACAGATGTCCAGTAGGGGCAGGTAAGAACGTTACAACAGCAAACAGTAAAAAAACATGATAGTAGTGCAAAATACAAGAAAGGGAAACAAACCACCCAAACACATACAAACAAAACTAAACCATCCCCATCTTGCCAGGAAAAGCCCACCGAGGTATTCACTTATTTTTCAGAAGCGACCGGGCCACAAATTATAGCTCAAAGTCGGCAATCATTTGTACATTTATAGCACCAATCTAAATAATAATATCTTAATGCGCTGGTTTGTCTGGAGCCAAAGTGAAAAAAATTATGTTCTGGCAAAACAAACATCAAATTTTACAAGGTTTGTCTGTACACTTCAGTGATTAGGTCCTTCGTTGCATGCTATTAACTGACTCAGTAATCCTAAACTAGGCATGCATACATTTGAGGGTGGTGGAATGGTGGCAAGAGTGGTTGGTCATCTGTGCTATGACACTGGTGACCCAGGTTTAATTCCCAACCATGGTTAACATCAGTAATGACTGATAATATATTTGAACTGGTCCTGGGTCCTCCACTTCACCAACCACACTACACAGCGTGGTAAAGTATGGCCAAACAATCATCCACATTGAACACAGTGAACAGAGGTCTTCATAAAACAGTGGATTGACAAAGGGATCTATATTACAGCATGTGAGGAGCACTCACCTCTTCAAATGTTTTCTTTAAAACATGCTACAAATATGAAGTACCTGTATTAATAGTTTTTCTTTTCAGAGAATATTTCATTTGAACCTATTGTTGGATATTTGATCAATATGCCTTTTATGTGATTGGCTTAAGATCACCTTTGAATAGAGATCACAAAGATGTATATTCAGAGTCCTTTGTTAATCCACTGCTGGATGATGGTCTCCCCTCACCGTGCGGGTTATTTGACCATACTTCGACACCCAGGTTAGTGAATGTTGGTGAAGGTGGGGAGCATAGGTGTGAGAGCAAAGCACAGTACAATGATGGATTTTGCCGTACTATCCTCTGCTGCCCACAATGCAGCCCCCAAGCCTATAATAACATGACCATAACCCATCCGAACACTATCCCGGCACAACTCATTTAGATTCCAAGATGCGACGAGGTCAGGTGCATTCTGGGTGATTGGTCAAGGCAAATAGAATCCGGACATGGAATTATACGAGTCTATGCTACACAATAAAAACACAAAGTACAGCAGTTGACTTCTGGGTCATAGCTATTTTAATGAGTAACAGGGACACTACTGACTTCATCAGAAAACTCGCTTTTTCTTCATTAAGAGCCTTTCAAGCACCATGTTTATGACAAACCCATGCACGTAAAGTCGAGTCAATAATGCATGTTAAGAACTTGCATTTAAATCTTATAACTGGATAGGGATTCAGTAATGAAAATGGAGTGTACCACATAGGCGGATTACGAACGTGCATGACTGCATGCATTCTTTAAAAAAAATCTCACATTAACTTATAATTACAGCAGACAATTCCCACCGGCTGTATTCTTGCATGCTGTGGCATGCTGTTTCCATCCCCAAGCGAATGATTGCACCCTTGCTCTGCCTGGTGGTTAGTGCGACCCCACGACCCGCACTCTAAGTGGTTTTGTTTTTCCGTGTGGTTGTGCTACGATTGCTGTGGGGCGTGAAATGGTGAAATTGTCCAATGTGTGCACCGTGCTGCTTTAATGTAGTAATTTGGCAATTTTTATTCTCACCTTCACGACGCTGACACATAATTCAGCGCTGTCAACTGAGGTGCAGAGGGAAGAGCTAAGATTAAAGGCCAGCCCAGAGGAGACCACTGACAACCCTCTCCAAGGTTCCCTTTTTCAAGGCATTTGGAATAGCAGGACGAGGCAAAGTGCTTGAACCTAAATTGTTAAATCCCACAAAAGTACAAATGCAGCTCTATCCATTCCAGGTAAATATGGTACTTTTAAAATGTGCACATCTTTCAATTTGCAAATGCCCAAAGAGCAAGGGTTCCCTCTGCATGAAATTCACACAAAGGCTTACATTTACACACGTGGCTATTACAGCCAAGTTAATACTTGGAGTGCATTTCTTTGAAGATTGACTTGTACTGTATAATTTAGTTGTCTAACGCCAAACATTCTAAGTTGTTGCATTTTCTTTTCATTTCTCTCTACCAAAGTACTGCGCACGGGCATTCCTTTGTGTTTTTTACACATTTTTAGTTTTGAACGTTTTTTATTGTCAGCCTGGTTTCATTACTTTATTTGTATCTGCAGCTTCTTATAGCAGAAGCCTGTGGAGGATAAATAAGACCATTTAATGACTATTCTTTGGAGGAAATGTTATCTTGCGGTAGGCAAAACCAATAGAACCCGTTCCTTTGTGCCCAAGCTCAAAATATTATTGAACTGGCAAGATTAGATGCAGTGATGTCCAATTTTAAAACTTCGGAATTTGATTTTCAAACTTATACAGAGGTCACTGTAGCGTAATGGGATTTTTAAAAAATAATTAAGTTACTGAGGAAAAAAGCCTGTAATTCTTCCTGGCAATCAAAATTGTCTTGAGGTTTTAATAGGGCGTATTAATTAGTTATTTACATGCCACTATAATTACACAGCTAATACTAGGTAAAAGTTAATTAATGGGTTTTTTGTTTTCTACCATAATTAAAATTAATGCTTAATTAATTATAAGTATGTATACACTAATTATTATATTTATACATAGAATAAAATGAATTAGAGGCAAATTCATATATTCGTGTAAAAATGGGTAAGTAACTTTTCTCTATCTATTTGACCATTTTCCACAAATTATCAGCATTATCGCATGAATTGGCTCTAAATATTTTGTAACATGAATATTTATATTAACTTTGGTCAATATATAAAGTTAAAGGCAAGATGTTAATAAAACCAGAACCATGCTGGGCCACTCTTTATCATCTAGGCCACTCTTTATCATCTGCAGGGCATCTAAACAGCACCTCATTCAGAGTCCTAGCCACGACCTAATTTTCGCTTTAACTACCACAATTCTAATAGTTTTACATTTCCAAGTGGGAGATTGAAATGAAACTTCGAGCAACTCACATTGTTGGCAATAAACTTGCAGCAGTCAAATCATTCAAGTCTGCAAATACAAGTCTGCCTGTGCTGCAGCTCAGTTTGGGGAGATCCCAGAAGCAAATAAAATATATTACCATGATTGCAGTTGGACTGCAAACTCTCGGCCCCGAAGAAACGTGAGACGGCCTGGAAGGCTCGGCTGTGCTCAAACAGATCAACGTCCACACGTTCAACACGTACCCGATCGTCACCCTGCGAGCTGCAACAACAACAACACGAGACTGTTTGCACTTGTAAGGTGGCATCGACAATCATTGCAATGACAACTCAAGCATAAAGATGATAGGTGGATTTTTTTGTTTAGATACAGACTGCTTTCACTGCTGAGCCTGAAGACACATCAATGTTATGCAGCGTCAAAACGAATCAGAGATCAGTGGAGAGGAGGCACATTCTAGCCCCAGGGATCACTGTTTTTGTTGTTGTTTTTCTTTGGGTCTGTTGTGCTTGTCATACTGGGAAACACTGTACTGCTTGCCACTATCCATTTAACAAAAAAATTATCTCAACACGAATTCAAAAATGTGTGCTAATTGCCCAGTGACGATTATGTACAGCTTTATGCAAGCACCACAAATGGACAGAATAAATTTATAGTGGATCCTCTGGGGTACTCTGTTTGGGGCTGTTTGGTATTGTTAAGACTTAGCTAAAAAAAACACATGACATTTTAGCCCATGACCAATTTGCACAAACATAAACAGGGCTAAAGTTCCATTCAAGCAGATCAAGTGTAACAATTATCATGTGTTAGTGCGGCCCAATAATATGTAGAGCAGCATCACTTTCAGTTATGCACCAAAAAATCAAATTAAATAGACAATTGATTCTAACTATTAAGTTAATCCAGGAAAGGAAGAAAACCCCTCCTCTGTTCAATCACCAATTAATGTTATTGTCATATTTTCTGCACTCTGAGAAGGTTCTGTTTTTGGTAAAAACAGCACAAGCAAAAAAGATTGATACTCAACAACAAATACAGTGAAACCTCCACATGTTTTTAAGAGAACCAACCAAATTGAATATTCGATGTGGGAAAATATTAAATTGCAGAATAACTAATCGACAATTATGGATTTCTTTGAGACTTAAACATGTAATATTTATTCCCAGATAATGCATAAATGGGAAATAATCGTATCAGCAACTCATAATGTGTGCAACGGCATCTCAATCTGAACCAAAATAGAAAAACATGCAACAGTGTGCACATTTCAGCACTGTTTGCAATGAACTATTTTACAAATAGCTTATTACAACCTCCCCAATTTACTCCCTTGACATTCAGCACTACTGCCAGTATACATACCCTGTATTAAGCTGCCCTGTGACCCCTTTGCATTACTATAGAGTGGGGGTAGCAGTGACACAATGGTTAACACCGATTTATGAATCCAGGCATTTGAGCTTAATTCCCAGCCAAAGCTAACATCCAGTGGTGAAATTTTGATTTAAAGCTTTCGTGACTGCAGGGATTCATCTTCTTGGTTCTTTCGGTAAAGTCACGTAGAAGGGAAATAATAAAATAATAAAAATAAAACATAATAAAATAATTCTCATGACGTTTCGGCCACAACGCAAGCAGCCGTCCTCAGGTGAAGAACAGGTCTGTCGGAAAGACCATTCAGACGCTGTCTTTCCGACAGACCTGTTCTTCACCTGAGGACGGCTGCTTGCGTTGTGGCCGAAACGTCGTGAGAATTATTTTATTATGTTTTATTTTTATTATTTTATTATTTCCCTTCTACGTGACTTTACCGAAAGAACCAAGAAGATGAATCCAGTGGTGAGTGAATTCTGAACCGGTTCTGGGCCACCCCTTTACCAACCCACATTAACAAAGGTGATGAAGTATGGTGAAAGACGCCTCATGACCGACACAGGATAAGGAAGCTTTCATCCAGCTGTGGATTGATGTGGGAGTTGAACACTATTGTGTATATATATATAGTACATTCAAAAGTATCAACTTGGTGAGTCCATTTTACTTTAAGAGTGAGTGAACAAATGCTTCATAAAATCCCACTAATCCTCTGCACTGGCTGTTGAAGTGCAACAGTAAATTACGGTACGTTGTCCGAAAGCACGCAGCTGATATACAGCTTTAATAAGGGCTGTATTGCTTTCAGCTAATCTGCTGCAGATGGCCTCGCATATATTCTTAGTCCATTACAATTTAGATAATCTTTGTTTCTGCTTATAGTATGTGTGTAAACACATTCCTGCGGATGGAGCTGGTAGGAACGTTGGGTTGCTCGGTCAATGGCCAAGGTCAACGGCGGCGTGATGTATTCCGCAAATATGCCCGACTGTGAGGGCGGGCACAAGCCGGCGTGAGTAGGTTAAACGTTGAGTTTTATGAGGGCACCACGGGGTGACCAGCCCCTCCCCACCCAGCCCCACCCTCCCCACCCAGCCCCTCCCCACTCAGCCCCTCCCTCCCCACCCAGCCCCTCCCTGCACGACGGACGGACACAATAATCCCGTGGGCTGGTGTAACCAGGAGGTTCCTACCAATATAATCCCCTGTGGGCTGGTGTAACCAGGTTCCTACCAGTAAAATGCCTCTTCCAATTGTATTGGTGGCAACACCTGACCGACTCAGCACTATATTTCGATTGAAGTGCTCCATCCAATGTAGACACAAAGGGAATCATGAACAAAAATAATTAATGTTTAGTCGAATGGATGGATTTTTTGGTGAAAAACTCAGGTTAAGCATCGCATTAGTTTATCATTATATAATTGTAACATACATGTCTAGTTGTACAATGGATATTACTTTAACACTTAAATAAAAAGGTAATTGAAACAAAGGTTAAAAAAGGAAAAACTATGTGTTTCAACAAATACTGATTCATATCCTGATAAATATAAACCACTGCATGTTATGCCATTATTCAATTACAAAATATCTTTAAACCCTTTGGAATACTCCACATAAAATACCATCAATCTATATAAATTGTAATCCTATCACATGCATAGGCAAATTATAAACAGCATAGCATTTTAAAGCAAATGTCAGAGCAGGCATTCCACAATCATTATAATCCTTGGCTCCCACACACAAGCGCAAATATGCCAAGCCTGCCAGATGAGCACATCGCGTACACACACACAGCACCACAGCTTGTAGCAGGAAGGGATTCCCCACTCAAAATGTGATCACCAGTGGGTGTTTGCAGGACAGGTCCAACCCTGAAGGTGACAACCATATTCCTCTCCCCTGGGACAGCTCATAATAACGCCAGCACATCCCTCTAATTATCCTGGTATGAAGAGGCAGTCTCACTGGCAAGCTAATTACTGGAGGTCTATAATGAATAAAAGTGCAAATAAGTCACTTAGTAACAACTCAAATGAACCACCACTGTATATTTAACTGATACGAATCATTGTAAATAGAAAACGTTACGAGTAAAAGTGCACTGAACATTCACTGATTTTACACATGGCCGAATAAAGGTGGGCTTTTAGTTATATTATCACACTCAACAGAATTGAAGAGAAGATATCGCAACGGTAAGTTCACGTGATGACCATGGGCAGTCGTGGGGATGGGGCAGGAAGGGAGGAGGTGAGCACAGGAGATCAGAGCTGTGGCAGCAACAACCTCCACCACGAGCACATGGCAATGGCGAGACAGAGATCAGGCAGAGGGAGACACTCAGCAATGCAGAGAGAAACAAGATGCAGAGCCATAGGAAAAGAGACGGGGATACACAAAATGAGACATGACAGACGTATACATATCAGGAGAAAGAGACAAACGAGACGTAGAAAGACAGAAAGAAGAATACAAAGTTTCCAAGTGTTTAAAAAAAATACAATAAAAAATACCAAAAAAAACATATGGCTTCAAATTGGTATTCAGAGAAGACCTATATTTGGTATATGGATAATTAATAGTATCGTATATCTTTAGTACATGACCATAAAAGCCAGCAAAATATTAGCTACTGTAGTTTATGTTGAACTACCGTTTGTTATCAAGACAAACCTTCTGGTAATCCTGTTTCTTTTTAAAAACATAATTGTTGCCTTTCACTTAAATTTATTCGCAAAAACAAACTGCCACAATTTCGCTGTCCTTAGTTTACTTGGCTGGCACCTAATTATCGAGTCTCAAAGGACACTGCCAGCAGCTGTCACCAAAGGAGCCTTTCACACTCTCCTGACACTCCTCTGCTGGCTGAAAAGAAAATACAGTATCAAACATTCCATTAAGGGCTGGTCAGATACTGGCTGAGGGCAGTCGGTGAATTTACGTTTCGTTTGCTGCTAAACTACCAGAACCAATCCAACAGTGCCACCTAATCATAATTAAAAAACTAATATCTATTTTGTAAATGAAAACACTGGCATCAAAAAACCCATCAATGTCACAAAAAACGAATTGTGGAAATAGTGTGAATAATTTCATCGGTGAAGCAGTGGCACAACGATTAAGCTATGCACTATGAATTCTGTAATTGGAGTCCAAATTCCGGCAATGGCTATTGTCAGTGGTGAGTGATATGTCATAACCAATCCCCCTTTGCCAATGTGCACTATCCATCATGGTAAAGTATGGTCACATAACCCCTCATTACCAACACAGAGTGGGGAGGAGGAATTCATACAGCAGTGGACTAAACAAAATCATGTCTTAGCTACAGACCATCATTTTTGTTTAACAGTCAATGGCAAAACCATTGCTAGGATAGAAAGGTGGGTACTCTAAAAAAAGCTGCTGGTGCTCAGGTAAAGAGTCTTTTCAAATCTACACCACTTGGCTCTGAATGTGGAATTAAAATCCCTATGCATCTCGCACAATTATCTTCAAACATGACACTAAGCATGTGGCTGACATTTCTTTACTGAAGTCCAGATTGTCATGCCAGATGTTAGGCTTTTTTTGCAAATGCAGCACTTAACATTTGACAATGAGCTGATAATGAATTTGCGCATTAGTGAAAAACCTATTACAACATGTGTGGTCCTGCTGGATGTGTATTATGCAAGCCAAGTGTTGTTCCCAACACAATCCTGTACTATACACACTAGCAGGAAGCCCACGCTACTGCAGGCAGCCATCACCCCCACATAGCTCTCCCTGTCGAGCCCCTCTTCTCTCACCCACTTTTCTAAAGTCACACTGACAGTCGAATTAAACCTAATTTCAATGACAATTGCTCCTGATCAGATGCAGGAAAAGCCAAGTCTGACTTCCTGGATAACAATGGCAACTCAACACAACAAGCCACGCAAGCACAACTGTATACTTCACTTTCTTACCGACACACCACTGGCCAATTTGCGAAGGTGAGGAAAAACTTTTTTGAGGAAGGTGGGTGGGTGCGGAGCGTGTCGGTGGCCAACTATGAAAACCGGGTTGAATGCAAGTACCAAAACCCTGTTTAGTCATAACATTGGCCACAGACACTCTGACTACACAAAATAACCCATGACAGCACTTAGCCAGAATACCCTGACTGGGTCACCGCCGCACCACTTTCATGAATCGGCCACCTTGAGCCCCGAGCAAACCAAGCCTGTAATGTTTTGTGAATCTGGGAGGAGAGCTCCACAATACGGCCTTGCAGATTTCTGTCCAAGGCACGCCAGCTATGCTAGCCCAGGACACCACCACGACCCTGATGAAATGCAACCCATTCATTACACGGTAACGGAAAAATGTGGAACACTACAACATATAATGTAATGCTCTTTCAAATAGTTGCATGTGCCTTAATACACAAGCGTAATGAATACACAAGCGTAATGAAATAGCCCAACCTTCCACTTTAAATTAACTCTCGTTGAATCGTGAAAGCCCGTCAATGGAAAAGGGGGAGGGCCAATGGATTGACCAGTGTTTAAGCCGCTTATATTGTCCACAGATCACATTTACTTTGCCGTGTTTGCTGAATTACTTAATTCATTCTCAAATGAAAAAAATGAAATTTGTCAATTAAAACACACCGATATAAATGTGGATATAAAACTTTAATTCACATGCAAAGGTATGTCCTAATTTCATATACAAACAAACACAGCTTCCTCCTGACTTCACCCTTAGCACTGGCACTATTGTTCATGCTCCAAATTTGTCAGTTAGGGGCATCCTGCCCATGGTGTTTGTAAGCAGCGGCAGCATCGAGACAGTGACGAGATAATTTAATCAGCCGCTATTCATTGTTTGGCAACGCCACAGTGAGAGAGATGGGAGAGCACTGACCTGGGTCCACAATACTTTGTCGGGACAGCCGGGCAAACAAGCAAGTGCCAAAATTGGACAGTGCCTTTTGCAAAGAGGCCTTACTCTTGTGTTTGGACGCACAGTTTGGCTGTGCACTGTGTTGAGTGACTTAGCCGCCAATGCAAATTATACTTGGTCTAGTTATATTGGGCATAATACCCAGTATCGCATCGTTTTGACTTGTTTAAAACATTCTTCAGTTGATGTGAATATGCATGTATGTTGAACTTCTCCCACTGTGCATAGGAGGTGTTGGGGAAGGACATCAAACTATACACAAAAAGCAGTTATAAATAAATTTGTTTTCAATCTATATTTAAAAATGTGTAACTCCAGTGGCATCCCAATTAGGGGATTAAACGAATGATACATTTTGGTAAGTTTCCAGCAAAATAACGTATTGTTCTTGTCAAACTACACAGATAACTTGATACATTTGTAGAGCAGTGAATGTGATGTTTACTGCGAAAGACATCAGTTTCACATCATTTTTTCTACTACACGGCAGATAATTTTACTAGTAAAAAAGGAAACCTAAAACCTTTTTAATAAATTATTGACCAAGTGTACATTAAAACGTGCTTAACAAGAATGCATTGCCCTATTGCACTTAAAATAATCTTAT
Organism: Lampetra planeri; assembly: GCF_965212315.1. Taxonomy (NCBI): domain Eukaryota; kingdom Metazoa; phylum Chordata; class Hyperoartia; order Petromyzontiformes; family Petromyzontidae; genus Lampetra; species Lampetra planeri. The sequence goes on from NC_136119.1 coordinate 7,926,178, forward strand.
AAAATTCACAAATTAATCAACTTAAAAACGTTAACCTATGTGATTAATATCTTAAGGTAAAAAAATGTCTGAAATTGTCCAATGTACAATGTTTCCAGAACATTTAAGCACATCTTTAAAAGCATAACAGATTACCAGAGTACACATTTTTACAAACATATGAACAGGACCTTTAAGAAAATGTAAATTTGCAAATTAAACAGAGAGAAGGCAGTAAAGAGATTTGCACCCATCCACTTTGTTTTAAAATATGTACAAAATGGATTTTGCTTGTGAGAATATCCGTGCAGAACAGGCTCATTTACTTTTAAATGAGTTCATTCAAGAGCAATGAAGTGCACTGACTGAAGCAATACATGAAGGGAAATATATGTTGATTCAGCACTCATACTTAGGAAAGCCACATTTGCATTTGCTGGGTACGTGCACCAGTGTACTGTCAGTTTCTCCATGTATTAAACAAATAACAAAATAATTAATGTTTACAATTTTTTTTATTGATTAAATATGCTTACCAGAATAGGCTCTGAAATAAATGTGAATCTTGGCAAGGACTTTGTTTTATTTTAGTTTTAAAATGAGATATTTTCACAATCCATGTTTTTTTTTCTTGTCAAGAGATTGTCACAACTGGCATACAAAAGCCTCTTAACTATAAAATAACAGTTTCCACTTGTTTAAGGTTGCTCAATTGTGTTTTGATTAATAAGACAAAGATGAAATATATTTAAAATGGCAACTCAGTCACGGCATGAACGTACAATTCACTGCCCTTTGTCAATCCACTGAAGGCCTCTCCAACCTTGTTGGTTATGAGGATTGTTTAACCATGTCACCATGCTGTTCAATGCACATTTGTGAAGGGTGGGGGGTTCCAAGACCAGTTCAGGTATCACTCCCGACTCATTCAAACTCGTGCACCAAGATTCCACCAAATTTTTAATGAATCGGAAGAAAAACTACAATAAAATAGCTTTATCAGTACCGAGGCTCCCACAAGGCCATGCGGGAGAACGTGTGGCACAGTTTGAGAGTGCGGTAGCGTTGCTAAGGTTCTCTGCGGTGAGTACAATGTTTTTAAAAACAACAGCACTATGCCTCTCTAAATAGAATTAACGCTGAACCGCTTGCGCGTTTCGAGATTCAGCGGTGAACGGGATCCACCCTCCAACTTGCTATCGTCTCTAAACAGGAAAGGGTTAAACAGCCTATGGTTCAGTGACACCTGTGGGACTATAAAGGGCACTCGCTTTCATGCCGAGGCTTTCGCAATCAGACAAATGTATCGTCAGCGACGTGATCCAGTTTTCTGGCCTTACCTATTGGCTGTGAGCGAGCACAGCGACCTCTCAGTCTCGTCGGAAAGAGCGGCTGGGATGAGCAACTCCACGGGCTGCAGTGATAGCACTCTGCTCTCCAGCTCCAGGCGTGACTTTCCATCCTCGAAGCAATCGAACAGCAGCTCTCCAGTGCTGGGCTGCACTGCCTGAGTGGTGAGAAGCAAAGGCATTTTAAATGCAGCAGGAAATTTCCAAAGTTAGGTAAAGGCCAACCGATAAAACTAGCGACCCACAAGTCCTTTTGGACGTGACTATACGTCTGTCCATTCCTTCCAGCAAGCCAGCAAAAAAGTATATTTTCTCCTCTCTCCACTGTATCTCACCCACTTCCTTTCCCCTATCTCTCTCCCTGTATCTCTCTCACCTCTCACTCTCCTTATTCCCACCTCTCCCTTTCACGTCTCAATCTCTCTTGCCTTTCCCTAATCCTCTCTCCCACTGCTTGTCGCTTTCCCTCGCTCTCCTCTTTCTGTTTTGCTCTATATCTATCCTCTCCGATTCATGCCATTTCACTCTATTCCCCACCCTTCTCCTATCTCTTCTATCACTTTTGTGTGGAATACACGACCGGGGTGGAGGTGTGACATCAGCCCAATGCACAAACCCAGTTCAACGCGTTGGGATGTGGGTCACATCATCATGCAGATGTGCGTGGCGATATCACCACTGCACACACGTGCTTGCATGCCAGTCAGGCAGGAATCCAGCCAGCAACATTTTTTCTAATATAGTGTGGAAAAATCAAATTAGTTTCCCATTCATTTATACGTGAGAGCGCTCATGACCTGTGACAGTCAAGAGCCAGTGGTATTGTATTATGATTGTTATTGGGATCAAACATCGAAATGGAATTTTTGGCACTTTTTGTACGCAACATGGACGGGTTGTGCTTTTTCTGTGGGATTTTATTGTTTACGTATGTGATGTTTAGATTTGTGTACAATGAATTTTAGGTGTATCTTGTAATTTTATTGTTTGTTGCGGTTGAACCCAAATCAAGAGCCGAATGGCACACAGGGTAAATCCTAATAAATGAAACTGAAAAGTCCACATTCCGATGGCAGGTGTGAGTTAACCCATGGTTAAAGTCAACTTGGTATCCCACAAAGTACTACTCATATTATAAAACTCAAAGGGTTAAGTTAAAGGGCTGATTCATCCTCCAGCTGAGAATAGTACATCAAAACCTTTGTAAAGAAGAGATTGTCACAATTGGTGCATAAGAGTCTTGCCAGTCAAGCAGTATAGCCCGGTTTGATAACCACAGCATCACTCAGAAAGATAATTGTATTAACAGGTGATTAACCATGACTTTTATACTAAAATAAACGTCTCAAAACGATAAACAAATAAAAATGTGATTCAATGCCCTTTCAAGATGACAGGTGAACATTTTATGAACGAATATATATTTGAACAATGTGGTAGATCTAGTGGCTGCAATGTATTACAAATACCATACAAGAAAAATAATCCATTCTCACACACACTTCTATGTACATACTGTAAGCACTAATAATTGCGTTGAATAAATGAATAGGAATATCTCTCCATGCTACCACTCATGAAAACTAATGTCAGCTATGTAAAGAGGCATTAAAATATAAAATCTGCTTTACGGTTATGTTTTTGTGCCTTATAAATTTCTCCTTTTCAGGTTCAGTATTTTGAATGGCCTCATACTGTGAATCAATTATTTCCGTGATTTTGATGACTGCTAAAAATATTAAAAACAATATATTCTACCAATCAATATTCATCATCAGGCTGTGAGCTCCAAAGATGTACTGTTGTTATGCCACCAGAGAAGAGATTAGAAGCATGCACTACCTTAATTAACAGCCCTTTTGTGTTCAGTAGACTTATCCGACTTCAAAAATGAGATGGGGGTGCATTGTAATGAGGGTGACCATGGTGTCTCCTGATTAACCCAAGCTGTATTTGGAACGAATTACTTATGAAACATAATTTACATAGCACTGCTTATATGCTGCACCTACACATGATAAAACTAAAATGTAAGGAAGACATTCAAGTCTATGGTTTGAAAATGCACTCAGTACAACAAATAAAGCAGCAACGTGCTAGAAGAAATGGTGCTTCTTGTGAAATGCATGCATGCATAGTTAATGTGAATTAATTTTGCAATCTAGATGTTATCATCACAATTACATCAATGCCACAATCCGGGTTTTAAGCCTGCAAGTAAAATGCAAAGCTTTAACAGTGCACCTCCGATTAGCACTGTTGGCTACATAGAGTGTGAACAAAGTTTAACATATAGACACAATTGTGTGTTTCCCTCGCATTCTCCCAATGCTTGATCTGCATATGGTTAAGCTAATTAGCCATACTGTTCTTTCCAACCTATCTGGTTCTTGCGATGGTAACCTTTCATGTTTTTTGGGACACTAAATATTACTGATGTCACTTCAATGTGAAAGGCTTTTATATAAAATGTTAAACTATTTTGTCTCGTCAATGTATGTGTTAACAAGACCACACAATATGAAATAATGCACCTCAGAGGTATAATTAAAATAAGTAATACCTGTAAGGTATTTTGGGATATAGTCAGCATTGTGTGAATGAGGCGCGCTTAAGTTTGGTGCAGTATTGAATAAAAACCTCCATTCACTCCTTACATGCTAGCAAGAGGGCAGGTGTAGTAAATAAATTGTGATATTTGTACACGATAATAAATTAAGCTCATAATCCGAAACTCATTAGCGGCACCCATCCATCGTCCTGTTCTAGCAAATATAAAGCCACAGCCACTCCTTCCCCTAGGGACTCACCTCATAATAGAATGTACAGCAATGGCAGTTCGGCCAGCCACCTACACACACTATACCCATATTTGACAATCACTGAAGCATGCTGGCCTCGTGTGCGACAATTTGAAACTGGAACAATGTGAGCTGTTAAGTCTCAATCCTGTTTCCTGCTATTTCCCCGAGTAGACAAATGGAATGTCGTAATGGCATATGCTAAAAAAAAAGGCTGTCCTATTTTGCGAATCTCTAGGTTGTCCAAGCCCCAAGCATTCACGCTCTAATTGAAGCAGTCTAGATTGGAAGGCGGGGTTTTGGGCAAGTTTGTTTTACTGCGGAATTGATGAAACCTGCAGGTTAAATAAGGTGGAGGGTATACCATGGGACCCCCGAAGAAAATAACACGGCATTGACACGCTCCAAACGAGAAAAGCAACCGGCTGTGTGTGCATGAAACCTTCAGTTGAATTCATCTGCGGATGTAATTGAACACTGTCACTGGGCTTATACAGGAGGCAATGATGATGTGGTGGTTACAACTTAATAATTTTATTGACAATGGATATTTTGGAGTAAACGTTCTTATGATAAAGGATGAAGATATTCTTGATTGTCTTCATAAATTGGTGGCTGTGCCCCTGCATCTTAAACAATTGTATTAATTGTTCTAGGATTTCTTTATAAAGGGTATAAGGGATAGTGTTGTACGATGGCAACCAACTTTACAGTACAGTACATGTGTATGGTACATGATCTGGAAAGTGGCATCGAATTTATTGGCAGGTAACAACTGAATGCCCCCCCCACCCATCCTCAATGAATTGTCACGATTCTTGGTCACAATTGTATTCAGGGACTACTTTTATTTAGCTTCATTCGTACTCAGGTTTACAATGCATCTTGTTTAGTCTGTATGTTGAGAATAAAAGTTTCATATATTCTTGTTTGTTCGGTCTTGTTAAATGTAACATTACCATATAATTTGGATACATCATACATTAATTTTAACAGGTGATTCGATACACATATTGAGCACTATAATGTTCCTACGCTGTAGATTCTTAATCCATATATAAACTGCAATGTCAATCCTGTCTCCCAAAGGGCGGTAATCTCCCAGACATCTACAAGAAAAGCCTTTCATACTTAAGTAAAATATTTTCACCTTTAATGGTGGCGAACAAAAATTGGCTTTCTCCATACAAAACCCTTGACATCACTGCACAACAGTACATCCAGGGATGTTTACAGGTTCTATACTTCTGGCCTATGGTTTATACAGACGTACCGATTACACATATTGAGCACTATAATGTTCCTACGCTGTAGATTCTTAATCCATATATAAACTGCAATGTCAATCCTGTCTCCCAAAGGGCGGTAATCTCCCAGACATCTTGAAGAAAAGCCTTTCATACTTAAGTAAAATATTTTCACCTTTAATGGTGGCGAACAAAAATTGGCTTTCTCCATACAAAACCCTTGACATCACTGCACAACAGTACATCCAGGGATGTTTACAGGTTCTATACTTCTGGCCTATGGTTTATACAGACGTACCGATTGATTGCAACCCCCAACCTACAAAAATAAGAGTCAATTTATGCCCATTCCCTTTTAAAGAGGTTTTGCTGCCACCACCTGGTAGTGAAATAGAAGTGTCTTACAATAAACTACCAATGTATGACCCACTTTGTGCCTCCAAATCAATAGCCAGTTCATACTCATCTAACATTAACCATCGAAGCATCAACATGTGCTTCACCGACGAGTATGCATTCCTGGCGAAAATGTCCAATACTGGAAAAAACATTAATTATTGGCTAACTTTGTACATTAACGGCAATGTTGAAGGGAAGAGACTGAAAGGGAGGTAAAGTGTAGCTCAACAACATATTGAAGTTGTTTTTGTTCACAAGGCTGATATGAAGTGTGGCATGTAACACGAGATAAGGGGCAGCAAACAGCTTGGGGAGTTCAAAAACTGTCAATCCCAGGTCTGGGGATAACACACGATGACATGATGATGATGAGAGTGCTTATAAGAGCGCATGCAACAAAAACAATTGTGCCTGGCAAGCCAATGCCATTGCTGCAAAACTCACCACCAGGCCGAAGGTGACATTCTGACCACCCTGGCGGGGACTGGAGTTGCTTGGCACTTCGCTCAGGCACAGCAGGTAGCTGCTGGGTGAAGCAGTTTGATCCTCATCTTCTTCCGGCTCCTCTCCAAGCCGATCCAATGGGTCAACATGTGCACAGCCGTTAAGTGTCCTGTCGACAGGTCATTTGGATTCACGGTAGGCGGAAAAGGTTTATAGAACTGCAGAGTATGTGAATCTGCCACACACACTCTTGTTGTATAAATCAGTAAGCTACAAATCAGCAACCTACATGCAGATCAATTAATATATCATAGTTGTACTGATATGGAGCTGCAGTATAATATTATAGGGTCAAAGTTACATTTTTTTTTCCCATGAAGGCATCCTCAGGACTTTTTGACCACCCTTTTATATCAGTTTCCAAAACGATGGTTCACAAGCAACACCACGGGTGCAACTCTTCATGTTTTCCAATCTTCTACATTCAAATAGATGTGCAAGAATCATGTGAGGGATGTCCTGGAATAACTTGTTTACCTATAAAAGCTCACTGTCCAGAAAGTATGGTTTTGTTGAGTGCTGGTGAATTACATTATTCAGTTAAATTACATGGCCAATTGAGAGGAGATGATACAAGACTCAAACACAGATTGTCAGGTTTTCCATTAAACCAGTGTTTTCTAAAAAAAAAAGTGGGCTATCAAGTATTTTCCAGGACACCCCTCATTTATACACACTGCACACACCTGATGATTTGTAAACAATTCCCATATGACATACAGCGCCAACTTAAATTGGCCCAGAGATCGTGTGTGCATGTAATGGCTTCATTTGTATGTGAACAAAGATGTAAATAGGAATGGATGCACTGTGGCAGGGCATGAATACTGGACTTGGGGAAATCCTGCTCCAATGTAAAATGTGTATAATTGTGAGATCTATAGCTACAGTTAACCCATGTTAGAGAGCTTCAACCATTTTCAGCAGTTGGTTATTGATGGTAAATTTGTGCTGCGTCTCAAGGGATCTTGTTAACATCTGTGAGCAAATGGGACATCTAGTGGAACATCTGCTTCTCTGTGACAGAATTAATTTATGTTAAACACCACATGTAAAATATATTTTTCCTAATTGTACAGCAAATAAAAAAAACTATTCTGTAGTAGTACTATCCGTCTGAAGGATATATACAGTAACATTTCAGCTTTAAAATATATATACAATATATTTTGTAAATGACTGACATATTCAATGTAAGGCTAGGACAGTGGCCTATGACAAGATCATTTTTGGTGTTTAATGCTTAATGTTACATAAAATTGTATAATAAATATACTGTTATCTGGCCACATAATAAATAATACGCACATTTATAACCAAGGTGCTTGACCCACACATTCACAAGGATATCCTCTCCGATAAGTGTGGACTTGGTATAGAGGGCTGTTAGCTTGCGGCTGAAGAGGGCACTTTTATTCTCGCCAGCAGCTTTGAGGGCAGTCGTTTCTGTCTGTTTCACCACACCGACCTGCAAACACAATAACGTACAAGTATAACTTACGTACAACAGTAGAATTATCATAAAATTGTAGAATTATGCCGAAAAAAATACACGTGTCTCTTCATATGAAACAATCCTCACCACTTAATCAAACTCAAGCCAAATTGCCCCCAAGCTTTAATGAGCACTTAATCATACACTAGATAATTGCACACTTAAGGAACTTAACATATCAGAAAAACCCTATTTGCCAAAGTTTCGTACCTTGGATAACCATGGTAATGCAGTTTAAAGTAGATACTTGCATAATAATATTTAATTGTAATATGCCTTGAGCATCGCGCTCTTAAAATGTGCGAACAAATTATTGATAAAACTGTGCATGTAATATGAGAAAAAGGCAGCAGTAGTCTAGAAAAGAACATGGTGCAATGGGAATGAGTAGAGTAAAACCATCAACAAGATGTGAAGATAGCCTCAAATAAAATAGGGAAAGGAATGTAGGAGCAGGAGTGGTACAAAACCAGAGAAAATGGAAGCTCATCGTTGGTATTGTAAGGTCTGTAAAGAGACGTGCTAGAATGAAGATACTATAGTTACGCGACCTTGTAGCCTTTGGCCACAAGGCGTCGGACGTGGATGAAGAGACGATGCGTCGGGATGCTGGCCGTCATGAAGTTGTGGTCTTGGTGGCAGGTGATGTTCAGTTCTTTTGCTGCAATCTGAAATTAATTGATTAAACCAACCAATAATTTCTTCATCAATAATAAAAAAAAATGCCGTTGCCAGGATGGTAACAGTTGCACATTGAGCATTGCCGTTTCTCCATTTACCATTTTACTGGACTATCACAAATATTGACGTAATCATATCCTTACACAGATATGAAAGAGTAAACTGATTTATAGTGCTCTTATATTCCTGTGTAAAGAGCGATATATCAAACACAGATAATAATTGTTGTCTAAAGTAGCTAATAATAGTCATATGTTAAGATAATGTTAAACCACAATTGATACTAATCGAACTCATAATCAGCAGCCACTGTTTATACACTGCTGGATAAAAGGCTCTCCCCATTGTGCAGTCATCCCCATGGTCCTGTGATGCCACAATCTTTCTCAGTACTGGACATCAGAGGTCGCAAACGGGTTTTGCAAACGGGTTTTGATTCCTTACCCGTACCCGGCCGCACCAGGGTCGCAAACGGGCACACGTACCCGTACCCTATACCCGTACCCGGCCGGGTACGGGTATCGGGTACCTGATTGCGACCTCTGGGATGAAGCCATGTTGCAGGCGCGGGTGGGTTGATTCTAGGAACTTGAATTGTGAGAAGAGACAAGACGTTGGGAAATGAATGACAGTTACTCACCAGTGACTCACGGTCTACCCGTACCCGGCCGCACCAGGGTCGCAAACGGGTACCCGTACCCGGCCGGGTACGGGTAGCCGGGTATCGGGTAGGGTACGGGTATCGGGTACCCGGTTGCGACCTCTGCTGGACATTTACTGATCATCCTATTGGGTATTTCTCTTTGGATAACCTTCTGTCACCAATCTAGTCGAATGGCTAATATCCCATCTTAGCACTGTGTCCTGCCCAAGTCCACTTTTCTGAACAGTAAATATGTATCCGATTTGCATTTATTTGAAACATGCTACTCTCTGGCAAGCAAACATATCTCTAAACTTTCGTGCACTTTTTCAGCTTTTGTTACATTTTATTTGCTAGTGCCCATGTCATAAAGGATAATATACGATTATATTTTCTTCTTCAGCTACTTTGGTATGTAGCTTTCCATGATCAGATTTCAAAAGCACGTAATTCTGCTCTAGGTTCACCATTTCATATAATCATTCATCAGCCATCAATCATTGATGTAGACATATTCTGCTGAATATTATAGTTCTATCTCCGTATCAATTATTTTATTTAGTACAATCAATTTGAACATGATCTTGCGTTTCTCAAATTTACATTGACCCACGACAACTGCATGCCATAAATTAAAGTTAAATATCACTATCAGAATTTCTACAATTAACAGTTAAAATATAAAAGCCCTGCAATTACCCTCTCATGCCACTGCTGGGAGAAGAGGTTTCACGAGAGGTTCTCGAGAACATCTTTTAAAGGGTATTTTGGCCTACTCTTTCATGCCAGCAACCTCTGTATTGCAAGTCCAGTGGCAGCATCCCCCCAAAAGTTTAATGAATTGCATGTTACATGACCTTTCTAATGATACAATTAAGTCACCCTTAAATTCTTTAATATCATCCTGACCTCTGCATCTTCCCCGAAGAAACGGTGCTTGTAGCCACACTCCACCAACAGCAAAGCACCACCGTGTTGTTCCTTAATATCCAGGTATTGTTGCTCCAAGGGCGTGTATATGGTTTTTGTTCGCTTATTTAGTGTGGAGTCGGCCACCTTCGGTCTCTCCGAGTGTCCACTGTTCGACAAAAACCTTCTCAGGAATGCCGATGTGCTACGTGACTTCTCATCCGCAGTTGCATTGTGGTTAATGTCAGACGTGGTGCAGCTCCTTCTTGTATCCAAGGCTTCCCGACTCTTGTGTGAGCCAGCTTTTCTGTTTGATGCTCGTGTCGTAACCTCTTCCAAAGCCTCTGAAGAGAAGCCCCGAAGCCTCTCTGCTGTGGAAGGGGCCAAGTTTTTCTCCGCTGGAGTATCACGAGTCTCCTCTGTAAATGCCAAAAGCTTTAATGAAAACACATCAGTTTCATTTGGTTGCTTTATACTTAATAGGAGTATTACTTTAGCAACTAATAACGCTTAATGTCCCATTTTCCAACAATTTTAAAATGTAGCCTCATGAATTGCTTGGCTTATTTATATTCAAAACTCCAATGTATTTAGTCCAGAGACATGTATTCAATTTAGTAATTGAGGACCATTCCTAATATTTCCCCACAACAAAGGCACAATATCATGGGATATTTACCTCACATTTATAAATGGGTGCGCTTAGTTCAGAATATCATGGAATTAACTTGAAATTCTGATACTTGTAGGGAATGCTTCTGCCCTCCACAGTTCCATATCCATCCTTGGGGCCGGACCCTTTTTCGTAGCAACACATCTTCAATTACACTGGTCAACACACTTTTTCTGGCATAAGGTATTCCAACAGGGGTAAGGTAATTTTGGGGTGCTGATTCCAAATCTGGCATCAGTTTTTGTCTAACACATCAGGTTTTTGAGATATTAAATATTGCATTTTCAATAAAAACAGCAAATGTATGCTCATATAATAATAGCTAAACAGACATCCATACAAGAATAAGATAATACAATAATAATGAAACAAATATTTAATGAGCCGTAGCACAAAGTTGTGAGAGTGACTGCATATCAATGTGAGTGAATGCATACTACCATGTAAGAATTGAATTGTGAAAATAAGAAAAATATATACAAAAAGGTCATTCACAATAGTGATGTTACATCTGCATAAACGACCTCTTCTTTGACAATCTCCGATGTACAGCTTGTGGAATGTCTCTCATCAAGGACCAGCAGTAATCTGCCATCATGTTTGAGTCCCATCAGCCTTGGTAACGTTCTTCCATAACTTTAATGTCTTGATGAAAGCGTTCACCTTGCTCTTCGCTCACGTGACCCATGTTCTCTGGAAACTGGGCCAAGTGACTATGTAAGTAGTGAACCTTGATGCTCATTCTACATCCAAGTGCTTGGAAACTCAAGAGCAGCTCCTCCATAATCTCTCGATAGTTGTCCGCTTTCCTGTTCCCAAGGAAATTCCACACCACATCAGAGAATGCATTCCAAGCTTTAGCCTCTGCCGCAGTCATTGTTGTAACAAAGTGTGGATCCCTAATGAGTGTTCTTATTTGAGGGCCATCAAATATTCCTGCCTTTTTCTTCTCGGCACTGAGACTTGAAAAGGTTGAACATATATAGCTGAAGCAGTCTCCAGTGTGATCAAGAGCTTTGACGAATTGCTTCATTAAGTTTTATGTGCAGTGGGGGAAATACAATTTTATTCCTATCAACCAGAGGCTCATTTTTGATTTTCTTGTCACCAGGCGTCAAACTGATTCTTGGTGGCCACTTCTTTTTAACCCAGTGATCTAATGTAGCCCTACTGTCCCAGTAGCACAGGAAACAAGGGTATTTGGTGTGACCTCCTTGCTGACCCAGCAGAAAATTTACCATTTTCAAATCAACACAAATTAGCCATCCATGAACATGGTATTCCAATCTATCCAGAACAATCTTGATGTTGGCATACTCTTCATTCATTTTTACAGTGTCCTATTGGGATTGAACCATATATATTTCTGTTGCGAAGTAACACACATTTCAAACTCCTTTTACTACAGTCAATAAAAAGTCTCCATTCACTTGAATCATATGCGGGCATATGATTCAAGTGAGAAGAAGCCCTTCAACATCATTACAATAAACAAGTTGACCATCTGAATGGAAGTACTTTCGCAGTACTGCTTCTCTGTTACGATAATTAAAAGGAGATACTAGTGCCAGGTCTGAGTAGTCCTTTCTCTTGCAGCCTGGAAGCCAACAATTCAGCAGACTGCTTTGGCAAATACAAATCTCTTACAAGATCATTCAATTCAGGCTGACTAAACAGAGAAATTTTATCACAATCTGCATCAGCTGGCGTATATTCGATCTGAGCATCATCATCATCTGTAGAAGCAGGTAAACTGAGGGATTCAACATCAATCTCTGGTAGCTCAGTAAATACAGGCACAGGTATTTCCTCACAGTGCTCAACTGGTCGTCTGGCAGATGGGATATCTGGGTATTGTAAGTGTTGTTTGTTTTTCTTATTGAAACCTTTTACATTGACAAGGCAGAAGTAGCAGTTATCCAAATGGTTTGTAGGTTCTCTCCAAACCATTGGCACACCAAACTTCAGCTTAGCATTCTTTCCTTTAAACCATGATCGCAAAGTTTCAACACAGGTTTTACACACTTTGTGAGGAACCCAATTTTTGTCTTGGTCTCCAAGTCGTACTTTAAAGTAGGCAAGATAAACCTTCTTGACAAAGGTATTGATGTTGCGCCTTTGATCCTGAGAAGTGAAGCTGCCACAGATGTAGCAAAAGATATCTGGGTCATTATTGCATTTCCTTCTTTCGGATGTTGGAGCCATTGTTAGATCACGCCCTGCAGAAGAAAAATATTAAATAAATGTGGATATATACATAAAATAATATTATAAACACACTATCCTAAAAATACAGCACCATATTTTAACACAAAAGCAGTCACTGACTCGCAACAACTTGCAATTATAAGTGACAGAGTTAATTTCGGGTAAAATCAATGAAAATGGGGTATGCTGATAGCATAAAAATGAGATGTGATAGAGCAAATCTGAGATCAGATTTGGAATCAGCACCCTGAAATTAGTCTAAAACAGCTACAAAAGTCCAGGCCAGATTTTTTTTTTGTTGACCAGTGTTATATAACGAAATTCAATGGGAAAACAGTTTGAAATACGGAATTTTGATTTCAGGATAGCTTGTCAGGCACATATCTGTTCAATATATTGAGGGATGCCTGTACTCTAGGGTTGAGTGCTGCTTCCCAGTTTGGCTCATCGCACACACGGAACGTCGCTGTCCAGCTGAATTCGGCGATGACAATTGTAGCTGGCAATCGTGACTAAAATCAAGTCCACAGCTTAGGTTACCGGTACTCTGCCATATCGAACCAGCACACCCCCACCATAAATTAGAAACTACCAAGATAAAGACCTGCCCATTCAAACAGACCTCAACTATCTCCCGATAATGCACCCTGAAATTGCAAAAGCCATTCTTGAACACTGTAGAAGACTACGCCGGAAACTGGGCAGCATCGCAGACTGATGGGACAAACACTTGGGGAAACGTAAACATCACCTACAATTATAGAGGGTCCCACCATCCAACCATGAGGAAGCATACTTTCCCTGCAAGCAGTGGGCTACTTAAATCATATCTAAACTTGCTACGGCAGGTGTCAGTAGCTTTATCCACAAATGGAAAGAATCACCAAAATGTGACTGCCCACAACCGTGGAAGACATCAGAAACTCATGTCCACTGTGAGCGTTTCCACATTCTATGACAGGATGGTTTAACTAAGGCTATTATAGAAGAACAAAAAAGGAGTATAGGAAGGCCAAGAATTTGGATGTTGAAGGAGCTGAAAGTGTCATTTGTGGAAAACAGAGACGGACAGTTGTTATAGCCAAAACAGTGAACTTACCTAATTCTAGATTTGAAGCTTTCGTGACTGCAAGGAATCATATTCTTAGGTTTTTTCGGTAAAGTCACGTAGGTAAAACATCAAAATTAATGAAAATAAAATAAAAATCACGACGTTTCGGAGGCAACACAAGTCTCCGTCATCAGGTGGAACCGTCACAGCCGAATTAGCTGCATCAAGTGAGTCATTGCCTCACTGAGTCATTGCCTCACTTGATGCAGCTAATTCGGCTGTGACGGTCCCACCTGATGACGGAGACTTGTGTTGCCTCCGAAACGTCGTGATTTTTGTTTTATTTTATTTTCATTAATTTTGATGTTTTACCTACGTGACTTTACCGAAAAAACCTAAGAATATAAAAGTGAACTTACCGTGATCATCACTGGAAGATGCAAACGCTTCAGAGTCCTCCAATGCTTGACAGGTTCGTTTTGGCTTTTTGGTCGGTGGCACAATCTCTTTTACACCATTTTTCTCTGTTTTCGTTTTTCTCTTTGCTGTAACCTGCACATATATATAAATTAGACTTTCTCCAAGGCTATTTCTGATTTTTTTTATGCTTGTCATACACTGAAAAAAATCACTTAATGTTAAAATTATAAAATTGAGGCAGGTGTTAAATACTAGTCCCAGTCAGAAAAAAAAACATTTATGCAACAAAGCAACGTTATTATAATACATAGTAGGTAAAATCGTAATAAAAACATCTGATAGCTATGGACCCAAGTTTTTGTACTCCATTCAAAAAGCAACTACAGGATTAAAATGGTTAAATGAAACCTGCAATTAAATGACAATGAATTTGTGCAACAATACATTTGATTTGACAACTCAATTAAAATGTATAGGATTTAAATAGCTAGTGGAAAGGTAGACAAAGCTAAGCAGACCCTTACAGACACGGTATTTTCTGTAAACAATCAAGCGTGCAATGTTGACAATTCCCCCTTTCTAAAAAAATAAGAATTGTAAAAAAACTATCATTAAGTAAATTTGTGTGAAGGTACATCTACAAATAAGCACTGTTCAACCCCAGAGGTTTAACTTCTGGGACATGACTACATTTAACACAGATGGCATAGCCGGTATTATTTCTTAAAAGGTGATACGTGTGGGGATATAGGTGGCTCAGTGGGTAATTAGCACGTCAATTGAGGTTTCTGTCACGCGTCATTAACCCGGTTCTCAAGTGCGGCAAGTTGATGCCATCAGCCTGGTTACTATAACTGCACACACAAAGCCACCATATCAATGCAACTGCTTGCTCACTTAATTTGCTCATTCCAATTCTGATGACTACAAAATAACCGGTTATACTGATATCCTGGTAAACATGGAACGTCAATCCCATTTTGTTCTAAAAGGTTACACGGCAACAACGTGCCAAAATTGCACGTTTAATGGGACACGCCGTCCAAAGGACTTGGAAGGTGCGATATTAGTAAGCTACTGGAGCTATGCACTTTAAAAATCCAGATAGGAAACTCATTTAGAAGTGATTTTTGTGTATAGGTCATTGTCCTTCCCCGCAACCTCCGATCAGCACGTTTGGCCACTACCTTCCGAAAGGAGTTCAACATAAATTTTGATTTAAAGCTTTCGTGACTGCAGGGATTCATATTCTAAGTTATTTCGGTAAAGTCACGTAGAAGGGGAATAATAAAATAATAAAAAATAAAACCATAAAATTCTCACGACGTTTCGATTGCAACACGAGCAATCATCATCAGGTGTGAAAACCACAGCAAGAAAACTTTTTTCAAATTTTCTTGCTGTGAGAATTTTATTGTTAAATTTATTTTATTTTATTATTTCCCTTGGACGTGACTTTACCGAAAGAACCAAGAACTAGTTCAACATACACATTACCATCGATTATGCGCTCCTGCTACTACCGCCAGTAACGTCAACATGTTTACAATGTTATGATGCAAGGAAGGATGTACAATAAAAACATATTGTAATTATATTTATTTTTAAACAACCAGTCCGAACTTTTGTATCATTTAAAGCAGATTTACGGTCCGAGACACGCAATTTGCGCGTGCATCCGTATATATTTTAAAGCTTTATGGGTTACATCTTCATTTACATTTTAAAACATCACTCCTAAAACTATACTCTTTGGTTCTTTCGGTAAAGTCACGTAGGTATAAAACATAAAATAAAACATTGCCATGAGTCGAAATCCACAGACCGGATAAGCGCAAACCGACCCAGCTCGGCTACCGATTGGTCAATGCCAGCGCGCCGTTGGAGCGCGTGCGTTCCCATTGGCTCAAACAAACTCGCAGCGACCAACCGCGCGAAGCGGGCGCGGAGGCTCCGGCCAATGCGTGGTGCGAAATGTGAACGCTTTAAAAAAACGAATGCGTCGTGCGCACCTCCATCACCACCGCCGCCTCCGCTTGGCGCTCCGCCCGCGCGTGCTGCGAAGCACTCGCTCCGCTGGCGGCCCTCGTGAAGTAGTGGCTGATCCCCTGCTGCTGCTGCTTGGCCCGCGGCGTGGCAGGCGCCTTGGCTCTTTTGCTTCTGTTGCGCGGCATTTGCGTTTTGTAATTAGGCCTCTCCGTGGCAGGGAAGACGTCCACAGCGTTCAGCTACGGGAGCCGAGAGGCGCGAGGCCTCATTTTCGATGCTCCGCCCACTCATCGTGATGCTCCGCCCACTCGCCGTTTTGCTCCGCCCACTCGCCGTTTTGCTCCGCCCACTCGCCGTTTTGCTCCGCCCACTCGCCGTTTTGCTCCGCCCACTCGCCGTTTTGCTCCGCCCACTCGCCGTTTTGCTCCGCCCACTCGCCGTTTTGCTCCGCCCACTCATCGTGATGCCCCGCCCACTCGCCGTGATGCCCCGCCCACTCGCCGTTCTACTCCGCCCACACCTAGCTGATCCATCGCCACGTGCTTTTCAGCTGGCGTTTTCTTCCATTGTCAGTCTCGGCCACCACTGCCCCCCCCGGAGCTCCGTCCGTCATCCCTTCTAGATATGCGCCCTATCCTAGCCGTCTGCACTTAACCGTAAATTCGATGTCCCTAATCTGCGTATTTTCTACAATCCTTGTGTGCCTCTTCATGTCTCTAATCAAAGCGTGCACCTATTCTCTATTTGGATCCCAAACAAATGTGTGGTTTATAAGCCTGATGGGGACATTGCGAGTGGTACTGAATATCTCATGAATACCTCCCTAAAGGCTACTACGGTAAATTCAATTCTAAAAGGAGCCATGTTCATATCAAGGCTTACAATACTTTGAAATGTTTCTATTGCAAATACTTTTGGAATATCGATTTAAAGCTTTCGTTACTGCAGGGATTCATCTTCTTGGTTCTTTCGGAAAAGTCACGTAGAAGGCTTTACCGAAAGAACCAAGAAGACTTTGCGAATACTGCATTGTTTTCCCACTAGAATATACAACATTACTAGGAATAAAATCCCATATTAAATGGTAGAATAAATTAGTTTAATCCATGTACCATGTGTATAAATCCCCATTCTGTTATATACGAAGTCCCTTCCATCGAACGTTATACACCAGTTATACCACAATGTGGCGTTGCAGAGCTCTTGTCGGCAAAAGGTTTGCCCTTGTCGCTTTAACTTGCACCAGCAGGCGAATTGCTATCATTCACGTAGTCCCGTATATGTTTGAGATGGCAAGAGTAAGGGATGGGCTTCTGTAGCATTTCAAGATAACAACATCCAGTATTTTGCAACAAGTCATAACACAGCCTTCCTTGTAACCTTCAACGTCCGTGTCACTTTGTTTTTTTACTATCAACGGTGCGGTGCCAAAAAGTTTAATTTACAAAAATCCAATTTCCTGACAATGAGAAGTTTTGGAATGAAATTGAGAATGACTGAGCATTTCATTTCATCTCACCAGGGCCAGGTGGCACGGATGACAACCTGATCCGATTTGCCAGACCAGCAATCACAAGGGTGGTCTGAAAATTTCACATCGTACCATTTTCCTAAAATAGGCAACTCTTATTAAAGGAGCCGATTATAATAAAGTTGTCACTGCAATGCGAAGGGATATGGAAAGCAACGCATAAAAGACTTCACATGTTTCATTTAATTTGCTCTGTAGAATAACGGCACATGTTTTAGAGGTCGGAAGCTATTTTATTTAGCAGCATGCAATTTCCACTCCTGAATAGCTTACATGCAAATTTGGGGGAAATAATTGCCACAATGGAGAGTAAACAGGACTTTCTAATGCCTTCAGAAGATGTTGTGTAATGAGGCACAAAATTGAATTGTCCTAAATTTTTGTCTACAGCAAATTGCATCCCTAGCCTAAAGGATTTTGAAACTTGACAATTATGGTTTACTGTGGTTTGAAAGAATGTATTGAGCAGCCTTACAATGTTACCATTACTAATGTTATCTTTTAAAAAGTAAATTACTTGTTGAAATGTATCATATATAATGCACATAAATACATTGCTTCATTGCATGTATGTTTGCAACACTGCAGTACTAATATCAGTATTCACATTTGTGGCCTCTTTGTGTGTTCATGCCACAGTCGCCCGAGATATTGTTTTCATGGTTTTTTTATTTCACCCACTATAATAAAAAAAATATATATATTTTACGAGTACGCTGCACATGTCTGGGGACAAATATGAAGTTTAATTGGCATACACATTTAATAATTTCATGTTGCAGTGAAATATTCATAGACTTTACAAAAAAAATGTTTGGCACATCAGCCTTCTCTGCATCATACATTCTGCATAAAGTTATTATGACTGCGAGTACTACGCTTTGCATTGTGTACACCACAGTGTACGGGACCGCAAATGCTGCTTGGTATTTCACGCAGTGTCCTAACCTTTCTATGGTCTTCTGTGACGCCCACCTTTCTGAGCATGTTTCTCCGCAAAAGGGCAACGACGGTGACATTTTCCCCAGAGGTAGAATCGATCAAAGTCACACAACGGCCTAATTGTTCCCAACCTCTGGTCCTTGACACGCTTTTGATTAAATATGTGAAAGTAATTAGTATTATGGTTACTATGTGGTCCTACAATTGTTCTGGATGTAAAGTAGAAGTGTAGAAACGTTACAATAAATTCACCAGATTGGAGAAGTTAAAAGTGTTTAGGATAACAGCGTAATAGCATTAGGATATTATTTTAGAAAATGTATCTCAATCCTCAGGCAATATGCATGACTAAATGTAAGTGCAGTCCCGTGTTATTGTATATATATAAATAATTAACATACGGTAATGTACTATTCTCTAAGCTGAAGCTTATGTGCACTGATGGCTGCATAAACCACCGTGCTCAGTCATCCAATTAAAACATATATCGTTTTGAATTAATGTCCTTGAATACAAATCATGAACTAGCTATTAATTTCCTCATTATTCTCAACTTTCTTTGTTTAATTCCCACATTCATGATTTTTAAAGGCCAATTGGGTGCTCTGCGCCAATGGCAGGCATATGCGCCGGGTCTACTGTGGGAAAATGGTGGCCTAACCACTGGGACGGATTTAAATTTGGTGAGGATTATTAGCGTGAATATGCCTATCAGTCTCTCTCCAGCCCCCCACACACTTTTCAGGTTGCCCTCTACAGGAGAACCCCTCTGAACGACCACCTCTGTTAACGACTAATCGCTTAACGACGGGCCTCCATAGATGTGTTCGCTTACCGACCATTCTCCTGTTAACAACGGGCTGTTGTAGGTGCAGTGAATATTAATTCATGCATCGATGAACCATGTTTATTTTGACATGTGTTTATAATGTTGTTAGTATATTTATGTATTCATATCCATTGTTTAAATATGATAAAGCCGTTTTTTAGGTGAAAAAGGGTAACTCTCAGAACGAATTAAGCCTTTAACGTGTATTTCCTATACTCGCTTAACGACTAAATCACTTACCAACCGGTTTCGTGGAACCAATTACCGTCGTTTTCGAGGGATTCTACTTGTACTTGTGCCCAGCATTGCCGAGTGCAAATCTGGTCACAATGTGGTGGTGGCAAGAAGGTCTCTTTAAAATCCAAATTGAAGGGAGGCAAGGCAGGCAGTCAGTGAAGGGAGAGGAGGGGGTGTAACTTTGTGAAAATGGCAGCGGACTGCACCATCTACCCCAGGCTATATTGGCCTCATAGAGCGAACCCTATTTATGTCATCCTTCAGAGCACACTAGAGAGCTGATTTACGTAGACACTGTATTTGCAGTTCGGCTGGTGAGATCGCCTCCGACGCATGGCGAGTGTGCACGTGCAATGTGAATCCCACTGCACGTTTTAGGTCTGGTACAATAAAGAGCACGGCATAGTCCGATATGATTTCACTATGGTTAAATCATGCATATGCACGTTTGACTTCTTTCGCACCGTACTTAGCCAAACGTGCTAATCGGAGGTGCGAGGGAAGGAACGAATCGGAGGTGCAGGAAAAATGGCATTAATTGTGTATGTGTGCACAAATAATTGTGTATGTCCTTTTAAAAGTTTCATGAAAATATAAACACATTCTAAATATAATGGGATTTTTTTTTCGCAGTGTGGACAAACTGTTCTCATAAAAATAGCAGTAACAATATCGTGCCTTTGAAATGTTAATACGATTTAATACACACTGCATCCTTTGATCTTGAATGCAATTTCAAACGTTAAGTGTAAATAAAACCGTTAAATATGTTCCAGTTTTAAAGTCATCAAAGGTGCTCTTAATTGTCTCTCTTTTTTGTTATTTAAATGTGGCACAGGCATGGGTGGCATAGCCAAGGCATCTGCCAGTCTCATTTTCTCTCGCCAAGTGTTCGCACCAGATGGTGTTCAAGGCCCTCGCCACACAATTCGGGGTGCCTGTGAGAGTGGAAACTGTCGTAGACCTCCTCTGATGATTTCGCAGAGATGAGCCACCATCACCACCATCCTCCTGACCCTGCGCAACAGCACACATCATACAGCCACCTCCTGCCGCAGCCACATTTTTCCAATTAAAAAATAAAAATAGCAGCACCTTAGATATACAGTATAGACACTTGAGGTCACATAGGAGTTCACCTGATGTGACAGATGTAAAGGGTTCATTCTTGGTGGGCTACTTTTAGAATTGCAACTGCTCTGTGAAATAACTGTGCTGAAATCATCATAAAAAAATTCGCATATTAATGATTTTAAACACAACGCAGTAAAGTCTTTATTCTGTCGGTCTGGAACATACTCTTACCGTCTGCAGTGATCTAGCCCTCAGAGCCCAGCCTGGCTGCCATTCATATGATCAAGGGCTCCTCTCACATTCGATCACCTTTTCCACAACCACTCTCCCCAACTTTGCATCCCCCCCACCCCTTACAGAATGAGCTCCCTGCTGTTCCCTCAACTTGCCCCTTCATCACATGTCCATTGTTTGATACACATTAATTTCGACCAGACAGTAATTCCATTCCCCTCTATCAACACAGTATGGAACGATCCCTGCCCAACAACGTTTAATCTTCCTTCTTTGATTAAATCTACAGTCCGATTTTAATATATTGCGGGATGAACACCTCCCCACACGATGTCAGCCTTCATAGTTGTTTGAACATACTTCACCACACTCGTCAATGTTAGCTTACCTTTCCTATACTCTGCACTCATATTGTGATTTTGTATTGTTTGTTGTTGTAACGTTCTGACCCGCCCCTACTGGACATCTGTGAAAAAGAGCTTAATAGCTAATTAGATTTCTCCTGTATAAATAAATATTCTGATTCTAAATGTAGGTTGGTGGAGAGAGTATCATTTCAGATATCACTCCCGACTAATGTTAGCTGTGGCATGGAATTGAACACGGGACGCTGGGTTCAAAGAGCAGTGTCACAACCATTGCTCCACCACTCCCCCTCTGCTTTAACACAGACCCAATCATTAACTGCCTTCCCGGACACAGTTGATGATATCCAACCTAACTCACCACCTTTTTTCAATCTCCTCTCAATCGTGTTCTTTTCAACAAACACAAAACACCCACACGCGCAATTCATCGCCTCGTGAACACTGCTCATTTTCATAAGGAAACACATTCAGTCACTCGTAATCCACTCTCTCCATATCAATTTCAACATCGTATTTGTTTATAACGTTCATTCTTTTTTCAAAATCCTTATTTGTTAGGTCGCTGTTAAAATGTCAACATTCATGGATGATTTTTTTGTAAAGGAAATCTATGTCAATGTCTGAAAACAGAGTGTACGGCTGCCACTATGAAAGCACAGGTTTTTTAAATTATTATTTTGCACAGGAAAAAAAACCCCATTGGGCAATAAATGCTCATGTTCGAGTGACGGACTGACATATTCGGTCAATGTACCATGCGCTCTTCTTGTGGAAACCCTGTGTGCTATTGGCCTGTGCTGTTACACTACCACTTAATATGAGAGACTAAAGCCAATTCTCAGAACCATTTTCACCTGACAGCTGTTGCCTGCCCATTAAATCTCATCCAAGACATCAAAGCGCATAATGAAATGCAATGTTTTTTTTGAGCTGGGGAGAATCTGGATTAAGTTGGGAGCTTTTTTGCACATGCAACATCACACCTTTGTGTTATTGAATCTTTCTAAGGTGGTTCTGAACCACGCAGGATAAATGTGCAGATTATTTGTTGTCTATTGAGGTTGGTATTAAATGTTGGATTAAGAAGAAAAGAATGAATGCATACAGCATATTTGCACAAACTAGCTCCACTGATCTACTCATGATTTATTATCAAGTACCTCTCCCTCCTCTGGTGGGAAATTTGACACAAAGGGAATAACGTCTTGGCAAGTATAGCTGTGACACCAGCATGCGAATAGTTCATGTTGAAATGAGCGTGATGCATTATTTTTAACCCACAACCAAGCCAAGGAGACGGCTGGCCCTGACATCCCGTTCTGAGTCTAGCATACTTATTATGTTGCTCAAACACATTCCTGCGGAGGGAGCTGGTAGGAACGTTGGGTTGCTCAGTCAATGGCCAGGGTCAACGGCGGCGTGGTGTATTCCGCAAATATGCCCGTCTGTGAGGATGGGCACAAGCCGGCGTGAGTAGGTTAAACGTTGCGTTTTAAAAGAGCACCACGGGGTGACCAGCCTCTCCCCACCCAGCCCCACCCTCCCACCCCCCACCCAGCCCCACCCTCCCCACCCAGCCACTCCCTCCCTACCCAGCCCCTCCCCACCCTCCCCTCCCCACCCGGCCCCTCCCCACCCTCCCCTCCCCACCTAGCCCCTCCCTCCCTCCCCACCCAGCCCCTCCCTGCACGACGGACGGACACAATAATCCCCTGTGGGCTGGTGTAACCAGGAGGTTCCTACCAGTATAACTTTTCCGATGGCCTGAATTTGGGGACTAAATTGGACGCCCTGAGTGTCGGAGAAAAGTGTGACTCATCCGAACCGTACAGAATCCAGCCCCCCCAGTGCGCATATCCATCATAGTGAATAACAATGCTGTAGTAGAATGGAAATAATAAAATAATAAAAATAAAACATAATAAAATAATAAAATAATTCTCACGACGTTTCGGCCACAACCTGTTCTCCACCTGAGGACTGCTACTTGCGTTGTGGCCGAAACGTCGTGAGAACTTTATTATGTTTTATTTTTATTATTTTATTATTTCCAGTCTACGTGACTTTACCGAAAGAACCAAGAAGATGAATCCCTGCAGTCACGAAAGCTTTAAATCGAAAAATGCTGTAGTAAACAAAACGGTGGCCATGGTAGACCCTCTTAACAATGTAATTTATGTTCAAAGGGAAATATTTTTTTCTAAAAATGCTTGATAATGATTCTTCACAGAGGAGGCATATAATTTACAGGAGTTAATGCGTGTAATTCCCTGTTAAAATAATGAAACGTGTGAGATTGGCTCAACAATTAACATTTTGAATATAACATAGCGAGGATTTTGGACACAATGTCAAAGTTAATAATTTTCCAACATGCCATCTATGGATCAAACTGACAGGCGAATGAAGACAACATTCTCAACCTTTTTTTTAATTCCCCAGCTACCCTAATTTAACTGCCAAGGCTTAGCATGTAAATGTGCATCTTCAGGTTTCATAAAATATTACACCGTAATTGCGCTTTACATTTTATTTCACCGCTTTGGCAGTGCTCACCACGACTGATGGACGAATCGCGATTTCATTTGTATTGCTATGAAGCAAGTAAGTGAGCATATAAAGGGAATGCTAATGCATAATTTGCACAATTAAATAGTTATTAACATAAAAAAGGAATACTCTTTTTATCACATTAAAAAAACATTCAATTACCAACACTCACACATTAACTTCAAAGCAGATCGCCAGGTTACAGTTGTAGCACTCGCATATGATAGCAATATTAATATTCTTAGGTTTTTTCGGTAAAGTCACGTAGGTAAAACATCAAAATTAATGAAAATAAAATATAATAAAACAAAAATCACGACGTTTCGGAGGCAACACAAGTCTCCGTCATCAGGTGGGACCGTCGGAGACTTGTGTTGCCTCCGAAACGTCGTGATTTTTGTTTTATTTTATTTTATTTTCATTAATTTTGATGTTTTACCTACGTGACTTTACCGAAAAAACCTAAGAATATGATTCCTTGCAGTCACGAAAGCTTCAAATCTAGAAGCAATATTAATATATGTGTACCTAAGTAAATATGTATAACGTTGTGCCAAATTGAATTTTTTGGCAAGTAACTTCTAACCGAGTATTTCTGTAACATAGCATATTCATTTTCTTGGTTCTTTCGGTAAAGTCACGTTGAAGGGAAGTAATAAAATAATAAAAATAAAACATAATAAAACATAATAAAACAATTGTTTTATTATGTTTTATTTTTATTATTTTATTACTAAATAATAAAATAAAACATAATAAAACAATTGTTTTATTATGTTTTATTTTTATTATTTTATTACTTCCCTTCTACGTGACTTTACCGAAAGAACCAAGAAGATGAATCCCTGCAGTCACGAAAGCTTTAAATCGAAGCATATTCATTCTTTAGGCGTTGTCTGCCATATAAAAGTATTGCATTACTGCGAACCAAAATAATTAATATAATATGAGACAAGCTGGGTGGTTAATTAGGATACATTTTCACCACAACCCTGGGGTCAGACGCTCGAATCTGTCCCAAGGAGAATCGATGGGAATGCATTCCAATCTTGTAGGGGCTAAAAGATCCCATGAGTAGTGGCATTATGCCACAGCTGAAGATTGTACTCAAATTGTAATACAGTTGTGAAATTCAATCCCTCCAGCGTCTATTGTGGGTCTGAGTGACAAGCAGAGATTGCTGCGAGATCCAGTGGAGGGCGTACTTTGTGGGAGAGGTTAATGTGGATCACCTGGGCAAACGGACAAATGAACCTTATGGCGGTACCCCGGGGTACCATAGTACCCCGGCTCTTGCAT
Organism: Lampetra planeri; assembly: GCF_965212315.1. Lineage (NCBI taxonomy): Eukaryota > Metazoa > Chordata > Hyperoartia > Petromyzontiformes > Petromyzontidae > Lampetra > Lampetra planeri. The sequence goes on from NC_136119.1 coordinate 7,951,590, forward strand.
AATGTCCGTGATGCAGTCATTTTTAGTCTGTTGATGGTCGCCGATGCGGCAATCAACTCATCTCGACGAGCTGTACACGATGCACCACTACGGTGCGTACGAGCGTTCAGGGTTTCGGCACAATCGTCCTCGCTGCGTTTCGACATCGCGGAGTAGCACTGATTTCGAATTGATTGGTACCCCAGTCGCGGAGTTAAGTACACCCCTGGAAAAAATAGTGTCCCAGAAATAAAATATTTAATTACCTCGGACATTTTGGATCAAATAACATTAAATACAGTGGCATACTTGTCAACCTTAACGGTTTAGGTGGTATGTTGCTGATTTTTTGGAAACCCTTACTGATACCGATTTTCAAAGTGGATAAAATACCACTTTAAAAAAATGATGTTGAACAAATTTGCTTTGAAAGTCAATATGAGTTGGCGCAAGTATGAGGTTGTGAAATATAATCCGAGAGCCCGCATACCGGCTTTAGAGGTTGAGGTGCAATGTGCTCTGCTGTGCCAAACACGATCACTCCCAGGACATCCAGGACAGCTACAGTGCAGCTGCAGTGCTGTGGAGGAGGATGATGCTGCTTGCGCACATGCTGGATGGACTGATCTTTCTGTGCTGGACTCCCCATGACGCCTTCTCAATTTGAACACTGCCGACTCAGAGGCCCACTGAATGGCTTCAAGACAATTTGACTGTATTTTAGTTTCGTGGACTTTACCTTGTTTGTCTTGTCCACATGTAATTGCCATCTACTATATACGTATATGTATGTATATAGCTCCCATGACGGACAAGGATTGGAGAGGCTTTCATCAAGCATTGGATTTATAAAGAACTGTAATGGAAAAAAAATGGTGCAGTTTCATAAGTCTCAAATTTACATGAACTCTTTGAATAAGCAATCAACATAATATAATTGGGTCTGTCCATTAAAATAAGTTTTACATAAATAAATGTTGAGGAAAACAACAGTGTAATAGTATACATATATTAGTACACTTTCATTAATTAAGTACAATAGTCTGTAGAAAATACCGAATATACAAATTGAGAAAGCGCTATTAGACTTTGCATGCTCCCTCAACCATGGCCCAAAAAGCTAAATATGCACGGGGCAAAATCCCCCTCACATGCAGCCTTTCTCTAACAAGATTTACACTAATGAGATAGTAACTAAATGCCCAATTAATGTTTGCTCTTGTAAAAACCAACACAAACCAATATGCAATGGTTTACCGAAGAAAATTATGAGTTGATAAGTGATTGTCTTGACATTTTTTTATAGTTATTTTCACGTGCACAGCATACCAATTCTGAAATGCAGTGCATGACCATAATAGCCATTTGATGAAGAAAACAAACTTCCATCTTTCACATTTAGCTATTTATAATTCTCTATTTGGTGTATAAAAATCTGTATTTTGCTTATCAAAACAAATAAACAATGAGGCAAAATAAAAGAGAATTAGAATATCAAAACAATGTCGTGATGTTTAATTTATATAGCATCGTTCTTGTAAATGACATTTCATAACGCTGAGGAACCACAGACAAGCTGCAAGGCAGCAGCCAGCCGGTGAGCTGGCAACAACAATTGACCAAGCTCTGCAGTCCTCTCTATATTAAGATGGGAGGAAACTAAAGCACCTAGAAAAACCCACGCGTGCGAGGGGGCAACACTCTATCCCATGCAGAAGGGACAGATGATGTTAGTCCACATTTCTCTGTACTGCCTGATCCTTGCATGGGAAGGGAGTTTTGTAATATTCTTGCGATCCACCAGCCCTGGCCTCCGCAGGGCTGGATTACAGGCATGCGTCACCACCTCCCAGTCTTGAACAAATACTGTCACGAACAAACATGTGACTACAGCGGAACTCCAGCCATCCATGTTGATGTTGTGGGGCAGGACCACATCATGGATCCTGTAGTTCGTGGCGCATTGCGAAGGTGAGACCTGTAGCCGCGAAAAACATGCCGCGCCACCATGGTGTGCCACGGATGACAGAAGGAATTCACCGCGTGCCTCCATTAAGCTGTCAAAGATCGCGGACCACGGAGGAAGCTACTGCATTGATAAGCTAAAAATGTGTGGATTACGAGGTTGACGCGACTGGTTACTAAATCCACAGATCAACGCGGATTAATTCAGAAATGTAGCCACTCCCGGAAGAGATCTAGAAATCCATCATTTTATCGCGGATCATTGGATGTCTGCTGTCCTCTACTTAATGTAACACTTAATGACATACTTGTAAACAATTGGAAAACATTTAATACTCAACTGTATATTAACGCGTAATGTATTCAATTACTCTGTACACATCTTGGTTAAATTAGTAAATGAGTTAAATATAACATTTTATTTCCACTTAAACATATTTCACAGCATTGTTGCACTCACGCATCTCTTTACATCAGCAAATAAGCCACCGCCGTTCGTACGTATATAGCTGGTGCATCAGATTATACAGCAATGCAGTGTGCAGTTTGTGTCACATTTCTGCAGTATTCACGAGCAAAACAGTATAAATAAGATACTTTCATCTCATTTATGTTTGCCAAACATCACGAACAAAATGTGTTGAAAATAGAAAGTCATTAAACACATCTGAGATGAAACCTGCAAACATCCCCGCAACAATGCGGTAGGCAGTTCCTTTAAGATTGCATGTAGTGGGATGCCTGGAAACGTTTCAAGTCTCCAGTGTGAATTTCAAGTGTACAGGAGGCAAAGTGTTATTATTTTCATCTATCACTGGTTTATACCTAAAGACAAAGACATTTCAATGGCAATATTTCCCCCGCAGCAACCGAGGCACTTCACAAATAACAAAATAACTGGCTAAATCGAATTTGTTCAGTGTCCTCCTTATATTTCCTGGAACCATACGGAGCGTATAGGCCTTCTGAATGTATAATAGTGCAGTACAATACGAGTTTAAACACCCCTCATTCCAGTTCTCCATTTGCAAAATATCAGTTTATGAACATCAATAATGTCGGCGCATAATTATGCGTTATTGGCTTAATTATATTTCTTGTTAATTGCAAGTCACGATGAAGAATGCTGTAATTCAGATGAATGTGCATAGAAATAATTTGCTATACCATGAGCAATAGAATCACAATTTCGTGGGTCATTATATTTGGCCTGATTTAAAATTATAAAGATTATCATTACTTGTTTTATAATACAGGCTTTTTTTGTCGATACATATTGCATGTTTTACTTGTATGTATGTATGTATATTTAACTTATTTTGCACCATACATAGCCAATCATGCTAATTGGAGGTAATTGGCTTAAGACTATATTTTCTCCGATCATGTTAGCTTCAACGTGTGTGTGTGTGACACTCATTAAACTAACCAGGGCTCTACTTCAGGAATAGATATTAGGGGTTGAGCTCCTGGAAAAACGTCCCTGCACGTTCCAGGGGTAGTTGGCGGTTGAGGTGTCCAGGAAAAAAATGTACATGAACATTTAAGCGTTGAAACTAACTAATTGCAGTAATTAAATGCAAAATCAACGTGGCTGAAAATTGATGCCTTCAAATGAGCTGTGCCAGCTTACAATGCAGGCAGCCAAGAATCCTCCCGTGATGAATGCTGCATTTCTGCTTTGTTGAGCAGCTCATAGTATAGACATATTGGGCTGGAGTCTGAGGCTGGCTACATCTGCTTATGTTGCGCCCAGATGCCTGTTGAACTTGTATTTTTCAGTGATGCATAACACCTTTTTTTAAAAAACAGATTCTCATTTGTTGTCACTAAACTACCCGATGAACATGCTTCAATGTCAAAGTGTCATCTCAATGTGACTTTGTGGCTAATGTTTAGCCAAATGCAGAGATGTACTTGAAGGAAGGGGCAGCTCATTCTACTGTAAAAAAAAATCTGACCTCTCCCCATCCTGCCTGATTGATTACTCAATTCCTGTGCCATATACTTTGCTGAGAACAAGCAAATTTGCATTCCCAAAGAGAGAATTTTCAATCATAATTAAATCATAGCTGTTCACATAAATGCAATTCGTCTGGACACAATTCCAGGCGTGTGTACTCCCACCGCTATCAAGACGTCTGGCCAGTGTGGAAGAGTGGTCCAAATGCCCACCAGAGGGTCTACGTGGAGCAGTGGTCTTCACTAATTTCTAGAGGGGAGGGGGCACTTTCGCCGATAAGACATCAGTGTTAGGGCCGCCACACATTCAATAAAAGCGTGTAAAAACATTGAGTTTGACAGCATGATGGGGTGTTTTCACATGTGTGTATTGCATACCTGTCAACCCATACAGTTTACCCGTATTCTTATACAGGGAAATTGAGTTTTCAGGTCCATACGGCATACAGCCATTTCAATACGGGCTTTGTAGGATGAACGTTGAGCTTTATAAGGGCACGAGGTGACCAATAAGGTCTGAATTCGTTTGTAATAAGGTAGGCACTATTCTTTGGACTTTACCGAAAGAACCAAAGAAGATGAATTCCTGCAGTCACGAAAGTTGTAAGTCAAAATTTTATGGTAGGCACTGATAACGGGGTTGACGGGTATGGTATTGTCGGGCGCCGCACGTCATGGGCCGCACTAGAGGCCACCAGGGGCCGCCAGTGGCCCACGGGCATTGCCATGAAGAACACTGATGTAGAGCTTCCTTGATTGGAGGTCCTTCCGCCAACCACGGCATGAGCAAGCAATTCGAGGGCTGAACCTTTACCTATTTTTTACAACAACAAAAAAAGTCTAACCGGTCATGCTTTGGACTAAAACCATGTTACACAGTGATCATCTTTGGATAATGTCAACCACTTGCTTGAAAACCCTCAATAAACGTGTTTAAAATATGCTATGCAATATAAACAAAGCCACATCAAGCATCTTATCCAGATTACTAAGATATTTCCAATCAAAATGTTAGGATGATGAAAATATATCTTAAAATGTTGCTTCAAAAGTTCACGTTATGATATCACAGTATGGTGCGCAACACCTAAGCCATCCATTAATTCTGCCTTGAACATAAGAAAGATACAAAAATGTTTATTTTAACTCCGCTTGCTTCATTTATGCTTGAAATAATCAACTGCATCATATGATTAATTTGCTAAACTTCAAACATGCTGTTGGATGGAAAATGTACATTGAAAACCATTTGAAGAATAAGTCTTCTGGTTCAAACATATATCATTTGTCGTTCAGTTATTGTAGAGTGTTGACCAAAAAGTCTCTTGCAAGGTATTTTAACTTTGAAGGTTTTTTTATATTTAGCATGTTCACCTGCTAGATTTTCTGGAGTTTTAATCCATGAAGCTACGCTGTTTTAGATGTTAAGGTGCAGCCCTGCAATTCCTTGCTCAGACCACTGCTGGTGGAGGGTACGAACTCGATGGAGCTCTGAAGAGCCCTTATAGCATGATGTTGGCGTACTGTCCCATGCTGGCTCAACGTCTTGGAAGAGGTGGGAATACCCGCACTTATGTACTGTACTGCTACGTGTATATAATGTCACGTACAGTTATCTTATACTGAACTTCTGTAGGCAATGCACGTTCAGAGATCAGCAAACTTCTATGACAACATATTAGATACCTGGAACAAACATATGGAACCTTTTCCTCAAATATATCGAATCCACCTCATTATCTATAACACACTTTAATCTTGTCCATTTCCCCCATGGTACTTGCAGTAGACAGATTATATTCTTGTGTCTTGCAATGTGTTAGGAGCTAAATGTCAATGTCGAGGCCTGCTTGCCACGAGAGGGCTTCAGGAGAGAGTGCGTGCAGTTTTGCTATTCCTCCATTGGCAGAGTGCAGGCTACAGTTGTTTACTACTGGTAAGAACCTCCTGGTTACACCAGCCCACAGGGGATTATTGTGTCCGTCGTGCAGGGAGGGGCTGGGTGGGGAGGGAGGGACTGGGTGGGGAGGGTGGGGAGGGGCTGAGTAGGAGGGTGGGGCTGGGTGGGGGGTGGGAGGGGTGGGGCTGGGTGGGGAGGGGCTGGTCACCCCGTGGTGCCCTTATAAAACTCAACGTTTAACCTACTCACGCCGGCTTGTGCCCGCCCTCACAGTCGGGCATATTTGCGGAATACACCACGCCGCCGTCAACCCTGGCCATTGACCGAGCAACCCAACGTTCCTACCAGCTCTCTCCGCAGGAATGTGTTATATAGTCCATAGACAGTAGCTTTCTCGCAGCTCACGTGTTACATGATTTCGTGTTACCCTAAACACTACGAATGCAATCATCTAGGTCAGGGGTCGGCAACCTGCAGCTCTGCAGCCGCATGCGGCTCTTTATGGACTGCTTCGTGACGTTTTTTTAAGGCCCGTCTTGTAATCACGTGCATTGCGGCTCTTGAAATATAGATTTTTTTTTTTACCAAATTAACAAAAACATGGTGCCTCTTGTTGTTTTGATAGCCGACCCCTGGAATCCAGGTGAAATGGACATCATTAATTCAATTCCAGACATGATCAGCAGGGTTAGACAGATTCAGGTTCAAGAATGGGCTTAGTATTGCTGGTCTTCGACAGCCCCTAGGCGCATTACACACTCATGTGTGCACTGATCGTAATTGCCCAAAGGCCTATTGGCAAAAACGATACATAGGCCATATTTGGAACTGTTAAGGAAGTGTATTCCTATTTCACCGGGTACTTTGAAATGTATGGACTCCCTATATACCGGTATCGGTCACAGTAGATGCTTGCCCATACTTCACCACCCTGGTAAGCAGAGGTGTGGACTCGAGTCATGTGACTTGGACTCGAGTCATGAATTTGATGACTTGCGACTCGACTTGGACTTGCATAACAATGACTTTGTCCCACCTATGAGATGTGGACTCGAGTCATGTGACTTGGACTCGAGTCAGACTCGAGTCATGAATTTGATGACTTGCGACTCGACTTGGACTTGCATAACAATGACTTTGTCCCACCTCTGCTGGTAAGGTAAGGTTGGTGAAGGCGTGCTGGGGTTCAAGGATGCGCTGAAAAATCACTCGCCGCTGAATGCCAGGCTCATAGCACAGTGTGCTAACCGATGCTCCACCGCGACCAGTAACTCAACTCACAAAAGTAACTTTACAAAAAATGTAATATGCTATTTAATGCAATGTTTAAAGGTGGTGTATCGAGTGAACGTACGAATTGTGACCGTTCCAAATTGCGTGAAATTACATTTGTAGTGACTTCGCGGATGTGACTGTATGGTGCCGGCCCTAGAGGGGCACAGCGTGCGATGTACTCACATCGCAGACATCACGGATGCAGCAGCATCGTGCATGTCACCAAGTATTGCCGGCTCTAGCAAGGCACAGCGTGCGATGCACCGTCATCGCGGACACCCCGTAGGTGGGTGTAGTACCAGTCCTAGTGATAGCGCAGTGGCACCACGTGTGGCGTGCAGTGCCGTCTCCCACCGCAGGGAGTGGGAGACTGTCAGCCCAGGGACAGGATTACCCTGGGCCATGGCACTCTGGTTGACCCCGAAGGCACGTGACCGGCAAAGTCTACAGGGGGGCCCCCAGGTGGGGGCTAAGGGGTGGTCACGTGTTACGGCAAAATTGTCTCAAGAAGAGTCGAGAGAGAGCCAGAGCTCTCTCGTAGGTGGGCGAGGCCAAGGGCTGAGCCGGCTTCGACTCGGGAGCATATAAGCCGGGTCCCTGCAGGGACCGTGGCTGGTTGTTGCTACCGTCATCTGAAGATCTACGTTCACAAGAGTCTCCAACACGTGGTCCGGAACCCGAGCCGGGGTCCGGTCCGTTGTAGCTAACTCCCAGTGTGTTAGTGTAGTTAGCCGGGTGGTCCAACACCCTAGGCTGTTATCTGGTAAAGGGGCAGCTACCCCTTTGTGTATTCGTGTTGGTGAAACACATATGTTGCCTCTAAGAAGTACGTCTTCGACTCAATTGGGCCCACTACACATGTGTTCAGTATTTCTCTATCCCCATTTAGATCGTGAGTTTTGCAGCATAGTCCCGGCATCAATCTCTCATTCCCCTTGATGCCAGCATGATTCTGTGGAGGCGGCTGTCTGCTCACAGCACGGCCGCTCGTGAGCTTTTGCCAGCACCGTGGCAGGACACAGGGGATCAATTATTGCAGGATAATTAATACATTTTAATGGCGTACGTGTAAACCATTAAATGTTTCCCTTAATTTTTTTAAATTGCAAAATGCCAAGTAGTGTGTACGTCAAGTTGTCTGATATATCCTAAATGAGACGTGAGTTTTGTCACGTGGTAATTAGCTGTTAGATATTTCATTATTGATGCTTGCACTGAACTAAATGTCTTTGTCGGCACACACTGGGGTTTCCTTTATTACCACTGATATGTGAATTGCAATGTGTAATAGTACAACTACACGAACTCTTTCCTGAAGCCCTCTCGTGGCTAGCAGACCTCGACATTGGCATTTTGCTCCTGAACACATTGCCATTGTACACAAGAACAGAATGAACAAAACTAGACTGAAAGATATATTGTGCAGAATATAATTATTTGCTTTTCCTCTGGAGGTTCTGTTATCACTTATGGTCCATGGAAACTGTGGAATGTATCATGTGAAATTCATCGGAAGGGGGATTAGATGAGTTTTCACACGTTAACAAAATCGTAATTTGGCCATTGGTTTGGTGAGCCCCTGTGGAAATGACGCAAATTATTAATCCCAGATTTGACGAACCGCTGAAAGCATGTGAATGCTCTGTACTCTCCAATTGACATTACCAGCAATCGACATTACTCGCGGATTAACTATAGTACATCTTAGGATCCACAGGCAAAACACTCAAAACCACGCCATTAAATGATCAAATATTGTTCCATCGTGTCTTTAGACGATCTCGTCTTAGAAGAATACAGAAGATCTATTCTCCTCATTCCTTTAACACCTCCCTCTCTCCCCGTGTCCCCAAAATACCCCGAACAAACCACTCAGCACACAAATGAAAATCAATGGGACCCACAATTCGTTGGTGTATCCCGTGTGAAAGCTACCTTTGGACGCACGTCAGTAATTCACAGTGAGGGGATGTATTTGTCCAGGTTAAATAAATCATGCATAGTGACCATCAGAGCAGAAAACACGTTCTCTGTGTACACTCGATTTCATTTGTTGTGACCTATTGATGGGATTGATAAATTACACAATAAGGTCTGTGTTTGCAGGATATGTGATAGGAGAAACTGTTTTTGGAATTCTGATACACTTGAATGGCAAAACATGTTGAATGCATTGCAGAGCATGTAATAGCTGCTGTGTGATTAACCGTTATTTTGACACCCTGGCATTGTATGGGAGCGCATGGTAATGTTACATCCACCCTACTTAAGCCAAATTATACTATAAGATCAAGGTTAGTTACTGTGATGACAAGTTCTGATTTGATGAAGTTGGATTGCTGATTCAGTGTATCAGTGTAATTGCATGAAGAACCAAACTGAATTTTTTTAACTTAAAACTTTCGTGACTGCAGGAATTCATATTCTTTGGTTCTTTCGGTAAAGTCACGTAGATATAAAATAATAATAAAAAAGGAAGTGACTAAAAAAACACTAATGTGGATTGTTGCCTGGTTATTAATTTTAGTGAGTGTACTGGCAGTCTGTAATGTAGACTGTAGCAATGGTTATTAAGCTGGGTGAATGTACTGGCAGTCTATAATGTAGACTGTAGCCTGGAAATTAACCTCGGTGAACGTACTGGCAGTCTATAATGTAGACTGTAGCTTGGTTCTTAACCTGATTGAGCGTATTGGCAGTCTATAATGTAGACTTATTCTTGTTTTTTTCGGTAATAAAAAATAAAAACCACGATGTTTCGATCACAACACAACACAAGACGATCGCTGTGTTGTGATCGAAACGTCGTGGTTTTATATTTTTTTTATTTTATTTCTATGTGACTTTACCGAAAGAACCAAAGAGTAGGATTAACAAGTTCAACCATCGACCCCGACTGCGAAAACTTAGCAGGCCTCTCCTGAAAACGAGACTTGAAACACAGAGTCTTTCCTGGGTAAATAAGCGAAATAATAACAAATAAATAAAATCGCATGTGCATACCAAGGCAAGGTGTGAATGTAGTATTTATTTCACACGTAAACAAATATCTTTCCATGAATCATGAACAAGAGGGCATTTTTTAAATATTTGCCGATTTGTCTCTTGATGCTTTTTTGTCTTCAGAATTGCAGCTTTATTTTCCAGCTTGTGTTTTTCATAGGTATTGCTGTGGCTATATTTACAAAACAATTACATTGGTGAACATAAGCGATGAAGCGAGACGACAGGCCATTTAATAACGTTAATGGTGCACACTACAACCACACTAAAACTCTAGTTTGTACAAAAAAATCTACAGACGTCATATTGCATTCAAATAGCATTCTGTCCAGAGCAACTTTCAAAATGCCAGTTCACATTGTCTGTGTCCTGAAATAAATGGATTATGAGAGATTATTCCCCAGGCAAATTATATGATACTCATCTGCTAATCGTATTTTATGTCAAGGTCGACAGGAGCTCATTAGGCCAGGTCACAGTGGAGGCTTAGAAGCAATGGCATTTTGCCCGTGTCTATGAGCACAGCATGCACCAGTAATTGATCACTGAGGTCAGGAATAAGGAGAGAGAGAGCTGCAAGTATGTTTACTTTGTATGTATTGAAAACCTTGATAACTATGGTGTTTTGTAAAAACATGTTTTTTGTTGGATTTAGTGGATAATACAGAATCAGGAAAAAGTTCTTGACTTTCCTTAAAAACCATATCCAAAACTCATTATCGCCTCCTTGTAGACGTGGCCACTGTAAGGCCAAGTGTGGTTTAGTAATTTTATATGAAGAATTGTACTCCACATTAAGGGCGGTTTTGCAGAAAGTACCACACCCAGCTGCCTTTTTATTCCCAGTGGTGATGTTCACACATCACAGCAGTGGACAATTGCATTACAATTCCTGAAGTAAAAGTGTCCCCTTTGTTCACGCATCACTTCGTATATTTTATGGAACTTAACCACTGGTGCTCAATAAAGGCTGACTTCACGTAGAGGAAACAGACCAAATACCATCTTCAAACTCCACGTGCCATTCATGTACATGACATATGTACTGTATGTATATTATATAAACACATATTTGGCATGGACATATAAGAAACATCTATATCATGTTTTGCTGTGGCATAATTAAATGTCACATGCACAGACATTATATATATATTTTGCGGTAGAGCCAACAATAAAAAAAATACTAATTTTCACGGCATTTTTATTTTATTTTTCATGTGCATAAATTATAGCATTTCAAGTGATGCGTCATCAAATTGTCAATGCACCAGTTGCACAGCATAGTTTAACTGCAAATGAGGCCACGCACTGCTTTAGTAATATAGATCAGCTGCCAGTAAGGGTTATTTTTCTGCCTACGTGACTTTACCAAAAGAACCAAAGAGTATGGATTCCTGCAGTCACGAAAGTCTCAAATAGAGAATGGCTCTTATTCCCCATAAACCTTGCTATTGTGACCAGGACAGTGATATTTTGAAATGTACCTATTTTCCAGAACATTCCAGATAGATTCAGTGCTGAGTAAACTTGGAGTAACTTATAGAACATTCTAAAACTTTCCAGTCATATAAATAATAGTATAAATACAGGGGACTTAAGCCCACCAGTTCAGTTTAGTTCCAGCTGCCTAAGTGGATCCATATCTGCATTTTTCTGAGATGGTATCAAGAGGCTGCAAGCATCCGGCAGACGCAGTTTACTATGTCTGCGGCCAATTTATCAAGACAAGAGCGAAAAAGTACCCTGTGGAAGCATCTTCTAAGATGTGTGAAGCCTACAAGGCATATTTCGGCATGCCTGTTCGGGGATCAAGACAAACCTGCGAGCAATGCAAAAAAACTCTAGAAGGTAAGATGGACAATTGTTGCTTGGAATTTTATGTTGTAAAATTTGTAAAAAAAAATTGTAAAAGTTTTTAATTTTTAAATGTTTAGCAATTTTCAATGTTATTTAAAAGAATATATCATATATGAAAAATGTTACGAGAATCTCTTACACATTAGTCATGGGTGAAATAAATTTATTTTTGTAGGATGGTACAGAGGGGAAAAGAGAGCCATGAAGTTCGCTATCCCAATAATTTGGTGGGAACCCACTGACCACTCAAGCAACTGCTACTTCTGCATGGTGGACCCTTACAAACGTCGGACTGGTAAGAATGTACTCCTATCACGTATCCAGACCTTCCTTCATCCATCGCCCCGGTGCCATACTGCCATGAGCTCCCCGTACCCACTCATTCGGAGAGAGAGCAGCCTTCTTTAGAAGAGCGCGAAAAGTCAGACAGTGAGGAAGACGTTGAAGAATAGATGACAATTTCAGAGGTGTAGCTGAGGAAAGAAACCCATACTACCCCAACCAAAAAGACCTCAACGACTTGATCAGAGATATTGGTCTCACCAAGTCCAATGCCGAGCTTTTGACGTATAGCCTCAAACAGTGGAACTTGTTGGATGAAAGTGTGCAAGTCGCAGATCAGAGGAAGCGTCACCCACCTTTTTGCAGCTTCCCCACCCCTCAAGATGGGCTCTGCTTCTACCACAATGTGACTAGTCTGTTCGAGGCAATCGGAATCGCCTGTAACCAGAATGAATGGCGCCTCTTCATTGACAGCTCATCCAGGAGTCTCAAAGCCGTGCTGCTCCATAATGATAACAAGTACCCGTCTCTTTCCCTGGCTCACTCGGTGCACCTAAGAGGTTTGCAACAGCATCAAAACCTTGCTGGATGCCTTGAAGTATGAGTACGACTGGGAGGTCATCAGAGACTTCAAAATGGTGACATTCCTGATGGGTCTCCAAGGCGGCTTTACTAAGTTTCCTTGCTATCTTTGTCTTTGGGACAGCAGGTACACCAGGGCGCACTACCACAGGCGGGACTGGCCACAGCGGACCGAGTTCTCTGTGGGGAGGAACAACGTCAAGTGGGAGCCACTGGTGGACCCTCGGAAGGTGCTGATGCCACCACTGAACATCAAATTGGGCCTTATGAAACAATTTGTCAGAGCTGTAGATAAGGAGTCGGCAGCCTCCAAGTACTTCTAGATTTGAAGCTTTCGGTAAAGTCACGTAGGTAAAAAATTACTTCTTCCCTAAGCTGTCTGAGGCAAAGGTCAAAGCCGGTGTCTTCGTCGGACCACAGAAAAAGAAGATCCTGGAGTGCAATTAATTCCACAAGAGGCTCACTAGTAAGGAGAAAGCGGCTTGGGACAGCTTTGTTGCAGTGGTTAGTGGCTTCCTGGGCAATCACAAGGTCGAAAACTAAGTGGAGTTGGTTGAGACTCTGGTGCAGAACTATGGCACAATGGGCTGTAGGATGTCCCTCAAAGTCCATATCCTTGATGCTCATCTTGATAAAGGAGAACATGGGAGCGTACTCGGAGGAGCAAGGCGAGTGCTTCCACCAGGCTATACTGGACTTTGAACACCGCTACCAAGGATAGCATAACGAGAACATGATGGGAGACTACATTTGGGGGCTGATTCGTGAAAGTGATTTACAGTATAATCGTAAATCTCGAAAAACTACTCACTTCTAAATCTTTTGTAGTCATTTGTGCAATACGTTAGTATAAATACATGTTAATTTTGATTCATATGTTGTTTTTTCTGACTTTATGTGAAGGAAAAGACACAAATTCGCCCATTTTCTCATTGAAAATAGGTAAATTTCAAAATAGCACTGTCCTGGTCACAAAAGCAAAGTTTGTGGGGAATAATAGCCATTTTCTATACTTTTTAAGCATAAGCAATTACGAAATAACACTTACTACCCAGAAACAAAATTGTGTTACATAGTGTTATCTGCAAATTTTTTTTACGTGCAGATAAGAAGAGTAAAATCGTGCATAACCCTGCGAATAATAGGATATGTGTGTCCTGCATATCACCGTGGGACAAGAGGAGTAATTTTCGAAAATAATTTTCATGGCCAATATTCTTTTAATATACGACGTATAATTAAAAAGCATGCAAAAATGTGATAAAAAAAAGGAAAATCTGAATGTGAGGCTAATTATTATTTGCAGGTGCTTTATATAATGACAAGCATATCATTGGTTCAGTAATTGGTGGGTAGTATAGAGTGTAATTATTATGATTATATCAAAGACGCCTAAGTCTCATTAATATGTTTCCTTATATTTATGTAATAATATTGACTGGATAATCAAGTTGTATTGTGTGCATTTTGAATATGTTCTTGATCATTTTGATTACGTACATCGACATTTTGATTTTCATTTAATAAATTTGGACCATTTTGAAAGCGTAATTCTGTATTATCCATGTTATCTGTACCACAAATATCTGTCGCTACCACTAATGCTTGGATATCTTCTACACAATGTATGTCTCTTACATGTGTCTATATGAGCGGTCCAATTCCGATTTACTCTCGCTATACAGTTAATGGATTTGAACTGGCTCCATACTCCATCAGTTGGGGCTTGCCATCCAAGCTAATAAATGATTCTTGACAGCACATTTAAACAAAATGACCAGAGCCTACCATGCTATCTGCACACACTGCCTAGACAAAACATAACAAAGTAGTGCATCTTCAACACCCAAGAAAATTGTTATTCAGTTTGTATGGTGAATAGAGAAAAGAGAGAACATAAAACAGAAGTTGTGGTCTCAGAACGAGGAGGTGATTCTTCAACGCTGGACAGAGCAAGATTTCTGATAAGTGTTAATTGCATTTTTAAACAAGAAGCAAAAGATAATTTTCTCAGCAGACACTTATTTGATTTGCATATAGGTATGAACACGTATATTACAGCTTAATATGACCCTGCCGTTTTAAGAAATATCCTAGCAGTAAGCATTCTCGCTTTTTTTTAAATAAAATTATGCCTGTCTGATGATTTGTGTTTGTTGCGTTTTTAAGCAGAGCAAGGATTGGGCAAGGACATAGCCCCATCACGTTTCACCCAGGCAACTAGAGAGCACAGCCTATTTATTTCTTGACTTATCGCTATAACAATACACAATAACGAAAATTTAGAAATGCACAATAAATAAAATGAATAACAAATATTCATTAAGAAGAATGGAAATAGCATTTCAATTTTTTTTAAACCGTTTCAATAATTCTTATACTGTCTGAAATACTTTCAATGTTGAACCAGGCTATTTGAAACGCTGGTAGAACTAACTGATCTCCGAAAGGAAAATGTTGCAATTTTATTGCAGACGTTAGTCACAGCGATGAGTTTGATCATTTTCTTTCCTGTTTTAGCATAAAGTTGTGCATCTTTGAGAGTCAACAAGCAGCCAGCCATTGCATTATTATCTTGTTACAGTATTCAGCACCGTATTGTATTTTGGATGATACCAGAATAGCAAGCTCGCGTTCAATGAAGAATATTCATGAGGTAGTTTGTGCACAACGAGCAAAGTAATGCAAATTCTATCAGCAGGCGTTTTCCTGCGACGTCAGGCTGGGTGATTTGGGTTTCTTTATGTTGCGCAAATGTAACTTCTTTATCTTTCACGATGCACTCTGCAGAACATTACAAATCCATAGTTTGACATTTCTATTTAATTTTCATGCAATTTTTATTTGCCTCGTGTTGCACGCAAAGTTAATTTCTGAAAGAAAAAAAACTTCTGCAGTGAATCCACATTTCTCAGAGCTGGAAATAGCCAGTGTCATGGTCTATTCTTAGAGCCGACATTGATTTGCAATTCATTTTTCCCCTCACCAGGTGAAGCACACAGTTACTACAGATATGCTGCACATAATCAATATTCCATTTATTCCATTGGTCACACCCGCAAATTTGGAGTGATACCATCCCAGGATTTCACCAAGAGATGGGCATTACCTCCAAGTGAGAGATGTCCTTGGCCACACGAGTGCTTGCATGTAAACACCACTGCAGGCAGAAGGGTCTCCACTAAAGACGGCATCTGATAGGGTATTTTGGTCTACTTTGCCATACTGTTGGCAACATACGGTGCGAAAGAAGTTTAACATACATCTTGGAAGAGGTGGGAGCACCCACACTTTACCCCACCACGTGCCACCTACCAATCGACTGTTGTGTGCGAATTTATACTGCTGGGTGGGTAGCTCTGTGGAGATTTAATGTGCTAATAATTACACCACGGTGGCATTCCACAAGTGACAATATAGTGATGAAGCAATGTTCCAAAGGTATGTATTTATCCAAGAAAGCTTCATCCATCCTCATAACCTCTTTTCAGAAGGAACATTTTGTCAATTTATGTTTAAAGGAATGCTTTGCATGTTGGGACAAAACCAGAGTAACCGAAGAAATTCCACACACACGAGGGGATAAACTCTCAAGGTCAACAAAATGGGTTCGTTAACATGCCTACTGTCGTGTCATATCATTCCCACCTCTCAGCCCAAGGAGTTTTGAAGTTGCACAACTTTCCGTTCCCAACGAGTTAAGATATGGCCTTCTTTCCGCCCTACTTTGCTTCAATATCTACCGCTCAGCATGAAGCAAAAGTTTTTCATGCAAAACATTTATTTATTTAGCATGAATAAACAAATGCCCATATGCCTGACGAAAAGATATGTAGAATGTATACATATATATAGTGTAATATTCCCTAAAAGGTTTTATTTAAAGATGCATCAGTGTTTGCAATTCAACATATTATGGATGTAGTGGTGGTGTTGACGCGCGCTGACAGTGATAGATCACGGGGCGGCGCGGGGTGCGTGGTTGTGCGCGCTGACACAAGGTGGGAAATAGGATCGTGGGCAGCGCGCAGTGATTGGTCAACTGGGGTGGGTGCTCTCAGCGACGTCCGCATGAAGGACTATAAAGGGGGACGCGCGGGAGCACTCGGGGAGTTGATAACCAGTTGAAGATCGAAGACGGAGTTGAAGAGGTAGGGCCCTGAGACCCCTAGTCCCGCTGTCCTTGTAAGGGCCGGCACCCTGTGTGGCTCGGAGTCGAGACTGTGGGACCCGTGGTCTGACGTCCATGTGGGACGAGGCTGTGGGACCCAGAGTCGAGACGGACACCCCAGCCGGGTGGGTTCCGAGAAGCTACGGGGCGTAAGAGCCCGTGTGGGTGTAGCCAGGAGAACCCCGTGGGTTAAGGCTGCAGTTAGCCACCCGTGTAATATAAGTTGGTGTTAATAAAGAGTGTGCTACCCGTAAGGTCGTCTCCTGCCAAGTTACTACATTACATGTGGATAACGACAAAGCCTCGTGGTTCTCAATGTGTCTAAATCACACGAACACAACAAATGTGGTGTTTCAGAATGCAATGAGGAAAAATCCATGACCCTGACAACACACTGTGAAACCACTGAATAATATTGAACAGCTATTTATATCTTGCCTTATTCTCAGGTCTAATCCAATTCAAAGATAAACACTTACATTTAACATCGTTACATGCATGCAGTTTGTCAGTGCGTATGTGTGTGTGTCCGTGTTTATATCTAGCGGTAAATTCACCTGACTTAACCCATATTTTTCATGCATTGTAATTGAACTGACATTTTTGGCAAAATGTTTCAGTTTTTTTTTTCCTAATTGGATACCCAAAAACATGAGACGTAAAACCCTATTATTTATGATTTTGTATTTGTTGCCTCGGGGGTTTTTTGAATATTTTAAGCAAATCATCAAGTGTTTGGCTCGATTGCCAATGGCATTATGCACAACACAGCTGCAAATGATGCGAGTGGCTTTCCGTAATCAAAACGTCTCTCGGCGTGGAGCCACAATTCTACCCCGCAGCAACGCGTTGCGGCGATGACAACATAACAATGGGAATGAGACTCAATAGAATTGTAATTTGCTTTCAAGATATTCCTAAAATCTGTCAATTTTAAATTGCAAAATAACGAGGACAAATAAGACTTAGTTTCTGGTACCGATAAATGTAACTTTTGAAATGTTCCCAATTGTACCCAAACAGTGGCACTATTCAAGCAAAACGAACCCAATGAAGTACATTCACAAAATACGCACGTATAATGCATTCATTGTCCATGCTTTCCTTTTATCACGGTCAAAAGGCAATGGGTTGTAATTTTTATAGTGTATGTACGTTTAACTTCTTTCATACCGTACTGTTACTCACAGCCTACGAGGCAATCAACTAAATGATTGTAATCAGATGCAATAATGCACAAACATACACATAACGATAATTTAAAGCCTGTTCTTAATCCACTACTTGATGAAGGGCGAGCTCAAACGTTCAACATTTAACCACCTTGATCAGTACAGGTTGGTTGGTGAATGAGGGGGGCCCGGGATCGCTCATCTCCGCTTGGGTTGCAAGTCTAGAGTTGCAAGTCTAGAGTTGCAAGTCTAGAGTTGCAAGTCTCGAGTTGCAAGTCTCGAGTTGCAAGTCTCGAGATGCAAGTCTCGAGATGCAAGTCTAGAGTTGCAAGTCTAGAGTTGCAAGTCTAGAGTTGCAAGTCTAGAGTTGCAAGTCTCGAGTTGCAAGTCTCGAGTTGCAAGTCTCGAGTTGCAAGTCTCGAGTTGCAAGTCTCGAGATGCAAGTCTCGAGATGCAAGTCTCGAGATGCAAGTCTAGAGTTGCAAGTCTAGAGTTGCAAGTCTAGAGTTGCAAGTCTAGAGTTGCAAGTCTAGAGTTGCAAGTCTCGAGTTGCAAGTCTCGAGTTGCAAGTCTCGAGTTGCAAGTCTCGAGTTGCAAGTCTCGAGTTGCAAGTCTCGAGTTGCAAGTCTAGAGTTGCAAGTCTAGAGTTGCAAGTCTAGAGTTGCAAGTCTAGAGTTGCAAGTCTAGAGTTGCAAGTCTAGAGTTGCAAGTCTAGAGTTGCAAGTCACACCAAAGATCAAGTGCACGACTGCTGGCCGACGCGGTCTCTCGTTTACAGCTCCATATATGCGTGGAATGAACCCCCACCCTCATTGCAGCTACGTCAGCTCAGCTCCCTTTCAATATTCGAATCACACTTAAACACGTTCTTGTTTACCGTTGCCTTTGGCTGACGCGTGCTCGGGTTTTTACGATGTTGCAGTGTGTTGGCGTCCTACTTGCGTGCATGACTGTACAACATTCAATTATTGCTATCATCATCCCCTGGACTTTCCTTGGATGTTGGGAGCTTGAGTGCTCGAATGATTGATGTTGCCCCGCCTGGTCCATGCTTTCTTCACTTTCTGTGCCCTTGGTTGCGTTGTGTTTATTTGTAGTGTTCCCGTACCTTTTTGTGATGTTCACTTTTTAAAATATTTTTTTCAGATGTACGTGTGGTTGGTGAAAATGTTCAGCGTTTTGAGATGCAATTTGCATAAAGGATGCTATATGAAAACACATAATTATTGTTCCGATATAATTCGCTGCTGATGTTAACTATGGTTGGGAAATCAACTCAGGTCTCCAGTTTTAAAATGAAATGTGCTAACAACTGCACTACTTCTTCCCACAAAATAGCTTAGTCAAGTAGGATATAGTTAGAAACTACAAATGTGTTAATCAGTTTTATATGAGAGGCATACCATTTATTCCTAAAGATGCTAATTATATTCCTGTGCACTTAGAACCTTAAAAATGCATATAAATATGTAAAGCTCTTAATACGCTGTATGCTTACAGCATGCTAATAAAAGACTCAATTAAGAATTCTGAGATAACAGCTGATTGTGCACACTCATTTACATGCAAAGTGCAGATACTGCAGCAGTATACATTTAGATGCACGTCGACCATGCATGAGATGGTGTGTGATTCAAGCTCAGTTTTAAGTTTCGTAATTGACACAACTATTTGTAACGACTGTGTGTCATTTATTATCAACGTTGTCAAATGCTATCAAAATCAATAGATGTTCACAACTGAATTATTACTGATGAATATTTATACTTGGATCATTCTATGCAGGTGTATTAATTCATGGCAGACTTTAGCCAAAATGTACATTGCCAAGCATATATGCCATCTGCGGTATTTATTTATATTCCCAGCTGCAAATATATTTTCATCATCATCAGCAGCCGTGATCTATCCACTGCTAGATGAAAGCCTTTCCAAGTCATCACCATCTCTTACCATCCCACTAATCAACACTCCATCTAGCTCCTGTTCACCAGGTGACTTCATTTCTCCATTCTCCATCCATGTGGTGGACATATGCACGAACACTTAATTTCAGAAGAAAGATTTTGCTTCTATTTTTTTATCGAGGAAACCCACAGTCGTACGACTGTTTTTCAGGAGGTTCCTGGGTTTTTATTCGAAGATGTTTTCAGCAAATTAGGTATGTGTGTATGTATGTTAAAACTTGTTTTGCACCGTACATAGCCAACCGTGCTGATCGGAGGTGGCGTGGAGGTACAACAAACTAAACACCAAAAAGCAGTTCGGAAGAAATTAGTTTTCAATCTAGATTTTAAAGTGCAATTAATGCGCGTTTATCCACGTGGCAGGAAACCGTGGCACCACCGGAGAAAAACCTCCCGTGTGCGTTTCCCTTATTTGGCTGCTACTCCGTCTCTCACGGAGTGTCCATCCCACGTCCCGACTCCCGAGTACTCACAAACACAACCCTATTAATTATCAGAGCAACCCTGTACCACGACGTCAATTGAGTGCTTTTAAATTGTGAATTGCAATTAAATTTTAAGACAACACCTACAATGCAGTTCTTCAGGAACTGGTGGTTTTATGATAACGCAGTGCACGTTTTTGCGTGTTGTTGAACCTTCCCCCTTTCCAGCCTGCACTAATGTTCTACTATGATGGGGTGTCTCGTCATTTAGAGATTTGAATTGTTCGAGTTGTTAACGTTCCGTACACAATTGCATTCCATTATTTCCATTGCAGTTGACTTTGGAATGCACTGTAAACGTTAATCTATTGTCCAGTATTGAAGTGGAACCCTCGTAAAATAATAGCTTCGAAGGAAGTTCTCATGATTGGGTTTGTACGCTGTTGGCGAGTCCTAGGATCATCCGTGACCTTTGGAAGGAAAGCTTCACTGTTGCATGCTCATACGTTTTTTTTTTGCGTGAGGGTATTGTATTGCCACTTTCCACAAGCGATCTTACAAACAATGAAAATAAACCATTCCATTCAGTTTTACGTGCATGACTGTCACAAAGGAAGGCTGCGCACACACTCAATACAAGCTATGTTAACAGAAGTGTTTATAAATGCCATCATATACCATGTAGGTGGTAATCGGGGTGATCTATATTCGACCATTACAAGTTATGCTAAATGCTCTGCATATAAACACGTAATGTTCACTCTTGCCCTTGTTCATATATATGTGTGTATGATCATTTATGAATCATAATATTGGCTGCAAAAACGTACGTGCCGAGGATTGCAGAGTCGGAAAGAGGATGAGGGATCACGCTGCTGTGTCGTAACTTAGGCCATTGGTGTCAGTAACGTTTGAAGCGACGTGTACGAATCGTTTAAAACGCGAGCAAACTACCGACGCTACATTATCACAATTATAATGCTCGTCAATGTAACCAAAATGTCGTCTAGATCCAAAAGAGCGTGCTTTTAGATGGTTACCATCGAATCATGCTTGGAACATTACAAGCAAGGGAAAACCTCACTGATCTACAGTAATGTTCAACACACGTGTAGTGAAATAAATGCATTTACACGAGTCGTGTTTACACAACGTAACGACGCGTGACTTTGTGCATACTAATAACAATACCATCAGCACGCTATTATATCCCGCGCACAAGTCTGATTTGAAGGAGATAACGTCATTTAAATCATGTTCATCTCCTGACTGCATAATCATTCCATTAGCACCATGAGGGAATTGCTGCACATTCATTTAATGTTTATTGAAAATGCGTATCTGCAACCAGTTTCAATTACTCTTAAGATGCCATGTTATATAATACATGTTGAAATGAAATGCAATACAGTAAATTAATTTCATATATTAGTCTCATATTGGCTGTGAGCTGCGATTTGCATAGAATATGAATCTTCATTAAACTTGATTCAATCATACACAGGTTCAGCCACTGATAGTGGAATGGTCTCTTCTCGGGTTTCCGCTAGTGGAGACCACCAGAGGAGAGCGCCTCTACATGGAAAGCACCTCTACATGATGGTCAGATGTCTCGGAAGAGGTGGGAGGACCCACATTGACAATGCGTGCCACGGTGGCGAGATGTTAAGTACCTCGCCTGGTATGCAGGAGGTCGTGGGTTCCATCCCGACCTTGACGCCTGTATATTTGGAGTTTGCATGGCTTTCTCCCCGTGGTCGCGTGGATTTTTCTCTGAGTCCTCCGGTTTTTCCCTCCACATTTAGAAACATGCGTTGAAAGTAATTGGCTGCTCTAAATGTCCACACAATGAGCCACTTTGTTGAGCTATCATTTGTGGCCAGGCCGCTTCTGAAAAAGAGCTATACAGCTCAGTGGGCCTTACCGGACTAAATAAAAAATTGTTTAGTTAATAGTTTAATAATGCGAGGTGGATAGAACCGTGTCCATCGTTTCAACTGCCATGCCAGCAAATTGAATTGTCAACCTCTGGATTGCAAGTCCAGAGTGGTAACCATAGCACCACGGCAGAATACACGCATCATAAACATTACATCTATGTAAAATTCTGTAAAAAAAATCATCGTATTATTTTTACCTTTAATGATGTCCGTGTCTGAACAAGACGTCAGTAGCAGCTGCGGTGCTCTATCTATATATATCTGCACGACAAGGCTCCACTATAGAGTTAGTAGCTATATAATGCACTACTGCAAAACTAGAGTTTATTTTAAAAATATATTCGACAATTTTAGAGTCTGAGCAAGAAATGATATGTTATAAATTGTACTGGGTTTTTTTTGCAGTGTTCAAGACGTTTCGACAACAGGGGTGCCCCACAAATGAATGGTATCTGTCACTGCCAGCATCTAAGCTGCAATGATCGGGTACAAGAAA
This sequence comes from Lampetra planeri, assembly GCF_965212315.1. NCBI lineage: Eukaryota > Metazoa > Chordata > Hyperoartia > Petromyzontiformes > Petromyzontidae > Lampetra > Lampetra planeri. Next base: position 7,974,569 of record NC_136119.1, read on the forward strand.
CAAATGTTTCCATCGCGGCAAATGTGCAAATTATGCAAGACAATACCCTGTTCACGTGCGCAAGGAAGACCAAGGATGACATGGATAGATAAAATTAAAGCATGGACGAGCTCACGCTGGAACAGACAATGAGGATAGCAGAAGGCAGAAGTCAGTAGGGAAGGATTGCCCATGGCGCGGCCAACCCTCGGATCGAGGATGGCTGAATCCAAGAACTGTGTTTCTAATTTCAGTGTGCTCAGACACTATCGGTGTGAGAAGGAAGAGACCCAACAATCAACGTCCCTCTGCACACAGAATGCACCACCTTACACTTCTTGCTAAGAACGATTGTGATTTGTAAAGGATGATCACGACCTACACACAGCTGCCGATAATCGATACTTATTAGGGAAACGTGCAGTATTCGGTAAAGTAGTCCACTGGAGAGAGACGTAAAGCTCCCTTGTCACCACTATGCTTTGCACTGAAGTTATTTATTCCCTATATTACAACTCTCAGAATCAGAATCTTTATTTAAACTGGAAAAATCCGATGAGCTATAAATCTCTTTTTCGCAGATGTCCAGTCGGGGAGTCTCAGAAAGCTACGACAACAAACAATACAGAAAGCGATAGGAGTGCAAAGTGCAGGAAAGCTAAGAAAGTCACTAAATATAAATAAAGAAAATATATAACTACAAATTGCATACATAAATTCCTGCCGATTTTTCAATACCGGATGCAATATTTGGCAAGGCAGCAAAACAAAAACAAAGACAGCCCCAGACCACACCAAGACAACAACCAGTCCCTCAATAAAATTGCACATTCAGTTGAACTATCAATAGATCGGTCAGGATCAAAGTTACAAATCACATTTGCAAATGTGGTTGTATCCAGAGCTTATATATTTCTTTTGAATATTCTTTGAAGGAAGATTTATGATGTTAAGGGAGGAAACAAGGCTGTTGTTACAAAATGTTGGTCCTGCAACGGCAAAGGCGTTGTCACCTATTCCAATTCTTGTTCTAGGGATAGTTAAAGGCAATTAGATGGACGTCTTAGGTTTCTTGGCTTTGAAAAAGGGGTTAAAGAATTAGCTAAGTTTTGCGCATATCTGCTAATAAAGATTTATGGATGAACAGGGCCTAATGTAGATTCCATGTTGCATCAAGTGATGTGAGATTGGATTTTGAGTAGAGATCACAATGGTGGGTCCTGTATGGTACATCCAGTACAAATCGAAGAACAGAATGATAAAGTGGCTTTATTCTTGATTTAAAGCTTTCGTGACTGCAGGGATTCATATTCTTGGTTCTTTTGGTAAAGTCACGTAGAAGATAAATAATAAAGTAACATTAATATATTCTGTTTAGGGATTCATTAGTAGCTGATCTGTAAGCAGAGTCACAGTAATCAAAAAGTGGTATAATTATAGCTTCATCAATTTGCAGGTGCAATCGAATGAAAAAAACATATTTCTTCGTATGTATGTTAAAACATATATACGTTTGATTTTCTTTGAGATTGTATCAATATGGGGTTGGAATGTAAGTTTTTAATATATCAGCAAATCCAAGTTTTTGAAGCACTCCGTTTGCTAAATTATGTTGTTTTTGATATCCGTAATAGGTGAAGAGAATGAAACTGGATTTTTATTTTGAAGAAAAGAGCATGATCTTAATTGTGGGGGGATTTATGAGCAATTTTAGTGATGATAATTTATATTGACATGAGTCGTAATCGTTTTGGAGATTCTGTTTGACTTAAGATATTCTATGTTTATTTTAAACTAAACTATGTTTATTTTACCAGGTAAGGCACACTTCCTTTGAAGACTTACCTAATACTAGCATGTCAGGGTCATCAACAAAGACATTTAATTCTGAGTGATATAAGTTTAGTCCAAAATTGTTTAAATATACGGAGAACAGATTTGGACCCAGCATGCAACTTGTGGAACACTTTTTGTTATTTTAATATTTGTGGACGAGATGTTATCACTGTGTACATTTTGAGGACGGTCTCAGGGCTAGCTCTTAAACTATTTTATTGTATTGTGTGATTTTTTTTTTCAGTTGGCCAAGTCTTGCGAGTAGAGGATTTAAAGGAGCAACAAGAGCTTTTAATAAAGGATTGTAGTTCTGTACTGAGAAATGACCCAATTCATTATATAAAGTGCTTTACAGGTCCCCTTGACGAATGTCCTTTATCGTGCTCTTCTTGGATACGATCCATTTTTAACAGCAGACATCAGGTCAAACTGATTGTAAAAAAAAAATGTCATCGGTAATGCAAATGCTTTTAGGGTAATTACCTTTGCGTTCAATCTCACTTAGGAAGGAATAAGTTAGAAGTACAGTCATTCATCCATGTTTTGTTCATATTAGTTATATAACAAAAAAACAGTCCTCTGGGCGGGTCTCACTTAACGAGCGAGAAACGTTCCACGAAAATTGCTCGTTAAACGATCGTCATCTTCCCATTGACTCTCTCCCGTGTGAAAAGCTGAGCAATGTTTCAGCCCCAAAATCTTCCACAACTTTTTTCAAGTGAGATATAAAAATGATAATTTTAAGATAAAGTAATAAAACATAAAATGTAATACTGACCACACATGAAGGAGCATAGTGCTTGCAGATGCCTGCAACTCCTATTAACACGGTTGGCTATGAACGGTGTGAAAGAAGTTCAACATATTTATGTACATGCATATCCTCAGCATCTGCAATTAATTACCCCCAACCCCTTCCACCCCACCAATTGTGTAAATACTGGACTTGTTTAATTCTAAATATAACTTTTACATTTAATCAAAAATATTTTAGCTGGATAGGTGACAATCGATAAAATCGTTGTGGGTGATGTAAAATTGTTGGTTGTTGACTGCACACTTTATTTACAGGTGTATATTCCCCTCTGAAGGATTGCACACCTTTCCGCAGCATTTCCCACAATGCATTAATATCAGAGCATAGAAGGAATCTTAAATAGCAAGCCACAGAATTGGAGCTAAGCTCAACAACAATGGGTCAACCAGAGCTTCTCCCCCCCAATCTCCCTTGTCTAAACTGGGCATGACAGCCAGGCTCCAGGTGATAAGGAATTTCGTTAACAAGAGCAAACTGTGGGGAAATCATACGCTTGAAGCGTCAAAACAAAGGTCTGGTCAGAGCTTCTTCTGCGTTTCAGCTGATTGCTGGGCCAATTGGACTCCTGCTATGTGCCTGCCGGTGATTGAACACGAGGGAAATGGCACATTGAAGCCGGGTAGCATGCAGCCCCCCACCCCACTAATGGCCATAGGAATGTGGAATTTCCACCGCTGGCTCCAGGGGGTAAACAGGAGAGAAGCAACGCTTCAGATGCTCATTTGAGCTAAAATCACTTTGACTTTTTTGTGTCACCATCACATACAGTGATTTCACTCAAAGGCAAGCCATGGGTGTTCCTCACCAGATATGGCAATCGCAGGCAGTAAAAGCGTAACATTTACAAAAAACAAGCATCAATTGAAAGTTTTTCAGCCATCTAACTTAGAGTAGTATAAATATATATTCTTGGTTCTTTCGGTAAAGTCACGTAGAAGGGAAATAATAAAATAATAAAAATATAAAACTATAAAAAAAATTATCACGACGTTTCGACTGCAACACAAGCAATCGTCATCAGGTGTGAAATACACAGTGGTCACCCGCATTAAATAATAATACAGTTATTGAACTAGCTCTTGAAGAGTCAGTCAATAAAATGTTTTCAATTAGTTGTAAATCGTGTATTTGTGCCTCAGTATGAATGGAAAGATTTATATTTTTTGTAGGTACATTAAAGTACGTAATTTCTAACTCTATATTATTTCCATTCTGAGAAACACAATAATAACTTGATTCACCAAAGGCTATACAATAACAAAATAATAACACTTTTGATTGAGATGTTGGAATGAAATGTTCCAAACCAGTTATTTGTCCTCGTATATTTATATATACTCTAGAGGAGTCAATGTATAGAATAGTTATAAATTCTTCAGCCCACTATACACACAATAAATTGGGTGTGTAAAAATCGATATTTGTCAATTCATATGAATTGTATTTAATGAGTTCACGTGACTCCTGCCACCACTTTTAGCCGCTGCAATCACCACAACATAAAATGTCATTAAATGTTTTTGTTATTCAAACCATCACCACAAATCGTGCCAATTAATCGAGTTCCTCGGAGGGAATCATGACCCATCTACTAATAATTTGAACTCGTAATGCAGCACACATGCGCTCTCTCTCGAAAAGAGAGATTGACTCAGAATCGAGCCGGTGGCCATGTATATATCACGGTTTTATCAACCAATTCTTGGTTCTTTCGGTAAAGTCACGTAGAAGGGAAGTAATGAAATAATAAAAATAAAACATAATAAAATAATTCTCACGACGTTTCGGCCACAACGCAAGCAGCCGTCCTCAGGTGAAGAATGAAACACCACCAAGCTTGGAGCGTATATTTAAGCTTGGTTGGAGGGGGGAAGAAGAGGGAAGAAGAAGATAAAAAAAAATTTAATTAAAATTAATTATATGAGTGTTAGACATATGTGCGGAAAACAACACGAGCGAGAGGGCAATCACTCGATCTCATTTCGATGAGACAGATGGGAATTAGTCCGCACTTGCTTTACCGCATTCTCCCGGCAAGCGAGGCTATGGCAACGTCCACGCCCACGAAGTTTCAGGACGCTTGTGTGTGATCCATCAACCCTCGCTTCCACAGAGCTCGATTACTGCCCACGCGCATAGCCACCGCCAATAGGCGCGGCCATCGCCCGGCGATGCCTGAAAATCCATAACCAGTTATCATGAGAGAGTGTTAAAAATGCCATACTTACAGCACAGTATACATTTTTAACATATGCCCATCAAATACTGCTTCACGTCACTTCAATGCAGATGGCCTCATTCTATTGATATCTATTCAGAGTCAACCCTTCCAAAATAGCTAGATAGGATGGAAAAAATGTGGGTGCTCACACTTTCACCCATCATATGCGGCATGTCATTCAGTCATCATCTTCAACGGCATTGGTTAATCCACTGCTGGATGAAGGCTTCCCTAAGCCTCCATCATCTCTCGGGATCCTGCAATGCAACAATCCGCCTAACACTACCGAACAACAGGCACATGAGCTAATGCATTTCTGTAATTTGCTGTTTACCGATCTATGGTGGAAGTGATACGTAAGGGAACCTGGCAAAAGGATATATACCTTGTTTAACTGAGAATTGTATTAAAGCATGCTGCGCATTTGGCAGATGCAAATTCGGTAGACGGGCGAGGGAATGTACAATACAAAAATACCACCACCACTGAAAAACACCACATGGTGTTCAATTTATTGCCAACATTTGCGTGGCCTCATAAAGGTCACTGTGAGACGTAATGGCGTGAGCAGCGAGCATGGAGAAAATACCCCCCCACCACGGATCCCCGATATAGTGCTTGCGGACTGCTCACAAAACAATTCATGCATCCAGTCAGCATGTGCAGTATTCATATTTTGTAACAGGAGTCTAGGCAATGGGAAATATTGTTTTTTTTTGCACAAGAGCAATTCGTAATGACACAAGTGTGAAATTAGTTACACTACATAAACCCCGGTAAAGGATAAAGATGCAGCCCTAACATCACGCCACTGCTTGTGGAAGGGTCTCTACCAGTGAGCTCAATACAACCCCTCTCGACTAACTGTGGTGCACCCATTTATAGTGCTCGCTGGACAGAGGCAGGGGGATTTGAAAAAAAATGGCCATTTTTTTTAAACCACTGCACTGCAAGACGGAATTGAACTGGCAAAAAATTCTGGATTTCAAGTCCAGTATATGAACCATTATACCATCACAGGATCCATGGTAATAATTCAGAAATATACGTGAAAACAACCACGAGCGCTGTGTGGGTATACCATCGTTTCTGAATGTCGTGTAAGTGGTATCCAAAAAGAACGAAATAAATTTGGTGGGGAGGTTAGGAGGACTCAATGACAAACTAAGTATACTGATATTTTGGTCCAGATTCACATCCCGACAAAATAGCCGAGAACTAAAATATAGCCTTGGTAATTCTCCTCATTGTTGATGACGGAAACATCAGTTAATTTTTTGCAATATCCAGGAAAACAATACAATTTAGTGACTCATGATTTTGACTTTTCACGTGCAATATGCTGCTGAGACCCACAGGATATGCAAAGTGAAATATGTGACGGTGTGAGTGGCCGTGTTAGTCATTTGATGTCCGATGTATGTTTTTTTTCATGCAAGATTCAGATGTATACTTTTATTTTTATATAAGCTACAATCCTTACACTTGCTTGCACCACTACCATCAATAAAAGCACATTAACATTTGATAATGTTCTCCTGCATTCTTGCAAAATTAATTTAAGTGTAAATGAGCAATCATGAATTAAACATCAATCATCATACACATTTTCACTGTAACATTTTTGCAAAATATAATTTGTTAAATATACTTTAAAGCCCACATTGTAAAATGATTTACACATCTGTGCCAAAAGAACATAATACAAAAATATATTATAATCCTTCATAGCCCTTAGTCTATCCTGTTCCAGACACAGGCTTCCCAAAACCATGTCACAGCGGTTGTTTGAACGTACATCACCATGGTGGTCAGTGCAAGCTGGAGGAGTTAATTTGTAAGGACCGGTTCAGATAACACACGATATTGACGTTAGTTGTGACTGGGAATTGGACTCAGGTTGCCGGGTTCACACATCAGTGTGCTGATCACTGCACCACTGCTATACACAACTGATGTGTTCGGTGTAAACATAAACTATGTGTATCATGGAAACACCACATTGTCAAAAAGACTACAATATTTAATTGTCAATTTCCTAATTAATAATAAATCGTAATGAAACAACGTTTTGCAGAGACAGAAGACTTATAACAAACAGAATTCAATCTGACCGAAGTTTAACTTTTGCCCATCTTTGATGGCAGTCGTTCAGTTCAAACACTTATAATACCTCAACACTTTTATATTTCTTAAATATATTTGTGGATGCCCTCTCGTTAATATCCCAGTGACCTTGCTGCCTCGTCTTACCGACCAGTGCCTTCCATCCACTGCGAATCGCCTGCTATATACGTTCATTCATGTGCCACTGGAAAAAAATGAATGAATGGGACGATGGTTTAGTGACAATGGGCTACATCTGCCACGTCCACGTACACAATTTGACTGGAGCAGGTGCCCTCCGCCCCCGTAACACCTTTTGCATCCCTCCCCCCTTTGCAAGCGTGCACAACGACGATGACGAAGCCCAACTGCTAAAATTGATTATGATGTCCTCATGCCTGTCAACCCCTTATCAGTGCCCTACCTTATTACAGACCCATTCACACCTTGTTGGTCACCACGTGCCCCCTTATACATCTCAACGTTCATCATGCAAAGTCCCAGCACAAGGAGAGAAACACAAATACATCGACAGTACTTCTTTGTTGCCAGTATTGAAACGGCTGTACGCTCTAAAACTCAATTTCCCTGAACAAGAATACGGGTAAACCGTATGGATTAACAGGTATGGTATGCAATAGTGTATGGTGTAGTGTATAGTAGTGTAGTATATAGTGTAGTATATAGTGTAGTATATAGTGTAGTAGTGTAGTGTATCGTATTGTAGTGTATAGTAGTGTATAGTGTAGCGTATATGATAATTGTCAACCCCTTATCAGTGCCTACCTTATTACAGACCAGTTCAGACCTTATTGGTCACCCCGTGCCATTACAAATCTCCACGTTCATCCTACAAAGTCTCATCACGAGAGAACAAATAGACAACAACTTTTTTGGTTGTTGCCCGTGTTGAAACGGCTGTACGCCATACGGACCTGAAAACTCAATTTCCCTGTACAAGAATACGGAGTCGAGCCTCGTGGGTTGACAGGGTTGTGTATCCTTTCCAAATGAAGCGGACCACCCGTTGTGCGCCCCTCTTGGGGAAACAACCCCGGACACTTTTCGATTTAAAGCTTTCGTGACTGCAGGGATTCATCTTCTTGGTTCTTTCGGTAAAGTCACGTAGAATGGAAATAATAAAATAATAAAAATAAAACATAATAAAATAATTCTCACGACGTTTCGGCCACAACGCGGGCAGCCGTCCTTGCGTTGTGACCGAAACGTCGTGAGAATTATTGTATTATGTTTTATTTTTATTATTTTATTATTTCCATTCTACGTGACTTTAGCGAAAGAACCAAGAAGATGAACCCCGGAGACGTCGCGCCGATCTCCCTGTCCGGCGCGCACAAAGAAAATGTGCGTAAAACGCTTCCGTTGTGACCAGGCAGCATGGCGCTGCTTTCGAACATCGACGGGGCGCGGTCCTCCGTGGCGGCACCCACCGCTGCGTGAATGCGGGGAGCCAGGGGGCCGTGGCGCACCGTTCTCTTCGGCGGTGCAGTGCGTCAGGGCGCGCCGGGGGGACCGGTGGCTCCCTGCAAGTGCTGGAGGAGGAGGAGGATGCTGCAAAGTGGCTTCTGTGGCTACGTGGGCTGACGTTCACTCAAATACAATTTATTTATCTATCTATATTTTTGTTCTAAATGTGTCTGGTGTTTTGACTGTGGGAAGTCGCGTGAAATGGCATTCGCTAAATCCATTTTATACTCACGGGCTGTCAACGAAATTTATCTTCGAGTTCTTGTACAGCACCTTTCTGATATGCAACTACAGGACGTCGAATTTGACACCAATCGCAGCTGAATATTTAGCTAAATGTGATAATAATAAATACACTAACATACATCTCAAAGGTGTCAAAAAGTACTTATACTGCAGCACTAATTGCATTGCTGTACAAGGCATATGAAAGCTACTAGACGATATTGATGTAATAATGGATAATTTGAACAAATTTAAAGCCTTTTAAACTGTTTAAAAAGAACCACATTAAATATTTTGAAAATTGTACCAATATATTGGAAACATTTTGTTCATCAAAAAAATCAATAAAATATTTCAAACAATATTTTATTATTAGTAACAAATACAACGTGGGTATTAAAATACATCAAACATAGGATGTAACATACATCTTTTACTGGTAGGAACCTCCTGGTTACACCAGCCCACAGGGGATTCTTGTGTCCGTCCGTCCGTCGTGCAGAGAGGGGCTGGGTATGGAGGGGAGGGTGGGGAGGGGCTGGGTGGGGAGGGGAGGGTGGGGAGGGGCTGGGTGGGGAGGGTGGGGAGGGGCTGGGTGGCGAGGGTGGGGAGGAGCTGGGTGGGGAGGGTGGGGCTGGGTGGGGGGTGGGAGGGGTGGGGCTGGGTGGGGGGTGGGAGGGGTGGGGCTGGGTGGGGAGGGGCTGGTCACCCCGTGGTGCCCTCATAAAACTCAACGTTTAACCTACTCACGCCGGCTTGTGCCCGCCCTCACAGTCGGGCATATTTTGGGAATACACCACGCCGCCGTTGACCCTGGCCATTGACCGAGCAACCCAACGTTCCTACCAGCTCCCTCCGCAGGAATGTGTTATTTAAAATGTGAAAATCATTGACAGCTGTGACAAACTTTGCTATCATATCTACATAAATTTTCCGACTGGAATTCCTTCTCATGGTGAACGAGGAATTTGAGTCAGATAACAGCCCGTGATGTGCAACTCTTCTGAATGCCACTTCATGAAAGCTATTGAGGGTGATACATTATTTATAAATGTAAGTTAATTACATTTGAGGGGTACATTAAAATTGTTGAGAAGATTGCCCGGACATATTTTATTCTTTTCATTTCTCCGGATTAACGACTACAGTGATTTATCATAAATGTTACTGGAATCATCGGTTACAGTTTTAATTAGCGGTACAACAATTCACACCAGCCCTGTCATGATTCGATTCAAGCAACATTCGTTGCTTTGACATCGCTGTGAACGGTAACACCTTCAGTAACTGCAGGGGGGGGGGCGGTGTGAACCCATGGACACCATCACACACGAATCCCTGCTGCTTTTTGAAACCTGTAACATTCAATAATTTTGTTCATGGAAAACCACCCCAGGTTCCAGGTAAATTAGCACACACATACAAAGTGTGTGTGTGTGTGTTTGCGTACGCACCAGCACCGGGAGAGACAAATGTGGCTCCCCATGGTACAGACAAAAGCACCCACTCGTTGTGTAGTGCCGGCCTTCATGGTTGCTCGCTAACAGCACTTGTCCCAACAGCCTGTGGAGGCAATATGAGGGGCATCTTTGTCTTTTTGTGCGCGTGTAGGTCATTTACATTTTATTAATTTTGAATTATAGCGCAGCCTTTGTTAGAGACTGGGAGATTGAGCGTGTTTTTTTTTGGAACCCTCTCAAAACTGAAGAATTATACTCGTTGGGTCTTTCGGTAAAGTCACGTAAGCTTTAAGTGACGAATTATATATATGAAAAAAAAACTTTCATGTATGCATTGACACGAACACCCACGTAGTAGTCCACGTGGGAGGTGTTCGTATACGAGCACACAAACACACGAACCGCATGCACACGCACGCAGTTATACATCGTACCGCATTCCAACCTCCTCCACTGCAGCACACATAGTTCCCGATACATTAGCCCCCCTCATCTCAAAGGCCTTGTAATATTCAGAGCCCCCCCCCCCTCCAGCTACAAACTTACTTGTTCCAGGAACGACTAATCGCCGATCGCCTCTACACACTGGTTATAAGTGTTGGACATCGATTATTTATTGTCCATATCTGGGTGTCTTTTTTTGCTGCTATTGTGCAATTGGGAACACCATGTACACCGTCGTGCAATGCCGCAGAGTCGTTCTGCCTTTTGCAGCAAGGCTATTAAAATCACATCGAAAGGTGGCAAATATATATATTTTTAAATTATAGCGAATACAAAACAACGAGACATGATTGTTGTAACAGAACTAGGTTCACATTGTTTTGCAACTTCCATAAATAAAATGTATTGCTTTAAAAAAAAATGTCTTACATATGCGAGAGTATCCAGACATATCATTGGATTCTTCTGGGTTTCCTCCATGAGCATGTTAACACATGCCTTTTAACAACACAGTCACATCTTCCATACCACAAAGAAACACGTGGTGTGGACATCTCCCGAGAATACCTAAATATCGCCACCCTCTCCATCTGCTGTTGGCAGATTTCCCAATCAGTGACTCACCCAAGGCACCTTGCCGTGTGAAAATTGACCCATTGCAAAATGAGCCTGGTTCTCCAGGGACAGCCTAGGCCAGTGGGAATTAAGCAATACACTCAAAGCTGCCTGTTGAGCCATCTGATGGATTATAAACGGTGTGCCATGTTTGGAAATATCTCTGCTTATCAGTTCTGTCCGGTTTTGTTTTACCACAAGCACTGTGAGGCTAGAACCTATTGCTTAATTTGTGACCAATTAAACGACATTCATTGCCCCATAAACCAAGTTTAACAGCGCGGCAGCAGCAGGCAGTGAGGCTGACACGTGTCATATTTGCATTTATTAGATGGTTAATCGGGTTTAAAATAAAAAAAGTGTTATCTTACCTTTTGAAGCATAATAAACTGAAGGCGTGACCCGTTTCAACCCGGTTCTGTTGTGCCTGCTTATACAGTAATCCGACAGCCAGCAATGGCATCCATCAACTTTCAAACAGCCAAACCAATAACAAAGCAATTAATATCCTCTAAGCGAAAAGAGGTTCCAGAGTAGAGATAGCACATCTGACAGCACGATAATTATTGCATGACAAAGGCCACTGAATATAAAGCAGATGACAACACACGGTCTGAACACTGGATAAGCAATATGTTCTCTACACATGCATTTGAGATTATACTGTATTAGCCATATGCACTCGAAGATATTGGAATCAATAATAGTGCTGATTCAGAATATAATAATACCCATTCTGAAATAAAATGTACGACTGTAAATCACACAGATTGATGCTTGTGGTTTGCAATACTCATCTGAGGCCACTATAACAGTAGGGTCAAGTCTCATACACATCCCGTATTTTTAGAGTGTGTAATACATTCCCATCATTTAGAGTTACATGGCGTGTAAATGCTTGTGTGTATATTCTTAGGTTTTTTTGGTAAAGTCACGTAGGTAAAAAAATTAAATTAATAAAAGTAAAATAAAACAAAATAAAAAATCACGACGTTTCGGAAGCAACACAAGCCTCCGTCTTCAGGTGGAACCGTCACAGCTATTTTGTTTTATTTTACTTTTATTAATTTAAATTTTTTACCTACGTGACTTTACCGAAAAAAACTAAGAATATGAATCCTTGCAGTCACGAAAGCTTCAAATCTAGAATGCTTGTGTGTATCTTCATGGCGCTTTTAATTCCATGGTTGTACTTTCATTTGCACTCACACATTGTGAAAGCACACGTGCAATACATACCCGATTGGTTTCTTGTCCGGTAGAAAAAGGAATTAATAAATTACAATGCTTGCACATAATACATTTAAGTGACACTCATCGTTCATCCATCGTTCATTTACGCATTTTCCCCCATTCTTCAAGTGGATGAAGACACCTACGTTGCGCTGTATGAATATTTCACGTATTTTGTGGGCTGCACGACCGCTAAAACCTTCTTATCACGAGATTCACGGCTCGTGTTATGTAACCACACGACTTACTTTTCGTTTCACAACAAAAATACACATCTGACATTTAGCAGAGGGAAGAAAACGACATTTAAAGTCATAATGCCGCTTCACGAAGACGAGTTAGCCTACTTGGTGTTATCCAGACCTTCTTAATGCATTATGCATTATAGCCCAGGGAGTGGGTTTGGCTCCTTGAGATATAATGTGGCAAAACATACCACACTGATCTTCATAAATGACATGGTTTAGAGTGTGCACATACACTGTGTGCACAGACAGCCCTAATCTCGACTCAAGTGTGGAGACTTTGTTGAGAAAGCCCTGCTTAAGATTTTTGACGAAAAATTTGCTTAAAGGACTGGGAGGGGAGAATAGTCAAGAATCCTAACATATCAGTCACCAAAACCTATTTGCTGTACTACCACCTGCTGGTAACATGTGTGCACGTGAGTTGTCACAATCTGGAGGTGGTCCACCAACCCACCTAATCAAGCACTGGATTTCAAGAGTGTGCCGCTGTACGTCCGAAAGCTACATGGACACACGTGCATTGATTTTAAAACAACATCTAATAATCTAACAGGGAACAAACAAGCTTGGCAGGTAAATTGCATTACTTCTGATAGATAGAAAGTGGCAAACGTTGTTACAGTTAACTTTTTAAAGTGGTGAATATCTGTTTACAATGTGTTCCCTTCAAAGTTCCATTTGTACATCGGTCATTCGTTGATGGTAGTGCGATGGAAACAACAACTATGTTACAAAATAATACAATTACATTTATTTTACGGCTATAAATTAACAAACAACGTGCAGTCAATTCAATATGCAATGAAATGACCATAAATATGACCACTAACATAGATAGCCTTTTCATAGCGCGTGTGTTTTGGCTATCATTGAATACATATGTGCTGAGTTTTAGTGTAATACAATGGAGTAATGTTGTTATAGATATTTTTCACGGGTTTGAGCAAATGATGAATCAAGAATTGATAATTATTTATTTAATGTTGACGTGCAAATAATTTCAACATGAGGTAAATCAAGTGCGGGATGAAATAACTTTTACAATCAAAAGAGCACAAAAAACTTTTATATTACCACCTTGCGCAGTGATTGAAAAGATACGAGATATACTTTCAGCTGAAATGGCACAATAGCTTTTATCCTGTTGTATAGGGTAGGTGTTAAGCACCATAGATAACTTATAAAAACGCCTCTATGGGCAGATGTGTTTGGTGCGGTTTATCAATGTTTGAGATGGCACTGCACACAATAGCCTCATTGTTAAGTTCACGTTGCGCAGATTTTTTATATCCACATGTATTTCCAACTGCAGGCTTAAAGTATTATTTTGTAGACACTGATATGTTATCTTGTAGACAATTAATTGCCCCTGAGCACTGAAAATGGAATCCCAAATAAATAATTCATGATATTTTTAAGAGATAAAGAGTATTTGGGTTCAATAAATCTCAATAAATCTCCACACGATAAGCGAATTCGTTGAGCTATCATTTATGGCCAGGTCGCTTCTGAAAAATATCTAAATGAATATATGTCTCAGTGGGTTGTTGGATTGCAACATCTTGAGAAATGGCAGTGGCTTGGGGAGGCCTTCATCAAGCAGTGAATTGATCATTACTGCTGAGTATGACAATATCAAAACTGCACAAAAATTACTCTGCTATAACCGCAGCACATTAGAAAACTGTTAAGTGGGGTTTAATTATTAACATACTGACATCTTTTTTCACATAGTAATTATGGAGTCTATAATAATCGCAATGCACAACTGCCAAAATACAACTTCTGTCTGCAGTGTGCACACTTAAAATATATATCACGTATTTCAGTGGCTGAGTGGATCAGGGGGCTTAACCTTCATCAGAACACTAAGCTTGTATTTCTGAAACCCTTGATTCATATTTGGTTCATGTAGAAATGGGAGCAGCCAGAAAAAAAAGGATTATCTCAGCAATTTTATTATCATGCTATACGTGTATGTATATATATAGTCAATGGCACAAATATCCCTCTGGAACTTTGCATTGGCAGAATTACAGTGCTGTACTTTATCCCATCACAGGAAGAAAAAACAGATATTGCTTCTTGGTGTGGCAATCGACTGGGATAAAATATTTATGTTTGTGACTCACCTGTGTAATGTTACACCATTGTTTGTACATAATACAAAATAAATAATCATTAGTGCTGTTGTTGAGATATAAAGTCACTAAATAACAATACACCTCCTTTGCCTATTTGTCCCGACAAGATCGACTGAATCTGTACAACTTCAAAACAGACGCATCATTCAGCTGCCTCTTTTATTCATATACTGGCAATTAACCACTAACCTGAAATGTCTTAAATGGTTTCGGCTGTGGGCTCCGCAAGCCACTTACATTGTACTGACATTATTTAGGCATTCAAACGAAATATATTGCACACGCTATTTAGAACACACCCTGGTTGTGACCTTGGTGCACGGTTGTATAATTACACCGATAAACGGAATGAGGAGCCACCTGGATTTGGGATACATGTGCAAGTTAGAGACATCGTATTGACTGCTGAGAAAAGCAAGCAGGGCTTGGGCAGGAGAATTATAATGGAGTGGAAGCTACGGAGATAATGCGCATGAGAGGACATCGACCGTGGTGACGGAGCGATTAAACCTCATGTACAGGTGCGAGGTGGATTGTTACATTGCACGACCTTGGGGGATGATGGTGGCTGTGGAGGCCTTCATCCAGCAGTGGATTCATCATGCCTGATGATGATGATGATGTATATAACGTTACCTTCCAAGCAGCATGAGATTACATCACGTGGCGCATAATGTGATGTCCCATGTTGGCGTCAGGAATAATTATGTCGTTGGGAGACAGGCGTATTGCGTGATACGTCATCGCATTGGTCAAAATGCTTTTTTTGTTAAGGGAATTGCCTAATAGAGTAGCAGCACAATTTTGTAATAACTTTTCATTTACATTGGATCATCTTTTTGTGAGTTATCATGACCCAACGTTAGAAGGGAAAACGACCTGAGTTGGAAAGCATAACAAAATGTTTAGAACAATATATATTTTTAACATACACAAAATCATTGCATGCTGTGAATTCAAATGCAATTTCAACAAATAAAACCTATGAATGTAACGTTCAGGCGAATTCTAACATGGACATAAAACACACTTCACATGTTTGCAATGCATTGTTTGCGTTTTCCTTCTGGATTCACCTTGACATTTGTTTCACCTTTTGGGAAATCATGAAAGAGCATTACATATACTGTACTGTATGGCAAACAAAGACGAAGACCCCCCCCTCCCCTCCCGTATAGCCTAAACAGACTGTTGGGGCAAGTGCATTAGCGAGCACCTACGAAGGCCAGAATGGCTCACGAGGGGGTGGGTGGCCAAGCACGACGCCCGGCAGCCTTTGTCTCATGAGTAGAGATGTTTAGACATTGCACCAGGTATTCATTTGAGGCTGAGTCGACCTCGGGGAGGCCCAGGACCGGTTCAGATAATCGTCAATGGTGTTGGCCGTGAGTGGGAATCGAACTGGGGTTTGTAGCACAGCGTGCAAACCATTGCGCCGCCGCTCTTCGTTGTATGCCAAACACCTCCTTTCACGCAAATAAAACGAATGTGCTTGTGATAACATGAAATTCAGCATAAAGGCGTTCTTCCTATTGAAAATGCCATAAAACCATACAGAGCACGTGTATGCACTATACAGTAAACCATTGTTAATTCAACACACATGGGGCTCTGGCCTTGCCGAATTATCCAATAGTCCTAATTATGTACAATGGTACTCCCCAGTTCCTCCTGTCCCAATTAAAAAAACAAATCCAAATTTGTTTTCCAAACTCTTAACATACCAAACGCATTGACCGCGTGTTTCATTTCAATGTCAACTGCGCGCAGTGTGTTTTGAAATCTCCCAGGAATGTCGACGATCATTAAAAGAATGGGTTCCACAAAGGTCAGAGGAAGAGTCATATGTAGTAGTAGTAATAACACTATTGATTTATCCTGAAAAGTAACTATGCTTGTGATACATTCGTCGAATTCTGCGCGCATCGTTTTGCACGCGAAAGGCAGTCAACGCGAGTGGTCTCACGAAGGGAACTTTATTGTTCCGATCGACACCGACAACACCACCAACACGTGTCAAAGGGCAGAGGCTCACAGCCTGTGGTCCGCGAGGCTACTTACAGGGGGTCCGCGGAGGAGAAGATCAAGATGAAACACAATAACATCCTCACATAGGAAATGGATAATTTCAAATAAGCAGTGGCATGTGGTGGACCGCCAAAATGTTTGGAGGTTGGCAAGGGGTCAAAAAGGGTGGGAACCGCTGGTGTAGGGCAGGAACACGGTGGTTGTCGACCAGCCTTTTCTTCCCCCGGAGTCCCCCCCATGTTTGTCGACCACAACCTGGACTGAAATGGCATGAAGAAAGGAACAAAATAACGTTAAGAGGAATCAGACAAAGTGGCACTCTTTTACATAATTTATCTACAGGAATATTAAATGTTATTTTGTAAACATGTAATTATTCACGACTAAACATGACCCATCTCAGATTCGCTCATGACACACTTATTATAACATCAAATGATAATGCAGGAAACAATATCTGTATATTGAAATTATAATACTGAAGTAATGTGCAGCCATTTACCAAGGCCTCCCCATGTCGTGCCAGTATGTGAGAATTGTGGTAAGTGCTTGTAACATAAGGCTATAAATATTTTTTCACATATTTTCCAAATATTAAATTAATACTGCTTTTAACGCTCTTAAGACATAAGTGGGCTCAACGTGAAGTTACTGAATGAATCGAGGTAATTGGGGAATTCTCACACGAATATGTGAGCAGAATTTAAATTGCCTATGTTTTGTACGCTTGGATGAGGGCAATGCGCAAACCACAAGAGCATATCACAATCACTTCATCACAGGGCCCGTATCATCGCCTCAATTCCCAACACTTAAGTGTTTAGGCAACCACATGATTGGACTTGGCTACATCCGGATGGTGGCAGCAAATTACACTTTGTAATTAAGCGTCAATCCTAGACATGCTGATTGAGTGTTATCCACCACCAACGTGCTAACTTATTGATTGCATTGCCATAACATGGCAAAGACAGAAATGTCCAATTGACATTACACATATGTATTTAGATGTCACCATTGCTTTATATTGATTCAAACTATTAAAAACATTTATTTTTATTTTACCAGGTAAAGCCCACTGAGCTATGTTGCTTTTTTTCAGAAGCGACCTGCTCACAAATGATCGCTCAACTAAGTAGCTTATCACATGGAAATTATAGGAGCCAATACTTTTAATTTAAAGCTTTCATGACTGCAGGGACTAATATTCTTGGTTCTTTCGGTAAAGTCCCTTCTACGCGACTTTACCGAAAGAACCAAGAATATGATCCAAATACTCTAAAGACATATTTTTTTTGTTAATAAATGTGGAGGGAAAAAGCGGAAGATCCAGAGAAAAGAAAGTCACACGACCACGAGGAGAAGATGCAAATATACAGGCGTCATTGTCTGGATCGACCCCACGACCTCCGTTATACCAGGCGAGGGAGGTAATTAACTTATCGCAATGTTAATGCTAATGTATACATTTTTGCAATCGATGCATTTAAGTTGAAATCAGCATGTCTCCTTCGTGTAACCGTCTCTGCATGTTAAAATATAAAATCACTTAAAATTAGTTTACGCATTTCTTGCGTAAGAAACACATTTTCTTATGGATATATGAAGGAGACCTTGTTGGGTTATTTTTCTTAATTTAAATGTAAGTTAAGGTATCACTCACCACTAGTTGTTGTTTAAATGTCAGCTTAAAGGCACGTTTAAAAGTGGCATGTCCAGAAATGCCCTTCTTCAAAAAACATATTTTAACATCAACCAATAAATAACGATTAAATTGCATGTAGGGACATATTTATTTATAGGGTTTTCTCGTGAGCTAAACAAACATTACAAATTATGAGATTCATTCTGACAAGCAGAGATATACACCAGGGAACACGCGTACGCACAGCGAGTGAAATTTTGCCAAAAATGTGGCCATCTGGTACCGAATAACAGAGATCGAGAGTGTGCCTCCACCAGTCAGAGGAGGTCACAATTAGCACACAAGTATTGTTTTTTAATCATATTACCTGTGTGGGTGATGTGAATTATATTCGCAATGTGATGTTAATTAACATACGATAGTGATTTCCAGCACAACGTACAGATTGAAAACTATTGTTAGAATATAAAAAAATGCATTGAACAAAAAATCGTATGACCTTATGTTAATTACCTTCTTTTAATGGTATTAAAAGGCACGCTTTGGGAATAATGTTCTTCTTTTTCAACGTTATACCTCGAGTCTACAGTTGATTTCAATTTAATTTGCAACACCGGTGGAGTTGATAGGCATCCGACAGTATTTTGAGGTTGCAGGTTTAACCACACACGCACTCTGACAGGCACGCAGGAGATTGTGCATGTATCGCACGCGCTCAGCGGAAGACAATGAAGGTATTTACTGTTAGAGGAGACAACACGGATTGTGTAATCTGAGCATCTTAGGGAGAAGCAGCGGAGAATGAATTTAACATGGAGTTGACGGTGACTGGTGTAATCCGTTGAAAACGTGCCCGAAAAGCATATTGCCTATGGGACTGTGTGAGCACAATGAAAACCTCACACTGCTCAACGCTAATGTGTTCTAGGTGCTTGCCGGCCCGCATAATCCTCAATGATTTCACCGAAATGGCAACAGCTTTCAGCACCGCTCGCCATCAACGCCGGCTTAAGCCTTGCAGTTCATTTCCATTTTGACAGCCGCCTGCTTCGTGTCAAATGCAGAGTTGGCGTCTTGGGACATCGCGCCAACTGAGCGGCGTTAGAAAGTTAGACAAGAAAGTAGAAATCGTGCATTTGGAAAATGTGTGCTTCAGGCCAATAGCTTGCAGATTATGAGCACGGCAAAGGGCATGGCAAATGAAGCAATGAACAGGCTCACTGTTGTGGTTAATCACCGGGAGGAGAATGCCTATGAAGACTTTAAGAATATATTTTTTTAAAGAACAAAATAGGTTTTTTTTTCTGCTATGCAAAATTGTTCACATTTCACATACATTTTCTTTAACATTTGATCATTCATTTGCGAGAAGTTTTATTAATTTAACTCATCTTATTGTGCGAATGTATCTTCTGTATCCATTCTTTGTTACTAAATGAGAACGCAGCGAGCATGTCAATAGACATGCAGCACAGTTTCAACATGCAGCAGCTAATTGTGAAGTACAAGCTCACAGGAGTTACTCGGCAGAGTTCCATATGATCCAGGCTACTGACCCTTATTAACCAATTATTCTTCATCACAGAGCATCTGACTCACACCTTTAATGACTTGCAATCCATGACCTTAACTGCCGAATAACATTCATGACTGATAGCAATGGATGATGATATGAACGTGACTCAAAAAATACGAAAGCAATTAATTCGGAGCACATCTTTGTGACAATGAAATGACCTGTGTGTATAAACATAGCATTGTGATGAAATAAAAGCGTTGATTTCAAATGGATTTTGGATAATAACAGGTGTGTTTTACATGACTTCATATAAATATAAAACATAAAAATTAAATATTAATTACTTATGCACGTTCAGAGTACATTTTTATAATAATATGTTATGACTTTTTGTCAATCCAATACTGGATTAAAGCTTCACCCATATTGTCTCAGTCGTGCAGGTTTTTTTGGCCATACTTCACCATGCTGGTCAATGCGGGATGGTGGAGGGTGTTTGTAAGGACCGGTTCAGATATAACTTGCCACTGAGCCGTGGCAAAAATGTTTTACTCGGATCGCTGGGTTCATGGTGCGGTAACCACTGAGCTACTGCTCGACCCTGCATTTTGATAATAGGGAATTAAATTTAAATTGCGTTTGGTCATTAAATATTCCTCACTGGTATACCCCATGAGTCCGTAGTTTTGTGTTTATCTGATGACTAGCAATTAATCCAAGAGCACAATTAATCCAAAAGTACAAATTTATAAACAAAAAAACTTCTATTACGTGATAAAAAAAAGTATAAAGATGTATATGGTGCTCTGTACATAATTCAAATTTTAAACTGGCAAGTGAATTAATTTTGCACTTTCCTGATGTCTAACTAAATTCATACGAAATACATGTACAGTACTCATTATATAAGACGTGCATTTACTTATCTAGACTGTGCAAAATTGTAGTCCAAGCACAAAATGGAAACCTTTTACAAGTGTAGTGACATAGCACCGACTGCTGTACAGCAGCAGCAACTGCGGTGGACACTTAGCGCACACGCTGTCGAGTATATACGCGGGTGTGCCGGCAGGGCGGAGGAACTAAGGCAAGGGTCACGGTAGACCTCGTGGGGAGGCCCCTGGAACCCTCTGGTGGGTTTGAGAAGGGAGGCGTGGCTAGGGCGGAGCCAAGCCCCACCGAGGGGAATAAAAGCAGCGGAGAGCGGGGAGCTCTGGGCTGCCGGTTCTGGGAGTGGACTCGTCTCGTCGTCGCCGTCGTCGCCCTCGTCGCCGCCTCCTTCGCCCGATCATTGCGCGGCCGGACAGTGGTTGGCTGTCTCGGTCGACGCCGTCGGTGCAACGTGGACAGGGTCGTGTCTGGGCCGGGCCGTACGGCAGCGTGGCCGTGAGAGAGGAGGCCGGAGTTGGTGGCGTGAACATAATAAAGGAAGGACGGTGCCTACTGCGACTACCTCGTCCCCGACTGAGTGTGTGCACCGCACGCCACCCGCACGCCACCCGCATGCACACGCCTCGAGAAGGGAGAGAGAAGGAGAAGAGACCTACAACACTACACAAAGATTCAAGTCTGCATGAACCACACGTCCTTGTGGTGAACACGCAAACAGACATGCTCTAATAATATACGCAGTGTCTTTGAAGCTGATTGGCCCACACCAAAGACGGCCTTTTTATTGCAGTCTCACCAGTGTCAGACCAGAGAACGTGTGGTAAATGCAGACATGATTCCTTGCAAAACGTTTCTATTTGGTGTTTGTACATCTTAACACACCTGTTTTATTGCCAGATAATGTAAAACCTATTATTGTTCATACATTTATATTGGCAAAAAAGGTCCCATGATAAAATTCAAGTCGTCGATATAATTATAAACATATGGTAATTATATTTGTATGTTGGAAGACTTAAAATGATCAAACCCAGGGCGTAATAAGTGTAATTGTTCTTGGTAACCTGTGCTATTAAATCAAATTATGACATAAACTATTCAAAAATACTGCCGTTTGACTCATTTCTCTGGGCGCATGCAATGTTATTCACAATAATAATAATACAATTCCAATCGAATTCATTTATGCACTGAAGCCTGATCTTTTTTCAAGAGTGTTCTGCGTTGGGATATTTTGTACTAATTGAAACATTTACGGAGTGTTTTTTTGCACTAGCACAGAAAACAGAGTACGTGAATAAAATCCACACAGATGGGGGGTCATGAAATTTTACTTCCGACCCCTGTCCAACTCACAGCCCAGAGGAGCGTTGGGAGTTTCAGAAACGTACACGCATCATAACCTTGCCTCCAAAGCGTTCGAGTTTGTAAACGGGCACGTCTTGGAGGAAACAATTAAAATCCTTCAATGTGGAAAGAGTCGCTGTCTCAATAAGCTGCCGGAAAAGTGTTCGCTCAACTGTCGTACATTTTCTGTCCCGTGCTCGAACAAACATGAGAGTGTGTAAAAATTAACACTTGAAATGGGAACATTACTTTAACACTAACGGGTGAGGCTTTGGATAAATTTGCAAAAAGATTTCACACCAATCATTTTTTAATTTTCACTTCTGCAAAAGAAAGACGATATTTGTCAGTACGATCTTTGTATCGGCAGTTGGATAGGTTATTTTCTATTAGATAGTTTCAGCGTGCATTGTTTTATAGTCACCGCAATGATGGCAATACATTGCCGTCATCATTATTATATTCATAGTTATTATACATGTTGACCCAGGAAGGTCTTACTGAGCATCAAGACTATTTTTCAGCAGGGTCCTGTCAAGTGTTTTTTGTTTCAGTTCGGGGTCGATGTTCCTGTGAGTTATCCCAATTTAATAATTTACAGGTAATTTTTCAGTATCGAGATGTGTGGGCAATACCAGTTACATCGTATGTTGTTTTTGTTTAGATTTTTAATTTAATTCCAAGAATATATCATTAAAATTGATTAATTATTATACATATTGTAGTGACAAAATATTCTAAAATTTCTACAATAATCATGATCAATATATTGAATTTCACAGCATTATTATTACAATTATCATTCGCATTGTTATTATTTCTTCTGAGATGAAAATGTTCCACGTTTTCATAGTTAAGTGAGGTTTATTTCATCGCAATTTTAAATTGAAACCTTTATTGTCATGAGGGGTTTGACTCACGAGAAAGGGGCTGTCTGTCATCCCACACTGCCGGTCACAGTCACTGGGGAGCCTGGCATTGCAGGTGGCAATGGCTGATGTGAGACGTGCTTTTATGCCAACACATGCTGATTGTTGTTTCGTTTATTAATATATTTTTTTATAGTATGCTAATAAAGCCTGAAATAAACACGTATACTATCTTAGCAGTACCCCACCCCACACACACATTATCATCGTTATGGAAATATGGAATGGATATCCGTTAAGCACTGCAGATGATTCAACGCATATTGAATGTCAAAACACAATGGTGCGTGTTTATAAAGTCTTAAAACATATTACAGAGTTCATCGTCGGGCACCAGCCAATCATCCATCCCCCTTTCATCCATCATGAAACATTAAGCATCGAAAATTACGATCATGGTCAATGAGCTATGTTTAAAGGGCACACAGACACAATGGAAGGTAACCAGTTGTGGGGTACAGAGAATTGTAATGGCGCGTGTGCTGCATATCAAATACGTCACCTGTAAGAAGTCAAGGGCTTCCTGTGATATTACTCTTTTCTTTTGGTGCTTCAGTGACCTCGGAGACAACATACTAGCGAGTACTAACAGTCTTAATGCCATACAAACTTGTTTTTTTGTTCCAGAAGAGGAAATTATAAAATATTCAGGTTTATTACAGGTAATTATAACGTGTTCATGGAATGGAAAATGCAATTGAAATAGAGCAGTGGCATTTATAAATACACTTAGCAAATGTTTTCCTTTCAGAGTTCTGTATATTTTAATTTCATGTAGTATTGCACGGTACAGAATTTAGCCAAAGGCCGTAGCCATGGGGTCAACATTGGGGGGGGGGGACCAAATCTTCCAGGGTGTCTGGGGGTCCCAACCCAGAAAATATTTAAATTTGAAAACGAATTTCTGCCTAAAATATTTAAAAAGTTCACTAACACGTGGGATGCACTTTATTTTTTATTTTTACAATAATGTCTAATAGTGTATTGTATTACATTGTTCTGTTTTAACTTTTTTACCATTTCTTGTTTCATTGTATGTAATGGCAGAGATTAGGGATTAATAAAGTACAACCATAACCACAATCATATGAACAGAAATCTATGCATTGATTTATATGAAGGCAAGTCCAGATATTGTGGCCAAGGTTTAGCAAATTTTTGTTTTTATTTACATAGCATAGCAATTATTTTTATAACAATATATTGGGGGGGGGGGGGGACATTTTGAGCATATTTGAATATTGGGGGAGGGGGGTGTGTCCTCCCCAATATATTATAATTACGGCCTTGATTTAGCCACTGAAATCACAAACAGAACCTTTTAGTTTACACCCTGCACGTGATGAACCACATAAGCATGTGCAATTCCCAGGAACTTTTGACTCACGTCAGCGCACAAGGATGTGGATGGTCAGTGTCATTAACTTCTTATTGCATGCAGCACCAGCAATTCAATTTCAGGCTGAGCTTAACGTGGCTTGAAGGCTCTCAATGAGCAAAGACAAGCCAAAGTGGTGTCCGCTCAATTGTGCATGGGACAGCACTCATTCATGTTCATAGTCCCTGAGTCAGTGGTGGAAATTCCTCATTGCTATGGTGGGGACGAGTCCTTTTTTACATTAGTCAAATGCTGTTGACTTCCCCATAAATTGGTGCTCATTCCTCATTGTAATCAACCACAGAACAATGAAGGGCTAAGTCAAACCCTGACTGGGATTTGAACTCACAAACTTCAGAATGCCTGCTTAGGCTCTAAATGAGTGCATGTGCGTGCATAGCGCTTTGTCAATACACTGCTTGATGACGGCATTCCCATTGTGTACAGTACGATGTAAATAGTTAAAGTCAAAGGGAATCACCCTGAGCAGATGTATCGAACAACGAATGCAAATCGGAGACATCATATTGACTGTTAAGAATATTAATGTGGCTATGGCAGGACACATCGCTCGAACGGATCATGGCCGATAGTTGACACTGCTAATGGCATTATGGCCAAAACAGGAAAACACGCCTGAAAGTATGACAACCACGCAGACGGAGCAATGAGTTTAACTCGCGTGTGGGATCAAGACAGTTGATTGCCTTCGAAGGTACTTGATGATGTGCAGAGGCGTCATCCAGCAATGGAGAGAAAATAACTGTTGATTATGATGATGTGTTACTTCTAGGAATGAGGTCAATGTCAATGTGTTACTTAAAATGTTTTACCGAAACGAGTCGTCTGTGCATACTTTCACAACTTAATACTCAAGACACATGTATCGCTCGTAGATGCATCTTTTGGGAGGACGAAATAAATAGCCCTCAGAAGAAATGCACAATGTGTTCCGTCTGTGAAGCACACAGGTCCATCGTTGAAAATAAAAAAAACCTCTTCTATGCGATGATACCCTTGTTCTTATTTAAGTCATAGCTTTAACGGAACTGCACACTCATAAAACATAACGTGCGCCGGGTATATTTCACTAATTCACCTTATAATATAGCACCAATGATATTAGTCTCAAATTACATTTCATATTCTATTAATAGGCATTTTAGAGTAAATGGTAATTATGAAGTAAAACAACAATAATTCATATTACAGACCAACATCATTGAATGTTGCGAATTAACCTAGACAATGAATGGTGCATATTATAGATGCAGTGACATCGGGGATGGCACTGTATGGTGCAAGCCCGGAAGGGTCGTGCCGTTAGATGTTCCTACATCGTGGACAGCACCGTGTGGGTGGCTGTGTGTAGTACCAGCCATAGCGGGGCTTGGCGAGCACTGGGATAGTGAGGGCACCACGCACAGCGTGTGGTGGGGGCTCCCCCGAGGGGGAGGGGGTGAGTGTCAACCCAGGGGCAGGGTTGCCCCGGGCCATGGCACTCTGGTTGACCTCGTAGACACGTGATCCGGAATGTCCATACAGGGGGTGGGGGGACTCGGGAGTGACCACGTGTCCGGAGAGAGCTCTTGAGAAGGATCGAGAGGGAACAAGAATGCTCGAGAAGGCGGGCGGGGCCGAGGGCGGATCGGCCCCGACCGGAGAGGGATATAAGGCGGGTTCCCTGAGAGGGACCGGGATCGCTGAATTCTACAAGCTGGAAGCTCAACATCTACAAGCTGGAAGCTCAACATCTACAAGTGGGAAGCTCTACGTCTCAAGCTGAAGCTCTCCGTCTTACGAGGCAACCACGTGGTCGGAGACCCGAGTGAGGGATTGACCCTTCGTAGCAGTAACTCGCTATAGTCTGACAAAGGGGCAGTTATCCCTTTGTGTTACTGTGTTACAAATAAAATGTTGCCTCTAAAAGGAACAACGTCTGCGACTTAGTTGGGCCCACTACAATAAGATGAAACAAAGGTACACATTTTTGCATGAAGTAATGAATCACATCAAAACATGATGATGGTAGAATCGCAGGAGAGAATAGAGAGTGCCCATAAAATCCGGGGATATGTGTTTCAGAAAGTGAATTTTAAAAACGTGTCCATGCTAACTCTCTAGAGCAGTCATTCTTAACCTGGGGTGCACGCATACCCTGGGGGTATGAGATACCCTTTCTGGGGGTGCACGCACACCCTGGGGGTGCGAGATGCCCTTTCTGGGGGTGCGAGACATGGCCAGATGTTATTAGAAAGTAAATAATCATTGAAACACACATTGAGCACGGGCACGTAAGTACAACTTTACTTTGTTTCATCAAACCCTGTGTATTTATTAATATGATACAGCCCTTTTAACGATTGAGAATCAACGGGGGTGCAAGGCTTCGGTAAAGGTTAAGAACCACCGATCTAGACAGATGCTCAAAGCAGTACATATCGACCTTCGACCCCACTCGCTCCTATTCCTCCGGTACCCTAAGGGAGAAAGGACCGCTCCACTTCCCCCTACATCTCTGCTCGCAAATTGCCAGGCGTTTCTCTGCAGATATACGTCGGTGTCGACCGTGATGCGTTTTTTGTCTCTCCATACTGACAAGCATGCCTCGTGACTCGTGCTGGCGAGGCAGCGACTCCCACGAGGAGAGTTGTGGGGTGAGGAACTGGCACGAAGCACATCACGAGGCGCGGGCGCATTGCCTTATCACACGCTCCAAAAACAATGCCATAGTATTTGTGGCACAAAATTACAAATTGCTCGCTCGGTTGGCTACGTACGTTGCGAAAGAAGTTCTACACACGTACATATCTAATAAGCATTTTTCCGTGTACAGAAACTACGTTTTTTTCTATGTACTTCCAACTCAGTAACATGAAGTGGTTGTGTTTAAAATGTATGGCCGCTGCACGTCTCTCGCTATAAATACTGTGCTGAATGCTCCGTGCAAGGTTGAGAGAGAACGACAGCTGACATCCACTGTTTTAGTGCTCACGGTGTTTCGAGCTGTGCCTTTGATCTTGCTCGAGCTATGACTACAATGCAGTATATATATTTCACACGATTGCACACATTTTCAAAGACCGCTGTACTCCAACTTCGGCAGCAGTCAGATAGAAACAATAGCCTCTGGAGGGGTATAGTGGGCTGTCTTTAGAAAATCAGTCCGCCATCATGCGCAATTCGATATTGAATCATTACAAGTGCCCAGTGAGTGTTGGGTTAGTGGAGGGGTTGAGGGATATAGTTGTTTATCTTGGAGTTATTAAAAATTATGTGGAAAATGCTCTATCTTACCAACTAATCACAACCACTCTTTGTCATCTTCTTGGTTCTTTCGGTAAAGTCACGTAGAAGGGAAATAATAAAATAATAAAAAAAGAAGGGAAATAATAAACTAATAAAAATAAAACATAACAAAGTAATTCTTACGACGTTTCGGCCACAACGCAAGCAGCCGTCCTCAGGAGGACGACGCAAACAGCCGTCCTCAGGAGGACGGCTGCTTGCGTTGTGGCCGAAACGTCGTGAGAATTATTTTATTATCTTTTATTTTGTATTATTTTATTATTTCCCTTCTAAGTGACTTTACCGAAAGAACCAAGAATATGAATCCCTGCAGTCACGGAAGCTTTAAATCGACACTCTTTGTCAGTTTATGATAATTTTCTACAGAATGGGTCATTGCCGATAAACATCCGGCAGTTCACCAGCATTAGTTCAAGCAAGCCTGACTCTGCTCACGAGACAGGATAGAGTATGTAAAAAACAATCCAGAGTTTGCTTGTATTGAACCAATGCTGCTAAGATACACTACCTGAAGGCCATGTGGCCAATGGGTTGTGTAAAAAGATACTTGTTTTTGTACGTGCAGAGACCAATATTGGAAGGTGGCATTATTTATTTTGTTGATGTATATCAATTTACATTGTAAGAAACGTTAATATATCACGATTGCATCATGGTATGGGGCCTGTCTTGGAGCCTTGCCACAACTTTAAAGTGGCAGCATGGGGTGGATGTTGCTGCGGGTGGATAGTGGTGATTGGCAGTGGTGTCAGGATTGTAGCATGGGATGACTATTTTCATCCAACCTTCGTGTTGCCAGACTTTTCCTTGAACATTGCCGATTCTGGGATTCTCAGTGGGCAATCTATTGCCCTAATGTGCACTACGCAGTTCAGTGCTTATCTCTGCATCCGTGATGGCCTTAACTCGTGATATTCACTCGTTGTTACATTACGAATATTTGTTCTTTTCCCGTTTTTCTCCTCTTCTCCCAATGTTTTGCCCTGGACATTTTATATATTCGTTTTGTCAGGTGCATTGAGCTGCTGTCGAATTTAAACGCTTGATGAATGCAATCTATATCATTATCGAATGACAAAATTAAGTTACATATAATGCTTGAGGAACTAGATCAAGCTATAATCCTTGCTGATCAATTATTTTAGCATGAAAGTGTAACCTTGTGCATAAGCCATTGCACGTTGAGTTTAGGGTAACTACAAATCAAATACAAATGTTAGAGCAGGCATCAGGTTAACCGAAGAAAATAAGGCCCACACTGGAACTCACACCAAAGCTGTATTCTTTTGTCTACATCATTCATGTGTAATAAAAGACTCCGTCAGGCACTGCTGGTCTCCACTTGTCTTTTATTCAGGTTCTTCTCCGCACCCCACTGGTCTCCTCCACGGACCAGCGTCGTCTCGTGTGCGCCCCGCGCACGCTCCCTCTCGTGTGCCACGCACGCTCCTCAGTTAGCTCCTCTATTCCCGCACTCCGCACACCGCTGGCCGGCGGCGTGCTGAGGTCCTTCGGCCACGTGGCCGATGGCGCAGATCTCTCTATCACCACCCAACGTGGCTCAGACTCTTAACTTCCCCGACTGCCCCGATCTCTTCCGGGCTCCCAATTATATCCATTCCTCCCACGTGACCCTGACTTCCCCCTTCCGGATCGTCAGATCCGGCCTTCCCATACTACCCCGCTGGCTCCGCCCCCATTCACCTCGCCTCCCATTGGAGCCGAGGTGAATGAGAGCCCAGCAACAACCCCATTTACGCTCGCATTACACATGTATGACCATTAAGTAGGTACATTATATAAATTATCCATATTCAATTATCTTAAATATCCATGCGAGTGTTTTATTCCTGGTGGCTGTGATGGTCCGAATGGTAGTCCCGGTGATCCAAGTGGTAGTTCCAGTTGTCGATGCTGATGCCAGCCGGCCAGTATTCACCAGAATGACCATTGAAACGAGGTCGATGGCTGATGCACAGAATTTCACGTGGAGTCTGGCATGGCATTCAGGCAATACTTAGACCTGGCTTACCCATGGTGCAACTGGAAATCATCTTAAGACACAGTGAGGCTTCGTTGGATAGACAAATTGCATCCACATAATCACTGAATGCTCTTTATTTCAGGTATACTTTACTAAATGTAAAAAAAAGAAATCAAAAACATTTATATGATGCAAATTTACTCGGGGCTGTAATTCACATTGCGAAATCACAACTTAGCTAGTTGGTCATCCGTCTTGAATGGCTCTCATGAGGCTTCCCCAGTATTTCGGCTTTATGCCTCAGGACGGGAATAACAAAGGCACGCTGAGAAGGAATAACCCTTTAACCCAATAAATGGAATTTTGTCTCTTGAACTCTGCCGGGATATATCAATTATTAAAGCCAATGAATATGCATTACTTGTATTACGTATTTCTACAGATTCCAAGCTAGAGAGACAATCCCTACATAACTGTGAACCATCGGTAATCAGAATATATAACCTTTGTCAGGACCGGTTCTTAAATCATTCACCAATCACTGATGTTAGCTGTAGCTGGGAATCAAACTTAGGTCACCGGGGTCATAGTGCAGTTTGCAAACCACTGCCCACCACTTCTCCCAGACCCCCACCAATATAGGTATGGTTAAAGACGTATAAAGATGTTGACGAAATGTGTATATTTTTTATGCTGCAGATACATAAGGATCCTTTAAAAAAATTCATTTTCACAGCCGTTGTCACATTATGTAAAACCATTTTTATTTCAGCCCTCAATTTGTATTCAGCAAGTTTTCTAGGTTCTGTAAAAATTTGCAGGGAAAATTGGCAGTAAAGTAACATCCTTAATGTCTAGAATCCAGATATAGGTGGGTGCCAAGAGCTTGGACCAAATATATATTTCATTTTAGTTAACTACCACTGAAACCGACAAACGGAGTCTCATTTTCCACCTTTTCCCACCTGGGAGATATCCAGGTCTCTCTGATTTCACGGTATATACAATATCGTGGAGAGCACAGTTGTGGTAAATAACGAATGTATGGAAGCTTCTAAAAAAGATTATAATGCTTTTTCCCCAGTACAAAATGTTTAAAAAAATGTCCACGGAGAAGCTTATTTCTGTCAGAAACAGCATGATATTCAGTGCATTAAAACACAGAAACACATAAGCTCTTTTATCACAGCTATTCTGAAACTTTTTCAGATTACTCTGAATTCAATTTAAACTTTTGTGTTCAAGTAGAAATAGAAATAATAGTTCAATGCTTGGAATTTCACTTTTGCCTTTATCTTTTCACTGCTCTGACCTTGAAATATTTTTCAGTGTTATTACAGTATACCCTCATTTACATGTATAATGGTTTTTAGTTTGGTTTGTGAAGAATTAGGCTTCTTTATGCTTATTAGGCTAAGGAAGACCAATATATTTGCATCTAAGATGAAAAGCAACATTTCCATGTATATTCTTTTAATATGTATGCAAAATACTGAATTCATGTTTGAACTAACCACACATTCAGTATTTTTTTGAGGGAGAGCAATCATTATTTATGTGTTAGTTCATAATCTGCAGTAATTACAGTTCCGATTTGCAACCTACATTTTCTAGAGACACATTTCAGAGGATTCAATAAAAAAAAATTCAGATTCACTGAACAAAATTAAATCTATAGAAAATACATTTTTATTTGACTTCAGAACGCTGTATGACAATTATAACCTCTTTACGAATGCTTACTTAATATATTTTTCAGGAATATCTGGTTTGTCCTAAATTGATTATGACAACGTATATATTGAGACATCTCCTACAAGCCCATTTTTATAGTGGACAAACCCGTGTTTCTAAAACGATAGCATCTCATGCGAATAATTAAATAGACCATTTGGGGAAACGGTGGCACAGTGGTTCGCACAAGCTGAGCTCGATTCCCGGCCATGGCTAACATCGATGCAGAATAACATCTGGATTAATCTTAATTTTAGAACTTTCGTGACTGCAGGAATTATTATTTGGTTCTTTCGGTTAAGTCACGTCTAAAGATAAAATAATAAATTAAATTAAATAAAAGAATACGACGTTTCGATTGCAACACAAGCAATCATCATCAGGTATAATGAAATAGCGACATAAAATCTAACCAGAAAACTATAGACAGACATATTAGCAGACAGATATCACCAAGATACATAGCGGGAGCAACACAGGTAACAGAGAGGGGTGATCGTCTCTGTGGGGTGGCCTTAAATAGACAGAGGGGGGGCGGAGGCAGAGAGAAGGAAGGGGGGTTAGAGAAAAAAATAGCATATCAATGAGTGGACAACTGGATTGTTCCTACTCCAGCTCCCTCACTCCAGCTCACCAGCCGGCATTTTCCTGCATGGCCAAGCATGGTCAAACAACACTCACGACCGACAACACACTGTAGGAACGCCTTCATGCAGGTCTGTAAATTATAATTAGAATACAATATTTGTATTTACCATTTTGTCAATATGCAATATATGTAAGCCCAGTTTTTTTTATGCGTTTGAAGTTTGTTTCAATGTAATTGTGTCAAGTACGTATGATAGTGTGAATATTCTAAAGTAGCTTTGTCACACGAGCCCAGATGTCATACTGCCAGAGAAGGGTGACAATTCCAACAAAACATTATACACCACCGAGCTTTAACAAGCAACCAATATAAAAATGAGGCAGTGAGGCAAAATACATTATGCAAATATATTTAATGTGCTCCGTGTAGTCCAGAACATAATGATATCACCACACAGCACAGAGTGCAGAATTGAGGATTTGCTTACATATGTATGCGTGTAGTGTTTTACTATTGCTTCATTGGCTGCGTTATAATTCTGAACATTATTCTCACAAGCTATCTACATTGCTATGTTTATGATATTCAGCAACAAAGAATATTCACTTGTATGATGTTGCATGTTCAGTCAATACATTTTGGATGTTTAAGCTGAAGATATAAAAAATACATTGATAAAAATTGTATTTATATTTACACTGGTGTTAATAATGACGAGTTAAACTGTAAAATTTACAAACAATTAAATATTACTAACTCTCAATGATGCGTGTCATACTTCATGTTCAATCATTTCACAGCTCTACACATCTTCTTGGTTCTTTCGGTAAAGTCACGTAAAAGGGAAGTAATAAAATAATAAAAATAAAACATAATAAAATAATTCTCACGACGTTTCGGCCACAACGCAAGCAGCCGTCCTCAGGTGAAGAATGGAACACGACCAAGCTTGGAGCGTATATTTAAGCTGGTTTGGAGGGGGGGGAGGTGGGAAGAAGAAAAGCTTGGCAGTGTTTCATTCTTCACCTGAGGACGGCTGCTTGCGTTGTGGCCGAAACGTCGTGAGAATTATTTTATTATGTTTTATTTTTATTATTTTATTACTTCCCTTCTACGTGACTTTACCGAAAGAACCAAGAAGATGAATCCCTGCAGTCACGAAAGCTTTAAATCGAAATTTAGCTCTACACATTATAATGTGTGTCCAAACATTTCCATTCTCACTTCAAATGTGATTTTAGTCATGCTCCTTGTCAAAACCTCAAGCGCATGACATAGGCCACAGTGGATATTTTTTTAATGCATTTGTTATATTTATATACGTGAAATCCTTTAGAATTCTTGCAGTTGGCTGGACGTCGGCCATCATCACTCATGTGATAACAGGTGCTGACCATCACACATTCAGCGAGCAGTAGTGTCAAGCATGAATGCCAAAAGGAAACCGGCAAGTGCTACGCTCAGCCACGGCTATGCCAGTAGTACACGTGTATCACAGTGATTGGCTTGCTCTCAGATGTGGGCGAGGAGTAATTTTTGGTTACAAAACCACTGAAGCTTGCACCTTGCAATTATAAAATGTCAAACATTCTGTGTTCTTTTAAGTGTTCCCTGAACACGAACAAACAATTGTCCATGTTGGAAACTACTAAGAAGATTTGAAAATGATAAGGGATAAAGAAAACCCGATGTGCATAACAATTATTGCTGCGAGATGTTCAATGGTACCAAAATGTAATAGGTGCCACAATATATTCGTTTATGTAACAGTATCTAATACAAAACACATTTTGTGACATAGAGGCAACCATGGGTAGGAAATTTGGGAAACACAGCACAGACGGTGAATGCAACAAAAACGAATTGTTTAATCTATGACTGGAGGTGCTATAAACGATGTGTTCACACCATTTTCTGGCCTTGTACATTGTACCACTTTAGTCATTAGTACTATACTGTTTACAATGTATTCTAAGCCTCGTGTAGGCGATTAAGAAGTCTATAAGAAGCCAGTGCTCTGGTAGCTTCTATGTTTGCAATTCAAATGTTACATCCTGGGGGAAATCTGCCACTAATTGAATGTAATTTAACTCATCTTAAGAACAAAAGCTTGTAGAGATGGCTATTCCCCTGGGAATTACTTTGGTTTCTGAAACCTGCTGCAGGTTGTATGACATTGGAATTCAGCCCATTTGTTGTCAGCAGAGACAATGGAGCTTTTTTTTCCCTTGGCCATGTAACAATATTTTAACAGAACTTCTTTTTTTAGTTTCTCCCATATGGAGATAACTATATATTTGGTGGTGCATTACATATATGTATCCCTATATTCTTCGTCCACATGTTATCAACACACCTAATTCTTGACTAAAAGCTTCCGTGACTGCAGGAATTCATATTCTTGGGGTCTTTCGGGAAAGCCACGTAGATAGAAAAATTATAAAAATATCACGACGTTTCGATCGCAACACAAGCAATCGTCATCAGGTGAAAAAATATATAGTGGGAGAGCTGCTGAAGCGGGATGTTATATAGGTTTGAGATAGGTTTAGCCCAAGGGTAAGTGGGTGGGGCTAGAGATGGAATTTGCATGTAAATGTAAGACCGGAGAGCTGAGCTACCTCCACGATGACACAGCTGTGGAAATGGCCATTGTATTGTGAGAGATTAGCATGTCAATGTAAGTGAAGCTTTATTAGCTCACACACCTAATGTTTACATCAAATGGAAGCTCCTGACATCTAGTTGTGATATGCCTAAATTTATATCACTAGCACTTGTAATTTTTATGAATTCAAGATAAATAAATCTCATTTTACGCTTTAGCAAAAAAGACGATAATCTGCTCATTACAAGAACTACCCACACTACTTCCTACCGTACCCATTACTGCTAACTAGAGGACATCCCAACTTCCCAACAACCCTCACAGAGCCTTACAACAAGAGATTGGTGGTTGGGTGGGGGGCATTCTGTTATTGTACAGGTTTGCTTTTTTAGCTTACTACTGCACATCATATTGTGTGGTGAACATTGAAGACTATACTGTACTGATGAGATTAGGATAAAACTATTATCTCGGCCTCGCTGTGCGCTGCGTTGCACCGCTAGTCGAGTAGATAACCATGTGTTCAATAAACCCTCGGAGTCAGGATGACCGTCCAACTCCGATCGTCATTTATTGATTGTAACAGGTAAAACTGGTGAGAAAACACAGATACAGCATCTGTTATAATTCGGAAACACCCACACAATGAACACCACAGCATCAGAACATTGTCTCAGATAACAATAGATCCTGGAAGGACCAGGCCCCCACATTACCCCTGAACAACTAGACAAAGGCACAAGCTGGTGCGTTGCATACAGGCACATAGTGTATTCATCCCACTGCACCCCAAATGTACAGCATTACACTTAACACTAAACTGTGGATGAGATACTTCGTCATCACTCTCAGGATCGCAACATAGGCACAAGTCTGACTCGACCTACTAAATCACAAGTAACATCCACAATAAGGAAAGTCACAGGCTTCGTTACTAACTAGGCCTCGTATTTACTACAACAACTTAACGGCACCATAAAGGCATTTACATTGCTATAACGGTCATTCCAACATTACAACAGCATTTCCAATATTATAGGAATATAAACAACTTACAGATAATGCTTCTTAAGCTCCCACAATGGACAAGTGCGGCTGTGGTCTCACTGAGATGCGATGCGTGCCGCCATCTTGACTTATCTGTGTAATGGCTGACGCCCGCGTGGTACAGTGGAAATCTAACATCGTCACTTCCTGGTCACGTGACCAACATTAGCATCAAAAAACAGGAACTTCCTGTGAACACACGCTCCACATCTGCCGTGAGGCAAGACAACTATTGCACAAATGTGTCTTTGTTTCAATGTTGCCCGTTGTTTTGATGGCTACATTTTCCCACCTCTTTGAGTTGGTGGTCTAAATGACAAAATGGCTGCACATTCAGTTATTTTGAACTGATGGTTTAGATAAAGCTGTACAATGCTGGACACCTTTGTGTGTTCAACCACAGTGCTGGCTGGTGCATAAGCGTCTTAAAGAAGGAGAGATTTACATTTGGATGGTGGTGTGGCTGCTCGTTTAGGTAGGCATGAGTATGTGATTTATTATGATAGGTACTATATGTTATTTGCCTTTTTCATATTGGTAACACCTCATCTATAAAAAAAAAACTCAGCATCTGGTGAGCCTAAGTAAAGACATTAAACTCAATTTCATGGATACCTGACGTCAGCACTCCACTCCTCAACACTTTGATTAGTTTTGAGGTGTCACTGCTCAACCAAGATGTCAATAGGTGACACAATTAAAAACCTTAATTAACTCATCACAAAACGGTTGAACTACACTTAGCAGAACGTTACCTAATAAAGGCATTTACAGCATTATAACTGCACTCCTAACATTATAACAGCATTCCCAGTATTATAAGAACATAAACTAACTTACAGACAATGCTTCTTAAAGTCTCGCAATGAACAGATGCACCCGTCTTCACCGAGACACTAATTGTGCCTCAATGTTCCACTCTATGCAATGGCTGACACCCCTACCTGGCCTTGTGACTTAGAGACCCTTAACTCGTAACTTCATGATCACGTGGCCAAACTCAAAATCGTCATATCAGGAAGTTATTGTGTAAACACACCCCCATATCTGCCGTGGGACAGAACAGCCTCCTAAATAGTGTCTCTGAATAACTCACTACACATATTCTTTGGGTGTTTCGGTAAAGTCACGTAGATATATTAAGAACCAAAGGGGTTGCAAGGCTGCAGTAAAGGTTAAAACCCACTGCTTTGTATATTTGGATGACAAAATGGTTGTTTGGTCACTTGGGAGGGATACGGTATGTAATTTTCTTAACTTTCCACACCCGGCCATTCAGATCACCATGGAGGTCGAGGTGGGTTGAACGTGACCCACAATGTAAAATATCACGTAGTGTTTTATTTCTAGGGCTATATCAAGTGGTAGAGGGGTCCCATTTAAATTAAACAAATTTGGCCACGTAAATATGAGGCCTAGCCAAAAAATACGAAGGAGACATTACAGCGATGCATTCCGCGGCTCCTGAAGCGGTTGTCTGGGCGTGACCACCTGAATGTGAAATCGTAGTTATTGCTCTGCACATCTGTAGGGGTGTTGCGGGAGAGGAAGCGGACAAACACACAGGGGTGTCTACACCCACACACAGGGGTGTCTACATCCACGTCCGCAATGGTTAACCCTGGGGGGCTGTGGGTGGTCGCTGGGATCCCCCATAGCCCCACCCCTCGGGGGAAATTGGTATAAAAGGCAGGGAGCCAGAGGGCTCGTGGTCGAGTATACAAGCTGAACCAGTGAAGACGGAAGACTGCGGATAGGCCCTGGAACTCCCTTGGCTCGCTGTCCTTCTCAGGGCCGGGCAGGGCAAGCCAGAGGCTCGGCCCTAAGAGCCTCAGAGCCGATGCTCTTGTAAGAGCCGGTCTGGTCGGCTGGGTGCCATGATCCGTGCTTAACCAGAGCCGGATCAGACAACCTCCCCTAGCACTCTTAACGGTGGACCTGGGAGCAGACCAGCCGGGGATAGTGCTAGGGGTCTTCCCTGTTCAGGATGGGTGAAGGGGCCGTTACCCCTTCAAGTGTTGTATCCTTGCCCAAGTATTGAAATAAACGTTGTGCCTCAACTACGTCGTCCGTGTCACGAGTGAACCCACTACACATCTACATCAGCCATACAAAATAAGATATCATTCTTAAAAAGCCAAGATTTAGAATCATATTACTTTCAGACAATTCAACATGGGGTTTTAATTGCAGTAAATAAAGTCTTTGCCACCTAATAAAATGTGAAATGGGGCTAATGAATAACTATATATTTTTTCAAAAAAATAAAAACATGATTTCATGTCTTCAAAGGTAATGTATTCCCAGGCAATATAGTGGTTGTGTTGCTATACGTTATGATTTATAATGCATTATAGTATTTTAATTAGGAAACAAATGCACAGCATAGCCTTTTATTCTGAGAGATCTCGAGTAGGTCATCAGTGCTGCGGTAGTATCTGATATATTCAACATCGTACATTTTCATACAATAATGAATTTTTAATACTATAGCTAAGACTACCTTATATAAGTAGTGGGAGTTAATGCACTGAAGTCCCACCCCATTCTCATGTCCCTGAAGGGGTTTAGTGACATTTATGGATTCATTATGATTTACACAATGTTTCCATGGAAAATACATTTGCATTGTTTTAGTGTGGATATAAAGGTTATACGGTTCTGTAATGTTGCATAGTAATTCAGAACAGTATTTGAAATTCATAATGCCCATGTGCTTTTTAAATACATACTTACACATATCGCATCATTCCAACTGTGAGGAATTTAGAGTTATACACTTTATTTAAGCAAAGAGAAAAAACGGGAGATTTACAATGTGTATGTACCCGTACAGTGACAGCACTGTCAAAAAATAATTGGCTGAATACATTTTCCTTTTTTTTCCAAAAAATAAGTGGTGTGGTAGGCACACTTGTTATTTTAAGATAATGGTAAGACAGGAGAGGTAAATTATTTTCAAATGATATCATGTGGTATTTATTACCGCATATACTATATGCATGTTCCGAATTATTTCATTTGTAGCTTTTATTAGTATGTGTATCCACACTAGTATATAAAAAAAAGTATTTCTGATCTCCATTATTGGTATTCTCATGCATTGGCACTTGTGAGCGTTTTCAGTACTAAGGATAGAGTTATTAAGGGAATTGAATCTGACGCAAGCTTGCAATAATATTCACATGGGATAACATGGGGGATGATAGTCTAGGATCCAAGCCACATTTGTATTCTGGAATATTGCATTGGTAAAATGCCATCCCATGGGTTTCCACATAAAAAAAGCACTGCACACAATTACGTAAAATTGATTTTAATGCGGGGAGGTGGCAATGATTCAAATCTTCATGCATTGCTGAAATACCCCGAACGAAGAAATATAAATGGCATCCCTTATTTTGCGATTGCTTTAAAACGAGACCTTTATGTGTGACGGCAGAGAAAATGCATAAAACATACACTTAAGGAAGTTCCACAATGAGTTTTTTTCATGAGAAATCCATATGGAATGCATAGTGTAGCAGGTAAACTCAAAACCATATATCCACCAATAACACATCTTTTATGAACAGTATGGACATGCAAAGTTATGGTGTCGCCAACCCACGTGATCTAGCCACTGCTTGATGAATGCCCCACAAAGCCATTTCTGTCTCTCACGGTCTCGTGAGACAACAATTTATCTCGCACCATGTGATGTCATCTCGTTGTTTGGCTTATAACGTAATGTTATTATCACTAATAAAATATTTCCTAGGGCAGGCGGTTGTTGGAGAGTGTCACCGATGTCATGAATGTGCATGATTTGTCCTTCTTGTTTCAGTACTCTCACATATTTATGTAAAAAAAATTGTAAGTGTATCTACACATTAATATACTCATTGATTATCACATCTGTGCAAAATAAAGACAGTCTTTCTCGATTTTGGCACGCAATAAACCAATATTATATAGTACATAAACAGTATTCTATACTATACTGTACATGGTATACTGTATACAGTAGGTTACAGACTTTCTTTCCTAATACATGCAAACAAATATACAAGTGAGTTGAAAAAAAATCTCAATAATCTTTTACTCATAAATAATTACGGGGAAACTTGAAATACAACTATGTTTAGATGCAGTGCTTTATAAATCCAAATTATATAATCCATTGCATAGTTAAGCAAATAAACACACTATATATGTGAACGTATTAAATGAGCTATGGCAGTTGCATGGCATCCACCCGGACCTCCAAGTGCGCCTTCATAGTCGACCGGGCTTTATATAATACATCAACACGCCTTTCATATGTAGCCACTTACCATAACATCCGAAGATGGATAGATGGCTGAAGACTGTAAATATGCTCATATTTTTACGAACTTGAAATATTGCGTATATAAACACAAATGCTTGTTTTTGGGGGGTGAGATGTACCAACCTTATTTTCAGCAGTAAAAAAAGAAAATCCCAATATAAATGTTTCATGGGCACACGTTCATTCAGCACTTTGAATGGACGTGGGTGGCATGACGGTTCGGTGGTTAGCGCTCATTGCGCTATGTCTCTAGAAACCCGTGCTTGATTCCTGGCTGTGGCTAACAAAGATCACTAGTGAGTGAAATGGCAACTGCTCGTCCCCTCCGAACCTTCATTTTAATCCACCTACACTGACCAGTGTGGTGAAGCATGGTAACAAAAAAAACCTCCACAACATGACATGGGGAAGGCTTTCATCTGGCAGTGGATCAAGAAAGGGTTGTACGTTCATTTAGTCTGCTTTAAAAAAAAGTTATCAAAATACCAATTTGACAGTTTAGTACACATTGTTAAACAAGACATGTGTAGAGGAGAAATATATGCGGTGCGCACTGTTAAGCGGGTGCAACTGAGGTCGAACAGGTGCGTGCGTTGCAACATGAGGTTTGCACCGACAAACCGCCAGTAATTAAGGGGAGAAGCGGGTGCAACCGAGGTCGAACAGGTGGGTACGCTGTGACCCGAGGTTGGCGTGGAAGAGACGGGAGATGGGGAGTGATGATGAGGGATTAATGGGACAACTGGCGCCGGGCTGGCAGCAGCTTGAGGGGGAGCACGTGAGGACTCGGAATGAGGAGGGGTATATAAGGGGAGTGTGCGTAAGTGGAGGGGTTGTTGGTGCCTGGGAACCAAGAGTGAAGACATCTCGCCGCTGCCACTTCAGCCATCAATGGAACATCAACCCTCACGCCGTTGCTGGGCGGGTGTTGGCTGAACCCCCCGCCCGGGACAGACAGGTGAGCGGGTCTGATGGAGCATAGGTGAGGGCAGCGGTGGAGATGCAGAGTCGCTGATTGTGAAGTTGCTGTGTGCAGAGTTGCTGAGTGCGAAGTTGCTATGTGCAGAGTCGCTGTGTGCGAAGTTGCTGTGTGCGGAGTCGCTGAGTGCAGAGTCGCTGAGTGCGGAGCTGCTGTGTGCGGAGTCGCTGAGAGCAGAGTTGCTGAGTGCAGGATAAGTGAGGTGCAGAATACTGTAGATAGGAGCGGGGAAGTCAAGTATATGTGACCATGCAGATAGTTACAGGAGCGCCTACAACTGGCGCAAGAACAGGTTAATAAAGTGTAAGCAGGTGACTTGTCACAACGTGTGGGTGTGAGTAATTTTTGATGACACTACATATGTGTAGTGATGGATTTCACGAGGGTGGAGATGAATGTTGGAGGCAACACGTTTATTAACACAAGGCTACGATACAGTGCGTAGCGAACCCTTAACACTTGAAGGGGTTACGGCCCCTTCACCTGCTGCCTAAGGAGGTACTGCCTCCGGACTGACATGCCCTACTACTGGGGCCACGGTCTCTGGGTCCTCCGGCTAGGGGTGACCTAGGGGAGGCTGTTCTGACCCAACCCAGCCAAGGTACAGGTCCCAACCACTGGCCCGCTCGGTCCCGGCCCTTACAAGGACGTCGGGTCAGGTGAGTCCCAGGGTCCTAGCTAGCTGGGCTTCAGTCTTCAACTGGCCCCGGACCTGTCCAGAAGTCCGGCTTTTATACACCTCCCAGGTATGTCAGCCCCTGGCCACGCCTCCCTTCCAGAGAGTTCTGGGGGGGGGGGGGGGGGGGTCTCGGGGGATCCTAGAGCACCCCGCAGCCCCCCCTGCTTTGGGGCTGGAGAATGTAGCGACCCTTATGCCGGTCCAAGTTACTGCTCCTGGTGGACCCTGTCTGCTACTGCAGGTAGCCCCTTTCCAGCGCTACACATGTATTAATTATCAATCTACGTGCCACATATTTTGTGATGTCACAAATATGAAATTAAGCATCAAACTAAAATGATAATTGTGTTCTCACCAGGTCCCTGGTGATTTACACCAGTGGGTTGAAAGTCTTAAAAAATCTGAACCTCAGGGCCTACCTCATATCAATTTCAATGTCGGTCTCTCTGCTCCAACATTATGTAGATGAAGTGTTAGTTCATAATTGAGTAAACAGAATACAGACATTACATAACTAATATTAAATGGCAGATGAGAAACTGTGATATGTATTTAGCCCTCGGGCCTGTTAGTGAGACCTGACGCAATTAATGAGGTATGAGACTTCAAAAGAGAACTAGACATAAATGCAATCTATCAAATTCATAATAACACTGGTGTTCACATATTTAAAAACCATGTTTTCACATTCATATAAGATTAAAGTACGAAACTTTAATAAAATAACATGTTTAATCAAGCCAGTACTTTGAAATTTCTGTGCCAATAAAACACCTGCTCTCTCAATAAAACGTTAAAAAACGGCATATCAAGAAATAATTTTCTTGACAATTAGAGTCAACGAAGATGTGTTCCGCATATCAATGTTGACCTATTTTGCAAGCAATGTTCATGAAAACAAATTCTGTGCATACAATTGTTTCAAATAAACACCAAATTAAAACACCAATTACTGATTATTCATCCGTGTATAGTCCAATACACTTCTTGCAAATACAGAGATCAATAAACGAGGGAAATGTAAGAATAATAAATGTGAAAAGGTAATTATTAACATTACAAATAACAAGTAAATTACAAATAAAAATAGTCCTTTAGGAATCCACTGCTGGATGAAGGCCTCCTCATGCCTCTTTAGTCATGGGACTTCATCAGTGTTGTGAAATATGGTCAATAATTTGCATTGGACTGCTATGCAGATGTATGTATATTGCATATTTCACACCGTACGTAGCCAACCATGCTAGGAGGTGCAGGCTTAATCGAGGGCCCAAAACTAATAGGGACAATAAAGAGCATTGTCATTACAATATAGGCATCAAGCCATAGATTCTACTTGGTCATTTAATATCACTTAGAACATTGACACCTGATTTTTGCACAAACTAGAGGTGGGACGATTTGGTCCTTTATATCAATGACTCTACAAAACATTGAAGTCGACTCATTTTTCGAGGTCACCTTCTTTGAGCCCATTTTTAAATGACGGCCACACCCC
This sequence comes from Lampetra planeri, assembly GCF_965212315.1. Classification (NCBI taxonomy): domain Eukaryota; kingdom Metazoa; phylum Chordata; class Hyperoartia; order Petromyzontiformes; family Petromyzontidae; genus Lampetra; species Lampetra planeri. The sequence continues at coordinate 8,017,861 of NC_136119.1, forward strand.
ACCTTCTGGCTCCCGAAGGCAGGTAACCCCATACAAGCCATGCCTAGCGTGATGTGACTGATGATGTTGATGATATCACCAAGCCCTGCCCATCACCTCCCATCTAGTGGCAAATGTGGGAACAGAGATGTAAAAATAATCCACTTTTTTATCTTTGCTGCACACCCTTAGCCGCACAATCAAAACGAGAATTTGTAGAGTCACTGGTTACTTTAATAAACACATATCTCAGCTCTAATAAAAACAACAAAGGAGAATATTAATCTGTTTAAAGAGTAATTATGACCTGGATAATATCTGATGTGTATTCTAAGATTACAGTTAATGAAATTTGTCACAATGCAGTATATACAAATGTATGCACTGTAATGATTCACCAGTGGAAAGCATACATTATAATATGAGCAGCGCACAATTTTAACACTGGTGGATGCAGAATAACAATACAAAATAAACTGCTTTTTTCATTTCCAACTTTGTATGCTACAATGGCAGGCTTAAATTCTCACAGCTTATTAATTCAATGAAATAACCTGAAAACTAGTTTGAAATGTAATACCCCTTTCTATGCGATTGATATTTGTAATTTTGGCTTTGGTAATGTCAGGTCTCGTAACATTGCAACACTTATTCGTTTGAGGCTGAAACTCATGTTTAAAGTTACTCCACATAAGGGCATTATTTTGACACAAGCTAAAAAAACATCAGTGCTTCATTTTCTTCCATGGTTTAGATGATCTTGTATCAAAAGAAAATAATCCATTGGCTCGTCCATTGGTTAAGGAATGTCATTGTCAAAAGAAACAAAACTCGAGTGCAATCTTAAATCGAATGCCTAGGTTTAACTTTATGCACAGTTGATAGTTTGTGAAATATTATTTTAGTAAAAAGCACTCATGTGCATTTGTTCCAATAGTGGTTTTATTTTCACATTTTACATACCAGTAGAGGAATACATTCCTGCGGAGGGAGCTGGTAGGAACGTTGGGTTGCTCGGTCAATGGCCAGGGTCAACGGCGGCGTGGTGTATTCCGCAAATATGCCCGACTGTGAGGGCGGGCACAAGCCGGCGTGAGTAGGTTAAACGTTGAGTTTTATAAGGGCACCACGGGGTGACAAGCCCCTCCCCACCCAGCCCCACCCCCCACCCAGCCCCACCCTCCCCACCCAGCCCCTCCCCACCCAGCTCCTCCCCACCCTCCCCACCCAGCCCCTCCCCACCTTCCCCTCTCCACCCAGCCCCACCCCTCCCATTTTTGGATGCACGACGGACGGACGGACACAAGAATCCCCTGTGGGCTGGTGTAACCAGGAAGTTCCTATCAGTACAATATTCATGTTTAGCTGTATGGTCCGCACGCGAATTGATCTGGCTAACGCAGACATGATTCCTTGCAAAAGGTTTCTATATGGTGGTTGGACCTCTTAAAACCTGTTTTATTTACTAGAAAACGTAAAAAGATTTTTTTTTCATACCTTGATACTGGCAAAAAAGGATCCCATTTTGATCTGCACAATTTAATTTTCAGGAAAGAGGCTTTCATGGGTGAATTGCATTGAGCATAGCCGATCTTCCTTGGAGTTAATTGAGTACATTGTTATGCAACCACTCTTCCAAAGTGCCCACCTTGTGTGGCCCACTTTAAAGAACTGTAATATAGATCACTCGCCTGCGAAAAATTGAGTGCACATCTGGTCCTGAGATTACTGTACAGGATTGGCTATGTTTATTTTAGATTATGTTTTGAAATGTTTAACAATAATAAAAGCAACATCAGAAGAGCTTACAATATTAACTGTCAAAAAGTACGTTTTTGAGCGTGCAGTATATTTTTTATGAGAAATTAAGCAATATCTGGGACATTTTACTCAAAATTGTGGTTCATGCAGAAAGAAAATATGACATCCAGAACCATACAGAATACTTATTTGGTGGGGTGGCATAACTGGCAAAACATAGACCCATGTCCAAGCAGTCATTTTTGTTGACTGTACATGGTGGTCCAGATGTTTTGTGACCCCCGCCCCCCCCCCCAATTAATTGACCCCCGACATTTTTTCTTCCCCTTTGCGTATTCATTTTTGCTTTCACACCCCCATTGGTATTCAAAATGATTACGTTTTAGAGAATTAAGTTGGGGTGACAAGATATCTGGACCACCCTATCGATAATCGTGGGATTTAAGTTGGAATAAAGAGCAACATGCGTTGTTTTACAGTAATTCATCATTGTCACATCCTACATTGTCACCAGCTGAAAAGAAAACAAAAAAAAAATTGGGCCAAACTCATGCAGGACAACTCTTAATGCTGTTAAAATATTTACACCTAGTTCCAAGTATTTCACACTGGAAATTGTTTTCTTATTTTGCAATGAAACAATTACTTTTAAATATGAACCATTGCCACTTATGTGTGTTGTTGTAAAAAAAAACCTTCGTATGCAAGTACGCACTGTATTGTTCCCCCCCCCCCCCCACACTTTTGAAGCACTACACGGCTGGTGGAATGGTGCAGGAGTTCAGTGGGTTCCAGCTCACTGCGCGATGAACCTGGCATTTTAGAGTCCCATTCCCGGTGAAAACGCACGTAAGTGGTGAGTGACATCCGAGACAGGCCTGCGCACCCTTCACATCCTCACAATCCGTATTCGCCAGCGTGGTGAAGGTTGGTCAAACAACGCCCCCATGACCCATTTCCATTGTGGGGAGGCCTTCACCTAGCAATTGATTGACTAAGGGGTCAAAATTAATGAATTAATTAATGGTAGGATCGTTTTCAGGAGGTATATAAGATAGGAGGTGGGTTACATTATCATGCAGAATAGTTAGTCTGTATCTCAACATGGTCATTAATTGCATCTGTGCATGTGGTATTGTGCTATTTGGAAGAGCATATAAAATACAAATTCATTAGGGTTGTGTAAAAGTGCTGTATATTTAAGCTATCAATGAATGCTATTGAATACCAATTCCCAAATACAGTACGATGTGTTTTACGCTTGTCAAATGGATATGCAATAATATGGCATAGCCGTTTTAACACCATATCGATAGCCGCATTTGTTGATCTTGCATAGTTATATTTACTGCTTTGAAGTGGAAGATTAAACTGCTGACATCATGTGCATAACCCACACAGTGTAATTTGTATATATGTTTTACATTTTAAACCTTATTGTTGCAACACGTTGATGATATGGCCTTCCAGAGCATTTGTTAATTGCAAGTGGTGTTACCAATTGGGCATCCAAAAAAAGCAGCATCAAAACAGCCGAGCCAGCTCCACTTGCAAATCAAGAACACCGTTGCAATTAATATTGCATGGATGTGCAGGGATATAAAAGAAATGCTTTAAAGCAGAGCAGCTATCAAATGCAGACACAAAACCTGTCTTTACCTTTGCAGTAATGGGCCATAATTATTCCCCCAATGTACGTGTAATGTTGTCATTCTGTCCTCGTTTCCATATCAAGAACATCCCCACGTGGTGCTTTCTTAACCACCACGCCCATCACCCCCACCCCCGCCACACTCAAATCAACTGATACCTATCCCCCATCCATCCATCTACCCATCCATCCATATGTCTTCCCATCCATCCCGCAAGACACGAAAACAAATCTGCAGGCAATGATGCGGCTAGCCAGCAGACCCCTTCCAACCATCCAACCATCAAGGGCAACCATCTCTCACACACAACCAAGCAAATATTTGTTAGAATAGCATCAGGGGAAAAAAAGACCCGAGCCTTTATCATGCAGTATGTTTTACACCAATGCAAAATAAGGATGCAATGGACTATTAGAATATTAGCAAAGCAAAGTGGAGCTAAAAGTCACCGAGCCACAGACAAGACAGATACAGAAAGCTATAGGCACCCCCCCCCCCGGGACTTTGTGGGTGGGAAAGAAGGCACGCAAGCTGTCAGGCAGGCAGACAGGCAGTCAGGCGGGTAGGCAGGCAGTCAGGCAGTCAGGCGGGTAGGCAGGCAGGCAGACAGACACACAGACAGTCAGGCAGTCAGGCAGGCAGGCAGCCAGGCAGGCAGGCAGACATGCAGGCAGGCAGACAGACAGACAGGCAGACAGGCAGGCAGGCAGGCAGACAGGCAGTCAGATAGGCAGGTAGTCAGATAGGCAGGCAGGCAGTCAGACAGGCAGGCAGTCAGGCAGTCAGACAGGCAGTCAGGCAGGCAGGCAGACAGTTAGGCATTCAGGCAGGCAGGCAGTCAGGCAGGCAGTCAGGCGGGTAGGCAGGCTTGTCCCGGAGGCGTAGGCGACGCAATTAAAGCGCACAGCTGGCGTAAAAAAAAGAAGGGCACGCGGCTTCGCTCGCCGCGGACACGCGCACAGCGGCGCGAGGCGTGCGCGCGACGGCTTCGCTCCCCCCCTGACCAGGAGTGTGGGCGCTTGCGACGCGTTCGTCCCATCGCCTATTGTTGCCTTTCCTTTTGTTTGCTCTCTCATTGTTATTAAAGGTGACCATCGAACAACAATATGACTGCGGATGCCTGCGATGTTGGGCGAGCGCCGGTATTTCTCGCCGACGCACACGTACACGAGCGGCTGGGAGTGGCTTATGCGCTTATTATTTATTTCCTTATTTTTAACAGGAGATGTGGAGTGGCCACATCAAAGACGGGGCTGGTTTATTCATACTTCAGAGCCAGCCAACATCATGTGTCTCGACGTTGATGATAGAAACTGAAGTAACAATGATGTGTACATTGTTGTGAGATTGTCTGCGAGCTGCACATTGCTCATCACTTCGTGGACGGACCCTCACGGCTGTCAGAGGAGGTAAGAATTCTTCAAATGTCATTTTACAAAACTCTCGTTACCAAACCTCTGCATTCTTCCTGCAATGTGACAAATATATATTGAAATGCATTTTTATAAAATAACCTACCGCATTGAAAGACAGAAAATGAAGTGTGTAAAATCTTAATTTTAGAACTTTCGTGACTGCAGGAATTATTATTTGGTTCTTTCGGTTAAGTCACGTCTAAAGATAAAATAAAAAATTAAATAATAAATTAAATTAAATATTATTATTTATTATTTAATTTAATTTATTATTTTATCTTTAGACGTGACTTAACCGAAAGAACCAAATAATGAAGTGTGTAACTTTTACAATTACAGCGTGCGCTGAAGTGGGTTGCAATGCTGTTATGTCAGTCTCTGTTTCATTTATGATCATGTGGCATATATTGATTGGTACATGCAACACCCGTGAATACTAAAGACGTAGCTCTTCTGATGTGCAGATTTAAAAATGGGGCCATGCTATGTTAATGCTATAGTAAATGTGAAAATTGTATTACACCAAAGGCATGTAAGATCATTAGTAGAAAAAAAAAACGTGTGGCCACTGACTTGCTTGCTGTCACGGTGTAACGATTAGCTTACTTGCCACTTGCAAGATTTATGTTACGTAACAACATCTATCCTTTTTTTCAGATCAACGTGCCTCGCGTTTGTTCCAGTGCGTTGCTTTAAATCAATAAGTGCCTTTATGGGTAGCGTGTTATGGCAAGCTCTTCATAAATGTTTAATCGGTAAAATCAAATACCGACGTGGATTTTGTCATCCGTGCAATGCATTTGGCTCTGCAAACACTGATGGTGGTTATGATAGATCTAGCCGGCTGGCAAAGCAATTATGTGTACAGCATGCATTGTAAACAATGCGTATTACAGTTTTACAATTCAGTAAACTGGATGGCGATTCATCGTCTGGTAAAGCAATACGATATTATGGATTTTGTTAATTTCATTCAATACTAGAACATTATCACACGGGAACAGAAATAAACACTCCCAATGCATGACATTTCCTCAATAGATGGCAATGACCCAAAAAATGATGTGCCCGATGGTTTATAAAAAAAGAATTAATGAATGGATGCATCATGTCGATTGCTGTTGTTAGGAGTGCAATTCGGGCAGAACACGATGGACGAGTGCTCTGAGCTGAGGATGGAGAACAATTCCCTGTGGAAGGCCGTGTACATGGGCCGCCTACGCCTGAGCAGGCTGCTGTTGGAGGGCGGCGCGTACATCAACGAGAGCAACGAGAAGGGCGAAACTCCGCTCATGATGGCCTGCAGGTCGAAACAGATGGATTCTCAGAGTGCAAGCAAGCTCAAAATGGTCAAGTACCTCCTGGAAAACAAGGCGGATCCCAACATTCAGGACGTGTCCGGCAAAACGGCTCTGATGCACGCTTGCATTACGAGGGCAGGCTCGGACGTGGTCCTGCAGCTGCTGCAGAACAGCGCAGACCCAAGCCTCGAGGATCATTCCGGTGCATCTGCCCTCGTCTACGCCATCGATGCCGACGACAAGGAGACTCTGAAAGTCCTGCTGGACGCATGCAAGGCAAAAGGCAAGGATGTGATCATCATTACCACCGATAAATCCGCGTCGGGCTGCAAGACGACGAAGCAGTACCTGAATGCCCCTCCTTCGCCCAACATCAGCGATCGGCAATCCGAGGTCACCTCGCCGACAAACATCGAGCTCAAAACCGTTTCAGCACCTTGCGCCACGGGTGGCAACGAGACTGAAAATATTTTCGCTTTCAAATCAAATGAGTTGGCACCTCTCGCGCCGAATGACATCAGTAGGAGAGGAGGCGTCAAGCGCGGCGGTGCCAAGCTGCCTCAGCTGCAGAGACTCAAGTCAGAGCCATGGGGTTTGGTTGCACCTTCGTGCTCTGGCCAACACAACCTCGCAGCGACACAGCAGGACACCTTGAAGCATGCCACTGCGGTTGATGAGATGTCTTCTGGAATTAACTCCTTACTGGCAGCCCAGCGGCATACGCTGTCAAGGCATCACAGTCTCGAGGTGAACGACCCGCCCCTTAGATTTATCACCGGCGAGCAAGGGTCCTCGCCGAACTGTTCCTCGGCGCAAGCGTCTCGCAAGATGTTGTATGAGAAAAATGCTGGACAGCCTCCGCGTCATCTGGCGGCGCGAAGGAACACCCTCCCCGTGGAAGAAATAAGCGAGACCCTTGCAATGCCTGCTGCGTCAGGTTTGCGTGACATCATCGCCCACCGGCTGTTGGGCAATGACCACTACAACTCGGACACACAACTGCAGGCTGAGCCTGCCATCATTGTTCCAGTGGACCTGGGAAAAGCCACACTGGAGCGCAGGAAACACACGGTTATGTTGTCGAATTCGAGGGATTCGTTGGACGGTCTTGCCGGAAACCCGACAATGATGCCTCAGCATCGACACCCAAGCCTTATAGAACGAAGAGGATCTGGAACTCTGTTGATGGATCACTTTGCTCACACGCGTCCAGGAATTTTGCCACCAATCAACACCAACAGCAGCATGCACAGTATTTCTGACTTTGCCAGCACAAACAAGACTAACTCTCCCACTGCGATGGTCAAGCCGATGGTGCCCACTGTACCGAGCTCACCCAACAGCTGCGATGCAAAACCAAGGAAGAAAATCATCAGGCGCCACTCCATGCAAGTCGAGCAAATGAGGCAGCTTCTAACTCGGGAAGAAGCAACAGAGGATTGAGGGATTGGTCGAATGTACGACGCTGTGCCAGTATTTGAGTGCTCTGGAAAAAGTGTACGTAGAAAGGCACCTCCGGTTAGCGCGGTTGGCTACATATGGTGCAGAAAAATTTCAACATACAAATGCATGGTATCAGCCTTTTTTGCGAGAAAAGGGAGATTAGCGGGTGGAGTTAAGAAAGGGTGGTACCGTGCCACTTAGAAGAACCCATGAATTCTGGATGTCCTGCCTTAATAAATTGAAGAGCACCTAATAGGCAATGGCAGAAATGTAATAGGCATTTGTATCTCCTTATTCACCGCTGAGTTGCAGAAATTACACTTGGCTGCAGTTCATAATACTTGCACATTTAAAGCGTGACCAGTATTTAACGTGCAGTATATGCTTATATCAGCTCTCATTTGGCTCTTTGTGGTAAAATGTATGAGTAGATGAAAAAGTGTAACTATTATTGTTGGTTTATCAACACAAGTAAATTAATTGTCAAGTGCACTGGCTTCATAACCATATTTATCACAACACAACTTAGAAATAATTAACAGCACGAACACAACGGCTCAATCTTTAACTAACTATAGAATATGTTGTTTGGTGTTATATTTTGATAGTTATTGGGATTAAATTCGATTTACATTTTTTAAAATGAAGTGTCTAATTGTAAATTATTATGAAGTATATCTCTATGATTCTTTATTGCACATTGCTTTGCTTACCGTTGCAGAGATTTCACATATTTTGGTTATGATTTTGACCAGTACATAAAAAAAATGTATTTGATAAACTTTAATTAGAGTATGCAGTTGCATTTACTGTTTACTAATCAGCCAGTGTCACTGGTTTATACATGTTTTATGTGTGTAGTTATTTTATTGAAACATTATTTATTTTAAAAGACGGCAAAAGTATGGTATTTTGCGATATAGACTAACATTTCTGAACTGCATTTCAGGTATGGCATTTTGCTTTTGTATTGTGATAATGATATTATGTCCATCTGCTAAATTGTGCAATACTCGTAAAATGGTTTTGATGGAGAATTTTAATCGCGACCGTATGTTTATTAATTGCCTTATTTAATATTAAAATCAATGTAAAGAAGTGAAATACTTTGTCAATTGCTTCTTATTATTGTCCTTTAGGAATGTCATAAACATATTTTCTAACTAATATGACCAATATGTTAATATATACGTGAAAGCTCCAAGCACAGAAATCACAAATACACATTGATAAAAAAAAAAATCCGAAGACATCTGTGCATACACAATGTTTCTTATTATTATTCATCAATATTTTCTATGCAAATACCGAACAAGCGATTTAAAGTCAATGTGCTTTAATTCAAAACTGATTTACATACTACTAAAAATAGACAACTTGACACGCAAATGTGGAGCTAAGTGGCTTTGGTCTTGATGTACGATTGTGTACATGGGGTTAGTGCTCCCAGTCTCAATCTTATGGTTTTGAAATGAAAAGATGAATTTGTTAAATTAAATTGCAAAAAAACACGTTGAAAAAAAGTAACATTTTTAATATTGTGTGATAGGCTCATGATTATCGAGATTTAATCAGAAAGTGGGTTTGAAACTAAAACCAAACCTGGTTATAGGAATATTATTACCAAGTCAAATATTTAAAATGGTTTGATTTTAATCTGACAACATTTTAAAATTACAAGTTTTATATGCCACTATTTAGAATCAGAATCATTGTTATTGTGGCCCTACAGAATGGATATAAAGACTAGTGGCGACGTGCAGCTTGTGTTCACAATGGAAAGTGAACGGGCAGCCGTGCAATTGATTGGTCCTCCACAAGAGAAAGAGCTCTAGAGAGGCCCCTCTAAAGGGTATTTGGCCTACTCTTCAAAACTGGCCAGATGTCTTAGAAGAGGAGGGAACTTTAACTACACTAAACATAAATGATGGCCGAGGTCTTAAAAAAAACACTCGCATTGAACTGAAAGACCCTTGAGGCTGGATATGAACGCATGATAAAACTACATGTTTTAATTTACAACGTTACGTGAAAAGCATGTGCATGACACTTTTCAGACACCATTCTGGTTCATAAATGAGGCACAACATATATTGTTTTAAATGTATCACTGTGCAGGCAGTGCACATGGCTGAAATGTATTTGACTGATAATGTCATGGCACATAATTTGCGGTGTGCTGCTTTTCCATTAACTCCACTCCCTGTTTATAAACCTGTTCAGCAATGTGTATCAAGTTATTTATTTTTACTTAGTTTGATGCATTGTTTCGTTTATTGATTACGTCCTGCTTTATCATGGTACAAGTCTTATCACAGAATCGGTTAGGTGTGGGCCTACTTAAGGGCGTTTTAAAATCAGTGGATATTATCTGGCATGACAAAAACAAATTGAACAAAATCTCGACAGTATGCACGCTGAACATTCCACTTAAATACAGAAGAGGAACACGGTAGATCAGAGAACAGTTGCAAATTGGAGACAATGTATTGACTATTAAGAAGGGTAATTGGAATGTTGGCCGATAGACGGTGACTGATGAAGGAATGGCAGCCAACGGCACTTGCCCAAGACAATAACTACCGCAGCGGTGGAGCGATTGGATTAGCGCATGTGCATAAGTGAGATGGATTGTGGCATTGTGGGACCGTGAGGGATTGCCACAACCTGGCGATGCCTTTACCCACCCGTGGATTTATCGTGGCTGATGATGATGGGAGTGAGAACTAAAACATCAATGTGGGGGCCTTCTACAAACCCACAACCTCAAAGCCATCTTATAAAGCCACTGATACAATTTAAGTGTTGTGTGAAACACGCAGGCAAGGTCGTTTTCCAGTTCGCCTTTAACGCGGCCAAACAAAAACGTGCGCACAAGTAACAGGCGAAGTAGAAAAAATAACGTAAGCGCCAACATGGCATCTGTGAAAAAATTAACCCGTAAAAACAAAGTTTTTCACTATAAATCCTTTATATGCGTGGCGGCTAGAGTCCTCTCGTCCTCTGGCTTGAGATGGCTGCCACCTATGGGTCAGATGATTGCCTGCCACCATTAAGCAATTGGTAATTAAATATAATTAATTTTTTCCTAAAAGTGTAAAATTTTGGAAAAAAATTTTCACGAAAATAAATTGTCACGCACAACGAGTCTGTGTGCAAAATGTCAGCTCGATTGGATCACGGGAAGTGGGTTAAAAAACGACCGAAAGATTTGCACGGTCGTAAGCGCGCAAGCAAGCAAGCAAGTGAACTTAATATAAAGGATTTTAAAAAAAGAGCTTAATAGCTCATCGGATTCCTCCAGCATGAATACGCCGAGTCTGAGGAGCGCACAAGAGTAGCGACACCTGCACGGCTCGGTCGGTGGTGGTGCCAACTCGTTGCAGCTGCCACGTGACACCACACACCCACTAGGTAGGCGGGCAGCAGTGGGGGGGCTACAAATAAAATAAATAAATAATCACCACGCGCGGAGGGGGGTGGAAATATTTAAATAATTCCGCCGCGCGCCTTTTTTACATTAAAAATAAAAGCGGTGGATTGTGGCTGATGGTGACGGCTGTTCTGCAGCTTTAATTACAATACATCACTAAATCGTACAATTGCATTAATTATAAAATATTTAATTGTGCATCATTTATGACAATGTGCAAACTTCATACTTAACACGCCACTACGACTGTTCTTGGCACAGCTGACGCAGCAAAATCTGAATTGACGTGTTCATTTCCACTGTCGTGCTGTGCGAAATTAAGATATCAATTTGCATAGCATCTTTATAGAACTTTGCATGTCTTATATTAAACGATAATTGGCTTCAAATGCACACATTTTGGTACAATTAAAATACTTAAATTAATTGTCACCACTATCATGGAAATTGGTGCCAAATTTGTACAGCGCAACACCCGGCATGCTTGTGCAGTTGTGCGCTGGAGAAAGTGAAGTGGAAAACGCGTGGCGAAATCGAGTCGGCTCGTATGCTAATGAGCTCATTGTGACGTCACTGTGGTGGGTCGCGACTTGAGGCGCGATAATAGTGACACTTTTGAGCGAACTAAGTGTATCGCTCAAAAATTGAAGTGAGAAATGGTCTGCAGTCTGCAAAAGCCATAACATTTGGGCCCAAAGTTGGTCGCAATAAAAAAAAGTATGTTTTTTTCAAACGTTGGACAAGCATCTGAAACAAGTTTACTTTTCTAACTCTATAGATGTGTTTTGCGATGAACAGATAAATGATTAATTCCAAAAGATTTCGCTATTGTTATGTTCAATATGTAGTTTCAAGCCAGTGACATTTATTGTATTGACATTTCTGGAGATACTTCAAAGGAACTTGCACTTAAATCTAACATGTTATGAAAATTTTAAATTGAATATTCTATTACAGGCTAGGTGATGTATTTGTTAAAATGTATCTGAGGCTCTTTGCATACCCAGTAGAAATTGTATCTGTTGGGAATATAAGGTAGACATTTAGATAACTTTGTTTTTCTGCTTGAGAGCTGTAACGTTTATCAAATATTTAGTAACTTTCTCATAAATAGTGCAGGCTCCAACGCTGATCTAGAATGCATCAATGCACGTGTCAAGACAATATTGTGCATATTGCAATGACTGACAGCAAAAAAAAGTAAATTGATAAGAAAATACCTGTCCTGTATAATGATAACTAGGCAATCATCCAGAGAAAGAAAAAAACTAAATCAAATGAAGGGACCGTGCATACCGCCAGTGTAACAAACCAATTAGGCTAATAGCCACACAACTTACTGTATGTTCAAAGCTTCACAGACTCATGTGTCGATTTGATTTACCATCTTCATAAATGACAAGGTTGTGGATATTTCCTTTTATAGATTTTATACAAATCCCTGATAGGGATTTTCAATGTCATAGAAAGCAAACACAATATTACAAGGTTAAATCCGCTATCGTAATAACAAAGTATTATACTTTCACATATCATTGATTATATTGCAGGGAATATGCAGTTGAAGGGTTTCTCTGTTACATTTGTCCAGTGGTCATATTATGAACCAACATTTCAAAGTTACATTTCTAGAATATATCCACAACCAAATACAGCCTATTCTATGCCAAAGGGATTATATAACTTGCTTGGTGAATTTAGGAAATACTGCACAGTAATAATAATAATTGAAGGTTACAAACTCAATTCCACATTGGTGATATCTGCAGAGAATACAGTTAATCTAGTTTATATTTTAATCCCTGTGAGTTCTTTGAAGTGTTTGCATGACTGTATTACCTTACGAACCAAATATAACGATTGAAGTGCATGATGCTCTTTGAGACGTATTCCCTAGCGTAATCAATATTTTAAAAGAGTAGAACCCTTTGTTAACCCACTATGTGGATGAAGGCCTACCCACAACAAACCATAATCATACTTTAGTGAATTGTCAATGCGTATTGGATTTAGATATAATTTGTCACGACTGTACAGTACTTTACTGTTACCAATAGCTGGGATACACCATTGCCCCGGCACATTAATATCACGTGATGCAAACGCCTGCCTACCTATTTGTAAAAGTTGGTGGCAATGAGCGTTTTTTTTTTAAATGACAGTAGCATATTGAGAACTGTTAAGGCTATATCATTCATGTGTGCAGAGGGAAGTTGGCAATCTTGTAATTACATGTGCCATAAAAAGTAAAGCAGAGAAAGCATTTTTTTTGCGATGCAACTTAATATAAAGTATTCGGAACTAGAATATATAGTTTTTATTGTATATAAATCACCACACTCTCTTGTATAACTTTGTACAAAATAATCACCAATCACTGAAAAAGAAAAGGTGAATAATAACGGCCAGGCAAACAAAGTTCCCACCATATTGTAAATATCAGTAAACTTACGGAGACCGTACACATGACTCATATGTCCATATTCTTTGGGTCTTTCAGTAAGGTCACGTAGATAGGTTGAAAAAGAAATAACAAAAAACTTTATTTGAACCTATCTACGTGACTTTACCGAAAGACCCAAAGAATATGAATTCCTGCAGTCACGAAAGCTTTAAGTCATCATATGTCCATGTTAATCATTTTTGTAAAGCATTTAATCGCAAAACAAGCATGATAAATGTTTAAAAACACCACCACATTTATCATTAGCATTGCCTCAAGAGAAAAAACAAATGCATAATAGGCTAACATTTTGATTAATGGCGAGACTTCTCCCATCTTTCATTTGGAAGGACCATTCTCTGAAATGTAATCACATAACAGTACGTATTTTTGTTTTATATATTTTCCTGTAATAGGTTATAATAGAAATTTCAAAAATATATTTTTCAAACACTCATTTAAACTTGAGTTGCAGTTGTATTTAAATAACGTTTACACCCAATTTGTGTTGGAATGTATTCATGACGAGCATAACAGGTTTTTTTTTTATTTGTGTTTTGATAAAAGCCATCGTTTTTAGTGTTTAAAATATGCTTCTTTAGCAATTAAAGTTTACACCAGCCACACAACGCTGTCAGTAACGGTGAATATCCCTCTAGAATGATGCCACCAATGTCAGCACCGCACCAGCTGTCTATGCCATGCCCTCTTTGTAACCACATTTATGATGAGGAACATTTCAAAATGTCCCATCTAAATATGAGGTATTGTGCGTATTGTTCGTTTCAACAAGAGTTCGCATTTTGATTTAAAGCTTTCGTGACTTGCAGGGATTCATCTTCTTGGTTCTTTCGGTAAAGTCACGTAGAAGGGAAATAATAAAATAATAAAAATAGAAATATCTATAGTCTAAGGTATAGGGGGGTATATAGTAATGCAGTATATAATTTAATTTTGGGTTTGTCTATGGCAGTATATAGTACTAGGTAGATCCGTGTGATGTAAGGAAAAAATTTAGCTGGAGGCATATTATATTTTTTGCGACAGAGAATTGTAATGTATGACTTACTGTTAGTAGCTCAGCTTATTGGAAAGTATATTTAGTATATTGATGATATTGATGTAGTTTATATTTTAGTTTTTTACGTGGTGGTTTGGCTGCTGCAGCTCCTTACTATTAAAATTCCTTCCCTTTATTATTGCTAACCCTACTTCCTCCCTTTGTTGCTGCTAATCCTACATAATTCACGGGCATAATATGACTTTGAGACCCCCCCACCTCCTACGCATTCCACAAGTAGTGACTAATCCCATATATGCATTTTCCATAAATATGCTAAATTCCTCTGTTGATATGCAAATTCCTTTGTCAAGGCGCCCGTTCCTCCCCTAAGCCAGCTTAAATATACGCTGCCAAGCTTGGTGCTGTCTTTCCGACAGACCTGTTCTTCACCTGAGGACGGCTGCTTGCGTTGTGGCCTAAACGTCGTGATAATTGTAATGTATAATGTTTTATTATTATTATTTTATTATTTCCCTTCTACGTGACTTTACCGAAAGAACCAAGAAGAAGAGTTCGCATATTCATGTATACGTACACCACTACTGTGTAAATTTCACGTGGAACTAATGGACTTTTACAATATATTTTGAATAGGTACATTAACATGAAAGAAAATGAAAATGCATCATAGCATACCGCGTGAACAAAGGTTTATAAAAACGAATCTGCAGCATGGGTACATTGGACATCCTTATCCATTCTTTGAATTTCAAATTCTCTTCCTGTAAATAGCGAAATCCAAATGAGTTTCACTGGTTTTATTCGTATTAGAGAACATAAGGTTAAACCAAGTGAGTGTATTTTTCACATTTAATTTCCAATGCAGCACAACATTGAACCGAGTAGTCATAATATACACACACACTCTGGTGTACACCTAGTACAGTTTAATGTATATGGACTAGGGTTGCCCACCTTTTCGACACAAAAAACCAGAGATATTTCTAATTCAGCACCGGTCTATCAAAAATGTGCAGTACTTTACTCGTCTTTTTTGTAGCGAAGTTGAAGATAATGCCACCAGATATCCGTAGAAATATATTCCTGCCATCGGAACACACATTCCAATTCAGAGACTGTTCGGGTCAAAGCCGGACAGGTGGCAACTCTAATCTATAGAGTAAGTGCAATCTATTGTACAAACTGTAGACGCAATACTCTAATTATACAGGACAATACTATTTTGCAAGACATTACTGTATGTTTAATACTTTATTATCACCTTTCGACGAATGTAAATGGTATAATGCATGTGTGACAGTAGGGGGCACAGTAATGACATGCAACGAATACAACGCTTTTCTTACAAGGGCAATATTTTAAAGTAACATTGTATGGAATTTCAACATTTCCATCATACAATCTTCATCTCTAAGAAGAGTGTATGGGGAAAAACTCGTGCATGTATTTGACTTCTGAGCAAAAAAAAATATTTAAAAAGATGAGGTCTTGTCTGTTATGGAAGCAATAAAATTAATGGCACATTTTAACAGTCATAGGGAGAGCCCTATAATTTGTCCATCAGTGTCTCGGGATTGCTACATAATTCCAGGTCTAAAACCAAGCACATCCATGCAATGTTTTTCATCATGGATTCAGCTATGCATGCAATTAAGGACACACAGAATATATCTTTGAAAACGTGGATTCATGTATAGACAGATACATAATGTGCATGTCATCTCGTGCCTCGTCCAGATGGCGATAAGCTTGGACATACTGCTAAAACAGACACTATATGGGTTATTTTCAACAACTGCAATGCAAAGCAGTATTGATATACGTTTGTGCACATTCTTTTTTTATACATATACATTTTAATGACATTGTCACTGGGCTATGCAGTAAATAAGCAAATTGTCAAGTGTTCCATTTTATACATAAAATGTAGGACATTGGTTATGTCACGTAGCATTTAAATGTATAATTCATTCTTGATTGATATTATTTGTTTACGCGTGTGAGACACATTCAGCCTCAAGCTGTTTTACAAGAATGACCCGTGGAGGACCTTGGTGAAATGAAGGAAGCTTCAGCAAATAAATCATAACATTGCAGGCAGCAAACGCATTGGGGGAAAACAACATTCAAGTGATGCACAATTCAGTGAAGACTGGCAAGTAACACAGTAAACACCAACTCACGTAAGGGTTCGCTAACCACATGTGCAAGAAAAGGTATATCTTAAATCAAGGAAGGAATGTAAGATCAATTATAATGAACGAATATTTTCACAAAAAACACCCTTCTGAAAGTATTTATGAAGTCTTAATGAAACTTTAAATGAGCGATATTGCATCTCAATACAGATTTGTTGAGTGATTACGAAATCATAATTGTTTTTAAACCAAGGGAAATAAACTATCCATTGCTGATAATTGCCAGTGTGCCATCGAGTGAGAAATGTAGATTAAAGACCTCGAGGTGACATCATTACTACGGGTACATGCAGTGCCAGATTATCCAAGTAGCAAAAGTAGCATATGCAAGTCCCCCCCCTCCACCCCACACTTTCAAAGGACCCCGCGCAAAATGCTTTCAAGCTATCAATTCCGGTTCAGTGAATCTGCACTTGCTCTATCACTATAGTACTATACCACCTTCAACATTTATGCACGAGTGGGTGTTTAAGGTTAGCGATTTGTCGTATTATCTGGCCGTATAGCGAATTAAAAAATACAATTACTTTACTATGCAAGTGAAAAATGTGTGTTTTAATATTAGTTTTTTTTTAAATTTAGGGCCCCTTTACAACATATGCTGCAGACCCCGCACTAGCTTAGTCCGGCACGAGGTACATGAGAAAAGTTTTGCCGGCTGGATTTGTGCTTGCCTGGCTGGATTCCTGCCTGCCTGGCTGGATTCCTGGTGCGCGGGCAGCCCACAGCTTTGAGTCGGGTTCGCGCGTGCAATGGTTTCACGTCTGTCTACTGCCCGTCCACCCCTCTCTCGACCCCAGTCGTGTATCTCACGCAAATGCGAGACGGTGGCGAGAGATAGAGGGAGGTGAGAGAGATGGAGGGAGGTGAGGGAGATGGAGGGAGAGACGGTGAGGAGAGGGGCAGGGGAAAGAGTGAAAGAGGCATGGAACGGAGAGGAGAGAACAAAACGGAAAAAGGAGAGTGAGGTTGAGCGACATGCAGTGGGGAGGAGGATCAAGGAGGCAAGATTGAGACTGGGAAGGGAGATGTGGGAATCAGGGAAGATTGCGTGTCTCTCTCCCCGTGGTCGCGTGGATTTTTCTCCGGGTCCCACAGTTTATCCACTTTCACATTTCGAATCGACACGCGTTTTGAGTATTTGGCTGCTAAACATTTCCACGTGATAAGCCGCTTCATTCGGGCTATCATTTGTGGCTGGCTCGCGTCTGAAAAAGAAGCCAATGACACAGTGGACTTTGCTCAGATAAAAAAAAAAGTTTTATTTTGTATATATAATTATTTTAAAGTGATGTATTTACCTTTCCTACACTTTGCACTGCTATTACGTATTTTTTTCGTATTGTTATAATATAACGTTCCGACCTGCCCCCCTCCCCCACCCCTTACTGGACATCTGTGTGAAAAAGAGCTTTATAGCTCATCGGATTCCTCCAATCTCCAATGAAACATCCTGGCACTTGACGACTCATGACTCGGTGGCTGTGGCAGTGCCGTGACCCGGATGTTGATGGCCCCGTCGCCATGGAGACGCCGAGGCCTAGCGACCATTGAGGCGTTGCTCTCCTACAGCGGCCGAAGCAATTTGTTTTATTGTTCTGGTACTGTTTCTCATTCATTTATCACGATTGTACTGCTGCTATTGTTTATTATGAATAACATTTGCTGATTGCAGTTGTTATTGGTGCCGTTGCCATGATGCGTGTTACTGTAAATGCATTCTGCTGTTTGCTGATTTTTTATATTCTATTCGTCAATATATATAACTTGTGGTTTTTGACAATGTGCTACCGACAATAGTTGCTTCCTTACCCTTCCCCACACTTGCATTGCATTATCCAATGCTGATGCAAGTCATTAGCTGCGACTCCTGCTGATATTGACGTTCTCTCTTTCCAAAGCTGGTGATGCTTCTCATTCAGCGCTTAACTACTCCTCATGCTGCTGTTTAACTCTTCCCGAGGATTAATTGCACCTGCTGCTGCTACCCGCTGATTAAGATCACCTTCACGTGCCAGTGATGAATAACGAACCATAACCCAATGATAATTGTTTTTTTACCCTTTTATCTGGCAACAAAACTGACACCTTTTTTAAACATGGAGTCATGTTTGCATTGACCACAATACCTGCAGTCGGAATGCAAAAAAAAATACAACTCTGATAATGTATGCACTGTCCTTGAAATTGATTGGTCCTTTTGCCATCATCTGGTGCAACACCATGTGAGACTAGGCTCTAAAGAAAGCTGTCTCGGGTGTGGACCAATCAATTTCAAGGACAGTGCATACATTATTAGAGTTGTGCAGGTATTGTGGTCAATGCAAACATGACTCCATGTTTAAAAAAAGGTGTCAGTTTGGTTGCCAGATAAAAGGGTAAAAAAACAATTATCATATTTTGTTACTGGCAAATGAGGTGCCAATGGCATAACCCAATGCTCTTTGGTTATTTCGGTAAAGTCACGTAGGTACAAAATAAATTAAATCACGACCTTTCGGGCGCAATACCAGTGCCCGTCATCAGGTGGAAACAGCCACAGCAATAAACAATTGCTGAAGTGGGCAAAAAAACAACAATTGTTTATTGCTGTGGTTGTTTCCACCTGATGACGGGCACTTGTGTTGCGCCCGAAACGTCGTGATTTAATTTATTTTGTACCTACGTGACTTTACCGAAAGAACCAAAGAGTATGGATTCCTGCGGTCACGAAAACCTCAAATCTAGACATACCCCAATGCTTACTTGCTCTTCCTGATGATAATGACTAACGACTGTGACAGTGCAGTAGATGATGATTCACAATGTCTCCTTCAGATTAACCACCGCCTGCTGCTGCTGCTCACTGGGCAGGCGATGCACGCAGCCGCACGGACTGAGCGGCCAGGCAACCCGGGCGCCTGGATCCGAGATGGACAGTCGCTGCGAGCACAGTTCCGTATTGCATTCTTATTATATTCATTTGTCGAATGCTGTTTTTCTTTTCTTTTTTCACCAAAACACTTTTACTTAAATGTGTTTTGAGATTCGGGCACTCTTTAAATGTTAGTTCACATCTTGCCACGGTGGCGAGATAGAAAGGGCGCTATCTAAATCCGAAATAGAATAGAATGTTAACTATCTCGCTTGGTATACATGAGGTCTGCGAGTTCGGTCCTGATCCTGACGCCTGCGCAATATTTGGAGTTTGCATGTTCTCGTGGTCGCGTGGATTTTCCTCCTGGGTCCGGTTTTTCCCTACACGTTTAGAAACATGCCTTCAGAGTATGTGGCTGCTGTAAATGTCCATGTGATAAGCCACTATTTTGAGCTAGTATTTGTGGACAGTTCGCTTCTTAAAAAGAACTATATAGCCCAGTGGGCCTTACATTGGTAAAATAAGTTAATAATTGTTATGTTTTATAAAAAATGGTAATTATAAAAAAAAAGCCTCATTGAGTTCAAAGACACTTTTAGGAGTGTCCTACATTGGTATTTTGTGGCTGTTAACATGAATGAGTGTATGGCAAGTACCACTTTGTGGGAAGTTAACAGGTTGGACTGTTCTCCACCATATGTGGAATTTCCAGCACTCGAGGCTATAAACAGATGATCACCATCCCATGTCTAAAATGGATAAACAAATTAAATACCTTTGGTAATACTGTACTTCAACTTTCTTGACATGACGGTATTTTGTATATAGATATAAGGTATTAATATACAGCAGCATTGTCAGGCTGCTCAGCCATCCATACATTGTTATAGTCAAGTCAAAATACAGTATGTTGGTGCAAAATTTAAACCCAGTGGCAACTAAGTGATGGGCTATGTAGCCTCATAGTTACCCATTCTATTTAGCGGTTAACATTTGTTTGAAGTTTGTTTTACGTTTGTGTCGTTGCTCCCTCAGTCTTTGTGTAGTGACTGACTCAGACACTGAGAGTAGGAGGCACTCTGTTTATTAACACGGCCTAACTGTTAACACTTGGTTACTACAGTTCCCAGTCAGGACAGCTGGTAGACTGCCTGACTGGCGACTCCGAGATGGCGAATACGGAGATGACGGTGAAGACTCCAGCAGCACGATGGGATCCCACTCCAAACGACAGCCCCGAGGTCCCCTCACAGGGCCCCTCTAACACTGTCAGTGTGGCCTGGCTCCGCCCCCGGCCACGCCCCCTTCTGGAACCTACTAGCGGGTTCTCGATATGTCCCTTCCGTCACCTTTCCCCTAGATCCCTGTCTGGTCTATCACGTGGCCTTCTGTCAGTCAGGGCTGCTGTAAGCTGCAGATCCCCTTCCCTGCCAGCAGCCAGCGCTATGCTGCTACATGACCGATTCTATGTCACTACATATGTGCAGTGACATAAATGAAGTCACTATGGCGTTTAGCGCCAGCTACCGTCACCATAGTGGAGCTGTGTGTCTTGGGCCTCTCTCGGGCACCAGAGTTGATATGCGATGGAAGCAGGCCCGAGGGGGCATAGTCCTGGTGACAGTGAGAGAGAGGTCGAGTGAGGACATGACAGTTTGGGTGACCCCGAGAAGGCACGTGACCGGACGAGGTGGCAAGGGGGGCCCAAAAGGAGGGGAGAGGGACACGTGATGTAGTGGGCCAGAGTCTTTGGGAAGGTTCTGGAAAGGGACGTGGCCAAGGACGGAGCCTGGCCATGCCGTGACCCATAAAGGCCGAGCCTCGATCCAGGCTTTCTTCTGGAATCAACCCGCATGCTACGGTCTTCGCTTTTCCGTCTCGGTCGTCACATTCGACATCGTGGGTCAGGCAGTACTTCACTGACCTGACCCGTTTATATAGTGACCTTGTTGAGGTCTAGCTCCGTGGTAGTTACCACATAGTTATCCCGAGTGTTTATGTAGTTTATGTAATTACCCTGTTGGGGTGTGTAATAATAGTATTGCCTCCAAAGTACAAGTGTCTGCCTCCGTGGAAACCACTACATATGTATACCCACAGGTCACACGACAAGGCTGCTCTGCAGTATTGTTTTATGTCCCATGAAATAACTTACTACAATAGGCAAGTGTTGAGTCATTTATGGTCAATGTGTGATTATTGATAATCCATTGTGTGCTGTTGGTGGTGGCTTTATAGGATTAATGCCTTGGAGAAAGAAAAGCGCATCCAATTTTACAGTAAGAAGAGTGAGTTGAAGCATGACCTCGGAGTATTGGAGGAGTATGAGCTCAAATTACTAAATGACAGGAAATCTGAAGGTATGACATGAATATGCAGAAATGTATTTCGAATGCATAGCACATTAATGCGTCGAAGCCCATACTGACAGTCTTTTCATGAATTTACTTTGTATTGCCAACGCATTTTCGTATGTGAAAGTATTAGTTTAATAGTAAACATGCTGGTGAATTGCATCTTTACTGTACTGGAAAAATAAGTTGTGTATAGGGCAACATGATTTCTGATATGCTGCAGAAAATTCATGACTGATATTTCCTATAATTATTGTTTTGCTGTATTGCAATACTCATTTCATTGTTGTCTTGACAGAACTGAAGTTGCAGCAGCAATTAAACAAATTAAAAACGTGTGTGCTCTTGTTTCAAAAAGAACTAAAGGATGTTGCGCAGAACTCAGAATGTGAGTATACTTATTTTGGTCTGTTTTGCTTTAAACCTTACGCATTTTGTCTTACTGTCGTGTGAATTACATACAAGTTAAAATACATGACTGGAAATGAAAATGTTGTTTTTAGTTGTCAACAAGCTCAAGGGGACCATGGAGGAGGTTGAAAGAACCATCAGCTTCTTTAAAGAACAACAAAGAGAACTGTAAGTATACAGTGCGTGTGCTTTTTAGATTGTGTGAATTGAGCTACAAGTAGGTTATAATGAAATGCAACATTAATAACAATGTTACCTCTAGTTTAAAAACGTCAGTGGTAACTTTTTTAATCCCCATAAATACTTGAAACATGTACTGTCAAACTCTTTTTATGTTACCTTCATGTCTATACAGTATTTTGGTCATGAAAATTATCTCTTTTAGAACATACCTTACATAGAGAAATGAATGTGATACTTTTAACACTATTTTTTTTGTTAAAATTGTTGAATGTCACGTTGTGAGTTACGATGCTGTTTTGACTTTGCATCCATGTGCGTGTATTGCTCATAGGCGCTCATTTAAAGTGCAATTAAGGAAATGTGCCTGTTTTCGTGAAAATATGCAGCTATGAGCATCTAATGAAAGATGAGAAGATGACAAGTCAGGAGATTGGTGCTTTGGAGAAGAAAATTGAATCCTGGTCCCAGGGGTCATCTAATCCCAGGATAACAAAATCTGCTGTTGCTGCTAAGGTATCTGCATTGCAGACACATTTTAGAGACTTATTGAAATATATGTGTATTTTGAAATGCAGACAATATTAACTTTTACAGCTTGCGATATATTTTTACCGAATCTCAATGCTATTTCTACATACTTGTGTAGTTTTATTGTGCATTTGGTCACTAAGCTATATTATGTTTAATCGTTATGTAGTGTGATAACAGAGGCAATTACATATATATTGATTGCAACAGAATAAAACGTATTTTGTTGTACATTTTGTTAACTCAGGAAATAAAATAGTACATCACTGCTTTATGGTCCTATGCATAAGCTAATTTCATTTCTCAATCTCCAGAGTCATCGGCCTTTTGGGCGTGTTTTTTCCTTTGCTAATCTATTACCAGTCTCATCCATCGGCTGTCTGCACCTTATAGCATTGTGTCTTGCCCATGCTCACATGCTTCATGAACAGTCAACATGATATCTATAATGTGTGTGTGTTCTCTGATCCATTTGTTTCAATGCTGTTTTTTATTTGCAATATCTCGATGTTTTACAAACGTGTCAGCTTTTGTTCCATGTACATTAATGATCAGAGTCCATATTTCCAATTCGTGTTATTGACAGGTTGCATGCCAGCATGCACAATTATGTAAATAAATGAAGGATATTTCGACATTCTATTATTTGTATTGAATGTTGCTCAATAAGTTTAAAGAATTGCATGTTTTTGGTGTTAAGTTACCCTTCTGATGATTATTTTACTGAAATGTGATGCACAGGTGCCTTTATCCAAAACCATTGAGGATGACCTGCCAGCAGAGGTGGTGGCCTTTGAGAAGTTCCTGCAGCAGAGTGGAGGTCGACAGGGTGGGTGGGACGACTATGACCATCAAAACTTTTTGAAGGTACAATAGTTTTTAGTAACTTTTAGTCATAGAACCTCTCACACCATGTGTTGCATCGTCAGCAATATATTTTGGTTTCCAAGAGGTTTTCAGGTATGGGTATATTCTGCTTTCCAGTCTGGATATAACAACTGTATTTTTTTAGGTGCGAACAAGGCACAAGGGGAACGTGCTGTTTATAGAGGAGGCCTTAAATTATCTCCCTGGACGGACACGTGAAGATGTGGAACAGCATGAGACCTGGTACAAGGAGTTCCTCGACCTGGAAGATGAAAAAAAGGAAGCAATTTCTCGTTGGAAGGTACATGATACTATTATACTCTTACTCATGAATTATGGGTATTATTTTGTCACTTAATTTTTTTTGTTTACTGATTAGTTTTATCGTCAAATGAAGTACTCTATTGAGTGCCAGTTATACATTGTAACATGTGCCGTACATTCATGAAACATGTCCATTTGTTAATAAAAGGCTTAAAATACAAAACCTAATTTAAAAGGCTATGACTTTAAACTATACGTAGTGAATCAATCACATCATCATTGCTCGTCTCAAAATCCCAAGTTATGCAGGGAGCGCGAGCGAGCAGAGAAACTTGCCAAGCAAGAGAAAAGTTCAGAGGGGCAAGATGCAGAGAAAAAGGACCAGGAGGAGGCTTTGTTACGGAAGCTGAAGCAGGAACAATTCCAGAAACGTGAAAAGATTAATGCCTGGAAAGCCCAGCAAGAAAAGGTAAGAGCCAACACCTGCAATTCTGAAGTATAACGGGGCTGCAAAATTCTAAATATTAAACTGAGTACTTTACAGACATGGTTATTGGTGAAAGTAAGTGATCGGAAGTATTATTGATCATATATTGAGTTTGTGTGAGCTCTCAACAAGGCACTGTTTAACACAGTGTGTCATTAAGTTCTATATTTATAAGCGTGTGGATTGATTTGCACACCAGAAGATGCACCTTTTCGTCATGCACATGCTAAATCTGCATTATTGGGATGTGCAGGCTCGGGCAGATGAGGAGAAGAGGCGGCAGCATGAGGAGGAAGAGCGTGCGCGACACAGGGAACGTGAGACGCAGCGCCAGGCTGAGCTTCGAGTCATTGCCGGGGAGCATGTGCGGCGGAAACGGCAGCTGAAGGAGCAGCGGCGGCGAGACGAAGAGCTCCGGGCGCAGGCCGAGCGGGAGGACAAGGCTCGTCTGGCCGCACAAGAGATCCAGCGTTTCCAGGAACGAGTGGGTGATTTTGCAATTCCTCCTTAATTTTTTTATTCAAGAGGTTCCTGATGTGTTTAAAACCAAGCATGAATCCGTGTTAATGTTTATGACGGGAATCCAGGAAAACAACATGTAAAGTCTATTTTGTAAAATAAATAAAATCTACGTAGATTTAGATAAAATATTTAAAGAGTGGTGTTTTGTCACGCTGCATATGAGTTTAAGATAATGTATACAGTACCTGCGTGTGATTATAGGATCAGGAGAAGGTTGAAAGCAAACTTCTGGAGAAGAAAGCCAAAGAGCAAGAAGACATTGAACGAGACAGGCGTCTTGCTAAACTGAAACAACAGGTTTGCCTTTGCGGATGTGGACTGTTATATACTTTATGAAGAATAGTTTTTGTTGGATTTGTACTTAAATTTTACAATAAATTGTAAGGAAGCTAAAGGTTCGGCTATATTATACATTGGTTCTATCCATTCGTTTGTACATTGCAGAAACTTAATGAAATAATTCAAGTGGAGGCTATGAACATTTTAAACGGCTATAGAGTAAAACCTCTTGAAGCCATGCTTATTGGGGGGAGAGCATTCTGGTTATGGAGGATGTCCGGCATCCCGCATATAATAAATAATGCATAATTACACAGTTACATTATAGTTACACATAATTAACACCGAGTTTATTTAATGGCATTAAATGACTAAAAAGTATTTACAACTTAATATTTACA
Organism: Lampetra planeri; assembly: GCF_965212315.1. Lineage (NCBI taxonomy): Eukaryota > Metazoa > Chordata > Hyperoartia > Petromyzontiformes > Petromyzontidae > Lampetra > Lampetra planeri. Next base: position 8,043,663 of record NC_136119.1, read on the forward strand.
GTTTGACAACATTAAACTATAACAGTTTAATCATAGTATCTTATCATTATGGTAAGTCAGTTCATTACTAGATTAATGCCTCGCATATTGTGTTGGTTTTGAGGATTGTTTGACCATACACCACGCTGAAGGGAGGGCTCAGGAATCGTTTTCGGTGTTTCTACCCATTGAAATTAGCCATGGATGGCAATCCAACTTGGGTTGCTGCCCCAATTGTGAAATAACATGCACCGATTAATTATGCATCTGGCATAATGCATGGTTATAGAGTGAGTGTTTTATTTGATTTAGTTCACAGTACAATATATCTGGGCAATGTCTCTTAAAATGGCAAGTGTTCGTGCTCTTGCTGAAGCACGCGCATCTGGATGATGTTACGGAACAGGTGGATGTGCACGTAGAAAGGGACCCCAGCAGACTCTTGAAGCTCACTAAGGGCTGGCTGGAAAGAACCAAACATATTGGGCCTTCTGGGGGAGGTCCACTTTTAACAATCCCTCACAGGTAAGGACCATGTACAAATATAGTGTAATTAATTTAACTTGTCAGATAAGAGTTAATGGAGTGAATTGTTGTTAGCATGTAGCTTTGTTTCATAGGAGTAACTAAATCAAAATCTGCATGCCAAAGTTGATCATGTAAATGCTCAGCTAATACTTTTGGTATATGTCATAGTTGCACATGATGATGTGTTAATAAGTGTACACTGTACATTAGTTATGTAGATAAGCATAGTTAAATCAATGTAAATATTAATATATGTATTTCCATTATATCATTATTAGTTAAATTGTAATTGTATGACCTGCTTTATTTAAATGATAAAATACAGTCTTTCCTTGCAGAGCCGTTCCTGACTGGAGACAAGGACTCTAATTTTCACCATTGTGGAGGTTTGTTTAGGCAGTACATTGTGTTAACAATAACCTATTATATTAAACAAGGTTGACCACAGTAGGTTTACCACAGTAGTGTCTGCTAAACCTGTTGTTTGAAACAAATATTGTGAAATATTTTGAGGTGCTAACTTTAGCAATTCGAGGCGATGAATAATGCAATCAGATTTAATCACTGGCTTCCAAACATGATCGGGTATTTTTCTGTATCAAGAATCGATTGTAGAAGTTGAAAGGAGGTTTTCATTATCCTCGTGTAAAATGTTTCTACAGAGTTTAACATTGTAATATTTGTGTCAATTGTGTAACGGTAAATAACATACGGTCATTGTTTAAATCAATTTTGCCTCCGTTTTTAAAAAAATAAGAGTGAGTGCAGAGTCATGGCCTGATTGGGGTATTAAAATTTTGAGTAAACATTCAGTAAACAGGTCGAAAAACTTTGTACCACCAGCTAATTATGCTACATTGATGATTTCCAGTTATTCCATCTGGTACTGGAGCTATCCTTTTTCATATTGAAAAGGGCAGTGGTTGTTCCTGCATGTGTGATATCTGTATATCATGTGAAAAACTATCCACCTGTGGAGTTTCAATTTGCTGTAGGGACGAGCGTAAAATAACACGATGTTATATGATTCTTTGTCGAAATAATGTTTCATTATTTTTATGGATTTCTTGGCTGTGAGCTCCCGCAGATGTTATTCTCCCTTATTCCTCTCTCCGATGCCAAATTAACCAACCATCCTCTCGACCCTCTTACCTACCCTGGTATTGAGGTGCCTCATTTCCTATGGTGCAGTGTGTTTTGATGTCATTTAGATGTTGGTTAATCTCTTCATACATGTAGGCTACTGATACATCTTGATGGCTTGTTGTTGGAGCATACATTTGAATGACTTAACGTGTATTCATTAGAGAGTCTTAACTTACATTTGGCAATTCTATCACTTGAAATACTTTTGAATCCTAAAATCCTGTACTTTATTCCTGCAGTAAATAGATTCAGGATTTTTTTCTGTATTTCCTATTATCTTATAAACTGATGACACTGATTATTGTTACTTTCATGTGTTTTATGGTTGTACCTTGTGTTCTTTTGCATTCTCTCCCACCTTTCCCTCCACATATTGCGAACTTCTTCAATAATTGAATTGAGCAGCTCACATTGACATTGTTATTACCTGTAGAGGGAGACAAAGTCACTGGGTTGTTAGACTTACTTGAACATGCTTTAATTTACAAACCATATTTAGATCAGGAATTGTTGGTTAAACATTAATTGTGCATATTAGGAGCCTGCAATTAAAGTGTGATTTATGCATGTTTTAAAAGTTTGATGTTTTATATATTTTTAATAAAGTGGCATGCAATGCATACATAAAAAACTGACTTTTTTTTGCAGGAAACTAAAATTATATTACGTTATATTTAGCACAAAGTGCCACAACGAGTTTTTTTATTAACACATTTTTGTAATATTTTTTCGTTCAAGTGTATATGATCTAAAAAAACACAAATTTTGAATCTTCATATTCAAACGAAAAAATGAACAGTGCTCATGAACCAACCACTTTAGAATGTTGTACACATGTTTATTTTTTAGGTGAGTAAAAATAATTGATTCAAAACGTCTTGGGAAATAATATTCTGCCACAACATAGTGTCAAATCAAATCCTGAAAAAACGTTTCGGATTTAAAATAACTATCGGACCTCAAGGCTGATGAGGTACGCAAAGTACTACCTTTAAAAAACGGAAAGGACTTTCCTGTGCATCTCGACACACAAACAACTTGACATTTATGCGAATCAATTATATATTGAATTTATTGTGGGAATGTATTCTTTGCCAATGTATTGTGGAAAAACAGTGAAATGTGTCTTTTTTATTTGGCCATTTTATGCTGAAAATTGGCAAAAAGCTTTTCATAATGCTCTAGTCAGGACCAATGTGCTAAACAAATTTACCACAATGTTAATACAACAATTGGATATCGGAGGGAATAAAAGACCCACGCATTATTAAACACTTTTTTAGGAATAACTGTTTTACACATCTGATAACTCATAATAAGCTCCATGTGTGTTTTTACACACTGTCTTTAATGTTTGTTTATGTTTGAAAAATGCCTTTAAAATCAGGCAGCATGTCCTATTGAAGACAGAAATATTTTTGGAGATCAACTTTAGTCAGTGCAGATTCAGATCTCATGACATTTTGAACACCTAAAATAGTATGAATAAATGTGTGCACCAGGGATAAGGGGTAAAGTATAATTTGGATTTTTGGTAACATATTCACTTCTCATTTTAAATTATTTATCTAAATGGAAAACATCGTGTAGATTTCATGTTTTAATTGATCGACGTTTGTAAACAAACGTATTGAACATAAATGAACGTTAGAAAATAACACTACAAACAACTCAACAGATTTGTCAATAACACTGCCTTAAAATAAAAAGGATATCAGTACAAAGTGGAACAAAGTGCCAGCACTTAGTATCTTTTCATGTTAAAATTTTCAAAGTTAGTTATTTGTAATGATAAAATTATAATTGCACATTCTACTTACATAATGTTAAACTGTAATTGGAAAATAATTCACTGATAAATGTGAGGACAATTGAGCAAGGTAATTGTGTATACGTTAGCAATTTTAACCACATACATTTTCTATTTATGATATTAACATTAAAACAATGGGCACTGTTTACAATGAATTGCCAATTTGTTGCCAAGTTTTACAATTATACCCAAGTGTATTTTATTCATAAATAAACGTTTCAGCACAAAATATGTCATAGATTATGTAAAAAAAAGTTTTATGTATAACATTTAGCGTTACAAACCCAAGTATATGATTTATGGTGAGAATGTGGAGATTAGGTAGCTAATCTTACAGAAATGTGTCCATGCAACTAAAGGCATTCAAGATAATTGGAGGGATTACAACTATTGTAAGGAATGGCCAAAATATGATTTATAGTTCCAATATGTTACAGTTAAAAAGCAATAAAACTTTTCAGATAATAGCTATGCAATAAAACCAATCAGTTCTAAAGAGAATGTGTAATTAAAAATATGCGATGATTGAATATATTTTAGAACGCGTTTGGTTTTCCCAAACTTCTTGGTTCTTTCGGTAAAGTCACGTAGAAGGGAAGTAATAAAATAATAAAAATAAAACATAATAAAACAAGTTTTTATTTTTATTATTTTATTACTTCCCTTCTACGTGACTTACCGAAAGAACCAAGAAGATGAATCCCTGCAGTCACGAAAGCTTTAAATCGAAATTTCCCAAACTTGTAATATATTGGTCATCTGATGACCAGTAATATACATAAAAAGTGTTATTTGGCCCAAATAAACAATAGTTTTATATAATTTAAATTTGTATAAATAGTCAATTTAACATGTATGCTTTCGCGACCAATATCTATAATAGAGGGTTTTTTAGGGTGTTAGATTGCGTGAATATAAGTGTGTCGTTAAACCCGCCACCACCCGACAGCTAATTCGTAAGGTTTGTCACGTAATCATAAGAATTTGTAAATGGTGTTGGGTTCACTCTCCAACACACCGGTGTGCTGAACTAGTAACGAATTGGCATGTTCTATTTACCTGACAAACCTTACTAATGGTGGGTTTAACGACATTTATATTTACGCGATCTAACCAAAAAAAACCTCTTATGGAAAATGGTTAAATACTTGAAGGTGCAGTACATATAACAAATATATTTTTTGTGCTCATTGTCTTATTGCAATTTGGGTAGTGACGTTAGATAAACAACAGCTTTGGCACAGTATCTCTAGTCCTTAAACATATGCTAAATAAACAGATGAAGCAATGGGTTTTGAAGACTACTATTGCATGAAATTTCTGTTTAGTCGCCCATCAATACATTACATTAAAAACAATGAGCTTCAAGAACATATAGGAATAGAGTATAATTGTTGGCATATGGCATGTGGTTTTATATTTATTTATAAAATGTATGTTTAAAACCACATCACAGCAGGAAAAATGGATGTATACCTATTTTCAGGGTTTTTTTCCACAACATTACATAGTAATTTAAACTGGTTAGATCCCTTTGAACTTTAAGCTTCAATGCAAAAGAAGCTTCATGAACATTTTAAAATGTTTTGGCCAGGCAAGTTAAATGGGCGTGTCATATTGTATTTCCTGCTTTTGATACAAACCAAAACTGACATTTAATAAGGCCCTTTATAAGTCACCCATATGGTTCAAAACAAGTTATACACAATATATATTTTCAGCATTAAAGAAAGGGAGATAAAAAAAAGTTAAAACGATACTTTAGTATTTGCATATATCGAATGTAATAACACGATGTAACACAATTTTTGTTCCTGGGTAGTAAGTGTTATTTCGTAATTGCTTATGCCTAAAAAGTATAGAAAATGGCTATTATTCCCCACAAACTTTGCTTTTGTTACCAGGACAGTGATATTTGAAATTTACCTATTTTCAATGACAAAACGGGCGAATTTGTGTATTTTCGTTCACATAAAGTCAGAAAACAACATTAATCATAATTAAAATTTATTTATACTAAAGTAATAGAAAAATTACTCCAAAAGATTTTCGAAGTGAGTAGTTTTTCGAGATTTACGATTATACTGTAAATCACTTTCACGAAATAGCCCCCAAATGTAGTCTCCCATCATGTTCTCGTTATACTGTCCTTGGTTGCGGTGTTCAAAGTCCAGTATATCCTGGTGGAAGCGCTCGCCTTGCTCTTCCGATTACGCTCCCATGTCTGCTTGAATTTATCAAGATGAGCATCAAGGATATGGACTTTGAGGGACATTTTACAGCCCATTTTGCCGTAGTTCTTCACCAGTCTCAACCAGCTCCACATAGTTTTCGACCTTGTGATTGCCCTGGAAGCCACGAACCCCTGCGACAAAGCTGTTCCAAGCCGCTTTCTCCTTACCAGTGAGCTTCTTGGGGAATTAATTGCACTCCAGGATCTTCTTTATCTGTGAAGACACTGGCTTTGACCTTTGCCTTAGACAGCTTAGGGAAGAAGTCTTGAATGTACTTGAAGGCTGCGGACTCCTTATCTACAACACTGACAAATTGTTTCATAAGGCCCAATTTGATGTGCAGTGGTGGCATCACCACCTTCCGGGGGTCCACCAGTGGCTCCCACTTGATGTTGTTCCTCCCCACAGAGAACTCGGTCCCACCTGTGGTAGTGTGCCTTGGTGTGGTGTATCTGCTGTCCCAAACGCAAAGATAGCAGGGAAACCTGGTAAAACCGCCTTGGAGACCCATCAGGATTGCCACAATTTTTAAGTCTTTGATGACCTCCCAGCCATACTCATCATACTTTAAGGCATCCAGCAAGGTATTGGTGCTGTTGTAATCCTCTTCCAAAGACGGCTGCTCTCTCTCCGGAGGAGTGGGTACGGGGAGCTCATGGCAGTGTGACACCGGGGCGATGGATGAAGGAAAGTCCGGATACGTGATAGCAGGTGCATTCTTGCTAGTCCGACGTTTGGAAGGGTCCACCATGCAGAAGTAGTAGTTGCTTGAGTGGTAAGTGGGTTCCTGACAAATTCTTGGGATAGTGAACTTCATGGCTCTCTTTTCCCCTCTGTACCATCCTAAAAATTTGTTTTCACTCATGACTAATGTGTAAGATTATCGCAACATTTTTCATATATGATATCTTTTTTCAATAACATTGAAAATTGTATAACATTTTAAAATTAAAAACTTTTACAATTTAAAATATTGTAACAAATTTTATAACTTACAATTCCGAGCAACAATTGTCTATCTTACCTTTCAGAGTTGTTTTGCATTGCTTGCAGGTGACATGAGGTGCCCAGGGTTTGTCTTGGTCCCCGATTGTCATGCCGAAATATGCCTTGTAGGCCTCACACATCTTAGCAGATGCTTCCACAGAGTACTTTTTCACTCTTGTCTTGATAAATTGGCTGCAGACATAGCAAAATGCGTCTGCCGGATGCTTACAGCCTCTTGATGCCATCTCAGAAAAATGCAGATATGTATCCACTTAGGCAGCTGGAACTAAACTGAACTGGTGGGCTTAAGACCTCTGTATTTATACTACTATTTATATTACGGGAAAGTTCTATAATGTTCTAGCAGTTACTCCAAGTTTACTCAGCACTGAATCTATCTGGAATGTTCTGGAAAATAGGTAAATTTCTAAATGTCATTGTCCTGGTCACAAAAGCAAAGTTTGTGGGTAATAATAGCAATTTTTTGTACTTTTGAGGCATAAGCAAATCGGAAATAACACTACCCAGGAACAAAAAAATAATACAATTTTGTTACACATTGTAATTAACAGGTGGTTCTGCACAAAACTACTATAAGGTTGGTGGCCAAAGTTCAATGGGTATCTCAATACCTCTTGTGAGTATTCCCTTAAATACCTTTCAATAATTCGATGCTGATCTAAATAAACACTTCTCATAGAACTTGCAGTCAGTCTAACCAGGCTGACAAAGGGTTTTTGTGTAAGTATTTAAAAAGACAAGCAGCTGTCCAAAATATTGTTTTCCAGTTGGCTAAAAGAAAATCGTGTTGAATCTGAGAATATGTCTATAGAGTGCACACTCATAAAAACCCTGTGAAATGTAATTTGAACAATGCCACAAATGTAATATATTCAGGAAAAATATGGTAACCTCTTCAATAAAAAAAAAATATCCAACATGTATAAACGAAAGGGAGACATACATAAATAAAAAACCTTGTTGTTATGCCTATATGAAATAAAAATAACTATATATCCATATATTAGCAGTGGCCCAACAGACATCATCTCAAATAAATGTAATTTAATCAAAATTTAATGATAGGCTATGGGGGGGGGGGGGGGTAGTAAGCATGGGAAGCGATCAGTTCAGTCTGGTGGGACTTCAACATATTCAAGTTTCGTGCTGACTAAACAAGTAGTGGCCTAGATGTGTTTCTGTTTCAATAGATAATAGGGCTCAAAACACAAAATGGTGTGCCAGTGAAAAACAGCCTAAAATGCAGTTGGCTAGCCAGGAGAGAACTTTTACAGATTGTGTTGGCAAGTGATTGTCACTGTTCATACATTTGTTATTCGCAGTTTCCAAAGACACCAGACTCAAACAACATGAAGCAAGTTGCCTTGTTGTTAAATATCATCTGGAGATATGCTTTGTCTACATTTATTTATTGTAACAATGGGGCTTGTAATCGTTGAATGTCAGTATACTTCAGGGCATAGCGCAAAACTGAAATATGTAATTCTTTCCTCTGACTGACAAGAGTGAGACGCCTCCAGAGATCCAATGGTAATAAATTACTTTGAGGAAGTTTTCTGCCAAAAGCTCGTGTTTTCAATCTTGATTTGAAGCTATAGTGACTGCAGGAATCCATACTCTTTGGTTCTTTCGGTAAAGTCACGTAGGCATAAAATAAAATAAATCACGACGTTTCGATCGCAACACAAGCGGTTGTCCTCAGGCGGTAAAAGTATAATCCAGCAGTTGAACTGCTGAACCAGCGAGAGAGCTGTTACAACAAGGTTATATATGTGGCGATGGGTAAGCAAGCGGGGTCTGAGCTGGAAAGGAATTCCATCCACGGACCGAAGCACGTCAGTTGTGTTAATGGGGGAGATTAGGGAGAGACGGATTAGGGAGAGAGATTAGCATGAATGAGCTTCCGTCGCCGCATAAGAGTATCATGCCCGCATATGCGCAAAACAGCAGCGTTAATGAGAGATGAACACCATGAGAGTGCAATCCAAAGGACATGTGAGCATGAGAGTGCAATCCAAAGGACATGTGAGCATGAGAGTGCACTCCAAAGGACCTGAGAGACATCTAAGAGAGAGGCACAAAGAAGGTACCCCGCTCCATCCTATCGTCTCCACCATTAACTCACCCACCTACAAACTGGCCCGATTTCTGTCTGAGACTCTGCTTCCTTTCACGGGCAAGTCCACCTCAGCTGTACTTAACTCGGCTCACTTGGTTTCTCTAATCAAGGACATCTCAATTCTCCCGATGATTTGCTTGTCAGTTTCGATGTAGTCTCTCTGTTCACCAATGTACCTGTACTTGACACCATTTCAATCATTGAAGACTTGGTCCAAGAAGGACTGTATCCAGATGTACCAACTTTGGTAAGGCACGGTCTTACCAATACAAACTTCACCTGGAATGGTACATTCTACAAACAAAATGAGGGTACCCCAGTGGGTTCTCCCTTATCGCCAGTGGTCGCGAATGTTTTCATGGAGAAATCTGAGACAGATGCCATCCAGACATCCACCTTACGTCCTTCCTTGTGGAAGAGATACGTAGATGACACGTTCGTCATCTGGCCACATGGCCTACCAGCACTGAACCAATTTCTCAACCACATCAATTCCATACACCCGTCTATCAAATTCACCATGGAAGTGGAAAAGGATGGCAAGCTACCGTTCCTGGATGTTTTTATCGAGAAGAGACCTGATGGCTCGTTGGGACATTTAGTCGACAGGAAAGCCACCCACACGGATGCCTATCTAAAGCCTGACTCCCACCATCATCCAGCCCAGAAAAATCCCTTCATCATAACACTACACCCTCCGACCAGCACCACCTAGCTAGTGAATTGGAGCACATACACCAAGCCCTCAAGATGAACGGATGCTCGGACCGTACAATCCGCAAAGCTGCCTCCCCAGGGAGACAACCTTCTGAGGATCCAACCAAAACCATCACTTTACCATACATAGCAGGGGTTACCAAAAAGATTTCCAAAATCTTAAACAAACACAAGATCCAGGTTCGTTTCAACATAGTACACAAAATCCGTGATTTAATCTCATCTGTAAAGGATGCGATTCCTGACATGCAATACCCTGGTGTCTACAAACTGAGTTGTGTTGTGGCAGCAGTTACATTGGGGAAACGAAACGACATGTCTCAGACCGTGTTCGTGAACACAAGGCAGATCTAAACACGGTAAGACGAATACCTCTGCCGTTGCTGATCATTGTTTTAAGGCTGTGGGTTCACGAAATTGATTTTTCCAAGACGGAGGTACTCTGCAAACTTACCGGCTACCTTCAGAGATTTGTTCACGAAGCCATCCAGATATACAGTATAAACACAAACACAACTTCAACCGAGAAGATGGGTACAAACGGAGCAATCATTGGAAGGACGTTATTAACCAGGTAAAGTCTTAACTGACTGTGATGTTTTCACCCTACCTGCCTATGTCAGCTGTTATTTCCGACTCTGTCTCCCTCTCTCTCTATGCCTCTCAGATCTCTCAAATGCCCTTTGGATTGCACTCTCATGCTCAAATGCCCTTTGGATTGCACTCTCATTGTACTAATCTCTCATTAACACTGCTGTTGTGCGCATATGCGGGCATGATACTCTTATGCGGTGACGGAAGCTCATTCATGCTCATCTCCCTCCCTAATCCGTCTCTCCTTAATTTCCCCCATTAACACAACTGACGTGCTTGGGTCCGTGGATGGAATTCCTTTCCAGCTCAGACCCCGCTTGCTTGCCCATCGCCACATATATAACCTCTTGTTGTAGCTGGTCTCTCACTGGTTCAGCAGTTTCACTGCTGGATTATATTTTTTCTGGCTGAGGACGACCGCTTGTGTTGCGATCAAACGTCGTGATTTATTTTATTTTATACCTCGTGTTTTAACTTTAAAATAAAATTATCATTAAATAATTTCATTATAACTGTATTTGTAACCAACAATACAATGACATAGAACGTAACACATTTGGGTGAGTTATGCAGTGAATAAATGTCAATGCATTTCCTTCTAAAGTCTAAACTGTCCATATCACTTCATATATTTACTTGCTAAACACTTTATTTTCACTACCGAGGAAAACCTTGCCCAATGCGACTTGATCGAACCCGTATTTCGGCTATCCTTCGTTTACAGATTGAGGTCTATTTTCCAGAACACGGGGAGGTGATGCTCCGACTGTGATGTGTTTAACGCTGCTAAAGATTCTCATCTCCACGTCGAAAAGTATTGCAACGAGGGTGCTGCATCCGAAGGTGTAAATTAATCGACTGTGCGAACGATTTATGCACCATGTATGTTTTTGTGTGCGTTTGCTTTTTTGTGTGTGTGATAATGTAACACACTCAACACGCACACCGCAAATGTTCGAACTTTGCCGCATGCATCCAGACTTGCAGTCGTTGAGGACCGTTAATCATACGGACACCGAGATGGCGAATGCGGACGCCTAGATGGCGAATAGTTCACGTTAAAGTGACAGTGTTAGGAGCGAGCGTAGGGGCTGCCATTTGGGTGTTAGGGGGTGACCGTTGAACGTGAGTTCCAGGGTGCAGGAAGTGCAATGGAGATGATGTGAAGTTGAAATAAGTAATTAAAAAAAAACTTTAAAAAAAACACGCTTTAATGAAATGTACCGTACGAGTCATGGCAGAACTCCACACCTCCAGGAAGTGGCCCCGAGGCTTGCCTTAATGTAAAGGAACGTGGTGATTTACAGCCAACGTGAGATGAGCATGGACAATTAGAGCCAAGGCGAAACATAAAAAAAAAAAGATAGTTTAAATTTGTATTTAATTTTTAATGATAGAATATAGTATTGTCATCAGTAAGACATAAGTATACGAAGTTTGCAGTCGATACCACATTGGGAAGTGGGTTAAAATTGAGTTACAATATTTGAGTATACGACAACAACAACAGACAGAGTGAGTTAAATTAAAGCGTGTAATAAAATAGTGTACACACACGCGCACTCAAGAGATGGACAGCAACTGAACTTCCTTTAGTACAATAACAAGGGTGGAGATCGTGCAGAATTAGTTCAACGAAGAGGGAGTGGGTTATCAATTCGGACCCATGAAAGGCAACCTGATTTTTCCCAACACGGCATTTTCCAGGAATGTAACCCCGGCGTTCGGCAAGGTCTCTGCCTATACACATTCAATACGTTTACATTGAAGAGGTTAATGGTAAATGGCATTCACCTTTCCATTGCATGCTTTTGAAATGGGACTCGCTTTGTGTTCTTGACTATACATCGGATAAGCAGTGATCAGACTGCTATGCCAAATTATTCAAATTATCCGGTCTAAGGTATATATATTTTTTCAATTGTTCATAGTACTAGATATAAGCTTTCTAATAACACCATTATTGAATTTGGTAGAGTGGCCTAACAGGAGTTCTCCAGACGAACATACATGAAGTTCTTGTATATTAGCTGCTTATTATTTATAATGTATATCACCATCCCAAACTGTAAGCCCCATTGAAGTTTTTTTATTATTCATATCAATCAATATCTATTTATAATACAATTGGTCATGTAATTAAATAATCAGGTTCCTGTAGGGGGAGAGGTGGTGCAGTGATTAGCACATTGTTCCCTAAACGTTGCGGTGGCGAGATGCTAACTCCCTCGCCTAGTATGCAGGAGGTCGTGGTTTCAATCCCCACCGTGACGCCTGTATATTTGGAGTTTACATGTTCTCCCTGTGGTCGCATGGATTTTTCTCTGGGACCTCCGTTTTTTTCCTCCACATTTAGAAACGCACGTTTAGAGTATTTGGCTACTATATATGTCCACATGTTACCCCACTTGGTTGAGCTATCATTTGTGGCCAGGTCGCTTCTGAAAAAGAGCTATAAAGTATAGCTCAGTGGTAAAATAAAAAAAATAGTATAGTAGTATTGCATAGTCTAAACATCGCAATCTGCATTGATTCCTGGCTTCAGCTACATGTGTGGCATGTACTTTTTTAACCGTTCTTGTAATCCTCTTTTCAACCAAGCACACAAAACCAGCATCGTGACCGACACAGCATGGGGGGTGGGGGGGGCTGCATCCAGCAGTTAATTGACAAAGGGCTGTGAATTGGTATCATATTGTACAATCCTTTCTTAAAAAAAGAAAATTGTATTTAAGGAATACTCTACCAAATGACATATTAGTAACTGCCGTTATTTTGAAAGAGTGAAGTGTTAATTGTTTTTCCATCGTATGTTTTGAAAGTAAGCCTGCAGGCATTTGCCAATTCAATTTCGAATGCAATGGATGAAACATGCTGACAAAATTAACAATCTTAGAGATCGTTTGTCAAATTTGTCTCACTGGTAATGTGCAGCCATAATTATGTTCATCAAAACTAGGAGCAAGTTTGTGACCAAATGTATATAGAAGCTTATTTTTACATACTACTTATAAAGTCAAATTGTGGTAATTGAGGTTTTATAATTATTCGTTAATCAATGAGTTTATATTTACATTTTCTAGTTTCCCATTCCCTTTAATTTTTCCCCAGCAATGGAGCTCGTTATGTAAAAGATCAGTCACATAACTTGGTCCACAAACCTGTCTCGGTGAATTTCTCCCAATATGCTTGATTAGTGGAATGCTAACCTAGTGTATGAGTTGGCGAACTGGACTTGCAATCCAGAGGTCACCGGTTCCATTCCATCTCCCGACGTGGCACCTCTCCATCCCCAAATATAATTGGGTACACCACAGTCAGGCGAGCAGCAGGATGCGTGTGGTGGGGTGAAGTGTGAGCACTCCCATAACTTATATGACATCTGGCTGAGCCTGGAGGAGTAGGCCTATATATTCTCTTCGAAGGCCGCTCAAGAGTTCGCTCTTTGTTGGAGGCCCTTAAACCAGCAATGGCATGAGCAAGTGATTGCAGCTTTAACTTTTGGGTTTTGGCACTTCGACGCTTCTATTCTGCATGCAACGTTGTTAATGTCTGGTTGAAATCTTTCCAAAATAAACATTGTTATGAATGCAATTGCTGCACATTATTATTTCTAGTATGGATAATAATTATCCATACTAGAAATTAATTATCCATACTAGAAATTATAATATTAAAAAATCTTAGTTTCCATTTTTTAGAACGTGAATGTATAAAGCTATTAATAACTGTTTGTCTTTTGTTCAAGTTGTAGTGGGAAACCAACAATACAACCTTTTACTTCTGTAGTGGTATACATGTATATGTCGTTAACATTTTTCTGACCTTTGTATAAATATTCGTATTAATTTGGGTAATTCATTTTGTACTACTTTAAAAAAAACACAGGCATAGCATAAGATATGAAGCAGCTGTTCAATGAAGTATTAAACCAATGTAACTGAAGCCAAAACGTCTACTGAAAATTGCACAAACAGAGCATGTAGTCAGTAGCCAGTTACTGTATAGCAATTTATTACCTCTTTTTTTGTAAGACCTGATTTTCAGTAAAACTGAGGCTAAAGTCTTTGCAGCACAAATATGTATAATTATTTTCTCTCTGTAAAATGTGTTTCGTGTGTTTCAAAATTTGTTATGGATTGCATACTCCTTTAGGCTTGGTAGTACCCTCAGCACACATCTGGAAAATAAGAACTCAATTGATCTGTTTGACTGTATGAATCATTTATGTTCGCGAGCATGACATTTTAAAAGCATGGATAATCTGGTGCTTATTTAAAATAGTTTACTGACGACCATTGTTGGGAACAATACGACTAAACCTCATTGCTAAAGAATGTGTGTGCATGTAAGGACCTACACCAAATTTGTATAATTTAATAAACATACAACCACTTATATTTCATTATTTAAGAATGGATCACACTTGATTCACGTTGGTGCACGTGTCTTTGTTGTTTTTATTTATAAATGTCTCTTCATAGTTTACCTATGTAAAGAGTTTACTTATGTTTTTTTCTGTTGCATCAAAAATATTGTGAATATAAAGATTGTGATTTTTGGAGATGGGTCATTGATGCATTTATTGTAGTTTAGAACCGCACAAAGTTCAATAAAATTATGTAATCTTAAATTCACACCATCTTTGTCATTTAAACGTATTAAATGCGATGTGTGAATTCCACCAAATCTATACCTGCACGTAAAGAATGATATGAGTGATCACTGATGATAGAACCTTTATGATGGGTGGGTATGAATATCAGGCGTGTATTATACACATATCTTCTTCTTGGTTCTTTAGGTAAAGTCACGTAGAAGGGAAGTAATAAAATAATAAAAATAAAACATAATAAAATAATTCTCACGACGTTTCGGCCACAACACACGCAGCCGTCCTCAGGTGAAGACCAGGTCTGTCGAGGCGACAGCGTCTAGTTTAAGCAAATTTTCAAAACTATTTGGCCACCTCAAGATCTTTTAAAACTCAAACCCACAGCTTTTGAATGGTGTATCATCTGAAGCCATGGGAAAATGCTTTAAATGTCCTGCCTCTGCCAGCCACCAATATAAATGGATACGCCACAGTAAACGATCTGTATATTACATGTGGTGGGGTACAATGTGGGTACTCCAACTTCTTACAAAATTTCGATTTAAAGCTTTTGTGACTGCAGGGATTCATCTTCTTGGTTCTTTCGGTAAAGTCACGTAGAAGGGAAATAATAAAATAATAAAAAATATTAATAAAACATAATAAAATAATTCTCACGACGTTTCGGCCACAACGCAAGCAGCCGTCTTCAGGTGAAACCAGGTCTGTCGAGGCGACAGCGTCTGAATGAAACAGCACACGTGCTTGGAGCATATATATAAGCTGGGTTGGAAGGGGGGGGGAAGGGGGCATAATGCACGGACACAAATAGTACTAATCACATACCTGCATTTCCCATGGGTATGCTGGATTCCTCTTGATTTGCAAATTATTTTGTCAAGGCGCCCCCTTCCCCCCCCCCTTCCAACCCAGCTTATATATATGCTCCAAGCACGTGTGCTGTTTCATTCAGACGCTGTCGCCTCGACAGACCTGGTTTCACCTGAGGACGGCTGCTTGCGTTGTGGCCGAAACGTCGTGAGAATTATTTTATTATGTTTTATTTTTATTATTTTATTTCTTACAAAATGTCTGAACAAAATATAATCTAGAGGGGCTCTTTAGGGTGCCCTCCAGTGGAGGCCTTACTGCCAGCGGTGGCATAAGCAAGCAATTGCAGGTGTTTCCCTTTACATTTTGACATCGCTCAAAGTTCTTTGATTCACAAATAATTCTCAGCATTGTTTTGTTACGAAGGATATTTTTTGTTGAAGCTTGGTCCGCACTAAGGAAAACAATTACGGGTGGTTCTTGCCTGAAAATTTCAACTGCAATCTATCAGGAACTCTTGAAACCATTTTACGGGAGGAGATTTTTTATAGTGATTAATTGCTCTATTTAATCTAAAAATCGTTTGTGTATAACTACGGCAGATGCGTTATTATACATACCGGGTTATCCCATTCACATCAAACCATGCATTTACTTAACTGTGACCCTAACTTCGTTCGAGTTATGGTTCATATCATATTGTATACAGTAGTTTTGTGCATCTAATAGCACTTTATCAGTACACTTAGTTAATAAAAACAAATTCTTGTCAAAGGTTGTGGTATTATGAATGGTAGTTGTGAAGAGTAGAACAATTTTTGGTCGTGACTTCAATCTCCCAAGTGCCATTCAATGCACAGTTTTCGAGCACGTGTGAAAGTAGTATGTGATGACAGCAGTCAGAAATTCAAGTGAACCATTGCAGTCTAGACATCATCTGGCAACTTGGCTTGCATTGCAGTAAAGGTTTTATACTTGGAAGACAGTCGATTAATATTAATGGCAACCTTTCAATAAAAAAAGCAAATAACGTGTATATTGTGCCGACTTTATTTTTTCAAGATTTATTTACAGTCTCAGAACCAACGGTAAATGTTACAAAAATGCTACTTGATGTTCCCTGCCATGTTGTCGAATTAATTTTCCTTTCTCAGCATCTTTTTTAAATTGATTTTTGGCAGGCTTTACATTTTTGATGCTGGTATTTATAAATGTAGAGGCATCCAACCAATATTAAATGTGCTCGGTTGGACACAAAGTTAGCATTATAAGTCCACAGGCCCACATATCAAATGAAAAAAAAACACACGCTTGTTTGACGCCATAATGAAAAGTGTAGAACACTATGCAGTCATCTCTGGCACATGAGATTATCAAGATGCTGGATCAACCATTTTAGGCAACAGCAGGCTATTGTATGAGAACAGTTTACATGGACCCACTGTTGACTCAACCCTTAAGCACGATGACAGCTATTGATTGGCCACGTAGGCGCTATCAATGTACACGGTGTTGACACATTGTAGTGGAGAATCACCCCGTAAATGTGGCATTTCGACCTCTGAGATAAATGGTGGAAATAATGGATGTAGCATATGGGCTCGAAAACAACTCTATACTTTTTTTGCAAAACATGTTGACACCATTTGCACGTTTCAGGCATTCATTAGAAGACATGAAAAGGCTGTTTAGGCATAGGACGCGGCGCAAGCTTGCTACAACATAGTAACTTAGCCCATTTCCTGGAATTGTAAGAATACCTTTAAACAAACCAGTAGATTGTTATGCAATACCAATGGTTAATAACTATATAACAAAAAGAGTTGATTATTTTCATTTTAAATGCAGCATAAAATAAATTAGGTGGATACAGTTTAAAAATAAATATTCCATTCGCTGAGTTCATTAGGTTGCCTGTTCCTAGCCAAATGTTTTTTGTAAACGAAAGACAGGAGTGTGCAGGAAAGAAGTGTGTTAATGGCATCAAGCTGTTTCAACCTTGGAAACATTTCATAAACTAAACACAGAATTGGTAATAGATTTTCATTTTTTTCTCATTGCTGGCCCAGGAAAGCCTGAGTCTCATGACTCCTTTTCAGGAGGATTCTGCCAAGTTTTCACAGTAGGGGAACACCGATCGCTATGTAAATTCCAATTGATTAATTTTTCTAATTTCTCACATTTGGCCCATGATGCCAACACACATCGGTCCACTCTTGCGAATGACTATCCACTGCGACGTAGACGGTGCATATTTGTTACGGTTAATAAACCCGCAGTATTAACCAGGGTGGCTGTTTGGGTTTAAGGTGAACCTCTGCGACGAGCGGCGAAGCGCTACCACTGGGCTGTGTCACCGCCCTCATTTAAACTGAAAAGTTTTGCGCACCAATTATGCCCACCTCATGATGTCAGCAAAACCATAGAAAGATTCATACTGACATTGTGAGGTCAGGATTGCCATAACGAGATATCGTTGGCGTTGTCTGTCCATTTCCCACTTTTGTATACTTTATTTTTACATTGTCATAGAGGTGCAATACTATGGCTGTGTTCAAATATGGATATTGTCATTCAATTTCACATATCTTAGGCATCTAGAAGTGTAAGCTCATGCTCTACGGGTGCAGACAATTTGAGATAATTACGCAGCATACTAAGAAAGCATTGGTCTATGATTATGCAGTTTAATATGGTTGTAGTACAATTTTAAACAATTATTGAAAACATTGCTTACCTTATAAGGCACTGTTTTTTCTATATGCACAGTTATTTTGTCAATCCATAGCTGAATGAGAGCCTTCCCGTGTTTCACCTTGTCTTCCGATGACAGTGTAGCCCTGCAGCAGCCTACATCACCTAGTTTGCACATGGTGGGCACCTGTCCAAGCAATAGCCAGGCTCCACGCTTCTTAGCTTCCGAGATCGAAGGAGATCGGGCACATGCTGGGTTATTAGCACGGTTAGCTACGTACAGTGCGCAAGAAGTTCAACATACACGCATAGACTTGGTCAACATCATGTATTCATTAAGAGGAGAAAAATCAAACATCTTCAGAATGTTTTTTAGTGGTGTTATGTTGGGCGAATTGTTTGCATTGCGAGCGGTCTTATTGTGCAATAAAAGGTGGGTCATTGTGAAAGCACGCTTGTTTATCTGGCAGCGAAACCAACTTGAGCTGATTCAAACAGGTGTCTGACTGAAGTCCTAAGATGTTACATTTTAAAAAAGATTTTCTTAATTTTTATGAGACGTTTTAATGCTATTGCATGGGTTTGTTGCACAATGCCTTTTAATTACACAGTTGTGATTTTACATGTGGAGGCAATGAAAAACTGTTACGATTATAAAATTACGAGCTTTCAACAAATGAGCAAGTACGTAGAAATTAGTTGATCAAATTGTCTGTTTATTATACCAATTGCATGATTAGTATTTAAATAACTACAATCGGATCACTTGTTGCTGCTGTGTGGATGGCATTTACACTTTCTAATCATAAAAATAAACATCGTCAACTATGATCTATTCACTGATGGATATTTATAGGAAGATGATGGCAGAAATATACAAAATTGGTAAGCATGCTGCTTTAGCTAATTTGTTTAGGACTGCCTTCGCAATAATTCACAATCACAAATGTACAGCAATAGCAATACTGTATATTCATGACCTCTGATAGGTTATTACATGTTTTTTTTACTGAATTTGTACAGTTTTGCAATGTGTAATTGTGGGAACCACGCAATAAAGAATTGTAAACATTCTCCTAAAGCCAAGACAAATGAATATGCCAAAAAACTTCCCTCTACTCTTAAATTTAACTCAACTTTAATGAAGAAAATTATTGTTGCTCAAGGTTTTAAGAGCATTACATGAACTCAACATGAGGTGTGAATGTAAATCATAAACATTGAGTAATGTGATAAAGCCATTTGTTCAATCCCCTCATGGATGAAAGGCCTCGCCATACCAAGCCAGCCATGGGGTTTTTTTGACCATGCTTCACCACAATGGGCATTGCGGGCTGGTAACGAGGCTGGAGACGTGCCTAAGAAAAATTCAGATATCACTCACCACCGATTTTATCCATGGCTGGGAATCGATCTCGAGTTTGTAGTGCAAGTGCACAAACAAATGTGAACAGAGGGCAGTGGGTTCATCGTGCAATGCGCCACCTACTGCGCCACTATTTCACCCCAAGTTCCACAAATGACAACTTGAAACTGATTTTTTTACATTTACGTCTATAAATGTGAATTTGATATTTTATTGAATGTATTGTCTGATACGATTAACGGCGTTTTGTGTAATTACCATCAGATCTAAAAGACATGCAGTAACCTGTGGTTTCAAAGAGCCACGATTAACCAGGGTTGAGGTGTCTTTGAACATCCATCTGTATGGTAAATGAGGTGTATAATTTATTGTAATAATATTTCCTGGGATTTAGGCACATTTTATGCCCAAGAGAGATATTTTTTATGGCTGTGGTAGTTTTTTCAGCATTTTCAGGTCTGGCCTGCAGGCATTACGTCTGGAACGGCATGTTCTTCCACATGAGAACAGGGCACTTTGTGCAGCCACTCGACATAACATTGGTTTGAGTAACCTTCCCTTGGTGATTTTGCTGGCATTCTTCATTGTTGCATGGCTAAAGAGCATCTGGATTTAACATCAGCACCTTGACAAAGAAGCCAGTTTTCTGATGAAAATTTCTGCACACACACATACCAGCCGTACCACTATCAGACTTCTGTTTCTTCCCTTTTGTATACTTTTTCATAGAGTGGAAAGGATATCAGTACCTCAATGGTCATAAAATATACAGCTGAACAGCAAATATTGATGTTATGTGTGGTCGGTCAAAGAGATATTCACATATGCTGTTTGAATTGTATCGCTATCAGTTTTTTTTCTTAATTTAATATGGAATTTTTATTATTTTTCAAGTATTAAACATGACTAATACATTCATCTAGGAGGCTTTAATTTAATATGGGGATGGGTGTTCACTTCCGAAAATAACAACCTTATGGATTGCATTACCGTAAGTACAAAACCATGTGGCTTACAGTTTAAAAAATTGCATGAAAAAAAATCCATATATACAAGCAATTTATTTGCTTGAAATTCATGATGCCAGTAGGTGTCATCAATACACCACGAATCCTTATTTGAGGTTAATGCATCAATTTAAAATCGGTAGCTAATCACACAGGAATTGGTTCACGTGAATGACTGCCCTAAATATCCAGTGAGAAAGATTGATAGTGAGGAGCTTGCTGTATGTTGTCATAGTTCGCATTGATATTGGTCCATTGGCTGTCCATTACATTTTAAACTAATTTGTTATTTTGGCAAATGTCAAAATTTACATTAATTGTTTAAAGGTTTCGCCCGATAAAAGTTGTTATCTTAGCAACCATCTGTTTTTATTGAAGTGTCATTGATGAGCAGGAGGAATGGTCAGCTGTGCTGGCATCAGCCACCATCCAACTTGCCTCAAACCTAAGGCATTTTAAGGGCCTTGGCATACCAAACACTTAGACTCGCACATACATAACTGGTAAAACACATGGGCTCCATTCTCCTAACTGCTGTTCAACCAGTTTTATACTTTAATGAGTATTATTTAATTTATCGAATGTGTCTGTTATTAATACGACATCATTTTATGGTGAAACACAGTATGTGGAATTTAGATTTCAACAATGTACATCTTTGTTTTGAAGTACATTTTCACGGATACGTCTTCATTGTTCTTTGGTTGAGACTACATAATCGCCGGAGGTTCGATAGAGGTACTCGTACTTTCCATGCATTTGACCCTGGCAAATAAGTATGTCTAATAAAGTTTCACATAAATGTGTACCATCACACACACACACAAAATCCTGATGGGCAGCATCAAGGCAGCCGAGGTGTTTGTCTTAGCTTACACATGCACACTGATAGGGGATACATTGGCAAAGGGTGCATTAGTTTGCGAGAAATAATTGTTCTGGGGCAGCATTCAGTCCTCAATTAACTCAAGCAAACCACGCCATGAAATGTACCTGGGGACAACAATAATTCCCCCATTTCATTGTAGCCTCTCCTGATAGTTTCAGTCATTGATGTATGGTGTACCTCTCGTTACGTTTAGATATCACCTTAATCATTTGGCACACCGAGTTGCTCATGGACAACCGTGAAGGCATTTACCAAACATAACTACTCCAACAAGTAACGCTTAGTTTTGGCCCGAATGTGTGTCGCGTTCCGCTTCAAGTATAACTGCTGTTATGTGCTACCCTTTGCTGGCATATCCCTGTGGGTCCTGGTGCCTAGCAGGCTTTGGCCAGACTGCATTGGCTCACACAGGTACGTTTTGTGAAGCTAGTTACTTTGGACTCTTCTGCAGTAGGGAATGACGCCCTGGCAAGCTTCTCGTGTTGTCGCTCCCACTCAATGGAATTTTGCGTACGTCAGTATGTAATGATGGAAGTTATATTGATAGGTTCAGCATTTACCCAAATTCACTTGAATCATTCTTGTTTTTGTTGCTGTTTTTGTATCCACGTTACCTGGAGTTCTCATTAGTAGTTTCGCTCATGTGGAGGCCAGACAGCAGGCGACCGTTTCTGTCTGTTCCATTCCTAGGGTTTCCTGGTTTCCATTTGTTTTGGACACAAACCACGTTCAGCTACTCTTTCACATCTATTATGCACGCTTGCAATTCTGTCATGAACCTAAGCAATTCAATGTTGAAATAAATGTCAAACTTCTTTGCTCTTCGCATAACAGCTTGTTTCGTCTGTGTTGCTTTTTTACCTAATCTCAGCAGCATAGGAGACCCAAACGGAAGTGTGTCGAGAGTTGTAAAGTTACACGATGAGTGATGAGCAGTGCCTAAAAGAGAATGAAACTGGACAAAATATCTGACCTGAATCAATAAAGTGCATGCCACTGTTGCTGTGTTAAGACACAATGGCATACATATAACTTTGTTTTGATATTAACACGCAATGCCTATAGATTGCACATGACATCAGTTGTGTGCACGTGTCACAGAATACATAGTTAACCACATTAAACATGCACTTTCTTCGCAAGGTTTTTAAAAAATAATATAACAGACCAATACGTACGGTAATCACAAAGCGAGCATATGCCAAAGTACATGTAATTGTTATAAGACTAGGCGCATGTGAGATGACAACATGAAACAACTTTAATTTTGATCAACGTACATATTTAAATTTGTGATCACACATGTACGTAGATATGTTGAACTTCTTTCGCACCGTACGTAGCCAACCGTGCTAATCGGAGATGCGGGGGAAGGACAACAAACTAAACACAAAATCACTTTTAAAGAAATGAGTTTTCAATCTGGATGATTTTAAAGTGCATAGTTCCTGTGGCTTCCTAATATCGGAAGGAAGAGCATTCCAGACGGCCGCAGAAGCACACGTCTGAAAGCGCACAATGCAGTGGCAGTCTTTAGTTTACTCGTAAAAAAAAGATACACACGCGTACATACACAGCGTTCAAAACTGCATTGACTGCATTTCTTGAGGCTTGGGGCTCATTAGAGATGATGGATAGGTAAACTTAACACTTTGAAAAATTGGCCCACTAATGTGCAATAGTAGCCAGGTAGCTCTCTCTATGCACGGATGCCGGCATGATTTTGGGGGGCTTATTTGGGGAGGGGGGATTATGTTTGGTTCTTTTTGTGATTATCTTACTTGCTCCGTTTCATCTGCTCACTCACAAAATCTACATGACTTAAATATATAACAAATTAATACAACAATTATTCACCATGCTAATTCTCGAGAGAACGGGAAACCGATACCTGCAGCTGTGTGGTCCCAGCGATCAGCCGAGCAGCTGAAAGCTTCACTTTCGTCGCGTTCATTTAGCCAGTGTTTATTTTTAAGCTGTACGCGTTCCTGATTTCAGTTTGCAGGTGTTTAAATGCGCACTCGTCACGTTGACTTTACAATGAGAAATTATATTGTGTGTGTTTTTTTTGCGGTGGAAGAGTATCTCAGCTGTAGCTCTCTCCCTGCTCGGCACGTGCTTAAATGTAATGTTTTCATAAAATGGAAAGGTGTTCAGATCTGTAACAACTGTGGCAACACTCCTTGCATAAAACAGCAAGTAAATTGATGAGAGATATTAAACCAAGATATATATTACGTTGATATTTTTAAATTATTATTTATACGTGTAAATCATTAATCTTTGAAGTACCAACAATTATTTGGTATGTACTGTATGTGTATTACTACAAAACTATTTTTTTACAATACATTTCAAACAAGCACCAATATAAAATGTTACACTTTTTCAAATGAAGTAACCAAATATAAATAGGCATTGTCACACTACCGTTATGATTTCACAAACTGAACTCCCATGAGTGTTTGCTCGACTGGAACACCAACACTTCGCTTTTGTTGCTGCAGTTTCGTTTTAAACAGATCACCATGTACTCCAGGTTCCAGCCTGCTGGGAGATTTTTTTCATAATGACTAAAAAAAAGGCGTGAGACTCCCATTGGCATGCACCACATGGGTTCCCAGTTCCTGGCTTTAATTCAAACAAACATGCAGCTGCTTATTATGAAATCTATCTAAGATTTTACTACGTCTGGAAAGTACATTTTCTGCGTGCACGAGTGGAAACACATAGGTGCAATAGGCTGTCTCGCAAGGTGACAAGAGAGCCCTTTCAAATCTGAAACCCGCAGCAGATATTACCTCACCAGAACTTTACGTCCTGGGATATCATCGCAGGAACAATTGGTCCCAAATAATTGTAAATGCCACCACCTGTGTTCTATCTCGTGACCAGATGTGTGGCTTTTTTTTCGGAAACCATTTCGCACCTTCACACGAGCCAATTTCAATTTTCCTTCTCCCTGTTGGACATCCTTTTCATGCACATTCCGTATTCTTGGCCATCAGCTGTTACCCATCTCGTCCATTGCCTATCATCCCCTCTCGCGATATGTCTTTGTTGAAGCCTGCTTACTTGTCTCAACGGTTATAATAATGTTTTATCTTGCTTATGTTCTCTTGTCAACATGCCCATCTTCATGTATCTCCGTGTAATTCCAAGCATGGATCACTGCATTCTTCTTTGTACACTTTTAATTTCATTTTCTTCAACCAAGCTGCTCTCATCCACCGTATTATTGAATGATTTTGATCTGGGTCCATTTTCAATCGCTGATCACTGAGTTTTCAAATTGGGTTCCTCCAGCAAATATCTCTCAATCGTTCATTGAACTTGTTGTACCTGACCTTTGTTTTGCTCATTTAGGCTGGGCCCAACTTTTCAGAATTCTTCATTAGGTTGTTCTTGAAAATTATATACATATCTATGTAAGTTTTTCCGTAATATGACAGGGGCCGGCATAGCACAGAAATCTGACAATTTTAATGCAAGTAAGGCATGTTCTGCTGTAGTGCCCAGCCATGATATGGCGAAATGGTGGGAGAATAGTGGAATGGATAGGAGACGGTAGCGAGAGAGGAGAGGGAAAATGGAAAATGGTGACTATCTGGTAATATGCACATAATAGGAGTGAGTTGGGGCCTTTATTACGTTCTCATAAATGCCCTGCAGTTCATGAGATGGTTACTGTTTGCCCTACTAACAAGTACATCTTTGTTTTGTTTTTCCAATGCAATTTTTGGAAATACTTTCTCCCATTTTTTTGATAAAGAATAAAAAAAATGCGATTTTTAAGTTTACAAGAAATCTACCAAGAGCGGCAGTTGAATGTGAAGCAGTTTTGCATTACAGCCAATACATTTGGCTTCATTTTCATGGAAAATCTGGTAAACATTATCCATATCTGATGGGTAGCTGTGGCTTGGCATTTCTTCCGTTTGATACAGATGAAAAAAGACAGCATAATTGACTTGGCAGTTCTTACACAATGTACAATTTATACTTAACATTTTTGTTGTTTACAAATACTTTTCTAGTGTATTGGTGGTAGACTCTGTCAGACTAAATATTCTGGTGGAGCGATGATGCATTCCATCCTCCTATATTTATAACTCTTCAGCATCGTGTTTTTGGATGGCAATTTTTTCACATTGTCACCAGGTAAAATCCACGCAAAACAGGAAATGATGAATGATGGAGAGCCTTAAAAGATCCACTGAAATCAAATACACATGATGTCTTAACAAGGTAATCTAGGCAGCCAAATCAAATATTGGCAAATCAATAAATGCTGCTAATTTTTCAGGCGCGATTTTGTCACTTTTACCTAATAATAAGATGGCAGCAGTACCGTACTGCCAAAACAGCCACTGTGGAAATATGATGGAGGGTCTCATGAACATGGCGGAGCAGTGGCAGAGTGGTTGAATCTGGTTACTTGGGCTCGATTTTTGTGACCATGGCTAAAATCAGAGGCGAGTGATATCTCAACCATTCCTGTCCTCCACAGCCCGCCCTTCACAAACCCACACTGACCAGAAGTATGGTCAAACAACTCCCGTGACTGACATGGAGTGACGACGCTTGATATTATTATTGTTGTTTTACTTTGATAAAAAATAAACAAGAACGTTAGTCTCGTTTGTGTATATCCAAAAGGAGTTCACTGTTTATGATCGATACGTAGAATTTCGATTTAAAGCTTTCGTGACTGCAGGGATTCATCTTCTTGGTTCTTTCGGTAAAGTCACGTAGAAGGGAAATCATCAAATAATACAAATAAAACATAATAAAATAATTCTCACGACGTTTCGGCCACAACGCAAGCAGCCGTCCTCAGGTGAATAACAGGTCTGTCTTTCCGACCTGTTCTTCACCTGAGGACGGCTGCTTGCGTTGTGGCCGAAACGTCGTGAGAATTATTTTATGATGTTTTATTTTTATTATTTTATTATTTCCCTTCTACGTGACTTTACCGAAAGAACCAAGAAGATACGTAGAATGTTTACTGCATGATGTCGTGAATAAGACTGCGACTACTGGAGAGTTCATTGTTGTTTTGTTACGAGCCAAGCCTCTGTAAGTTTCTTTGATGATGTGCTTCTGATAATGTGCTCCTGGCACGTTATCACAAACGATGCTTCCTCTGTAAGTGCCCCACTCCCACGTCATTGTGTAAGAACATGAACACGTGCATGCAGCTCTGTTCGACACACTCGTAAAGCGTCTATGGGCCATGTTTATAAATGGCATCCGCATCACTTAAAGCCGTCAAATTAAGGTCGATGTTTTTTTAAATTACTGAGTTCGAGATAGTTTTTTTATAATGAGCATTTTGACGGAATACATTAATGCAGCCTCTTGTATGCCTGACTATGAAAATGTTTAGCAAGGTGTTTGTCCTAATGCAATGCTCAAATTAGTCAGCGCATTCAGAATTTCTGAGGTCACATGATGCTCGGGTCAGCCCAAAAAGGTTAAGTGTCAGACTCTTTAACAACAACATTCAACACACCCGTCAATGATACTGTGGCCTTAAAAAGAAACGTCTAAAAAAGGCGCCGTTTCATGCAATGGCCCTCATTGCCCAAAGAAATAGCCTCTTACATAATGTTCAGGTCGAGTTAGTGATCCACGTGTTGCATTCTTTGTGATTTGTGATTGGGCACCACTGCCAGTAAAGCGGCATCACCAAATAATTTGTTTCATTTTGAAGACTTGTTCCACAGACTTTTGTTCATGTTTATTTAAGTGCCTGTTAATTTATATTCAATTGAGTTCAGTATAAATTTCGATTTAAAGCTTTCGTGACTGCAGGGATTCATCTTCTTGGTTCTTTCGGTAAAGTCACATAGAAGGGAAATAATACAATAATAAAAAAATAATTCCATTATGTTTTATTTTTACTATTTTATTATTTCCCTTCTACGTGACTTTACCGAAATAACCAAGAAGATGAGTTCAGTATATTATATTTAAACATAAACAGCTACAAATACACCGCAACCTAATAAGCTCCTTGATGATTGTATAATTATTGTAAAACGGTAATAAACATGATAAAGCAAACATTGCAATATTTATTATCTGTTGAAATGAAGCATAAAATATAACACTTCAAAGTGATTGATTGTTGCTTTTTTGAACATTCACCTCCATACAGACATTGCACGCTATACTGTATTAGCAACAAAATTGCATCAGAGAGCGATGACAGCATGCAAAACCACGTTTAATCACTTACCATCTGCATGTCATTAAAGTAAATTGCAAAGCATGGGTTTGTGAATGTTTAATGAGTGTTCCAACATTAATACATCATTATTCATGTAAATTATAAAAAAAAAGCTACAATGACTGAGCAAATCCTGGTCAACATGCTGATACTAATGTTAATATCGTGTGCTTTTTTACATTTTAGTGATTGTACTTGGGGAAGGATTTTCACTCTTATTTTTCCTCTTAAATTTGTCAGCTGTGCTTGTGAGACTGGTGTTATTTCCAGATCTTCCTGTTATTATATGATACCAAAGTGTACTCTATTACTCACTGCAAGGTTTGGCCATTCTAAGCATGGCAGTTGTGTTGGGTTATCTACAGAAATAGCACTGAAACAATGCCTTCAAAGATGAACTATAAAAGACACATATGAACGTCTGCAAATATTACATGAATACAGTAAAACGTAAAAAAACACATTTGCAATACATTACTCAGGTACACGTTCTCATTTTATTATTTTATTGCAGAAATAGATGTTTTAAACGCTCGATGGTACGACTTGTGTTTGAATCGAATTTTCCTCATGAGTAAAAAAACACATCACAGACGACCGACAGTTGCAATTGATGACTGTGTGTTTAATTTCAAGACTAATCTTTACCCTAAATACATTTCAAACTGCTGTAAGTCATATATCTGGCTCCGTGATTGATAGCAACTGACAATAATACATCTTAGGAATATGAATTACTCAGTGATGGACTGTGTTCACTCTATAGAAATCAATCTATAACTTTAAATGCTTTCAAAATGTTGTCATATAAAGCCCTTCTGACGTAAATAATCTAATCTTGAAGGAAAAATCGAAGGGAAAAAACGACCAGGACGGCCAAAAACGACATGGCTCAGTAACATCAAAACATGGCTACAATTAACAACAGCAGCACAAACTCTACACGCCGTGCTAGACCGGGACCAATATCATCGTGAAGTCGCACACGCCGTTAGGCAGCACTAAAGAAGAGAAGAAGACATTAATTAGAAATTGATTAGACATATGAGGGATTTGCTCTTGATCTTAAAATTGCTTCATAAATGAAAGCCACAGTGCTTTCAGAGTCGAGACACACCGAGCAAGAAAACATTTTGAGCTATGTAAGTTTACCAGAAATGAAAATAATAATTATAATTCCACACTTTATTTGGGTTCTGGAAAAAGCAAAAAAAGAGATTTGTTGAAGCTTGCGTAAGGGGAAAATCATGCATTCATCATTGCATACATATTTAATCTTTTTTAATGACATTCACAGGCAAGTTTTTGCAACGTTTTTTTTGTCAGCCTACAATACCACTCCATGTGTAGCTTGGCAGTATGATGCTGGGGATTAAAAGGAATTGAGCACTAAATACATGAGAGACGTGCACCAAAAACTTAGCAAGACTTTCCTTCCCGTGTTACCCTTTCATTTAGGTATGTTGGAAGCAACTACACAAGCACACTCGTTTAAAATAGCCACAGCAACTTCCAGTATAACAACAGCATCTACTTGATCAATTGCCATGCATATAATGCAATACAATTGTAGAACTGTGAAACATCTTAAACTCACCACATTTGTCAATAACAGTACCATCAAAAGGAAAAAACTCAACGTTTCAGGCAATGGCTCTTCTTTAGAAATGTGTCTATTATTTTAATTATTTTGCTGCTATGAATTTCCACGTGATAAGCCACTTCTTTGCAGCTATAATTTGTAGCCAGGCCACTTCTAAAAAAAGAAACAAATCGCTCAGTGACCTTTACCTGGTAAGATAGAAAATAGTTTCGTTGTATTTGTATCAGGCGCGGTTCGTCCACTAGGGGCGTTGGGGCGCCGCCCTACAACGCAGCTGGAGTTGAGAAATTCATTTTACTGGTAGGAACCTCCTGGTTACACCAGCCCACAGGGGATTATTGTGTCCGTCCGTCCGTCGTGCATCCAAAAATGGGAGGGGTGGGGCTGGGTGGAGAGGGGAAGATGGGGAGGGGGGTGGGGGGTGGGAGGGGTGGGGCTGGGTGGGGAGGGGCTGGTCACCCCGTGGTGCCCTTATAAAACTCAACGTTTAACCTACTCACGCCGGCTTGTGCCCGCCCTCACAGTCGGCCATATTTGCGGAATACACCACGCCACCGTTGACCCTGGCCATTGACCGAGCAACCCAACGTTCCTACCAGCTCCCTCCGCAGGAATGTGTTCTCGTAAAAAAATATTTTCAATAAATAGATTTGATCTGAAGCTTTCGTGACTGCAGGAATCCATACTCTTTGGTTCTTTTGGTAAAGTCACGTGCATTATTTTTATACCTACGTGACTTTAGCGAAAGAACCAAAGAGAATCAATAAATAGTTTTGTTGTGTTTACATGGTATTTTTTTAATGTAATGATTATTTCAACGTGAATTGCCTAATGAAGATAACATTTTAAGTTGTTCATATTAGAAACCGCTGCAACACCACACAGTCTGACTTGTGCCTCGGGGAGGACTGGACATCTGCGAAAAAGAGCTTTTTAGCTCATCGGATTCCTCCAGTACGAATACTGATACTGATTCTAATTATAGCAGATAACAAAGAAAAGGGGCCATTGTCTACATCAACGCCATATTTCCTTTGAATGGCAGTTTTATTGACATGTTTGTTGACTAAGTGTATGTGCTTGCATAGCACTGCCACCGCTGTATCACAAAAACACTGCTAAATAAGTTATGTTGATCTCAAATCATTAACGAAACATTTCCGTAACAATATTACAGTTTGCTCTTTCCCCCCTGATTTATGGTACACAACCCTTCATTGTACACCCTATCTGTGGGTTAATGAACACTTATGGGACACAAAATAAGTATGATACTATTGTTCTTGTTGATTTTACAATTCTAGAGGGGGTTTCTCATGAATCTTGGAAAATATGTGGGGCAACGAAAAAATGTGCTAAAGTAGCAAATGTGTAGGTCATTAAATATTCTGCAGTAGTCATGATCTT
Organism: Lampetra planeri; assembly: GCF_965212315.1. Lineage (NCBI taxonomy): Eukaryota > Metazoa > Chordata > Hyperoartia > Petromyzontiformes > Petromyzontidae > Lampetra > Lampetra planeri. Next base: position 8,074,427 of record NC_136119.1, read on the forward strand.
GAAAGACTAACATTATGAAGACGTTTTCACAAAATAATTATTCAATGCCTCTATTGGAATGTTGTTCGATATTAATAAATAAATGTTTCGTCTTGAAGTAAGCTCGCGAAGAATGTATTTGCAGAGCAGCTTGCTATTTGTTGATGCATGTCATGTCCATCTGGGTTAACTTTGCGTGTCTCATCATACCTTCTGGAATGGTAATGCAGTTCAGTTATTATGTATTGGGTGTGCTATTTTATCGAGGGTCTTTACAGTAATCAACATTTGTGTACCTTGCATCATGAAGCCCAATGGGAGATCAATTATTTTGCCAAACTATTTGGCAGTGATGCCTTTTTGTATGATGCAAGATGACAGTATACTCCTCCAACATTACGCTTTTGTATCAATTTAGCCATTTTTAGGTCTCCATCAGTGCTCTCTATGTGCATTCTGATACAGTATCAATGATCTGATAGGGGCTGAAAAATCAGTTTGAACCATAATTGGATCCGATCTGATTTTCACGAGATAAAATCAGAATTGAATGGGATGATGAGTACGGCCGTGCATGGATCAGGATGTTGCCCTATCTTTTTGATTGGATTACTGGATCTTTAAGCCACTTATAGGTCCCCCCCCCCCGATGGCCCATTTTAGTGAATGGGGTAAAATGCCCCCTTGTGAAATACAAGTTTCTGCGTTCAATGACTATGCAATGATTTTGTTTGAGTGTACAACAACAGTGTACAATGCACACATGTTTATGGAATGAATGCATAGTCATCTATTAATTGCTTCTTGTGCACTGTTCAGCGTGGTCAATGTCCATGTGTCTCATCTGTACTGTATGTCGTCATACCAGGTAATCTACACTGCACATTATTATGTTAAAACGCTATATTGGCAATTGAAATTGGAGAGACGCTGGCTAGGATTGACACTGATATACAAAAAGATGAACCATGAATTGGGGAGCATATGAATGTCAAACACAGCATCTCTGCATGTATGTTGAATTTCGTTCGCACCGTACGTAGCCTAACCGTGCTAATCGGAGGTGCGGGGGGAGGACAACAAACTAAACACAAAAAAGCAGTTTTAAAGAAATGAATTTTCAATCTAAATGATTTAGAAGTGCATAGCTCCAGTGGCTTTCTATTATCGAAAGGAAGAGCGTTCCAGATGACCACAGAAGCACATCTGAAGTGACCGTCTTTGTTCAATGGTCTGCCAAAAGCATATGGACTGTTAAGAGAAGTAAGTGGGCTTAGACAAAACTCACCGCTAGAAGATATGATGGCGGTCGAGAGTAATGACACAAGTGGCAACCAAAGGAGTGTAATGGGACTGGAGCATCACGGGACCATAATGAATGGTGATGGCACGGTGAGGTCTTCATCGATCAGTAGATAGACAATTGTTGCTGCTGACGAAGATAACATATTCATAACTAAATGTATAAAATAAGTTAAAATTGCGAATGCACACGATTGTGCGTGAAACAGTCCAGTGATGCTTTAATGAATGCTGGCTACTCTGGGTTTTACGGTGAAGGCTCTGAAACCACTTGGATAAAAAAAAACACAATTATTCAACTTTCTTCTACAGTTTTCCAGTGACCACGGCTACTCATGAATGTTATTACTGGAGCATTGTGCGAGAAATAGCACAAATGTAGCAGTTGTATAAGGCATAGTTAACATTCCCTGGATTATGAGTACATTCAACCAAATTTAAGCAACTTAGGCTGTGCATTACCCATCTTGGTCATTCATCTTAGACGTTATTTTAACAACCCATGGTTCCATAAATGAATTGATGCGTGTACGCTCGTGTGCGTTCATTTTTCATCGGCGTCTATTTTTATATTTTCCGAAAGCTACTCAGTAATCCTGCGGTAAAAAAAGCAAACAGACTGCATTGCTTGGAAGCAGGTGAATGTCACCAGCTTTGAATTCACTCTCTTGATCACCCACACCACTGCCAATTTGGCAGGGCATAACTGTTTAAGTTCCGCACGCCACGCCACGAGTCACACTGAGAATAGCTGTGCCACAACCACCAGGACTGTTTTGTGTCATCCGCTGGACCACGATGCGTCACATGCCAACAGCCTAAGCTTACATTTGTCTGCATTCAACTTCAATGTATTGGTAAATAAAAATGAGGTAACACGTTTTTACGCACACCACCACACAAATAGCTTCATCGTTATGTAGTTTTGAAGGGCTAAGCTTCTCGCAGAAGTACATCAGAAACATATGTCCCTATGTATATCCTGCATCTTTTAATAAGGCTAACATTTTACATGTGCTTTTTAAAGCGTAAAATATTCCAATAAGTAACACATATAAGACAGAAAACTCGACCTACAACTTGCAAAAATAAACTTCTCACTTAGTTTGTAATGCAGAATTAATGTTAGACACATGTAAAGAATGTGCATTTTTTTACTTAATGAAACTTTCTTCTTAATGAATACAATAATGATAATAGGTTTTTCTCCCTTTTTCTGGCATCAAAACAGGTGTTAAGATGTTAAAATGCATTGTCCTTTTGGTGTCCTCTGGTTTAACACCAATTGAGACGAGGCTCAAAAGAAAGCTGTCTCTGGTGTGAACCAATCAGTTTCAAGGACAATGCATATATTATCAGAGTACGTTATACAAGATCTCCCCAAATGGTATCCCACAATCTAGTCTTAGGTCTTCCACTTGGCAGCCAGACTCATGGAGACCACGCCACTGCATATATTGGTAACTGGCTCTCCTCCATCCTCGAGACGTGTCCTACCCAGGGAAAACTTTTTTAAATGTGTCTAATCATGTCTACAACACAAACTTGCCTTGTTCTTTTCTCTCTCGGACACATGTATTTAAAAACCAGCAACTTTTCTTCGAACGGTTTAATTTAAAATACAGCTCGCTGATCCAAACAGGAACATAAATGTCACTTCCACTTCAAATGCCATTGTCTTACCTACTCTTAGGTTTTTTCGGTAAAGTCACGTAGGTAAAAAATAAAATTAATAGAAGTAATAATAGAAATAAAATAAAATTATTTTATTTAATAAATAAAATTATTTTATTTTATAAAATTAAAATGAATAGAAGTAATAATGACTTTACCGAAAAAACCTTAGAGTATGAATCCTTACAGTCACGAAAGCTTCAAATCTAGAATTGTCCTACCTCTCTATTTTTCCGCAAGCGCTCTCCATAGCATTTCAAAAATCTGACTTTCTAAAGCAATACGTCTCTTGACCTCCTTGCTTTTAGCCCCATTCTGGACATGGGCAAGGGGGGGGGGTAATAGATTCAGCATCCACGTCCTGCCCCCCGTCAGTAACACCCCCCATCCCCCCCGCCCGCCTCCCCCTTTCTACGAGCTCCAACTCTACCCAACTCTACGTATCCCAGTCTCAAACGCACACATGCGCTGAATCAATAATTACGGACATGACTGCCGAAGTACACAAAGTCCTCGACCGCCTCAACCTTCTCTCCTCTTTCTGGGCACTTGTGATCCAACTACATGAGCCCCCCCTCCCCCCTTTCTAACTACACTAATTAACTTTGCCTTTAGATAACGTGTACCTTCAGAGCCCAGTGTCCAGCTTCCATGCGGAAGGAAAAAACGGACGACCCAAATAAATATCCACGCGATCACGGGGAGAACATGCAAACTCCAAATATACATCCATAATACAGGTTTTTTTGGGTTAGATCATGTAAATATATAAACGTGTCTTTAAACCCACCACCACCCGACACAGCCAATTAAAAAGGTTTGTCACATAAACAGAAGATGCCAATTCGTTGCTAGTGTAATGACATGATGACACCTGCTGGCTGAAAAAGGGAAGCACGGTTACTGGTACCGCTATGACAACATCCAATCTGAAAGGGAGAGGTATCTGGGGCAAAGGTAACAGGTGGGGTTGGCCGAGATGCTCCAGGAACCTGCTCGAAGGTTCCACGATAGGGCGTGGCCGGAGGCGGAGCCTAGCCACGCCTGGGGAGATATAAGCGGGGGCCGAACAGGGCTCGGGGTTCGTGTGTGGATTCTTGGGTCCGGACTGCGTCGCTGCTCGCCGTCATCTCTCTCCGTCATCCGGCCACGTGGAAGATCTGCGGGGTTTCCATCGCCATCCTCGTCACGCCGCCAGCCAGCGGCATAGCCGAGTGAGGGTGGTGGGACCACATCGAGTGATCGGCCGTGTGTATAGCCAGTAGAGACGTTAATATTTAAAGTGTTGTACTCAAAGTGAGAAGGATAAGGTTGGCCTGTGTTGTGCCCGTGTAATATATAAAAAAAGAAATACCGTCTACACGTGTCGCAGATGTCACTAATTACACTAGTACAGCACACCAGTGTGTTGGAGAGCCAAGCCACAACATTTACAAATATAGAGCAGGCATCATGGCCGCGATCGAACCCACGACCGCCTGCGTATCAGGCAAGGGAGATAACATCTCGCCACAGCGGCACCTCTATAAGCACGCTCATCTTTCTGGTGTATCTTAACCCTGCCTGAGTTTTCTTCTGCTCTAACACCATATATAGTGTTGATAATAATGTGTTAGTCACAAAATATATGACGTAGTATGATTCTCAGGCAGAGAAATATGATTGAAAGGAAAAAGCCCAGAAGGAATGGAAAACAAAGTGAAAGGGTTATTCTGTAAAAACTATAAAATTGTTTTGGAGTTTGTGGTGTTCCCGCACAGAGAACACCAGCATGTGCAGCACACCCACCATTCAAAGAGGATATTGTTATGCTCAATGTCATACTATTTGGAATCGAGACTGAAAATTCCTGTGGTATCCTCTTATTGCCTGGTCGTGCATCGTTCATACCAAGAGGAAAAATCAAAAGGGCAGTGGAAACTCTGGCAACTTGAGTTTACGTGCACTATAAAGTGTAAACCGCATTTCACAAATAAGCACCAATTATCATTCTTTGTTTCTTTCGGTTAAGTCACGTCTAAAGATAAAATAATAAATTAAAATAATAGTATATTACGACGTTTCGATTGCAACACAAGCAATCATCATCAGGCATAAAAGAAATAGCAACAAAAATCAAACTAGAAAACTATAGACAGACATACAAGCAGACAGACATCACAACGGCACACAGAGAGAGGACACATATCTGCTTGTATGTCTGTCTATAGTTTTCTAGTTAGATTTTTGTTGCTATTTCTTTTATGCCTGATGATGATTGCTTGTGTTGCAATCGAAACGTCGTAATATACTATTATTTTAATTTATTATTTTATCTTTAGACGTGACTTAACCGAAAGAAACAAAGAATGATTCCTGCAGTCACGAAAGCTCCAAAATTAAGATTGAACCACTTCTACGGGGAAGTTTTAAGCTTATCCTTTTCTCTCTCTGGCTATGTGTTCTCTCTGCCTGTGTCCTCTCTTTGGAATTGTCACACTTAAAATTCTAACTTAGCAATCTTTGAAATACGTAATCAACCAGGCTATGCGTTAATTGTGTGTTAACCGACTCTCTGTGTTGTATTACATCACATTTCGATATTTTGCTAGGTTATTTAATTGTCGTGTGCCTTTCTCCTAAATTTCAAGCTTGCGTGCCCGTGCCACGTCGTCATCTTACTTGCAGCAGCAGTACGTTGCCGTACACTCATTGATATGCTAATTTTCTCTGCCCCCTCCCTCTCTCCGTCCCCGCCCCCCCTCTCTATATTTAAGGGACCGTCACAGAAACGACCCCTCTCTTTGTGCCGATATGTGTCCTCTCTCTGTGTGCCGTTGTGATGTCTGTCTGCTTGTATGTCTGTCTATAGTTTTCTAGTTAGATTTTTGTTGCTATTTCTTTTATGCCTGATGATGATTGCTTGTGTTGCAATCGAAACGTCGTAATATACTATTATTTTAATTTATTATTTTATCTTTAGACGTGACTTAACCGAAAGAAACAAAGAATGATTCCTGCAGTCACGAAAGCTCCAAAATTAAGACCAATTACGATGTTTGCCTGGGTGAATGATGACTGTAGCCATTCCCCAGGTCAAGCAAATTGTCTGTGGACCACCCAAGTCAGACACGTAGAGAAGGTATATAACGTTTATGGTTCGAAGGACATAAAGAAATGAGATTTTAAACTATTTTATTTCGAACTGCTTTTTGTATTCAGTTTGTTGTCCTTCCCCCGCACCTCTGATTATAAATTGGCTACACATGGTGCGAAAGTTTAACATATATACATACATAATAGTTGGAGGTTCTCTTTAAATTTTACATACACATGTAACTATACAAAAGCATGATCAATTATTAATGTATAGTCATAAATTACATAGAATTATGTCATAAACGGATTGAGCGTTGGTGCAATGGTCAACGCATACACAATATATAATAGCCCAGATCTGTTCCTCTGTCATTCTGTGACTGTGATTAACGTGCCACGGATTGGTTGAAGTGCGTCACGTGACCGCGAGCTGCCCACTTTGTGTTGTGGTGCACCCCGCACCTCGGAGGCCCGAGAAGCAGCAACATGACGGCCACAGCGCCGGAGACGCAGCCATGGAAAGCTGACGGTCGATCCACTCACACACGGCTCACTCATACACACAGCTCACTCACACTCACTCACACACAATCGCATGCCCCTCAGAGGAGACGGGTGAGAGAGTGAGGCAGAGCCGTGCTCCGTCCACTGCTGCCCTGAGGGACCCCCGTGCTCTCCACTGCTGGCTTGAGGGAGAGCCGCGCTCTCTCCACTGCTGCCCTGAGGCAGAGCCGCGCTTGCTCCGCTGCTGCCTTGAGGGAGAGCCGTGCTCTGTCCACTGCTGCCCTGAGGGAAAGCCGTGCTCTGTCCATTACATTAGTACTCGAGTTTTTTTGGTGCTTAAATCCACTGCTGGATGAAGGCCCACCACACGCTGTGCGAGTGGATCGTAAGGATTTACTTGACCAGTCTGTTGGGGGCCGCCGCAGGCTGTGGTTGTTCGGGGCCGCCGCACAACTAGGTTGTTGGGGGGCATCATAGGCGCCCCCCAACAACCTAGTTGTGCTAATAACAGGCAATCTGACCTCGATTCCCGGTCCAACTCGCGCTGTCCAGCATGGTGAAGTATAGCCAAACAACTCCCAGGGCCAATGCAGAGTGGGGAGGCCTTCATCTAGCAGTGCATTAACCAAAGGCTGAAATGTTATAAAATTCCAGAATCTAAAATGAATTATGCAATTCTAAACACAATATATCAGACTACGTATACTTAGCTTGTTGAGCTCAATTAATTGCAAGGCTATTTAAAAGATGATGCACTTAAGAGTTAATTTACCATCTTTACTGTTGCAAACAGGCCACTCTAGTTTGCCTGAACCCAAAATATAAACTGCAGTTTGTGGCCTTAAGTAGCATTACGTTAGTTCTGTCCCAAAAAGTTACATGGTAAATCATCTTTCGTCATGTTTTCAAACCACTGCTGGATGAAGGCCTCCCCACACCATGCCAATCATGGAGGATGGTTTACTATACTTCAAGACACCGATCATTATACATTCGGTGATAAAAGGGACCCAAAGACTGGTTGAGATTATAAACGCCACAATTCTATGCCATCCTTGCATATGATGGATAGAGGTCTGCAAGCCACGACGAGAGGGCTTCAGAGGAGAGTTTGCGTGCCTTTGCGATTCCCGCATTGAAGGGCCGCAGGCTACACAGGGGTTTACTTCTTCTGGTCCATAGTTTGGGTTGCTTGGCCAGTGGCACTACTGTGGCTTGCCTTTAAGTTTCCCTTCATGAACGAGATGGGTGGGAGACGGTAAGCCTTCTCAGAGCCCACATTTTATGCGTTTTCATGTTACCTTAGACAATTGATACCGTTAGCTAGAGAATTCGATGTCGTTAATTCGAATCCACTCACCACTCATATTCGTCATGGACGATACTCTAAAACGCAGGTTTTTGGATTCACTTTACAGGATTGTATGTAGTTCACAAAATACAACTTCAGCCGTGTTTTCCAAAATATTAGCAAGTGCTGAATCTCAAATTATACCTTCAGCAAACAGAATGCTGCGTAGATATGTGCTTTACATCATCCACGTATCCATGTTTATATAACCAAATTACGTCTGTGTTACTTTAAATACTGGCCAGGTGACCTGCCCATAGTTTTAGTTAATCTACAACGACTGACACGTGACGACACAGAATAGGTTTAAAGTTCCACCTCTGGTTTCAGCTACTCTGCTGTCCACTGTTAGCAAGATGAATGGTGGCTATTAATCAATTAAAATGTTTCGAGGGGAAGGTAAATGTCTCTGGGAGATGTTTTTCTTGTTTTTACATTTATTATATTTGATTAGATGTAATAAAAGCAAACTGATATTTTTTGGGGGGTTGAAATCAGGGGGAAGCTTATTTGTTCGTGAGCTGGGGTGTGATATAAATTGACACCGTTAACATGTGAGTTTTTTTAATGTTTTTAACAGGTCTGAGGCTGCAGTTTTTTTATGACGCATAATAACACGTAACACGTCCCCCTGAGACAGAGTCGGCTGTAACCGGAGGAGGTCGGTGCCTGTGGCACGCGGCGTTGAGTCACAAATCACACCGGCTGAACTTTACGGGCACAAGGGGCTCCCATGTCCAAGGTCACGGGAGGATGAAAGGTATACTCGACTGCTGCGGCGTGAATGTGGAAGCTAATGTGCAGCAGATTCCGTTTGAGACAGATTCCATGAAACCCTCATGGTATAAAAGACGCCTCCGAGTGTGAGTCAGGCTTGGATCAACATCGTTGGGATATGTTGCAACGTTACGATATGTCAATGTGGCTATATCAATCGCGAAATAAAATAAATGACGCTGGTACTAAAGTTTATGAACGCTTTTTGTTGTTGCAAGAACTGACATTCGGTACTTATTGTCTGTTGACATTAAAATGGACGATTGAATAAATTAAGATCTCATTTAAAACATCGTACTATTTGGCTTGATTTACTGCATTGTTTTCTTTATATAGCTTGCCGAAGAAAAACTTTCCTTTTGGAACATTGGAGAGATCACGGCTTAATTACTTGCACAACAGACTTCGCTCATGTTATTTTCTTCCAGTTGCTTATAATTATGTGGCCTTTCTCGATTTTGTTTTCAAATCCCTTCATGATGGGTGTAGATAGAATGTCGCACTCTGTGCTTAAGTACTTAACCTCTATGACAGTGGAGGGCATGCTTGATATTAGGCCTCGGCAAAGTAAGGTAAATTACCTCTATTACCGGGTAAAAGGGTAAAGGTAAAGGGTAAAGGTTTCGACATGCCAAGGGGTAAGGTAAAGAGTAGGGTAAAGGTAGCTCAGAAGAATTACCCGGTAGGGTAAGGGTACGGCGAATAATTACTCGGTAAATACAGTACCTTGTTTACCGCTAAAAGTTCCGTGGCGCAGTGACGCAGTCCGTGGCCTCTATTTTACAGTGATGGCGGAGCACATGGAGACGGTCCACGTTCTTGAGGTCGAGGTACTAGAGGACGAGGATGCCAGCAACGGCTTTTTTGGGGTTGCTGCGAACAGCAATCGAAAGAGGCAGCGGTATGCGTTCCCGTGGGAGCACACACACGATTGGATGGAGGGTGATCCGCATGCACAGCAAGGGAAGCGGCAGTGCGTGCACTGCCGCAAGTGGTTTTCCACCCACACGAACGCGTCGGGGTGGAAAGCCCACCTCAAGAAACACAACGTGCTCGCCCCAGGCAGCGAGATCGGGACGTCGGCGTCGGCGAGCCGCCTAATACTGCAAACGCTGAGCCGGCCAGCAATCCCGGATCGCCTCCTGGTGAAGTTTGAGAACGCGGTGGTGGATTTTGTTATCCAAGGTGCAATCTCTTTGCGAGCCGCCGGCAGCGACAAGTTCAAGACCTTGGTCAACACATTGACGCAGGGATACGAGGGCCCATCGACCCGCACCATCATTCGCAGGATTGTCGAGCATCACGCCATCATGCTGCCCATCGTCGGGGCGTTCTTCTCCAACCTGGACGTCGCCATCTTGCTCACCATCGACGGGTGGTCGAACCGCAACCTGAAGGGATTTTGGATGGTCACGGTGCACTGGATCGACAGCAAATCTGGTGCGTCAAAATCCATGCTGCTGACAATCCTCGATGTGCAGTCCGGAAGGGGTGTCGGCAAGCGCATTGGGGCCGCTCTGTTTGATCACCTCCAAAGCCTCGGGCACAATATCTCGACCAAGCTGCTCGCTGTCACCAGCGAAAATGGCTCCGATGCGAACAGTGCTGTCAAGACGTTGTTCGCCCTGGTCAACGTGGACGCTGGATATGAGCAGTTGTGGGCTTGCCACCATATTCGATATGCGGATCATTCCGTCCAGATCGGTGTCGTCCAAGTTCTAAAACTGATGAAGTCAACAAATGCCGAACTGCGCAAGGCGCTCGTCAATATCAGGTGCAGCAAGGTCGTCCGGCAGTCGTACCGCCGCGAGGCTGAGATCGCCAAGCTCACCAGCAAGGAGCCGACGCACCAGGGCTCGCCGACCAGGTGGCATTAGACGTTTGACATGGGCGACGACGCATCAAGAAGCGTGTCCCATTGGACATTATCATGGTGCGCTTCCTGGATATGATCGGTGTCGGTGCTTTATCTGAACGGCAGTGGGCAAACATCGAGGGCGTGACAGCATTCCTGCGAATGCCACGCCAGGTCATGGCCTCGTTGTCGGCGGACCACAATTCGACATTGGATCTCGTGCCGGTGACGATGGAACACCTCGTCCGTCATTGCGATCACGGTGAAGCCGCCCTTAGAGCGATGAAGGCCGAACTGGTGCGGTGCCACCACCTACTGGTTCAGGAACCCGCCATTGTGGCATCCTACTTGAATCCACAGCTGCCAAAAACGACAGACCAAGACGAGCTGGCTACACTGAAGGCCACGATCGGTTCTGTCCTGCAGCATCGCTACTCGGACGTGCTCACGATCTCGCCGACGGCAATTGCTGCCCATATGGAGGAGCGATCGCTGTTCAGCACCCTGTTCAGCAACGTCGGCAACTCCATAGACGACGGCGATGAAGTCGAACGTTTTCTGAGCATGGGCGTCACGACCGCCAGCGCCTTCATTGACGTAATGCAGTGGTGGTTTCTCCGCAAAGAGCTGCTCCCCGCCCACTACAAGATGGCCTGCGAGAGATGGCCTGCGACTACTTGGGAGCGCCGGCGACGTCAACTCCCTGTGAACGTGCGAATAGCGGAGCCGGGCGGGAGTTCACATGCGTTCGCCAGTCGCTGTCAACGACGCTCTTCATAAAGTCCTTGTGTTTGTGCTCATGGATCACGGCCGGCTGCCTGAAGGTTCCGTCTAACTGGGCTGGAGCGGCGCAGGGTCTTATTGCCTGTCGTCCGTCCAAGGATGATGGCAATGACGAACTTGATCAGGTTGTTGATGATATCGCCATCGACTAAGAGGACTGGGATGAGGAAGTTATGGAGGACAGTGTCGTCGACAGCCTAAACGCCCGATTTGAGAGTAATCTATATGAATAAAGCGTCTTCTTGGTTCTTTCGGTAAAGTCACGTAGAATGGAAATAATAAAAATAAAACATAATAAAATAATTCTCACAACGTTTCGGCCACAACGCAAGCAGCCGTCCTCGGGTGAAGATCAGGTCTGTCGGGGAGACAGCGTCTGAATGAAACAGCACCATGCTTGGAGCGTATATTTAATCTGGGTTGGAAGGGGGGGAAAGGGCGACTTGACAAAATAATTTGCGAATCAAGAAGAATTTAGCATATTTATGGGCTCCTGCTCCTTCGTTCCCAGGTCTGCTCCCGACTCCTCTGTCTCTCCCCCCTCTTAACCCCTCGGTCACGTGGTACCCCTAAGCCAATCTCCAGTAGTCCGCGTCGAACACTCCAGATCACTCCCCGTCAACTCCCGGGACCACGCCTCTGATCCGGCTTCCCATTAGCTGAGGCCAAGATCGGCCAAGCCAATCACCTTAGCTAACATGCCGTGATCACACCGAGATCATGCTCCCGGGCTCTCCCCTCATTGGCTACAAAGCGGAACCGGCAAGCCGATCGCCACGTGTGTCATACATGGCTCTCATTACATATATATTACTTTGTACATTGTATTAAGCATATAAATTTTATACTATTTGTTATTATACACTGTACCATATACAGCAGTGTGATATACATTAGGGTGGGTAGAATAATACATAGTGTAATATTACAATGTATAAGGATGTAGAGTGGAGTTTGTCTGGTGCCAGGATGTGGAGTGGAGTTTGTCTGGTGCCAGGATGTTGAGTGGAGTTTGTGTGGTTTATAGCAATACAGTATATAATTTAACGTTGGGTTTGTCTATGGCAGTATGTAGTACGGTGTAGACTCGTGTGATGTAAGAGAATAAAGTTTAGATGGAAGCATATTATATTTTTTACGACGTAGAATTGTAATTTATTACTTACTGTTAGTAACTCAGCTTATTGTAGAGTATATTTAGTATACTGATGATACTATGTAGTTTATACTTTAGTTGTTTACGTGGTGGTTTTAGTTACTGCAGCTACATACTATTAACACTCCTTCCCTTTATTAATGCTACCCCTATCCCCTCCTTTTGATGCTGCTAATCCTGCATAATGCACGGGCATAAGTAGTACTAATCACATACCTGCATTTCCCATATCCCCTCCCTTTGATGCTGCTAATCCTGCATAATGCACGGGCATAAGTAGTACTAATCACATACCTGCATTTCCCATATCCCCTCCTTTGATGCTGCTAATCCTGCATAATGCACGGGCATAAGTAGTACTAATCACATACCTGCATTTCCCATAAATATGCAAAATTCCTCTTGATATGCAAATTCTTTTGTCAAGGCGCCCTTTCCCCCCCTTCCAACCCAGATTAAATATACGCTCCAAGCATGGTGCTGTTTCATTCAGACGCTGTCTCCCCGACAGACCTGGTCTTCACCTGAGGACGGCTGCTTGCGTTGTGGCCGAAACGTCGTGAGAATTATTTAATGTTTTATTTTTATTATTTTATTATTTCCATTCTACGTGATTTTACCGAAAGAACCAAGAAGATGAATCCCTGCAGTCACAAAAGCTTTAAATCGAAAAATGAATAAAGCGCTCTAACTAGCATTTATCGTTAAAAAAAATTCCATGTTTTTTACCCCAGTAATTACCCTGTAATCGCGAAATTTGTATGGGATAAGGGTAAAAGGTAAGGTAAAGGTAGGCTCATTATTTTTTTACCTTTTACCTTACCTGCTAAAGGGTAAAAGGTAGGGTAGCGCAATTGTATTGTGGTAAGGTAAAAGGTAGGGTAAAGTTTCTCTTGTTTTTTTACCGTTTAACTTTTACCTTACCTTGCCGAGGCCTACTTGATATGCAAGATTGAGATGGTTTTACGAAGATGAGACAAGCGTGCTTATGCTTTCACAATGCATAATGCTAGCATACCACAGTTATTAAAAATGCTTTTGGCAGTATATTGAGAACAAATAACAAATGAACTGGACGGTTGGCAGGGTGAACAAACTGCAGGCCTGCTAACATATTTTAAATTGTGGCATTCATAGGACGGGCAACAAGACAATTTAAATAATAATTTCTTGCTATTCAAAGTAAAGATTCAACTTTTAAATTAACATCTGCAGCAACAAAGATTACTTTTTGTGTGAAAAGTTACTGCAGTAGGGCTCAATTTTAAAAGCAGTTTGTTTCCCGTAGCTGTATGTAACATGTTTTCTTTAATTTAAAAACTGGAAATTGTGTGACTTTCAAAAGCATATATATACAGTAGTATAAATTAAAATATATTCGCGCCATTACTCATTAACAAACCAAAAACACGTTCACTTTTATGTTATTTCAATCCAATTAATGCACAGTAGTTTCGTGAAATCATTAAACTCTAAAAAAGTAAGGTAATACTGTGGAACTAATTATACTATGTAGGTTCGTTGCATTGAATGTGCTTTACTCAAAAGTTATGCCTGGGTGCTTAAGTTACAACATGTGTTTTCTATCATATTTCAACATATCATCTTGAGCCTTTAGCACGTATCCTGAAGTGCCCGGGTCAGTTAAAATACGTTGATGTATTGTTTCGGTGCAAACACATGACAGGACCTTTAACTTGAACACTCCACAATCCACAACCAAGTCCGAGTAATGTGACTGATCTTTAAAGGATGCTTGTCGCACATCAATCATTGTTAAGAACACCTCCCTCCCTCTCCGGAATTGAAACTGCTTCATATTCTGTTTAAAGCTTTCGTGACTGCAGGGATTCATCTTTTTGGTTCTTTCGGTAAAGTCGCGTAGAAGGGAAGTAATAAAATAATAATAAAACATAATAAAATTATTCTCACGACGTTTCGGCCACAACGCAAGCAGCCGTCCTCAGGTGGAGAACAGGTCCGTCAAGTAGAAAGAGTAGACAGAGTCTGTCTACTTGACGGACCTGTTCTCCACCTGAGGACGGCTGCTTGCGTTGTGGCCGAAACGTCGTGAGAATTATTTTATTATGTTTTATTATTTTTATTATTTTATTACTTCCCTTCTACGTGACTTTACCGAAAGAACCAAGAAGATGCTTCATATTCTGTAATCGTTTACGACAATGACAATTCACCAGCTGCATCCCTGCAATGCACGTGTGTACCTTACGTGTACGTACGTCTGTTGAACTTCTTTCGCACCACCGTACGTAGCCAACCGTGTTAATCGGAGGTGCATGGGACAGACAACAAAGCAGACACAAAAATCAGTTATAAAGAAACGAGTTTTAAATGTAGATGATTTAAAAGTGCAAAGCTCCAGTGGCTTCCGAATAAAATTATATTACCATGGATTCCTATATTGTAAAACAAGCCCTTCCAAAATAAATATCACAGTGCAATAGTTTAGTATTATTTTATCATAAACTTTAAAGGTTTTATATCAACATACTTAATTCTTTAGCATTAAAATCATTACGACGTCACGGGCAACTGATTCACGTATTCCAGTTTTATGTTTTAACATTAAGAGCTTTATTTTTAATCTGCCAAGAAATAATTGACCTTTCCTTGTCGATGTTGGGTCATACTTTCCACTCAGTGCTGCTGTTTTAAACACTCCCTTTAGCTACTGTGTTCATTTTTATTCGTCGCACAAAAATAGCTGTCGCTGGGTGTGCTGAACGGTATCCTCTAGGCATCAGCAAAACTATAAATCTCACACGCACCCTTAAACAGGATGTGCTCCATGGGGCATTGCCACTGTGTGGAATTGCACAAGTCGTTGGTATCCTGTGTGATCGTTGCGTTTAAAACATTAAACTGAATACAAATACTCACATACCCCCTGGGTAATACTTACTCATCGATGACTGTACAGGCAAGCCTGCAAAATATATCCAGCCTGTGGTTATAAGGTTGCCTAATAATGTTTCGTCTTTAAAAATGTAAGCCAAGTGCATATTTTGTTGTTGTATTCATGCTGCATTTTATATATATATAAATAACTTCACTGCTCCTTGTGGAGAAATATTCAGTAACGACAAGGCAAAAACAAAATGAATTATGAGTTACTATTTTTATCACTAATCCATGGCATATGCCTTTAGCTACTCGCAGTAAATTGCCCTTTATTATTATAAGTAGTTACGTTTGGAATTTAATTTAAAAAAATGGAAAAACTGTTTAAAAGGTGCAATATTTCATTGGACTTGGGTTTGCCATGAAATTATGGCAAATCCCTTTCCAAATTATCTGCTAATATAATTTTATGACTTAGCTTGCAGTAAGAATAAACACAAACTACTGCACCTTTAAATCATTCTGCATTTGTATAGCCAAATCACAAATTAACTCTTCTCTTTACCCACGGCAACACGACAAAATGTTTTTTGGTTATTTGAAATAATACATTTTAACATTAATTTCAAGTACTTTGTATACTACACCCTGTCATCCACACTTCTGGATTTTCTCAATTAGTGACATAGTTTTCCTATTACACCATGGATTAAGACATGGGACAAAAGCCAGGCAGCTTGTTGGGAAATGGTCATGGGTCAATTTTTCCAGGGCGTGCAACATCACTCGGTTTCCATGAATGCATTGACACTGACTGTGTAAGTGTGTGCACATTGGCATTTTGTTGTCAGCAGCGCTCATTTAAATCTCTATATTTGACACCAAAATAACTGACTGCAGTCAACACTATATATATCCATATTAGTGATCCAGTTACGTAATTTTCATGATTGCAATACTGCAAGAACAAATTTGATCACCTTAAAAATTATATCTGGAATTGTAACTTCTCTCCATATCTGGAAATTGGCTCAAACGCTTTTTCTACGAGTTGCTCATGAATGCATCATAAACATATGTTTTGCAAACAGACATAATAAACAGTTTGAAGTATGAAATATAATTAATGTTTTTAAATGGCAAGGAGAATTGCATGCACGTCTTGTGATAATTATATTTTTGTTCAAATTGGTAAACATATAGACAGATCTCTTTGGGGCCTTTATTTACAATACAAACATATGTCCAGGTTTTCAGGCCAAGACACACATCCTAAGACCTCAGATGGAGACTCTTATAAATAGCAATTCAACGACTGCACCTATACCTTTTTTTAAAATATACGTTTCGTATATGGAGGTATACAACACAATTATCATGACCACATACACACAAGTGCAAACAAGGTGGGTTTGCTGGAGGTGGCCATGGGAGAATTACTGAACATGGGCCAAACATGAACGTACATGGTCAATTGAAATGTCGATTTACTCATGAACTGCCACAGGCCTGTCTCTTTAACTATCGATGTTCATGCTTCTTTCTTTTTGGGAAAATTGCAAACATTTGAAAGTGAAAATGTTTTGGGGTTTTAGAGCACTACTATTCAAACTTTTAGGCACAAAAGCCACAGTGGCAGTATTTTAGAAGCAAATAATTCTGCCACTATTACAAATTGCAACAATCTAAGATTTGTATTGTTGTTTAATCTGCATGAATGCCCCCAATAGAACGCGGGAGACGCTGCCTACAGCAAAAATGCTACTGGTTGAAAAATGCCATTCTAGAGGGCAGCCTAATCGTTAATCAGATACCATCATTGTGTGATTGGAGCTCGTGGTTACAGAGGAGATCGAGAGATACAGATATTTACACATGTAACAAATTATTTGGTGACGCTACGTTGGCAGTGGTGCACAGCACAATTAACAAAACACTCAACACAAGAACACTGCCTTGAAAGGAAAACAAAATGTATATAAATATGTAATATGTGTTATGAATCCAACTAATTAATGTGGTATGAAGAGCCATTCCCATGAATGTCAATCATGATATATTTTTGTCATTTAAGGCCACAGTTTTATTATTTGTTGAGTTTTTGATACATATGTATACATAAATGGGTATCTTGACAGACCAAAAATATTTTCACGCTATTGTCTAGACGTAATAGTATGATATTTTATAGCATATTTTAGAGTATTTTATTGCATATCCTGGGCATATTTTATACCCATATTATATAACAGTATTTCATAGTCCCATTTTTATATATTACCTTTTTTTTTTATAAATTTACGTATTTATTGATGGTTCACACATGCCAAAAATCCCCAAAGCAACTCATATAATTTCCTGCAATTTCGTTCACATTATAAATATAATCATACAAATGCCTGGAGCTGGATTAGAATGAAAGCCCCATAAATGAATTCTAAACGTCATTAGCTCCAACTTAATCACATTCATTCAATATATGTACCCAGTGTCAATGTTAAGTAGCACACTGATTTTAACAACTTATCTGGCGTGCCTTATAATGAGACGAGACAAATAAGAAATAATGTGCATGAGCTATCGGCCTGTCCTCATCACACAGCTGCCATTAGATCTCTTGTGTATTTGCAATGTTCCTGCTACTGTTGGCCAAAAGCCATCCAAAGTTGCGTTGATCCACATCCAGATAGAAAATATGAGGCTTTGTTTATTGCAGATGGTGTCATGATCCCTGCAGATTTCTCATTTATTTCCCATTCGATGAAATCTGTGACTGATATGCAGACGCAAACACTTCACTGTATTATTTTAAAACAAGAAAATAAATGAAAACAAACACAAACGACTTTCAAAACCACGTTTTAGTGTAATTTTAACTGTAATTGTCACCAAGAATGTAATTGTGAATGGAATTCGGATTTTTATTGAAATTTTTTTTACAAGTGCTTTGTATGAAGCTTTTTCTCACAATGTGAAATACATTAACTCCATACAAATAAATGTGTTGGTGTAAACGTGACAGATTTATAACTGATGGTGATAATGTTTCAACTACCTTTTTTAAACCTATAACTTGTCAGCAAACTTAACTTGAAAGTATATGAAAAATTAAGTGTAATTTATTGAAAAATATCCCGTTGGTGATTTGCCTACACGATCTATATATATAGTGTTGTCATTGTCAGCCTTGCAGTCTTTCGAGTAATACATTCAGCTTTCAATTACCTATCTTACAGTATTGTATTCCTGTTTATAAGCCATACATTGTGCTACTACACGTTTTTTCAGAAGCCAGCAGAAACGTGATACACTGAATACTAAGTTTATTTCATGAGTGTAATGATATATGATTGTTATCATATGTATTTCTCATCCAAGATCAATGTCAACTAATTTATATTCCTACAGGATAACTCCTGTTATCCGTAATGATGTCGACCGATATCACGGATCCTATTATCCGTGATATTGGTCTAGATTAAATATTGTAAGCATCTACATTAAATCATGTAAGCATATGAATGGTATATTGCAATATATATAACATGTAAACACACATCTCAAGACTCACAACCGTGTCAATGACGTTGATCATGGAGGCATAAATAAAATGTGTATTTGCTTTTCTTAAGAGGTGGGACAGTCACAGGCAAAATGCATTCACATTCATATCGCGTGTATACGGCTGTACACGCTACACTCACATCATGACATGAGGTATTGTTCACACGAAAGATTTGTTTCCTCACTTCTGCCCACACATGCCCGCCTGCAAGAGGGCTGATGATGTAGTTACTGTCGGCTAACGCACAGGGTCTACTTGTATGAAATTGATTCAATATGTTTGGAGGTGTAATTATGGCTCGTGGAATTACTGTATTTTAGTGGCATGAGTTTGGCCGCTATATTTACCCATTAAGATGCTGTGCAGCCAAAAACTGTTCTTCCCGCAGCATAGTAGTCGCAACATATTGGGCTATATGCCGATAATGAACTGTTCACTCAGTGGGAATGTAATGTAAACTTTACAATGTTTACGCGTTTAAAATTCGAAATGAAGAATTATCAAATTAAACTATGTTTGATATTTAGGAAATGTAAGCATACAAAATATACTCTAGTGTTGTATTCCTGATGATAAA
Source organism: Lampetra planeri (assembly GCF_965212315.1). NCBI lineage: Eukaryota > Metazoa > Chordata > Hyperoartia > Petromyzontiformes > Petromyzontidae > Lampetra > Lampetra planeri. The sequence continues at coordinate 8,093,890 of NC_136119.1, forward strand.
AAAAAGTATAACATCAAATTAGTAAAAATAATGAAATAATTCCTTTATTTTGCCCTTTTCTCGGTTTTTTCCTCTCTCTCGTTGTGTGTCCAGATGATGAGAGTGGTCTGGTATGTACAGTATTGTATCCATAACCCGAGTAAAATTCAAGGCATATGTGTAAAATAAATATTGTGTGGCATGTTTTGTATTGAGGAATTATAATGTTTGAATGTTATACTGCGCCAGTAAAATGGGTGCAGAGCTTGCGAATTCACAATAATCGGAACAGGGTTATTAAGGTAGCATATTTTAAAGTTGTTGTATTTCGGAAAAGTAATTGTGATTTTAAGTTACAGTGATTTTATTTTATATTTTCACATCTATTTGGCATTGCTTTTTTAACATAATCAGTGGAAAAATATTTACCATCAACAAAACGTTTGAAATACATCGATTATATTTCAATGATTTTGCACAAACAGAAGTTTTTACAAATATTTCAAACGAATTTGTCTTCGAAGATAAAAATGCACATTATACTTTTATTTTTGTAATTTGCAGCAAAATAAATTCCATCGATGGAATTTGCTGAAAAATCAATTCAAATTTGTTTTAAATCTCAGTTTAATTCCGTGAAATCTGGGACTAAACTATTTAATATCTCGTGACAAGCCTCTTGTTCACACACGTTGCATGTGTGAGGGTGGCCGTGAAGCGATCGTTTTGGCACTGCCGTTATGAACCCGAGTCACCAGTATTACATTCTTTGGCCACTTTTAAACATCGTTGGCGAGAGATATCTAATTCGGCCTTGTGGGCCCTCACTGGCCAGCGTGGTGAAGTTCAATCAAACACTCCCTACGACACGGAATAGGGAGGCCTCCATCCATCAGTGGATTGAGGGCTGTAAGTTATTTATTAACCAGCATATATACATATACTGTATAGTCCAGAGGTGTGGACTCGAGTCATGTGACTTGGACTCGAGTCAGACTCGAGTCATGAATTTGATGACTTGCGACTCGACTTGGACTTGCATAACAATGACTTTGTCCCACCTCTGCTGTATACTCTTTGGTTCTTTCGGTAAAGTCACGTAGGTATAAAATAAAATGAAATCACGACGTTTCGGGTGCAACACCCTTTTCTCTCTACCCCACACCCCCCTCTCTATCTCTCCTCCCTGGCTCCTCCCCCCTCTCTTACCTATATAGCCTCTTGTTACAGCAGCTTTTTTGCCCACTTCAGAAATTATTTCTTGCTGTGGTAGTCCCACCTGATGAAGGACGCTTGTGCTGCGCCCGAAACGTCGTGATTTAATTTATTTTATTTTATTCCTACGTGACTTTACCGAAAAAAAACAAAGAGTATGGATCCCTGCAGTCACGAAAACTTCAAATCTACATATACTGTATGTTTTCTGTTATGTAAGATACGTTTCTTGCAATGACTCAGCCTCATTAGTGTTGCGAAAAGCCGTTATATATCATGTTAAATGCTATACTTGTAATGTTCGCAAAAGTTTTCCTGCTCTTAGCACAGTTGTCCTACGTTGCCATAAATTCTGACTTGTGCGGCTGTTCTCTGCAGCTCATCAGAATGTTTGTTTTTTCTTGGACATAACCACTGAAGTTCTCCCTGCAAGGAACCGTGCCTTGGTGTTGTTTCTTTGGGTGGATTAGGGCTCCACGTAGATCATTAACAAAGTGTTCCAGTATGCAGTGAAAACCCAAAAGAGTTCCAGACAGAGCATATAAACGGAATGTAATGACAGCTGTATTTTGGATATAATGTATGTCGGGGTTTTTTTGTTGTTGCTTTGGATCCAACTGAAGTTGATGTCTCCGTACATTGTGGTTCGCAACCCCAGTGTATTGTGAATGAAAAGTATAGAAACTTACGTGGGTTACGCATATTAAATAGGTCACCAAAATCACCACTCCTGTAAATAAAGCGGCAATCTTAAAAAAACAAGCCTAACGTTGAATTGACGTCACCCGTTTATAATCCTATATTTTTATTTAAAAAAAACCTTTCATTGTCTCTCATGTTTGTACTCTGTTTATGCATGCACCTCCTTTGATGTTTTCTAAATGGCGTGTGCTTAGATGCCCTGCCATTTACCGACTCTGTTGTGTTGAAAAGATAAATACTTACATGCTAAGTTGCTCTACGTTCTTAAATTACACACGTAGCTACCAGCGAATTGTCCCGAGGAGAATGTCATGAATCTTTAAGCGGTTTGAGGCGCAGCTGCTTGTGATTAGAATGTCACGATAATTAAATGGATTTTCAAATTTAACTCGTCATGTGGTCATGCTGATAGCATTTTGTTGCTGTGCATGAACAAAAAAGATGTACACTTTTACAAAGTACAATGTTACGAATATGTTTATGAATATATGAATAGATGCATCGACACACAAAGGTGTGTGTGCATTTCATCGACACAAACTCTCAGTCTAATCCAGACCACCATGCAATTCACACATTTATGCACCGTTACGTCTACTTGTTTCCAGCCTGCATACGTGTTCCTGTTGTGATGGGGTTTCTCGTCATTTACAGAATTTGAGATATGTCAGTGCAACACGTTTCAAATTTGATTAAAACGATCGCGTACATATAGTGAAATGGTTAAGGCGCAGCCCTGCAATTTCTTCCTCACGCCACTGCTGACAGAAGGGCCTTCGCTAGAGCACGCTATAGCAAAGCCCAAAGGGTATTTGGCCTACTCTCCCACACTAGTTCTTACATGTGGCATGTTGCAGAAATAAGAAACTGATTTTGGAACAGCGACAGCATTTATACATTGATGTCGAGGTTCTTTAACCATTCAGTGGCGTTGGCCGTGAGCTGGAGAATGTATTCGGTGCCTCCATTAAAACGAGCGTGATGGGCAGCGGTTGACATTTCCATTGTTAGTTTTGCTCTGCAGGTGAGGGTGTCGGTCCATCCTTAGAGTTTAGCCACAAAGGGGGTGGTGTGGTAGGGTCTTTGTTGGTCATTTGTTTATCTCTCTACTCCGTTGGTCATCTGCCCACAGGGCGATACGTTGCAATGAACAAAATAAAGGTTTTTTATTTGTTAGATCGCGTAAATATGAATGTGTCATTAACCCACCACCACCCGACACAGCCAATTAGTGATGTTTGTCACGGAAACAGAACCTGCCAATTAGTTACCAATCTTTGGTTCTTTCGGTAAACTCACGTTACCGAAAGAACCAAAGAGTATGAATTCCTGCAGTCACGAAAGCTTCAAAGCAAGATTGAATTAGTTACTACTTCAGCACACACCGGTCTGTTGGGAGATTGAACCCACAACATTCACAAGTCGAGTGGGACGTGTCGCTGGGTGATTACGACCAGCCTCGTCGGGCAATTTTGCCAGAATTTGGCCGCGAAAGCCCCACGCGTTGCAACTTCATGGTAACATTCCCGGCGTTTTTTGAGCCACTGAACAAGATGAGCGCCGTTGATTTCAGAGTACGAGGGCACCACCGGTTCGGAGACCCGATGTTCCCCCCCCCCACCCTGTCATATTCCACGAATCGCTGTTTGTCCACGCTCGTCGATTGTGGTGGTGGTGTTGGCGGCGTGCAATTTGACAGCACGGGGAGAGAGAGCCACTCGAGCAACGCGTGTTTGAAGAGGCGGAGTGGAATCTTGCCGCGGTAGCGTTTCGGTAATGTAAAAGGTGGAGAGGGCAGGGCAATGTGCGAGTTGCTTGCATGTATGTTGAACTTCTTTCGCACCGTACGTAGCCAATCGTGCTAATCGGAGGTGTGGCGGCTGGTGGGGGGGTGTGGAGAAGGCCACCAAACTAAACACAATACGCAAGATTAAATTTCGATTTAAAGCTTTCGTGACTGCAGGGATTCATCTTCTTGGTTCTTTCGGTAAAGTCATCACGTAGAAGGGAAGTAATAAAATAATAAAAATAAAACATAATTATTTTAATTATGTTTTATGTATTATGTTTTATTTTTATTATTGTATTACTTCAATTCTACGTGACTTTACCGAAAGAACCAAAAAGAAGAAGAAGCAAGATTGTTGATTTTCAACACGCAGCAGTGGCCTTGCCGATGTTTTTGGGACGGACGTCAGCAGGCACGACGCGCGTGACCGATTGTGTCTCCGGACCGCTGTGGAGGTCTCGACGAAGAGGCACCAGGATGGTGCCTCCTCGTGGAAGAGCTTTGAACTGAAGCGACCTCGCAGTGGCTTTGCGGCGAGGCGCGGACAGCATCATTTCTCGATTTCAAGCTTTCGTGACTGCAGGGATTCATCTTCTTGGTTCTTTCGGTAAAGTCACGTAGAATGGAAATAATTAAATAAGAAACGTCGTGAGAATTATTTTATTATGTTTTAATTTTATTATTTTATTATTTCCATTCTACGTGACTTTACCGAAAGAACCAAGAAGAAGCATAATTTCTCTCTTTCTTTTTAAAACTCCAAACGCGTCCACGTGCCGGGGCGCTTGATCGCATTGCGAGGTATATGCGCGAGTGTCATTATCGTGTTCGCGTCAAATCCGCACCGCGAATTTTTTTTTAAAACCTTTCTTTCCCTTCTAAATTATAGCTCCGATTTAAATGGGACGAAGGGCTTGCATGGATGACAATGCACGAACAATTGTGATTTGACTAAACAAATGCTAAGGGTTGTAATGTAAACATATTCAAGACTACATTGAAGCCATTTAAAAATATATATAAACAACTGTGCATGTATATTATTGGTTCTTTCGGTAAAGTCACGTAGAAGGGAAATACTAAAATAATACCAATATTTTTTGTTTTATATTTGTTTTATTTTAGTATTTCCCTTCTACGTGACTTTACCGAAAGAACAAAGAATATGAATCCTTGCAGTCACGAAAGCTTTAAATGAAAACTGTGCATGTATTTCAGACAATTCAAATGCATGCCTCAGACATGAAAAGATATTCTATAATTAGGAAAAGTGCACCGGATTGCAAGCCGTGTACATGCACGCCATACTTTCAAACGGACCAAGAAACCCTCCCGTTTGGATTCAACAGTGATTAAGAGTAATTTGGGTGGCTCTGAGTGGTCGCATATTATTGTTACACACATGCCCCAGGTCTGGATCTCATTTCCGCATTTGCTATCGCTTTCGTGCGCACAAAAAGAGGGCACATGGCTTGGAATCAAACACGGTCTGTGGGCTGAACCCTCATTTTGTATCCAGTCCAGTATTCAGCAGACAGTGGCTGTGGGCATTATTTCTTCACTGATGGGGTAAAACTTATTATAGCAAAAGCAAATAATGACATAAGCATTTACAGAATGTGTATTTCATTAAATAAACGCATTTTTTTTTTTAATAAATAGTGCAATTGTAAGATTTTCTAGTAATGGAAATAATAGGCAATGCTTTTTTCTGACTTCTCAAGAATGCGAAATACATGACTGACTGCAGCACAAAATAGCAGATTACAATATGACGTTTCAGCCGCAATATTTTCCCTTGTGTGTTCTTTGGTGATGTATTTCCCCCCACTAATATTTTCTCAACGAGAAAACACAAGTGTCATTAATCTCTTTATTAAATCATGAATAATCTACGTCTGTTTTGGCACGGTTGGCTACGTACGGTGCAAAAGAACTTCAACATACCTACATAATCATGCGTGCACATGTATACAGCATCTTCCACTGTTTGGTTTGCCAGGATAATGAACCGCAATTATTAGGATCGTGGTACGAGGTTAAAAGGTCGTTAAATTGCTTTAGATTGTGCCTCAAATTATACACTTCCATGATTCACGGGTGATTCGCTGTAAGTAATCGCGTTTGCTGACCGCGCCTTCCCCCGCTGGTCGACCTGATAAACGCGTGCACTTTTCCATCTGGGTCCGGCCCTGGCCACTTGGTCCATGGGAATTTTTGTTGTTGTTCAAATAAAAAAAAAGCCACCGAATTCCAATCGCGAGCCATCATCGACCAGAGCAAAGCAAAAAAACAAGAAGACGGGTATCAATCTGCGTTCTCTTCGGCGAGCTGTACATCACAGCGGTTGGGGACACCAGTGGGCGGGCTTGACGCTATAGGATTAGAAGGTGTTTACAGGATCTTATAAAACCCGAGCCAAAGCTCCCAGTGAAAGAAATGTAACTGGCCTGACCAAGCTGCAGTTCTGAAATGCAATTGAAGAGCCCCGGGGGACACCGTGGCGTGCGTATAAAAGTGTGGGATTTGCAGTGGGAAGACCAAAGTGGTGAGCACGATCCGACAGAGGGCTACTTGAATTCCGCTGCGGAGCCTGCATGAGACTTCTTCCATTCAGACAGCTGGTCAACCACAACGATAAGCGCGCAACTGTGACAGCTCGCTCTTGTTGGGTGAGTTAACGGAAAGATGTATTTTTGTTTTATTTTGTCTATTCTGCTTTGTTAATATTTAAAGTTGATCCATAACACGGATGTTTATATGATCTACATTAAGATTTTTTGAAAACAAAAACAATCTATTGAAGTCTACTTTAACTTCGGAAGATCTTGAATGACGTGTAATTTTAGATAATAATATAGTTAAATTTCGATTTAAAGCTTTCGTGACTGCAGCGATTCATCTTCTTGGTTATTTCGGTAAAGTCACGTAGAAGGAAAATAATAAAACAATAATAAAGTGAGAATTGTATTTTATTATGTTTTATTTTTATTATTTTATTATTTCCCTTCTACGTGACTTTACCGAAAGAACCAATAAGAATAATATAGTAATATATAATAAATTTCGATTTAAAGCTTTCGTGACTGCAGGGATTCATCTTCTTGGTTCTTTCGGTAAAGTCACGTAGAAGGGAAGTAATAACATAATAAAAATAAAACATAATAAAACAATTCTCACGACAATTCTCACGACGTTTCGGCGAAGAATGAGAACATTATCAAGCTAGGAGCTTATATAGGCTCCTAGCTTGATAATGTTCTCATTCTTCGCCTGAGGACGGCTGCTTGCGTTGTGGCCGAAACGTCGTGAGAATTGTTTTATTATGTTTTATTTTTATTATTTTATTACTTCCCTTCTACGTGACTTTACCGAAAGAACCAAGAAGATAATATATAATACTTAATTAACCCTATTTCTTAATGATAGATTGTTTAAGGAGTACTATCAGTTATTTTGTACGTAAAATAACATTACATGAAAGTTTAATGTTTTATTCCATATTATTTGTTAAAAAATTAATGTAATTTGTATTATAATTAAATTAGGTGAAACCAAAAGTACGTGAATGATCCATGTTAAAAAGTCACCTTGTATAAAGTAAAACATTTTAAAGCAATTTAGAACAAATATTTTAACGTTTTAGAATGTTGCTTACTTACATTATACAAATTTCGATACATATAGTAGTTGCATCCTACAAGTGGTTACTGTATGTGTTTTTCGCTTATAAATGTGCAACTTCAGAGATCTTTTGCGGTCCGAAATGTGCTTCTTGTACTTGAACAGAGCTGTAAAATTTGATGCAAGCTTTGAGCAGCATCTGGCTTCGTGGGCGCACACATGTCATTGATATCGTACGAAAAAAACGAACTCTCTTTCAATGCTTTCAGTGTGCTTACAAATCTGTGCATGCGATACAAATGAAGCGAGGGATACTTTGGGTTAATATTAAATCGAGGTATTCCGCGGGGTGAAGCGGCGGCACGAATGGTTAGCGTAGTGCTCCGTGAACCTGGCAACCTGAGTTCGATTCCCGGCTACAAATGACGTCAGTGTCAGGTGGCATCTGAACCACTCCTGGGTCCTCACTTCACCAAACTGGCACTGACTAGCATGGTTAAGTATGGTCAAATAACATCTGTGAATGACATGGAGTGTCTTCAGCCATCAGTAGATTGACATTACGCATAATATTAACAAAATATACCTTGTTGTAAAAAACAGTGTAATGGCATATAGCCAAATCACCCAATAATGTCTTTACAGATTATACCATGGGAGTGTGTCTTAGTGTTTCACGAATGGATCAACAAATTTCAGACTACAGTCGAACGGGTCCAGCCAAATGCAGCTCTCTCAATGCTGCAACATACCCCTTACTTTTGTGTATGTGCAGGTGGCCAATACAGCTGGGGTGTTACATTCTGCATGAGAGATTGGAAGACATCGGGGTCCACAACGTTGCAACAGGACCTACAAGCATGGGGGTGGTCGGGGCGCTGCTGCTGTCCTGCGCATGCCTCTTGGCCACCGTACTAGGTGGGGAAAGGACGCCACATGGTCAATTATTCCAACGCGGATTTTATTGCGTCATTAACTAAACGCGATTCGCATATTTTCATGATTTTTATTAACGTGTTTACTACGTTTCACTCCGGTTTTCTAACAGGTGTTGTATCTGCTTGTGTATACAATATGTTTGGATGCAATTGCATGCACGTTGTGTAACGGTGCGTGTTGATAAATATGGTCATTGTGCTTTCAGGATCTCGGATGAGTGGTCCCAAGGCTTCTCAGAACCAGGCCATGTTAGTGCAGAGCAAGAACTATCCGAACATGCTGGGGAACCATGGTATGTCCCGGGACCTGATCCCAAGCACTCACGTACAGGCACGATTGTCTCGGGTTGCCACCTTCGAGGTAGAAAACAACCGAACATATCATGAAAAGAAGAATATCTAAAAACAACCGAACATATCATGAAAAGAAGAATATCTAACTATACCTTAAGAGGAGATAAATATATGCCTACATGTAAATGCATGGTCCCGAGTGGTTTATCATTACGCAATTGATAAAAAAAAAAACGTGACTTATAATGTCCCGGGAAGACTTACAGATTTCCCAGTAGAGCTGCCTCAAAAAAATGTAGGATGATCCTGAGACGACCTGGACAGGGTGGCAAGCATACTCGTGCCCCATCAACGCATCATTTGGCAATGGCGAAATTGCTGCGGTGCGCTTGTGTCCCTGTGCAGGCTACAGCGAGTGGACCTCGTGGTTTAACATTGACCACCCGGGTGGGAGCGGCGATCACGAGCGGCTGGAGGCAATCCGGTTCTACTACCGTGCGCGCGTCTGCTCATCTCCACTGGCTATCGAGGCGCGCACCACGGCGTGGGTGCCGGCTGCCAGCACGGGCGAGAGGGTGCACATGAGTCCCCATGAGGGCTTCTGGTGTCTCAACCACGAGCAGCCCGGCCAAGCGAATTGCTCCAATTACCACGTGCGCTTCCGCTGCCCAATCGGTATGGCGCTTCATCACCACCACCACCGCCACCATTATCAACATCATGAACATTAGCGCCACTGTTACATCGGTACCATCATGTTCATTAACAGAGTCGATAGTCACGGTTGGGGCCCAGGGCTGTTGTAGTTTTGGGGGCCCCTCTTTTAATCTTAAACTCCTTCCTTTTACTGTTGGTCCACCAACCATGCCTGATAATGCTCAACGCTCAATTCTGGTTTTTAAATGTGATATGTACAAATTGTAAAGCTAATTAAAAGTAAAAACGAAACTGTGTTAATTTTGGCACATAATTGGCTGTAATCCACCTAGTGCTGCTATGGCTTTCATCACCAAATTACCTCCATAATACAGTTTTTTTGGGTTAGATCACGTAAATATATAAATGTACCGTTAAACCCGCCACCACCCAACACAGCCAATTAGTAAGGTTTCTCACGTAAACAGAACATGCCAATTTGTTACTTGTACCGCACACCGGTGTGTTGGAGAGCGAATCCACAACATTTACAATCTGAGTATGACGTTTCACTAGTTATTACAACTAGCTTCATCAGGCGACAGGCAGATTTGTGTCGGGTGGTGGCGGGTTTAAGGACACATTTTTATATATATACGCGATATAACCCAAAAAACTGTATTATGGATGATATTGGTCGCGAAAGCCGACGTGTTAAACCAAATTACCTATTGGATTTATCACGATGCCACAATCACTGTGTTCCAACCATGATGAAGCTCTATAAATATATTATTGTGGAAACCCTCGAAGTTAGGGCTGCAGCCCTTAAAGTCGCTGCAAAAAGCCAGCCAATGATCACGCAGCGGCGTCACCCTTGAGTGTGCAGGCCATGGACCAGGGCCCATGGGCCCTTTAGCCAGAGGGGCCCAAGCACCGGGCCACGATGAGTGGGTTGCAAATTCGAGATGCGGCCCCATTTACTTCCAAGCACCATTGAACAGTTTGAACAGTTTATTTAGAATTGCCCTGTGAGCTAAGAAGCTCTTGAATCGGGTGCCAACCAAGCTAACGTGACGCAGAGCGAAAACGCCACGTTCCATCTGGTTTATGCCCTGCTCATAATGCACCTCCGATTTCTCACACGTCCGATTATCACGCTTGGCTACGTATGGTGCGAAAGAAGTTCAACATGTATGCATACATATGTAATGACATGGTGACACCTGCTGGCCGGGAATAGGAAGCACGGGTACGGGCATGGTTAAAGTAACCAATCAGAGAAAGAGGTGTATCTGGGGCAAAGGTAACAGGTGGGGTTAGCCGAGATACTCCGGGAACCTGCTCAATGGTTCCACGAGAGGGTGTGGTCGGAGGCAGGGCCTAGCCACGCCTGGGGGATATAAGCGGGAGTGGACCCGGGGCTCGGGGTTTGTGTGTGGATTCTTGGGTCCTGGCTGCGTCGCTGCTCGCCGACATCTCTCTCCGTCGTCCGGCCACATGGAAGATCTCCTGCGGGGTTTCTATCGCCATCATCGTCACGTCGCCAGCCAGCGGCATAGCCGAGTGAGTGCGGTGGGACCACGCTGAGTGATCGGCCGTGTGTGTAGCCAGTAGAGACGTTAATATCTAAAGTGTTGTACTCAGAGTGAGAAGAATAAGTGTTGGCCTGTGTTGTGCCCAGTGTGATAAATAAAAGAAGAAGTACCCTCTACGCGACGTGTCGCGGAAGTCGCTCATTACACATACATGCATCTAGGGCAGGCGCACGCTCGTGTCATTGATGCAGACAATGTCCTTCCTTGACCGTACCGCCACACTCCAGTGGACAAGAAGTGGTCCGACTGGGGCTCCTGGAGCTCGTGCAGTACGAGCTGCGGTCGGGCCGGCTACCAGACGCGCAACCGGCTCTGCGTCTCTACGGGAGCCATCGTTCCACAGAGGACGCAGTGCGAGGGCAAAGGGGTGCAGGGTCGCCTGTGCTCCAAGCCGTGCCCAGGTGCGTGCCGCGCGATCGACGGCGGGTGCTCGCGCTAAGTTGGCTCTGACGTTGCGGAACAATCTTGAGGTTCCAATTTGGTCATATGCTTCCCTGTACGACTTTAAGAGTTTGACGGTAAAAAAAAAAACATGTGCGGTTGAAATATTTCTGAGATGTGTCCCTTTTCTGGGCAGGGGGCAGGATAATTGACCGGAATGCGAAGTGTAAATTGTTGTTGTTGTTACTCGACAAATATGATTCGCATGGCTGGGAAGGCTTTCCCTGGCTTGTGAACGCAGTTGATTTGCTATGCACCGGCAATGGCTCCTGGTTCCCTGAGAATAATCTAACATGAGGTGTGCTGTTGATTTGCAGCCGTTCACGGAAATTGGACAACCTGGACCAAGTGGTCGGTGTGCGGCGTGACGTGCGGGAATGGACAACAGCTGCGTCAGCGATGGTGCTCCAACCCCGCACCCAAGTACGGGGGGCTGGACTGCACGGGGGCCGCCCTGCAAAGCCGCTTGTGTGCCAAACCTACCTGTCCAGGTAATGTGCTACGGCTTGCTCACAAAGTGCCAGACTCTATTAGGAGAACAGAAGAAAGTTTTGCTGGCTGGCTGGCTGGTGATGTCACCGCGCATATTTGGACGATGACGCTGCCCGCATCTCAGAGCGTTGAGCCGGGTTCGAGTTTGCAGACCGTCACGCCTACCCCACACCACCCACCCACCCTCTACGCGGCCATGCGTCTCATTCACATGCACGGGCAGTACGTACTCGTTTTGTAAACGAGAGGTAGAGATTGCTCGCTCATGCCACTGCTGGCGGATGGGCCTCCACTGAAGGGTATTTTGGTCGACTGCCACACTGGCCAGGACGTCTTGGAAGAGGTGGGAGTGTCCACACTTTACCCCACCACACGCCACCTGCTGATCTACTCACTGTGGTTGTGATCATTTATGCTGTCTGGTGGACAGAGGTGGGGGGGAGGGGCGGGTGAAAAAAACAACATACAAAGTTGTTTCAAGTGCCTTGCCAGGAACTTGAACTGGAAACCTCTGAATTGTCCGGTGCGATGACCATTACACAGCATCTCTCCAACCTGTTGTCTTGACTTATATTCAGTGCTTTGTATTGTCCTATATTGATGCGATGATGAATGAAGCTGTGCAAATGAAATTGATGTTTAAGGCGGTTGTTTGTTTTTGCTGTACTTATTCAAAACCTGCCTCAGAAACGGTCACAAGGAGAATGGTGTCTGCTTACAAGCCACCAGCACCCCTGCCAACTCCAGCGAATAAGCCGGGTAAATAAAGTAAATACCTAAATAAACTATCTAAATGAAACACGTATTTATAAGTTAAATATCAAAACAAATTCAAAACATTCATTCGTGAATGTTTGAGCAATACATTGTCTCATTTAAAATGTTGCTGACGCTTTTATTTTCAATACTTTTTTTAACATTTTCAAATTTAGATTGAAAGTGTGAATGTATTAGTACTGTCTGCCTGTCTGTATCTCTTGCCTATCTGTCTCTTAGGGCGGGTACAATAACATTTTAAAAGGTGATGCAATATGAACACAAATTTAGTGTAAAGTTTTGTTATATTTGCAAACTCTTTCCAAAAATGGCAAGATTGATCGAAGGGTTCCCCAAAACGTGGAGCGTGTACATCATCACCAGTAGAGCCACAATTCAAGCTATGATTTGTCATCGCAGCCTACGGAAAATAACTCTAATAGAGCAGATCAAATATCAACGAGATTGTATTGTTAAGTTGGTTTGCTTTTAGGGACGGACCGTATACCTCCGATTAGTACGGTTAGCTACATACTACGTGTATTTTTGACATTTGACTCCTGAACCATTTTGCCGTACGCAAGAATAGAATAAACGCAAGAATAGAATGTGCAGTCACCTTTTTAGTATTACTGTATGTTGAATGTCTTTCGCACCGTACGTGGCCAACTGTGCTCATCAGAGGTGTTGGGGAAGGACAACAAACCAAACACAAAAAGCGGTTCTAAAGAAATGAATTTTCAATATAGATGAATTAAAAGTGCATAGCTTCAGTGGATTCCTAATATTGGAAGGAAGAGCGTTCTAGACGGCCGCAGACGCACATCTGAGAGCGCCGTGACCATCTTTGTTTGATGGTTAGCCGAAAGCTACTGCCAGGATGATCAGAGTTTGCGTGATGGTTTACCTTTAAAATTATAAACAATTTTTTTTTATTTTACTGGGTATTGCCCACTGAGCTATATACACAAATGATAGCTCAACAAAGTGGCTTATCATGTGGAAATTTCTAGCAGCCAAATACACTAAACACATTTTACTAAATGTGGAGAGAAAACCCAAAAGACCCGGAGAAAAATCCACGCGACCACGGGGAGCGAGAGAGAGAGAACACGCAAACTCAAAATATACAGCATGCCTTAGGGTAGGGATCGCACCCACGACCTCCTGCATACCAGGCGAGGGAGTTAACATCTCGCCACCACGGCACCCTTTGCACGCTCTTCTCTCCATGCTGTCGCAGCGTGCAGTCTGGCCTGCACCGTGGGGCACGTGAACGCGGCGTGCGACGCGTGCGTGTGCGACGGTCACCTCCTGGACGGCGCCGTGTTCGGCGCAGCCCGCACCCCGCTCGCCGGGGCTCGGGTCACGCTGCTGGAGGGGCCCTCTCAGAAGTGGCTCGCCGTGTCGGATGCCCACGGATCTTTCCGCGTGCCGGATTTGTGCCCGAGCCGAGGGGCACGCCTGGCGATCGAGCACGACAAGCACGTGCCGACGACGGCGCCAATCCTCTGGGCCAAGGGGCCGTTGACCGTCTTCAGCGTGCAGCTGAAGCGCGCGGGTGAGCTTGCGCGAACCTTTGCGAGTTTGTGACGCCAGTCAACAGCGTGACCTAGGCCAAAGTCGGCAAGGGCACAACGTTAAACGAGCTTTGAGCGAACGTTAAACGCGAAACAGAACAAAGAACAACATGGCCTGCTTTTGTTTTTCGTATGTTCTGTTCTCATTCTCACCCCTTTTGTAGATAAGGAAAAGCTGTCGTGGGTATTCTCCAAATTAGCATATTTTTTTATAAACACCACCACTGTTATATGTTACACCAAAAGTTTTTGACTTAACTATAATAATTTAAAATGGGGTCCTGAGCATTCAGTAGGGAGTCCTCAGTCCCCTCCATCCGCCCCTGCCACTACGGGACAAAAAAATGACAATTTCTCCATTCCCAACAATGACGACAATAACCAAGTTGATGTATTTTAGCCATTTCGTAAAGATGTGCATCGGGGTTTGTGTGTTAGCTTCTACTCATACAACATTGGCTAAACACTGACAAACATAGTGTCAAAGGAGTTAGAATGACTGCAGGATTATCATTAACATCCAGGATGAATTCACTGCAAGGTGAAGGCGACCCCCATGTTGTCGCCATCCTTCGTAGTCTTGACACGTCATAATCCAACTGACTTCTACACATGACCTAATCTCATCTTCGTGGTGATCATACTTCTGGGCATGTCACCTCTACCAGATACTATTCTGTTATCAGTCTTGTCCATCAGCCATCACCCTTTGCTATCTTTTTGCCAAAGCCCACTTCACTTGTCTTAACTGTCAATGATGATGTCTCTCATTTAATTTGCAAGTTTCGAAATCGTTTCCTGGTATATCAACCAGCCCGCGTTCACCAGTCTGGCGAAGTATGGCCATAAAACCACACATCATGGACATTGATTCTTAACCACATTTCCCAATCCCCAGAAACAAGGCCCCGTGGTCGGATTCGATAGGTGAAGGAGCAAGGGGTGCTAAGAATAACTGTGTGTGGAAGACAACCAGTAATGCTGGGTTGAATTATCTTAGACCTCTGTAGACTATATGTTGAATGTGAAAGCGTGTAGGTAATCATAAGAACAAAGCTATTTGTTATCCTGGTATAGAACCTTTAAGTCACTCTGGATTTGATCAGGTAAGGGAATGGAATAATATGTACTATATTAGGAATGTTTATCAAGAGAGGGAAAAGACATATCGAAATAAAAACATTATATAAAATGCCATTCTATGAACTGCAATTTCAACTACATATGACACAGAGCCCTACATTGCATTATTCACGGCATAAGTTGTGCATTTGCTCTCCGACAGTGGTATCCTTACACACATTATATCAGTGCGTATTTTAATGAGGTTTGTTTGCTCTGCCAGAAAAACCACACGTCACCAAACACCCAGAGGGCAGAATGCGCTACGAAGGACAAGGCGTGAGTTTGTGCTGTAAAGCGGAGGGAACGCCAACTCCAGAAAAATACTCGTGGTAAGCAACGTTACTTCGTGCACACATAACACATGCAGTGAAATCGTGACCTCATGAAAGTCTACAATGTCGATCGAAGGAGTACAAATAAGAGGAAGAATACAAAAAATGGAGGTCCGGCCCATACTTCCAATTTCTGAAATGCGCCCTAATCCACCAACCTCAATCGCTTTTTCTGCGCACTCGTGATAACGTAGGTTATATGAGTTGCGCGTTTATAAATGTACTTATTTACAGTACTCTTAGTTTTTTCGGTAAAGTCACGTAGGTAAAAAATTAAAATTAATAAAAATAAAATAATAGAATAATAATCTATTAATTGATTTTTATTCATTTTTATTTCAAATTTTTACCTACGTGACTTTACCGAAAAAACTAAGAGTATGAATCCTTGCAGTCACGAAAGCTTCAAATCTAGAATTATTTACAGTAGTTTTACGACCACGGAAGACTACTTAAGAGATTGGTGCCGGAAAGATGTGCACTGCTTGAGAATAATGGCGCAAAACAGAGGAAAGTGGAAACTAATTACGAAATGTGCGGTGGACACCTACGGTCTATCTGCCCATGGATCGTGATGATGATTTAAAGTATATTTAATTGCATATTCTGTTAATAATTTTTGTTTATGTATTTGGTGCCAACGCCATCAACATTTTTCAAAACTTGAGCCACCGGTATTAAATTAAAAGTGGCAATATAATTAAGCCAATGGCCACCGACAATTTGCAAACAACATTCCAATCTCAAAACCCAATTCATGTTTGTACTTAACCCACACTAAACGAAAAACAACTGGCCATGTCTTCGTGTACATACCAGGTGTACATTACTTATTGTAGGGAAAGCCAAGGAGAGAGCGTGGTTCTTGGAACAATTCACAACATGCCAAGCTGTGCTCGTACTTACAATAGGCTGCAGGCGCTGGAACATGGTAATGGAAACATTGTTGCATGATGCGTGATATCACTGCTGGAAAAAAGCCACATCACTATGTAACAATGTGCTACTTTTGCTGGATAGCGGTGCATGTGGCCGCGTGGTGTGTCTATGCCAGGGTGCCTCCCTCTTTACTCACCATCGTGTCCGAGACGTGAAACACTTCTCTGGGCTGTCATCTTGAAAGTGTGCTTCTCATTTGTAATCTTGCCCCAAGGTATCACAATGACACTCTGCTAGACCAGGAGGTGTATAAACATGGCAACCTCGTGCTGAAAAATCTAAAGCCGTCGCAAGCAGGAGAATACTACTGCAAGGCAACAAACATTGCTGGCTCCATGAAATCTTCACCAGCTACCCTATATGTCGTGGGTAAGGACTGCATACTATGTTATCTAGTTTCAATACATTCATTGCAGTGATTTAAAGGTTATTTTGGGCTCAATGTATGGTTTACTTTGTGCAGTACATTTCCAATTTATTTCAGAGAGTACAATCCAATAAAGGTTTTTATTTTATTTTTACACAGTAACTGCACCTTTGTGTCCACATATTCAATTGCTTTAAGATGTCCCTTTATTAATGTGTCCTACTGTATGTTTTCATTACAGAAAAAGGTAATGCCCCATGTGACCCAAAGCCTGAGACAAACTTGATAAGGCTTCCACACGACTGCTTCCAGAACCACACGAACTCGTTTTTCATCGACGTGGGGAATTGTCCCAAGAAGGTGTGCGTCAAGGAACTCGACTTTGACCTGCGCTGCAAGGACAGTGTCAGCCACTGCTGCGGCATCACCAGGATGGAGAAGCGGGACATCCAGTGCAATGGCTACACGCTGCCCACCATGGTGGCGGCCGAGTGCGGCTGTAAGAAGTGCACGCAGACCAAGATGATTGTGCGCGGGAGGGTCGTGGCTGACGACAACGGGGAGCCGATGAGGTTCGGCCAGATGTTCATCGGCAACATTGCCATCGGGTTCACCGGCTACAAAGGCGACTTCAACCTGCAGGTGCCTCCGGGCACGGAGAGGCTCGTGGTGACCTTTGTGGACAGGTTTGGGAAGTTTGTGAACAGCACCAAGATCCTGCTCTTCAACCACAAGGGAGGAACGGTCTTCCACAACATCAAGTTGCAGAGAAAGAAGCCCGCCATTCCCATCGCTTCCACTGTCACCAACACGATTAGCCTGGGTGAGATGGAGGGGGAAGATCCAATTGGGCAAATAGAAATTCCGCCCAACTCATTCTACAAGTTGAATGGGGAGCTGTACAACGGCACTGTGCAGGCCAGCGTCACTTTCCTGGATCCGCGAAACATCACGACAATGTCGTCTGCTTCGAGCGACTTGAACTTTGTAAATGACAATGGCGATATGTTTCCCTTGCGTACGTATGGCATGTTTTCTGTTGACTTTATGGCGGAAAATTTGCAGGAACCTCTGAACGTCGGACAGGTTAAGGTTTTCCTCGACTCGGCACAAGTTAAAATGCCACAGCATCTAAAATCAATGAAACTGTGGTCTTTAAATCCAGAGACCGGAATCTGGGATGAAGAAAGCAACTTCCTGTATGAAAAATCCAAAAGGCGAAAGAGGGAAGAGCGCACATTTCTCATAGGAAACGTGGAAATTAGAGAACGCCGGTTGTTTAACCTTGATGTACCGGAAAATCGCAGGTGTTACGTTAAGGTGCGTGCTTACAGAAGTGACAGATTCTTTCAGAGTGAGCAGCTTGAGGGTGTAGTGGTCAGCCTGATTAATATGGAGCCGCAGGAAGGGTTTTCCGCAAACCCACGCGCGTGGGGAAGATTTGACAGTGTCATCACGGGTAAAAACGGAGCTTGTTTGCCAGCCTTCTGTGATGAGCTGGTCCCAGATGCTTACACTGCCTACGTGACAGCCAACATTGGGGGAGAAGAACTGGAGGCAGCTCCGTCCAGCCCCAAACTTAATCCCAATGTTATTGGCACGGCTCAGCCATACCTAGGAAAGCTTGAGTACCGACGTACTGACCACGATGACGAAAGGTTCAAGAAGACTGCTTTCAAGATTAATTTAGCAAAACCAAATGCGAACTCCCCAGCAGAAACTGATGGGCCAATCTATCCTTTTAAAAACATCAAACAGTGTGAAGATGCCCCTTACAATGCTAATCATTTCAGATTTTATAGGGTGGAAGATGACAAGTATGAGTTTAATACCGTTGCATTCAACGAAAACGACTTGACAACCTGGAACGAAGATTACCTGTCCTGGTGGCCAAAACCAATGGAATTTCGTGCCTGCTTCATCAAACTGAAAATCAAGAGCTCCGCATCCGTGATGATACGTTCCCGAAACCTTGGGGGCACTCACGTGGAGACAATCGACAAACTCTACGGCATTCGCGACATCCGCAGCGTCCACACCAACCTCAAGGAGAACGTGTCTTCGGCATGCATGGAGTTCAAGTGCAGCGGCATGCTCTTTGATGAGAACCTCATTGATCGCACGCTGGTGGAGATTTCGACGCAAGGCGACTGCCGCCGGGAGAACATAAACGGCATGCTCCAGGAGTACCTGATCAACCACCCACCGCACATAGTCAACAACGAGACGCACGGCTTCAAAATGTACGCGCCTCTGGATCCGTTGGGACACAACTACGGCATTTACACGGTCTCGGATCAGGACCCCAAAACCGCCAAAGAAATCGCCCTCGGCCGATGCTACGAGGGCTCGTCGGACAGCACGTCCCGCGTCATGAAGCCCGACGTGGGAGTGGCGGTGACCTTCGCGTGCCGCGAGAGCAACGTGACGCGACAGAGCCTCTTCCAGCGCCTGCAGACGTCGCCGGCCGAAACCCTCGCCGAGATGGGGCGCGAGATGCGCGGCGGCCTCCCCGGGAGAACCCGGTTGGTGTCCAGCCGAGGTCAGGTCCGCAGTGGCCGGAGGCAGCAGCCGCAACAGGCCAGGGCCCGGCTCGTGAGCACGCGGAGATTCCTGCAGAGAAATCGGTCCGCTCAGTGATCGGAAGGGCATGGTGAACTCTACGACTGAAAGATTGACATGTGGAAAGGGAAAAATAAAGCACCGCCCCCCCCCCCCCCCCATCTTTTTAAACTAAGCCGTCTTGCATTGCACGGGTGGGAAATGTATGGATGGTTTACAGAGATTGGAAGTTATTGACATACGAAGGAAAGATTTTTGGGTTGTTGACGGTCTTACAAATGCATTGAATGTAAAGGCATTTTTGTTTGGAAAGCCGCATGTGCATTTGATTAGCATGAAACTATTAGTGACTATATGAATGAGCATTTTTAAAAAAGTGGCTAAAACATTACAATGTGTGAGAAACATAACATTTTTAATCGAAACTAATTGATTTTGCCAGTGTACAAATAACAATGTGCACATATCGACAAAGCACTATATGATTACACTACTTTCTTTACATGGTCATGTTTAAAATAATTAAATAAATACAACATTTCACATTTCTGCTAACGTATGCTTAAATAACATGAAGAAACTGCAATTTGTTTGGCAGCTTATATTTAAAATTTGCCCGCTAATGCAATATCATTCAAAACATTTAAATGTACAATACTTAAACTGAGAAACCAACTACATGTGTAAGTATACATGAATTGATGTGCACATAACAATCACCATGGTAAAGAGTGCGCAGACCATTGGAGTTATCATTCACTCCAAACTGTCTTTCTCTTGCCACGTTTCTCAACCTTATTGCTCCATCTGCGCAACATCTTCGGTGTCTGCCATTTCGACATCTGCCAATTTCTCATACCAGCTAATGCCCGGACGCTGCTGAGAACCCTCATCCATGCCATCAAATCCAAACTCGACTATTGCAACTCTCTCCTCTTTGGCCTCCACATATCCCCCATCACTAAACCCTAGACGATTCAAAATGCCACTGCCAGACTTCTCAACCGCACCCATGAACAAGACCACGGTAATACAAGCTGCCGTGGGCCCCATTTTCCACCTTCAATATCGTCCATGGATTCACTCTTGGCTCCCTCTGCTTTCTCATTGCGCTCTATCCTCCACCATGCACTTTCTATCTCTAAGTTTTCTCTGCTAAATTCCTTCAGTCAAACTTCGCTCATTGTAAAGTTGCGCAATTTCCTCTGCTGGCTTTTTCGTCTGGGGCTTCCTATCCTAAACTATCAACTGCCTGCTTCTGTTCAATTCCAGCCTCAAGACATTTATTTATTTTCCTCTATGACCAACTGCACTCTCTTCATAAAATTAACACGCTCACTGCTTTTGTACAGTGTCTTAATATGCGGTTGCATTTAGACACTATAAAAATCCAAAGTGTATTGCGGTATTATTTTAGTTTGATATTGAATGATACTGAACTTTTTCAATAATGATAAATATAAAAAATGTCAGGTAATTAGCACTAATATGAACTGTTCAGAAATATATGACTATATATTATTGGTACATTAACATTTTAAATGCATTTATAGGAACATCGTATGAAGAAAAAATCAAGATAATGTTTAGCTTTGGTACATAACGTTTATAGACTTCAATGAAAAGTTCAATTTTACAACACAGACTGTACTTTCAAATTGCATGTCTGAATTCAGTTTACTGACATGAACTAAATGGGTGCTTGTTTTCAAAATTAACTTATTTCCACTTAGTATTGTTTTTTAGATACTAGAGATTAATGATGCACCTAAAATGATGTGCATTAATTAATTTAACCTGAATCGGCTGATGGAGTGTGTATTATCATTTGAACAATGTTACGTTTTTAAAAAGTGGAGAAACTTCTACATACTTGGAGTCTGAAGGTTAATAAAAAAAATATTTACTGATGTTGTTTTATTTTTTTAGATTAGCTGTTTTATGTACATTTTTCTTTTGGTGGTTTATGCAAAAAATAAGCACTTTCTATAAAAGCCCATGCTTGAAAATTCAAAAGAACGCAGTTTACAATGGAAACTTCTACAAAAATAAATACTAAATAGACTAACTGCTTGATAAATGAAGACCAGCTATTGTTGTGTATCTGCTGTGGTATCTTAAAATATTACTATTCACAATATACTGGACTATTTCTAGACATTTAAATAGGGTTAAACTGGCCATTATAGGTGGCCATTTAACACCAATGTCCGGCGTGTGTAATATTTTTTCTATTACTGCAATGCCATAAACATTTGGTTGCTGTGATGATAGTGTATTGTAAATTCAATGATTTGCAATCTAAAAAACAAATTGCACGTTTTTTGGTCCCTTTATTAATGTGTGCTTTAGGCAGGACACATCCCCAGAAACGATTCAAAATGAGCACAATAATTAAAGCTGGATTCCTAGTAAGCCTAATTTTTTGTAACCATGACAATATTGAAATCAAATGTATTTCGTAATACATCAGACTGTTAACACGATCCTAATGTTGGTATGAATACACTGCATATATGCTTAAACCGTCAAATTATTTGATTTGTAATCTTGAATGAGATTTTCCGGGCATTTCAGTTCAGGGCCATCGTATCTTTGAAGGTGCCGGCAGTTATAAAACATATTTAGTATTCTCTCATTGCATAGCTCGAAAAGTATTTTGTGTACTGTGTTTAACATCGCAAACAATGTGTGCAGTAATGAATATTGCATTAGTGTAATGAGTTGATTTGGAAAATGTTGATACTCTACAGCACATGCAATGTAAAACAAAATCATAGGCATGCAATGGAGACTCAAAGCTGTGTACATAAATATATGTACATAAAACTGTATTTACTTTAGTGTACATACATTAATGCTGCATGATTTGACAGTCACGTACTAGGTGTGGCCATTTAAATTCAAACATGTGGAATTATTTTTTTTGCAGATGACGTTCACTCCATTTGCCACAAACAAAACATGGTGAAATGTGGATTGATACGATTTTTAACCCATATGAAATACAGCAGTTTCATCACGAACAACTAAGTGATTCACTAGGTCTGAGCTATGTTTGATTAATATGTATAAAGGCTCAGTGTGGCCAAGGCAACTGTCATCTTGTGAATTATTTTTTCATTTATTTTCATCAACTACTTGAAAAATATAGAACATAAAAATTACATAATAGCAATGCAAACGTTTTCAAACAACTTTATTTTAATATTGTAAGCTTTGTATTAGAGAAACGTTATTAAAATAAAGACAATATATTAATATTCCAGAAATGTGTGAATTTATGACATTTGGCTTCAAAATTTGCAAGCAGCATCTGGGCGATTTTATCTTGAGCCAACGTCTTTCCTGTATTCGCAACAATTTAATTTAAGGTGTGGCAGGTGCACCTTACACTTGATGTGAGCACTTTCAAAATGTACATTGGCACACTTACTTTAACAGGGTTCTTAAGTGTGTTAAATGCATGTGCTTTAATATGATGCGGTTGGATGCCTTCAGTAGTATTGCTGGCATGCTAACATGTGAAGCTGAAGAGAAAATCATATTTAGCGAGTGTTGCTACTGGCAGACAGCCTTGCAGTCAATGCAATTTAAACAAATACCCAGTGCAGAGGAAAGTAATTCTCTCAACAAAAAAATATTAATTAGGATTTTGTAAAGGATCTCATTGTGCCTTTGCAATCAAGATTATGGGTATCATTGTCAGTTTGGCAATATCAATTTTTTTTCATGTTTTATAAGAACATTGCAGAATTATCACGAATTGAGATGCTGTTACTTTTTTTTACAAAAAATATGATTGAGCATTCGTCCAGGTGAGAATCTTACTCTAAGTCCGTGCCATCAGTTCGCAACTTGAAATTCCAATACCCCTTGGAGGGTGGGGTGCAGAGGGACGGTACACAGGCAATGACTGGTCTAATACTAAGCCACGTTGCTCTGTGTGGACCAGCAATTATAAAGCTATATACTTATCTGTTTCATGGAATTTGAAGAAACTTGTGCACTTGGATGTCCTCAGTCTTCCACATGTTGCACGAATGCTCTCTTTTCTTTATTACATATATATGGTACAAAATGGACACTAAAATAATTATTCAATCCCAATAGAAAATCTCTCAGGCCTACCTCCTCTTCTTCATGGTGATAAGTGACTTGCCTTAAACACAGCATAGTATGTTCTTAAATTCAATTAAAATGTAAACGTTAAATCAAGGTTCCTTAATTGTTCAGTTATTAAAAGTTAATCAAACGTCTTAGGTTTTAATTATGAGTATAATGTAATAAGCAATTATTCAGTTATTTAATTAATACTATCATATAGCTGGCAGGGTTGAGTGAACAGTTGATATGTCTTGTAGCGGTACACGGCAAACAAAAGGTTGGGAACTACTGGCCAAGGCTATACTTTCAATATACGTTATACCGCGTTGTTATATTTGCACGGCCAGGTACTTTAAATAGCAGCATGATGTCTTAATGTGGACACTTTTGGAAGTGTGGCTGAGTCTCTTGCTGGTTGATTTCATTTCTTGAATGGGGTGAGTGACAGCTTGGTAGGACACTTGACAAACACAAAACCATCTTCAACTTTCACCTCGTAGACTCTTTGCTAGGTAGAAGAAGAAAAAAAGGGATTGACATTTTAACAAAAAAATGCAACTTGGACAGATAATTTTTTTATAAAGCACTATTGTTCGTAAAACATTGCATATGGTGCAGTGTGTCATCTGCTGGGCCGATATTTTGTTTACCTGTAATCCTGTGTCTGACTTTCCAGTTTTTACATCAAACTGATAGTAGTGCCAAGGACACGTAATCTTCAAATTCCCTCCTATGTCTTCAATGTCACCTTCATTTAGTGGTCCACCTTTATCGAACAAAAAATTACATTTCAACATTTACGAGACCGAAAACATCCGTCAAGGGACACTCTATATCCCCCAACATTATATGAAGACAAATTGTATTTAACCCAAGTGATCACCACGATATATTGACAAATATGCTGAGTATGTGTTGATATTTTTTGTTTGTTGTTTAAATCAAACGTAGTTTGACCTCTATAAACATTAGCCAATTTATACCAGAAGTATCATCCATTTTCAACGGAAGTCACCCCCTTTTGTGCTCCTGGTATTCTCCAAATCTTACCGCACCATTAATATGTTTTTGATATCAATGAATACTAGGCTAAACATGAAATTAAAGACAAATACAATCATGACAATGGGTTACCACGCAAAGCAAAACACTCCCCATGAATACACTCACCTGTCAGCCCCTGATCAGTGCCCCTACCTTATTACAGACCAATTTGGACCTTATTGGTCACCCCGTGCCCCTCATAAATCTCAAAGTTCATCCTACAAAGTCCCATCACCAGGGAGAAACGCCAGCAAAGAGACCAAAAAAATAATGTGTATTATTGACAGAACCTCCGCTGGCACTCAGCAGTTAGCAGCCGTAGAGTTTCGATAAATAAGCGGTGGCTTTCTGCCATCACCACCAACCAAACCAACCACACAGACAGCAGCAGCAGCAGTCACAGCTGCCACGGAGAGTACGAGGCGGCGGTGGTGGCCGCGACACTGAAATGTCAACAACCTTGATGCGGGCAGCATGCGTCCATGGCGTAGAAGACATCCCGTGCGGCGTCGTGAATGATCGCCACGTCCCGCTCGGGTCCCGACGAGGAGAAGAGCCGCTTGCACGGTGTCTTCTCGAGCTCGGCTCTCAGTCCCACCCGCTGCCAGGCGTCCACGGCTGCCGGCTCGTCCCTCCGTTCAGCGGCGTGCTGCTCGTCGTCGTCGGCGGCGGTGTCGCTCATGATTTATGGTTGGGGTGGTTTCCTGGAAGTCCGTCCGGACATCTGCGGGCACCCCCCACACACACACACCCCCGTTGACGACGTTGCAGAGATAAAGAGCGGACAAGGGAAGGAGGCGCTTGTTTGATGTCGCTGATGCGGCAATGACTTTAGATGTGGTGCTGTTTTATTGGTGGGGTGGGTTTTTTTTCTTCTGCCACTGTTGTCACATTTGTTGTAGAAGGCTAGAGACGACCTCGTTGTATCTTTGTCGTTCCACGGTTTGACATGAGCTAGGGAAAGAAGGAAGAAGGGTTGTTAGGGTGGTATGGGGTTGGGGAGTAAACCACATTGGGGTTTCGCAGCGTGTTTAGAGAGTTGTTTATACAGCGCAGTTGTGTGCTGCTGCTGCTGCTAAGTCGCATTCCAATGGGGTCAAGGTGAGGCTTGTTTTTTTCTTCCAAATTTAAAAGAGAAGTTGTTTTCCACAATGCACTTTCTCCTCCTTCATAGTCCCTGACAATTGCTGCCAAATATCAAACCAACAATGAACGGTGTATTGTAAACCCCTTGTAAAGATATAAACCATCTTCATTGTTGACATCATGTGCGGTGCGTTTAAATATGTAAGTGATTGTTGTGCTTTTGATGGGACATAGAGGCAAGGTAAATCGGTATTTAGGTGTCTGTCCGCAACCCATCATCCTTTTTGGGGGTCGATAAAAAAACGAGTACCAATTTATTGTTAAGCCAACAGTGGGTGCCCTCGAGATAATATACGGGATCATAGTCCCCGCCATATGAACGTGGAATGTTTCACCGCTGGTTCAAGGACCATGGATTGACACGCCGACACGTGCACCTCTACATTTGAATGACTAGTACGAGTCCTATATGGTACAGTTACTATTTTATGAGCACAGGTCAAACGCAGAGTACTTATTATTATGACTCAACGCAAGTCAGTGGAGTCATTCTGGTGCAGTGGAAATCGAGTGCAGGTCATGCGCCGTGTTATATTAGCAGGGTTATATAAACAAAAACTAAACCTTTTTTTTACTTTAACAGCTAAGACCCACTGCGATATTTTTTCAGAGGAACCTGGCCATACATTATATCTCAACCAAGTGTGTTTTTTTTTTATTATCACGTGGACATATAACGAATTGGCACGTTCTGTTTACCTGACCTCACTAATTGGCTGTGTCGGGTGGTGGCGGGTTCAACGACACATTTAGATTTACGCAATCTAACCACTCGAACCCCCTCCCCCCCTGTGTTATGGATGATATTAGTCGCGAAAGCCTACGATTAAACAGTCTGTTTACATATTCTTATTATTCTTCTGTTTACAGCCTATTTTGCTGTGCCTTTTTACACCTGATGAAGGGAGCTTGTGTTGCCTCCGAAACGTCGTGATTTAGTATTTATTTCTATAATTTTTTATGTTTTATTTATTTATTTTCACCTACGTTACTTTACCGAAAAAACATAAGAGTAGGGGTGAGGGCTCGTTGCCCTTGAACGTGACGGCACAGTGCGGATATTTACAAACGCGTTTCTGTGTGCGCGGCAACGGCCGCGGCTTCTTCGTGCGCCGCTTGCCGTAGTCCGCCATAAGCGGCCCCGCCACGTGGTGGCCGTCATTGCGATTGATCCGTCGCCTTCACGCACGCACCGACTTTGACGTCGCTGTCGCGCTCACGGCGGCGACGAGAGCAATTTCCCCACACACCGCCTACCTCATTCGCCTGTTGTTCACGCGTAAAGCTCGCCAGATGGAGCGCTTCGAGGAGGGGCTGGTGGCGGCCCTCAAGGACGCGGTGCGCGGCGTGGGCTGGCAGCGCGCGGGGCCCGCGGGGCGACTCGCCGCCCAGCGCTGCACCAAGTGGGTCGCCCCCCCCACTCCCCTGTAACCACCCCCCCCATTCTCCCCACCTCCCACATCCATACAGCCCCCCCATCCACTAGAGGTCGCAACCGGGTACCCGATACCCGGCTACCCGTACCAGGCTGGGTACGGGTAGGCCGTGAGTCACTGGTGAGTCACCGTTTGTCACTCATTTCCTAACGTCTTGTCTCTTCTCACAATTCAAATTCCTAGAATCAACCCACCCGCGCCTGCAACATGGCTTCATCCCAGAGGTCGCAATCGGGTACCCGATACCCGTACCCTACCCGGCGGGGTACGGGTACCCATTTGCGACCCTGCTGCGGCCGGGTACGGGTAAGGAATCAAAACCCGTTTGCGACCTCTGCCATCCACCCATCCATCCACTCACCTCCCCACCCATCCATCCACCCCCGGGGCCAGATGTTTCACTCTGCGATAATTGCGTTTTGATTGTTTGGTGGCGAAACGTTAACACACGCTGAGAAGCCACGTCGTTGAGCTATTGTTTATGGCCAGGTCTCTTCTGAAAAAGAAGACGCTAATTTGCCTGGCAAAATAAATAAAAAAACAGATTTTTTTGTGTTATGTGTAGAACTTCTTTCGCACCATACGTAGCCAACCGTGTTAATCGGAGGTGCAGAGGACGGACAACAAACTAGACACAAATATCAGTTGTAAAGAAACAAGTATTACATTTAAAAGTGCCAAGCTCCAGTGGCTTGCCTTTCCTATCTTTGCACTCCCGTCGTGTTTTTGTATTGTAACTTTTTGGCCCGCCCCGACTGGACATCTGTGGAAAATAGCTTAATAGCTCGTCGGATTCCTCCAGTCCAAATAAAGAGTCTGATTCTGTACAGGAGCTACATGCCAATGTCGAGGGTATGCTGGCCACGATGAGAGAGAGGGCTTCAGCAGTTAAGTCATAGAGTTCCTGCAGTTTTGATTTTCTTCCAACGTTGATGAGCGTAGTGGTTGACTATCTGGTCAATAGTTTTGGTTGCATGGCCGCAATCGCATTAACATGGCTTGTCTTTCACATTCCATTTATAAAGGAGCTGCGCGTATCAGCTCGTGGAATTATATTTAACTTCAAACTCGACACGTGTGTTAATAACTGCTTGAAGAGGAATTTTTTTTTATAGATGCAACGTTTCCGGAAATGGTCCTCAATTGCATAAAATAGCCCTTTGCGCAAAGTGGATAATACGAATTGAAGATTGTTCTTTAATCATTGGGCTCAACGAGAATAGCCTTTTTACAATCGTTTTGGCATGACCAGTTTTTCAATTGCCATGTTAATTATCTCAAGTATTTGGTAATATATAAATCCTTCCATTGTTAAAGAGGATTACTAAGCCAACATTAAAATTATAAAATGTTTCCTGGCACATTTCATCGTGGGAAAATTTGTTCTTATGATCACAGGGTGTTATCCACTTGCCAATGCATTCATTCCTAGGCCCAATTGTCGGTACCAGCTGAGGTAGCATGACTTTTCTGGTCACAATGTCTTTATGTGACCAATAACAGGAATTATGCGATAATTTGAAATGAGTAGTTTATCAAATAATTCAGCCTAGCCATATAAATAAATACACCGAGTCTCAATACTTTTTTCAGGAGAGTCCTGCCAAGTATCCGCAGTAGGGGAAATGCTATGCGTATTCCCAATTGAGAAAGTTGCGGTACATTTTCCAGCATCGGGATGTTTGGCCAACTCCAGTTATGTTGCGTGGTTTTTTTCAGCGATGGAAGTGAAACCCAGGGGAGAACCTACAAACTCCACACAGAAAGGCTTAAACTCGCATGCACACTGGGATTCATTTCAGCTGGAGCTGTCGGGGGATAATTTCCAGAAAATATTCCATGAGAAGCTAAGCAATGTATGAGGATACTGGAGTAACTTTCTGTTTTTTTTACAATTAGTTGTTTAATGTTGTGCATCATTCAGATTCCAATTTTGTGCAATATAAGATTACATTACACCGGTGTGTTGGAGAGAAAATCCACAACATTTGCAATCTGAGTACGATGTTTCGCCAGTAATTACAACGTAATCCCCATTTACGTATGGTGGGTGACCTGTATAGGCATGCATTTAAACAATGTATTATTTGATAATTCGCTTCCAAGCAGCACTAAGCCTGGAGCGATCCGAACGGTTAAAATAATTTTTAATTCTCTCAATTTAGATATATTCTCGAATTAGTCTTGGCTAGTAGTAACGAGTTTTGCATAGAACTTCAACATTATCAAAATAAATTGAGTGCCCTTGTTGGCACGCGTGCTCTGCCACTGCCGACAGTTGTATTTGGGAGTATTTAATATTCCTTTGGTGTTATTTTAGTATCATGCTGATGATTCGTCTTGTCTGCCCAACATAGCATTTGCCACAAGAGCAATTAATCCAGTACACACTTTCTGTTGATAGCTTTGGTAATACATCTTTATTACCAGATATTAGTTATCGTATTTAATGTACCGTGCCAAATCTGACTTGGATCTTTTGTTTTTATATACACTGCTCATGCAGTGACCAACAGTACAACATTTTCCCTGTTAAAACCAGCATGGGGCAAGTAGTCATGTACATTGGTGGCCCTCAACCAGTGGTGAAAGTTCCATATTTACAATTGCTCTTTGTAAAAACAAACTTGCGCCAGGAGCTTGAATCGAACCTGGTTCGGAGGCGAGTGCACTTACAGTTTGGCAATGCAGTGGAGAGACAACGGCCACCTGGCCAGAATCACTGGGAGGATGCTGGCAGCACATGCATAATGGACAGTCTCCCATTCCAGAAGATCTGTTTCTCTAGTAACTTAGTGTCAACAGCTCTATTGGAAATACACGTGCTCAGGATCATTGGCCATTAAGTTCACTCGTCCTCAATCCACTTCACATGAAGCATCATATATTACTGTTACAGCAATCGTGCTGTGACGGTTCCACCTGAAGGACGGACGCTTGTGTTGCCTCCGAAACGTCGTGATTTTTTATTTTACTTTTATTAATTCGGCTTTATTTTCCAGAAAAAGCATCAATTGAAGAAATCATTTTGCTCTTTGAGGAATTCCTTGACCTGTATTGTGGAATGTGAGGAATCTGGAGTGCCTTTTGAAAACACATTCAAATAATACAAAATACTGAAAGGTTCACACAGACTGGTTGGCAAACCTATTTGCTCGACTGTCATCTTCTGGCCATAAATATTCCCGTGGTCCACCAACCCTTGCCTCCAAAGTACTGGTTCACAGGATTACATTACTACTCCTGTCTCGTTGTGCATCTTTGTATTTTAACTTGTGAGGACCATTTTAATTTGCATCTCACTTTCGCTTTATTCATACAGTATTTAAAATGTGTTCCAGACTATTTTACAGATGATTGGTGCTTTACATTTATTTTTTATCTTTACGTCTGATTGGCAGGTAAAATCATCAAGTGTTCCCTAGAGAACCGTGAAGAACTATACCAAATTCACATTTTCGTTAAATTACCCAATTGCATCACACCGCATTTGAGGAAACAGCTCTCGGTTCACACATGGATCACCGAGCACGGCTGCTGCGAGCCTTGACAGCGTTCCCCCTGGAGCAGTTTGTCACTTTCGGGGAGCGTCTCTTTCTTTTCCTTGAGCAACTCTTGGATGTGGAGGAGTTCGATGGGTGGTCCCGCTTGAGGAGGAGAGCTGTGATGCACCAGTACAACCTGCTCCGTGCCCGGTTCCCCATGGTTCCAAGCACCGTGGTGCCCGTGCGGCAGCCCCGCCGCATGTGGATGCGCGTCCGCACCTCCACCTGGTGGGAGCAGACATCTTCCGGCAGCGACGAATGGATGAAGTATTTTCGGGTGAGCAGGTCCATGTTCCACCGCATCGTGGAGATGGTGCGCTCAGAGATGGAGCCGCCAGCTTTACAGGTGCGCAGCCCGGTCCCGTTGGAGAAGAGGGTCGGGATTGCCTTGTACAAGTTGGCGAGCTACAATAAGTACAGGGAGGTGGGGAATATGTTTGCTGTTCACCGAAGCACCGTCCACAAGTACTTGTACAAATTCTGCCGGGTTATGGTGGAGCTCCATTTGCAGAACCAAATTGCTCTGCCGAATGAGCATGAAGGTCGCCGCATTGCTCGGGGCTTCAGGGAAAGATTCTCCATCCCCCAAGTCATGGGGATGATTGGCAGCACGCACATTCCCATCACCCCGCTCCGCGACTGCATACAAGATTACATGAACCGGAAAGAATGGCCTTCGTTAGTGCTGCAAGCTTTGGTGGATGATAAGTTGAGGTGAGATGTTTCGTCCCGCACAAATGAGCAAACCAAATGCCCCACAAATGTTCACCGACTTTTTCTGCTTTTAAGTGTAGTTAATATATGGATTCATGCATATGGTTTATTTTAAAAGTTATATTTGGTACAGCCACATACAAAACTAAACAACAACCTTGTGCATTGTCTTTGGGAAAGGTTTCGGGACATTAGCTGTATTGCTCCAGGTACCACACAAGAAGAGGTGGTGCTGAGACAGTCTACTCTCTACGCCAACTCGCATTTATTGCCAGAGGTACATTTATTCTTCTGATCCTGTTTTAGTCATCTCGAATATTTACGGTTAAAGGTTTGTTTTGTCATCATTTGGTGATGTAAAATTTCAAATAATACAGTTTATGTCCACATTTCTGCACAACCCAGAGTGGAAATGTCATTTGCCTTGAAATAAACTTTAGAGCATTTCCAAAAGAAATGTTTCGTCACATTTTCCAGAAGAAATTTTCAGAAAACCCATGCAGCAGATATTAGTGATTATTTACACTATACTAGAGTATGCAATGGAAATCAACAATCCAGAACCATTGATATTAGCATTAAGATTTGCTTCGATATTTAGACTGCTTACATTGTAATGCAATGTATACCTATTCAATAATTATTAGTCCTTAGTCCACTGCTGGATAAATGCCTTCCCATCCCATATCAGTTGTCGAGGCTGTTTAACCATACTTAACCACGCTGGTCAGGTTGGATTAGTGACATAGGGCAGGCCCAGGAACAGTTCAGATATCACTCGCCACTGATATGGCCGGGAATCGAACTGAAGTCGCCAGTTTTATAATGGAGTGTGACATCCACTGTGCTTCCATTTCACCCCAGATGCCTTTATAATTCTACTCATCAGATGGAGAAATTAAATATTGGATGGAAAATGGTCAAGCAGTCTTCCTAATGGTATATTTTGGTGTGTGCTTGTTGTACTCTCCAGTGTCCAATGGAAATCTCGGGGGTTGAGGTCCCGCTGCAGATTTTGGGTGATGCTGCCACACCTTTGCTGCCATGGCTTGTGAAGGGTTTCTCAGTTGAAAACCCCACCCCAGAGGAAGCCTTCTTCAACAAGCAAATTTCGAACGCACGTTCCGTTGTGGACTGTGCATTTGGGCGTCTCAAAGCTCGTTGGAAAATTCTGTTGAAGAGGATGGAGGTGAATCCTACCTTTGTGCCACACGTTGTTGCCACCTGCTGCCTGCTTCACAACCTGTGCGAGGAGCATCACGAAGTTTTTAGGCAGCAGTGGATGGAAGATGTGGAAGAAGCAGAAGGCGAGCTTCCACAACCAGAGTCTCTGCCAAATAGACCTTCTGCAGATGAGATTACTGACGTGCGTGATGCACTTTGCAGATTCTTGGCAACCAGTCCTGAGTTTACATACAGTCTTCACAGACAATAGCTACATTATGAATCTTGCAGTCTCGCGACTGATTTTACTTGTTTCTTATTTGTGTTGTTTTGAAGGGCATTTCTCAATTTAGCACACTGCTGGATGATGCCTATTGGTGATGAAAGTTATTTCCCAAGGTTATGTGTTACAACGTCGATTAGGATTCATTGACATTGCTAAAAATAACTGCAAGACAGCTGAGTTTTGATAACCATGCTGCCTTTCAAAGGTTGATTCTGTTGGTGGTGTGTAGAACACCAGCCACTTTCATTGTGAGTGGTGTGATTGTGCCGAGTGCAAGGGGCATGCTATATATGGTTCAATCACAAGTCAGGAAATGTGCCCCTTGCCTGCGTACTGAAATGATTAAGATGAAACAAGTGCTTGGTTCAGTTGTTGGTCACCCCTGGTTCAGATGAATAGACAAGGGCGGCAGAGTTTGACAGCATTCCATCCTTAATTTGACCACTGGAATTTAAGATAATTCCCTATTTCAATTGTATGAAGTGCAAGGTGACAATCACTTTGTACAATGTAGGTAGGGTAAAAGTGAGAGTGAATAGTATTCTATTATTGTTGTGATTTATAAATACAGGCTTTTTTATGGATAACATACCAATTTGCAGTTTACAGTTAAAACATTAAAAAAATGTCACCATTTAATTTTAAAGCATGAACATGGTTTAAAAATATATATATTTCTACATATCTGTATTTTATGTTATCAGGAATAAATGCACAGTCTCTTTTACATACTTGGAAAAAAAAATTACAATAAAAGCGAGGAAATCTTTAATAAAACTGACTACAGATTTAGTGTTGCATTTGACACTATACTTTTAAATTGGCATGTGAGCCTTACTGGCAAGGTCTGATCACATCTGCTGCACATGCACACATTCCCACGGGCCTATGCCAGATATATTTTCCATGATTTTCAAGACCAGCAGAGATACCTACTCACTTAATTCCGTTGCACAAATCAAAAAAATGTAAATTTGTATGCAAAAGCTTGATTGCCTTAATTTGTTATCGGCTTAGAATATACAATTTTCCAACAAATATGTTGAGTGTATTTTTTATATGTAGCAGAATAACTTATTTGATTAAAATGTAATGCTATTTCAGATACTTATGGTATAGCAAACGGTGATATAATTTTTTCAGAATTCTTGATTGTTGCAAGGATATTGAAGTAAAGTAAAGTAAAACAATTGATATAGGTAGTGCAGTTGTAAATATTGAGTTTACTGTGTTATTTCAAATAGGTCATGTGAATATTAAGGGAGAACTGTCCATGCATTTTAAACTTTGTAAAGTTATGAAATGTGTTTTTGCAAAGGTACTGTGGATTTTGATTTCTTCATGCCTTAAATCATGCAAGTGTTTTGAAAGATAAACCTTTGCAGTATTTCGTTTTTTTGACTAAATTGTTACATGTAGATTCATTTGAAATTTTAAGTCCTGTATACTGACGAGAGGAATAATGCTGCATCGATTCAGATAGATTCTTAATCTCTTACTAAGTATATAGAAATGTGTGTTTAAAGATTCAATGTTTTAATCGATATTTTTTTTGTTAATGTATCACATGACCCGTCCAGCATTAAGGACAGCTAAATGTACCACAATATAAAGCTTCAATTGATTCTGGAATTTAATCGCAACGATGAATTTGTGACATTTAACACCCCTAACAATGACTGGTTTATTTTTTATTCTACATTACGTCTGTGAATATATGTTTTTGCCATTGTGGTATCAGAATACAATGTCAGGCAGAACATTTACTGTAAAAAAAAATAGAACAAGTCTTTATCGCATGAATAAGTGACTTGTGGAGAATTCATCTTCTTGGTTCTTTCGGTAAAGTCACGTAGAAGGGAAGTAATAAAATAATAAAAATAAAACATAATAAAACAATTATGTTTTATTTTTATTATTTTATTACTTCCCTTCTACGTAGAAGGGAAGTAATAAAATAATAAAAATAAAACATAATAAAACAATTATGTTTTATTTTTATTATTTTATTACTTCCCTTCTACATGACTTTACCGAAAGAACCAAGAAGATGAATTCTCCACAAGTCACTTATTCATGCGATAAAGACTTGTTCTATTTTTTTTTACAGTAAATGTTCTGCCTGACATTGTATTCTGATACCACAATGGCAAAAACATATATTCACAGACGTAATGTAGAATAAAAAATAAACCATAAAACATAATTGTTTTATTATGTTTTCTTTTTATTATTTTATTACTTCCCTTCTACGTGACTTTACCGAAAGAACCAAGAAGATGAATCCCTGCAGTCACGAAAGCTTTAAATCGAAATTGTGGAGAATTGTTGACATGGTCTTGCATTGATCCTTACCAGGCCAACGTGTGCACTTAATCATGTAACCCAAGTGAAAAAAAATCATTGCTACTGTAGTTGTAAAGTTTGTCAACTGATTGGTGCTTTTGATCAACCTGATTGGTGCTTTTTTTCGTGATGGCAGCGACTTAGAAACAGGTGAAGCACATTATACTATGAATCAATGTCGTGTGCATCTGGGCATATTAAGTATTTCATAAAGTTTACAGTTACCTATTCTAATAATGTGTATTGAAAAGTTCATTTTAATAAACACCTTTGTGTACATGTTTCATTCTTAACGTCTGAATTCAGCACTTGCAATAATTTAACATGCATTTAAGTGCACTATCGTACAACATTTCAAAATGTCTATTTAACACGTAGGCTTTCGCGACCAATATCCATAATAGAGGTTTGTTTGGCTTATGATTGTGTAAATATATGTCGTTAAAACCCGCCACCACCCGATAGAGCCAACTTGGAAGGGTTGTCACGTAAACAGAACGTGCCAATTCGTCACTAGTACACTAGTATAGCGCACCGGTGTGTTGGAGAGCCAAGCCACAACATTTACAATCTGAATACGACATTTCGCCAGTGATGAAGCTAGTTGTAATTACTAGCGAAACGTAAATGTTGTGGCTTGGCTCTTCAACGCACCGGTGTGCTATACTAGTGTACTAGTGACGAATTGGCATGTTCTGTTTACGTTACAACCCTTACTAGTTGGCTGTGTCGGGTGGTGGCGGGTTTCAACGACCCAAAAAAACCTCTTTTGGATTTTAAAACGTAATTTTCGTGACTTAAAGCTTTCGTGACTGCAGGAATTCATATTCTGTGTGTCTTTCGGTAAAGTCACGTAGATAGGTTCAAAGAAAATTAAACAAAATAACAAAACTACGACGTTTTGATCGCAACACAAGCGTTCGTCATCAGGAAGAGGGGGTTAGCTTCTAATGATAAACTGTTTATAAAGGTTTGAAATGGGCGTAGCCCAAATGTCAGCAGCCAATGTTAATGTAATTGGTGGGCCTCGACCGCCGACGTTGGTGGGTTTTCCACCAATCATAGGGCTGCCCAGTAAAAAATTGCATGATAATGTAAGATCGTTGAAAGGCCTCCACGAGCGAGGTGGCTTGTGTTAGGGTGAGAAATTTAACCTGTTAATGTAAAATCGGAGAGCCAAAAATAAAAACTAACATCGGGAGGTGGTAGGATGGGAAAATCACAGCCAGTTATGACTTAAACTGGTTAATAACGTCATTCCTATTAGTTGCTCAGTTTGTACCCATCTTCTCGATTGAAATTGTGTCTGTGTCTATATATATGGATGGATTCATGAACGAATCTTTGTTGATAGCCAGTGGGTTTGCAAAGTACCTTCGTCTTAGAGAAATCAATTTCGTGTGAGCCCACCGCATTAAAACAATGATCAGCCACGGCCGAGGTATTGGTCCTACCGTGTTTCAGATCTGCCTCATGCTCACGAACACGGTCCGAGACATGTCGCTTAGTTTCCCCACTGTAACTACTGCCGCAGACACAGCTTAGTTTGTAGACGCCGGTGTATTGCATGTCAGGGATCTTATCCTTCACAAATGGGATCAGATCACGAATTGTATGCACTGTGTTAAATCGAACCCGGATCTTGTGTTTGCTCATGATTTTGGAAATATTTTTGGTGACCCCCGCTATGTATGGCAAGGTGATGGTTTTGATTGGATGTGACATTATACTGCACGCTATTCTGGATTATAATACGAATGTCTGCGTGATATGTGTATACGGTGATGTAAACTGTCAATTTAACTTGTATGTCATTTGTGTAATAATATCTTTTTAGCATTTTATTGTTTTGTACCAAAATAAATGGGCAAGTGTTTCGTTTAACATCTGGAACGTTCTAAATGGATTACAGATTATATTCTGAGGATGGAGAACACATTGTACTGGTCTGCACAGAAGATGGCACATTCTATGCCATGGATTCTGCATGCCCACATGAAGGTACAGTACAGCAATAAAACAGCCCTCATTTTGCGTTATGTTTGAGCACAATTGCTTCAGTGTTTACTCACGTACCAGTGGAGCAATGAAAAACAGAACATTGTATGAACTGGTAGTGTGTGTCCGCGCGCGAGTATAATATAAATATTAATGGGTATTTAGATGGGCATAAAACTATTTCATCTGCATTCATTCAGGGCCATGACTTTACGTAACACGTTCGTGTTTGGCCTTCCGTGGTCTGATGCTTAAGCACACACTGGACTTGTGCAATCCCAGAGGTTTCCAGTTCGATTCGATTTCCCAGCGTGCCAGTTGAAACAATGGACATGGGTTTTATTTTGTGAATCCTCTTCACCTTTGTCCACCCAGCAGTATATTGTAAATTAGTAGACCACAGTCAATTGGCAGGCCACGTGCGGTGGGGTAATGTGTGACTAGTGTGGAACAGGAAGCAAAGGACCCTCTAGAGGAGGTTTTTTTTAACACTCCCTCCAGTGGGTGGCCCTTCTGCCAGCAGTGATGTGAGCAAGCAATTGCAGGGATGCACCGATTTACCATCAGGTAGAATTTGCACGGACTTTACTATCATTTGCATGATACCTTTCATACATTGTACCTGATCCTTGCACAATTCCATGCGTGTATTGTGAGCTGAAGTATCAATTGAAATCAATAGTTACATGACTTCACATTGTATTGATATTCTCTAGGTGGTCCTCTTGAGTTGGGGGATATTGAAGATCTGGGGAGTGGCAAGCTGGCACTTATCTGCCCATGGCACCATTTTGATTTTTGTCTCGATACAGGGGAATCATCTACAGGATTGAAGGTACAATTTCTCTGTGATATTTGTCTTAATAATCCTTTAGCCAAGAAAGTATCACTGTGCATCAATGATGCTTTTTTTTATGAGGGTCCTGGAATGTTTGGTGATTTCATGCGCCTCTTAGTTTGCAACGTGAGTCGACTGGGAGTACTGAATAAACCCCATCCATTATGCAGAGAGTGCACTCAAACTTATGTCGAGATAGATGAGCGGCACACTTTTCTGTGTGGCTATCTACTGGCCACCGTGTTGCTCTGCAAGCTGAGAGGCCCATGGATATGCCTATCAACCCTAGGCTCCAAAGTGTGGAACTTACATCCTTTAAAATATAGACAGCAACACTGATTGGTCACTTTTTTCACGATTGGTAAAAACAAGGGTTATATTAAACAAAGTGCCAATATGTAAAGTATTTGTTTTCTTTATACTGAAATGTATCATTTTAATATAGTATAACCATTAACAACATGCACCAAGTTTAAGAGCTGGGGTAATGGACATTTATGCAGATATAAGATCGTTATTTTAAGCATATATTTATTATTCACAACACAGATGTTTAAGAAAGTCAAATGTTCATTGTTTGTATGACACGTGCGTCAAAAAAGTACTTATACTGTATTAGTTGAAATATTACATTTTACACGGCAACATTAATCCGACGTGTACTATTCTGTTTTTCAGAATCAGGTTTACGAAGTGACTGTTGTTGATGGAAATGTTTACATTAAAACCGAAAACATGTTATCGATTTCTGACACTGGTCAAAGGGAAGATGTATGTAAAGGTATGCACATGCTTGGCATACAAAGCCATATTTAGGTTTAAACCCATTTTAAGAATATGCAATTTAATCTTGTGTTGAGTGTCATTAAACAAATAATAAAATCACTTTCACCGGGAATGCCTCGAGTCTCAAAAGGAGCCTCTATTAGGACATTTTACCAACTCCTTGGTCATGAGTGTTTTGTTTACCCACGCTGAAAATGTAATGTTACTTTTAGAATTGTATCACAATGATAAAATGACAAAATAATGCACAGCCTTGTTGTTAAGCTAGAGGTTCCAGTAAGGAAATGTGCACTGCATATCCATTTTATTGTTTTTATATAAATTGCTGAAAATACACTACACGGTCATATGTTACAATTAGATCCCGTGGTAAAGATGCTCGCAATTTCTGTGACTACAGTCAAACTCTCTGAAGTGAAAAATCCTCATCAAACTATCAATTGTACGTTTGTGACCATCTTGTGGTGGCAATCAGCGTCCATTGTGTACAACATTTGGTTTCTTTGAATTCCTGATGCATGAAAACATTTTACGTAAAGTTAGCTGGTATTCCAACATCCGGCATGCACAAATGGAAACTACAGATGTTACTTTATATTATTGTTGTTTATTTTACTCTGAATACCTTTTACTCTGGAAATATGAGTATGAAGGTATTTACGGTGACTTTCATGTCATTCCTGCTTATGTTATTTACGGGGATGGCATTGCATTTCATTATATTGTATTTGCCATTAATTGAAGAAAGGTACACTGGCGCAGGAGCCAGACGATTGTATAACAAGTTGGAATTGGGAAACCTCTGCACTTGATCTGTCAAATGGTAAATTGTGCCAATCCAGGGCATTCTTTAGTAGTCTAGCTAGTCTGATGGCCCAGTAATTATTTCAAGATGGAATTTACATTTTTTAAATGAAGCCACCCAAGAAGAAACAGTGTTTTATTTAATATTTCCATGATTACTTGTAAAAACTGTAGAATTCTTCAAGCCAGTTTTGAGCTGCAAGCATTGTGGAAATAGTATGGCTGCGCCATGCAAGATGAGACCAGTGGCTGTGGAAATATGAAATGTAATAATTTTGTTGGGCCTTGACCCAGTGTTGTGCATGCCTTTGCAGGTGCGGTGGGATGTGGAGAGGACACGAGCGGGCAGGGTGATGACTCCCTCTGCTACTGGGCTGTCAAAATCCTGTCAACTCCAGATCCAGAGGAAAAGGTTCATGGCCTAAAAAACGACTGCTACCGGTTTTGTAAATGTCTGCCTTCCTCTTAGGGGAATTAATACAATTGGTTTAGCATTAAGAGTTACTGACCGGCATATGGCATTTTTAAAATCATGATTATTAATCCCTCTGTAGTTCTCTAGTGGCAGGTAGCTGAAAGTTGAGACCAGACAGGTGAATTTGGTCTATTTTGACTGGAATATTTATTGCCATATCGTTTGCATGGTGAGGCATTCCCATATATCTCCATTACATCTGTTACAACTACTAGAGGGGAAGCTGCATTCCTGCTATTTTCAAAGCTATGTATCACTCCAGCCTCTTCTACTGCTGCATGCAATTTCCTCTGCACAACTGCGAGTGTCCTTTCAGCAGTTTCTTGACATAAGGGAAGGGAAAAACATTCCTTGGGGCCACGTCTGGAGCGTTGGGAGACCGAGGGAAACCTGGAATGCTAAGTTTCACTCAAGATGTTGTTAGCAGCGATACTCTTGTTTAAATCCTACACTGCTAGACCACGTTGCCAAATAAATGTCATTGCCATTAGTATAATTGATTAACACTTGTCGAATAGCGGATGAGAAAAGCAACCAATTAGCATTGTGGTGTCTACTCATTATGCTTACAGACATTTCTTCTTGATTGATTCCTACCCAGTTCATTGGGTCCTCCTTGGGCAATTGCATGCTTATTCTGAAGCACTGGAGCAATTTGTACACAATGGTGCTGAGAAAATAATTGTTAGAACAGGGTATGGGTTTCAGTGAAAGTTGTGCCAAGTTTTTTAAGAAAACAGTGTTGGCAATTGACTAATACACGATCATTGCAGCCCTTTACTGAGACTAATTCGGAACAATTACTTCAACAGAATTCCACATTTATAAGAGGTATGCATCGCATAGAATAACTAGATCATGTATCTGGAGTGAACTTAATGCAAGCAGGTGCACAAGCAGTGTTTCTTTGCAAAAGCTCAAGTTTGGTAATTTAATTAACATAAAATGAAAATAATCATATGTTACACAGTCGTCTCAATTACTTTTAGAGTTAAAATTTTACTTACACGGCACAACTCCTCTTGCTGTTGTGGAGAATAAGTTTGTTGATCCTGTTATTCATGGGGTTATGCGCAAAATTATTATACTTGAAAAAAAACTCGGATACTAGGATACATTTAAAAAACAACTCGTTCATTGAAACATTACGGCTAATAGGAAGCCGATCCACAATTCAAGACGGGGAGAAAAAACACAGACTTTTGCAGAAAATATAAAGAATAGGGCACAGATAAACAATAGGATATTTTGCAGACCCTCTAGGTCCCATGTATAATCAAAGTCGCAGCAAATAGGGCCGTGAAAAGGATCCAGTATCTTGCAAGTGCTCTACGTTTTGTGGAATTGATTAAATATAAGTAGACATTGCTAGGCTATTGTATTACTGGTCCTTGGGATATGTTTTGGTTTTGTTCCTGAGCTCAAACTGGATGGATTACTAAAATCAATGCCGGCTCTTCTGTTGATATATGAAGAACACAGGTGTAAAAATGAATGGAAAAATCATTGCAATGATGCAATTCGCTGGTGACATAATTCTGACCTCAGCCCCGGGGAACTTGCAGTGCAGTCTACCTTCAATTAACATCATGTATGGTGGACATAATATGAAGATAATTATTATTGTTGTTGATGAAACTAACAATGTACCAATTCCCAAAAGTAACATCTATCTCACAGTATGCTAGATAGAATAGGTGTTTAAAATGTGAAAAGTGTTGATGTCTTGGAGATATATTGCATTTTGGCAAAAGATAATATTTTGAACATCACTCTGAGCATAAAAACCACATGGGTTTAAAAACAATTACTGACACTCAGACTCACTTGTGTTTTCAATTATGCTTGTTTAAAGCTGTGATATGTGAACTATGGCAAATTAGGTCTAATTCTCCTCGAAGGCAATTAATGTCATCATAGATTATTGTTTAACGGACAAAAAGACTGCCACACCACAAGATTGTTTGACACACAATAAACCGAGTATATCGCTTTGGTAGCATACAAGTGGTGATTTTTTACCAAAGACAGATGAGAAATTATGAGTATGTAAATGCTGTGAATGAAAAGAACATTGAAAAACTGAATATATATAATAGTTAATGGTGTTGAAACACAAAGAGAGGCCATTAACATATGATGAAATAAGTTCTGAGTCCATACACTTCAAACACTTTTCATTGGTAAGCACTAAAGGCACATTTGACCCAATTTACGTGTATGTTTTTCGTGATCTGTCTTTTTATCTTTAACTGTGCCGTCACTACCCCATTAATTAATATAATCGAGAGTTGACGACAGTATTTATGAAATATGAATTGAAAATGGATTTTCAATCTCAGCCTCACTATATTTTTTGATTGCTTAAAAAACATACAAAACTCACATTTGTCAATAATACTGCCTTAAAAGGAAATATGTATTGGCAAAATGTCACCAAAGCACGTTGACCTGGACATGAATTCAGTTTTGTAAGAATAAACATTTATTCATTCACGTTTATAAGCTTGTTTTAATATATTGTGGCAGCATTTTAAATCAATTTAACTTTCTCAAACTATCACGAAGAACGTTGGCAGGGAATTTGCAAATTTACTTGTATATCGTTTTTAACTTGGAAAATACCAAAAGGTTAAGCCATAGATGAATTGTTAACATTGGCCATATTCTTCCATCAGCTTGGCTTTGGAAGTCAGGGAAAAAATAATTGTAAGGATTTTCAACTTCTCAAAAATGTGAACTGAAAGCTACCGGGCTTTTTCTCTCTTCCAAGAAAAATATCTTCTAAATGCATGGCAGCAAACGATGAATTTTTGTTTTTATTAAGTTTGAAACTTATTTTCTTTTGGCGGAGCTGAGTTTACTTAACCTGTTGCGAGAGATTTGCAAGTCTGGTGGTCCTGGGAAAGCCGTCAGTGATCCACGACTCAACTTCGCTCATCGCTGTTACTGGATGTTGAGCTAGATCTGCAGCTCAGTGTTGTGGAAAG
Organism: Lampetra planeri; assembly: GCF_965212315.1. Lineage (NCBI taxonomy): Eukaryota > Metazoa > Chordata > Hyperoartia > Petromyzontiformes > Petromyzontidae > Lampetra > Lampetra planeri. Next base: position 8,136,938 of record NC_136119.1, read on the forward strand.
TGTCGCTGAAATGGTATCGAATATGATTTGGTGGATATATTAGATGTGTACTCTTAGATGATAGAAAGCAGAGTATGGTTTACCTTCTAACGCTGAAAATGGTATATATATAACAATTATAATTAGCAAGCTCTAATTTACCAGCATTCATCCCAAGACGTACATTACTACAACAATTCACCTGCCAGTCGTCTCCTGGCTCCAGATACCTTTGTGAGCTCATACATTGCATTGAACGAAAATCATTCTTAGATAGCAACCTATTTAAACTTGCATTTTACTGGTAGGAACCACCTGGTTCCACCAGCCCACAGGGGATTATTGGGTCCGTCCGTCGTGCATCCAAAAATGGGAGGGGTGGGGCTGGGTGGAGAGGGGAGGGTGGGGAGGGGAGGGTGGGGAGGGGCTGGGTGGGGAGGGTGGGGCTGGGTGGGGAGGGGCTGGTCATCCCGTGGTGCCCTTATAAAACTCAACGTTTAACCTACTCACGCCGGCTTGTATCCGCCCTCACAGTCGGCCATATTTGCGGAATACACCACGCCGCCGTTGACCCTGGCCATTGACCGAGCAACCCAACGTTCCTACCAGCTCCCTCCACAGAAATGTGTTTATGACCGATAGTAATGGTGTATGTGACTTAAACTCCTTTATTCTCAACTGCTAATTTAAAAAATGTACGTGTTTAATTGAGCATCGTATGGACACTAAGAAGTTTCCTCATAGTTTTGAACTCAGTTATTCATTACCTAAATCCATTAGCAAACAATGATAATGTTTTGTTTTATTAAGATGGTATGAAATTTGTACTTCTGGGTATAGTCACAATTCAGGAAATTACCTTGGTAATTTGAGACCAAAAGCTGTAATGTACCTAAAGCGTGTAAGAGCTTAATGAATACAGTCATGCCTTGGTTTTGTCTAGGAAGGGGCTGCCTCGGGTTTCATTCACGGAAAAAAAAGATTGCAGGCCACAAAATAATAATAAAGTAATGTTTTCAGTTACCTTTCTATGGCCACACTTGTTGTTGGGGAATTTCTATGCACATTAATTGATCATTTAAATTGCAGTAAATAATATACAGCTTTTCCTTGCATCCATATGTTTGTTTCTAGTATGACACTGATGAGAATAACCCACAGCAGGCCCCAGCACTCGTGTATGCTATAAAAAAATGTTTTGAAACACAATTTTTTTTATTCATGATGTATCTACTAATTGTTAAATATGAAAAGATACCGTGCGTTTAGATGGTAGAAGAAGAGAAGACTCGATTTTGAGAAAAATTTCGTGAAAAAATCCAAAAAAACTACTTTCAATATGTGCAAACGTAACTTTTGGTTCTCGTATTAAGTCGTTCATAAACCTGACTGTCCCAAAATCCTGCATTAATGACTCATTGCAGATGTGGTCCTGGTTTTTGACTCTTAAGGTGAGGAGTGAAAATAAAGACATCATCGAGACAGCTAGAGGTACTTGGCTTCATGCCAAGTCTCCCAAACTCCAGTCCTCATTGCCACCGCTACTTGGCCCGAAATTAATCTTCACACGTTTACCGAGAAGGAGCGCGAGCACCTGTTGTCCGTTGACAGCAGCTAGACTTGTGAGCGCATGTTTAGCAGTCGATTTTTCGGTGATGACTTTGGTTGCCACCGCTGTGTGTCCGTACCGGGTGTACTGCAGGTGCAGTTAACTTTAGAGGTGCAGCGGAGGTGGGAGGCTGGGGAGCTGGAGGCAGTGGGCTGCTGGATGCCCCCAGATCAGCCACCCCGTGCAGCAGATCTGGCGGTCCTGGAACCCGGACGTATCAAGCGTGGCAAGGGAGGCACTCTGGTATATAGAACAAAATAATCACCGATGAGGACATTGGCTGCAGTTCTGATGCTTGCTTATCATGTGCTTGCCACAAATGTACCACAATACCTTGCTGATCTCGTCAAGAAGCATAAACCATCACGCAAACTCCGGTCATCCTCGCAGCGGCTTTTGGCTGGCCATTGAACAAAGATGGTCACCGCATCGCGCGCTTTCAGATGCGCTTCTGCGGCCGTCTGGAACGCCTCTTCCTTCTGATCATAGGAAGCTAATTTCTTTAGAAATGCTTTTTGTTTAGTTTGTTGTCATTCCCCTGCACCTCCGATTGCCATAATTGGCTACGTACGGTGAAAAAAAAAGTTTTGCATACATATATGATGGAATGTCTCTTTCACAGTGTAGTGGACATTTGGATAAAAATAACATTTAATTGACATTACAAACAAATAGTTGAAATTAAGTTAATTGTGGAGGGCTTGGTTCTTTGGTATATTTCTACTGAACTGCTATGAAGCAAAGCTCTTTTTTATACTTTACTATACAAAGTAATACATCCAGTCAGGATGTCTTGTTATTTGTCATGGAACAGAACCAAATATTCATACAAATGTAATTGCAGACATTAACCTCACGGTAATGTATATAATATACATTTGCTCCCCTTCAACTTGGCCACCTTCATATGTTAATAACGTGTTCCGGTGGCAGGTGGCTGGGTGGCTCGCAGTGCTTCGCTGGCACTGCTGAGATTCTAGGTGTGAATCTGGATGCCCGCCCATGATGTGATGGCATTTTCAAGCGTAGCAAGTTGATGTTCTCAGCCCGGTCACCGTTGACTGCACAAAAAACTGCCAGTAAATTTCATATTGCACTTGATTTTTCTAAATCCTAGATGCAAGAATAACAATTTACACTTTTCCACTTGACAACCTATTGGCAGAGCGTGTGGGAAAGTGCACCCCCTGCTGTATAAAGCATAACAAGTCAACTTGAAGGATATGTTCAGAAGCTCTGAAAGATATATTTAGCTGCCTGTTCTCTGACACAGAAGATGCATTGTCATTCGACATTTCAGATTTGATTATTGCTGATTGCACAGTTGAAAGTAATTTAATAAATGGAGTAATATTTATATATATGTTGAATTTCTCTCGCACCGTACGTAGCCAACCATGCTAATGTGTTCTGATGGAAAGTCAAATGGCTGCTGTATACGGCAATAATGATGTTGAGGATGGTGATCGTGATGCTGACGATTAACATAATTTTGGGTGCAGGGCAGCCGCATTGCTCTCCTGCACTCTCTTGCCAACATTGAGCAGTGGGCCATAGACCTGTCCTGGGACATCATTGCAAGATTCTCAGACGTACGCACCGCTGATGAGACACCTTTGCCTCGTCAGTTCTTCAACGATTTTGTCAAGGTGGCTGGGGACGAGGCCAAAGTAAGGTCACCACATTTAACATACTCTGCTCATAAATTGCACCGTTACATTGGTTTGTAAAATGAAGCCAATTAGATTAATGTTTGGTTTAATAATTACAAACTTCCTCGTTTATATATTTTTAAACACATGACGGATTGTTTTTAAGAATTATTTCTTGGAACCATGTATGAGAAAGTATGTGCCAGTTAATTCTCATTCTTGTAAAATCTGAAATATTGCATTGTCCTTTGCTCCAAAAAAAATGGCACGTGTTCTTTAAAATACGATTGTGTACAACTGTTTATGTCTCAGGAGATAATTATTGTTCGAATGCTCGTTTGTGTCTTCTTTGTTGAGCATTTCAAACTTCTGGAAACCCGAATCAGGGCCCTGGGGAGCCATTTTGGAGCTTTGCCAGTCCACAATGGTAAGTGCGGAAATCCAGTAAACCAACTGTAAATCTGTAAATTTGGCAATATAAAGAATCGTGAGTGCTTATTTTCAGAGGAAATCGAGTGGTGTGCAGAAGTCGTTGGTTGGGAAGGAGTTGCACTCGGCTTAATTTGACAATGCTATGCAAGTGTCACCTTTCACAACTTGCATACCCTGATTTTATGACATTTAGCTGGGTGTCATATTCTTAACTCAGAATAAATATCCAATGCTTTTTTGTACTCATGCATTTATTGTAAACATTTTGGGCCTTTTAAACTGAAACAAAATTACAAGTGCTATGAATGTTGTATTGCGTTGTCTGTTTTCAAATATATTACATTTATAATGAACGCGGTTCTAAAAGTACTTTATAACTACTGTAAAAATAATATCGAGCATTCTATTTTGGTTGGGGTTAAGTGGTTGCTTATTGGTTTGTGCACTAAGCTATGAACCCAGCGACCTGAGTTTGACTCCCAGTCACAGCGAACATAAGTGGAGAGTGATATGTGAATCAGTCCTTGGTCCTCCCTACTTCACCAACCCACACTGACCAATCTTAATTTTGGAGCTTTCGTGACTGCAGGAAGTATTCTTTGGTTCTTTCGGTTAAGTCACGTCTAAAGATAAAATAATAAATTAAATAATAGCATATTACGACGTTTCGATTGCAACACAAGCAATCATCATCAGGCATAACAGAAATAGCAACAAAAATCTAACTAGAAAACTATAGACAGACATACAAGCAGACAGACATCACAAGGACACACAGAGAGAGGACACATATCGGCACAAAGAGAGAGGTCGTTTCTGTGACGGTGCCTTAAATATAGAGAGGGGGGCGGGGGCGGAGAGAGGGAGAGGGCAGAGAAAAAATTAGCATATCAATGAGTGGACGGCAACATGATGCTGCTGCAAGTAAGATGACGACGCGGCACGGCACGCAAGCTTGAAAATCAGGAGAAAGACACACTAAAATTAAATAACCTAGTAAAATATCGAAATGTAATGTAATGTAACACAGAGAGTCGGTCAACACACCAGTTTGGTGAAGTATGGTTAATCAACCCCCCATGACCAGAAGGTGTGGGAAGGCCTACATTCAACAGTGGACAAAGGGCTACACTTTTTTGTTAATCTCATACATGTTATTTTGGGTTCTATATTTTAATGTGTTCATATGGTTTTCTTAAGCTACATTTTTAATATGAACGGAAGTGGGTAGTATATGGATATTTAGTTAAAAGTTCACTCAAGTGCACTGATGGCAGCTTGACAGATTGGATTTCAATGAGGTAGATGTGATGGAGCAACCGTTAATCATCCCGCAGACTTGTGGCGGTACTCCTGCTGTGCTGAATATGAAACAACTGTTGGTGCAGAGCGATTGTAACAGAAAACCTGCTGAGAGAAAAAACAAACGACACAAAGATGGCACAGAAGTTTAGTCTGCTAAGCAAAATAAGTAACACTTGGCTTGTTTAAATAACCTCGTGGCCAGCGTCGTACCGTTGAAATGTTTCTGACGGCACGTGCGCGAGAGCTCAAGTCACTTATTCCCTTGTATTTTTTTTGTCCATCAAACCACAGGGGAAAAAAATGAAATAAAACAGCAAAGGAGGTTGGAGGAGGGCCCCCAGAGGTAGGATGTGTGGAGTTAATAGCACGCGTGTCTTACACACTGCAGGTCTGTGGCAGTCAGCTAGGGAGACATCCCGCGATCTGCGCGCCCGCCTCGCTGTCGTCCACATGGTTCACGAGGCCAGGTCGGTTTTGCGCCATGACAAATTGCGCCATTACTGCTGATTTCCTCCAGCAGGAAGCGTGTTGTCACGCCGCGAGGCCCCTTTTAGCGTGCGAGCAGTCACGTATAAAGGAATCCCTTCATCCGTACGCACCCACAAGTGTTTTCTTTACTCGAACAATGCGTTTGAGAATCACTCGAGAAGGAATAGACACCACATACACAATACCTGATAATATATAAATGTGTTTGATGGTTTCCATATGCTGGGGTGTTACTAATGCGGGCGGTTATAGTTGCACATCCACAATGATATATTTAAACATTTGAGGTAATGTTTAAAATCTCAATTGTAGTTATTGCTGAATATGAAGTTAAAGCGTTTGGCATGATTTATAATTGTATTTGGTGAGATTAAATGTAGTAGCAGTGGTGAATAGCAGAGGTAAATTTCTGAATGTGTTTTATTTTTTGGAGATCCCATCCTCTGTCACTTATCAATACACATGTAGGGTCATTGCAAAACGCTCCTCGAATAAAATTTTATAATTCACTCGCTCATCCCAGCACCAAGCACACAAAGGGACAATTCACAGCTAACCGCCTGAATCTCCGGGTCTCTCGTTCACAAAGGTACACGCACCAATAATTATTAATCATCATCGGGACACATGGTCTGGCATTGCCAATGAGTGACCGCTAATGGTTGATTACCTGATTCGCCCAAGTGGTTGTTCGGTACGCATACCGATACAAATTATTGAGGACAGCCTGACAGAACAAGCCCTGGATGTGTGCATAATTCACAGATAGCATTGCCACCCACGTTAGCATGAGGGGTGAAGAGATGAGGTCATTGGGACCACCTACCACTCATTTGAGTGGGGAGAGCGGGAGGAAGGGTGGAAGGTGATTGGCTGGCAGAGTTGAAAGGGAAATGCAGAACGAAGGTTAAATGAAAATAACGACAGAGGATCAGGGCCCTTGCCAGGCGACTGTCTACACGTGTATTGGTTTGTTCAATAAACACCCAAAAGGAACGACCCCACGTCTGGAATGCCTCTACACATATTATACATATTATAGATGCTTTGTAATGCTCATTATTTATGTTGATGGCATTGTGCCTGTCTGGCTGGAAAACTGATATGCCAAAAAATAATGTGAATTGTTTATTGAAGACAAATACTCTTTCACCATAATGTAAAAAACGTGGTTCAAAATAAATCCAATGACATAATCATGTAATTACATCATTTTTCATTCCATTGAACTTACTTGTCTGTGCACCACATGTCCTTAGAGGTGCAAAAAAACTCACTTGGTTCATTTGCTCAGCCAAACTAAGCAATTCAAGTTATATTTTTTAAATAAATAAATAACATTTTATGTGATATATTGTTAACGCCAAAAATGTAATTATTACATCAATACGTACTTGATGGTTACACCACTTTTCACTTACGGGCTTGTGTGTACAATCTCTCAACAGATTGTTATAATTTCACGGATCACAAAGGTTGTTACACTCTGACATGGTGTATAACAGTCTATACTATGTCGTAATCTATCATGCTTACCTTTGTTAAATGTGTTAAAAGGCAGACTGAAGCTAAAAATACCACTTTTTAAGGATGACATTTTTTTATTTACTGCTTTGTTCCAGTCGGCTTGGCCTTGACTTGTTTTGATATGATGCATTTTTTTAGCTTTTTGGTTTTTTAAACCCTCGCTCAGTGCTGTCGACTGAGCGAGGGTTTGGTGCTTTGCACAAATGTTGTGAAACATATCTATGGGACCTTTTTTTTGCCAGTATCAAAAATAAGTTTTGGAAATAATTTTCAAAGACAATACATATATTATCCGAGCATGTTTTTTTTGCATATTTTGCCACAAGTACATGTGGTTATTGCAGACTCGGTGCATTCATCGTCTGCCCCTTTTTAATAGAGCATTTCCCCGCCTCCCACTCGTCGGTTATCTCCGGTGCTCCATATTCGTCTGACATGCATCCACAATACCTTGCTGATCTCGTCAAGGAGCATAAACCACCATGCGAATGCCAGTCACGCTCGCAGCAGTGGCTCTTGGATAACTATCGAACAAAGATGGTGACTGCATCGCGCGCCATTTCAGATGCTGCTTCTACGGCCGTCTGGAACGCTCCTCCTTCTGATATTAGGAAGCCATTGGAGCTATGCACTTTTAAATATAGATTGAAAACTAATTTATTTAGAACTGCGTTTTGTGTTTAGTTTGTTGTCCTATCCCCGGTGCGAAAGAAGTTCAACATTCATACATGTATAAAAACTCATTAATTTGGCCTTAATATATAGAGGGTTGTAGAACTTGGGTAATTGTTGGTGCTGGCTCACCACCTGTCTGCTGCCTTCCAGCTTGTCTGTGGTTCATTAGCAATTGTCAGATTCAATTTGCATGAACGACTCTATATAAAACTAAAACAAAACATTGTGAACTCATAATTTAAGCTCGCAAAATGCTGGTTCAGTCTGTACGTTTCTCATTTACTTTGAGTTTTATAACATTCTACCACATTTTGTCGTAAATAGTTTTATGTACCAGGAAAGCTGTGTAAGATTATATTTAACGCAACAACTACAACTAAAAATAGCGATTTGGTTCCATACAATAAAATTTCATTTTAAAAGTGAAAGGACACTACAGTATCTCAGATGCCTGCCACCGCTATTATTTGAAAGAAAACTGTTTCTCATCAAAGGAATGCTTTTATGGCGGTTTTCGGTGGAGAATAACAGGCACTCACTTTACATGATACGTATCAGTACCGTTCAAGTTTACAAAATAAAACATGGTTGGCTCACTGGACTTGCAATCCACAGGTCGCCAGTTCGATCTCCCGGCACTGGTCAGGCCGTGTGTAGTTGAGTAATGTGTGGCTGTCGCCCCTCCCCCCCACCATCTCTTCCAGTAAGAGTAGTCAGCATCGGAAGAGTAGATCAAATACTCTCGAAAGCCCCCTCTAATGGAAGCTTTTCCTCCAACAGCGGCATTAGCAAGTAATTGCAGGGCTGCACCTTGGCCGTTACCTATACAATAGACTGACCCCCACTGCAGGAGTTTTGGTCTAATGGTTACCAATGAAATGAAGTGCCACCCCATGACTCATGTTACCACAGAGACACCCACTTGCTTAAGCAGTCAATCGTATCCAATGGAGCCATGCCTTCCACTCTGTGCCTCGTGCAGAGGGCTGGACGTTCACCCACAGACGCGGGCGCGGTTTGCAGCGCAGGGAGACTCGGAGTCGGTGCTCGTTCTGGATACCCTGTACGAGGACGAGGTGACGCATGTCGCCGCTGGCTTGCGGTGGTTCACCTACCTCTGCAAGGCAGCAAGCGAGGTGTGCTGGGCACCTGCACGCACCTCCAATTAATTATCACGGTGGTATATGTACGGTACGAAAGAAGTTCTACGTACATATATATGCAACTTCTATCCGGGCCGCATTTCTAAATTACAGCACGTTGCCCAATAAACTCTTAATTCATTTCAACTAGTGGCGAGCAGTGCATTTTCCACATTTTTAGTGGCTTGGTGGTCCAGATATCAGGGTGTTTTTATTTCATAAGTTTGCACATTCGCTTGATTTCGGCTCCGTCAATAATATTTGTTGAATACACATTTGTGTGCCTTTGCTGTATGCCAAACCCCATATTGGAAAATGTCTTGCCAATGCATTCAGTAAATTAATATCACCCGCATGTTAACTTGGATCTTCATTGTAAAACATTTAAAAAGTCTCTGTGGGACATCATCTGTTTAAATAAACAACACCTCTTTATAACCCGACATTCCATTTGGAAAACTGAGAAATGTATATTCAATTGAAGAATACAAGGTATATGCACCGCTTATCATAACACCATAGTGTAAGGTTCTACACAATGACTTTTTAAAGTCTATAATACTATTCAAACAATAATTAAAAAAAGTGTATTCAAAATACTTAATTTTGATGTTATCAGCATGAATTTAAAATCATTAGTTTCCAATTTCTAATCATGTTTTTTTCCTAAAATTTTCTGATGTGGCTGCCGCTTGTGCCACGCGGACTGCAAATGCAGGGCTGCGTGCCTACATTCCATCAGCTGGTGCGATCGCATTTCCACGGGTACCTCAAGCCTCCGTTTGACACTCAGGGACGGAATACTGCAGGCATGGGCACTGAGGCAAGTGTGAGCATACAATCAAACCGTGCCGGTTAAAGATTGTAACATTGACATCTGATGGTTCGACTTCGTCAGAAATGTCACCGTTGCATCTGCGACCAGTCTGCTAGCGATTAAGAGCTTAGTTCGCGGGAGACGGCTGTAATTTTATGGACACATCGCCCCGTCTTGATGTGCAAACTCCAGCACATTGCGCAACTTCAGTTGGCGGTCGACGTTCGAGGTGGACTGTGACCCTCAAAGGAATGCCGCTGAACCCGTGGTTGCCCCCCCCCCTCCCTATGATCCGTGGATCAAACAAATCACTCGAGACGCCGGCGTATGGCAGCAAGAGCAGTTTACTCGAATGCTGTCGCAATAGGTCACGCGTTTGGTGCAACGGTCCTTCGCTGACTATGCATGATGAACGAAGGAATGAATTGGCATGAATACAGTCTGATAAATGTAGGTAAATTGTCTCGGAATGGTTAATGGTTTCCCACGACAGTTGCACTCGTTTACGCAGTTCATTCTCTGGCTCAGTATCGAGGGATTGCATTCAGAGGAATAATTACATCTTAAGATGTCACGTAATTGATCATGATGATATTCATTGATTTAAAGACAATTCGTACAAATATTATTTTCTAAATGTTGTTTACACGCGAAAACATTGATGCTTTTTTTTATTAATACTGTTTTCACAACAAGCAAATCCAGTTTGTTAGCGCGATATGTTATATGCCCAGCGACCCTTTCACGAATTCCCGGCCACTGAGAACATCAGTGGTGATATTTTAACTGCCCTGCCCCTTCCCTTCAACAACCTGCACTGAGCAGCATGGTGAAGTATGGTCAAACAACCCCCATGACCAGTAACACATGGGGAGGCCTTCATCTAGCAGTGAATTGACAAAGGGCTGTAAATGAGTATTCAAATTTTAAGAGGAAATTGGTAAACAAGCTCTTGACCAACAACTATACTCAATGTATTTATTCGTAAACTAATATGAGAAACTAATATAACTGAGATTATTCATTAAAATATACACAAAGTCCCGTACACATCACAATGTTATTACTTCCTTTGTTTTTGTACGCCCAAGCTTCCAAATCGTTACACAGAGGACGATGAACGATGCCCAAGAGCATCACCATAACAAAATGTGCGAAAGGTTTTGTTTATTGAGGCTGTGGATGCCAAAGCAGCCGTATAGGAGCTGAAGTGCTGTGAAAATTAACCATCTGGAGACAAGTGGTGTTGCCCTGGCTTCTCCCCGTGCTGTGCACATGGTCGTTCGTTGACATCAACTTCCACAGCTATAAATCTAACAACAGAGGGCCTCTGGTGTTGTGAAGGACTTTTGCTGAAGAATACTTGCTCTTTTCGATTTAAAGCTTTCGTGACTGCAGGGATTCATCTTCTTGGTTCTATCGGTAAAGTCACGTCGAAGGGAAGTAACAAAATAATAAAAATAAAACATAATAAAACATAATAAACATAATAAAATAATTATTTTATTATGTTTTATTTGTATTATTGTATTTCTTCCCTTCTACGTGACTTTACCGAAAGAACCAAGAAGATGAATACTTGCTCTGTATACGGTATCATTTTTTAAAAATTATAAACTGATTCGGTTTCTAAAAAACACATTGGTTTTGTAACAATTGGTGTTTATGTAAAACTTTGGACAAGAATTATGTTTATTGATGTGTTTTTATTTGGTATTTCACATTTAGTATATGAGAGACATTGCATACATATATTTATATTGAAGGTCATGTTTTTGTCTGTTTCTTCTTGCAGTGGTATCTCCCTCTGGTGAAACCAGCAAGCTGAGGAGAGCCTCTTCCATATCCATTGTAATTCTGATGCCATCCCAAAATAATATCAATTGCCCAGATGCGAGTGCTTCTCTGACAAAATGCAATCTCATCAACATTTGAATACCATCTGAAAGTAATATATTAAATGAACATCTTGATTTCCCCGTTATATATAGAATGCACAATGTAAACATAAAAAACATTTTATATGAAGAGGCATGAAGGCTGGTGTTTGAGAATCTTTATGCTAAAATGTGTCTATATGTAAAAAGTGCTGGTTTTGGTGTACGCTTATATCAGACTTTTAAATATAAAAGGGATTACAGTATTTGTTTCTTTCTTGTATTTGTATTAAAACAAGAGGCATATAGTTGATATTTACGGTCGCCATTTAACATTAAAACAGTTATGCTTTCTCATTTCTTGTTGACTGGTTGAAAAGTTAAAGCTGAAATAAAAATCTTATGTAATAGGCACAACAAAGATAATTCACGGTTAAAAATACGTGAACTTTTCATGTAAAATGTAAAGGGAAAACACTATTTGATGTGATTGGTCCATATGTTGAACGGTCCTCTCTGCACCATCAATTGTGCTTAATAGCTATATAAATACTTGGAAACGTTTATTTTTGAAGGAATAGGAATACATCAATTTAGTATTTCGTATTTATAGGTTGAAGCTCCCATGTTTTTTTTCCCCTTACATAAATAAACTGCTAGCAGTTTGGCATCGAAGTGCTAAAGGCTTCATTTTGGTTTACGATAGAACTTGCAGAAATCGAACCGGAACACAAGAATTGTATAAACAAGGAACACAGCGTCTTTGTGCTCAAACTGCTTCATTTCAAATGAAACTCTGAATTGATAGTGACCAGAGAGTTGTTAAAGAATGATTTAAAAAAGAATGGTCAGACTTGAGACAGATTTATACCAATAGATATTTTTTATATTTCGTTTTATTTTTGAAGCAGCACGTTCAATGAAAAAAAAATCTATAATATTATGTATTGCCTAGTTTTTACAAACATTGTCAAAATACATACTTTATGTATTGTGTGTGTGCAATACATGTTGATGGTCAAAGCTAGAATACTATAATTAAAATATATTGCCCTGTGTTTAAGAAGAGAAAATTCACGTAAATGTTTTATTCACTGACCATTATTAGTGCTTTCCGTGAAAAGTCAAAAGCTATCCGTGCGAGGGACAGAACTGGAAAATACATCAGAGTTTGCAGTAAACTTGGGTCAATTCTAATTGAAGGAAAATTGCGACCAAAATTATAAAATAAATAGTTGTGCAAGAACAGGTTGAAGTGCTTTTGGATGGAGACTAAACTTAATAATGGACAGCAATATACCAGTGTTACCTAAAGAACATGACTTTGTAACACTGTATATTACCTACTATGACACAGACCATAACAGGGACGTGCGGTCAGGGGAGGCAGAGCCTCACCTGTCATACTCAAATGAAAATAGCTGTTACGAAAAGTACAAAAAAAATATTAAGATTTTTCCGCTGATCTGTGTTATAAATGTCATTTCTGTACGATTCCAATCATTTTTTATAGTAAAAATTGCCAAATTTGCGGAGCTCCGCTGCAAATACAGGAAGAGACGAGAGGTGAGGCAGCGACAAGCTCAGCCTCCCCTCTGATTGCGCAACCCCTCAGTAACTGGATGGAGCGCGGGCAATAAGCGCATGCCTGTTACTATCTCAGTATGTCACCAATGTAATGTTTGTAGACCCCTTCATTACATGTCCTCGCCTTCCATACTGCAGGTAGCTTATTTCACGTATGTGTATAAATATATTTAGGCTCGCTGGTCTTGTCATGAAACTGCAATGAAAAAGCACCAGGGGAGACAGCTATCACATCTGCCTCACTCAGGGGGGGACGTGTCTAACACGCCACCTTCAGTGAGGACACGCCCACTCCGTGAGGCCACGCACCCTCCGTGAGGCCACGCCCCCTCCGTGAGGCCACGCCCCACTCGGTGTATGAATCTGACACTAGCCAGTGCCTCCCCAGCCATTGACCTCACCGCACGTCACTGGACCATAGCCATAGATATTCACAACGACAATTAAACAAAAGCCGAAAAGTGTGCAAACGGGCAGGGAGAGGTGCTGAGTATAAGTGCACTGGGAGACAGAGGGGGACACAAGGTGAGAGACATATTACTTAAGAAGAAGTAAGTGGGCTTGTACAGGACAGGTCGCAGCTAAAGAAGTGAACACAACTTAAGGGTTTGGGACACATTGCTGCAGACGTGACAATATCTGAAATCGCTGCAACCCTCAAAAGCGCCAAGATACCAGTCAGCAACATCAGTAAGAATGAGCGTTTTGAGTTATCTCAATTGAAAAAGAGGGATGATATCGTTATCCTCTCAGCTGACAAGGATAATGCCACGGTCATCATGGACAAAACTACATACAACAACAAAATTCAGGACCTACTTAATGATGGCACCTACACAATAATTTAAAGAGATCCCACAAACAGCCTCGTTCCAAAAACGAACAGTATCATCACTGATTCAGCTTCATTAATTGAACAGACCAAACGGGTTTCCTTAAAACCTTCTGCTGCTAGACCACCCAGATTTTATGGCTTACCAAAAATCCATAAAGAAGATAGACCCCCTCGTCCCATCGTCTCCACCATTGGCTCACCCACCTACAAACTGGCCCGAGATCTGTCTGAGACCTTGCAGCCATTCACTGGTAAGACCACCTCTTCTGTACTTAAAGACATCTCACTGTCCCCAGTTGATTTGTTCGTTAGTTTCAATGTAGTTTCTTTGTTCACCAAAGTTCCTGTGCCCGATACCATTGCAATCATTGAAGCTCTGGTCCAACAAGGATTGAATGCCGATGTACCGGCCCTGGTGAGACACTGCCTCACCAATACACACTTCACCTAGAATGGAACATTCTACAAACAAACTGAAGGCACCCCAATGGGGTATCCCTTATCTCCGGTTGTAACCAATATTTTCATGGAAATTTTTTTGAGATGAATGCCATCCAGGCATCCACTCTATGCTTGTCCTTGTGGAAGAGGTATGTGGATGACACGTTTGTCATCTGGCCACATGGCCGACCGGCTCTGAACCAATTCCTCAACCACATCAATTCCATACACCCAGCCATCAAATTCACCATGGAGGTAGAAAAAGATGGCATGCTACCTTTCTTGGATATCCGAATCAAAAAGAAACCTGATGGCTCAATGAGCCATTCTGTCTACAGAAAAGTAACCCATACTGACGCCTACCTAAAACCTGATTCCAACCACCATCCATCCCAGAAGAATGCTCTCATCAAAACACTACACCACATAGCTCAATGTATCTCCGACCATGAACACCTAAAAAGTGAACTCAAACACGTACACCAAGCTCTCAAGGCGAATGGATACTCTGATTTCACAATCTGCAAAGCCATCGCCCAAACTGTGAGGAAGGAGCCATCTGAGGATCCAATCAAAACCATCACCTTGCCATCCATAGCAGGGGTAACCAAAAATATTTCCAAAATAATGATCAAACACAAGATCCAGGTCCGATTTAACACAGTCCATTAAATTCGTGATCTGATCCCATCTGTGAAGGACAACATTCCTGACATGCAATATCCCGGCGTCTACAAACTAAGCTGTATCTGCGGCAGCAGTTAAATTGGGGAAACTAAGCGACATGTCTTGGACCGTGTTCGTGAGCATAAGGCAGATTTGAAACACGGTAGGACCAATACTTCTGCCGTGGCTGATCATTATTTTAATGCAGCTGGCTGACACGAAATGGATTTCTCTAAGACGATGCTACTTTGCAAGCCTACTGGCTATCAACAAAAAATCGTTCATGAAGCCGTCCATATATACAGACACAGACACAATTTCAACAGAGAAGATGATTATAAGCTCAGCAATCATTGGAAAGATGTCATCAACCACTTTGGGTCATGACTTGATTGGTGTTTTCTTGTCAACCTCTACCGTCAGCAGTGTGGGTGTGAGGATCGAGGTGCAATGCTTTGATTGGTGTAGACCTACTGCCGGTGTCGGGGCTTTCTCCTACATTAACATTAGCTGCCCCGCCCATCTCTAAACCTTTATAAACAGTTTGCCTTCAGAGGCTAACCCCCCTGTTCCTGGTGACGACCGCTTTTATTGCGATCGAAACGTCATGGTTTTATGTTTATCCTTATTTTCACTTCATTTATTATTACTGAAATAACCTCAATAAGTCTACATTATAGACTGCCAGTGCACTCACTAAGGTTAAGAACCAGGCTACAGTCTACATTATAGACTGCCAGTACACTCACCCAGCTTAATAACCATTGCTACAGTCTACATCATAAACTGCCAATACACTCACCAGCTTAAAAACCAGGATAATGTCTACATTACAGACTGCCAATACGCTCACCAGCTTAAAACCAGGATACAGTCTACATTATTGACTGCCCGTACACTCACCAAGCGTAATAATCATTGCTACAGTCCGCATTATAGATTGCCGGTACACTCACTCCGATTAAGAACCAGGCTACAGTCTACATTAGTGTTTTTTTATGATTTGTATTTTATTTTTTATTATTTGTCTTCACGTTTTTAAATTATTATTTTTATATCTACGTGACTTTACTGAAAGAACCAAAGAATAAGAGTGAACACATACCGGGAGGTTGAACTGCACGGTTGATACATCGTGAGATCATGAGAGATGATGCCAGCTTGGAGGAGGTCTTCATCCAACAGTGGATGGATCTTGCCTGGTGATTGTCAAGGGATGATATTTTACTAGCTGACCGTAAATGTATCGTTATATTTCGTTGTGTCTGTGACTATAAGTTTCGTAATTATTTAAATAATAAACGGTAAAAAAAACGCAAGACAAAGACATTTTAGTTTGTAGAAAATATTTTTCGTAATTAATTTATCACGAAATGTAGTGTTGTTATTTCTGCCCTATTTATATTTTGTTTCACATTGGGAGAAATATTTTGCTGGCAAGTTTGAAAATGATTTGTGTATGCGCCATGTGTCTTCTACATAAGCAAAGGCATTTATTCCCTTGGACAAAGATGGAAAGGATTTATTGACCCAAAATGAGGCTCACTTATCACACTGGGTATCCCAGCATGCCGTAACATACTCGAGGGAGTTTGGTTAAATTAATTTCGCAGACAAGTTGTATCAATTTAACACGTAGGCCTTCGCGACCAATATCATCCATAATAGAGGCTTTTTGGGTTAGATCGCATAAATCTGGCTGTCAGCTGATGAAGCTCGTAATTACTGGCGAAACGTACTGAAATTGTAAATGTTGTGGCTTGGTTCTCCAACACACCGCCGTGCTGTACTAGTGACGAATTGGCACGTTCTGTTTACGTAACAACCCTTACTAGTTGGCTATGTCGGGTGGTGGCGGGTTTAACGACACATTTATATATTTACGCGATCTAACCCAAAAAACCTCTTATGGAAGTTGTATCAATGTTGTTTAATGCCACTGGCTTTATTGTGTGTCACTGATGGAGCTTGAAATATAAATTATACATTTTACTGCATGACATATAGGGATATAACCTGTTAACTGTTTCGTACATTGATTTTTTTAATGACAACATGCTGCTCATGATTCCCTTTGTCTTTATTTCACGGTCAGCGCATTTGACATGATAGCGTGAAAGCAGAGGTCCCTTTGTATATTATTAGCTGAATCCACAGCTGTTTGTGATCTAGATACGAACATCTTTATTTGGATTTTACATTAGTAAGGCAAACTTGTTTGGCCTTTTGTTCGGTTTAACGCTATAAATTCATATTTACCAAATAACTTTATTTCCCTATATATATGTGGTTTGGTTGTTTGTGTGACAAGTAGACTCTAAAAAAACCCCTAGCGTTTGACATGTTGTGGTAATGAGGCTCACTTATCACACTGGGTATCCCAGCATGCCGTAACATACTCGAGGGAGTTTGGTTAAATTAATTTCGCAGACAAGTTGTATCAATTTAACACGTAGGCCTTCGCGACCAATATCATCCATAATAGAGGCTTTTTGGGTTAGATCGCATAAATCTGGCTGTCAGCTGATGAAGCTCGTAATTACTGGCGAAACGTACTGAAATTGTAAATGTTGTGGCTTGGTTCTCCAACACACCGCCGTGCTGTACTAGTGACGAATTGGCACGTTCTGTTTACGTAACAACCCTTACTAGTTGGCTATGTCGGGTGGTGGCGGGTTTAACGACACATTTATATATTTACGCGATCTAACCCAAAAAACCTCTTATGGAAGTTGTATCAATGTTGTTTAATGCCACTGGCTTTATTGTGTGTCACTGATGGAGCTTGAAATATAAATTATACATTTTACTGCATGACATATAGGGATATAACCTGTTAACTGTTTCGTACATTGATTTTTTTAATGACAACATGCTGCTCATGATTCCCTTTGTCTTTATTTCACGGTCAGCGCATTTGACATGATAGCGTGAAAGCAGAGGTCCCTTTGTATATTATTAGCTGAATCCACAGCTGTTTGTGATCTAGATACGAACATCTTTATTTGGATTTTACATTAGTAAGGCAAACTTGTTTGGCCTTTTGTTCGGTTTAACGCTATAAATTCATATTTACCAAATAACTTTATTTCCCTATATATATGTGGTTTGGTTGTTTGTGTGACAAGTAGACTCTAAAAAAACCCCTAGCGTTTGACATGTTGTGGTAATAAACCATCTTAAAGGAAATGGAAAAATATATTGCAACTTTAGTTGGTGAATTACTCAAAGAACCATTGTATCATCATACGGAGAATACATTATGGCATTCCGTTAATCCATCTGAACTATAAAACTAAAAAATACTGCAGGTAATGTCATTATAAAGAGGACATTACAAGAATGCTTAGTTCCTGCTGTTTACTTAATTAATTGTATACTTTGCCAAGTATTTGTCTAGTGCTCCTGTTATTAATTATGTCGTGGTTTTTGCCGAAGCAGTGCATTTAGCGTATGCTGGCGGAGCCACTATTCTGGATCATAATTTGCTGGCAATGTTTCTGCTGGCCTTGCAAGAACATGATAGGCAGAGGAAGTAAAGGAGACAGTATGATCAAGTATAAGCTTGGGAAATCATTTTACACCATTGGTATTTTACTTCGGCAAAACGTTAAAATACTTTGAACGAGATTGGGGCATAATTGTCATGAAGGTTATATTTTTTAGCAAAAAGGTATAAGGACAGTATAATTCACATGAAGTAACAATAAGTGAATAAACAACGCTCTCTCCTATGGGTCCTTTGGCATTTCCTCACTCAGTTGCTTAAGTAGCAAGAATTATCTGGGTTCGATTCAAGATTTTGGTACCATGCTGTGTGGAGTTTGTATGTTCTACCCAGTGGTCTGCATGGGTTTCATTCGTGCTATCTCAATTACAGGACCAGCTTGAAAAACAGTCCATGGACTTGGTGTGGTTTTCCTGGGTCAATACGTAAAATTATAAAATATGTACGGAACTTAAATAATAATTATCAATTACCAATTTACTCCAGACCCCTTTTATCTGTGGAGTGATCTACGGATAATAGGATCCCCGATGCTCTTTCCCCGACATTTCTGCGGAATAGAGGAGTCCTGTTAATGCCTTTACGACATTTTTACGAGTTTACAGCGCTGTTAGGGGTACCTTTTGTCATACAGATCTTCATTCAGCTTTCCACCAGTTAGTCTAGATCAGTGTTGATTGTCACCATCACTGACCTTTGCTTTAAGGTAGAAGCAAATCAGTGGTTTTAAAATATTTCACTGAATTACAAAAGTACGTATGATTATTTGTATTATTTAATTATTGTTTTAATAAAATATATATTATTATATATTTAATGTTATCGGTAAAGACATTTATTTTGACTTAAAGCTTTCGTGACTGCAGGAATTCATATTTTTTGGGTATTCTTTCGTAGATAGAAAAAAATATAACAATATCACGACGTTTCGATCGCAACACAACCAATATATAAAAATATTTTTTTCCCTGCCTCAGCAGCTCTCCCGCTATATGTTTCACCTGATGACGATCGCTTGTGTTGCGATCTAAACGTCGTGATATTGTTATTTTTTTCTATCTACGTGGCTTTACCGAAAGACCCAATGAATACACACATTTCTGTTTTATTGCATCACCCATTTCACTTTCCTTTCACATTTGTTTCATTTCTGTGTTCACTGGGAGGCAATTCAGGGCCTCGGTTTACATTTTCCAAAAGCACTTTGAGCCAATCTTAACTGGACTCTGGATCCCAATGATGACCTGGTCCCAAACAATCGCCATATTGAGACATGTCTCTGCGATTCTCGTGTATTTTCGTTGACCATAAAGGGGTAGCTGCCTAGAATGTGCCACATCTCCCTGTGTTACCCCCTCATTACAGCAATAAAGTCAATCTCTCTGCTTTCCTCGTTAACGGGTACACACTCCATCATCGGCAGTGCTCTTGGCACGTGGATGCTGCCGATTCATAAGGTTTTCTCTCCAAATGATGTGGCTATGTGCAAGAGATTGTTAACGAGTTTTGCAAATAAGACATTAAGCACTATCGTGGATTACAAACTGTGTTTTTTTTTATCCAGTTACCTCTAAAAACCAATGGCATTTTATTCACTCACGAGTCCATAGTGTATCTTAAATCCTTTTGACTGCCTGCAGCACTTTTTTAAAGCCTGGTAAACTTTACCTAAGCATGCTTTGTGCGATGGTGTGATTTATGTAAGGTTGTCAAGAGCAATGTCTTGGGTTCACGATGGCATAATTTTCCATTTATTCCTTGCCTGTGTGATTTTACCATTTGCAAATCATAATAGGCACAGCCTGTGTTAGTCACCTGGTTATAGGTAACAAATACAGACAAATTTTGTTCACCATTATTTATCTATCACATTAATGACTATCACTTGTGTTTTTGAACAAATTCTTCAATGTTCTGGAGGAGATTAAAAGTTGATAGTATTCCAAAATCTGAAATGTGTAGGGGTTTTATAATGCCCATATGTTAAACATAAATATTGGTGAACCGGGCACTAGCTATGGGACAATGTGAACGACTGTATCTGCATTATTACAGTCTTGTGAACTATACAGCATATGTTAATTGTGTTAACAATTGCACTGTTATACATATTTTTTATAATAATATATTTTATTTTAATCAAATTGGCAAACACACAACGCAATTTAATTACAGCATGATCTCGCCAGTTTTCATAACTAATTGACTGAACTAAAGACGAGTTATGCATTTCCAAAAAAAACTAAAATAATGGAAATGAAATAACTACTCTGTACATAAACTGGTATTTAAAGTTCTAATACCGCACTTTTCATATATACAGTGTTATAAAACGGAATGCTGTCCTAATATATTGTGTCTTACTTTTTGAATAGTAAAAATGTGGAAGCAATGCTCTCTCCTCACAAATAGTATTTTGTTTTTTTATGTTTATGGATTCCACTAAACTTTAGCCCCAATATTTTTCTTATATTTTGTTGCGACCAATGGATTTCCAGACTGGGATTAATTTGAGCTGGTGATTTGTTTTCACTTTGATCTTTAGAAACACCCATAACATTAGCATACATTTAATGCTTACAAAATTCAAATTTATGTCTGTATTTTTAAGCCATGTATATGGTACGTTGCAATTGGCAGCAATTTTTTTGTATATATATAATTTACTTAGCTGGGAAAGCTTTCTCAACTTTTTTAGGAGTGACCTACTTAGAATATTTGTCACATTTCTCATTCAGAATATGAACTCCTTATTCAATGTAGGCATGCATTGAAAAGAAAAAAGAGACTAGCAGGCACATACTTGAGCAATTGACAATACTGTACGTATGCCGTCAAGGTCAAACTGGGACAGGAAATAGTCCTCGAGAAATAATTTCGAACCCTTCAAACATTGGCTTAACAGTGACAACACCGCATTGCCTCGTGAACGGGAAGGTTACACTGATTGAAATCTATCTTTGCTTATGAGAAACCAACTTCATGAATTTTTCGGTAAAGTCACGTATTAGGGAAATAATAAAAGAATAAAAAAAGAACTTAATAAAATTCTCACGACGTTTCGGCCACAAGAGCTGTCGGAAAGAGAGCGTCCATTAAGACGATGTCTTTCCATTAGGACGCTGTCTTTCCATTAGGACACTGTCTTTCCATTAAGACGCTGTCTTTCCGACAGCTCTGTTCTTCACCTGAAGACGGCTGCTTGTGTTGTGGCAGAAACGTCGTGATAATTTTATTATGTTTTATGTTTATTATTTTATTATTTCCCTTCTACGTGACTTTACCGGAAGATCCAAGAATATGAATCCCTGCAGTCACGAAAGCTTGAAATTCAACTTCATGAAATCAAAGCTTTTGCTTTCTTATAAACTCGTGCTTTAATTTCACCACGCTGAGCTTTAGCTCAGGGAGTTCTTTTTGTGTTGCCCCTGTAGAAGGAGAAATGCCACCTGACCTCCAGTGACAATCGGGTTTTGGGGGTATGCAGGATTAGACCAGTGTTTAAAACCCAGTAGCAGTAGACATCAGGGTGCTAAACTTCCGAAGGGGTTTCAAGTCCCTCTGCTTTGTTTTCACCGTGTGATGTGCGTGTGTAATTACTGTACATGATTTTGGTGCATTTTCTAACAGTCTATTTTAGCTTCAGCCGTGGCTTTGCAGAAAGGCTTAACCGACTGCTTTCTTTCCATTGCAGCTGAACCAATGTGAGGTAATTTTGTGTGCAAACGGAGTGCCTGTGTTACAAATCAGACAGAATAACAGGTGACCTCATACACTTTGATGAAAGGTGGCAGTAGCAGGTTTTACTTTGACACGAATCTGGCTAACACCTTGGCTACTGTGGAGTGAAAGATTACTTAACTTCGCTTGGGAATTAAATGTGAAAATATTGGCATTGCCCTTGATTTGCACAGCTCATCGGGGTTGGAAGGTGCATTTCCGTCAATCAAAAAGGTAAACATTCATCACCGTGGTTTGTTTGCGAAAAATACCGATAGGCCACATTGACACTTCATTTATCTAGCAACTCTACTACTTTGCTTATTTGAGACTATTTTCGATTTTTTTATGACCTTATTTTAGTCTTCAATGTATACATTGTAAACCTACAAATTTTTTCATTGTACAGATTTAAGTTCTATACAAAATTATTACAGTACCGAGTAATTGTCATTGAGTGTAATGTGGCTTCTTAAAATTAGTGTCTGCACATACGCCGTACAAGAACATTATTTCATTCGTGAATAGCAAGAGAGAATGTTTGACTTCGTGCTATACTTTCTAGTCCACATTTCATATGTCTGAAATGTACATTTTATTTGGCGTTGTTTGGGTAGAAGCCACGAGATGCCCCTCAGTAGATCAATGAGCCACCAGCAACACGCGCATCCTTTTGAACTTATCTGCTAGATCTCTATCTCCACCAGGAGAAATTATTGCGTTACTGCAGCTTTAACCGGTGATGGCTATCCAACAGAAAACCTCCCCCTCCCAAAAATCTACAATAATTTCTAAAGATAATCATCAGACGTTGTATTGCCCGCTTTAACAATTCAAGGTCAGCAGCTCCTTAATTTGTTAAATAATGTTTCCTTTGTTGTACCCTTTGCAGAAAGCTTTGACCTTATTCGAGACAGCGATATTTTAACATATACGTACAAGAACTTCAAAACGCAGCTGTTGCTATGGGAACACCGAGGGAGAATATTCGATATACATGACAATTGGGTCTGCCATGGGAACACAACACGTTGCAGGAGTCGCCAGACAGATTGTAAATACTGTATTTCAATGGTTCTTAACCTGGGGTGCACGCACCCGTTGGGGTGCAAGATGCCCTTTCTGGGGGATGCGAGATATGACAGATTTTGTTACAAGGTAAATCATCGAAACACAAATTAAGCACGGGCACATAAGTACAACTACTTTGTTTCATCAAACCCTTTGCATTTATTAACATGATTTTTTTACGATTGACAACCAAAGGGGTGCAAGGCTGCAGTAAAGGTTAAGAACCACTGCTGTATACCAACAATTCACATGGGCCCTCGGCAAACGGTTATACTTGTAGCAGCGGGCAATACGTGGTGGTTCTCAGGGAAAACAATCCGATCAAAACGCTAACGTAAGCATTCGACAATTTTCATTTACGGCTGATGGCAAATAAAATTTCCCCAACTGATGAATACATTCAGAGATAATAGCTTCTACCAATAGATGGCGGTGATAATTTGTCTTTCTAGTGGAGAGAGGAGCCGTTGACATTCACCCAGATGGATCGCAGTGTTTGGTGTATTGGCCACCGCTGCAAATCACACGTATAGGAAATGTTCATGCCATTAAGCACCACGTTTTTCAACTTAGCTGATGGATTGCACCCCCGTCTGGCTTCTTTTTAGAGTACACGGTGTTATGGCCAAGTTTTGTCAAAAGTAAAATACTGTAGTTGTTTTCTTGAATGAGTGCCACTAACCTCGGTCAAGATTTTGAAAGTTTTCCAGGTAAACAACACAGCATGTTCTGCTTATTGAAAGGGATGCGAAAGTGAAAGAAAATCCACGTAGTTGTGTCAGGAAGATATTTAATTTTAGTAGCAGTTGTCACATTATCTTCAGAAAAAATAAGGATAAAATAAGTTTAGTATACATATAATAATGTATCCATAATGGAGGTTTTTGGGTTAGATCGCGTAAATATATGTGTCGTTAAAACCCGCCACCACCCGACGCAGCCAACTAGTAATTTAAATAACAGTGAACAATAATACAAATTATAGTTATAGTTAACCCTAATCTGATGACGCTCTATGAGGATACAGTACTTCAAATAGTATTGTAAGCAATGCTATTTTTAAAAAAATGCACTTGTAATTGTTTGCAGTGGTAAACCATGATTTTTACTTCCAATTGAGTGTCCTCTTTATTCTGGTCCAAAGGAGCAAACCATTATAACACACTCCTGGCTTAAACATTTACTGATTAACATTTGTTTTTCTTACATTTGTTTAGTATATTGAAAACTTTTGGTGAGACAGCCCAACATGTATGCATTATTAAAAGCTGTTTTTATGTATACCTCAATGGCATTGATGTCACGTATATCATTGTGAAACCGACAGCTTTTTTGCATAACACAGCTGAATTCCCGTTCTACAACATAGGCTGGTTTGAAATGCAATTTTAATTCAGGTTAAAGGAGGTAAAATGTTACAAAAAACAACACAAGTATATTGACTGTATTTTGGTTAGAGTTGTGGTTAGCGTATTGCACCGTGAAGCGGGTGACCTGCGTTGCACTGTCGGTCACCGAAAACATCGATCAGTGGCAATGATATCTCTCACTGACAGTATCGTGAAGTATGTGGAGTGATGTTCAATGGATCACTTCGGCGCGTCGCGAACGTTCCGCGCAGTACCACTCAGTGGGCCACTAGGGGCACGGTGCTGGGTGCGAGCAGGAGGAAGTCTGATGAGTCCTACCGACAGTCGGGGATTGCAGCCTCCACCACAGAGGTCGCAACCGGGTACCCGATACCCGTACTCTACCCGATACCCGGCTACCCGTACCCGGCCAGGTACGGGTACGGGTATCCGTTTGCGACCCTGGTGCGGTCGGGTACGGGCACGGGTAGGCCGTGAGTCACTGGTGAGTCACCGTTTGTCACTCATTTCAGGTAGGGTACGGGTACGGGTAGGGAACGGGTAACCGTACCCGGCCGGGTACGGGTACCCGTTTGCGACCCTGGTGCGGCCGGGTACGAGCACGGGTAAGGAATCAAAACCCGTTTGCGACCTCTGCTCCACCAGCGCCGCAGGGAATCACCACAGAGGGGGGCGCTGGATGAGTGCGGTGGGGGGCGGCTGGCGGTAGGGGCCATGTGGGAACGAATCACCCTGGCACCGGGTTAAGCACGTGATGTGGGCCAAAGGTGAACGAGGGGGCACGGGGGGAGTAGCTGAGAATGTCTAGAGACATCATGAGACCTCCTTTGCCAGTATTAAATTATGATAATGGGGGTTTCCCCTTTCTAGCAATAGAACAGGTAGGCCTTGGCAAGGTAAAGTAATTTACCCTTTTTACCAGCCTCAACACCCGATTCGAGAGTATTCTATACGAATAAAGTGCTCTACCTAGCATTTACATGTTATAAACCGTTTTCATGTGTAGTACCCCAGTAAATACCCTGTAATCGGGTAATTTGTATGGGGTAAGGGTAAAAGGTAGGGTAAAGGTAGGTTCGTTGTTTTTACCTTATCTTGCCGCGGTCTAAAAACAGGTATTAAGATGTTAAAACACCAAACTGAAACCTTTTCAAGGAATCATGTCTGCATTAACCACATATACTTGTGGTGAACATGCAAACAAAAAAAACATGCTCTGACAGTATATGCATTGCCTTTAAAACTGATTGGCCCACACCAGAGACACCTTTGTTTATAGCCTAGTCTCAAACAGTGTTAGACCAGAGGACGCCAAAAGGCGAACAGCACAAAGACAATGCACTATCAGGACATTTAGAGCTCGGGGTGAGCAGCTACATCATGATGCACACACTGTCAGAGCATGTTTTTTTTTGTTTGCATGTTCACCACAAGTATATGTGGTTAATGCAGACATGATTCATTGCAAAGGTTTCAGTTTGGTGTTTTAACATATTTTTTATTGCCAGAAAGGGGAAACCCCTATTATCAACGTCTAGAGAGTTCCAGAAAGAGGTGTGGTTAAGTGCGGATCCAGAGAGGGAACAGGTGCGGTGTCGCCTGGAACCGTCGGGAATATTCTGCACGTCTGGCGCGGCCGAGGGTGGAGCCAGGCCGCGCCGAGAGAGATAAAAGGGAAGCCCCGATCACAGATCCGGGCTGTCTGCAGGTGAAGTGGAACCCAAGCGCTATGTCTACGTCTTCGTCCCCGTCTTCGACATCGTGGGTCAGGCAGCACGTGGCTGCTCTGACCCGATTATAGTTATCCCGTATGCAAGAGAAATAGGTGTATTGTGGTCCTATGCATAACAAGTGAGAATAGGTGTATTTAGTCCCGTGTGGGTAATGGTGTTGTGTAAAGTGTATAATAAACGTTGTTGCCTCCTAAATAGTAGTCAAACAACCCCCCCACGAGCGTTTATCCAGCCGTAGATCGACAAGACTTGGCCTGAGGGGCAGCACAACGCAAGGAATGGGGCACCCAGTGTACGGAGGAGACACGTCCGGGGGGAATGCGGAGTCTGGAAGAGCATGTAATGTTTTAACCTTTAGAGCATGTGGTTCATCATGCTCACCGAAAATTACATTGTGGGTCATAAACCAAAAAGCGTGTTATTAGCCTGTACCCAATAAAACACCGTAAAAGATGGTCCTCACTTTGTAGTTCCTATCTTCACAGTTAATGATTGCAGCGTTGCGTGTCACTTAGTAATTCTACACTCAGCTGCTTTGTTACTCTTTAACGAGTAATTGCCAACGAGTTATGAATTTCTGGTATTAAATGGGGTTTAGATGTGTGCAGACAAAAGTAATAGTTGAAAATAAAAGTGCATCGGTTTATAATATTATTTTCAAACATTTGGTGACTGACCTGAAAATGTTCGTCAGTGACCATTCTTAATAGCGCTAGGAAGAAGTGCCATTGCCCAAAACGTTGCCGTTTATTTATTTTTCCTTTATAACCAGTGTTATTGACGAATGTGTTGAGTGTTTGGTAGCATGTGCTTGTCCACTGCTAACGCAGCATCACCAAACAATGAGTTTAACATCACAATGCGCTCCTTCTGAATACTTCCTTGGTCTTTTTTTGGGATTCATAAGCAGCCAAAAGCATCAACAAATGAGTGCAGTGAGTATTCAAAATACATCGCTCAAAACACTGTCAAGATGGGTTACACCTCTGTTGATGAGCCCCAGAAGAGAAAAAGCAGTGACAGAAATTTTAGGAATTTGAGCAAAATGTTCTGGTTAATTCGGAAAAACTAATATATATCTCTCTATGTATGTATGTAAGTGTAGATACATGAACATGAAGGTTATTTATGTAATTTGCTACCAAATGTTAAAAGCCATCAGGGGGAAGACCTCTGGGCTATGTATGTTGAACTTTATTCGCACCATATGCAGCCAATGGGGTTGTGTAAGAAGCACTTCACTTTGTATGTGGAGAGACAGTTACGTGAAAAGAGATGTTGCCTGCTGGATCAGCAGAGATGGGAATCGTGTTAACTCGGGCTCGAGTTCCTTAGCATTGGAGAAACTAAGCAAACGAAGTCAAATGCTGTGCAACTATGACATCAAGTGCAGTTTCGCGCAAATTACTTCGACAGAAATTAAAGTAATCTAAGTCAAATGCAATTGGACACATTACTTCAAAAACGAAGTTGACCTAATATGGATTACAAAGTCTAATTAAAACAATACATTACAAGAAAAGCGCAGATTGGTGGTGTATGAATGGGGTGTACTTTTGCATTGTCACACATGTTGGGGTACAGCCATTTGTTAATCCATTGCTGGATGAGGGCCTTCCCATACTGGACGGGTCGCGGGGGATATATGCCCATACATCACTCGACTACTCAGATGTTGGGGGCATAGACATGCGGTACAACAGTGTAATTTGACGCTCTCTCCTCTGCTTACCACCACGTAGCTGCCCCACAGCAGCCTATAACACCCTGCTGTGCATGGAGATCACCCATCCAATCAATGCCCAGGCTCAACCCAGCTAGCTTAGCTTCCGAGATCGGACAACAGGCACATTGCAAGTGATTTGGTCCGAGGCCCGTTTGTTCAACGTAGAGTTTTATTCATTCCCTGACAGTGCTCACGGTGTCCAAGCAAAACATTATTGGACTAAACAGAGTAACTAAGGTCGTAATCCGTTAAATAGTCATGGCTTCCTTTAAAGTGTCACTTCAGTGTACGTGGTGTAAACACTTAACTGCCAATAAAGTCACTTTGATGAGTAACGTAAGATTAACTATTATGAGAGTATAGTGAATTGTTAATTATCTTAACGACCATATATTTGTTTCATCTTGGCTTCAGTGCCATGGCAAAGGGATTACAGTCTTGCTTTACATTTATAAGACATGGTTACCAAGTAAAAATTTAGAAAACAAAACAATATTTACTCTTTGGTTCTTTCGGTAAAGTCACGTAGAAAGAAATTAAATTAAATAATAGAATACGACGTTTCGATTGCAACACAAGCAGTCGTCATCAGGTATGAATTAAATTTGAGAGACAAAACACAGACACGGAGACACACAGACAGACACTCAAGTCTATGTTGTGTGCCTCTCTCTGTCTGTCTGTGTTGTCTCTCTCTGCTTGTGTGTCTGTCTGTGTGTCTACGTGTCTGTGTTTTGTCTCTCTCTCATAGCCTTGAGATACAAGGATCCCTCTGCATGAGCTTATTTGATCGCTTCATCTCCACAGTGGGCATCTTCTCGGGCATGCTATTTTCTCCTTTTAGTCCCCACTAACCATTATCATCCCTTATAGTGAATGTGCCCTGAGTAATATAATGACGGGATCATGCCAATAACTCTGGAGATCCTGGTTCTTTAAAAAAAAAACTTCCTTCCAGGTGCTTATCTTGAATGAAAAATTGTGTGTAGTCTAAATTGAGTGAGACAATACGACCGAGGCTGATGGATAACCCCAAATGTGAAAATGGAGAGCCTCCTCAGACATGTTGAACATTGCCTAAGTGACAACACCAGCTCTTGGCTGCAGCTTTGCGGTAACAAGCTACACGTGAATGCTTTTATGAACTTGTTTTTTTTTTAAACTGTAAATGCGACTTTACTCTGCGGAGGTTTTCTATGAAATCATCAAGACAAAAATTTGCTTCTTACGAAATGTTTTACATAACACATCAATGGGTAAAAAAAACACGTAGAAGATTACTGCAGTAGCTTTCGGTGTATCAAAAATGTCTGTCAAAAGCAATCGATACAATCTAGTTAAGTATAGTCAAGAGACACAATTGAGCCCTTCCATATCTATGTCACCATCGATGCTTACGTCATACATTTCACACGAGACATTTCAACACGGGGTGACTAAAGTAATATACAGTATTAAAGTAGACAGATGAAAGCGAAAATTATTCAAGCGGATACAACTGAAATTTTCTCAGTGTCATAGTGAGCGATTTAAGTAATATGTGGCTCGTTTCTAGAACTAATAGTAGATAACATTTTGGTTGACTTTGGACTCGAACCAGCTGTTGATTCTTTCTTCATTTTGGGCCCTCCACTGGATGTTGGTCTTGGTCCTCTCAATGGCCTGTTCCATGGTGGCCGCAGCTGAACCCAGGTTGGGATGTGTCACCTTAAATTGCAGGAGCTGATGATACAAAGTATAAAATGCCTTTTGAATTTCATGTAAATCAATGCATTCCTTCATTCATCCATGTGCTCGGGAATCATAATTCGGCTGTAAAGTTCTGCCTAGCAAAACAATATTCACAATAAAATACAATAATCTAAATAATACATATGATTGTGGCTTTTTTTCCATTGCAGCAATTGTTTGCTGCCTGTGTGTGTATGTGGGCTTACACTTGGATATCACAGCTAACATCAGTGTTTAATGATTTCTGAACCAGTCTTGGGCATGCCCTTCACCAACACACTCTGACAAGCATGGTGAAGTATGGGCAACCAACCCCCATGACCAACACGGTTTGTGGGGAGCTATTACATCAAGCAGTAACTTGACGAGAGGGCTGTGAATAATTACGATGAAACCGTGACTTGACATAGCGTCATGAAAGCGCATGCAGATTTATGGTACAACAAAAAAAAAACCTTGCATGTTAAATATATATATATTAGACAATAAACTTTCCAAGCGCATAGTTTGTCAGTACTCTACATTCCACGAGTAAATGAACAGAGCCGACTAACAACCATCAGCACCACTCCGCTCTTGCGGTCCCAAATAAGGGCTTCAAAACATTGAACTTTGGATCGAGAAAGGGTCGTGGACCTTTCCATGAGTCAAACAGACCAGGGCAGACCACAGATGTTTATTGCTAAAGTAAAGCTGGAACCATATCCACTTGCCTCGTCGAGGTCGGCCTGCGTGCTGAAATGCCTCGTGACGCCCGTAATTAAGTTTGAGAAAGAAAAGAACCCAGAGCCATATCTGTAAAACATCATGGGTCGACAATTAGGAGACAAAGGCTGCAGTAATCCGGATTCATAAAACAACACACGCTATGCAAGCATCAAAGCACGAAGAAGACATCTTAAGACTTTGTACAGACTCATAAACAAGCTAACTTACAAAAGGGTGAAACAAAGTATGAACATGTATGCGCACAACACAGAAAGTATATGCAAATGAATAATTACTGGATATCTTTTAACAGTAAACAGAGGCAATGTAGTTTAACATTCAAGCATTATATAAAAGTAGGTCTTGAGGTTTTGAAGGTGTGCGAGACTCCGCAGTATAGAAAGGGAAATGTTCTAGGAAACTTCAGCAGAAAAGGAGAATTAATAACCTAATGCCAACACATTTTCCCAAGTTTGTACAGGTAAACACATCCTGCATCTATGTTAATTACAAATACTGGAATCTGTACACAATTAAACGTAATATTGTGAGTCTAAGATATTAGTACAATCTCAATACTGAGAATCGTGTCATCATTTTGTGACGTAATTTGTAAGTACACTTTAAGCGTGCAGTAAATATGAATTAAAACATGTGTGGGTACTTACTGGTTGAAAATGAAGTCCCATTTCTCTTTGACGAAACTCCACGCCAGAGGCTGCCCAATGACATTCCGGGCCACCGACGTAATGACACTTGTGGCATCCTGCTTCCTGATAAAGGTTGAATCTAAAGCATACTCCAGGAGCCTGTCAATCCACATGCCCCCCCCCCCATCCACAACAATAATTTGTGAGAGTGAACATTCACGTAGCATAAGTAGAGGTGAACATCTGCAAGGGGTTGTGGCGAAGTGAGGCCAAGCAAGGGCTTTACCGTCTGAGGATCCAGGGCTCGGTGCTGCAGGCCAATGCTGATCTCAGCTTCTCCTTTTCCACAGGGAAGGTAGTCTCTTGGAAAAGCTTGAATGCGAAGTCCCATTCCAAAATACTACCAGCTGCCAGGGCTTGGCAGTAAACCACCGTGCGAAGGTTCGGATGAATTCTTAAAACACAACGGGGTTTTTAAATAAATAAGCATTAGTATTAGATTACTGAACTGCCCAGGCAATGATACAGTTGTGCAGAATCAGAATATTTATTTATCCTGGAGAAATCCGATGAGCTATGAAGCTCTTTTCACAAATGCTTAATCTTCCCCAACCATCCAAATGTACACCCCCAACATTATCGACCGTGATGTTTTCATCGTGTGTTAATTTGTGTTCTTGCAGGTGTGAAAATAAAGTAAATAAAATGAGATTGCCTTGCGAAAACTTCAATATACCCGTATTGCGTGTCCTCGTTTTTTTATGAAAAACCCTGTTGTTCTATAACGAGTTATCGGTATTCGCTCAATTGAGGGACAAAGAGTCTTTTATCATGACAGTAAATTTACCCGTGACACTTAATACAATTCTACGTGCACTTACACATTGCTTGATTTATTTTCCATCCACTTCTGGAATATTGTCAAGGCACTTTCTAGACATTCTCGCTTGCCGTACCCACAAGCCGTGTTTACAGCGTACACCTGCATATACCTGGAACACATCAGAGAATTCTTGTTAATCTCACCATTGACATGTTGTGCTGAAGCAAAATGTTGCGCAATTCAAACTCACGAGATATATTTACAATACTCACTGGTCCATGTGGCCATTGGGAACAAAACTGAGGTTTTTGTGTATCTGATAAACATTTTCTATTTGCTTTAACATGTATTTCTGTAAAGAGAAGACAACATATGACGCAACAAATCATCGTTGGAGACACTTTGACGGAAGCGCTATCACATCGTGACACGTCCCTTCCCTTATTTCTTTATTTACACATTTCACACAATTCAATTTAACATCAAAAGAGGATTAGTATTGAATGATGCGTGATCAATAGGTGCGCCTGTTTTTTTCTTGCCTGGATACTCCCGTAGTATTTGGAGGTGGAGAACATCTCGTTGATGTATCCGAGGTTGTTGAGGGCTGTTCTCCAGGGAACATACTTATCTTCCTTTTCCAAATACACAGTGGTCTCCAATGCTTTCTCAATAGCCACCATTGCAGCTCTGATTTAGACAACGAATGTCATTTTAGTCTTTCGTCTGAAGTGCTCTTATACAGCTATGCAAGCATTACAGTCAATGAAAGTCATGATATTCGGCTGTCTTTTTTGTTCAATCGTATGATCTTTCAGCACTGCGGTTAGTGTGTAAGATTTTAGGTTTTATCCAATCACAGTGCTTAAGTAAATAATAAGAAACTTTCAGAGTTTTATTTATTAACGTTTTTAAAATACAAATTGTACATTTAATATTCACGTTACATTTTCACGTGTTTTCAGCTTAAGCAAGGAACACAATTCAGTGCAAAACAGTAAACCTTGTATCAACCAAGTCGTGTCTGTTATCAGTTTCTTATATGTTTGCAATGACAAAGACTTGCCAAGCTCGGCTGAATCTCTCCCAGACTCACTACCCACTGCTGCCAGAAACACCCATTACACTGCACATTATTGCTCATGGGGTAGTCATTTTAGTTTAATGTTCACTACCAAAAATGTTGGTCAGTAGCAGTGCCGGATTATCCTAGTAGCATAGGTAGCATATGTTACAGGCTCCGCACTTTCAAGGGCCCCACACTAAATGTTTTCAAGGTATCAATTCCGGTTTTATGATTCTGCACTTGCTCTATTATGATAGTACTATACTGCCTTCAACTTTTATGAACGACTGGGTGTTTAAGTTTAGCGATTTGCCATATTATCTGGATGTATAGCAAGTGAAAAAATACGATTACTTTATTGTGCAAATAAAATAAGTGTTGTTTAATATTTATGTGTTTTTTTTATTTAGGGCCCCTTTATAACTTATTCTGCAGGCCCCGCACTAGCTTAGTCCGGCACTGGTCAGTAGAGTGGTGTGCAAACCGTTGAATGTAAAAATGTCAGATGTTAAACGTAGCTAAAAGAACATGTGCAAGGCCGAAATTAAATTCTCAATGATAAATACTCTATCCAAAAAATATAAATACTTTACGTGGCAAGGCTGAATGTGTCATCAATAAGCTGAGCTCGATTTTGAAGTGGTATAGCCTGCAGGAATAAAAGGAGACATGGAGGCATTAATAAAATAACAAACATGAACGGTGGAAAATTGTGTCACCATCATAGTCATAAAGAATAAATGTTTTTAAAATCAACAGTTTCATTTCACTTTTATCAGTAGCTCTCATGGTCAACTGTGTTGCTTGCTTACACCACTCCTGGCAAAAGAACCTCCATTCGAGGGAATTCTACAGAGCTTCTCTAGAATGCATTTTTGGCCTACTCCTCCACACTTCAAATTCAGGACCATAATTTGATATATATAAACACATATATCAATATACACGGTGTAAAATAACCAAATCAATAGTTAGTTTGCTATAGCCCAATATAACCCAAGCTTGTGTTCACTGTTGTGCAAAACAATAATGGTTTCATGAATGGCTATGCAGATTAGAGAGTGGTGAAATAGAGCTTTAGTCTTCTTGGTTCTTTCGGTAAAGTCACGTAGAAGGGAAATAAGAAAATAAAAATAAATAAAACATTATAAAATTAAATTCTCACGACGTTTCGGCCACAACTTGCGTTGTTATGTTTTATTTTTTTATTTCATTATTTCCCTTCTACGTGACTTTACCGAAAGAACCAAGAAGATGAATCCCTGCAGTCACGAAAGAAGCTTTAAATCGAAATTTAGAGCTCTAGTCTTTGCGCCATTGGATGCGCATGGTTAATGGAGTTGTGGGGAAGCAGAAAGACTCCGTGCTGATTGGATATCCTTGGCTTCGGAGCCCCATCGCGAATGATTATTGAAACGTGGCACGAGTTTATCTCGGAACACTTACAGAATGGTTCAGGTTGAGTTGATTCAGTAGGTGCTGGAAATTTACATCATCATAGTGCACACGGTAGTATCCCATCGCTTCCACGTTTAGGATCACCCATGACGTAGGATGCACAAGATCTGAGAAAACCTCTGCAAACACCAGCATGATCAACCACACAGGATTAGGCATATTCATGATTTAAACGTGTGCCATCCGACAAGTGTAATCGATATCTTAAAAGTTACTGATAGGAAAAATGGACCAAAGAAAATACATTTGAGTTCATGGGCCTAATTTTTTCGCTATTTTGGATGCCATTGTACCTTTTTGGGAGCACTAACAGCCGTGTTCATACAAAATCCCGAATAGTGCGTAGGGGGCCGTCCATATATGACGTCACGCGATTTTTGACCCCACCCCCCTTCGTCACGCGGCGTCACAAAAAAATCAGACCTACCCCCTCAAATATGACGTCACAAACCTCTGCCCCCCCCCCCCAATCGCTTTAAACTATTGTCATTGTAGTGCGTATTTAATGTGGCGCTGCACTCTGATGTTGTAGGAGAAACATTTATTAAAAAGTCAATTAAATGAAGTACAACGTGTTGTCTACATTTATTTAAAGTTGCACATTTTGATGTGACGTCACATTTCCCCTCGTCACACATCGTCACAAATGTCTGACCCCCCCCCCCCCCAGGTGCGTGACGTCATTTATGGATGGCCCCTAGCTTGCACTTCATGCGCAGCCGATCCAGAATAAAAATGTATCCATTCTGCCCCTTCTTTTGTTACAACTGGGGAATAAACCAGAGTGGGCAGGGTTATGGTGTAGAGCAGATCAAAACGATGGTGGAGAAGTTGACATGCGAACGCAGACACTCTCTGTTCCATTCTGCAGGAACGTATCTGCCATCACGCAGAATGACATTAGACACATCTTTGAGGGTGTGGCTTATGTGCGGAGTGCTTTATTTTTGTTAACCAGCTAAGACCCACTCGAGCTATATAGCTATTTTTTCAGACGCGACCTAGCCACAAATGATCGCTCAACAAATTGGCTTCTTCGTGTGCAAATTTATAGCAGCCAAACCATCAACACAGCAACTGCCACACACACACACTAACATTTGCGTGTTCAATTGTGAAAAGGACAGAGCCTCTGATTGATCAGCTCGGTCCGTCGGGCAGGGAAAGCGTGCCGATGTAGTAAAAGCCAAAGATCCCCCAGGTTACCTTGATAGACTGTAGGGGCAAGTGGTGTTAGCGATCACCTATAAAGGCAGGCACGGCACACGAGGGGGTGGGTGGCCAACACCACGCCCGGCCGCCTTTGTCTCCCCAGCGACGATGTTTACACGCCGCGCCAGGTACTTATTTGAGGCTGAGTCGACCTAGGGGAGGCCCAGGTACCGGTTCAGATAACCGTCACCGGTGTTGGCCGTGAGCGGGAATCGAACCTGGGTCGCCGGGTTCGTAGAGCAGCGCGCTAACCACTACACCACCGCTCCCTGCTATCGATGTAGCACACACACACACGTGCGTGTACGTACGATACTGACTCCCCGTCCGCACTCTTTCGGCTACCAATTGTCTGCGGAGTTTATTTGGGCACCGCCAATACGATCCACTTACAGCTGGTCCGAGTCAAAAACACTGCTTCGTGAATTAGGCTGGAGGAAAAAAAAGTGAAAGCAACCTCTACACGAATCAGACGCGATGTCTTCAATCACCGTGTGATGTGTATTCTGTTGGCAAGCAACGTGAACCGACAACACTGAGGTGCAATCATTCCATACCCTCTTCTTGATTTAGCCATTTGATTGAGGAAACATGAGTTGACGTCTTCCACGTGATGGGTATGTACCAAACGTAGCTGCATAAAAAGAAAGAAACAAAAAGTGCAGGTTAACACAATGCTTACACTGTAGATGGCCATAAACATTTGGATAATAAAGATATGTCCCGAGTCTTTGATGCTATAAAAACAACAGCGGACATTAACATTTAGCGAGAGCAGTTAATGTGTTGTGGCGATGGCACCAAACAGGTAAAACTAGGTCGGCAGGGGTATTTGCGTAAAATAATATCGTAATAAGTTCTCCCCCAAAAAAATTACTTGAACTCAGATGGTCGGGTGACGGTGCTGTTGGGATTCAGCAGGAAGTGGGACTGAGTCAACTTCCCAGAGGACGTGTTCACGTGCACCACTGGGTAACCCATTTGAATTGTCCAGCGGTTCAAAATGTCCTTGACAGGCACTGGAAGAGTCACCGTGTGATTGTCCACCGCCTATAAGGAATGCAACGATATTGGGGAGGGGGGGGGAGTTTAACATCTTGTCATTGTTTTCTGCGCATGAAACAAAGATGTAATGCATTTCCACACCCAAATAATTGAAGTACAAATTAAGTCCTTTATTTTTGTTTGAGTTTTTTATTGGTGCCATTTCTTAATTTTCTTGTTATTTTTGGATTGTGCTTGCTAGTGGCTGTATATGAGATTTGGTCCTTATACAGTATATCATTAATGTACAGCGTTATGAGTTGCTATGAGCATGAATGACGCTATATAAAATGAAAGTAGTATTATTGTCCTGCATTTAATATGTAAATCATGAAAAGAACCCATGAAGATGTACAAAATATTGTACTTTAAATGTTTGTTTTATTGCATGGTACTATATTATATATTTTACAGTTTTCTTATAGTAGTATTTTTATTCCTATGAGTATCATTGGTGTATTCGTGGCATTACTTAAATGTAATGTTTATATATATTCTTACCAACTGCAGATGTCTCGACAGGTCTTCGTGTACCGCATTTCCAAATTCCAGTTCCTTCAGGTATGACTGATTTGAAGGAATTAAAATAAGATGTAAGTTAAATGACGTAGTTATGGTAAAATGATGCCACACTCTACATAAATGTGAATTGTTTCATGAAGTAAAATTGGTTTACCTTAAGACCAGCTACAAACACCGGCTCAGTCAGGAAGCTGGAAGTCATGCTCAGGATACATGCACCCTACAAGATAGGGAGGAAACGATTTTAATGAACCTTCATAGTGACATCAATTATTGTCCATTTGCAATCATTGATGTTCATTTCGCCATCACAATCTGAATCGTGAGTCAAGCACAGGAGGTGGGGTTTGGGTGGACCGCACACATTTGAGGAGCCCACTGGGTTATGAGATGGCCAGGAAATGGTAGTGCAGCAAGTGGTTTTAATTAATCTGTGCAGAGCTTTGAGTGTTATCCCCTGGCATCCATGTTGTATTGGGGACTGCAGTTTTATTTCACATGCCAAACACTCACTAATGGTTTTGGCCAAACACACCAATACTGGATCCTCCTGAAAAATGTCTTAAGACTCAGTGAGGCATTCCTGGATAAAAAAAGGACACGGTTATATTAATATTTATTATTTACCAAGTATGTCATTATATTATTAGGCTCATAATGACTATATAGATATCTATGAATGTATATGTTTGTGTGATACTGCATTGGTAGCAATGCACATTGCCTATTACGTATACCTCTTTTTGGCAGTGTCATTGACAAATATGTTCAGTATATTAATGTCTTTCCCCACAACCGTAGTTATGCCCTCTGTGTACTGGTCACCTTGCTGTAAGAGATGGTGTCGAACATGGAGTTTGCCTGAGCTGGAGTCATAACTTCACTGTGTGGAACGGAGAGTGGGCGAGATGATGCAAGAGCATCCACGCTCATGGCTCGCTGCAGGTCGTTCAATATGATCAATGCTTTCTGTTCATAGTGAGAAACGTCACGCAGAACTGTCACATGAATGAGGTCAAAGCTCTCATCCGGAATGAACACCCCATTCATCGCACCTCCTGGCTTTGACATTCCTCAAAGAACTTTTCTGTGAGATCGGCCGCATCAGAACATCGACAGGCTGACGCGCACATTGTCATCGTCAATGGAACGCGAGAGACAAGCCTCGCGAGGGTGATCGTGGCCATGCAATCCAAACTATGGACCATCTAGTAAACCACTGTAGCATGTGCTCCTTCAGTGGAGGAATAACAAAAAATACAAATTATATCCGGGAGCTTTCACGTGGCTATTGGTGTGTAGCTCCTGAACATGTTGCCATAAGAAAGAATAAAATTAGTAATGTGTAGTTTTGGCTCACTATTGTACAAATACTGTACGTACCAAGCACCTGCGTGTGATAACACTGGAAAGTAAATAGCCTCGGGTCGATGTGTAATACTTAAAATGCTCAAAGAGTTTGGTTTAAAATGGAAATTGCTTGGTATTAGTATGACTGTACAGCATCTATGGAACACTTTTTATATTGTAAAAATATAAATAACGATCTGAAAGAAGAAGGCTTTACCCCTTCTGGCATAAATACAGGTGTGAAGATGTTCAAACACCAAATAGACACTTATGCGGCATCAAGTCTATATTAACCACACATATTTATGGCAAAACATTAAAACAAATATGCTTTGTTAATGTAGGTACTGTTCTTGAACTTGATTATAAAATCATATTTTTTTGCTTGTTTTACCACAAGTATGTGTGGTTCAGGAAGACTTGATGCCGTCTAATATGTGTCTTGTTGGGGTTTGAAGTATCTTAAAACCTGTAACTTTTGCCAGAAAGTGTAAAGTATATATTTTTTATCATTCAACATTAGTAAGCCTACGTTGACAGGACAAGAACCATAAAACATGTACTTTTACAACCACTGTTAAAGTTCTGAATATAGTTGAAATCAATGTATATTTCGATATTCATGAGTGTCACAATACACGAGTTATGCAATCATCTTTCTTTTATTTTAGCTTCACAGCTGATATGTTGGACCTCCACTCCACAAGCAACCCGTTAATGTAAAACCAGGGTGCGTAACCCCGACTGTTATTCCTTTTTACGTACTATGTTCCAGCTGGGCTCCACCTCGTGCGTGCCGATGTATTCCAGGTAGCTTGCGAATCCCTCGTTGAGCCACAGCTCAGTCCACCACCGCATCGTGACGAGATTCCCAAACCACTGCGTGTAACGTGGGGGCAATTACGGGGAAATTGACAACAATGCAGTTGGCCATTTGCAAAATATATCGGCATGGGATAATAAGCAAGCCAATATTTTTGGCGTTAACAAACGCTGTAAAATAACGGCATGTTTTTGTTTGTTTTACGTCATATATAAATGTTTGTGGCTTCATTTGTGCGAGCTTGTTTGACTGCATCAACTATTACTTCGGGTTTATTTGATTTTACGAGCCTAGATTTCACGAGCAAACGTAAACAACTGCGGTCGCCTTTCTTGACGCGAACTCGCTGGGAGAAACTGCGACTTCCCGGGTCGTCCGTGCGCTCTGACCTGATGAGCAAGCTCATGGGTGATGATGGTGGCAACACTCTCCTTGTTTCCATTCGATGACACGTCGGGGTCGTAGAGGAGAGCCGTTTCCCTGTAGGTCACCAGACCCCAATTCTCCATGGCACCGGCAGCAAAGTCCGGAATAGCAATTTGATCTAAGCGCCGCCAAGCCACGCATGTGAAAGTGCATTGTTATTTTTTTGGTAGCGACATTCTACTATAAATATCTCGTGACCGCACCGTGATTTATAAAATTCATATATTTGCACGTTGTTTTGTTAAGCGCATTTAAGGTTTCACCGTACCTGACTTTGGAAGGACATACGGCACATCGTAGTAATCTTCAAAGAAGTTGAGTATCTTCCCAGTTATATTTAACGCATATTCGGCATTTCCTGCAGCAATTTCAGTTTTCTTTGCCCAGATGCGTATCTGCAAATGTGCGAATTGTTAAATATCTGCCAAACAACACGGGTCACCTTTAATAATACAATACAGTTGTGATTACTCACTTTAGTATTCTTTGCCATTACTTCCACATTTTCAAAGTCACTGATTATAAAAGCAAGAAGATATGTTGGCATGACCACTGATGTGTTGAACTTCGTATGGACCCAGTCGTCTTCCTCTTTTGTTGCTGTGGACATATATTCACAGAATTGATTAAACAGCATACTCATTACAGCAGTGACCCAGGTATGCTGTAAATGGAGAAGGCAAAAGTACACACGTATGTATGAATGCATTTGCAGAGAGGTTAGAATGGGTGGTCTATGTAGACCCCGTTACATGTGGATGTGCATGATTACTGCTGGATGAGAGACTCCCTATGCCTTGTTTGCATGTGGGAATCATTTAACGATACATGTACTTGAACACGCTGGTTAGTGCAGGCTGGTGAAGACGAGAAACCTTGATGTTGAAGAATTAATTTTCTGCACTGCCCTCTGCTATCCACCATGTAGCCCTGCAGCCTATAACACCTTGTTGTGCATGCTGGTCACACTTCCAAAGACGATTCGTGCCCAATCC
This sequence comes from Lampetra planeri, assembly GCF_965212315.1. Taxonomy (NCBI): domain Eukaryota; kingdom Metazoa; phylum Chordata; class Hyperoartia; order Petromyzontiformes; family Petromyzontidae; genus Lampetra; species Lampetra planeri. Next base: position 8,177,907 of record NC_136119.1, read on the forward strand.
TGCTTGGCTGTTAATATCTGACAATATTGGGCATATTCTGGTTGATGTAAACCTGGGAACCCATTGTAATATACATTAAAACCAAATACGTTCATGAGAATCAATTTCGTCAATTACAATTTTAGTTTTTAGTAGGTTGGTAAAAAAAATAATGTCATTGATAATACTGCTGAATGTCCTTGTACTAATAATAGTAAACTAGTTTTCATCCAGCCATAACTTGAGAATACCTGGCTACACGTTTAGAAGAGAGTGGAATTGTCATCACTGGAATGCAGATAGACTTACAAGATAGACTTACAAGATAGACTTACAAGATAGACTTACCAACAATAGGCATATTGGACAAAGCAACATGTTCAGCTTTGTGAATCAAGGTGATGTCAAATGTGGCTTTCATGTCAGGCTCATCGAAGCAGGGAAATGTTTTTCTGGCATCTGTCGGTTCCATCTGTGAAGTTGCCATTATCCTAGATGAAAAGGCAAAAAAAAAGTTAATTAATGAACGTTACAAACTAAAGCAAATGAAAATATTCGTCTGCAAGCGAACCAAAACAGTGCCATTAGAATGCTAAGACACCACAAACTTTCGTTGAGAAGTCACATCACTCAGTATTTTTTGTCAAGAAAAAAACCAGCATGAAGAGAAACATAGAAAAAAATAATAGCGTCTGTGACTTACTTGGTTTCATTGTTCTCCGTGTATTCACTTCGATACAAACCAGCCAGATCATCGGCAAGCTCGCCCCTGAATTTTGCGTGAAGAACATATTCCATGCCCCTCTCAAGTTTCGCCCCGATCAACTGCACCACCAGATATTCGGTTTTCGTTGCGAGCCACGTGTTGACGGCCATTACTCCGTTTGGTCCGGAGAGTGAGATATTGTCATTGTCCGAGTAGTTGAGCTTGTTGCTGTGAATCAGGATAACGTCAGTCTGCTCCTCGCATTTCATGGTGATATTCACGTGGCCACTGAAGATATAAAGACCATCCGGCTGTTTGTAAAGTTCAGGCTTGAGCTCCACTTCATAATGCGTTGGGATTACGTTTCTTGGCAGACGGTACTCATTCCAAGGACCGGGGGGATATGGAGGTGCCGTTGTGGTGGACGGTTTGGTTGTGAGCGGTTTGGATGTAGTTTTTGGATCACTGCTGACACTATCTTTTCCAATTAGACCAGCCATGAGGCCAACTACCACTAAGGCCACTGCTACTGCCAAGGCAATAACAATGGCTTTAGTTTTGCTGATATGAATTCCCTTCCCCATTGTGAACAAGAATGCACCTTCTGTGGCTATCGACTTTCCTTATATCGAGCAAGAAAGTGAGACATTAACCATGCCAGTCATCCAAGGCTATTAATGGATGACAGTTCACAAGCGTCGTAGGTATATAAATGTTTATCACCACAAAATACAGCTACAATATGTTTCAATTGCTTCAGTTCAAGGCACTCTTGCATGTGATAGCTAATACACATGTATGTCAGTTTTAAAACTGAGGCCATAGAGGCCATTATGCAAAACGTAACCTATTATATATAAAAACAATCCTCTTAAGGCAATGTGATTGATGCATTTGTTCAGTTCGTTAAGATAAGATGATATTGCTGTGACTCACTGTTTTCGGTACATGAATTGAAATAGAAGTTGCACATTGTATTGGCAAAATAAACACGCTTAAACGTGAAGCATTTGCTAAATAACACAAGAGCACATTTTCTCCACCAGCTTGTTAAAAAATGTTAAACTTTATACACAATAACATGTTGGTATATATATATACAATTAATAGAGAGATCACTGATTATATTTAGAAGCTTTAAAAGAAATTTAATTGTTTGGAATGTCCTCCTTTTTTACATTCCTTCCAGCACCTGACAAACACAAAGTCATGGTCACTAGAGTGGATAGTGGTCACGTGCTGCAGGCAGCACTGCGACACAAAATCATGACCTCTAAATGCAATGGCACCCTCTTGCGACCACTTATAGATTTTCCCACTGCTGACTTCAATATTTGCCTCGGTTTTAACTCACTGAGGCCATCAAATGGCATAAACTTGCGTTGCAACACAATGTATTTTTTTTTTATGGAGGTTTTACCATTCGACAATAATATTTATATTTTAAAAAGTTTTGCTGACCGGCATGGCGGGATTGACAGACGGACGGTCACATCCAAATTACGCCCGTGTTACAAGTTGACACTAAAACAAGTATCTCAGTGCCTTAATAGAACGGCAGTATTTGTACCCTACCACAGTCCTAGTTTTATTTTTACCATTTATCCATCTCAAATAATTCATAAAAGCCTAACATGGAAATAAATGGAGATTGTCAAAAGCATAAAAGGCAAACTGTGATTGTGTGTTATAACTAAAGTTTGAAAGCCAAGACAATGATTATAAAATTGCATCGTGCATCTCTCTGACTGTTCTTTGAAATCGCAGTTGCAGACCACATTTCAAGTTGTAAAAAAACAGCCCAATTCAAGTTGTAATAGATAACAGTTCATACTTTTTTAATTGAGCAAGGATATAAAAAATTGACAAAAGAGATGATGGAAGGGGCTTCCAAAGTCGATAAGCGTGAGCGAAGATGCGGATATAAAGAAGTGTTTTGACCTTCGATGTGGTGGTTGAACCACTATCACCGTCTGGTGGGCAAAACAGTCTGGTGGACTAAGGCCTCAACATAGCTTCAGGAATAAGTGAAGTTCACGGAAAACATTAACCAAAGTAGTTGCTATAAAAGAGTTGTAAGGATAAGACTGATCCCCAGTGAGTAACTTAGAATGAATCAGAGAGCATTGGATCATGAATCAACTTAACTGCATTGCATTCCATCAAGTAATAAGGTCAGAACACGTGAAAAAAATATTAAATGATACTGCATGGGCATGTAGTGATTTTACCCCTCCAGTTACCTGATGAATTGTTACAATTTGGGGGTCACACAAACAAATAATTTTAATATATTTTTTGGACACTATCGTTTTTGTGTAATGTCTGTCCCATTTGACAACCACTACTGCAGCTTTAAAAATGCTGATATTGCACATTTAAATTTTAGATTTAACAATTTACTCATGGATGTTGAATTGTCTCTGTCTATTGAAAGTTATTTAATTTGGCATTACTACTTTTCCGCTGCGCTGCATTTTTCCCATCAGTGTAGAGTGAAGGCGGATCAACGTGTTTCTCAGGTATAAATGTCAGCATCGGACAATGCGATTGCATTGATGATCCCTTATAATGAGGAAACGGTATCCCGTTGCCTTTCTGTTTTGCTGGTCTCGATGAAAAATCCCACCATCCTGTCTCTGAGCTGGTGACAATTTCAAGGCCGAGTGCAGAATGTGTGCAAGAATTGTGATGTTAATCTTGACACGCAGGCTTTCGCGACCCATATTATCTCTATATATATGTTAAAGGGAAATTTGTGATTATGTGTGTCTGTTCAAAATGTTTAGCGTACTTCCCGACCTGCAACAAACTTGACATTTTCCATGTGGGTTAGCGCGCTGCGCTACGAACCCGGCGACCCGAGTTCGATTCCCGCTCACGGCCACCAGTGATGACGATTATTTCAACCGGTCCTGGGCCTCCCCTAGGTCGACTCAGCCTGAAACAAGTAACACTTGTGGTGTGTGAACATCGCCATTGGGGAGACAAAGGCGGCCGGGCATGGTGAATCCAAGTTCCGGGCGAAGCCGGGTAGTAAAGCTAGTTCATAATAAAGGGTTTTGGGTTAGATCGCGTAAGTAGAAATGTGTCGTAACCCTCCACCACCCAACACAGCCAGTCAGGTATGTCACGTAAACAACGCGCCAATTAGTGACTACTTCAGCCCACCGGTGTGTTCGAGAGTAAATCCACAACATTTACAATTTGAATACGACGTTTCGCTGATAATTACATCCATCATCATCGGGCAAATCGCCCGATTTCAACACACCGGTGGGCTGAAGTAGTAACTAATAGGCGCGTTGTTTAGGTGACAAACCTTCCTGGCTGTGTTGGGTGGTGAAGGGTTACGAGTTACGACACATTTATACTGACGCGATCTTCCCCAAAAACCTTTTTAATTAATTAATCTTGACATACAAAGCATTCTGAATTGCTGTTGAAGACAACTCTTTTTCTTGAAATGTTTACGATTCCTAAGACCGTGGCTTAATGTCTCACTGGATATTTTCTGCAACACTGTTTGGGCTATCCTGGGAGTTGGGATCATAAGGCACTGCCACATTTGATGTGGCTGAACTTGATCTGTGCTGATGCAGCACGGATCCCTCTTGCAAACTAGCTAGATAACTGGCTAAATTGGACTTTCTGTGTAACAAATGTACATTTCAAATCTAGAATTAAATGTACATTTATTGATTGACTAGAGTACGCCTATCCATAATAAACCTATATTACTACACCATATATGCAGCCAGCTATGGCTGCAGAGTTTGGTAGTACATGTTGTTTATGTCGTTTATTGTGAAAATTAGGTCACAGTTCCTATGACCACTGTTTCATTGCTTTTATGGCTTTATTTTGGTGATTTTCGAAAAGTTTTTTGGTTTGGCCATGTTTGTTTGTTGTAGTACAGAGTTAGACTGATGGCCTTAATCTAAGTTGTCTTGTGGTTGTTGTTGTTGTTTGACTTGCATGCCACTGGGATATTTGCACAGGGTTGGTGTACGGTGATTTTTTCTGCAATATTTTGCTGCCTTTTCTTGGATTTTCTGTTTGCACATAGTCACTTTAAGATGTTTTCTTGTTCATGTTTTTGTTTTTTGTTTGTTGCGGTTGCACCCGATTCAAGAGCCGAATGGCTCACAGGGCTATACCTAATAAATTAACTTTGAACTTTGATATTTAACACATTCCTGCGAAGGGAGCTGGTAGGAACGTTGGGTTGCTCGGTCAATGGCCAGGGTCAACGGTGGCGTGGTGTATTCCGCAAAATATGGCCGACTGTCAGGGCGGGCAGAAGCCGGCGTGAGTAGGTTAAACGTTGAGTTTTAAAAGGGCACTACAGGGTGACCAGCCCCTCCCCACCCAGCCCCACCCAGCCCCTCCCCACCCTCCCCACCCAGCCCCTCCCCACCCTCCCTTCCCCACCCAGCCCCACCCGCCCCACCAAGCCCCTCCCCACCCTCCCCTCCCCACCCAGCCCCTCTCCCCCTCCCCACCCAGCTCCTCCCTGCATGACGGACACAATCATCCCTTGTGGGCTGGTGTAACCAGGAGGTTCCTACCAGTATTATTTGCACCCTGTATTCGTATGATGCCATGCACAGTGTCTTAAGGGACAAATAAAGCGAGATGAAAATGCCAAAACAGTGTTCTGAAATAAAGCACTTCCTATAACTGTTCCATATATCGCACAGCATAGTTGGCTACGTGCGGTGCGAAAGAAGTTCGACATACACACCGCACACGCTCAACACATTCATGATACAAAGTACTCGCCTAGCGGCAACTGACACGTCTTCAACTTTGCCCAATTGCCCAGCAGAGGTCGTCCGCTGAACAGCAACGCGTTGTTTTCGCTATCTGAAATCTGCAGTCCCTGTCGTGCCCAGCTGGACGCGGGGCCGGCTCGAAAGGGCACTTGCACGCGCGCTCTGTGATTGGCTCAGGCTGCCGCGCCCCCGACACTGATTGGTGGAAAGTTGCTGGACTCCCGTCACACCCTCTCGGGGAGGGGGAGGGCTTTATCGTCAATATGCGAGACCAAAATACTTCACGTGTGAGCACACATATAAGGGGGAGGGGGGGCGAAATAACATTACTGCTGTATAGGCATTCAGGATGTAGTTTTCTCAAATGTACCAGCAGATTGTTGTTGGGAATGTGTTGTATTATTACAATTGTAAAAGCTAAGTGAAAGACTTGGGCTAGTTAAAAGAATGTTTATATTTTCGATTTAAAGCTTTCGTGACTGCAGGGATTCATCTTCTTGGTTCTTTCGGTAAAGTCACATAGAAGGGAAATAATAAAATAATAAAAATATGAAATAATAAAATACAATTCTCACGACGTTTCGGCCACAACGCAAGCAGCCGTCTTCAGGTGAAGAACAGGTCTGTCGGAAAGAAATAACCAAGAAAATGTTTTACAACTTGAAAGCAGCAGTAATTCATTACAAACTAACATCCATTTTATCCACAATGTACTGTCGTACACACATTTTTGAAAGTGCACAATCATAATATTGCAGCTGATGATTAATATTTATGGACGCCATTGAAGCATTTAATGTGATCGCTGAACGAAAAAGTCTGGAAAAAGTTACGTCGTGTACAGTAAAAATAGTAATTAAATCTGCGAGTGTGTGGCTTTCTTCGGCCGGAAACTTTTGTCCCAGATAGTTAAGATTGTACGGTCATATAGTGTCTCCACATTACAACAGCAGCCACTATCACAGTGCAGAATCACACTTGCCCCTTCCAAAGGTCATGTGCAGAGATCAATCTCAAAGCTCCCTTAATATGCAGAGCATGGTGACGGAAGGTAATTTTTGAACAGATGTGGTGTGTCGACTGCATGTACATCACTGTCACGCTCACATCGCAACCCCGATTCGCACGATTTACATTTCCGTAGATATGTACACTCACGCATCATAATTAAGACCTCCATTCTTTATTAATCCATCGGTGCCCTCCATCCAAGCGACGTTCAACATCGTGTTGGGTTCTTAATAATTACCGTTAGCAATAGCCCGCCCGTCGTTCTTCGTTTGCAATCGTCATTTCACCGATGTGCAAACGTTGCAATCTAACGGGATGTTAGGAATCTACGAGGAGGGTTAAGTGAAGTCATCGGCGGCTGTTGTCGATTCAAGGCCGTAGCCATGGAGTCAACATTGGGGGGGGGGGGGGACCAAATCTTCCAAGGTGTCTGGGGGTCCCAACCCAGAAAAATATCTAAACTTGAAAAATAATTTCCTGCCTAAAATATAATTTTAAAAAATCACTAACACATGGGATGAACTTTTTATTTATTTTTTACAATGTCTAATTGTATTACATTGCTCTATTTTTCCTTTTGTACCATTTATTGTTTCATTGTATGTAATGGCAGAGATTAAGGATTCATAAAGTAAAACCATAACCACAATCATATAAACAGCAATCTATGCGTTGATTTACATGAAGACAAGTCCAGATATTGTGGCCAAGGTTTAGCTTATTTGTTGTTTTTATTTACATAGCATAGCAATTATTTTATAGCAATATATTGGGGGGGGGGACATTTTGAGCATATTTGAATATTGGGGGGGGGATGTCTCTCCCTCCCAATAAAAATGTTTATTACGGCTTTGTGTCGATTACCCCCACACCACCACCACCACTGCTAAGCACGCGGAACTCTCCACACACAGAACCTGTCGCATCATGTCACTTCGTATCGTTTTGTTTTAGTTCTTCTTTTTCGGCGGGGGGGGGGTTGCTCGGCAGTGACCGTAAGAGTTCAAACGTCTCAGGGTTGACGATGAGAGTGGGTGTACGCGTTCGGTCGCATCGTTTTTTTATTTTTGTGGCAGACGAGAGCCCTCTTTGATTGGCTCGGGGCAGGCGCGCCCCTTGCGGGCACCGATTGGTGGCCCGCGCTTGGCCCTCCTGTCGGAATGTGCCACACCCCCCACCCACCCAACAGTGTCTGGTTTTGCTTCACGCAAAAAAAACCCAAGGAGCGTGATGGAGATGTGCCATCACCAACGTCTGTAGGGGAAGGCTTTTTTGTGTTGTTCCTTCTTTCTGGAAAACCCTGGAATGAAAAGCGCCACTGTGGCCGTGATTTGTTTCCCCCCCCCCCCCCGATAAATCGACTTTTAGAACAAAAAGCTGCACTCTCGTTGAGAAGTGAAAGCCAACCTTTGGGAGGACATTGCGTCTATTTACAAGACAGAATGCGCGCTACTAAAAAGTTGTGACCGGGAAATTGTTTATTTTTCTTTACAAAAAAAACACACTAAATCCTGTACGGATTTATATTTTAGATTTCATTCAAAGGTGTTTCAAGAGATTTTGATCAAATGACGATGATATAAAAAAAAACAGTTTATACGAGTCATCTTCTTGGTTCTTTACAATTAAATCGGTTCTTTACAATTAAATCGAAGTTTATACGAGCTTCATGTAAATGTTTCATTAAGCAACATTTAGTATGTGTTAGTATGTGTCACAGCAATACAAAAGGTATGCCCATGCGTGGAAATCTCGTGTTTGTATAAAAAATTAAAATAAACTTGTTGCATTACAGGGACAAATAGCCCCAAAGAAAAATTTAACGGGAAGGGCTTCCGTAACAGTCTTTCTCATCAAACAAATCCACATGAAACAAGGCAAAAAAACAGTAAACGTTATCCTAAAGTACACAAACCTTACAATCACTTATAGAAATAGGACATTCATCTTCTTGGTTCTTTCGGTAAAGTCACGTAGAAGGGAAGTAATAAAATAATAAAAATAAACATAATAAAATACATCTTCTTGATTCTTTCGGTAAAGTCACGTAGAAGGGAAGTAATAAAATAATAAAAATAAAACATAATAAAATAATTCTCCCCGACAGACCTGGTCTTCACCTGAGGACGGCTGCTTGCGTTGTGGCCGAAACGTCGTGATAATTATTTTATTATGTTTTATTTTTATTATTTTATTACTTCCCTTCTACGTGATTTTACCAAAAGAACTAAGAGGATGAATCCCTGCAGTCACGAAAGCTTTAAATCGAAATATAATAAAATACAATTCTCACGACGTTTTGGCCACAATGCAAGCAGCCGAAACGTCGTGAGAATTGTATTTCATTATGTTTAATTGTTATTATTTTATTATTTCCCTTCTACGTGACTTTACCGAAAGAACAAATAAGATGACTCCCTGCAGTCAATAAAGCTTTAAATCCAAAAATAGGACATTATATGTTGGCGTTATTGACAGTTTTTAGTCGTATTTCGATTCTAAATGTACTGACATATGTATGTATGTTGAACTTATTTCGCAACGTGCATAGCCAGCCGTGCTAATTAAATCCTTTCATACGCGATTATATTGCTGCATTTCCATGACACACATGTGCATGTGTACGCACACATGTATTGTTTCATTTGGCGGGAATGTATTAAAATGTATTAAAATTAGAGCGCATTCAAAATCTCTAAGTAAAGAATGATGCAGAAGAACAACCCAAACGTACTCTCAGCTGGGGTGGAAATGGAGGTAAAAAAGACGTGAACTTGAGATCATTGCCATCGAGTCTGAGTGGAATGCTTGGGAATGGTTTGGGGTGGGTTGATGAGCCATGTGTTGTGACCCAAGTGATTCGTGCAGTTTTGTTTTGAGATGCAGAGGAATGGAATGAAATGTTCTACTTAAGAACTGAATACTTCGAGTTACTGCATTGGCCTGCAGGAGGAGACATAAATAGGGCACAGGAGATATTTGGACGCGCAAGAAATGCATGTTTACCTCAACATGCGTGTCTGAGAAAACAACACGAACGATTTGTTTCACTTCTGCATTTGTTAGTTGCATGCAAATAACAAAGAGGGTAAATCAATCTTAATTTTTGGAACTTTCGTGACTGCAGGAATTATTATTTGGTTCTTTCGGTTAAGTCACGTCTAAAGATAAAATAATAAATTAAATTAAATAATAGAATACGACGTTTCGATTGCAACACAAGCAATCATCATCAGGTATAATGAAATAGCGACATAAAATCTAACCAGAAAACTATAAACAGACATATTAGCAGACAGATATCACCAAGATACATAGAGAGAGCAACACAGGTAACAGAGAGAGGTGATCGTCTCTGTGGGGTGGCCTTAAATAGACAGAGGAGGGCGGACGCAGAGAGAGGGAGGGGGGTTAGAGAAAAAATTAGCATATCAATGAGTGGACAACAAAACGTGGTGCTGCAAGTACGATGACACGGCAAGCAAGCCTGAAAATCAGGAGAAGGACACACTAAAATTAAATAACCTAGTAAAATATCGAAATGTAATGTAATAGTCACGAAAGTTCTAAAATTAAGATTGAACCACTTCTAAGGGGAAGTTTTAAACTTATCTTCTTTTTTCTCTCTCTCTGACTACTTGTTCTCTCTGCCTGTGTCCTCTCTTTGGAATGTTCACACTTAAATTCTAACTTAGCAATCTTTGAAATACGTAATCAACCAGGCTATGCGTTAATTGTGTGTTGACCGACCCTCTGTGTTGTATTACATTACATTTCGATATTTTACTAGGTTATTTAATTTTAGTGTGTCCTTCTCCTGATTTTCAGGCTTGCTTGCCGTGTCATCGCACTTGCAGCACCACGTTTTGTTGTCCACTCATTGATATGCTAATTTTTTCTCTAACCCCCCTCCCTCTCTCTGCGTCCGCCCTCCTCTGTCTATTTAAGGCCACCCCACAGAGACGATCACCTCTCTCTGTTACCTGTGTTGCTCTCTCTATGTATCTTGGTGATATCTGTCTGCTAATATGTCTGTTTATAGTTTTCTGGTTAGATTTTATGTCGCTATTTCATTATGCCTGATGATGATTGCTTGTGTTGCAGTCGAAACGTCGTATTCTATTATTTAATTTAATTTATTATTTTATCTTTAGACGTGACTTAACCGAAAGAACCAAATAATAAAGAGGGTAAATCTTGACTAAAAGCTTTCGTGACTGCAAGGAATTCATACTCTTTGGGTCTTTCGGTAAAATAACGTAGATAGGTATTTTGTTATTTTTAAAAATTCTCTTTTAACCTATCTACGTGACTTTACCGAAAGATCCAAAGAATAACAACGAGGGTGTTTTCATTCTCGTTTCTCCATTTGCAACACCGTTTACTGACCTGCCCAGAATATAAATGACAAACAACAAATATTGTTAACATTGTTCCCTTTTTTTACCCGAGAAGCGAAAGAATGTGCCAGGGTGCAACGCTTGCTGGCCAGTGATTCATGCAGCTCTGTTTTAAGATGTACTGAAATATAAATGCAATGTGATACTTCTGCTTTAAATACTTCGCTTTAATTGGCATGCAGGAGGACGTGGAAATAAGCCACACTCCACAGACGATACTTGGACACACACGCATGTTAACCTCAATAAACACGCGTCTCAGAAAGCACCAACGATGTTTTGATGTTCTTTTGAATTTGCCAGTTGCATGTGGATAACAATTATGCATTTTAATATCGTTTCTCCATTTGGTGGGCATGCATCGTTGGAGAGTAGATCAAATACCCTCTGGAGCAGTGGGTCTCAATCGGGGGTACAGGGACCCCTGGAGATACGTGGCAATATCCCAGGAGGTAGGTGAGGTGATTTCTCAATGGATTCTTGCAGTCACGAAAACTTCAAATCTAGAAGTGAAATTATATCATACATGAGAGTCGTTGGTGAATAATCACGTGTGAATCTGCCAATATTAAAATAAGTACGATACATTTTAAATGCATTTTGTAACCCAGAACGATAAAAAAAAGACCTTTCTAAACTCACTGATCGTAAATAACGTGGCTTCCAAGAGTAACAAGCGAGCGCACATGAATAACGTCACGCATAGAGAGAGCTTCTGTTTATTTTTTTGTATTTGCTTGCAGTTACTAGCGAGTTAGAATACCTCACAAAATGGACAATCGGTTCAAATATTGATGTTCCTTATTCGTCCATTTCTTTCTGAGAGCCACGTTCGGACAGGCAAGTGGGTACACTCGGTTGAAACACAATTCAACAAGGAGTAGAGTAGCCAACAAAGGGTGAGAACCACTACTCTAAGAGCTCCCTCTTTGTTGGTGGGCCTTTCATGGCAAGAGCAGGGCAAATGCAGCGTTACCTTTACACTGAGAGACAAGCACAAATAGACCACGCACTGACATAGACTGCCATGCCGTTTGTAAATGTGGGTGCGTCAGTGGGTGCGTCAGTGGGTGCATCCCTAACGTTCCCGTTTGAAACGATTTCTCGTTAATGACGCTCCGAGCCGGTAATGGTCATAAAAAAAACGTCGACCAGTTTACCATTTAGCAACCCGAATGCATGGATTTTTAAATGACTCTACGTAATTTTGCGAAATATTAATATGCCACGTAACAACTTTAGAGTGCAGTACTGTGCATCCAATCACTCCGATCTAAATACTGAAATAAAAGTAGGATAATTAATATATCTACTACAATGCGTTTCGGGAAATAATGACACTTCATGTAATGTGGAATAAACCGATGTTGAAATGTGAGCTTACAAAATCGAGACAATTACTCATTTGATAACTGAAACATGTTATAATTATCAGCTTGGCTGGTTGCAAGAAATGGCCCTCTATATAAATAAAAGGGGAGAAAGCATTTAAACACGTCATGAGTTGTCAATGGAGTGGGAAGTAATCCGCTGACACTGAAACCGGTGCTAACCGGAATGATCTGGTCTAAAACTGTGGGGTGTTCAACACACAGCAGAAGAGGGGAGTTGCGGCAGAAAACATGCTGCTATGGTGGTTGTCCTGAGATACCTAACATATACAGGGGTTTAACACGTAGGCTTTCGCGACCAATATCATCCATAACACAGGTTTTTTGGGGTAGATCGGCAGTGGATACCCATAGTTATTTATATGCATTCATTAATCCCCTCGCCCCAATTCGCGCAAGAAGAGCGCACAAGCGTTGTCATCATATCTACCCCTCTATTTAAGGAATGGAATAGGATGATTTCTCCACAAATCTGGCTGTCGCCTGATGAAGCTAGTTGTAATTACTGGCGAAACGTCGTACTCAGATCGTAAATGTTGTGGCTTTGCTCTCCAACATTATATATTTATATTTATGCGATCTAACCCCCCCAAAAAAAACCTATATTATGGATATACACGGGTATCAAGGCGATGTGGTTAGTACATGACGAAATCTATGATGTGGTTCTGCATTCCAAACCTACAAACCTGCGCATGCTCCAGTGCAACTATTTATTGACACGTCAAGGTTTACTCGACTACAGAAATGATGTAGGATAGCGGTTCCCAACCTAACATCCTCACCAAGGGAATGTACAATTTCAAATAACTAGTAGCATTTGGTGGTCTGGATATTGAAAAGGGGTCCGCACACTCGAAACAGTTAGGAACCGCTGATGTGGGACATTCAATAATTAAATAAATGATGGCTTTCAGATAGTGCATGTGCACATGTCATGATGAACAAGACGTATAAAAAAAAATTACAACCCTTATCAACTTTGTCAGATTTCGATGTAAATATTGATCATGTCTGGGCAAATAACTGCAAATTTTGCATTTCATTTGAACAGTTTCATCTTCACAATATAATTGGGATATACAGCATACAGCTTATAAATACAACCACATCTCAAAATGCTGTACTGGGAATAGTTTTTAGACAGAGACAGCCATAGGGAGAGGGAAAAGAAAGGGTTTGAACTTGGACTTGAACAATCAACAGCACGGATGTCTGTGAGAAGGGAGTTCCAGACTATGGAGACAGCAAAGGGAGAACAAGTGATCTCCCACTGAGCAAAGATTGACTGAATGCTTCGACAGAAAGATTTAGTTTCTGGAGCAGAGAGAACGTGAACGAGCGTAAAGTGAGATGACATTGGCGAGGTAGGGAGGAGCAAGTACATGGTGGTGGGGGGTGAGAAGTCTAGCAGTGACATTTTTAATCATCTGGAGTTTGATGAACAGGGGTTTGGGTAGGCCGTGACGAAGAATATTGCAAGAGTCAAGTCAAGATGTGATAACTGCTTTTTACACACTTTTATTTAACTCACTCTGTCTGTTGTTGTTGTCGTATCCTCAAATCTTGTAACTCAATTTTAACCCACTTCCTAATGTGGTATCGACTGCAAACTTGGTATACTTATGTCATACTGATGACAATACTATATTCTATCATTAAAAAAGAAATAATTTAAACCACCTTACGTTATGGCAAGCCTCGGGGCCACATTTCATTAAAGCGTGTTTTAAAAAAAGTTTTTTTTAAATATTACTTATTGTGTTTAGTTTGTTATGGACTACGTAAGGTGCGAAAGAAGTTCAACATACATATATGATGAAGGTATAGATGGGTGTCTTAGCAGTCGCTAGGATCTGGGATGAAGAAATGAGGGAGTGAGAGTTGTTGCACAGGTGGAGGTATGAGGTCCTGCAAAATTCTAGATTTGCAAGAAGAGGGCTCAGGATCAATGACGGCTCCAAGTTTTTGCACACCGTTTGCCAATCTCATGTCAGAGTTGAGGAAGTGCATGCCCATACTGCGGTCCTTACGAAGAGTGGAATTTTTTTTTGCCAATGAGAACTTCAGTTTTGGTAATATTTAGCTGAAGAACGTTTGGCCTAATCCTAGATGGGAATGCATCAAGGTAGGATTAGGTTGATTGAGTCAATGGCAATGTATAGCTGTGTGCAAATAAATGATTTTGCAAAGCAGGAGGATGATATCAGAATCAGAATATGTATTTAAACTGGAGGAATCCGATGAAAACAGGTAAGTTCCCTCTAACATTAATCATGGTTTCATAGACACCCCCTCGAGTCGACTGGAGTTGACTTGATCTCGAGTTGGAATAAAACTCTAATTTGTTGAAAGAGTGGCATTTATATAATATTTCCGAGTTACTAGAGATATCACATGCGTTTAGCAGGTCTTTATTACAAATACATATGAACAAGACTTTCCGAGATATACTTGCTCATAAAAGGTCAATATCACATGCTTACAGAATATTTGTTTGGTGTTAAGGTTTAACAGTATCCCCACTGCTTGCTGTATGTTTCAGTAATATATTCAGACGAGCCCGTGAAACGAAATCAGCACGGTGAATTCGGGCTCCAACCCCAAAATTGATGGCTCCCTCAAGGTGAGTATGTGAGAATGCGTCCTCTCAAGCACAAATTTGTGAGTATTGTGACTTATCGATAACTTGGTATTGGATTTGAGCATGACAGTGGTGCTGTGTTATTTGGTAATTCAAATGAGAAGAGAAAAAAACCCCTAAGCATTGTCACCGTTTCGATTTGAAGCTTTCGTGACTGCAGGGATTCATCTTCTTGGTTCTTTCGGTAAAGTCACGTAGAATGGAAATAATAAAATAATAAATGATTATGTTTTATTGTTATTATTTTATTATTTCCATTCTACGTGACTTTACCGAAAGAACCAAGAAGATTGTCACCGTTACTGAGCGGCAGAGTCGCCAAGAGCCGGGGACGGCTGTGGAGGCTGCTGCCGGCTGAGCTGCACGCTTGCTGCGAGGGTTTGTGGCCTCACCCCCTCGGACTCCTTTAAGAGGGGCGGGGGTCGACCCCGGGATGTTGCCACAATCTTTACCACGGTAAAGGGATCCTGAGCAGAGGTCGCAATCGGGTACCCGATACCCGTACCCTACCCGATACCCGGCTACCGTACCCGGTCGGGTACGGGTACCCGTTTGCGACCCTGGTGCGGCCGGGTACGGGTAAGCCGTGAGTCACTGGTGAGTAACCATTTGTCACTCATTTCCCAACGTCTTGTCTCTTCTCACAATTCAAGGTCCTAGAATCAACCCACCCGTGCCTGCAACATGGCTTCATCCCAGAGGTCGCAATCGGGTACTCGATACCCGTACCCTACCCCGCTACCCGATACCCGGCCGGGTACGGGTAGCCGGGTATCGGGTACGGGTACCCGTTTGCGACCCTGGTGCGGCGGGTACGGGTACGGGTACGGGTACGGGTACGGGTAAGGAATCAAAACCCGTGTGCGACCTCTGCCTCACCCCCTCGGACTCCTTTAAGAGGGGCGGGGGTCGACCCCGGGATGTTGCCACAATCTTTACCACGGTAAAGGGGTCCTGAGGCTCCACCGCAGGGGGACGAGGACCGCCAAGAACGGCCCCTGCCCTGCTCCTAGGGGGGAGGAGGGAGCGGGAGCAGTGGGGAATCAGAGGGACAATGAGGCTGTGTCCAGAAGCACATCCACTGCTCCGATTGTGCCTGGAAAGCTCTACTGTGTAGCCTGGCATGACGTGGTGAGCCATGCCCAGGTGCGAGGCACATACCTTGTGAATGTGCAATCTCCCACTGGAACAAATGACGATTTTGGTGGATTTTGCCAACAAAAATTAACATCCCATTATAATATACACTTATAAAGTGTCTTTCACCAGAAGATCACAAGGCCCTGTACAAAACACACGCAAGGCTCATACCAATGAAATCCAACCCCAAAATAAATGATTCCAAGGAATAGAATAAAGCCCTGAAAATTAAGTTGCGTCTTAAGACGCGATTTGAATGAAGCGGTGGGGGGTTGTCAGCAGAGCGAAAGGCGCCAGTCTAAATGAATTCCACATACTCTTAGTTCTTTCGGTAAAGTCACGTAGGTAAAACAATGAAATAAAAAATTATAAAAAATAAATTCCACAGCCCGGGGAACGCAAAGAGTCAAAGGCCCGGTCACCCATCATCATCATCATCGTGCAGAGACGCGACCTCGACACACACACACCAGGCCAGACTCGGAAGAGCGAAGTACCCTTGTTGCAACATATGGGCGAAAGAGGTCTTGAATGTATGGGGGAGCAGCATCATTGAGAGCCTTGTGGGTAAGAAGAAGAAGTATCCTGAACTCTTTTCGAAACTTGACCGGTAACCAATGGACAGATGTCAACGCAGGGATGGTGTGTTCAGCAACAGGCGTGAGTGCAAAGATTTTGTTGGCGACCTTAACAGTTGCAGGGAAATGACAGCAAACATAATATAATGCAGTAAACATTCCACATCATTTATGAAAAGCGCTTGTATGTAATGTATATTGGTCTTCTTTCGCAATGTACGCGACCAACAGTGCTTTATTATCTCTTTACGTATCCGCTTGTTTATCTGCAATCTTCACTTTTCTGTGTTTCTCTATCTCTTGCAGCTCTGCTTGTCTTAGTCATTCTCTTTATCTCCATTTGTTTACAAACCTACTTCCACATTTATTTGCACTTAGCATTGCACATTCACAAGGTTGAAAAATGTCTACAAAATACCAAAGCGCCTCCAACCTCCCGTGCAGGCGACACAGAAAGTCTATTGTCGGTTATAAGAAAGACCTCCCGTGTAGTCTGCATTATAGCCTACACGGGAGGGGTGTTGTTTGGCTACAATGTGTATTGCAAAAACACGTGTTTTGCGGAACCAATTTCTCTCTGTTTTCAGCAAGCGTTGAACCGAAACTGAACGTTCCAAAACCGATTGAATTGTAACCGGTTCAATTCCTTTCTGAAACCGACTTGCAATTTCGATGTGTAATTATGATTGACAATTGTAAATGTGCGAGTGTAAATGTATCCTTTGTATAATATTTTACTACTGCTGTTGTACTTAAAAAAAAATTATTTGGTTGTTTTATTCGAGTTTATGAATGATTGCAACAATTGTTTAATGTACGCACCGATGTAACGGTCCTCTGTAGTTTTCTGCCACGGCCAACCACTTTGGGCTGGACATCTGTGATGAAGCCGGTAATAGCTTATAAGGTTTTCTTTTCCAGCTTTAAAATGTCTACGGGTTTGGATAACCGGAACCGAAACCAACAATCAAATTGTTCGATCCCTCGGTATTAAAATTGTACTGTTAATATCCAAAATACCTTAATCAGGGACCACCTGATCACTCAACATCGACACGATTTTTGCCGGAGGGCAGAAACTTTCGGCGTGTTAGAGGCAACAGGAACACCGGGACAAAAGCCACACTTAAGAGATAACACACGTACACATCTTTAAATCTACGTTATCTTTTTTACCATACCGCACCGCCAAATCAGGAATTGTATTAACATCGAAATATCAACGCAATATTGTCCGTATTATTCTGGAAGAGGACTTTCTAAAATTCAATGAATATTAAGACAAAGGTCCACCCGTATAGTATTAACGAACTCTTTGGGGCTGTTCGTGAGCACCTATAAAAATCGGCACAACACACGAGGAAGTGGATGGGTCATCGCCACGCCCGGCCGCCTTTATTTCCAAATCGGCGATGTTTCCACACCGCACCAGATGCTCGTTTGTGGCTGAGTCGACCTAGGGGAGGCCCAGGACCGGTTCGGATAAAATCGTCACTGGGTATTGGTGGCCCTGAGCGGGAACTGAACTCGGGTGGCCGGTCTCGTAGCGCAGCGCGCTAACCCCTACACTACCGCTCCCCTAATGCTATATATTAATCCCACATTCACGTACAAGATGACGAACCCGCACTGGTTGAGGATGGTCAAATTACCCCCACGAACCACATGGCATGGGCGGGGGCGGGCGTTCATC
Source organism: Lampetra planeri (assembly GCF_965212315.1). Classification (NCBI taxonomy): domain Eukaryota; kingdom Metazoa; phylum Chordata; class Hyperoartia; order Petromyzontiformes; family Petromyzontidae; genus Lampetra; species Lampetra planeri. The sequence continues at coordinate 8,196,227 of NC_136119.1, forward strand.
CAGCAGTGGCTTGACAACTCCGCTGCACATGTAGTACAATATGCATGGCTTATAAGTACACGTGTTATTTTTTTAACTCCAGAAGAAAAATGATTGTGCTCATTTGCAATTCTGGTCCCGGAAGGTTTCGTTCCGGTTAACCGTTTGCCAAAAGAACAGGCTTAAACCGGTTTTCTCCCTCCCGTGTTAATCACAATGCGAGTAATGTTGCTTCTGACAAAACAATTCATCGCCTTAGGCGTCAAACCTTAAACCCCTAGTCGTTTAGTGCGGCTTGAGGGCAGCTCTTAGAATCGACAAATTCGTTGCTCAAAGCTTGGATTTTGGATCGTTGGGCATTTAAACTGAATCTCAGTCTTCGAATCCTGAACGTCGCCTGCTGTGACTTTGGGAAACTTCTCAGCATCACTGAGTTCTCAGAAAAAAAAACAATGGTTGTGAGGATATTTCTTTTATTCGCGTTCTTAAACTTATTCATGATTTTTTTTAATAACTCGTAGCAGCAGCTGATAAAGTGCACAAAACTTGCGCGAAGAGATGTAACCAGAAACAATGAAAAGGAACCGAACAAAACGAGACGAATAAGATTGGGGAAACGAAACCGACCGAGTCCATGCCTCATCCATCCTGAATTCCCTCTTGGTGAGCCTATTCTTGTCAGCCGCCGGTGATGGAGAGGCTTTGTAATGTTGGCTGCATGCTGTTACAGTGCACAATTAACTTCATTTTTCCTATGGCCACGTACCTAATAAAGATTATCCCCGGTTCGAGTACAATTTTCATCGAGTGAATCATTTCATCCGCTTTTATTTTGCTTTCAACTTGGGCTTGAATGAATGCCGAACACATTACGATACAGAGTGCTCCTGGCAATCGCATTCCACCGCTATCCGAACAACTCCTTGCGCAGGCGATTTCATCTCCGTGAACAATGCCTCATTGATGCACAACTTAAAACGATCACGATTTAAATTGCGCTGAGCTGCTTAGCATGCAGTGCGGGGGTGGTGGTGTTGGCTCGTTGTGGTTGTGGCATTGCTATGTGTGAACACAACAACAACAACAAAAAGTCCGCCCACCCTCCCCCCACGCTTAGTAGGACAACATCAGCGGCTGCTGCCTAGAGGCATATCCATGACGTCAATGCCACGTTTCTGTGGCTGTCAGCGCCTTTAAAAAGCCAGCGGGAGCCACAGGGACAGCAGTGCTCACCACTAGCTGGCTCGAGAGAGAGAATCGGCGTCAGTGGTTGGAGAGAAGTAGGGGAGAGGAACGAGACGACAGCCGATAGGGGTGTGCAAGGCAGAGCAGGAAGAGTCCACTCCAGAACGAATCAATTGCAACCGGCGAATGATTCAAACAGATTGAGAGGGAAGAGGTCCAGGAGCTTAGATACATATCACAGCCGGGTGTGGTAAGTGTTGGGTTTTGCGCATCCTTTGTCAAATACTTTGACTCCACCCCACCTCCGATAGCTTTTGGCTATAACATCCACATATCCACATAAAAGTAGAACGCCGGCTAGCATTGCAGAGATTTCGAGATGGAGAGTAGCAGCAGCAGCAGCATCGTGAAGGGCAAGCCGAGTTCCCTGGACGAGCTGATCTCGGTGCTGCACGAGCTCTTCTCGGGGGACAAGGTGGACGTGGATGAGGTGAAGGCTGTGATGGCCTCATATCCGCACGATGCGACCGACTGGGAGCGCTTCGCCAAGTTTGACAAGTTTCGGTAAGAATGATCTCGCCCCTACACTGGATGCAAAGACCCAAGCAGCACACATTGCACACACTCCAAGGCCCGCATCAATCCACCACCACCACTCACCCTTATCAATATCGCCATCATCATCAGGTATGATCAATTCACTGCTGGATGGAGGCACACACACACACCGCCGCCCCTCGCAAGCAATTGGATTTAGGATTTGTAGGGTGCTTGCAGCATGGGTCGTGTTGGGTAGGATTGGAGTAAAGTAAAATCTATTTTAAAGATCAAACAAGAAAAAACAATGCGTATACTGTGATGTACTTCACACCTTTAAAGTGTGCTCGTATTATATAAGAGTTAAACCATGCAATGGGATTATGACTTCGATGCTAGTTGCGGTTGTAATTGCAACCTCTTGTGGACCATTTACGAACGTGCGACATCTACATTTGTGAAACTACAAGTTGCAAGGCGTTGTTATTCCACCATGTTTACATACATTGTATCTTACACGAGAAATGTAAGTGAATATCGTATAACGCATCGGAAAGCATACAAAGCAGTTATCACACACTGCCCAATATTGATTATAATGCAAATCTGCATTGGACAAATAAATAAGCCGAAGCCGAGCATTGTTGTGTGCTTTGAACACGGTTGCCTGCACACGCTGCCCCCCTCCACGCAAAAGAAAGGACTGGAATATAAATGAACTCTCCCGCTCTAGCCAACTGCACTTTCACCAAACTGGTACCGTGTGCTGTTTGTCATGGTATAGTGCCTTTCGTAATACACACGGAGCCATAAAGTGCTTGTGCCAATAACTCCGCTGAGTAAAATGTGCTTTGGGATCTTTAAAAAAAAAGATTATGGTAGTGAGTGGAGTTTTCATGATTGTGTTGGGGATGTGGGAAAATGCCAGAATGACGACCCTTTCCCTAACTTGTTACTCCTGCCAAATGTAATTATTTGCAATTATGGGGTTGTTAATCGAAGTGAGATAATTACAATTGTCTTTGTAAAATTAATGAGATAATTTGAACTAGTGTATACTGTATACACAGTGTTTATACTAAAGGGACAATATAACATTTAATAAATTATGATGAAATAAAAATAATTGTTCAAAGTTTGACAATGATGCCAGCGCACGATGACCTAACTCCATAGTGGGATCTTAACGTCCACAGTGAAGCCAGATGGCACATTTTTTTACGGTTAATATGCCCAGAGTATTAATCAGGGTGGCCTGCTGGATTCGAACCGCGAACCTCTGCAACAAACAGCCGGTGACATGGCCTTGCGGTAGCTTGTTTTGTTTAGGTCACAGCACAGGGGCGTAAACAAAACGTTTCAAATATATAGAGCAGTGGTTCTTAGCCTTTGCTGCAGCCTGGACCCGTTTGGTTCTCAATCATGAAGAAAATGATAATGTCAATAGATACATGTACTTAAGTGCCCGTGCTTAATGTTTCTTTTCGATTATTTACCTTCTAAAACAAATCTGGCCACGTCTCGCACCCCCAGAAAGGGCTTCTCGCACTCCCAGGGTGTGCTTGCACCCCAGGTTAAGAACCACTGATCAAGAGCATGTGCATATGTTTACTTATGTCCTTTGCAATGTTTAATGAAATGCTTGTTTTTATATTGTCTCCGTGGCACTGTAAGTCCCACCTTATTTACAAGTCTCCCTGTTGTCTGGTGTAGGTATACGAGGAACCTGGTTGATGAAGGCAATGGAAAGTTCAATCTCATGCTGCTCTGCTGGGGAGAAGGTCATGGCAGGTGAGAATCCTATATGTTTCAACAAGATAGTATTTACACATTGAAAACTGGTACACTCTTAATTTTAAAAACCTTGCTTTGAAAAGCGAATACTGCGCAGGTGCCATAATTATCTATCGTAACATTAACACCAGTAAATCCTTAACCATCGTTTAACAAATGGTAGACACCATGGCTATGGTAAAATATAATCATTTACAACCGATGTGTCAATCCACTTCCAAATGAAGTCCCTCTACCCAGTAAACATGCAACGTTGGGACCAACATTGATTAACATTGGTCCCAACGTCAACCAACGTTTGTCCAACGTTCGCAATGCTTACTTGCGTATGTCGCGCCGGTCATGAGGATTGTTTGACAAAACTTCACCACTCTTGTTATTGTGGGTTGGTGAAGGCGGGGGGGGGGGGACCAGTTCATGTAGCACCGATGTGAGCCGTGGTAGAGAATTAAACTCAGGTTACTGGCGTTCATAGCATTGTGCGCCGCAAACCACTGTGCTGCATCTCCCACCAACATATGGCAAGGGTTAAGCAAATAAATAAATAATACCAAAGTGAACATTCGCTTTGCAACATCAAGTACAAATCATTTGCAGTGCAGTTAATGGAGTTTGCACAGCAACAGTGAGTAGGTCAAAGATGTTGCACAGCTTGTTATTATTTCCATAAAAACAAAAAGATGCCCATTGTGCAAAATGTATTTTTCGCAAAGCAAGGAACAAGGTATAACTTTGGGAGAATGTAATCCACAAGCACCTATTGTGCAAATGCAACATTTTATGTTGAAAAAAAAGCAGGCAATATCTCCTTAATTTTAATGAATATAAAAAAGTGGATATGGTCGATTGTGACAATTTTGAAAAATAGCATAGGCAGTATTCTTTGCTATATACCATTGAATTGATCATCAGGGTCATATTTACTGATTGTTTTATGGTCTGCAGACTCGAAGTTTTTGGCTTCGTAATTGTTTTAAGTTATGCAATAGAGTAACAACACTTGGTCACAGTTTTATTCAGTAGTAGAACGCTAAATTTGTCTGTTATTACAGGCATTCAAATCACATGTCACCGCAATATTTTACTGTTTTTTCTCAAATATAAGTTGAATTCTGTTTTATTTACAGCTTGTATGATGTCTGTACGTGTAGTTCAACAGTGGACGCTAAAGATCTCATGACGTTATTCGCAAGAGCAGGCCATTGTGTGCCGGCGTCATTGTTCAAATTTGCCAAATTCGAAAAATGACAAATTATTCTATTGGTGGAATCCACAAAACAACCGATAACTTCGTGAGACTTCCCTAGATAAACGACCACAATAATGATACTCTCATGTAATTTCATGCCGGGCTAACATTTATCTGTATGAATGTGTGAAATTTGTACTTGTTTTCTTGACCTGTTTTTATTTTATCCTTCGTTTTGAAATTAACAAAAACACATCCCTTGTGCTCAGCTCCATCCATGACCACATGGACGCCCACTGCTTCGTGAAGATCATGCAGGGCCAGCTGAAGGAGACGATGTACGAGTGGCCGACACCCAGCACCAAGAAACAGGAGCTGATCAAGAAGGCTGAGAATCTGTACTCTGAGGATCAAGTCACATACATCAATGGTACATTGCACACACACACACCGTGACAAATTATTAGAAAGGCACCGAGTAGTATTAATATATGCTTAGGCAGATAATTCTAGGTTTCTGCTTAATAATCCAGGCACACTACTGTTCATGTGGCCAGGACTTCCCTACATGACTACATTTTTGCAACAATTGTATCATTTGTATGTTGACCTTTTTTGCTCTGTACATAGATGACCATGCTAATCTGAGGTGCAGGGCAGGACAACAAACTAACCACAAACACCATGAATACCATGGTAGAGCTTATATATTATTGATACTACAGGCATTAATTATATTATATTATTTGATCTGCACCATCTTTGTTTAAGGCTGGCATATATATACGCATATATGCACACATTTAAAATCAATATAGTCTGGACTTTTTTAAAATTCTACATTGCATGCACTCGTCTTGAGACTGTTGGAGTAGTACATTGAATTTTAACATGTAAACTCTCTCACGTGCGGTTGTGTGACTTGCAGACAGCATTGGACTGCACCGAGTTGAAAACGTGAGCCACTCGGAGACGGCTATCAGTCTGCACCTCTACAGCCCTCCCTTCAGCAGCTGTCATTGCTTCGATGAGCGCACAGGCCACAAGAACGAGGTCCAAATGACCTTCTACAGCAAATACGGCGAACGCACACCCTTCGTAAGTGTTTTTGCCACACATTGTGAACGAACTTCACGTATTGATGAAAGCATCCCACATTATTTAAATTGCACGTGCCATTTATCAGACCTATTGCCCCTGTGTGCAATTTGAAACATAGGGCCAAGTTTATTAATTTCCCCTGTGGTGTACTAATTTATACAACTGGGGTGAGAGGCCGGGCCCTCAACACCAATATAAATGGGTACACCACAGTTAGTTGATCGGCAGATGGTGTAAAGTGTGGATATTCCTATATCTTCCAAGGCGCAAGGCCAGCATGGAAAAATAGCCCAACTGCAACCCAGGGGAGCACTCAAGGGTACCCTTTAGTGAATGCCCTTCTGCCAACAGTGGCATGAGCAATACAATTCATGGCTGCACCTTTTTTTAAATTCAAGAATTATATATATATTTTTTACATTTTGACAATTTCATTCACATTGTAATGTAAACTCTATACCCAAAACCACTGGCATATTACCATTCCCACATTACCTATCCATTGTGTTTTCAGATATTGTGCCTTTTCGGTTCAGGATGCATGTTATTTATAACAATGTTGGACTGAGGTAAAAACAATTTTGTGTAGATTGCCAAACAATGTAAAATATCACATCACTGTCCTGGATGAAAAACGGTGACATTTAAACAGGTTTATTTTCTTCAATACAGCAAAATTATGTTGGACAGCAAAAGTGCATGAAAATGTATCTAGAATATTTCCTGCAAGCGAGGTTCATGACAATGCAAATGTTATTCATGATGTGTAAAGATTTAAATGCATACAGGCAGTTGTGCAAGACTATTACTAAACATTTATTGTCTGTGAAGATTAATAATTTAAGGTGGTTGGCTGTACATTATGTACTTTTGGATGTTTTATCGTTTGTTTACAAGCAATGTGATGCCAATGATACAAAGGTTCATTTTGCACGAATGCATTGCCAACGAGGCATTTAACTCATGGCAGCGCTTGCATTTTTGTGCAATTGTGTCCTGTGTTATTTGTGTTTTGTTGTCGGAGCTTTTGTAATACTTTAAATATTGAATGTTTTCATGTTGGATGTTTTATTTTGTCAACAGGAGGTCAAAGCCGCTGCTGAGGACAACTAAACAACTTCTATCAAGAACTAGTCATGGCAAGAGGTGGATTGGCAAAACATCACATCGATCAGTTAATCACCAACATTGACTTGTTTTATTCCAGGACTGTGTGCTCAGAACGTTTATCAAAAGGCTGAAGCTGCAATGTCACTAATTTTAAGTCACTTTTAACAAACTTTACTTTTTCATCAAATGGCAAACATTCTGTAAATCTGTTAATGCTCCAGTGAGAGGTTACTGGAGTGCATTGCTTGAGATGTAATGATTATTACTATTATTTAATTGCACTTGTAGCTTTAGCAATGGTAGATACTAGCTTAATTTGACAGTAACAAACCATCAGATACCATTTTGGCGAATAAAATGAAAATGGTCACGTTTTAAACAAGTACAGTAATGTAGGTGGTGGTCATAGCGCCTATTGTAAGTTTGCGCATCTGCTTATTTTATGAACAAACACCATGATTCTGTTCGGATTGACGTCAAATCACGTGAGTTACAAATATTCTGGGCCAATCGCAATGCAGAAACTGTTAGTATGTTCACACTGCAAGAGTCAAAAGTGTGACAGAAGGAAGGTCGGGAAGTATGTCCTTCGTGTTGTGCACTGTAGAATGTACAGCCAGAATAATTGTTTTTCACATATGCATTATACTGTTAAAGTGAAATGGTCATTGGAGTACAAAATAACAATTTTTACAATGTCAGTGTCACTGATTTAAAATGATGATGTACATTTATTTTAATGCACAATAATTGCAATATATGCAATAGATCCTCATTTGAGTTTTTTTTTAAATGGCCTTTTAAAAATATGTAATTCTTATTTTATCATTCAAATCTGTGGATTGTGGGGGTGGGGGGTGTGGAGGGTGTTAACAGGAAATATATATATTTTTTCTCTTGTTTATTTTCTTATTCAGGAATGTATTGTGTGGAGGTTTACGTTTTAAATCTGTGTCCCATTTGTGAAGTTGATAAAACTGTCAACAATATTCTCTCTCCTTTCACTTACGCAACTAGACCGTAACACACATGTATATGCCTTTTATCGTACGAAAACAATCATCCTGTAGCGTCAAGCAGACAATTCATGTGCGTTTTGAATTTTCCTATCTGGCGAAGAAAAGCCTATTTAATATAAGGCGGTCACAAGCAAATAATACAGTTTAAAGGAGGTTAGGTATGGCCATGCAAGGGAGAATGTTTAAAGCTAGGTGGTATCTAAGCGAGAACCCTAACAAAATGATAATTTATAGTGTATTGTTTTACCCTTAATTACATAATGATTAAATACATGAATTACATCACTGAGGAAAAAACGATTGTTTAGATTTTTTAACGGAGAAATTGCGAACATTTTATCCGCACACTAAAACACTAAATTAAAAACTATTTTAAAGTTTTCTTTCCGACTGATGATGTGGCCAATGTCAAGTTGTGAAATGCGTGCCTGCTGGGAATATCTGTATTTTTGATACAAGTACACATTACGATGTTTTCCCACATGCATTACCCCGTGAAGTCTTCTTCATTAATTTACCTCAATTAATGACATGGCAATGCATATACAGTAATGTTGTAAATCTTGTTCAATCACTTTTCACACTTGGGTGGATTTTAGGGCTGGCCTTACAATGCATTCAACGCTTGTACTTTTTTGGTTTTAAATGTTTCTAAAATAAACTATAAAGTATCAATCAGCTGTTGAGTGTTTTGTTCCCATACGTGTGGGGTGGCTTTTTAATACTATACGTGCTCTATAACGCAAATTGACACTTCAGTATTGCAGCAGAAACCCAACAATCTGCAGTGAAACGGGGGTCCTACTCACGGATCCTGTATTTGGCGTTCTCTGGCCTGACTGGTGAGACGAGGCCATGAAGAAGGCTGTCTCTGGGGTCGATCAATACGTTTCAAAGACAATGCATATATAATTATCAGAGCATGTTTGTTTGCATGTTTTGCCACAAGTACGTGTGGTTAATGCAGACTTGATTCCTTGCAAGAGGTATGTATTTACTGTTTAGGCATTTTGACACTTGTTTTATTGCCAGAAGGGGTAAAACCTATTGTTATGTTTCACAAATCCTATAATCCGTGGCGCACCGTGGCCTCCTGTAATCCGCAATGAAAATTTCGCTCCGGTGAGATGTGCCTCGGACGATGGGAGGATTCGGTCGCGCGATTCATTTAATCACGGATTTGGGTTTCCCCATAAAATGGCGAAACTCGTAATCCACATTTTTCTGTGGGTTATTGGAGTGGTTCGATACATTTTCCGCTACTCCCATAATCTTTTAATGTCTCATGGATTATTGGAGTCGTACAACTCAACTCCAAATATCCGAGATTTTTTTACGTGGATTTTGGGCGTAAATTCACGGTGCTGTGGATTACAGGGTCCGCAAGACACTCCCCGCATATCACGGTATATTTTTGGAATAATGTTGTATTGAAAAGTGTAGGGGCAAGCACACACTCCTGCCTCACCCCAGCAGCGTGTCCACCGCACTTCACAACACTCTTAGTGCCTGAATTTATTCAAAGTCACAGGATCCTTTTGCCAAAGTGTCCACCGATGCATCACATTGAATGCCTTATTCAGATCAACAGGCTGAGAGCAGCTTTTGCCAAAACCCCCATGGCACTCGAAAAGGACATGAAGTGCTAATATCTGATTACATTCTAACTTATTGGATATGAAGCTGGACCGTTCAAATCGCCGAGTTAACAGCAGATGATCATGGAACCTTGCCAGAAGCAAACGGGCCAGAACATTGGCATGGACTGAGGGCAGAATAACACCATCACGGTAGTTGATGTTGTCCTGCTGGACATGCTTCATGCTTGCTTTTCCAGATAGGGACCACAAGGCCCCATGTCTAGTCACCCAGGCTGATACTAGACTCCCGGATGACACACAGAACCTCATATAACCCGACAATCATGTCGGCATCTCCTCCGTTAGAAATGTGTCAGTAAGACCAGACTTTTCCACTCTTCGTTCTACTCAGTGCCTATTGGGTTTCTTCGAGGGTGGAACATCACTTGTGGGTCAGCAGTCGTGAATAATTGCCAAGCCTACTGAATAAGTAGTAGTACTGAATTAGTAGGCTGGGCGCCACGGTGGCGAGATGTTAACTACCTCGCCTTGCATACAGGAGGTCGTGGGTTCGATCTCGATCCTTGATGCCTGTATATTTGGAGTTTGCATGTTCTCCCCATGGTCGCGTGAATTTTCTCTTCACATTTCGAAACGCGCGTTTCCAGTGTTTGGCTACTATAATTTCCCACGTGATGAGAAGCCACTTCGTTGAGCTATCATTTGTGGCCAGGTCGATTCTGAAAAAGAGCTATGTAGCTCAGTGGGCGTTACCTGTTACAATTCCAAAATAGTTTAATCGTAAAAAAATTGTTTAAAATAGACTGACAAAGCTCATCACACCACTTCATGTGACGCGTTTTGAGGATTAAACAAATGGCAGCCTACAGTTTAAATGGGAAGGGTTGGAAAATATGCCACTGGCATCCAGCCGAGAAACAAGTTAATGTACAAACAGCTGCTCAACGTGATCTGCCGAATGGTCCTGCATTTCGTAGAGATCAGGCAAGGGCCGACTGTCAGCCACCCTTAATCGGAAGTCTCCCAAAGCATGAGCGTCAAACGGAGGACGTTGGCAGCAGGATAAACAGGACTAAGGCCCCCTGAGCAAAGGTGGCGAGGTGCACCAACCTTTAAAAAAACACATTTTTGTTTCAAACCCCCCACTCCCCCATTAATAAAATGGCTGTTCTAAACAAATGTATTAAATAAACGTTTATCTATTGCAGTGTTGCAATCCCGATTGGCCATGTAAACACGTGTGTTGCGCATTTTGTATGAAACAAAGATTATGATTTAAAAAATGTGATTGCAAGCATATTTCACTTGCTCGAAATGAACTATGATGATAGCAAATTCTTTTTTTTTTATGAATAAGTTTATTCTTGCACTCCACGTAAAAAAAATGAAGTATATATATTTTTTCATAAAAAACCGTCGGCCCCACGGCATTGTGTGCGTGTGGGGGGTGCATAATTTCAGCAGCATTGATTCAGTATAAACACACTGAACCGGTTTCGACATACAGGTTCTCATCAGCAGTCTGGCCTGCCTGAGTCAACGGTGATGAACGACCAGATGTTATAGGCAAGGACCCTCTCTTTGAGATATGGGCCGTCGTTCGCCGCAACATTTTACAACACGTAACACTAAACTAAATCTTTAGTGTCACTGTGGAGATTATAGGTAGTAAAATTAACAAATTATTGAATAGGATGAAACCACATTGCAACATTTCCAGCTTATTGGCAGACTCTACCTGCCTGTGAAACATAGCAGCTGCGTGATACCCTTGTGCTCTAAGATTGGTGTTCAAGTTCAAGTTATGATCATTATTAACTGAAGTCTGAACATATTTCAATGGAACCTGTCGAGGAACAGAGTAGTTAGAACAGATCAGTAAGGAACGACTAAGATGAAATACAACATGAGTTACGCTTCAATTCCTTTAAAAAAATGATCATCATCTTTGCAGTGCATAATTTATTATTTTACAAATATTTTAAAGCTATGGTAGTGAAAATACAAAATCTGGAGCCATATAAAAATGCATCACCAAGGTCCATGTCGTTATGCGACAGCTCATTCAGGAGATGGTGAATTTCAAGAGGCATGCATTTTTAAATCCTTTATATTAAGTTCGCTTGCTTGCTTAGGACCGTGCAAATCTTTCGGTCGTTTTTTAACCCACTTCCCGTGATCCAATCGAGCTGACATTTTCCACACAGACTCGTTGTGCGTGACAATTAATGTTCGTGAAAAAATGTTTCCAAAATTTTACACTTTTTAGGACAAAAATATTATATTTAATTACCAATTGCTTAATGGTGCAATGCAATCATCTGACCCATAGGTGGCAGCCATCTCAAGCCAGAGGACGAGAGGACTCTAGCCGCCACACATATTAAGGATTTATAGTGAAAAACTTTGTTTTTACGGGTTATACTTATTTTTGTTTTACCAGAAGCGACCTGGACACAAATGATAGTTCAACGAAGTGGCTTATCATGTGGACATTTATAGCAGCCATCCATAAATGTAGGTTTTTTTGGGGGTGAGATCGCGTAAATATAGATGTGTCGTTAAATCCGCCACCACCCGACGCAACCAATTAGTAAGGTTTGTCACCTAAACAGAACATGCCAAATCGTTACTCGTGTAAGGGATGTCAGGGGTATGGATTCCCGCTAAAAGGAGGGGGCAGTGGAGCGGAAACAGTGGAAGGGAGAGGAGAGAGAGGAGGGGGGCTGAGCGGGACAGGGAAATTGCTGGCGGGGAACGGACGAAGAGGGCTGCGGGCGAGTGTGGACTGGGGGAAGAAATGAAGGACGGACCCCCTGCAACCTCGTGTCGGCTCTACTTTACACTAGGACAGCAACACCGATGTGTTGGCATGTTCTGTTCACGTGACAAATCTTACTAATTGGCTGTGTCGGGTGGTGGCGGGTTTAACGACACATTTATATTTACACGATCTAACCCCAAAAAAAACCTGCATTATGGATGATATTGGACGCGAAAGCCTACTACGTGTTAAACTTATAGCAGCCAAATACTCTAAACACATGATACTGGTAGGAACCTCCTGGTTACACCAGCCCACAGGGGATTATTGTGTCCGTCCGTCCGTCGTGCAGGGAGGGGCTGGGTGGGGAGAGGAGGGTGGGGAGGGGCCGGGTAGGGAGGGGAGGGTGGGGAGGGGCTGGGTTGGGAGGGTGGGGAGGGGCTAGGTGGGGGAGGGTGGGGAGGGGCTGGGTGGGGAGGGTTTGGAGGGGCTGGGTGGGGAGGGGCTGGTCACCCCGTGGTGCCCTTATAAAACTCAACGTTTAACCTACTCACGCCGGCTTTTGCCCGCCCTCACAGTCGGGCATATTTGCGGAATACATCACGCCGCCGTTGACCCTGGCCATTGACCGAGCAACCCAACGTTCCTACCAGCTCCATCCGCAGGAATGTGTTTCTAAATGTGGAGGGAAAAACGGAAGACCTGGAGGAAAATCCACGCGACCACGGGGGAACGTGCAAACTCCAAATATACAAGCGTTAGTGGTCAGGATTGAGGCAGCGACCTCCTGTATTCCAGGCTAGGTAGTTAACAACTCGCCACGGTGGCGAGATGGTAACTACGTGGCGTGTAGTGGGGTAAAATGTGGATACTCACACCTCTTCAAAGATGTTTGGTCAACGTGAAAGATTAAGCAAAATACCTTTTGGCGAGGCAATAAAGAACTCTCCCTATTGGAGGCAGTTCTGCCAGCAGTGGCATGAGTAAGAAATTGCAGGGCTGCACCTTTACCTTTTTGCTAAGGAAAAGACATTTCCACTGCTAAAATGCAACAGACCATTCTGTCCAATACAATACCACAAGGGCTAGAAAGGTTGTTGTTTTGCTTGTTCCATTCTTTTGGTCAGCATTCTGCCTGTCGTGCCCATAGAATTGTACATTAACATTGGAATACATGGCATTAGTTTGTGGCAGAATCTTTTGAGTTGGTCAGGTGCTATTTGAGGTTACTTGACACCTCTTGTTCAAGGTTCACTTGTTTCGCTCTAGCCCCTATCTCATCTCTGCTTTGCACTGAACACTTCAACAAACAAAAAAGCAAAAACAACAATTTTCTTTATGTTTGTGAAACTTAAACACACAAAACTTTTTTTTTCAAGAAACCTTTCCTGTATTATCGACTCATGCAAATAAGTGCACTTCTAACAGTGGATGTCATAAAAGGTAGACTTATTTAAAAAAAATATGTTTTCATCTAAATAGAGCGACCGTGAGCAAATACACATGGATTGGGTAAATAAAAATCGTACCATACAGCAGTTCTCATTGACCGTTCATGTTTACCCAAACTCTTAGCCCTTACCGACCTAGGGTGGCCATCAGTATGCAACAAAATGCCAAATTTTTGTATTTATATATTTAAAACATTTGAATGTTCAACCCTTTGTCAATACACTGCTGGAAGAAGGCCTCATCATGGCATGTTGGTCACGTGGTGGGGGGGGAGGTGATTGACCATACTTCACCATGTCGATAGGTGTAGCTTAGTGCACAGAGAGGGGAGCCCATGACGGTTCACATTTGAAAGTGCTGCAGCTGTGTTTATTACTCAGTGATGTACAGGAGCAGCTCAGAGCACAAGGAAATTATGGGACGTGAAAAACACATTCCTGCGGAGGGAGCTGGTAGTAACGTTGGGTTGCTCGGTCAATGGCCAGGGTCAACGGCGGCGTGGTGTATTCCGCAAATATGCCCGACTGTGAGGGCGGGCACAAGCCGGCGTGAGTAGGTTAAACGTTGAGTTTTATAAGGGCACAACGGGGTGACCAGCCCCTCCCCACCCAGCCCCACCCCTCCCACCCCCCACCCAGCCCCTCCCCACCCTCCCCACCCTCCCCACCCAGTCCCTCCCCACCTCCCCCTCAGCCCCTCCCCACCCCACCCAGCCCCACCCTCCCCTCCCAGCCTCTCCCTGCACGACGGACGGACACAATAATCCCCTGTGGGCTGGTGGAACCAGGTGGTTCCTACCAGTATAACAGGCTGTTTTTGTATGTCCACCAGCAGCATTTGCAATGTGGAATTGCACTCGACTGCTAATGCCGACATTAAGTGTGTGCACTCGTACGGTTTACACAGGATTTAGCTTACATCCCTACCTGAGTAAAAATATTTCACTTGGATTGAAGAGCCTTGGAATTTGACAATAAAGAAAGCCACCAAACATAACACTCCTAAAAGCATCCTTGGATATTTTGATATGTAGCATGTGGTTAAAATACACACTTATGTTCTAACCTGCATTACATACTTGTTTTATACATATCCACATTTAAAATGTTTTAGTCGAAACTAAAATTATTATTTCCAGTATGCATTGAACAAAACAATTTCATTCATAATAAACGTTTTTGGGTTCGATCGCGTTATTTATAAATGTGTCGCAACCCTCAAATTTCAGTTTCAAATTAACTTGCACTTGCCCTTCCCTAAAATGCTTGCTGATTCCATTAATGCCGAATAGACAAGAAATGTCCAGCACATTGTTACACGTACTAACAGCTCCTATTTATGGATTGCGGCGTGAGGAAGTGGTCCTGAGGCCACGTAGAGGGTCTGGGAATGTTTTTGGCACGGTGCATGTGCCAAGTTTAACCTGTGTACCACGGGACAAATCCATTAAAGGCTCCGTGGAGGCGAATGGGAACTTGTTTATACGGAGTGAGATAAGGTGGGGGTGTTTCTGGTGAGCTATTCGAAACCTAGCTTAATAGAGAATACGTGGTTTTGTATAAGTGCAACAGATTTGCACTCTATTAAGTTTCACAGAAAAAAAATATGTTTGCATTCATACTTCAATAAAGTTTTGTCCTCATAACATTAGTAGCATAAATTGCTAAAAATACCAAATCATTTAATTATTCACCTGTACATTATGATTAACAATGTGAAATATGATGTGATGTTGACCTTGTTATGATAGCACTTCTGCAATGAAACTATGATTGGTGAGGATGCAAACTTATTTTTTCAAACAAAATACAAAGTATGGGCACAATGTGCTTAGTGCAGTAGAAAACTTCCATAAACTACATTTTTTTTAAAAGTACATTTAATTACATAAAATTAGATATGTATAAATAATAATACTACTGTTATAATATATTAGCCTTGTTTTATTCCGTGTCATAATTGAATTGACAACGGATTGAGTTCGGTCTTTCCAAGCTTAAATTTCGCTGACCTGTCAGCGGTGTGTATACATATGTCACATGCCGCTGGAATGCAGACAAACAACCGTCTTCTTTGACCTTTAAGCTTGCCCTTTCTCGAGTCAGGCTCCCTGGGAACAATTATGAAAAAGGTTAGCTCTTAAGTAAACTATATGTCTGAAATATACTGCCACATACAATGAAAAGCTATAAAATAATTTGATTTTTTCTAAAAAAATAGTTCAGCAATATTTCCGATAATGAACGGTTGTGATTGTTTCTATTATTTATTTAAAATATGAACTATAAACTACATTTATACACCTGCTAAAATGACATATTTTTGACTGAGGAAATGTATTCACCTTGATTGGCATGGAACATTAATAGGTCGCTTCTGAGAAATATAGACGTGTGGAATGGAAATGTGTCCAAACTTATAGCTTGAATAAACCTGCTTTAAAAATAAATCGATACTTAACAATGATTAGATATATGACAACCATACCGTATACTCAGTATACATGTTTCTAAAACGATAATTTCCTTTTGATTATTATTACAAAAGTAGCAAAAATAGTATTTCACAAACAAAGATATTTTGTCATTGATTAAACGCCCACAAAACGGTTGTCAACGAGAGCCGTTAACACGCTCATCTTTTAAAACAAATGTTTTAAACAGCTACTGTACTTCTAGATTTGAATTCTAGATTTGAAGCTTTCGTGACTGCAAGGATTCATACTCTTAGCTACTGTACTCATAAGCGCGAATCTCGCATTATGTCTGCAATGTAGAGTGAGCATAACTGATGGCACACCTTCAGTGCATGTGGAAAGCGATCTATCTCTGTGCATCATCATGTTGCAGATTGTTTTAGCTGCTGATGCAGTTCTAGGACTCTGGTATGCTGAGAGAGGGCCAATGTTGGTCCTTTTTTTGAATGAGGACTTCTTGAATGAAGACTTTGATCGCACCTCCGGTCATAGTAACAATGTGTAACTGTATATGTTCGGTATTTTTGTTTGAATTGTATAAGTATGCTTATATATACACATTTATCGCCACAGCATAATCAAAGCAAAGAGGAAAGATGTGTGGTTTGGTTTCACATTCGTCAGTTGTGTGCAAAATATGCTAAATATAACTTTATAATGCGCAACCACAAAACATGATTAACTTGTATGTATGCATGCACAGTAAATGCAAGCCATTAAAATGTATTAATCCAAATGCATTGCGTTGAGAGATAATGTTCGATTTTACTTGATGCGAAACATTTAAATCTTTGAGTAGAAAAAAGCAACAGCAAACAGTAGCACACTCTCGGACATCATTATTTTGAGATTAGAGAAAACGAGACACTGTCTCGTGTAGAATCGGTGATGGCAGTCTTTTTTTTTGGTGCCCATGTCTGCGTGTGATTAGGAATTGCAAAAAGCGACGGAATGGGGCGGTTGCACACAGACAGGCCGTCACGACGACCCCGCCCAGGGCCATCGCCGCCGCCGATGTCACCACACTGACGCATTTGGGCGTTGTTGTTTGCCATGCAGAATATTACTTCTGAAATCTGAAGCAGGACAAACAGTTCAGAATGTACTCGATTTCTTTTTTTTTATTCTCATCACTTTCGACGTGTTGTCTGAGGTGGACAATTTATCAACACACACACACACACCACGTATTTGTAACACGTGTACAAAGATTTAGTATCGACAAGGCTCGATTATTGCAACTCACTACTCTATTAGACGTCTGGTAAAAAAAATGTCCACGCTGCCGTGCGCACAAACATTAATTGGCATCTGTCGTGATGTGTACTGCAAGATCCGTCCACGTCTGTCCAGTGCTCACCGAGTTGCATTGGCTTCCGATTGCCGAACGAATTCATTATAAGGCCGCACTCATGACACACAAAGTGCTTGCTGTCAATGAACCACGATACCTCGCTGGTCTCGCCAAGGAGCGTAAACCATCACGTGAACTCCGGGCATCCTCGCGGTGGCTTTTGGATTGCCATCAACCAAACACGAGCACTGCATAGCGTGCTTTCAGATGTGCTTCTGCGGCCTTCTGGAACGCTCTTCCTCCCAAATATTCGGAAGCTACTGAAGCTATGCACTTTAAAATCTTGATTGAAAACTATATTCTTTAGAACTGCTTTTTGTGTTTAGTTTGGCATCGTACCCCCGCACCTTCGGTTGGCTACGTTCCGTGCAAAAGAAGGTCAACATACATACGGACATTTGTTGCCAACGTGTTCAATTATTTTTTATAAATCTGAACGTTATTGTGTCTTTGGGGGGAAAAGATGACGACCGGCTCGCGGTCTTCTCTGCCACGTGCGAAGTCGGCGGTCGAATGATCGACAAAGGGATTCCTGGCCTGATGAGCAAAAGTAAAAACGGCCCAAAGGAATGTGAATGTCAGCCCGTCGTTGCGAATAATGCAACCTCCGGTGAAAAAAATGCGATCATATGGCGATGACGATGTCCTGGCGCTGGAAGAAACCCACAGGGTCCGAGTGCTCTGGCTAGAAGATAAACGGATACGCCCTCGATTACGCAAGCCGCCATCTGAAACGTGATCGCAAAAGAAAAAGCAGATGCCATACGAAAGAAAAAAATTGTGTCTTGCATTAAGTTCATGATAATATTATTTCACGAGTAACTGCGTGTGTTCACAATTAAGAAACTATGTATGGACACATTATTTTATTTTTTTATTTTTTTGAAAAACAATTGTCTGCAAATGTCCACGGGCAAGCGTAATGTGAAATACATTGTGTTAAAGTAAGAGCACTGCATGTAACAGTGCTGCACATGTTCAAGCGTGAAAGTTGTTTTTCAAAATAAAACTACAGAAGAAGTTCCAATTCAGCATGAGCTTCCACGCAAAGTGGTTCTTAAGCAGCAAAAAAAGAATGACAGTACCCTCTAGTGGAATCTATAATCATTTACAACCGGTATGTAAACCATTACAAAGCGCCCTTTTTAACGTATAGGTTTGTCGCAGCCGCTTGCAATCCAAGGGTGGTGGTTTGTCCAGTTTGATGGGTGTCTGTGTGCGCAGTTCTTCTCTCGCGAGTTCGCCACGCGCGGCGAATTATCGATGCAAGTCACTGACGTGAGAAGAAATACTCAACACACAGCCCAACCGAGAATACTGCGCTTGGCAATACAACTTCCGTTGTACTCATCGAACCTAGGCATGTTCAGTCAAATACCAAATATTGTATTGAACACCTAGAAATTAACATTCGACTGATGTATGCAACTTGTATCGGTGCTTTTTTTCAATTCTCTATGGAGTGTGGTTTCACCATCGCTGTCTAAATAACCCAACGTTTCTGGTAAATGCTAAGTCTTCCGCTGGTAGTTTACAGCAAAACGTGTGATGAATATGCACAAACAGTTTACGGCATCTGAACAGTCACTTATGTTTGCCCGTGAGCGAGTTGATGGAACAGTAGCTGGGTCAAAAAAATACCTCTCTTGTGTGCTTGGCAAATACAGGCATGTGCTACATGGCAAACACACTGATCATGTCCAATAATGTATCCCGGAAAATGATTTACCTTTGACCGGTCAGTTAGGATTGCTTCACTGATCAATGAACAGGCAACAAACTGAAGGCGCTGCTGGGCATGCAGAAATGATAGCCAATCGTGTTTCAAATGAGTGAAACCCGGCATTGGAAAGTAGTCAGATGGCTTTTTTGTGCTCAGCGCTTGAATCTTAGACGTACCAAGAATTTGACGTAATTGGGGTAGAGTGCTCTCATAGACAACACAATGGTTTTAAGTTTATGAAAATATATATGGATGTGAGTATGTCAGCTCAATGTATGTATTTTAACCGTGCTAATCGGAGGTGCGGAGGAAGGACAAGAAACCAAACACAAAAATGAGATTTAATGAAATGAGTTTTCAATCTTGATTTAAAATTGCATTGTTCCAGTGGCATTGTGAATACATAAATTGGTTTGGAAATGCATGAAAAGATGAAGCCACTGCTGGAAGACGACCTGCCCAAGTCACGACCATGCTTCACGGTCTATGCAGCGCCTCTCACCTGACACAATCTCTTACCTGCATCTCTGGGGTCGATATCCTCTTGAGCCCGATGCCTCTTTGGGCTGCCACTCAGTAGCTATGCTCACCCACCGGCTATCATCCCTTCTGTTGAGTCGTCCTCCTCAAGTCCACTTATTTTTCTTCAAGTTACGTCTTCAACAGATATCTCTTAGTGTTTTAATGACCTCGTTGCGCATAATCATTTGTTTTTCATATTTATCTTCAGTCTTAACTTTGCACCCTTATGTATTAAGTTCTCCCATAATTTTCTGTAGTTAACTTCAATTGGATATTATAATGACAATGTCATCAGCACATCTAAGATATGTTTTTAAATGTATGCAGTTTTACCAATCAAAATATATATGTGAACCTGTTATCACGAGTACAGCCATGCCGTACAAACAATGACATTGCAGATGGATATCATTGACCACCAGCTCATTGCATGCTGTACTCTCAATTGGCATTCATTTACATTCTGTTTTCATTTGATCGTGAAAATGGAAATATAATATTGTATAGTTACGGAATTAGGTGTAGAGAAAAGGCCGTAACAAAAGTGACCATGAAACATTTTTTTTTATTTTGCTGAGATACTGAACCGAACCACCGTGGCATTACTCCACGTTGTAAACTATTGGCGGCGCTGTGGTGATGAGAAGTTAACTACCTCGCCTGGTATGCAGGAGGTCGTGGGTTCAATCCTGTATATTTGGAGTTTGCATGTTCATCCCTTGGCCGCGTGGATTTTTCTCCAGGTCCTGCATTTAAAGTATTTGGCTGCTATACATTTCCACATAAGTCACTTCGTTGAGCTATCATTTGTGGTCAGGACGCTTCTACACAATGAACTATACAGTTCATTGTGACTTTTATGGTAGATAAAATAAAACGTTTCTTTAGTGGTTTAGTTTAGTAGTAAACTATACAACATATAGTAATAGGTTTGTACCCTTTCATCTGGTACAAAAACTGACACCTTTATACAAGGGGTCATGTTTGCAATAACCACAACACAAGCAGTCAAAATGCAAACAAAAATAAACAACTTCTTGGTTCTTTCGGTAAAGTCACGTAGAAGGGTAATAATAAAATAATATAAATAAAACATAATAAAATACAATTCTCACGACGTTTCGGCCACAACGCAAGCAGCCGTCCTCAGGTGAAGAACAGGTCTGTCGGGAAGACAGCGTCTGAATGAACACCACCAAGCTTGGCAGCATATATTTAAGCTGGGTTAGAGGGCGCCTTGACAAATGAATTTGCATATCAACAGAGGGATTTAGCATATTTATGGAAAATGCAGATATGGGATTAGTCACTACTTGTGCAATGTGTAGGAGGTAGGGGGGGTCTCAAAGTCATATTATGCTCTGATAATGATATGCACTACAGGAAAGCCACCCACACCTACTTGAAACCTGATTCCCACCACCACCCGTCTCAAAACACTATACTACAAGAGACCCGACCAATCAACTTCAAGGACAGTGCATATCATTATCATTATCAGAGTTGTTTCTTTTTGTTTGCATTTTGACTGCTTGTGTTGCGGTTATTGCAAACATGACCCCTTGTATAAAGGTGTCAGTTTTGTACCAGATGAAAGGGTAAAAACCTATTACTATATTTTGCCACTGGTAAAGAAGATGTCTCATAGTGTAAAAGCTTACCCCGAGCTCTCAATACTCTGATAGTGCACTGTTTTTGATTTGTACGCCTTTTGGCGTCATCTGGTCCAACACCAATAGAGACTAGACTCTCAGTAAAAGCTGTCTTGGGTGTGGACCAATCAACTTCAAGGACAGTGCATATCATTATCAGAGTTCTTTCTTTCTGTTTGCATTTTGACTGCTTGTGTTGTGGTTATTGCAAACATGACCCCTTGTATAAAGGTGTCAGTTTTTGTACCAGATGAAAGGGTAAAAACCTATTACTACATTTTGCTACTGGTAAAGGAGGTCTCATAGTGTTTACAACATATACTAAACTATCCTGTTCTATTATTAGTACCTGTTTAATTAACCATAAACTGCACCTATTAGTATAATTCTGTTTTCTGATTAACTGTACCCCCGGGTAAAGCCACAAAGTATTTTCATATTCCCTCTACCGTAACTATTTTCCAAGATTTGCATGGATTAATGGAATGCCCTGGAAGTGGCAGAGAATACGGCCTATTATCTGTGTTCATCCAGACTTTACCACCTTGATCAAACAAGTCATTGCCACACATAAACGTAACATCATTTACCCCTATCAGCCCCGACGTAAAATCGGATGAGAGAGATTTCCACAGAAATGCCATACATTTCACATTTAGTTCATAGGCTGCAGTATCAATTGGTACCACATAAGGGAGTAACATTTTAGCAGCACCGATTAATGTGTATGGCTAATGAGAGTGACTTATTAGATAACCCCGCTCATATAATGGGTATCACAACATTCACTGGTCACACAAATAAATTGGAACACACTAAAGTTCGGTCACCTCAGGTGGTACCGACAAGTGAAATATGTGGTCTGGGCTCGTGGACTAATTTCTACTGTTCGTATCTAGTGCATATGTAGTGGTGATAACTACTCGCTGTTCGCAAGCGGTGAGAGAGCAGTTAGTAAACAAGATTTTCCCGCTCAATCAAACGGTCAGGGTCAAATGGGGTGAGGTAGGATGCAAACGCCAGATTGGGAAGGACCAATCGGAGGGGTCCACGAGGTGGCCGGGGATTGGTCAACCCGGCCATGAACAGGTATAAAAGCCAGAGCGCTGGGAGCTCTTGGCCAGTTTTGCTACACGAAGACCCAAGTCGGCTGAAGACATCTAGGACCCTGGACCAAGCCCTCCAGCCCTTATCAGGGCTAGGGCTCAGTGTAACCAGTGGTCGGGGAGAGATCCCCTAGGTCCAGCCAGAGGACGCTGGGATAGCAGGGAGATTAGATAGCCTGCAAGGTCCGGAGGCTGTGTCTCCTCAGGGTAACGGGTGAGGGGACCATATACCCCCTTTGTGTGATAGGGACTGTGTATTAAGATAATAAACAGTGTGTGCCATGAAGAAGTTTTAGAAGTCCGTCTTTTACAACACTACACATACACAACGATTCACAAATACTGCAGAGGATGCGTACGAGGCACTCTGTAAACGAATCGTGCAGCATAGCCTCATTTAGCCACACGGTGGCAGAAACCTCATGCTTGAAACGAGCTCACACCAGATGACACGTGTAAATAAAAATTAACCCGTAAAAACAAAGTTTTTCACTATAAATCCTTTATATGCGTGGCGGCTAGAGTCCTCTCGTCCTCTGGCTTGAGATGGCTGCCACCTATGGGTCAGATGATTGCCTGCCACCATTAAGCAATTGGTAATTAATATTTTTAAAAAAATTCCTAAAAAGTGTAAAGTTATGGAAAATTTTTTTCACGAAAATAAATTGTCACGCACAACGAGTTTGTGTGCAAAATGTCAGCCCAATTGGATCACGGGAAGTGGGTTAAAAAAACGACCGAAAGATTTGCACGGTCGTAAGCGCGCAAGCAAGCAAGCAAGTGAACTTAATATAAAGGATTTAATAATAAAGCAACATGCACGTGGCTGAACGTGTATTCACAACGAGCCCATTTATACGGAATGTATTAAACGCACTGTTAAGAATTCCCCTAATTAAAGTGCAAATATATTTACTGTGTTAGAATTCACAACGCTCTGATATTGTGAAGCTACTGGAACTGTGCACTTTGAAATCTAGATTGAAAACTAATTTGTTTTGAACTGTGTTTTTTGCGTGTGTTTAGTTTATTGTCCTCCCCCCGCATCTCCGATGATCACGGTGGGCTACGTACGGTGCGAAAATAAATTCAAAGTACGGTACATTGGCTTCTTCACGGTGTCCCCCTGTCTCGTTTGGCCTTGGGCTACGCATGCCTCCTGCTGTCCAATTATCAGATGACAGTTATGACCACGCCGCCTGCAAAGAAAACGAGTTACACGAAGCTTCGAAACAACTTGAAGTTCACTCACAATCAGTTGTAATTAAATATGGGATTGCATTTGGAAGGTGTCGTGTATTTGTTTCACTTGACATGTTTTCAATTGAAAGTGCTAACACCGCCACTACCGCATTGAAAGCCATTGTTGGCACAGGTTTTTTTTTTAAACCAAGAGCGGTGTGGAGTCGTGCAGTTTCCTTCAGAGTAGACGGCAATAAAATGCAGCAGGTGGAAGGAATTGTGAAAGCTGGGCTCAGTGGCCAAAATGAAAGCTTTTCTTCACACTTGTGAATGCATGCACATGTTAACATTTACAACGTATTGAGCCGCAAGGAAACCGCATACGGAACGCTGACAGCATTGCATGGCCTGGTAACTTTCCATTCAGGTACCGATGGATTGTATAGAAGGCACGCAGTATAATTGCTGCGCGTTATTTCCTTTGCACACGGCACACGGATTCCCTTTGTTTGCAAACTTGGAAACACGTCAATGACTTTTTGATTGATGAAAAAAAGTGTGTCATGCTCTGCAAAAAAATAAAGTAGGGCTGTTAATAGATTTATTTGTGAAAATACTGAGCACATTTGTCTGCATATAGTATCATAACTTTGTTAATCTTATCGATGTCAACGCTGTATTGAAATAACTGTTAACAGCTGCTAGAACATTTAGATAATCAATGTAAATTTTTTAAAACAATACTATTTGGCCAGTTAAATGTGCGTGCTTAATTAATCATGACACGATAATTGTTCGTTCAGATACAGTACACGTTCGTATAAGAATTCCGACATTTAATGTTTGACTTGTTATGATAGAAAGAATAACACGCATGATGTTAAACTGCATCCAACACTGTTGAGAAGGGCAGAGGAAAACAACCTCTACCATCCTTCCCTAGTTATGGCTCAAGGAGTCTAGATGGAGTGTGTTTTTGTAGTAGCATTGGATCGATGGGACAGAAGGCGCTTGAGCCATATACCTACCCTCAGAGAGAGAGTAACGAATGCTTACAACTATATTTTATTGCATTTTAAATATGTCTGACATTAAAATTTCAATCGCTTATCCACGTTGTTTATTTTCTGTTAGGTATACCAATATATCGATTAAATGCTGATAAATAGACCTCACCTGTGGCTGAAGAATTTTCACGACCGAAGTTAGCATCAACATACAGCAACACACGTGTATGTTGATCTTAAATTCCGTCATGAAAAGTTTTGAATTTGATCAATACATAGGCATGAATAAATCATATCGTTGTAAACTCATTGAATTGGTCACAAAAACGTACATGTTACGTTCGCAACATATTTTTTTTTACTCAAAATCATTTTAGATTTTTTTTTTATATACTCACGCCTTGAATATATTTTAATGCTTTAATCTATTATACTACACTTCTAAAATTTCAGACGATGGTACAAACTGCGTAGAAAGTATGCTCATCATACATGTTCGTTAACGATACACCACTGTTTCCAAAGAGATTGTTCTGCATATACAGTGCTATAATTAAGCATACACTGAATGCTTGTACTTAAAGAATAGAATAAATACTTAACGGCTAGACATAAACAAAGACGTCAGCCTTGTGAGAGACCACGGTTATGGGCTGGGTCTAGCACCATATAAACAAGGATGCATTTATGGCAACAAAGCAGCCACTGGTTCCAGGAACGCCCCACAGAGAGAGAGAGAGAGCCAGCCAGCTGTATATACGGATCGGCAAATTGAATGCATAGCAGTGCGCTTCTTTTGTTCGTCCGGTCTGGGCCATGCCTGCTGAGCAGTGCCCATCGTGCATGCTAATGAGCCCGAGGCAGGGCGAAGCGTCACGGCGAGAATTCTCTCGCGTGGCCTCGAAGCGATCGCATAATCCACACTGAGCAAACATGATGTCAGACTGTAAACAAACTACGCGGAGGATAATGGGAGGCCTCTGAGGACAACAAAAGGACTCTTTCTTGTATGGCATCAGTTGTGTGCATTTGTTAATGTCAGACACTATATGATCACAATACAAAAATGGGCGTATGATTGTTTGCAAACTTGTCACTATTGGGGCAAAGTATGCACTGCTACGGGAAACTCTGGCTGATAAGCGTATTTATTTTGTATTAATACTGACTTGAATCGCTGCATTTTATGGTGGTACTATAGACATTCACCAGTTAAATATACATTACGAACTTTCAGGTGGGAGGGATTTTTTGTTTGTTTTGCATTTATGAACGTGTATTAATAATACATGTCATATCAGTAGTTAAAGTTTATTCAAGGCCGAAAATTATTGATATATTTAGCTAAAATATTATCCCTGTATGTATGTTGAACTTCTTTCGCAATGTACATAGACAACCATGCTAACCGGAGGTGCAGGGGCAGGACGACAACATTAACACATCTGGATTTAAATGTGCATTGCTCCAGTGGCTTTGCACTTGTAAATCTGTATGTAGCCATGCGGTGTCAAATTGCAGTTAAATGCCCTTTGCATTAAGTGCATTGTGTACCTCATTATATAACACATCTGCAGACACGTAGACCATGTGGTTAATGACCATGTCACTAGTTTCCGCAACAACAATATATGTGAATTTTTACTTGCAACACTGTTAACCGTGGCAAATTGTTGCTTTGAAAAATTATCAGCCATGCAGCAAATGCACACGTTGTTCAGTTTGGCCTCTGAAACGAATATCAACGGGAGAGTTTTGCCATTAAACTGACAAGGGTTGAATTAGAGCCAGGGCTAGCGAGTCGTCGGCCTTTCCCATCATGGAGGCACACAGTGGAGGGGTTAAGACATCCATGACATGTCAGGGCCATCCATCACAGGCAGTCAGACCCCACGGAGATCTTACTAGTTAGCAGCACAGCTGTTGCCAGGCAGGATTTGCTATGAATATGTGAATTGATCTATGGGTTTGGGTGAAGAAACCTGTTGAAAGGTTCTTTCTTGCGACTTGATGAAAACTGAGGTGCAGTGAATAGCGAGCTCCGAAAGGCATTTTGCGGCATTATTGACACTGTTAAAGGGTTATTTGTCCAAGTTTGCATCGCTGTGGCAAAGCTGCCTAGAAACTGCGGTTCTTTCTTTCACGCGACACTGAGATATAGCTCCGATTAATTACATTTCTCACACCAAGGCTTGCCTTGGCCACAAGCAGTTTGCTTCATTGTTAAAGCACTTTTTATAAAATCCCAAACGATTCCCGTTTAATGAAGTGTTAATTTAAATATAACAATCCTTTATTGTGCTCTAGACGTTTAAAAGGGGCCGTTCTTTTTTGTTTCAAGTAATACTGTAATTAGGAATACTTTATGAAGTTAGCCTTCATGAGGTAAGCGTAATAAAACAATTCATACACGGTATTTCAGCTTTAATTCACAGGAGGATTCATGAATAAGTAAATAGTATGGCTAAAATTTGATTTTCCCAAGAACGACCACTGTCTCCTATTGTGCATGTTGAGCAAAGGCAGCGATGCCAGTCGGTATAAGATGACAACCTGTGGCTGGCTCACTGCACATGTTGTGTTCATGTGGAGTCGACAGAGCTGGGAGTACCACGGGGAGCAGCAGTCAAATGCATAGCGTGAGACAGCTCAATCACCAACTTATATTTATTTTTTCCCGATAAGCGTATTGATTTATTTCCAACGACAATACAATTGCTGAGAATATGTGGGGTTGCAAGTGGATTACAGTGCACTACTAAGTCAAATGTTGTTGTATATGTGTGTGTGTTCTGCTTGTCTTAGAGCTCTGAATAAATGGCCAGAGAAGAGGGTGGGATGATGAAAAGATGAAAAAGAAACACACACAAGGAGCATAGGCAGGCGTTGATACTGCCCTCACGGCGACGTCACGAAGTTAACTCCTCCCCCTTCCAGCACCCTCCCCATACCTCTCACTTCTGTGGACGTATGGGACGTGCTCCGAAGGTCAGGATTTGTATTTATTTGCTGCTTTTTTGTTGTTGTTGTTGCTGCTGCAAAAATGGTTTAAAACCCCCTCCCCCGAGTATATATTTCGTTGGAGTTGTGAAAACTGAGTATTGAGTGCAACAGTCCTTGTAATTGTCAGAACTGCTTTCCGTTTTTAGATATGATTTGGAATGTGCAAGGCTGCGTTTGTATTTGCAAACTGGTGGATCTCAGAAGTTTGGAAGCGCAACGCTAATCAATTACATGACAGCCGAGGTCAGAGGTGATAGAAAATTGCTTTGTCCATGACAAAAATAAACAACTACAAGGTAAGTGAAGACTTTTTGCTGTCAATTTTGATCAGCAGTTATATTTTTTGGAATTCCACTCTGTTCAATTTTGAAATGTCACTTAATAACAACTGTACTTATAGTATTAATGATTGTGCAATGCTAACGTTTTCAAAAATATATTCTATTGAGATGAAAAAACTATGTTTCTTGCCAATAAAATATAATTTTTTATATTAAATGGTGTTTTCTATATATTGAATGCAGTTTTGTTATTCACTCTTAATGCATCATTTGACTATGTAATAATTAACATTATGCTTTTTAAAAGATTATGTTCGACATCATATGTTTTTGTTTGATCAATTCCGTGAGTGTATTTGTGTTTATGCTAATATAGAATATGTGTGCCAATGCATAATGTGTTGCAAAACATGCTTTGTATGCCAAATTATTTTTTATACACTATGCATGAATTGAATTATACATACATTTTTTGGGGGGGGTTATTAATTTTATTACACAATAATACTCAATTAAATCAGTTGCGTTATTCATATCAGAAGATCAGAATCAAAATATGTATTCATTCCGGAGGAATCTGATGAGCTGTAAAGCTCTTTGTAACAAATGTCCAGTCGAACAAATATTAAAATTGCTATGCGGCTCATATTTTACAAGTACTTTAGTTTGCTACTATTATTATTATTGTAGCACTGCGTTGCCGTCGGGCAAATAAGTTCATGTTGACGTTGCCTCGTACCAAGACTCAATCCTACAACCTGATGCTCCTCCAGTCGGGAGACACGCACTGCTGCTGCTTATTGATAATCCCCGTCTGCTTCTCACAAAGCCTCCAGTTGGCGGGGGGGGAGCTGTTGTTAGTAGCTGTAGCTCCCGAAAGCCGTACAGAGCAAGTGTAATAAACCCGTGTGTCTGCAACTGCAAAGAAATGGTCGTGATCATAATCATAGGCAGTTGTTTCTGGCAGCCAAGATGATGTGATCAGTGTTTTTTTTCTCTCTCTCTCTTTTGTTGTGGACGGAAAACCATCCATCCGGCTATGTAATAGGTGCCATGTGTTTTCGTGTAAGCAGGTCAGCTCCTCGGTGGTAATCCAGCAGCTGAATGCTTTTGTAAATGTGCCTTAGTCGATAACGCCATCCGAGACGGAAAAATGGAGTCAAAGCAAAACAAATGTGAGTATGTACCCGATTATATAGAAAAAAATACACAGCAATTCAGTGACATGTTGTGATAATGTAATATTCGCGAAGATAATTGTCGTTTACAGCCCGCTGTTGTGAGTCTTTATTATCGACGTTATCGACTTCCTCGCATGTTATGCAATGTAATTGAATGAATGCTTCCATTCGCCTGTTTGAATGTTAGTTTGCATAAAGTGCCGTAATAGGGCTACATCTTGACATGTGATGCATCAGCAGCAAATGCCACTCTGTTCATACTCTTTGGTTCTTTCGGTAAAGTCACGTAGACAAATAATAATAGATCACGACGTTTCGATCGCCACACAAGCGGTCGTCCTGAGTCGTGAGCTATTATTATTTTTCTACGTGACTTTACCGAAAGAACCAAAGAGTATGGATTCCTGCAGTCACGAAAGCTTCAAATCAAGATTGAGCCAATCTATTGTTAAAAAAATTAAGCACCCTGATTGATAACACAACAAGTATTATCTTGCATAGTTAGGGAATTTCCTCCCCAATGTGGGATAGTCAGTGGGACATGGGTTAAACGATGCAAGCCTCCACCTGTGCCTCATTTATTATACAGGGTGTCCTATAAGTCTGGAATCATAGGAAAAACACAACTCTGTGTTATTGGCTCGCGGTCTGGATGCAGTCTGTTAAATTCAACAGCGACCTCCCTCTGTCTCTGATTCCCTACGAGTAGAATTATCCGGACTCGTTCTTCCTTACTCAGATACATCTTGGGGCTGCAGAAACAAAAAAATATGAATTCGTTCTTTTCCCCTACGATTCCAGACCCATGGGCCACTCCGTAGGGCCAGTATTAACACTACCGCATATTTTGTACTGTAACTATGAAAATGTCAGACATGTATGCTGGAATGTAATAAACAAAGAGAAAACCACCCCTGAATAAAATATTAGGCGGTAATCCAAATTGCTTCCGTGGCAGCTAGAGACAGCCTTCTGAAGCAGCATGTGTATCGTTGCATGCGACGTGGTGTAGGTGAGGCAGCTTGCATTTCAGGAACCTGAGACTGCCTTGTAACTCCCCTTTTTTTCTCTCTCTCTCTCTACCCGCAAGCTTGAATAGTCAACGAGTTATGCAAAATTGATGTCCGTGCATAGTGATGGGCGATAATTAAATGTATAGTCCGAGAAACTAAATTTGGAGGATGCCCCACTTGCAGTGACTTAGTCCTCGCCTTGTGACTCATCCGCAGAGGAGTGGTTTTGTTTTTGAAGGTTTCCAGAGAGTGAAAATAAAATTCAGTGGCAAATACAAAATATTCTCACTTATTGCATCTTCGCATGTGGCTGTATAATATAATGCATCGTTTTAATAGTGGTTATTAAAGGTTATTTTAAATGGCAAAAAAACGTGTTGAAGAGATGTGTATAATATTGTTGAATTAAAAGCAACTCCCTATGGCATCAAATTGATTACCAAATTTAACATACAGCTATAATATTGTGAGTTGTGCTTCAAATGCCACGTGAATGACGAAATAGATACATTAATGCAAAAGTATTAAACGTAAACATCTACTGTGTTACTAAAGGTTTTCAATTATACGAATACTGAATTTCGCTACTATTTGCTTTCCAGGTATGTTTACTGTGTTCTGCTCGTCATTGCTATGCCTTATTCTGTACGCAACCCAAACATCTGGAGCTGCTGAAATAAAGTTGGTGACACAGCCACATTTTGTCGTAACTGAATCGGATGGCTCTATCGTTAAAATAATTATTGAGAAAACCGGATCAGCTGCGCAAGATTTTGCTGCATATATTCTGGTAAGTAAAACACAACGTGCACTCTGATAATTTGTATGGATTGAGTCAATTTCCAATTACTTTGACATGAGGACAGAACACACATGGCAATCAATTTAACGGAGGTAAAAAGAAAGTGAAAAATTTTGATTTGCAATAACAGACAAATGTTCGCTTGCTTCTACTGACCTATAGATGAGTGCAATGTATATTTATTATTTAATTATGGTCAGATTTAACTTACAGGACAAAATAAATACCTGTACATATTTGCATTCGTGAGGAACGACCTAAATTTGATTCGTGGCAATGGTTAATTTCAGCGGCAAGTGATATTTGTTCAAATCCTGGGCTATTTCACCTTTTACCAAACCACACTGGTCAGGACAGTGAAGTAAGTATTGGTCAACCAACTCCCGTGACCAATACGGTTGTAAGAAGGTCGTCATCCAGCAGTGCATTGACAAAGTTGTAAACTACTTTATGTAATATATATATCTATATCACCCTTGGAGTGTAGCAATACATGCAACTAGAGATATGAAATTGCCATTATGCTGTCTTTTTGTGAATGCTTACACAACAACGCGTTGTTTGAATACAATCAATGAATTCATACGCGATGAAAGGATTTTGCTGTACGGCCGCAAACAATGCGCTGTAGTGCTTGTCATTTGTATTTGTCATCGCAGCTGCAAGGGGAGAACACGTGGGACTTCTTTACTCCCTCCGTGGTCGCTTCATTCCCCGCGCTGGGAAACCTCAGCAAGGCTGTGGTGCTCGGAGTCTCTGACGATGACATTCCCGAGGCAGATGAAACGTTCACTTTCTACTTGGCCGCACAAGTAAATCAGCAGCAGCGGCAGCCACACACACACACAACAAAAAACCGCACTTAAACAATTGTCGCCGCAACCTTTTTTTGTCCCAAGAAAAAAGAAAAGCCTTTCACGAGGGCATGGAAAAGTCGAGAGCGTAAAAGTTGACACTTTTGTGGTTTTTAGCGGGATGCGTTGTCCAAGTCGATTGTTGACGTTGCTGTGATTCCCAGGGTGACACTGCGGACGTGACGGTGGGGAGTCCGAAGTCAGTGACGGTCACCATCCTCTCAAACGACAATGCCTTTGGAGTCGTCGCCTTTAACACGGTGCGTCGCGGTGTTCTGATTCACCAAATACGCAGCGCATCAAACGCAACGGGGCACACAGACGATTGAAGTGTTTACAATTTGCTGGTAATTTATGGGGGGAATGGCGTGTGTCATGACATTGGCTGTGTATAATTAAGTGACAATTCAGTAGGCTTGTCGCCATGGTATTAGGCAATGTTTCCTGAAGCACAGTGAAGAGACGCTGAATACTGATAGCACGTATTTGTAATTTTTGGGTCTCAAGCATTTTTAAACCTTCATTTTATTTCCCCTTTAAAAAAAAAACCACGCAACAGGCCTATAACGTCAGTAAGGTTTGCCACAAGCGTATATATTTGATTTGTGGCCGAGCTTATCTGTTAATTTGTGAGGAATACAAATGGAGGGAAGAATGGAGTGGGGGGAGGGTTTCTTCTTATTTATAGATTTGAAGCTTTCGTGACTGCAAGGATTCATATTCTTAGGTTTTTTTGGTAAAGTCACGTAGGTAAAAATTTAAAATTAATAAAAGTAAAATAAAAACCAATTAAAATCACGATGTTTCGGAGGCAACACCTGAAGACGGAAGCTTGTGGTGCCTCCGAAACGTCGTGATTTTTATTTGATTTTTATTTTACTTTTATTAATTTTTATTTTTTACCTACGTGACTTTACCGAAAAAACCTAAGAATATTTCTTCTTATTCTTCATGGCTGCTGACGTCGAGGCAGAGCAACAGCTACAATTTCACAATCAGGTGGCCGAGCCAGACCACCGCATCAGGAGCAGCGGAGTGTTTTCGCCGCAATGTCTCCTTCGTGTTTGTGGATCGGACATTGCGTCGTCGAACGTTGCACGGTCTGTTCTGGATGACCACAGCCGCACTCTGTTGCGTAGGGCAGTGTGGTTAGGGTTCCAAAATGTGTGAGAGAGCTCAAGGTTGTATGGGATCATGGGGGGGGGGGGGAGTGGGGGTTTTACTCCGCACCCTGCTGTGGGAGAATTTTGCGTGTAAGCAGGAACACTGGTTAAAATCCCTGATTTAAAAAAGCCTAATTGGATTATGTTTTGTTTCCTTCATCTCCTCCAGTCATCGCCAATCACATACGGCGAGACAAGAGGCCGGAACCAATCGTTGGAGCTTGTGCTAAGAAGAGAAAAGGGAACGTTTGGAACTGTGTCTGTGATGTTTACAGTAAGGG
The DNA here is from genome assembly GCF_965212315.1 of Lampetra planeri. Taxonomy (NCBI): domain Eukaryota; kingdom Metazoa; phylum Chordata; class Hyperoartia; order Petromyzontiformes; family Petromyzontidae; genus Lampetra; species Lampetra planeri. Next base: position 8,229,558 of record NC_136119.1, read on the forward strand.
CCACAAAACGATTTTGGTGCCACAAAACGGGTCATGATTTTGAGCATTTTCTAGACTATTTTTCTACGTAATTTAACAATGTAATAATTATGATTTTTCACACATGAGCAATATATTAATTGTCCATGTTTAACACTTTACAACTTAGGTTGAAAGCATTCATGCATCAGCTCTGTCCATCTCTCCTTGTGTTTGTCTGTATGTATGTCCATCTGTCAGTAACCTGGGGTCACAATAACTCACGTAAAGATGATTCAATGTAAACTAAAGGTTTGGATGAAGTTGTATTGCTATTATGGACGTACCGTATTGAATAGCATACAAATTGATCAAGCGGTTACCTTAAATTCGGCAAAATAAACCCAGCGTGAAAATAAAAAAGCCTTATTCGGCCAAGGCAATGATGTCACACGTCATCCACCATATGATGTCATCTTGTACGACCCAGAAAATAACGTTAAAATTAGCATCATAATCATCAACCATGATCATCCTACCGCTGATTTAAGTTTTCCCAAAGCTTGCCACGATTCCCCAGGGTCCTGTGATGTTACATTCCACCCAGCACCTGCACACAAGTTGATTTTAACCGCTCCTTCTCTGCGATGGACGCCCTCTTTTGTGTGCTCCCTCCCTTGGCTGGAACTCCAGAATTATTCTCAACCGACAGCCATCATCCCTGTTTATAGATGCATCTTGTCTCAGTCCACTTAAATCTTGACTTAAAGCTTTCGTGACTGCAGGAATTCATATTCTTTGGGTATTTCGGTAAAGTCACGTAGATAGGTTCAAAGAAAATAACAAAAAACTACGAAGTTTCGATCACAACGCAAGCGACTTCTTGTGTTGCGTCTTTCCTCCTGATGGAGATCGCTTGTGTTGTGATCTTTCGATTTAAAGCTTTCGTGACTGCAGGGATTCATCTTCTTGGTTCTTTCGGTATAGTCACGTACAGGGGCGGTTTCTTCATTAGGGCGATTGGGCGACGCACCACCAATGTCATTCAACCACAGAGTCACGCTAGCCGTCACTGTCAGCCTCTGGATATAGTCCAATCAGCGTCATGTCACGTTCTGTGGAGTACCGCCTCTTTTTGGGCGATTTCACTACGGCTGAGAATCGCTCCGAGTGGCCCCATAGACTTACATTCAAAGATGTTTTTTTTCGAACGGGGGCGCTGCAATGCATTCTCTATGGCTTCCGGGAGGGCATGCACTAACGTGCTTACGTAATCATACGTGCTAACGTCATCATACGTAAGCACGTTTCATCCAACAATATAATTTATCGCCACCTAGTGGAATCTTTAATAAAATAAACTTGAGTGGTTTGTTTTAATAGTGAGTATATAAACAAACAAGATGTATTGTAAGAGTCACTTTATTTTTCATTAATATTAAAGAAGTGAAGTTGCCTTTACATGCTTAAGCTGTTAATTTATTCATTGCATGGGTGGACCTTATTCTTATCAATCATCCAGACATTTGCCCCCCCTGAGAGATTTTGCAGGAGCCGCCACTGGTCACGTAGAAGGGAATAATTATTATATTATTTAATTTTATTATGTTTTATTTTAATCATTTTATTATTTCCTTCTACGTGACTATACCGAAAGAACCAAGAAGATGTGTTGTGATCGAAACGTCGTAGTTTTTTGTTATTTTCTTTGAACCATCCTACGTGACATTACCGAAAGACCCAAAGAATATCAGTCCACTTACTTTTATTAACAGTCCATATTATACTATCTCTAACCTGCCTGTGTTCTTTATTTAATTGTAAATCCAAGTATGAGCCTCTCCCCGCTTTGTAGCATGCTTTTAGCGTACACTTGCCATTATTTGTTCATTTTCCTTTTTTTGTCTTTAATTTCCATGCTTCTGATCCACGTCAAGGCATATAGTACACATTCGTCGCATTCGCGAATGAATCTATGGCTTTGTATAATTCCTCTCCCCTGCTTAATATGAGAATGTTGGAAGAAAGTTCAATAAAGCGGTGTTTTTTTTTTACATTGATTATTTTTCAGGTTGGCAATGACACCAATAATGCAGAGGGAGATGTGTACCCAACAAAAGGGAAGATTACGTTTTTACCAGGACAATCTACGGTTGTTTATAACATTTACATATTGGATGACCAGGTGAGCAGTAAGGTCATTGTATTGCATCTTTGAACGGAAAGCAGACCGGATTTTTCGTACGTTGTTAGAAGTCATACACACATGGAGTAAATGGTCATTAACTGAGCTCACTTTTTTTCCAACAAAAAAGATATTTTTGACTTACTGTGGTTATTTTATTTATGGATTTTATGTAATATAAATATACATACTGTATCAAGGATTGAGGTTTATTTTATTACAGTATTAATGTTACACAAAGCCAAAAAGAAACATATACTTTGGAGATATTGAATATAAATAATCCACAATAATTTCCATGTGTCCACCACAAATCTCTTGCACAGATCCCTGAAATTGAAGAGGAATTTGATATCAGGCTTGTGGCCTGTGATGGAGGCGCCTCGGTCGATGAGACCAAGAACGTTGTCCGTCTCATCATCAGCAAAAACGACAGCCCTGTGCGTTTTTCGCTCAGTGAGATCTCAGTGCTAGAGTCAGCGGGAGAGATTAGCATCTCCGTTATTCGGGGAACAGATGAAGTTGGTGCTTTTGCAGGCCTAGACGATGGAATTGTGACAATTGACTACCAGATAATTTCTGACGGGCCTTCAGCTGCCATCTTAGATGTGGACTTTTTGGATTTGCAAGCAAACAGGACCGTCACCTTTGCACCTGGGGCGAAAGAAGCAGAGCTGTACTTCCGTATTGTGGATGACACTACCCCGGAGATTAAGGAGACCTTCAGCGTGGTTCTCCAAGAAGACAGAATTGAGGGCGATGCAGTGTTGACCGAACCGCATGTATTGCACGTCACAATTGAAGCGAATGACAAACCATATGGAGTTCTAAGCATTAACAGCAGTATGATTATGCAACCACTCCTTATAAACGAAGATACAACCCCAAGGTAATAATAATGATGATAAAATGATGCAAATATATTTATATAAAACCAACGCACTTAGTGTACATTTGATACGGTAAGAATTTGTGTTTTTTTGTCACGGGAAGGTAAGAAAAAAGAAAGAAGTTGGTAACCTTCCAAAATTCACGGTCATGCCACTACAGCCACCACTGTTGGCATCCACAGATTCGTCACTGTCACATGTAAATGGTATTTTTTCTCTTTTGGCACAGGATGGAGGTTATTTTTGTGGTACGCACAGGCGGCACATATGGTGCGGTGTCTGTTGGGTGGAGAATCACACGGGGTGGTGATGACCCTTCTCCAGTGACCGCTGACCTATCCCCAACTTCTGGAGTGCTGCAGTTCGCTGATGGGGAGAGGGCTGTGGCCGTGAGTCTGCAGGTGGTGCAAGATGTAGAGGCGGAGGAGGCAGAGAAATTCATCTTTGAAATGATCAACGGGAGTGCCCAGGGAGGTGCAGAGCTAACGGACCCATTCCAGGTGCAGAGTAACCCTCCTCCAATGTTAACATTGCTTACCCACATGCTGTCTTGTTTAGTATATATGCAAGTAAACTCCTTGTTGCAAATGAGGTATAGGTGCAGTCCTGAAAAAGTGCTTGCTCATTCCACGTATTGCTGAAGGACCTCCACTCGAGGAAGCTCTCGAACGCCTCTCTCGAGGATATTTGGGTGACTCTTCTACACTTGCCAGATGTCTTGGAAGACACGAGAGGACCAATACTCTATCACACCACATATAAACTGCCGATCAACTAACTGTGGTATACCCATTGAGACTGCTGGTTGCAGCATCATTTACGATTTGCAACAGCACAGTATAATTCTGTATTGAGTTATATACTGCATTATTTTCAGCACCTTTGCAAAGTGTGGCATTAACCAATGGCTGAGAAGGTAATATGCCTGTCTCTGAGTTTAAATTCCCTAGTTTGAACCAAGATACCCCTGACAGTGTGTTCCTAGGACAGTATCAGGCATCTATTCTCAGGCAAGTTGATAGGTACCTTTGTCAAATTGATTAACTCGCCATAACCCACATCATTAAACATTCACATTTTTTGTTCGAGAATTGCACACTCATTATATACATTGCCATGGCTAGTTGCATCTCATCTATCCCTTTTGCAATTACCACTCTTTGGAAGAGATATACAGATTTGCAATGACCACAGCAGCAGCAACAGCTTTACAAAAAACCGTGCCACAAAACCTAAACAGAATTGCATCCCGCTTTGCAGGTGGCGTTTTTCCTGCGGGACAGCGATGACGTCTACGGGGTTGTGGAGCTGCAGCCCGCTTACGAGCACAGCATCGAGGGCTCTGCCGAGGGGAGACGCCTCACCCTGGGCTTGACCCGGCAGGGGGGGACACGCGGCGCAGTCAGGGTTTCTTACACGCTTCGCTACCTGCCCCCGGGAGTCCTGGAGCCCTCCAGGGGCAGGCGCGACGTTTTCAACGCCACGGACGTCAGCGGCGGCGGCGGCGGTGGCGGTGATGGCTTCAGTGGCGGTGCCCTCATGCCGTCCGAAAGCTCTGCTGTGAACTTCACTGCTCTCATCCGCAGCGACGCCTTCCTGCAGAGCGGTGCCCATTTTTACATTAAGGTGAGAAGCAAATTAATTGTTCATGTCATTGATCTATAGTTACACGAATGAAATGTTTACGAATCAGCTATTTCACTCTTGATATGAAATGTAGTTTTATATATATGTTTAATATAAATGTGTTAACTAGCGTAATACTTTATTTTAAACATCTACCAGCTGTGGAGTGCACACAAATCCAAATTAAAACTATGTATTCTTTGTTTTACAGCTTGAGAAAGCAGAGTTAGCTGATGTGGTACCATTGGTACCACCACTGAGTCCGCGAATTGGAAACTACCGGAGTGTTTTTCTGCCTATTCCTCTACATGTTGCCAATGAGGAGATCGGGCTGAACACCAACCAGACTTTGTTTGTCTCAGAGCCAGAGGATGGTGCACCAGTCCAGGTGAAATTAAGTTACTTTATTGAACGTGAATTGAAAGAATTATAAGCATTTTCAAATAACCAAGCAAACATATGCATGATATTTTGACCCATATTTGTTAGGAATCATAAATTATGTTCTGCGTTTAAATACTGGACTGCCAATACATTTGACTACACCTACCAATACGGCCCTCATTATTGCACTTATATAATGTTTTTTTTTATGAAGTTGTATGCGATTGGAATTTGGTGAGATGCAAATGTAACATTTTCCCTGTCCCAGATAACCATCCCTTTGCAGAGGGAAGGCTCTGATGAGCATGCAGCTGTCTTCTGGAGTTTAACCCCAGTTGGACCAAGTCAGCAGTATGTTTCACTCTCTGACATCGGCCCCTTTGAGGGTTCGGTGACATTCGCGAGTGGCCAAGGCACATCGGCCATAAACCTGACCATCTGGCCTGACGACATGCCAGAAATGGATGAGATTGTCCGCTTAACCCTGAACAGGTCAGTGGTATTGTATATGCAATAAGAAACATTGATGAACATTATCCATGCTACGTAAATTGTTTGCATATTATAGTTTAATTATATTATATTTTCCCCATAATAATTATCCATGATTGTTGTATAACATCAGTGTTCTTTCTATTTAAAATCCCAATTCGAAATTTAGTATTTGTAAACACATACAGACGATGCTAAAATGTTTACAAACAAGAAAATGGCTATTGAAATTTTTTTACAATTTTTTTTTATTTTAAGTGCTATGAACCTTTTTATTATTCTGAAAAGAGGCACAGAATTTAAATGAGCCTATTTTAATTAGTTCAAAATTCCCTGTCGCTACAAGCAAGTCCCGTAAATGGAAGAATACAAAAAACGGAAGAGGGAGGAAGGGAGGCATTGAAAAGGGACATTTGTAAGCAGCTTTTTGAGTTCGTTTCGCCAGGCCCACTCCTTTGACTTGTCACTGGCTAAGTGTGCCTATTGAGAGTGAATAGCGGCTGTGGCTTGGCATCTGTGGTTTCCAGCTGGCCTCAGAATTCAGGAGACCTGTTCCCACAGCCATGCCCAAGGAGCACCCCGTAATCCCACCCCCCTTGAATTTGCTTTCCAGGCCAGGATCTAAGCCATACCCATACCACATCTTTCCTCTTCACACGCTGCATGCCGCTCTCTTTCTTTTTTCAGGGTAGAGACAGAGAGGTTTTTAGTCTATTACGGGTAAGTGGTAAATTCCTCCTCGTTATTCAGTGTGGCAAGACTGCGATGAAGTGGCTTTATAGTTTTCGACAACTCGCTGTAAACTTGTGTTTTGTTGCACATTTAGATGTCCTTTTTTAATTGTGAGCCTTCAGTGGAGCCTTTGTTGTGTCATTTGTGTAATGCTGCATGCACTGCCATGCAGCATAAAATAAATGTTGGACATCGTCGCTTGTAAAATTGTTTAGCAAATCCCATGTTATGGAGAGCAGCAAAATGTGTATAAAGTGTCTGATAACTGTATTTTCAGATGGGTAAAAATTGCGCTCTGTAGTCTTTACTACAATAAATAAATGTATAAATGCATTTTGCTCTCTCCAGATGGCCCTTTACCCTTTTAGCTGGGACCCTGCTGGGATCTGTCAGTTCCTTATTCAAGATAACAGCAGGTCTGGCCCAATGCTGTGCATTTATAACAAAACTGGCATCCCCCAATGCCCCAGATTCCCTGCAATGTTCATCTTCCAGCCATCCTGCCAGGCTATCCTTTTGATGCATATTGATCACAAGCCATAATTAGCATTCCGTAACATAATGCATACGCGCTGACATTAAATTGTACCCTTGTGCCAAGGAAACAAAAAAAATATTCGCTTTGTTTTTTTTCATCATGCGAAGCGTTATGAAAGTATTTGCTGTGTATATTATACTGCAAGTTCGTATGTGATAATTTTCAAGTTCCAGCCCTCATGCCGCGCAAAAGCAAAAAGCATATGGCTTGCCAAAGTGACGAATCATTATTGCTATAGCAATTTGTACACAGCCGCATGCGTGCAGAATTGCATGTCACACCCCAACCCTACCCATTTCTCCTCCTGCCATGCATGGTGGCCATGCAAAGGGATATTGTTCCACACTATGGTTCTGTGTTAAATGGCCTTTTAGTTGACACGAACTTCACTATGGTTCATGCACAACACGTGAGAAATGGGAATAACTTTGAGAAACAAAAGCAAAAAAAACTTAGCAGTGGTACAAGAATATATTTGTGCTTTTTGTACCACCATGGAAAATGAGGTCTGTGACAGCTATACAATGAATCTAGTGATTGCTGTGCTATTGCATGAAATGTGACAAATTTAATGTATTACTTTGTTGTATTAATGCGTGTTTTGATTTGTTTGCTTTACTTTTAACACTAAGGACCTCTTAAATAAATGTTTACCCCATGTTTATGTCTCCTAAACAAAGTTTCCCAACTTAAAACGTATTTACTTATACACAAATTACAGACAATCATCGTAGTTCAAGTTTCATTTCAAATTTCATTTATTAGGTATAGCCCTGTGAGCAACCGCAACAAACAAAATATGAACAGAGAACATCTTAAAGCGACGACGCGCAACAGAAACATCCTGGATAAACCAGCAAATCTTCCAGAAAAAAAAATCGTATTACAACGCTGCGTGCAAAAATCTCAGTGTGATGCAAGTCAAACAATGACAACCATAAGACAATTTAGATTAAAGTTATCAGGCCAACTCCGCACTTCCGCAAGAAACATGGCTTAACCACATGTTTTCGAAATCACCAAAATAAAGCTATGAAATACAATGCAACAACAGTAATCATAGGAACTTTGATTCAAATTTTGATTCAAAGTAGTATGGTCAGTCTTTCAACCCTCGATATTAAATAGTGTTGAATGTTTCGTGTTAAATACTAACACTTTTTGACTCATTCTTTGTCACAGAGCAGAACCAGACAACCAGATACTTAAGTCCGGTTTTACCAGTCGAGAAATAGTCATTCTGCAGAATGATGATCCGGGAGGAACATTTGAGATCTCTCCATTCACTCAAGGACATGTCTTTGTTAAGGTAATGTCACGAGTCATTGCACTTTACATACATTGTTGGTGTACGTTTGTTGGAAGAGGGACCCATTACAGCATTGCTGATGATGCATTTCTTCAACGCTAGTTGCATTGGTTTCTCCTTTAAGCAATGCTATTAAAGAAGGGGTGGAGTGTCACAGTCAGCATGCTATGCTCTGAACCTGGCAACCTGAGTTGAATTCCCTGCTGTGGCTAACATCTGTGGCAAAGGATATCTGAACTGGTACTGAGCCGGTTCCAGCGTGGTGGAGTAATGTGAAACAACCCCGTCAGCAACCCACCACGGCAAGGCCTTTATCGAAGAGTGGAATGACAAATAATGATTTTTGTTAAAATTCAAAACAAAAAATGGTTCAAGAAATAAATGCCCTTTCAGCTTCTATCTGTATGTTTGTAATCACACAATACTTATATTTACGTAATATTCATGATTGTAACATGTATCTACCCCCAGGAGAGCCCATCCAGTATTGTTGCTGTGCGTGTTGTCCGGCATGGAGGCAGCCTGCTGCCCTGCCTACTGCGGTACCACGTGGTACCAGAGGGCAGCCTCCAGTTCATGGGCAGCAATGGAATTTTAGATTTTTCTCCAGGCGACACAGAGAAGGAGCTTTCCCTGGTCCCGCAAGCAGACGACATCCCCGAGGTGTGAAATCCTGGAGCAGATGCTGCTCTTATGAAAACTATATATTTGTTCCTATGGTTTATATATGCATACATATCTTCAAAAGATCAATAACATTTGTGTTACTATTATTTACCCAGGTCACTCAGTGTCTATTTTCAGCAGAATCTTTCTCGGGATTTTGATCGATGCGCTATTGAGGGGCACTGTGGTGACGAGATGTTAACTACAAAAACAGATGTTTCTCAAGCACCATTCTTCGGGTCAACAATCAAGCCAAGATGTTTACTATAACCATACCTCTACCATTTACATTTAATTACGTGATTGTGATGAATGGCTGATTGGCATAGAACACGTGACCGGATTGAGACCCGTGAGAGGGTAGTTTGAAAGCAACTCAGGAAAGTAATCAAACATTGTGCTATAGACACAATTACAGCATTATTTTGTGGTGGTGGGGGGGGGCGTGCATTGTTTTAATATATTTTACATTTACATTTTTTACGAACAGCTAGATGAAACATATTTGCTGCAGCTGAGCAGTTTAAATGGAAGTGCGTGTAAGGTGGGAGACAAGGATTCGTTGAACATCACAGTGCTGAAGAACGATGACCCCCACGGTGTGTTCGTCATCCGGAGCTCCCACCTTCAGCAGCGAGTCCTTGAGAGCAACGGGCAGAACAACCACACAGGTATAGCCTCATCAAAATGGCGACCGGCACGCCCCCGATGCATTACGTTAAAACCGTTACATTTGCTTTCGTCGGTATTTGCTAGTGTGCTGTTTTATTCATCAATGGTGTTCAGTTGCACGTGTAATACAATACAGCGTCCCTTCTCTGAGTACTGTAGTGGGTTAGCATCATGGGAAATAGCAGGCATAGTAGGGCATCAGACGAGTCCATGCTGGAGGGACACTGATCTCTTACGATGTCATAGCAACAATTTCCATTTGCTAACTGCATTGACAGCGTGTGTGGTGAGAGGTTTGTAAATGCTATGGCATGCGACATGACGTTCCCCTTTAAGTGCGATAACATTTGTAATCTGTTAGTGATCCTCGTTATCATAATTGTCACCATCGTCATTGCTTTCGAATGCATTAATCAATTGAAGACACTTGATCTGAAACCTCGCAAAAATGCTGGCGTCTTGTGTATGTATGTTGAACTTCTTTTTGGTTCTTTCGGTAAAGTCACGTAGAAGGGAAATAATAGAATAATAAAAATTAAACATAATAAAATAATTCTCACGACGTTTCGGCCACAACGCAAGCAGCCGTCCTCAGGTGAAGAACAGGTCTGTCGGAAAGACAGCATTCAGACGCTGTCTTTCCGATAGGCCTGTTCTTCACCTGAGGACGGCTGCTTGTGTTGTGGCCGAAACGTCGTGAGAATTATTTTATTATGTATAATTTTTATTATTTTATTATTTCCCTTCTACGTTGCTTTACCGAAAGAACCAAGAAGATGAATCCCTGCAGTCACGAAAGCTTCAAATCGAAAAAAATATGTTCAACTTTTTTCGCACTGTACTAAGCCAACAGTGCTGATCGGAGGTTTTGGGGAGTGGATTGACCATGGCTGCTGATCATGGTGATGTTGATGATGTCCTTTTCCTCTGTCCTCACTATCTTGTTGCCACACAGCTCAGTTCTCTGTGGAGAGGCACAGAGGCAGGTTTGGTGCCGCTTCTGTCTCGTGGGTAATCACTCCTGGGGGCACACGGGATATCTCTCCAGTCAAAGGGACTCTGCTCTTCGGTGACCAAGAGGCAGAGCAGAACATCACTGTGCAGTCCCTGCCAGACGAGGTGATGTCATGAGGCAATCGTATGCATTGATCGATGTTAACTTTACTCTGCCTTAGCTGCGTGAACATAACAAAAAAACTGCATGCAAATTTGTTTAATTGTTTTATTTGCTTGCGTAGACATTGCCATAGTCATAAAAAGGCTTGTTGCTTTATTGCATTCCAGATACCAGAAGATTATGAGAACTTTACGATCACGTTAAGTGACACCACCGGAGGAGCCTCCATTGGGAGCCCAGCAGTTGCCATTCTGACTATCGCCAGCAATGACGGTCCAATATATTTTAAAGGTTGTGTGTACACTGCGTTGCAGACCAAGCGTAATGAAAGCATTGATTGCAAGGAGGATGGAGTCCCACTCATTACCTTTGCAAAGGGCTCCAACCTCCAATAAACAACACCGCGCCTGCCATTGATTATTCTCGGCAGCCATGCCACCTTTCATTCACTGCAACTCGGCGTTATTAAACATGCCTGTTTACCCAGGAAAGTAGCCTCACTAAGTCACGTAACTCTTTTTCAGAAGAGTTCTGCTTACTTTTCACGGTAGGGGGTAATGATTGCTATGTGGATTCCCAGTGAGCAACTTTACTGTTAGCATAAGTTTTGTAAGTGTGTATGTTGAACTTCTTTCGCATCATACGTAGCCAACCATGCCTAATCAGAGGTGCGAAATGATAGTACAGGTTTTGTGTAAATTGCAGTGTAAATTGTGTATACATGAAAAACACACTAAAGTGCAGCATGAGGTTAGTTTGTTGTTTGATCAATTAAGAGACCCCCACACATGAATGGACTACAAGTATAATGTTAGAGTTTTAATGTATTGGTATTTGATAAACTTGCATGGTGATCAATATATACTGGTACAATATTTGAAAACATAGCTGCAGTTGTGCCACCTATTCAGTTAAATATTGGACACCACAATATTGGGCAACATGTTTAAATGGTAAATAACCCGCTAATTGTCCGATTAACTATACACATTTGTTTTTAACAAAAATACAAAAGGAGCACTTCGCGAAAAACAATTCTTAAAAAGCACACGTGTGTGTGCACGGATGTTATTCTACTTTCCAGGACAAATTTGGCTTCGTAATTATTGAGTTAGCGATGATATACATTCACATGCAATGATCTAATGAGGCACATATGGCTTGCGACATCATCACCGTGGCCGAAAAGGCTTAATCTACTTCTGAGTTTTGACCAACATTGATCAATTTGGCCAGTTTTGAAACAGAGTAAGCCTCTAACAGCAACACAGGTGTATAGAAGCATCTCATTTTTATTGGATCATTGGCACGGGATTTATCGTCACCGCTAGCTACAGACAAATGGACAGATGCTTTGACCCTATCAACTTTATACGGAAACTGTTCTTGTGTTTAGCTTGTTGTCCTTCCCCCGCACCTCCGATGAGCACAGTTGGCTACGTACTGTGCAACATAAGTTAAAATACATACATTGAGCTAACATACCCACATCAACATATAGTTTTCATCAACTGAAAACCACAGCGTTGTCCATGAGAGCACTATACCCCAATTACATCACGTTATTGGTACGTCTAAGTCCAACGTGAAGAGGCGCACCTTCTCAAGTGACGTGTTTCAATCGCACTGCTTGCATGCACTCACAGAACCCGCAGACCTGCGGGTGTCCGAGGGCTCCGTGGCGGTTATTGCCGTGCGGCGCGACGGCTCCAGGGAGAGCGCGGCCACCGTCAGGTTCAGGACCCAGCCTGGGCTGGCGAGCGCCGAGGATGGCGATTTTGTCCCAGTGGCCGAAGGGCAAGACGTGCTGCACTTTGCTCAAGGGCAGACGGAAGCCTCGATTTACATTTCGACCGTCGACGACGCGCTCCCGGAGATTGAGGAATCGTTCTTCGTTGTCCTCTTCGACCCGGCAGGTACCGTGGACGTAAAAGAGAGTGTCGCTGTTCGTAATTAAATCGTCTTTTGTAAACGTGCGGGTGCCATATGTAGAATGGACAACAACAGGGGCATTTTATGTCGTGCATGAAAATGCATGGAACCGGAAGGTGAGGGAGCCCTTACGGAGAATGGTTTGATGACTTAAAAGAAGGACGTGCACTTCCTGAGCCTATTGGCACAAGACAGAGGAAAGTGGAAACAAATGACGAAATGTGTGGTGGACAACTACAGGCTGTCTGCCTATGGATCGTGATGATGAAATGCATATAAACTACATCGCAACCTCCTTTATTTTATTACTCTCTTTCACGTACATTAATGAAGTCACTTGTCAACGTATTTCTTATTTGCTGATGTAGTGATTTATGTTGGATATATCACACGTGACTTTCTCCTCTCAAACTACCTCCAGGCGATGTTGTTCTTCATGGGTCATCAACAGCCACGCTCATAATTGAAGCCAACGATGATCCTAATGGATTGTTTTCTTTTAACGAACCACACGAGATCAACATTGAGGAAGGCAGCACAGCAATTTTAAGGTGTGTAACCTTACAACTTTTTTTTTGTACCACTGCTGGTGGATGAGGTTCTATTGGAGGGGCGGGGGGGGGGGGCTCTAGTGGGTCCCTCTAGATGTATGCAGCATTGTTTTAAGGTGCCTCTCCTTACAATTAAAGGTATCATATCCTATCCAATTATGCATGTGCACTGTTCGGCATGTCTGATATTCCTGCACAGCAATAAAATACGTCGCATCTGAAATGTCTTTGCAGTATCATCAGGGAAGTTCCTCTAGATGTATGCAGCATTGTTTTAAAGTGCCTCTCCTTACAATTAAAGGTATCATATCCTATCCAATTATGCATGTGCACTGTTCGGCATTTCTGATATTCCTGCACAGCAATAACATACGTCGCATCTGAAATGTCTTTGCAGTATCATCAGGGAACGTGGGTTGTTTGGGCTGGTGGCTGTCTCCTGGCAGCTGTTCAATGGCAACGCAACGCCGCTTGTTGGAGAGGAGTTCAGAGACAGCAGAGGGACTGTGGTGTTTCTCGCTGGCCAGAGGGATCACTCCGTGGTGCTCGCCGCTAACGTGGACAACATCCCCGAGTTTGACGAGACCTACACCTTAAAACTCACCTCTGTCTCAAGTAATGGATGCTCGTTTCTGCGTTCAAAGCATTGAGCCGAAATAGTGTCAGCGGAAGCCCGGTTCATGGCTGCACATTCGTAAAACAGATGTTTTAGTCCCATCAATTTTGATTTGCTAACATTCGAGTCTCCAGACCAACGTTATCTGGTAGCATTTGATTAAACAAGCAAACTCTGGATGGGTCTCACCACCAGTCAAGCTAGTTAAACAAATGATTCTGGGTGAGGACATGTTATTGGCAACAACACTCCCTCTAAACCATGGGGCCCTGTTCAATACAATTGAGCAAATATTGTATACAAACTCAAGACACAGAATTAAGTTCTGCTTACATGGGCTTCATCTTAAAATAGGTGTCATTTTTAAATGTTGAACATTAGATATAAATAAATTAGTTACAATTGTTTAGTTTGGTTCTTAAGTTTGTATTGTTTTGAAATGTAACACAATATATAATTGCATTTTTTCATTGTAAGTTGTGGAAAAGGATATCCTGTATATAAAAAAGACCTTGCAATTCATATATTGGAAAGTATTATTCTGTAAATGCACATGGAGTATGTTATTGTAATAGTTAATTTTTATTTCGCATTAAGGTGGCTTCCCAGGGCCTGGTGGACACTTGGCAAGGTCTGGCATCTTAATTAATGTTACAATCCCCGAAAATGACGACCCACGAGGGATTTTCTCAATCGCCTCAGAGAGTCTTTACCAAGAAATTTCAGAAGACCTGCTATCCCCTGACGATGTCACAAACGTCGCCAGTTTCACTGTAATGAGGAGGCAAGGCTTGCACGGAGACGTGAGGGTGGCGTGGGAGGTTTTGTCTAAGTCTGCTGCGGAGACGTTTCCCACCTCCAAGGACCTGATCCTGCTGGCAACATTTCCAAGCGAGGTTCAGCTCAGGCCCGAGGCGAGGAGGCCCCATACAGGCACTGATGCCTTATACTTTTCTGGCGACGATTATGCATTTGGAATCGTCACGCCTAGTCACCAGCCCGTCATCACCAACGCAAGCTTCACAATATCTGTGTGGCTCATTCCAGATCCAAACACCAAAGGATACATTGTGGCCAAACATGTCAACAGTTCACTGTTTTACTACAGCCTCAAAATCACGACAGGCATGGACGCTTCTTCTATTCAGTTCAGCTACTGGCACGGGGACGTCACCCGAAATGAGACCGCGGTTTTCAACAAACAAGTGGAAGACGGAGAGTGGCACCACCTCATTGTGGGTTTCGAGGCGGGCGCATGCGACTTTTATTTAGACGGCACTCTCAAACGAGGGGGCAGCAGCAACTTGGCGAATGGCACCACCGCGGATGGCCCCGGCGTGCTGGTGGTCGGCGCAGCGATTGGCGGCTACGAGCCGTACACGGGCCTCATGCAAGACTTGCGCATCTACGGCCGGAAACTCTCGCCGTCCGAAACCCACGAGGTGCATTCTTTGCCGGCCAAGTACGACCTGAGCCCAGTGTCGGGGTACCTGGAGTATTGGGAAGGCGAGGGTAACAAATCCTTCATCGTCGAGGCCCTCAACGACAACCACGCCGAGGGTGAGGAGATCTACACCCTGAGGCTCTTCGACGTCAGAGGCGGGGCCAGGGTGGCTCCTGTTGGGAGCGAAGCCAAAATCGTCATTGAGAAGAGCGACTTTGCCAACGGCCTCTTCGGTTTTGCTGGGCCGTGCATTCCGGAGGTAAGCAACGGCTCTGACGCGCGATGGAATTAAATAAATGCCCCCCTTCGCCATTGGAAATATTCAGGGGGAACAAACAAAAACACCCAAACAACCCGGCAACAGTACGTTTCCACGCCAACGTACATGCTCATTCAATTTTCATTCGTTAGTCACTTTAAACACAAGGGTCACCTATTTTGGATATATGTAGTAAATGTTGCGTTGAAAATACATTCGTATTGGTTAAAAACAATACTGTTATGCATGTAGTTGTTTACTTATTAACTTCACATCCTTATATTTCAAACAAAGTGGTTTGTCATCATACGATTGAGTAAGGGGGCTTATCTTTGATTAGGAGGAACCAGGGATCTATGCTACTGTGTTCGCAATTATCTGTGACCTTTGACCTTAAGTTAAAAATCAAATCTTGACGAAATAAGTGAGTGGCGCGCCGCCCAGTGGACACACCGCGGTATTGCTCCTCGTGTGAAACGTGCCTGGGTGGTGTGGGACGAAGTTTTCACGGACCTTCAGGTCCACTCATGCGATGCAGTGGCATTAAGGATTGTGATATTAGACAAGCTTGTCCATAGGACGTGTTGGTGCCAGATTGTTATTATTTAGCAGTTAAATAAATTAAACTATATATATAGTTTTTTTTTTATTTTACCAGGTTTGTTAACCCTTAAAGTGCGTAACTGATTTTCAAAGGAATAGTTGCAAGCGTTTCTGTTTTCAAAAAAACTTACATGAAGTGGTATGATGAGCTTTGGTAATCTATTTTAAACTTTTTTTTTCCAGGTAAGGCCCATTGAGCTACGTAGCAATTTTTTCAGAAGCGAGTTGGCTACAAATGAAATGGATTATGTGGAAAATTATAGGAGCTAAATATTATAAACGTAAATTTCTAAATGTGGAGGGAAAAACTGGAGAACCCGGATAAAATGATCTTATTGCTCATATTCAGTGGTTCTTAACCTGGGGTGCATGCACCCACCCCCTGGGAATACGAGATGCCTTTTCTGAGAATCCAAGGGGTGCAGGCTGCGGTGAAGGTGAAGAATCACTGCTCTTATTTCTTCACTGTTTCTTGTGTGTTACTCAGGTTTGTAGTGAGGGCTCAAAGCTATCGTGCATTGTGGAGCGGACGCGGGGAGACCTGGATTTCGTTCAAGTCAACTTCATCGTCACACAGACAGACTCACAACGCACCGATATGGAAAATGACTTTGACGTGCACGAGGGAGCCATCACATTTAAACCGATGCAGACGTTTAAGGTGAGCATTTGACGTAATAACCAAGAACGGTTTACAAATGAAATCATAAAATAGACGATTCGTAAACAAAATTTTTTGTAAGCACCGTCGTATGGAGAGAAGCGCATTAGATTGTGTGGGTACATATGTTGGCAGATGGTTATTCAAGCTTTGAAGATCGTGGTCTCTTGGTACTTCTCCATTTCCTTTATCAGGACAGATGTTGCACACTCGCACTGAAGGACGTGGGCAGGTGCTCCAAATCGAGGGCGAACACATTTATTGTGGTCAATCTGTAAAATGCAACAGCACGTGTGTCACACAAAGCAATCCTCAACCGAGTCGCCATTAACCACGTGACTGGTGTAAAAGTCCGGTTAATCAATAACCCTGCCAGCCACCCACAGGCCCAACTCAGTTATCGCATGCTGGTGTACACATGTGCATTGATGTACTGCACAGCACATAAGGACTTTTACAGCAATCCTCAACCGAGTCGCCATTAACCACGTGACTGGTGTACAAGTCCGGTTAATCAATAACCCTGCCAGCCACCCACAGGCCCAACTCAGTTATCGCATGCTGGTGTACACATGTGCATTGATGTACTGCACAGCACATAAGGACTTTTACAGCAATCCTCAACCGAGTCGCCATTAACCACGTGACTGGTGTACAAGTCCGGTTAATCAATAACCCTGCCAGCCACCCACAGGCCCAACTCAGTTATCGCATGCTGGTGTACACATGTGCATTGATGTACTGCACAGCACATAAGGACTTTTACAGCAATCCTCAACCGAGTCGCCATTAACCACGTGACTGGTGTACAAGTCCGGTTAATCAATAACCCTGCCAGCCACCCACAGGCCCAACTCAGTTATCGCATGCTGGTGTACACATGTGCATTGATGTACTGCACAGCACATAAGGACTTTTACAGCAATCCTCAACCGAGTCGCCATTAACCACGTGACTGGTGTACAA
Source organism: Lampetra planeri (assembly GCF_965212315.1). NCBI lineage: Eukaryota > Metazoa > Chordata > Hyperoartia > Petromyzontiformes > Petromyzontidae > Lampetra > Lampetra planeri. The sequence continues at coordinate 8,247,159 of NC_136119.1, forward strand.
GTCCGGTTAATCAATAACCCTGCCAGCCACCCACAGGCCCAACTCAGTTATCGCATGCTGGTGTACACATGTGCATTGATGTACTACACAGCACATAAGGACTTTTACAAAACCACACTTTTCTCCCTTGCTGCACGTGGAAATAATTTAAAGAGTGGTCCATTCCTAATGTGCCACACAGAGCAATAGACCGGGCTTAAATGACCCTCTTGTCAACTGGAAAATTCGCTTTTCCACGTTTAACAAGAAAGTATAATGCAAGCAACTGAATGTGTCTACTCAAGCAGATAGCTAGATAATTGTTATTATATGCGCTCGTATCGTTACACGTACTCCGGCAGGAGATGACCTTGGAAGTGCTCGATGACGATCGACCGGAGCTGATGGAACACTTTGAGGTGGCGCTGGTGGCGGCGCTCTCTGCAGACGGGAAGGCAGGCAGAAGTCCGAGCAGCGGGGCGAGCGTCGATCGCAGCAAGGACAGGGCGCTGGTGGCAATCCAAGCCAGTGATCACCCACACGGTACGCCAGTCGCGGTGCTGGCCGCAAGAACTCTTCTCAAGTCAAATCAGCTGTGTCCCCATACTGCATGCAAGCATTTGGGGCACACAGGACTCAATTCAGTCGGCAGACCCTGAGCCAGCGGTGGAAATTCCACATTCGTATGGCCGGAAACAGACCCAGCCATCGGATGACCGACATTAACTTTTCAATAGTGGTGCCCGTGTGATTCTCGCTCAAGGGATGACAATACTCTACAGCGTGCACATTTACTTGTCGATGTGGATTGAAGCTGTTTGCCGAATCAACGTTCATGTTTTGTTTCCTGCGCATTTTAATGAACCGTTATACATTTGAATTGTGATAGTTATTCAATAACGTTGCTGAAAAGGAATGCACTTGACGACAAATTATACAGGATTATGCATTAACAGAACCTCTACTGGTATCTAACGAACCTCTGCATTTTCTTATCAGCAGGCGATTTAAAATTGTGCAAGCAATGGATCCATATATTACCGAGGAGTGTGTTAAAACAAGTAATAAGTGTAATGAGATTGATGTGAGACGTGTAGAAGTTATAAAGTGAAATGTTGTTCTCTATAATTCCCCCATTTTATCTGAGTGCGGTATCCATAATTAGATCACCCTGTTTAATCACACAGCTCTTGACATCAACATCAACATAGCACCGCTTTAGGTAACCATATGCAACAGTGTGTGCACCTATCTGTGATCTTAGCGCTTGAAACGTTACAATTGTTTTCTATGAGACAATGGCAGAACGAGTTAAGAGAATGAAGATTTAATGGCAGAAAAGGGCAGTGGACACCACAGTGGCGAGATGTTGACTACCTCGACTGGTATACAGGTCGTCGGTCCGATCTTCACGCCGATGCTTTAAACGCACATTTAGAAAAGTGCACTTATAGTACTCTTTGGTTCTTTCGGTAAAGTCACGTAGATATAAAATAAAATAAATTAAAAACATGAAATAAAATAAAAATGTATTTGATTTTATACCTACGTGACTTTACCGAAAGAACCAAAGAGTATGGATCCCTGCAGTCACGAAAACTTCAAATCTAGATTGCGCTTATAGTATTTGGCTGCTATACATGTCCACGTGATAAGCCACTTCGTTAAGCTGTCATTCATGGCCAGGTCGCTTCTCATAAATAAATGAATAAAACAATTTAGTTTAATTTAGAACGTATGACCATGCATTCGTTCTGCATTCCTGTAGGTCTGCTCCAGTTCTCTCTGGAGTCTGCTCCGAGTGACCACGACCCCGTGATCAAGCCCGTGAAGTCCGCGCCGGTTGTGACCGTTCAGGAGGAGGTGGGCCGTGTCCAGCTGCTGGTCGTGCGGACCCAGGGCTCCCTGGGGGATATTGTCGCTGGTTATCGCACCGTGCCACTCACAGCCACCAGCCCCCGTGACTTTCAGGTGAAGGGAGGCTTCGTCAATGAAACGCGACAGAACAGCTTCTCTTAATGTCTGTAATTGACAGTGGCAAGGCTCTGTCACGTTCACGTTGCCTGCACTGAAATCACCCTGAATGCACCCAATCCTGTTGCATCGTTGAAGCGAAGCAGGTTTGAACCTGGTCAGGACTGCACTACAATAGGAGACTGGCTGGGGATTATTGGTGGGAAGGAGATGGCAGTCGAGAAATAGTTTTTTTTTTACTTCATCGGTGTGGAGCTTTTTATTGATTTTACCCCATGTGTGAGGTTTATCTCCCCCCCCCCACGAGTACTCCAGTTTTCTCCCACATGTCTCACTCATTGGCCAAGAATCCCATTGCAGGACCCTGCTCAAAAAAAGTCTTCAGCCTCACTGCAGTGTTCCTCGATAAAGATAATTGTTGCTGCAGTGTTGTTTTATATAACACATTAGTTTGCATAATGGTGAGATAAAGAAAAAGATCCCTTGTATAGCCTTCAACAGTCTGTTGGGGCAAGTGCTGTTAGCGAGCACCTATGAAGACCAGCACGGCACATGAGGGGGTGGGTGGCCAAGACCATGCCTGGCCGCCTTTGTCTCCCCAGCGGCAATGTTTAGACACCGCATCAGGTACTCGTTTGAGGCTGAGTCGACCTAGGGGAGGCCGAGGACCAGCTCAAATAATATAATTATCACTGGGGTTGGCTGCGAGCGGGAATCAAACTCGGGTCACTGGATTTGTAGCGCAGCATGCTAACGGCTAGACTCCTTACATTTACTGCAACAAAATTGGTAGCCCTGTGAATAGTTTTGTTGCTGCTATTGGAATATTGAGTTCCCACTACTGGCTCGGGGTTACAAACAAAAGATGAGCACCAATCCGTGATGTGAGACCTTAATTCTGATCATGTTCGCAATGTATAATCAACGTTTGCACTCGCACACATTTATCGGTGACGCTGCATTGACGTTTTGATTTAAAGCTTTCGTGACTGCAGGGATTCACCTTCTTGGTTCTTTCGGTAAAGTCACGTAGAAGGGAAGTAATAAAATAATATTACTTCCCTTCTACGTGACTTTACCGAAAGAACCAAGAAGATGCATTGACGTTGTTGCACCGGCACAGCAGCATAAAAAGTGCCTTTGCCGCGCGTGTGCAGATGACTTCCGGTAGCCTGCATTTCCGCGAAGGAGAGAGATACAAGAACATCAGCGTGGAGGTCAGAGATAATTCAATCCCTGAGCTGCCAAAGTCCTTTCTGGTGCAGCTCTTCACTCACACCACGGGAGGTGAGTCGTGGCGACGGAGCGTTCCCACCGAGCCACTGCTTTCCCATCTGCTTTTTGTTTGTTGACTCGAGTACAAGGACAATGTTAACACAACGTGGGAAGCTTTTCGCGTGGTGATTACATTTTGAGTCGGTTCAAAGGCAAATGTGTAATTCATTATCTACTTATGGTTTATTGGTCTGGAACAGGAATTGTAATGCGTACGGTCATGGTAGCATGTTCATTTGGCTATAAAGATGAAATATTTACTGATAAAATGCAGTGCTTAATGATGACATGTGTAAGGAGCCAAGTATATAACTTTAGTCATGCAATAATGAATACGGGTATGTGATACATACTTTCAAAGCAGGCTTATCTAATCTTAAAATACACTTTTTTTCTTAACTGCAGCGGAATAGCTTGCAGATCCTGACAATGAACACTTTGAAATTTCAACCACGTGAGAATGTGCGTGACGTATTCCCATTAAACCTTTATGGATGGAGAGACAACCATATCTAAACTGCACCGGGGGGGGGGGGGTTACTTTCAGTGCAGTGATAAATCGCTCTTGAAAATACCCGTATATTTTCTCTGCAGATGTTTGCCAATATGGGGGCTGGGGGCACGAACATATGTTTCAGCTCCCCCAACTCTTGATGGATCGCTCTGCGTGAGTCATGCCCCAGCTTGCATGTGCATTTATATTTGTCGTCAGTGCTTGTGCAAACTTTCTTGCAGACACGGAAGATCTTCTTGATCTGGCTGCCAGTGGCAGTGGAGATGGAGACTCCGACTCGAGTTTGTTCGTCTTTAACAATTCCTATTCTTGGGGTGAGGAAATACCTTTTACACGATGACCATGGTTGTCACTGCACTTTGAACAATCCAAAGGAACATCGGTAGCTTTTGAAATGTATGTCGCGTATATTTGCAGACGTGAATGTGTCCCTAACATTGCTGCCGTACTGTGCAATTAAAAACAAACAAAAAATGCCCGCTTATGACTTGAAAGCTTATTATAAAATCAGACATCAATAAGCTTCAGCCCTTTGTAATTCCACTGCTGGATGAAGAAGACGTGCCCACACGAGGTCGTTCACGGGTATTTTTTGAACACGCTACAACTCAATGGTTCAAGCTGGTCAAGGGGTAGCGAGGGTGGCAGGACTAGTTCAGATCCGACCATGTCCATCCAGTGCTCGCCACACTGCTTTGGCTTCTGGTTTCCGAACGAATACGTTACAAGGTCGCACTCATTACACACAAAGTGCTTGCCACAAATGAAGCATCATACCTTGCTGATCTCGTCAAGGATCGTAAACCATCATGTGGACTCTGGTAAATCCTCACAGCGGCTTTTGGCTGTCCATTGGACAAAAAAAGTCACTGCATCGCGCTCTTTCAGATGCGCTTCTGCGGCCGTCTGGAATGCTCTTCCTTTCGATATTAGGAAGCCACTGGAGCAACGCACTTTTAAATCTCGATTGAAAACTAATTTCTTTAGAATCGCTTTTTGTGTTTAGTTTGTTGTCCTTCCCCCGCACCTCCGATTAGCTCAGTTGGCTACGTACGGTGCGAAAGAAGTTCAACGCACATACATTAAACAGTAATATTATCCAGGGCTGGCAATCAAACTCAGGCCATTGGGTTCACTTGAAGTGCACTAACCAAAGTGTCACCGCTCACTTGTGCTTATTATAGAATTGCATGAAAACTGTTCGTAAGCCAGTGACTTCACTTATAAACGTTTTATTTGGTTGCTTACAGACTTGAGAGAGTTTGCTGATGTTATATATTTACTTGTTAAAGTCTGATATGTTTTTTTAATAAATATAAAAATGGGTACATTTTTTGTTGTTGCAGTTAACATAGCAGTCTGAAGTGAATAAAATGTACTAACTACTAATTCACAATTAAAATAATGTGATTCTCACCTGAAGTAATGTGTGTTGTGTATGTGTCCGTCTATCTGTGTTCAGCTGATCTTGACAGGGGCTCGAGCATAGAGGTTATCATCGATGCCTCTGACAATGCTTACGGAGTGTTTAACTTTGCACCAGAATCATTGTCCGTCTTTGGTAATGAAAATGCTGAACAAAGCCTCGTCACACTTCACGTAAGTACAAGCATTCTTTACTCATGGAAAGAGAACTTTTTTTTCCTTTCCAAAAAAATATCTAATTAAGTACCGAATATTGAAAGTTATTACGAAAATGTCTGCGTAAATATACTTCTCAATTGTTTTATTTTATCTGTTGCAGGTCATTCGGTCTTGTGGAAATCTTGGCAGAGTGACCATTTACTGGAAGGTGGTCACCGATTTTGACCACGACCTTGTGACCCAGACGGGCAAAGTTGAATTCGATGTTGGTCAAATGGTGGGAAACGTGTCGCTTTGGATTGCAGACGATGCATTTGCAGAGATGGAGGAGACTTTCACGATAACTCTCGCGAATGTTTCAGCCGGCCGACTGGGAACCGATGCCACGTCTACGTTAACCGTCTTTCCTAACGATGACCCGTATGGCGTATTCATTTTCGCAAAGAGCAGCCACTCGGCTATAGTGCAGGAGGAATCGGGAAATGCAACTCTTACGATAGTTCGAACGCAAGGCCTTACTGGCGAGGTATTAGTGGCATTCTCTACCGTTGAAGACGACGAGTATTTGTCCCAAATGCTTCCACACACCTTGCTGGCAAATGAGCAAAGAGATTACCTTGCAACGGTTGGAAGTGTTATTTTTAAAGAAAACCAGAGCGAGGCTTTTCTCTCCGTACCTATTGTGAACGATGATGAGCCAGAAAGGGCTGAAACGTTGCTTGTGAGGTTGTTGAACGTGAGCCTTTTAAAGGGAGACGTCAAAGGTAACGATAATGTTCCTGCAAGTTCTGACACACTACTAATAACTGAATTGTTATTTTAAAAATAATGATTGTTTTACCTCTTTAAAATTGATTTCAAAGCTAATAACCACAAACTCTGCAGTACCAGTAAAACGGAGTGGGAATCAACCCTGCAGTGTGATATTGTTTAAAGGGCGGCATACAGAAACTCAGTGAAGGGGCATTGCACAGTCAATGTTAGACAACCTTTGAACAAATGTTGACCACAAACCAGAATTAGCGATATTATCTGCTCTTGTCTATCATGCATTCTGATGAAGCCCTCACACCCCATGTGTACGGGTTGGCTACGTACGTTGCGATATAAGTTCAACACGTACATACAGGAGAGACTGCGACATCTATCACTTAATTATCTGGTAATAAATGCATTATTACCCTCCCCCCCCTGCCAGGGACGCAACGATACGACTATGGACCTCACTTATTTCTCCCGACTCACTTTTACTGAAATACCAACGGATATTTTTAACCCGTATACAATTATATGTAGGCTATAACTATATATATTATTTTAGTTCCACCGTGTATCGGGTTGAGGAAGACAGTCTCACAGTGGAAGTGTTAATCAAATATGTAAAGGTACAATGCTCACAATTGTTATATTCTATTGCTATGATAGCCAGATGCGTTAATCGGGCTTGGTCCATGGCAGACTGCCCCTATGCATCGCATACGCTGCTGCATACCCCCCCCCACCCCCATAGTTGCGACCTCCTCCCTCCCTGCCCGCAATGCCACGGGGCCGGTGTGCACCATGGCATGGGCCCTCTAAGCTATCGGTGTGTGCTCTACGTTTCACAGTCGTGGATCCTCCACGGCTTGGGCCATTGGCAGACACCGTGGCTCGGATCGTCATCGCTGCCAATGACGATGCCAACGGAGTGCTTCAGCTCTCCGCTGCCAAGGTGCTCGTGTCTGAAGATTTGTCCGGCTCCTTCATCAATGTGACCAGGACAGGGGGTCTGTTTGGAGATGTCACAGTCAAGTTTAAGACGATACCGTTCACTGCACGCATAGGTAAGGACAATGACACAAGGCTGAAGGCAATCGTAAAGGTGTGGCTCTGTAATTGCATGCCCATGCCACTATTGTCGCAAGGACCTCCAGTAGAGGGAGCTCTAGATGAGCCCTTTTTCGGGTATTTTGCCTACTCTTGCACGCTGGCCAGACCTCTTGAAATAGGTTGGAGTACCAACGCTTTAACCCCACCACACGTGACTTACTCATCGCCAAGCTGTGGTGTCTCCATTTATACTGCTGGGTGGACAGACGCTAAGTCCCGTGCATTCATTCCAAATGGACCAATCGACCACGTGCCGGCATAAATACAGCACAGGTATACAAACGTTACGGATGCAGCGGACCCAGAACCGGCCCTAGACCTTTGGGGGCCTTAAGCAAAATTTGGTTGGAGGCCCCTTTGATGTATGATTTTTTTCACCCGCTAGCTAGCAGTGACTCTAGGGCAGAGGTGAGACAAAGTCATTGTTATGCAAGTCCAAGTCGAGTCGCAAGTCATCAAATTCATGACTCGAGTCTGACTCGAGTGCAAGTCACATGACTCGAGTCCACATCTCATAGGTGGGACAAAGTCATTGTTATGCAAGTCCAAGTCGAGTCGCAAGTCATCAAATTCATGACTCGAGTCTGACTCGAGTCCAAGTCACATGACTCGAGTCCACATCTCATAGGTGGGACAAAGTCATTGTTATGCAAGTCCAAGTCGAGTCGCAAGTCATCAAATTCATGACTCGAGTCTGACTCGAGTCCAAGTCACATGACTCGAGTCCACACCTCTGCTCTAGGGGGCCCTCTGCTGGCCACGTGGCCCTTTGCAATTGCAAGGGTCGCTTAGTGGCTGGGCCGGCTCTGAGCGGACCGTTTCTGTAAGTAGACCGGCGGTAGATGTGTCAACGTGAGCTGCCACCCTTGTGCCCCGTCCGCCAAACTGCAGGGGAAGACTTCACTGTGGGTTCCTCTGACGTTCTTTTCCACGAGGGCGAGACCTATAAGGCAGTCCCGGTCTACATAATCAGTGACATCAGCCCCGAGCTGGAGGAGACCTTCACCGTCCAGCTGATCGATGAGATAACGGGTGGGGCCCGGCTCGGGGCTGTGTCCTCTGCTATCGTTACCATTGAGCCGTCAGACGATCCCTTTGGCTACTTCGGTAAGTGCGTTTCCTTCTGTGCAAACTCGTAGTATGTATAAGATGAAAAAAAAAAGATCAAGGTGTGGCCCTGCAATTTCTTGTTTCACGCCGGCTGGTGTTGTCCTATAATGGTAACACCACCGCCAATGCAATGCCATTTTACTTTATAGAACGCATACAAACACATTGCAAGGGATTTAGCTCGTAAACACGAAAATGGATATTATTCTTATTCAGCAAACTTAAATGTTTGTACTCTGTAATTTTTGTTCGTTCTTCACTCCTTATTACCAAGTGCTCAATTTCAATGCAGGAAATACTTAAAGGTCCTGCAGTGCGTACCACACTCTTCCTCCACGTAAATCCTCAGGCAATTGAACAGAAAATGTGGACCGCAGCGCGTATATAACGGTGCTGTGAAATCGCCACGCGCTTTCGGTTCGACCCTCGCTACAGTGCTGCAGGACGTGCTCGCGCTGGTGGAGGAGCCGGTGCTCGGCACGCGGCCGGTGAGCCTCGCTGTCCTCCGAGCCGGCGGTTCCGTGGGAAGCGTGTCGCTCGCGTGGAGGGCCACGCTGGGGGGCGTCGAGGCTTTCGACGACTTGCTGCGGTCGTCCGGCGACGTTCTTTTCCTGCCAGGAGACACGGAGCGCGCAATCCGGATAGACGTCCTCGCCGATGACGTCCCCGAATTACAGGAGGTGAGAGCTGGGAATTCGTGAAGCTGCTTGGGTTTCGAGGAGGTTTTTTGTTGTTATTGTAAAAGAGTTAATATTGCCTAAGAGGGGCATGAATTAAAATACGTAGCAAAACGCTAATTTCGACAACCGTACGTAACACAGGTCTTACAGGTTGCCAATTGGGGAGCCACGTTGCCTGCAGAGGTCAGTGCAGAAATGTCAGATGTTGCACTGCACTATGCTCCCTGCCTTCGCCTACCTGCACTGACCAGCGTGGTGGAGTATGTGAACTCACCCCCACAGCTTGCATGGCGCGAAAAGACCCCCATCCAGCAATGTATTGGCAAGATGGCTGCAACTGTGCAGTGTTGTTTTGGTTAATGAAGGCTGAATGAAGCACTAATTAATGAAGCACTTTTTTTCCTATGAAGGTTGGCTTCGTACAATTAGCACAATTGGTAATGTACGGTGCGAAATGAGTTCAACAATACAATGCACACATCAGCGCTCAAAATATATCTGTGGCAATCAGAGCCGGCCCAGCCACTAAGCGACCCTTGCAATTGCAAAGGGCCCTATGGCCAGTAGAGGGCCCCCTAGAGTCACTGCTAGCTAATGGGTGAAAAAAATCATACATCAAAGGGGCCTCCAACCAAATTTTGCTTAGGGCCCCCAAAGGTCTAGGGCCGGTTCTGGTGGCAATTCGAAGTAAAGACTTCTTTCGTCCATGCGATGCATTTGATCTGCAGGTCTTTCTGGTGGAATTGTTGAACGCCTCCAACCGTGGTGTGGTTGGGTGGCCGGCACTGGCACAGGTCATCGTGGCAGCCAACGACAACCCCCATGGCACTGTGGAGTTCCTCTGGCCAGAATACGTCGTTCATGAGCCTCAGTCCGACAAAGACACTGTTAACATCACCCTGCACAGGATGTAAGTAGAAATGTTGCCAGGTCAGTCAGTCGCCCCCTTGTCACTCTTTTATCATGACTACCGTGGCTATTGCTCCCATTTTATTTATTTAGCGAGTGCTATTTCACGCGAACTTCCAGAGTCAAAACACCAGATACATTTACAAAATGTATAAATGGATAAATAATTAAATGTTCTTTGAGTCGACGCTAGTTCACAGAGCCACAGAGCCACTTTGCAGCCTCCTCCTCCAGCACGTGCAGAGCAACCAGTCTGCCCGGCACACCCGGAGGCACTGTACATTCATAGACGATGGTGCACCATGGTCTTCTGCTCCCCGCATTCACACAGTAGTGGGCTGTCACGTGGCACACCCCATCGATGCTCGGAAGCAGCACCTCACTCCCTGGTCACAGCAGAAGCGGTTTAACTGCACCCATTGGTGTCTTGGGAGGTCACTGCTCCCATGAACTGCACTCATTGATTCCTCCATCCATATTGAGGACTCTAGTCTATCGGACTGACTAGTCTCATCCATACTGTGTTCAGCCACCACGCTGCAGGTCAAAACAATTATCTTTATATTTCTTTCCTTGCACGGCTGGATTTTGAAATTCCCTCCCACTGTTTCTTTTCTCGAGTTCTTAGAATCTGGCTCGATTCAAAAAATGTATAACATTTGTTCTATGACAACTTTAACAATTGTGTTTGTTGCTGACCATTTTGAATTTTGCCCTTTGGGCTTGTGCTGAGCAATTTTTTTAAATAATGAAGATTTAGAGGTAAAGGCCTTGAGACACTAATTTCTAAAACTGCAGTCCTCACTTCTCCCTGGAAGCAATCGCCCCACATTTACCATTTTCTCTGTTTTCAGTTTCAGTTACTTGACGTTAAAGCTTGCATTGTAAATAAGCTTGAGAATTGGAATCGGAGAGCCCCTATTTTTGACTGTTAGAAGATTTGTTTACCTGTAAACATTATGCGGTGCACATACACTTTATTGCCATATACAATACTGTACTTTTTTGTACACAGTCAAAGCATCCAAGCAAACAATTGCCAAAGCCCTGATTAACCATCGTTATGCTGATTGCTCGGAACTAAGAAACAGAATACTGAGGTAATGACGAGATCTGTTGAGTATAGTTTTGTGCTCGTCAGAGAAGTTACAATATTGATTTACACCTCAACCATTTTTGGATGTGCACACTATAGCGATGTAATATTCGTTCCTTTGTGTGGTGTCATTTTCCAGTGGTGGCCTTTTTGGAAAACTGCGTATTTATGTCCGAACCTACGAAATCGGCATATTGGAATTGGCGCAAGATAGTGGTGCTACCGTCATGGATTTCTTTGAAGAAGCTGTGAATGGGAGTGCGACTGCTCGAATTGCTGTGCCCTTGCCCCTTCACGCGAACAACGAGACCGAGGTTTTGCAGTTTTGTGCGGCCTCGTGTCTACAAGAGCAGGCTTGTCTGGCCTTTCAATACAGAGCCACGCCTTCTGCTGCCGAGTGTTATTGGATGCCAACTTTGAACGAGACGTTCAACGACTCAACGGGATTCGTAATACGATCCAAGAAGACGTATACGTCGGAAGTGCTTATGAGGAGAATGGCCTTGTCCGGCAGTGATTACGAGGGGTTGACCTGGTCAAGCTTTGTCATGCCTCCAGGGGTTGAGTTTGTCCACATTCCTATCGTTCTGTTTGGAGATGACGTTCCGGAGATGGACGAGGCGTTTGGCCTGTCAATTTCAGGCGTCGAACTTGCGGACGCCAGCGCTGACGACACGATCCTTCCAAACGTTGGCAGAGATAGCTCTTGCAGAGTCATCATAAGACAGAACGATGACCCACACGGGGCATTCATCCTACGCAGCGCCGGACCTCAAGCAGGTCAGGATGCTCGTGAGATAATCGTCGAGGAGAGTCCACAGTCATTTGTGCAGATCGCCGTGAAGCGAGAGGGAGGAAGCATCGGTGATGTCAATGTGACGTGGGCTGTCGAAGGGGGAACAGCTCTGAGGAATGTAGATTTCTTTGCTGATGATGACATGCTTCTCTTTCAAGAAGGTGTGTGGATATATTTATTTATTGCAGTCATGCTTTTACCCACATTGTTAAACATCCTTTTAAATGTATGTATTTTACCCAATTGACGCTCGTTTAGTTTATAAGTGAAACATCTTTTAAATCACTTTAATTAATCAGTTTGTTTTCCTATTTTTAGTTATAAAAAAAAAGTAACTGTGCACAATATGAGAGCATAGTGCTGGTGGTAGCTATTTGGTGTTATGCTCTGTTCAGTGTTCAGTGTTAACTGCTTCAATAATTCGCGTGGGTTTCAACATTATATTCGCCGAGCTTAATAAAGTGCACAGTTTATTATCATTAGCAGCGGGCTACATTGATTCATTTGGAGAAAGAAATCGTGACATTCCTTATGCAATGAGCAAATGCATACATTTAAAATGAGGCTGCATTATAAAAAAAAAACATCCCTTGTTCCTTGCCACGTCAGGCGAAACGGAGAAAATCATCGAGCTGCGGGTGGTCGATGACCACTTTGGCGAGGTGAATGAGACCGTTCTGCTGGCACTGACGGCCGTGCAAGGCGGCGGTCGCATTAAGCCAGGGGAAGGAGCGGCCACTGTGGTTATACTGGCCAACGACAATGTGGCTGGCATGGTTGGCTTCCACGTGGCCTCGAGGGCTTTCATTGGCGATGAAGGTTTGTACCAATGTGTGCATGTTGAATCTCTTTCGCGTCGTGCGTTGGCGACCGTGCTAATCGGAGGTGTGGTGGAAGGACAACAAACGTAAACACAAAAAGCTGTTCTAAAGAAATGGGTTTTCAATCTAAATTTTTAAAGTGCATAGCTGCAGTGGCTTCCTTATATCAGTAGGAAGAGCGTTCCGGATGGCTGCAAAAGTGCATCTGAAAGTGCACGATTCGGTGATCGTCTTTCTTCGATGGCTAGCCAAAAGCTGCTGCGAGGGTGACCGGAGTTTGCATGATGGTTTACATTTATTTACCCTGAACGTGACTTGCGAATTTCCTCGTCAATTCTCCCTCTTGTTCTTCTTCTATGCTCCATTTCTGCTTGTCTCTCCCTTTGCAAAACGTGCACATGGCACTGCTTTAACGTTTTTATTAATCGGGGCGCCTCCCAAGTCCTTTCAGCTGACATTTGACACGTTTAGATGTGACCGAAAAAGAAATGAGTTCATGCAAGCCGTGTTGCCGAGGAATTACTCTTTGGTCACGTGATTTGTGGTTACATACATGGGTCCACGCCTTCTAACAATATCTGCTTGGGCTGATAAAAAAAACCCCATTATACTCATAATTACTCGGTGGCCTGAATGGCAATGTAGGCAGAAGAGGTTGCATGTGCTTCAGAACATAGGGGAAGAGGGAGGAGGATGGGCCGGGCAGGAGGGCCTCTCAGCAGTTTTTTTGGGTCATTCGGCTACTAAAATACAATTTGAATTATTTGTATTTTTAAATCCTTTATATTCAGTTCACTTGCTTGCTTGCTTGCATGCTTACGACCGTGCAAATCTTTCGGTCGTTTTTTAACCCATTTCCCGTGATTCAATCGAGCTGACATTTTGCACACAGACTCGTTGTGCATGACAATTTATTTTCGTGAAAAAAAATTCCAAAATTTTCCACTTTTTAGGAATTTTTTTTTTTCATATTTAATTTAAAACACCAATGTGATAAAATGAAACTCTTACTCAAGAAAAACAGAAATGAATAATAAAATAAAACCGATGCCACGCATATAAAGGATTTATAGTGAAAAACTTTGTTGTTACGGGTTAATTTTTACGACGTAAGGTTCACTCAGATTTCTAGCTCTTTTTTTCTGAAACGACCTGGCCACAAATGATAGCTCAACGAAGTGGCTTATCATTGTGGAAATTTATAGCAGCCAAATACTCTAAAAGCACGGTTCTAAATGTGGAGGCAAAAACCGGAAGACCCGGCCACACGACCGCAGGGAGAGTTTGAAAACTTCAAATATACAGGTGTCAGGGCTGGGCTCGAACCCGCGACCTCCTGTATACTAGGCGAGATAGTTAACATCTCGTCACTATAGCCACCCATGGCTATGTTCTCCACCGATATTTTTTTCCATTAACTTGTTCCCACGTGTCTGTAGAAAAGGGAATGCAGCTGACTGAGCGACACATCCTTATACAATAATAAACAGCATATTTAATCGCAGGACAATGAAAGGCGCTTCCTGCATGGCAATTTTAAACTATTCGTTACAGCAAGAGCACCCTCGTTGGGTCAAAATTCAGCATAGTCACTTCATGCATATATTCCATTTGGTTCGACTGGACAGCAATGAATATCGCTATAAACCTTAATACTTGTGTGTTGGTTGATGAGACAGATAAAATCATGACTGCCACACATGCATAATAAACCTGGCCAGGTAACTAGAAGACCAATGGCACCCATAGTGGGGTGGTGGGACCCTGGGTAATCTGTTGGTTACGAAAGAGGCAGATGAGACCCACGCGGTCGCGTGGGTCTCATCTGGGAAAGGTGTGGTTACAACCTAGCGTCTTGCTCTGGCTCCCAACTGCCATTTTATTAAAATTACAAGAGTTGTTTTTTTCTGCCAGCTCAAACGTCACCCAAATTACTAAGGTTCGCACAGTCCACTCAGGTAGCGAGATGGCTGTGGTGAAAAGTTGGCGAGTGGGCCCTGCCTCCCACCGACTATGGAACCATAGTTGCATGACAGTATGGCGACTGAAACGAAGAAGATCTAAGAGCAGATGGTGAGATACTGTTGGGGCTGATCGTGGAGGTTGTGTGTCTCCTGCGCAACAGCTGCATCATCATCTAACAGAGGTCATAAGAGTGCTGGCGAGGCGTGCTGGAATCGGCGTAAGCCCTGATGACATTTTTATAATTTTGATCTTGGTGGTGTGCCGTGTTACTTGTGTGTTTTCGTGCTGCTAGGCGACGTGTTGCTGCTCCGAGTGGAGAGAAGTGCGCCTGCTGCTGGCGCTGTGATGGTGGACTGGTCCATGACAGGGAAGAGCATTTGGAGAAACTTTCTCCCATACAATGGAACCATCCATTTTGCAGAGGTTCGGACTCACAGAATGTCGGCTCAGTTACTGTTGAAACAAAGTCAATAATAATGATTTTTATAAACACAAAACTCAACAGGTGACAAAAGCTTTAACTCCAATGCATCACATGTGTAAGGGATGCCGAGAGACATATCCTGTGAATTAAAAATAAATAAACAATCAATACTCGCCGAGTGACGACTTGTGAGTTCAAACAATGTGCTCAATTCCCATCGGTGATCTGTCACATTGAGAGCTGCCGTCTTGAGCACCCAACATGATTGGAGGGTTGGTGAAACATTGAAATCTGATTGGCGGAGAGATTAAATTGGAAAAGTCCAGGACACGTGAAATGTTCGTAATGTGTCGGTTGGAGGAGCGTTAGGGGAAACGGAGTTGATTGGCGGAGAGATGGAGAAAGTTCGAGAAGGGGGAGAATGGGATTAAAGGAACTGGTAACGGGAGCCCGTGGCGCCTGAACGAAGTAATTCACAGACGTTTGTAGGTGCTGCGGCTTGCACCTGTTGAAGAGTCATAAAGAACGAGCTACAAAACTTACCCCGACTGGAACTCCTTTACACGTGTATTTAACTATCGTGCATGCTCTTCCAAGATCGACAGTTGTACAATCCCTCAGATATAATATTAAGAAAATATCTGAAAATTTAAATAGCTGGAAGTGAAAAGTCTTGTATGTTATAAAATAAAAACAAGAAAATAACGTTTACAACCTTTCCATTTCTATTAGCAATAGCATGACGTGCACATTTAAAAGTTATCCTTCGTGAGCTTGTGAAATTCTAAAAGCATAGATGAAAGTGTCTTCCAATTTGTTTATTATTCTTAGTCAATTGTAATGCGTTATTTAGATACATATGCATTTATAATACATATGTATTTATAGTACACATATATTCCCCGCTCGTTTTCTCTCCGTGTATCCTCTCATCTGTGTCTGCTCAGGGGGCGCTCGGCGTCAACTTCTCGGTGAAGCTGCTGGAGGACGGAGTCCCGGAGGAGGAGGAGGTGTACGGCGTTCTGCTGTCCAACGTCAGGACACTTGGTCGGTCACGTCCCATCGTCTACACCGCTTGGCCCTGTGCACTTTTCATCCGCCTATGATCGTTGCAGGCCAGGATTTCTCCTTATAGCTCTACCCCAGTTAATGTCACATCTGATGACTAACCTCTGTCACTTCGCGTGCCGTGCCGGCCTTCATAGGCGCTCGCTAACAGCTCTTGCCCCTACAGTCTGTTAAGGCTATAACGGGGGTTCTTTGTCTTTGCGGTGTTTTAGGGATGTGGTGGGGTGGGTCAGCGGCCCTTGACGAGCAGGCGTCGGAGGCCGTGCTCACTGTCTCAGCCAGCAACGAGCCGCACGGAGTCATCGGCTTTGCCCCTCAATCTCGATACGTCTCGACAGCAGAGGGAAACACAACGATCACGCTCTTCCTCGTCAGGGAGTTTGGCTCGGAAGGTATCAGAATCATCTAAATGTTTAATTAGACTGGAGGAGGAATTCTCTCATCGGCGACGAAGCTCTTTGTAACAGGTGTTCAGTCTGGGCACGGGCGCAGCAAGTTACAGCGGCAAACGATACAAAAACAACGATAGGAGTGCAAAATAGAGGAAATGGTATGCAAGTCAAAAATTATAATTAATCAATTTAAGGAATACTATTTATCAACATTGAGCAAGGCAGCAAAAAGACCAACAGGCAAAACCTACGATGGGTATTTTTTCTAGATTAGAAGTTTTCGTGACTGCAAGGATCCATATTCGTGGTTCTTTTGGTAAAGTCACATAGGTAAAGAAAATAAAATGAAAATAAAATAAAAGATACAAATAAATAAATTAAATCACGACGTTCCGGGCACAACACAAGCGTCCGTCAACAGGTGGTGACAACCACAGCAATAAAATTGCTGAAGTAGGCAAAAGAGCAGATTGTGACAAGGGATTATATAGCTGAGGAAGGGGGGAGGAGCCAAGGGGAATGTGGTGGCGGGGCGTGGGTCAGAGGAGAGTGGCAAATAACACTGATGACTACGATGGGTACACTGCCTTTGCGCGGTGTTTCTGATTTCCCATCAGAATGCTTTTACTTCATATTAATTCGTATCGCTGCACGACCGCGTGGGTCAGGAATATCGACGCGTACGAAGGGAAGTTCAGAAAAGGTGAGAAATGCGCAAAGAAGCGCGAAAGAGAGGCATGCTCAGAATGGCATTGAACAGACGCAGAAATGAATGCACGGACCAGGGGGACAGACACAAATCGGAGACATCTCGTGTTGATTGTCAATCAGAGGCATAAGTCATATTGATGTGTGCAGGGCACACACACAAAAAAAGAACAAAAAATTGCCTGTCCATGCGACTGGTGATCAGAATCTGTATTAAGACTGCAGGAGGAATCCGATGCGCTATGAAGCTCTTTTTAGCAGGTGTTCAGTATGGGCATGGCAACCTCAGAGGTGCGAATGCACCCAAGAGGGGAACCACCATGGAGATGGAGCAATCACATCCGTTCATATGGATTGTTCATCTGCAGGCGCAAGATGCATTATTGTTGCAGCACAGGCGTGTGATGAATGCTCATCCAACAGTGGATTGATCATGAATTATTTAATATAATTGCTCCTACGTTACAGTTTGGATAAACTGTTGCAAGGCAAGATTGAGGATTATTTGATAGAATTATACCGAATTCATGGGTTTTCTTTATTTAATCAACGTGCATTCAGAAATGCCCCTAGCCACAGTACAATCAATGGTGATGAGTCCATGCTTGTATGCAAATAATGTATTACCCAAAACATAAATTATTTAAATGCTTAAATGGACTCTATTGCTGAACCAACAACACACATTTATGATAGATGAGTGTATCAATGCACACATATGTGCGTATCCTTGTCATCATCATCATCATCATATCGCACCTCACAAATATAAAATAAGTCTCAAAGCACCAACGGAATTGAAAAGCATGACTGAACAGAGCAGTGCACCTAGGTAGCACACAAACATCGAATCACAAAAGTTGAAATAATTATATCAAGCACGTACAATTATTGCACACATCCTGACATGTTTCCATTGAACTCTGAATTTTTTGCAATGGTGTCATCGGGCTGTAACGACTGATGTAATAATTTCGCTGACAGGAGCAGTGAATGTGACGTATATGACTTCTCGGGGTTCCATCAAGCCACTGGAGCCTGGAGAGATGGCTTTGGCAGATCCTAAGCAGGACTACCTGCACACGGCCGGATTCTTTATTCTAGAGGAGGGACAGACATCAACGTCCATCCGTGTCACAGTTCTGGAGGTAAATGCAAAATGTAAGGGTAGGTTAAAATTTCAAGGAATGAAATAAAACATGCAGTTTAATTGTTGAACTTTTCATGTGCCTGCACAATTGATGAGGGGCATTATATTGAGCTTCTCGTTCGTGTAAATACTGTGCACTTTGGCCTTGTATTTTTTTCTAGGACGAAATTCCAGAGGTCAGTGAGGTCTTTTTGGTGAACCTGACATCAGTCCAGTTGCTTGTGTCAACAGCAGCTGGGCCTCCACGTCTGGGTAAGCAGCTGTCATTCCACTCCCGTCACATTCCACACCTGTGCTATGCAGGGAATTTTGACATTTCAAATCGGAAGACTGATTTTTTCCAGTGTGGTGCATTGTTTAATAGGGGATATGTCACTTCACTGTTTTTTGTATGTGCATATTTATTTTTTCATAGTTGCTCAATGTATAACATTTGAGAAATTATTTTCTGACATACTTTCTTTGGTGCTTCCATGTATTGCCTTGCTGTAACCTAATTCTAATTACTTTATTGTTTCCTTTCAATAACTTTTTGACTTTTCTTCATCTTTGATTCTCTTCCTTTGCCATGTTCTTTTCAAACTTCAAATCTGCTGCATTCAATCCCATCAAGAACCTGAAATAATTAGATATAAGCTAAAAGGTAAATATCGGAATTATGGCTCTTTATTCATTTTGATATTAGCTTACTAAGTAATATGTTTCGAATGGACAGCTCATTAACGTACTGTGACGTTGCTGGCACAGACATCTTTGGCTTGGTGGCGCAAGTTGTTATCGAAGCTAATGATGGAGCAGGAGGAATTATATCTTGGAAAACAAACAGGTAACGTGTATGTATATTAATACTGTTCACATTGATGTCTTTTCTTATTCAGCAATGATTACAATGATACTAATTGCGGTAACTATTACAAATAAAATTGTTCCCGCGAAAAGAATGATGTAGTTTAGCACTGCCTACGTTTTTCACAAATTCACACGAAAGGTTTGTTTTTTTATTATTGTATGTATGTACTACTTATTTTGCACCGTACGTAGCCAACCATGCTGAATGTACTTTACCTTTATATTATTAAGTCGCCTTGCCATACGTGTTGCATTTGCAGCAGTGTGGTGCAGGAGGACGTGGGCAAGCTGAGAGTGGTGTTACAAAGGGGGCCAGTGGCCTACGGCAGGGCATCTGTGTTGTGCTACCCACAGAGCCTGGATGCTGAACTTGGACTGGACTATATATTCACTGCTGGGGTGAATATTACTACTTATAGTAACCATACCGATAACTCATATTCTATGGATATTTTGGTAAAGTCATTTAGATATAAAAAAATAAATAAATAAAATGCTTCTGTTGTGATAGAAACGTCGTGATATTTGTATTATTTTATTCACTTTCTTTTTATTATTTTATTGTTATAAACTTTTCTATCTACGTGACTTTACCGAAAGAACCATAGAATATTAATTCCTGCAATCACGAAAGTTTTAAGTCAAAACGCTAACTCATAATGAAGGTGTTTTTTTGGGTTAGATCGCGTAAATTGTGTCGTTCACCCACCACCGCCCGACACAGACAATTAGTAAGGTTTGTCGCGTAAACAGAACGTGCCAATTAACTGCTACTTCAGCACATCGTTGTGTTGGAGAGTAAACCCGCAACATTTACAATTTGAGTACGACGTTTCACTGGTGATTACAATACTATTGTTCAATATAACAGTAACGCTACTGTTTTTGTACCAAATTTTGTACAAAAGTACATGATATATTTCTTGAATGACACCCTGGATCTCACTTGAAAGGAGACTGTCTGTCTCATCGATCTTTCACTTGTCCTAAATTAATGTCATTGATTTATTGACTGATTAGACTAATGCTGTTGTTTTTTTTACTACCCAGACATTATTTTTTGAGCATGAAGAAGACATTAAAGTTTTAGAGATAGACATTGTGAATGATACTATTCCTGAAGGAATCGAAAGGTTTCAACTGATCATCGCCAACCCTTCTCCAGGTGTAGAGATTGGTCCTCTCAACACAGGTGACTACCAAACATTACCCCACTCGTACAGGATATTGTGACACACGTATGGTTTTCAACAACATGTTTTACATTTAAAAGAAACGTCGTCCTGATTATGATGTTAAAATTGTGTCCACTGATGGTGTCATCTAAAATAAAACCGTGTTGAGGAATATATATTCTTGGTTCTTTCGGTAAAGTCACGTAGAAGGGAAACAATAAAATGATACAAATATAAAATATATTTTATTGTTTCCCTTTTACGAGACTTTACCGAAAGAACCAAGAATATGAATCCCTGCAGTCACGAAAGCTTTAAATCAAAACTTGTTGAGGATGATAAGGAGGAAACCACCTCAACGCTCCCTTCCTACTTATACCTGCTGAATCATAGTATAGAGTACGGCGTTGCGAGGTGCTTTGGTTTGTTTGATTTTTGTTGCTGTTATTCATGTAAATTAAGGATGTACTGCGTTGCATGTTACTCGTACGCTCAGCTTCATTTTATCTGCGTCTGCCCGGGTCAACAGCCCAGAAAATATATCCACACCCAGCACACAACACTCCAGTATACTTCACTCTATTACCGGAGCTACCGGTCACGTTCCTACTTCAGTTTCGCCAGCGACCCAGAAAATATTCAGTGAGCAATTGAGCCCCTTGCATGCATGTCATGAATACATTCCTCCATTTCCCTCTTTTCGCAGCCACCGTCACCATATTGGCCAACGACGACGCACACGGCATTTTGGCCTTCGACTCGGATGAGGCGGTGGTGCTGTCGGAGCCGGTACTGTTCTCCGTCGCAGACGGCGTCGCACGGATGCTGATTGTCAGGGAGCCCGAGCTCGGGGTGTTTGGCCGTGTGAGCGTACGGTTCAGGGTGACACAAAGCAATAGCTCTGGCCCCGTGCTGGATCTGACCCCGTCTGAGGGTGTGGTGGTTCTGGAGGACAGGGTCAGATCAAAGGTATAGGACGAGAACACTTCCAACGTGCATGTCGAGTGGATATTGGCTTGTACTTAATGCATTTACGTTGACTTATAACATATTGTGATGGAACAATACTGGTTGTATTCATATTATAAGTGGCTGCGTGTATAAATATTTTAGAGTTATAAATATATAATTGCATCTTTTCTAAAGAATTTTAATTAAGGCTGCCTTGCTACAAAATCAATTTCCAGGGCAGTGAAGAGTTAACTCATTGAGTTGCAAGCTGGCATTCCCAATTATCACATCTCGTTTCAATCAATTTCATTTCGACCCCCAATTAATTGGTCTAAAAAAAATGCAACGTTAATTAGGCTTGCGGGACAGAGGTGCGTGCCATTGCCGCTGCGGATGCTGACGTTGAGTTGCTTGTGAGAAGTGCACACAGGCAGACGGGGCTTTTCGTGTGAGATGACACACACGCCGTTATCTTTGCAGCCCCTGGAGATCTCAGCAGTTATAGACGATGAGCCGGAGATGGATGAGATATTCCTGGTCACACTCTCTTCTCCCACCGGAGGAGCGGTTTTGGGAAACAAGACGCAAATGATCATCAGAATCCTAAGGAACGGCTCTCCTTACGGACTCCTGAATATCTTTGCATCTCATACAAGGTGATGTTTATTCATTTATCTTTAATTATATTTCATGATATACTTATGTAAATTAATGCAGCCTTATCGGTAATTGTAAATCACATGGCAATCAAGGGCGTCATTCAAAATTAGCTGCATCGGCCAGAGGTGTGTGCTAGAAAACACACTACTATACATTTGCCTAATTGAGGTACGATTCATAACTACCATACAGTGAAGTAATTCTCTGCTGAATTTTATTAGACTCGGGAGCTTTTATAAATCTCAAAGTTTGTGCATGTTATAATGTTATAATTTTAACTTCTGCTAAATATTCCACCATTGAAATTTTCGTCTTGTATCTCTTGGTTAATCCAAGAAATATTTACATGTGTGTGCTTAATTAGGCTGCATAGTAGATTTAAATGTACTACAGATTTAGTGTTTGTTGTGGTTGATAGTAACGTCTAATTGCTGTCCAGTTTCATTTGTATTTTAGGGATAATTTGTTTCTAAAATAGCATGGGCTGCCTAAACATACCCCATATTAGCATTGTATTACCACCTTAATGCTACATATATATGTAATTAAAACCCAGTGTACGTAATTTACCATTTCTGAAACATACCTTTTTAACTTAAAGCTTTCGTGACTACAGGAATTCATATTATTTGGGTCTTTCGGTAAAGTCACGTAGATAGGTTCAAAGAAAATAACAAAAAACTACGACGTTTCGATCGCAACACAAGCGACCGCTAGTTTTTTGTTATTTTCTTTGAACCTATCTACGTGACTTTACCGAAAGACCCAAAGAATATACCTGTTTAATTCACATCCAGCAGACATTGTGACACTTTAACAGTGTGCTCAAAAAGTTAACAGAAAATAACCAATCCATTAGTATTTTTATAATAATATACAACTCTTTGTCAACCTGGTTACTGGATGAACATCTCCGCAAACCGTCTCATTATTCAACCGTACGTCACCATGTCCTTCAGTGTGGGTTGGTGAATGAGCGGTGCGGCTGGTGGAAGGAATGCTGCAGATATCACTCGTCACTCATGTTAGCTTTGGCTGGGAATCGAACTCATGTAGAACGAGTTCACACTGCAGGTTACCACTACTTCAACTTATATTATAGCAATTGACTTTGACCTATGTGTCTTTGTATTTCATGGCAAAAGGCAGTTCTAGTGATTTAATAAGCGTTTGATAACAGCACACACGGAAACAAAGGTTATGCTTATTTTGTTCCAACAACTTATTGTTGTTGTATAATTATTATTTTAGTAATTACACCGATACTTGGTAGAATAATGAATTACAGTACTTAAATAATCAGATATTCCAACTCTAGAAATGAAGGTATATACTTTATTTATTCAAAGGGTGCCACGATGGTGAGACGTGATCTTCCTCGCCTGGTATGCAGGAGGTCGGGGGTTCGATCCTGACCCTGACCCCAGCTGCTGTATATTTGCATGATCTCGCCGTGATCGCATGGATTTTTTTTCTCCAGGTCCTCCGGTTTTTTCCTCCACATTTATAAACATGCGTTTAGACTCATCTTCTTCTAGATTTGAAGCTTTCGTGACTGCAAGGATTCATATTCTTAGGTGTTTTCGGTAAAGTCACGTAGGTAAAACTTTTTTTAATTTTAATGTTTTACCTACGTGACTTTACCGAAAAAACCTAAGAATACTCATCTTCTTGGTTCTTTCGGTAAAGTCACGTAGAAGGGAAATAATACAATAATAAAAATAAAACATAATAAAATAATTCTCACGACGTTTCGGCCACAACGCAAGCAGCCGTCCTTGCGTTGTGGCCGAAACGTCGTGAGAATTATTTTATTATGTTTTATTTTTTATTATTTTATTATTTCCCTTCTACGTGACTTTACCGAAAGAACCAAGAAGATGAATCCCTGCAGTCACGAAAGCTTTAAATCGAAATTTTATGCGTTTAGACTATTTAGATTATTTTGATGCTATAAATGTGCAAGTGATACGACACTTTGTTGAGCTATCATTTGTGGCCAGGTCGCTTTTGAAAAATAAGTTAATACCTGAGTGGGCTTTGTCTGGTAGGATGGAGATGGTTTAGTGTTGTATTTGTACGTGTTTGGGTGATTTGTTTACCTTTCTTGTACTTTGCACTACTGTCATGTTTTTGTATTTAGTTTTTTTAACGTTCTTACCCACCCCGACTGGACAAAGGTGAAAAAAGAGCTTCACATCTCATCCGATTCCTCCAGTATAAATGAATATTCTGATTCTGTAATGCGAATGTACGGATACAAAAAAAAATGAGGGCAATTTCTCGGAGAGAAAAAAACAAGTAGAGTTCACCCACTCAGCTTGCAGCATGGGTAACAACACATTCAGTACGAGGTTAAGTCACGGTGGAGCACAGGTGCGTGTCACGAACTCAACGCGCGTGGCTCTGTCCGCCAGGTCCGCGTCGGTGAGCGTGCGGGAGGGCGACGTGACCGTCTACATGCACGTGACACGGAGCCAGGGTCTGCTGGGCAGGGTGAGCGTGGAGTGGGAAACCCAGCCCGGGACGGCCCAGGGGCAGAGTAAGATTCGGTAGATCCTCTCTTACGCGTGCCACCCACGGCAAACAGTGGTGGATCTTTCGGGATGGGTGCCGGCTGGCGAGTTCGTTTCTCGTTTCCAATACCGTGCAGTAACGGCTAAAATATAAAGTGCAATACGCTTACACAGTTAAAGCCCCCCCACCCCACCCTGCCCCCCACTGTGCTTCTGATTCCACGCACATGTGGAGCATTAGATACGGAGCGTACCGTTTCTGTGCGGGGATCGTAATAGGATTGGAAACCATTCGAGATCCACCACTGAAATGCACATTCACCACACACCGCATTGTGTCGCTGTGCCTCTGAAAAGATCTCTTGCCAGCAGGTTTTGTTAAGTTGTCTCCAACTGAATTTTTTTTAATTTTTTTAAAAAGCGTCACACCGCTGTTAAAATATGAGTTGCGTGCTTTATTGTGACGGCAGAGACTTAGCAGCGTGGAGGGCTGAAATGGTTGCATTGCGCACGTTGTGTTTCCACAGGGGGTGATAGTAACGCATTAGCCACTCTGCAGATGTTCCCCGAGGCTGCAGGCTGGTGCTCATTTATTCATGACGGCTCCGTCTACGGCGTGCTGCTGCAGTCAGCACGCGTGAGAAACGCGAGCGATTCGAATGGCACAGAGCAGTCCATAATCTATCGCTGGCAAGGCGTGTTTGTGCCTCAGCAGGTAGGCCTCCGTTAATTGTTTTTGTTTTAACACGCCGTGCATAATCTTAAACGAGACAGGTAATGTGGTATTACATCTATGGCCGTGTTTAGTTTGGCGGTCCGCCTGTACGGGAATGTTGTATGGGGGGGGGTGGAGGGGGGGGTGATGCATCAATCAGGTTAATATTGCAACTGCTTAGTTGGTGAATGATGGGTTGCCGACTTGCTGGTTTGAACATTGCCAAGTTGGCCCACAAGAGGGAGCGCTGGCGTTAGCAAGGCACGCCAGTCGTACTAACCACACAAGCAAACTGTATAGAAACTCAATATTGTAATACTCTACGTTGATAAATATACGGTGTATGAAGGGTGGTTGCTCAAAAGGCAATTATTTCACCGGTCTAGGGTTCAACAACAAAAAAAAACGATTTCAATTTCATTAAGCATCTAAATGCAGCTGAATCTCAAGATTGAGTATTATACACACAAATGAGGGACTCCATTAGGGAAGAAGGTGAAATGGAAAGAGGTGGGTTGAGGGCAGGGACACGTGGGAGAGGGGAGAGAACAGGAAACACCCAGGCAATCGAATTGAAACCCATTGTAATATTTACTTTAAATGGCTTCATTTGTCTTGAGAAGCGAGGAGACATTTGTAAGGAACTGGTCCTGTATGTCCACTGCGTGCATGTAAGAATTATCTGCTGCATATATATTTTCTGTATTATTATTATGATTACGCGTGTTTATCCAGCAAAGCCTCACCGAGCCTCGTGACTCTTATTTAAGGAGGTTCCTGCCCAGTTGTTGCAGTCGAGGGCGATGATTTGCTTTGTACTGTAACATTGTATTCCAACTGAGGAATTTGCGGGTAGTTTAGTTTTTTATTTGCCAAATGTATACGCTTGACGCTGACACACGAGGGCCTACTCTTGCAAATGACAACACGGAATCTGTTAATATCCACCGTGAGGCAGTATTTGAACGTTTAATACACACCTGCAGTATTGCTCAGGGCGGCCGCTGGATTCTAAACCGTGAACCTCCGCAACGACGTTATGTTCTGTCTCCAGCATTTCCCTACAGATGGTGCTTCCAGTTGTGTGACGCTAAGCGTTAACAGCACTCCTCATGTGCTCATCAGCAGCGATAACGGAGGCAGTAATCTCTACGCCTTCCTTCCAGATGGGGGTATACAGCTGGTACGCTTCATTTTGAGTCAATGCCTTCAATTAATAATACACATTCTTTCATGTAACACATATATTACGCGTATATTTTCTGTCAGCTCTTGAATGTGCATGAATGAATTAATTCATTAAGGCCTACTTTCTCTTGAACAGCTTCAAGAATTCCCTGGAGAGAGATTCAAATCAGTCAAACATTTTATTTATGAACATAACAATTATTTAATTTGCCTTGACATATTCAATGAGACTGATGTGATCACACAGGTAAGCATATGTGCCGAGTAAAAAAAAAAAGTGTAACCTGTGAAAGAGAAAACAGGATAAATTCCTTAAGGGCTAGGTGTGCATGGTTTAAGACAAGAACGACATCATTTGGGAATAGATTATAATTAATAAACATTGTGACTTGTCATACTCTTTACACACTGTGAGCATTTAATAGCAGTATAAATAGTTGTTGGAAATTATTAACGCTAACAAAAAAATGTGCAGCTTGCTCTTGCCTTGGTTAACTTGCACTTTGTTCTTGCCAGGTTTATGTGTGGAATGGAACCGGGTTTGCGTCTTACCAGAGCCTAAGCACTCCCTGGGCCGGAGACGTGGCTATGTTTTACCTCAAGGGGATTTTAAATCTCCTGGTGTTACATGCACAGGACCCTGGTGACAACGTTGGGCGTTCCCGCTTGTACGCGTGGAGAGAGTCTCGCTTTCAGAGCCCTCCTCAGGAGCTCGCTACAGGAGGAACTGGAATCGTGCACGTCTGCTTCATGAGAAATGAGACGTTCTTATTTGTTTTAAATACAAGCAGCTCAAGTAATTGTTTTTCTTCCCATTTAATGATCACATATTTAAAGCACTATTTTTACATCCAGTGTTAATTAGTAGTTAATAATCATCACCGACGTCATCGTGTCTTTACCCTATTTGTATACCGGGCGGTGGTGGGTTGGTGGTTCACCGCACGAATATAAAACTCCCCTTGGGCATGGAGCTGCCATGCCCTGGCTTTCTAGGACAAGGCAGTACAGCGAAAAAGTTCTGTATGGGATAGAGTGTTTCCCCTTTGCACACGTGGGTTTTCCCCAAGTGCTACGGTTTTCTCCGACATGTAAACACTCATTGGTTGGGCAATAACACCTTTATATATATAGAACTGTAGAGTTTGGATTACTTTAGGCACCGGCTGTCACATGGCTGCATCCCTGTTTATCTGCGGTTCCTTGCACCTCTGAGCCATTCTCTCTATACCAGAGTCAGCGAATACTGTGTGATACGTTACAAGTTTAATTTATTATCCAGTAAATACAAAAAAAATCACTGATGTGTGCAAGTTGTGACATTTTGTGGATTATAGTTTTGCGATATTTAACCACGAATTTTGGGATTAGCAGGTTATTGGAGGATGGAACTATGGAGTTCTACTTTCTTCATTGTGTTTACATTTTGTATGTAAATGTGTTGAATGTATATCACAAGTTATTCAAGAGTTTTTATAGTTGACAGTTTGTTGTTTTACAGTTCCTGTACTTTATTTTTTCCATACCTGCCTGCCATTGCATGTGTTTGCATTTGTAACCCCGATTTCTCTTAAATAATTTCACGATCAATCAATAACCCTTTCTGACCAAAATATACTTGATTATATTATGAATGGTGGTATGACAATATAGATATATCATAATTGTATGTAGAATGTATTTATTTTTTTATTATAACTGTACTTTTGCATAAAAGGCAGCATGCATTATTGGACAATGCTGCACCCATTTGGAATCCAACTTTTTCTTTTTTTCAATTCATGAAAAAATCCTATATGTATTACACGATGTGATTATCATTTTAAACAGCTTCGTGTCATATTTTACCGGATTAAGCATAAATGTTAAGCTATATCTGCGTGGCTTTGTAATTAATGTTTTACAGCGGAATTGGGAAGCATGACTTTGGACATATACCGGTGGAATTTGGAGATGTCCTCCACTGTGCATCAACAGACACTTTTAATTGAAAGCTTAAAGCGCATAAACACCTTCACAGCCTCTGGAGGCAATGGTACAGTTTCTCTTGCATCAATACTCACCGTTCATCAAAGAGTGTTAATGGAACTATGATAATAATGATGATGGATTGTGGCTGCATTATTGCTAAGCTCAAAATTCTCTAAAGCCCTAAGCTGTTGGGGATACCAGCACACAAAACATGTTTAATTTATCGTACCTTTTATTTTCTACTCCAATGAACCATCGCCCCTAAAGTAAGCAGATGGGACTAAATAAATATCGTCGTAAAGCACGTTTGGCTGGATATACATACTTGGGAGATGCATATATATATCAGTAAAACAACCGTGACGTATTTTATTATTCATAATCATCGCCATTACCAGCATCGCCTTTAGTTGTCGTCAATCACCATGCAGTCATGCTCATCAAATTTTTATGTCATATTTTTTTAAATATATAGTTTACCTGATTCTCTCTGGATCAAGAGGCTCATCTCTCTTTGAATGGAGAACAGACACGGGGCTGTTTGAAAAGGCACTGAATCTTCCTGCAGCCAATGACATCTTCCCACTCACCGTGGCTTCTTTAAACGAAAGCAGAACTTTACTTGCGCTTGCCGCAGAAGGTTATTTTGCCATATATGAACTTTCCAGCATACACCATCCGTCAGATTTCATACCTGTGTGAGTATACCTTTTTTCCCTTATGACGTTTTGTTCATCTAAATGTAAAGTCATAGTGCTTATGTTTATGGTTTTACATGCCAATGCGGCCATCCTCTTAGACCGAGTTGAATTAATATTTAAATACTCAGACATATAGAATCTGCACATAGTTGCCTGAACAAGTGTATATAAAATATATTTGAGTAAATCAATAATTTATATTTCATGCCTAAACATATTTTTGTTGGCCTTCAATAACTTTGGGGAAAAATTGTGCGTAAATATATTTTATGACAAGTAAGCATACTCCTGATGAATGGGATGTGGTTTAAAATATAATATAAGAACACAATTTTTTTATGATTATTTCATTTGGTTATTTTTTTTTTGTAGATCTAGCAAGCTGGTGTTTGAGCCCATGGAGAGCAATATGACAATTGCTGTGACTATTCTGGAAGATGACATTCCAGAAGATGATGAAGAATTTAAAATTGTTCTCAAACATCCGGATGGAGGTGCAGAAGTTGGTCCGTATAGCCAAGCCACGATTACCATCCGGTCCAATGACGATGTCCATGGGGTATTTGGATTCACCAAGGTGGGATGATTGACAGCGTGATTGGTGTTGAAGGCTCGTTTCTTTAACCTGTTGAGAAATCTTAGTAGATATTCAATCTGGGACACAATTCATGACGGGTTTCCAGCTCTCATCCAGAGTGATGGACTTTTCACGAGTCATAATTTCACCAGTGGAATTGCAGCTTTTCTCTCTTGGGGGGACATGGCAAGGTGTCATGAAACTGGTGACACATTGATTACTAATCACAGGGTGTTCGACAATGTCCACTATGCCACAATTAAGTGGAAACCTCACGACAAAAATACACCTGCCTGACCCTCTTGGAAAGGAATCAGCTGCAATGGAGTTAAGGAGTTTCCACCATTTGTGGAATTATTCTGAATGCGTGTATGTCAGGTCAATCACATCCTGATTGCTCTGTTACGAGCATGGTTGTGGATTGTTCCCATGATACCATAACACTGTGGGGAAATCTCTTGCCCTGCCCGTTACATATTATTGGCTGGTTCATTTTAGAGTGCACGGTTATACTGCAACCATTCCGCTCTGCTGAAACGTGAAAATAGTCGGTCTTGAATAGCAGAAATTCACCCTGTCCATGAATTGCACCGAAGCAGTTATATAATTTTTCTATTATTGGTATTTACGCACGCTAAATCATGTTTTACTCGTGACGTTCAAAGGATGGCAAAACAGTCTCTTTAATAGATAGCGAAAACACATATATCATTATCACGCGTGGATTGGGTGTTTTCATTACAGGTGACATGATTCCATCCTTTGAGTTTTTAGAAGTGATTTATACATGTCACATTCACTTTTGTAGGAGTCTCTTTATACAGAACTGGAAGAGCTCCCTGTAGACCAAATGGTGAGCTTCATTGTGGAACGTCAGCTTGGGACTCTGGGTCAGGTGTCTGTGCACTGGATTGCCATCGGTGATGTGAATGACATCACACCAAATTCTGGAGTGGTGAGTATCATTAAGAATATTTGATCACAATTTTTATTAACAATTTGTAACTTCATGTGTTTTAAAAATGCATAACTTGTATCGATAGGATTGATTTTCATTGTGTTGATATCTGATGAGACACCGTTAAGATACCTTTAAAACTTTTTTTAAGCATCGCTTCAGGCACACATTTACAGTGGGTTAACTGGTATTGCATCACGATTTTAATGTTTACATACACGTGCAAAAAGTGCCTAAATAATGCGTATTTTCGTTCATTTTCAGGTCTCATTTTTATCTGGCCAAAACATTTCTGTGCTGAGCTTGACTGTGTTCGAGGATGCCATTCCTGAGTTGACGGAGTCCATCTCCATACAACTGAGGAGTGTCACTGTGTCTGGACGGGATGGCCAGACAAGGGCCAGGATTGACGCCTCCAGCGGCAGTGCTTTGCTCAACATCTTGGCTAATGATTCACCCTTCGGTATATTCGGCTGGCATCCTGAGTCATGGTTCGTCACTGTAGAAGAACCCTCAGGTATTTTGGCTTCAGGGCCTCTTTTTAAATCAAAACAACGTGACACAATCTACCATGCAGTGGAATGAGAAGAAGCTACGAGGCTAGTTTATTAAAACTGTAAAAGGAAAAAAAAACGCCACTTTTTGGGATGAGTGGTATGAGACCAGTATATGTATTTCCAAAATTTAATTTTAAGTTCTGTGCTGTTAGAACACTTTTACAGTTTAAAGCAATGCTTTTTTTAAATGAAATCATGTGTTTTATGGGTGTGTGTTCATATATTTGAATTAGGTTTGGAAGCAAAGAAGTATATATGCATTTCCAATGTCAACGATTTAAATCTTTGCATGAGTTTAATAATTTTTTTCGTTAAAGGTATAACGAGCACTTTTAAATATTTCATTTCGTTAATGTCCACACACTTTATTAACTATAACCTGTAGTAACATCTAAGATTAAAATGTTAAATTAATGGACGGTTGAGTTTTAAAACAAAGCATCCTAAAACTAAGTTTAAAATTGGAAAGTGCCTTCATATTGCCTTAATTTGATCTATCCAAATTTCACATCTGCAGTCTTTTTTGTTTTTCTCAAACGAATTTAATTCCAATTATGCTATCCGACAGCACATGATGCGACGAAGAATACTTTTTGAAATCTCGCAGGGCCATACTGCCACTGTGTCAGAGATCCCTTGTGGAAGAAAGCACTTTTGATGTATCCTTTCCATAACAGGGGTCGCATTTCTCAAGCATTCTCTGAGATTTTCACATGACAAACAATTATCTTCGCTCTCAGAGATGAAATTTTGTCAAGTTAATTGTAAACCCAAATTCAACACGATATTTTGTTGGAGTGTTATCATTAGTGACAAGGGTGAGACCATCATATTGCTACACTTGAGAATCCAGTTTAATAAAATGTGGCTACCTGTATTCTAACCCACGGCAATGCCGGCTCAGTGGTTTGAGCTTTGAGGCCTCCAGTATCTTAAAGTTAATTTGTGTTCGGCTGGCTACGTATGGTGTGAAATAAGTTCAACGTACACACATCCATCCATCCATTGATTCTCCACAAACGGCCTGCAACTTATGTTTAACTCCTACTCTGCTTGCTTAACACTGTCGCATTGTGTATGGGTAATTACAGAGCAAATCTAACCACTCTAGATGCTACAGAAAGCCATGGAAATGTCGTTAAAAGCGCAACTGCCCTTTTCCATGACAATGACTATGTGCATGCTCTGGCAAACCTTTACTTCATCTTAATTTTAGAACTTTCGTGACTGCAGGAATTATTATTTGGTTCTTTCGGTTAAGTCACGTCTAAAGATAAAATAATAAATTAAATTAAATAATAGAATACGACGTTTCGATTGCAACACAAGCAATCATCATCAGGTATAATGAAATAGCGACATAAAATCTAACCAGAAAGCTATAGACAGACATATTAGCAGACAGATATCACCAAGATACATAGCGGGAGCAACACAGGTAACAGAGAGGGGTGATCGTCTCTGTGGGGTGGCCTCTAATTAACGGGCGCTGAAAGTGAATGTGCACTCATAAAAAAAATATCTTCAAGGCAAGGACGTCATTGAATCAGAGGAGATCGGGGAGGTGACGATCAATTATATATATAAAGAACCTTATAAAATTATTTTGTTTCCAAATTGCTCTGTAATTATTGATCAGAATCACCCAAGTCCACCTGTATATGTGACAGTGATCATTAGACAAGGACAGCTTTTAACGTTCCGATTTAAAGCACTCCTCAAAAGGCACACTTATTATAACGTTATTTATTTCTGCTACCGCTCTTACTTCCACATGGGTCCTTGATAGTTTCATTGTCAACATTTCAGTAATTGTTATCGACATGCCATGATGTGCAATTAGCTTTTCAGTACAATCTTACTAATGTAGGTCAATGTTTAGATTTGAAATAACTTCTACAATGACCTTCCAGGGGGTGTTTTTTTTTAATTACCAGCAATCAGAGGTCGCTATTTTTAGTATTTTAAAGGGCTATGAAAATAAAAGCCAAGCTACATCATGCCTTTCATTAAATTAACTTGGCTACATCTGACATTGGCACATCCCAAAACGGAGTGCTAATAGCTTTACAATGTAAGCATGTCAGTATCTGTTATACGAGCCATTTAGTAAAATTAATATCCTTTGCTTTCTGTGCAGAAAATGTCAGCCATGTGGAGCTAAAGGTGAGCAGGGAAGGTGGCTCATATGGAGATGTGGCCGTACATTACTTGACAACCGTCGCCAGATCCCAACCAATGGTGCACAGGGCATCTGAGAACATGGATTTTACTGCCACAGTGGCCAGCATCATCTTAAGAGAAAACACAACGGAGGCAATTGTCCAGATAGAAATTCTACCCGTGAGTATAAGCGTGGTAATCTATTTTATGCAAGAGGAAATTGTAAGGTTTCATGGATGGAGGCCTCCATATAGTATGCTTGACCATGCGTGTTGTAATTCAGCCTTTGCATTAAAAAAATGAATAGTTTTCATTTTCTGTTACAGCAGGTTTGTTCAAAATATGCACATCTTGAAATAAATCTGCGTATGTGTGGCAGCATGGTGCTTAACTCATGTGCCCGTGATCTAGCTTAATACAACGGCTATGTAATGACATTTTTTTTTATCATTTGGCCAATAGCCAAGTTGATTTTGATAGCAATTATTTAAAACGTTACAGAAAACTTGAGAATGTTTTCTTTTTACTTACTTACGCCTCAGGATGCAGTTCCAGAGCTGAGGGAGATGTTCTACGTGAACATTTCGTCCGTGGAGCTGTTGGGAAACGCGTCTGGGGACTCCCGGCCGACCGTCAGACGCCTTGGGGCGGAGCTGGCTGGGATTACTGTGCAGGAGAACGACGACCCTCACGGATTCATTCAGTTCAATGTCACCCGGGTAATAGTGTCTTGTCTCCTAAGTCCAACTAATTCCAATTACATCCCTAAATGGATGCTTGAAAGAAAAGTGTCGATAAATACTGGAATTTTAATAGACATGAAACCAGAGAGAAGCATGTACTTGTAGTTAGGTAATATATACATTATATTTCATTTTACATGAAAAATATTTTTCACAACGGTAAATATTTTAAAACGTTCATATTAGACAGATTTAAATTGATTAAGGAGTTGTATATAGTGTATCTAATTTCCATATTCCTATTCTGTTTTGATTAGCCAATGATCTCCTTAGGCTCATTCTACTCTCATATATGTGTGCTTTTTTACATCGGTTGAGTGTTTTGTATGCAATTGGCCTACTGCCACGTTGCGTGTGCGATGCAGGAGATAAGTGGAGTTGTACTTGGCCATGAGCTCCCACCCCCTGACAATGTGCTGCGGCTGCCAGTGATCCGGGTGGCTGGACACTTTGGAGATGTGGGCCTGCATTGGGAGGCTCGTGTGGGAACAGCTAGCCGGGAAGACTTCACTCCAGCAAGTGGAACAGTGGCCTTCACTGATGGCCAGGTATGGTGCCTTCTCTCATAGATTTTTTTCCCAAAAATCTCTTGCACAAGAGCCATACGGTAGGGATCTGTTGCTGGCGTTCGGAATGATCGAAAACTTGAATCCAAGTGTTGAAATTTCAGATTAATTGAATGTTTTGTTTTTAGATTGAACCATTCTCGATGATTGGATTGATGTGAAAATCATCTAAGGAAATGACGACACTAATATTACGTGACTCCTGTGCTTTCCCCACCAAAAGTGGTGTCGTGGCATTGGGTAGCATCACGCTTTACTCGTGTAGGGACAGTACGGGGAGAGAGACAGTGCGTGTGGAGACAGTGCATGGGGGGAGACAGTGCAGGTGCAGGGACAGTGCGTGGCCGAGTGGTCACGAGGTGTAACTACAGAAGGTAACCATCTGGGAAGTTCGGGAAAGTGCGAGCTAATGCGAGAAAGAAGGCGTGACCGAGGGCGGAGTTTGGGGTCCACGCCGGCAATAGAAAGGGGTGATAGGCAAGGTTCGGGGCTGCCGTGGGATCGGGGTCGACTGTCTTCATGCCATCGCTGTCTTCGCGTCGTCGCTACTTGCGTGCCATCCCTGGCCCAAGCGATCTGTGCGTTATCCTTGGCCCAAGCGATCTGTGCGTTATCCCTGTCCAAGTCAAGTTACCTGCGTGGAGCATCCTAAATAATAAATAAAGAAACCTCTACAGTTCAAGTTGTCTGAGCGTCACTACACTAGTACTAGAACACATTAAACTGAAACACAATGCAAATAATCGGATAATCTAAAGAAAAGATCCAACATTGAGATTTTAAAGTTTTTTTTACCTGATACTTGGTTTCAACATTACAGATAAATGATAATGTAAAGGGCCCAATTTACGTGGTTCTGGAAGAACGGTTTCTGTTGGAAATATATAATGATATTTTCTCTCAACTTTACATAAATTAATGATTTCTAAAAATATTTTACATTTAAAACATAGATGTTGTTAATACTGGCCTTAGAATTGAAAGCATGTCGGTAAAATGTTTAAATATGGCTCATTTTGCGTGTAAAAATTTCTGATTTTGTTTGCCATTTAAACAGTTGATGACAAAAGATCATCATGAACCCATGATTTGCTCTATTTTTGTTTATTAAAAGTTTGCCTCCATTTAAAAATATGATACTTTTTGACGGCCAAAAACATTTTTTTACATTTACGTGTGTTTTAGGCTGTCGGTGTCATTGAAGTTTCCATTATTGATGATGATATGTTTGAGCATATGGAGACCTTCAGTATTCATCTGATTCTGGTTACTGGAGGAGCCAAACTCGGAGGAGATATCATTGCCTCTATCAACATCCCAAACAACGATTCTCCTTTTGGCCTCTTTGCTTTTGAACAGACAATAGTAAGTGCTCTTTGGTTATAAAATACTAGATACATGTACATATTTTTTTACGTAAAAAAGTACATACAAATGTTTGTGTGCCATTTCTCTCAATATAATAATAATAACTGGTGTTTCTCATGCATATTCAACCCATGTAAATTTTGGTTCATGTGTGAATATATAAAGTAAAGAAAGAAACAATTACATGACATATTTCTACATTTGATTTCTAAACATATCCTTTACAAACAGAGCAATTCAACGGCCAACCATAAAATTAGGAGTATAATATTAATGCGGTTAATTTAATTTTCAGGGAGTCACTTTGTAACTTCATAACTGGCGGCGTGGCTTTAACAATGCGACGTCTCCCTTTGCTTTCAAAGTGGGTTGCCACCGTTATTCCGCTGACCCCATCAAATGTCCTGTCATTGGTTTGGCTACAGCTGCACGTGCAGGAATCGCGCACATTCGATGACCCCGATGGCCTGTTGGAAGCTGCCATCACCAGGGCCCATGGAACCACTGGGACCATCCAAGTGACGTGGCAGCTGGAGATGGCAGCTCGAGATGACCTTATTCCTCTATCTGGCATTGTCACTTTTCGAGACGTAATTGAAATGCAGACGCCATGCTTTATATATATGAAATGAATTTTTCGTGTAATTTATTTGAGCAAATATGTGAATTTGTGTCATTGTCTGAATTTAGCATGTCAATTATCTATATGATTATCCACTGCCTGTGCGTGTCCGTGCGTCATTCTTTATCAAATCGGCAGTGAGATGTCAGTGTGTTTGAAGACCTTTGTTGCGACTGTGTGTTGAACAGGGTGACAGCCGAAAGACAATCAGCCTCCGCACCTTGCCAGACTCCGTGCTGGAAGGGGAGGAGACATATACTGTACAGCTCGTGTCTGCCGCCACCAACGGCGAAATCTCTGCAACGGGTGGTATGCCGCCATGGGAAAGATTATAATCGTAATAAAATATCACACTTAAATTATAGTACAGCAGGGTGCTGAGCAGAATATCAAAATGTATTTTTTTTTTTTGCTGTCAAAGACACCTTGATTTGGCACCTTACATACGTTTTTTTGTTATTGATCATAATAGAGATGTTTGTTTTAAATCAAATACCATGTAAATGTATGGTTAACTTGAAAACAAAGTATTGGTTATCTCAGTTTAATGATTATATGTGCACTTTGCAACCGTGTAACAGGGTTGCATTAGGTTATTTGGAAAGGCATTGTATGAGGTGTGGGGTGATATTTAATATATCTAATGGCATTTAAACTTAACACATCAGTAGGCGTTGCTCTCATTTTCACCGTAGATGTGTTGCAATGCTACTGGATTTGCTGCAGATGTCATGCTACACCTATGAATGCAGACGATGTTATTGTACATTGCACATTCCTGCTGGATCATACACTTGGCATGATATATTGCCTGCCAAAATGGCAAATACATAAAAGATTCAGCTCATTCAGAAATATTTCTTTGTAGTCCGTACCATGCCAATAATACATATGTATTTGTTTATTTATTTATCGTGAACAATTATCAAAACAATAAAATATAAATTCATGAAAATAATAAAAGTAGAATTTTGCGCAAAACTTTACAAGTGTACGAACGTCGGCTGGAAAATAATAACAAACTGCAAAGGTATGAAATACTGTTTGCCAACAGTACCATTCCCTATGACGATGACGCTAATTGAAGTCAATAGCTTGTTGGTCGTACGTAAAATCAGCAATGATGCCCGCTGTTAATGTGCCCCTTGCAGGCAGAGCTGTGATTGTGATCGCAGCGGACCCAGACGCAGCAGGAGTCATCTTTGTCGCCAGCTTATCCAGACAAGTGTTCATAGGAGAGCCTCATGGGACGTACAATGGAACCGCAGTAGTGAAGTATTGGCCTCTTTTATTCTTGTTACGTCATTTCCCATTACTCTGCAGTGCGATCTCAGTACTGTCATTCGAGTGTCCGCACTCATTGTCCTCATTCGCTTCATTACTCAAAACAGTCAACGGACGTTGACTGTTTGTGCAAAAATCACACTGTGCGCTGTCTTTTGTTTTCAGGACACGGATGAACGGCGATTCAGTGTAACCAATCTTAAGATGTCTATTACAAACCTTTTGTATATTTACTGAAAAATCGACATTTACGATGACTGGGTGGAGTGGTGGTGTAGTGGCTATAGCATTACACTAAGACCTGTGTTGAGAAGTATATTTAACAACCCCTATGATCAACACAGCATGGGTAGGACCTTCATCCAGCAGTGGATTGACAAAGGGATGTTGAATTATGAATTAATATTCCTTAACATCCTGTAATACTACTTGTGTCCCTCTGAAAAAAAGTGCCCTGTTGTATAGTATGAGCAAAGGCAACTAGTTATTTCTGCAAATATGTTTTCTACTATATGAATGTTGTATTGAGAGGTTTTCAATACATGATATATAAAACACAGCCTTTCAAAATAATGCTAGGCTTACTTTGAGGCCGCATTTTCTGCACTAAAACTTACATTGAAGTGAATAGTGAAATACCGACAAATGTGGCATGTGTATAGGTGTGAGTATGAATGTCTGTGATATCCCATTTCGTGGAAATGACTGATATATTTA
Organism: Lampetra planeri; assembly: GCF_965212315.1. Classification (NCBI taxonomy): domain Eukaryota; kingdom Metazoa; phylum Chordata; class Hyperoartia; order Petromyzontiformes; family Petromyzontidae; genus Lampetra; species Lampetra planeri. The sequence goes on from NC_136119.1 coordinate 8,285,754, forward strand.
CAGCCCACCGATTAGTATATTCTTAGCCTTCAAGATTCAAAAACTCCATTGGTATCCAAGTTTTGTTGTTGTTTCACTATTACGACAGTGACATATCTATGCTATATTATCCACTTAGGTTTATCAAATTAATGTGACAATCTTCATCTTTTGATCACATGTTTACTTTGAAAATAATATTTTATATAAAAAAAATATACATGCTGGTATGTGTCTATAAGTATATAGTATTGCCTTTGAATTATTTATATTTGTTGAAAGGTATTTAAAAAAAAAACGTTTCACGTTTCAACATATTTTATAACTCAAGTTTAGCTGTTTAACTGTTTTAATCCTAAACTGTAAACACCTTACCGCACAGTTAGGAAAGTGTCAAGTGTGTTGACATTTATTATTGATATTCAACTAAGTGTTCCCAGCACAAAACTTTCTCCAAGTGGGGAAAACACAAAATCACATTCCAATTCACCAGTGATTTTTTAAAATCAATTATTCTCCTTCAACATTCATATATATTTTCCTAAAGTTCGAGGAGGCTCATATTGAGATTAATCTTTTACGTGGGTTATTTAGTTCATGCCACTTTATTACCTTACATAGCCCGGGTAACTACTGTGAAATCGTGTTCATATCATGCTTATGGGTGGTGCATAATAATTGGTGAAAGTTACAAATATACGTAAAGCCAGCGTGCTTCCTGGTCTTATTCGGGTGACGGTACATTTAGCAATCAACAAGCTCAAAACTTTGCCCCGGTCAACACATTATGCAATGCTTTCTTGTCTTCTAGTCTTGAGCGAGGACCTGGCATCTTTGGAGAAGTTTCAGTCACATGGAGGATGGCCCCAGAGGATGACAGTGCCTTCGCAGAGACATCTGGCACAGTTTTATTTGAGAATGAACAGTCGGCCGCGAACATTTTCCTCAAGGTACCGCCACTCACCAGACACTCAGCGCGTCGCCACGTAAATCACGCTTCTCATGCGCGGCTTATTGGAATGCTGCTCATCGTCCACATGTCATTGCAAAAACCCAATCCCAGTTTTAATGATGAGGCTGAGTATGGAGCCACCCCCTTATCAAGCTTTATTCATTAACTTTATAGTATTTCCACTTAATTTTTAATAGCAGATTTGAGCACTTATCAGTAGCGCATGCTAATTTAAAATTATAGCCGGAGAGAGATTATAATACTTTCCCGCGGCGCTGAATAAATGTCAGGAAGGCGAACACGAGGCAAAGGTTAATGTGCAGCCGGTGGGTGGGAGCAGTCCAGATTATGGCAAAAGGCGTGAGCGGAATGGAATATCTGAGCAGCGCCACTTTAACCCTCTCTGGGGCAAGGAGCCCAAAGTATTTTGCTGTTGACTTTTAAAAGTGGTCCAAAAGTTATCGTGTGAAAGCCATCGACCTTGAACTGAACATTGATTATGTTTTTTTTCTCTCGAGTCAATATTATTTTTCACCCATAATCAAATGTGCAGTTGCCCCCCCCACCCACCGAGAGGGTTATTTGTATGGTTTGTTGAATGGTTTATGAAAAGGTAACTTAAAATAAGACCCAACACGGTGACCGTCTTTATAATAAATAAGCCCGAATTTTTACTTGATGTGAAAGCAAAACATGGTTAAAAGAGAAAGTTGCTGCTTAATACTTCATGTTTAATTAACTTGAAACACCGCATTTTCTAACGATGTATGTGTGGATAAGGTATGTTTGTAACCATAATCGTACCTTCGTAATGCGCTTATTGTTAAAATCTCCTGAAATTCCTGGAATGTGTGATTGTGTTTAACATTCAGAATAGTAACAGTTTAATGATAATAATATTGCACACAGAGGGATTACACAATTCTTCATTAAATTCTTCAGTCAGATAGCCAGACATTTTAACATTTGCTAATATTTTACAAAGGGCGACAAATCTTAAGTACTGGAAATGGTGTCAAAATACGTGTGGCTGAGTGAAGCGTGTGGTTTAGTAAATTGCAAGCTGGGAAATCTCCACACCAGTTTAGGAGGGGGCTGCATTTTCAGCTGCAGAATGTAATTGAGTGTCAAGTCTGCCTCCTACCCGGTCGTCACTAAGCAAGAGATTGGGTGGCGTACGGATAAAAGAATGGGTGATGGTGGAGCGAGGGAGGGGTTATGGAGTGCCAGGGGGATGTATTTGGAATGAGGGGCTTAAGGAGTGAGTGAGTGAGGAGGGGTGCTGGAGGGAGTTGTCACTGGATGGGGCCAATCGGGATAGAAGGGGGGCCAGTTGTCTTCTGTGCTTTTCCTCCGTATTTTTGACAAGATATAGAATTATGTTCAAAGCTGAATGACACAACGTATCAATTCTGTAGTGCCGTTCTTCAAACCTATTTCCAGTGGGGGGGTGCCATTTATTTAAATTAACTTGTGTTGGTCACATGTACACATGTATACATCTGTGCAGGCAGGAGACATCAAATGTGGGGCAGGCAATGATCAAGGCCTTCTTAGGGGACTTAAGTAATCTGAAGCCGCTTAAGAAAATGTTTCCGGGGCATTTTCCCATTAGAATTTTAAGGTGGTATATATTTGTGTTGTCCTTTTCACCCTTTTGTCTATTGTTCTTTTTACCTATTCATTTTGGTTTGTAATGTTTAATTGCTGCAACTCTTGTTGTGCGGTAAGTCATTGCTCTTTGAAATTCACTTACTCTGGATTTATCCGCATTTAATGGGTGATTCAATTAATCTCGTCATGATCCAGCATCTTGATTCGATTCAAGGGAGATCGATTGATTTGTTATCTCGGTGTTTTTACCCATCTCATTTGTGTTGTTTCCTCCTGTCTTCTGCGTCGCTCGCCAATTAGCCTAAACATAAATCGTAAAAAAAAACAACTAAGTCTACATTTAAACTATGCTATAAGAAATAATATGCTCTTTTAAAAAAGTACTCACCAGTCCGTCGTAGATCATTGTACGTTGATTGTGGAGAAGCGGTGGGGCCGTAGAGAGTGCGGTAAACAGCAGTTCTGTACTCTATTGTGGTCATGGGACCTTTTTTGCCAGTATCAGAGTATGAAAACTAAGAATAGGTTTTACCCTTTTCTGGCAAATAAAACAGGAGATGTTAAGTCTTCTTGGTTCTTTCGGTAAAGTCACGTAGAAGGGAAGTAATAAAAGAATAAAAATAAAACATAATAAAATTATTCTCACGACGTTTCGGCCACAACGCAAGTACCCGTCCTCAGGTGAAAACCAGGTCTGTCGAGGGGACAGCGTCTGACGCTGTCGCGTTGTGGCCGAAATGTCGTGAGAATAATTTTATTATGTTTTAGTTTTATCATTTTATTACTTCCCTTCTACGTGACTTTACCAAAAGAACCAAGAAGATGAATCCCTGCAGTCACGAAAGCTTTAAAAAGGAGATGTTAAGATGTTCAAACACCAAATAGAAACCTTTTGCAAGGTATCAAGTCTGCGTCAACCACACGTACTTGTGGTGAACATGCAAACAGAATCATGCTCTGATAATCATATATGCACTGTCTTTTAAACTGATTGGCTTACACTAAACCTGATTCCTTGCAAAATACAGAAATTTGGTGTTTGAACATTTTAACACCTGTTTTATTGCCAGAAAGGGTCAAACCTATTCTTATTTGTTTTCATACTTTCATGCTGGCAAAAAAGTTATCCCATGATGTAGCTGCTCACCCCGAGCTATGAATGCTCTGTTAGTGGCATTGTCTTTGTACTGTTCACATTTTGGCGTTCTCTGGTCTGACACTGGGAGACTAGGCCATAAAAAAGAAGGCTGTCTCTGGTGTAGGCCAATAAGTTTCAAAGACAATGCCATATATGACTAGAGCATGTTTTGTTTGGATGTTCACCACAAGTGCGTGTGCTTATTGCAGACTTGATTTGTTGCAAACGGTTTCTATTTTGTGTTTGAACATCTTAACATCTCCTGTTTTATTGCCAGAAAGGGTAAAACTTATTCTTATTTTTCAGACTGTATTACAGTCTCCCGCCAGCACTCGGCAGCTTCCCGAAGCACATGGCAGGATGCCGGATGGCTGTCGAACTTTTTTTCCGGATACGTGAAGGAAGATTTGTATTTGCCGTCTATAACAGATGCCGGTTAGTACAGCATTCCGGATGGTAAAAATGCCGGATAACAGAGCTTTTTTTTTTGCTGTACGTTGCATCGTTCTATATTCAGGCATTGGATGATGACATCCCGGAGCTGCAACGGACGTTTCAGCTGAAGCTGGTGATGGCGAGTGGAGGAGCCAGGGTGAATAGCTCGGCCGACAGCGTGGAGATCTTCCTGGCAGGCAGCGACTACCCTCATGGCAAATTCCACTTCTCCCAAGATCTCATTCACATGTCAGAAGCCGCCCCATTGGTGAGAATTCTGCACTCGGTGATATTTTTGCATATTAAAAACCGACTTGCTGCGCATTCGCACTTTGAGTTTAGGTTATCAACTTCGAGTTTATGAAAACAAGAATAAAACATGTTTATCTGGTAAGCCTAAAACTAATTTGGAAACTTTACGAGGATTTTTTTACATGTATTTTAATGATTGGCGGCCATTTGTTATTTTAAATGTTGGAAGAACCGGAGTATCCATGAAAAGTGAAATTTGTGCTAAAAAAAACATATAGACAGGTCAGCATCTCATTGTATGTCTGGCCATCTATTGGATTGCTTATCGTACAGCTACAGAAACTGCACTAGAACTGTGAATATCCACGACCCTGTTATCCACGGCTTCTCATATCCGCGGGACATATAGGGTTCCACGAAACCTCCTATTATCCCTGACCCCCCATTTTTCCAATTATCCACGTTTTTCCTTCTCCCCATCCCAAATTGTTGACCAGATTGCGATGTAACACGTAGGCTTTCGCGACCAATATCATCCATAAGAGTTTTTTTTTGCGATCTAACCCAAAAAAAACCCTATTACAGATTGCGATTATCCAGTATTCTTCACGGCTAGATGGAGTTCATGCACAGATACCAGAGGTGGGACAAAGTCATTGTTATGCAAGTCCAAGTCGAGTCGCAAGTCATCAAATTCATGACTCGAGTCTGACTCGAGTCCAAGTCACATGACTCGAGTCCACACCTCTGACAGATACCATTGCGGATGAGAGGATCTACGCTGTTCCTCCCTTTTGCAGGACAGACGGGGAGTGTTTGTTTTTTGTGTACACAGTATCAGAAGTTTTAGACGAAAAAAATCTAAACCTGCATGTCTTGATGGTTGAATTTTGTATTAAAAAACAACATTGCTAAAGCACCCCACAATTCACACGAAAATAATATCAATGTAAGTGGATTCCCAATCTGTAATGCTGACTTTAATGTACGTACCGTTCGTTAATTACCATAGTTTTTGAAATCCCCATTGAAAGCCTGTTATTATAATCAAGTTACAAATCAAATACTCCGCATTTGAATTGTCTAGCTAAATCCCACAGAGAAACTAGAACAGAAAAAAGGGCTCAAATATAGTTGTTAGAAAAGAGATGAGTCAAATTGTGAATGACAGCATAGTCAAAGACGTATGAGAGGATGGTGTAATCTAAATCCAAGAGGGTATCACTATGTTAAGTGTCTCACATGTGAAAGTGCGCCGTCAATTACGCTTGCTTGAGAAATACTGTAGGAGCATTTTTGGTATGATTGGAATGAAATGTGTAGTCTCTGCGTTGAGGAATGTTTAACTGGTTACCATGCCAGGCTATCACAAGTAGCATAACAATACTATTCAAGTCTAATCACTCATTGGTGTTATCTTAAAGGATATCTTAAATGTGGAGCTGAGGTTTTGCATGGTTTTGGAGATTGCCCAGAGAGGGAGTGTCTCATTTCCAGTGAAGTTAATTAAAACTAATATTTTGATTGGACATCTGTGAAGAAAGAGCTTCATAGCTAATCGATTCCTCCTCGATAATAAAGTCTTATTCTGATTAATACGAAGGAATATATTTGCTCTAAGCAATGCACAGTCGTATATTTTATGAGAATACTAGTTTAAAATATAAATTAAAGAAATTCTATTTTACATAAACAAGAGTATTGTGTTAGTGTTATATATGGGATTGTAAACTTAGAAACATGCGTTTATATGATTTGGCTGCTATACATTTCCACATGATAAGTTAATTCGTTGAGCTATCATTTGTGGCCAGGTCGATATTGAAAAATAACTAATAGCTCAGTGGGCTTTAAATGGTTAAATAAAAATAGTAAATTTTTTGTTTATCTTTTTGTTTTATTATTTACTTACCTTTTCTATACTTTGCACTCTTATCTTTTTTTGCATTGTCATTTGTAACTTTCTGACTTGCCCTTACTGGACATATGTGAAAAAAAGCTTCATACATCATCGGATTGCTCCAGGATAGATAAAGATTCTGATTCTGATACCTTCCGAGCCAGATTCTCTAATGAGGAAGGGTGCAATCGTTGTGTTTCCCTCTGCTACGTGTGATATATTCTTACATAGGTGATACCATGGATGGCAGTGTGGTACCCATACATTCCACCCACGCCCTCGACTTGTCAGACTCAAGGAAGGGCATGGGGCTATACTATTAGAGCATAGCCCCCCCTCCACTCCCCCCCTGACTTAAATTTCCTATGCACAACACTGGGATTGGTTAAAATATTGCAATAGAAGTTGTTTTAAGTAAGGTAAAAACGGTGTGTCAGTTATCACGGTTGTGAGTCTCATTTGCAAGGGTGACCTGGGTGACGAAAAATGACCAACAAGCAAAAACAATCAAAACACAGTAATTAGTGATGAAGTAAAGCGATCAGAATAAGAAGAAAACACGCCCACAATGGGCAATAAAACATATTGCAAGTCAACATGAAATCGAAATTAAATATTAAATTCCCTGCAGCGCTAATCGACTCAGGCAGATTAGGGTTGCACGTCCTGGGGGCTTCTTCAGGAACCGATGCTCCAAGCATGCCGGGCAGTGCGTGGTACAACCTGAAAAGACATCGGGAGAGCAGAGAAACTCTGCCGTGACAGAGGTGGGATGCTCAGGACTCGGGGACAATTCTGTAAATGACATTTGATGTGGAGTTACAGAAACGTCGTGTTTGTACGGACTACTCTTCACACATTAGTTAATGAGTATCTATGGTTGGAATGTTAAAATAAGTCACGTGTAATCTTCGCCGGGGTATAGAACGCGCGCGCTCTGCATCTCCAACAGCGCCGGCAAGGAGACATCAGCTACTGCTCGCTGGTAGATACTGCTATTTTACTGTTGCTGCCATTTTACTATCTAAAGTTACCTAACGATGCACAATATCGCCTCTAACCATGCTTCCAATCCACCGCTTCCACGGCACCATGGAGTCGGCTACCTACGCGTGTAAGGTGGTGGTACCACTCATGGATTTATTTGGTTCGCGGTTTGTCTGAATGGCACGTGTTATATTTTGTAGATAACTCATGTGGATTTAAGTCGCTACTATTAATTACATGATTTGGAAGGTTCTTACGTAAAGAAAAATAATCTCTAAATTGGGCATTGAACATCATTAGACCTCCTATGCCAGTACCAATTCAGCAAGGGACATCAAGCGCCCTACTCTACAGTGGCACTCATGGATCTCGGTTACGTTGAACATCAGGATCTAGTAAATCATTCAGCTGATCAAGACATTACCCGATCTTGATGTGTTTTGACCTTGACCAGGTCACGTTCCGATCCATGCTTGTTCAATGCAATCTTCTGATCCAAACTGAGAATACACACCCAAAAACTAGTATTGTTAAAACCATAGCTATTATATAAAACATAGTATTTGTCTACATAAAGGGAAGGCATAGCGTAGTTGATTAGATAAGAATTTAGTAATTAATTTATTCATAACAGCCGTTAGATTAAAAACATGCCCAGGCAATTTTTAATGAATGGGGAAAATGAGACCTTTATTCAAAAGGCCACATACTTGTATAAGCAAACGCGAACAACATTTAGAACATGCATTAATAAGCTTTAATATAAATCAGTATAGACATCATCTACATTATACCCCAAGCCATCATAATTTAATCATCAAACTCTACCGATTGTGACACTACAAACAACATCTCATCTATTTATTTAGCAGTCGATGCTGCAGTTGCCTCTTTATCAACTTATGCAATTGGGGGTTGCATGCTACTGTGTGGAAAGAAAAATCGTCGGTATACCTTCCAATTCCTACATCGAAAACGCAACCTTATTGTCACATGATCCAAAGGGATATGCAGATTTAATTAGGAAAACAGCAGTCATGGTGATGTTCTAAAGATAGTCAGTTGCATTACATTTTGAACAAACATAAGTATCAACTCACATCTGTGACAAACTGAAAATCAGTTTAACACTTAGGCTTTCGCGACCAATATTATTCATAATAAACGTTTTTGGGTTAGATCGTGTTATTTACAACATTTACAATTTGTGGATTCACTGTTCAACACACCGGTGGGCTAAAGCAGTGAACTATATGTCTTATGTCAACGTGACACTTTTTTACTGATTGGCCATGTCGGGTGGTGGAGGGTCACGACACATTTATAAATAACGCGATCTAACCCAAAAACGTTTATTATAAAAAACTGAAAATCCTTTCCCACCGTAGGTGGTTTTGTTAGCAGAAACTCCTGGTTGCATCACTGGAGGCAATGAAAGAGAATCTGCAAGTCCATTGTCTAAGCTTACCGTGATATCATGATATGGCTAATAACCATGATATCATGATATGGCTAATAACAATGATGACTTAATCACCCAGAATGCACATTCCATCAGATTTATGAAGCTAAGTTGGATTGAGCCTGGACACTTCTTTGATGGGTGACCACCATGCAAGCTAGTTGCTATCGGCTGTGCAGTGATCTGAGGTGTGCAGCAGAGGGCAGTGCAAAAATCACTATGGTAGTTGTACTGCACTACTATGTTCCACACTGACCAGCACAGTGACGTGTGGTCAAATAACCTTCACAACCCCCGTTGTGTTTGGAGGCCCTCATCCAGCAGTGACTCTTCGGCACGTTATGTTACATCGTGGATCATATCATAGCTGTAACCTGTATAAAAATCAACGTGAAAAATAATTAAACAAATGAGCATTTTCGTATTCAAATATACAGATATTAAACATAACGTTCAGCATAGCATTACCGAAAAAGGTAACATGCACAATGCATGAAAGTCGATTATATGGGGTGGGTGGAATTCAGAGTTGATCAATTGGAGACTTGCCAGTTTTGCTTCTTTTGTTTTGTCCTTTTGGGAATGTCGATGTAGTTGCGGAAGCATGGTGGGCATGCGGCTCCATGCCCACTAGAGTTTGCGGCTTTCATGGAGATGCACAGTGCTTACAAAATCGCTGCATTTTCCTGCAGCCCCGTGCTTTGATCTGCAGAACATTGCTAAACAATTGCTCACTTATATTCCCTCCGTAATCTGGGGTTGATACAGCACTGCCTTTTAGGTTCTTTGTAAGCGCAGCTCCGAGTGGGTTAATCCTGTTTAGGGACTGGGTGGCAGCAACATGAAAGCAATCGGCCTAGTGTGTGCGTTTCCTGCTAAGTGAGAGAATTGTTGATGTTATGCAGAATTCTCCGTGTAAGTACTGAGAACAGCAAATCTCGGGATATAATTATTTGGAGATTATGCTTCAGTTATGGACTATTCTACTCGGATTGGTATTGAACCATGGCCCTATTGTTTAGTAGGTTTCATGACACCAGATAGAAACTGAAAGTCAGTTGTATCCGATTGCATGTATCTTCTTGAAGGCAAGGGTAATACTTATATATGCAGTTTGCAGAAAGCTGTGGGAATTAAATCAAGTTTCCTCTGCAAGCGATGGTGCATTCTTACTCACGTTTTACAATCATACAGCCCACAGAATAATTATACAGCACGTGCAACTATTACCCACTGGCTGAAGTGCACCAACTACAATGCTCTAGATCACTTCTCCGATGAATACTTTGTCGACATAAATCCGTCAGAAATAAAGTATGTAAGGCTCATGAAATGTAATGGGAATGCTTTTTAAGTGTATTGTTAGATATTTATTGCCACATTTAATTTAGTCAAAGAGTTGGATGTGCTTTTAAAAAATGTTGCCAGTCCTGAGATAGTGGTTGAAATTTATCGGCTTCCCACAAAGTGGTACCAATTTTATCCTCCTCAGAAGGTTAATCATAGGCCCAGCCAAGCACAGCTTAGCATTTAAGCTGAAAACGACTGCAAGTCGAGTGCTCTTACCACACGGCCACTCAACCCGATAATGAATATGTAAATTCAGAACGAATGTTGACTTGCACGCTTTGAGCCATCTCTCTACAGCCTCCGTCGCTTCACTCGGTGCATTTGTGTGAAGGCGAACGCGTCTGTAGTACGTGACGGCGGCAGCCTGGGTTATGTGCGACTGCTGTACCTCACCGTGCCTGGCACGGCCACCGAAGGCCGTGACTATGAGCGGCTGCACGGGGATTTGGTGTTTGAGGAGGGAGAGCGGCTAAAGCTTCTCGGACTGAAGATTCTGAACGATGAGATATCGGAGGGGCCAGAGGACTTCTACCTCAATATCACCCAAGTTCAGCTGATCTCCGATGGGTAATTTGATAGATGCAACTCATAAAATGAAATATTACGGTCCCTGTAACCTTTGTGCCCATCAGTTTGGCAGGATAGCTCTCCAACAATGAATTTGGTTGCAAATTATTACATTTATCACACATTTAACAGTTAAATGATTCGAGTTTTTTTCTGTTATATTTGCCAACCAATCATAAATACGTTTGCTTTCTCAAAAGGATCACAGTAGTATTATTGTAATCCAGTTTTTGTTTGTGTGACATTATTTGTAAGCACACAAACATGTTTTTTCTACATTTGTGAGCTATACTATTTGAAACATTGATGCGGATATTTCAAATGCCATTTCCAGTAAGTTTTTAGCCAGCATTATCTATGTAAGATTTCTGTACAATTTTCACTTGTAATGTAATCAAATCATTGCATTAAACTTAGGTTTAATGCATTAAAATAAAAAGCAATCATTTGAAAATGTGCCTACTGCACTTTTAATGTCCCAATTTGAAAAACGTTTTGGAACGTCAAATTTTTTTGATAAAGATAATAAGAATTCGCTTTTCAATAAATGATGCGGGACTTTTGTTAAGACACCGTTAACATTTTGCACTGTTTAATTAGACTCGTGTTCAGAAATTAATTGAACATTAATCCGTTTTGTTTTACACGTAAAAAAAAAGTACATTTGCAGACATCTAAAAAAAGCAGCGCTAAGCACTATTATAAAAGCATGAGCAAAATACAATTTCGAATTTCATACAGAAGCAGAGCGCACGTTTTTTTTCTCTTTTTTGCAAACTCCGCAAGTGAGTACTGTGAAGCTAATCCCCAGTTTCATGTGACGCGTTTGCATTAAGTTGGCTGGCACACGCAGCAAGTGGCAATTTGTGCTTTGCACGGCGTGTGCAGCGAGAGGGATTCTGCGGAGAGAGAGCGCGGCTCGGGAGACGAGGAGCCGCCTGCTCTGGGTGTTCCCTTCTCCCTGCGGGTGCTGATAGAGAAGGATGATGGCGCTGAAGGGGTCATAGAGTTTGACTCTGCATCTGGCATGTCTGGTGAGGCAGAGTGCCTTCCACTAACACCACCAACCGCGCACTATCAATCACCCGAGTGTTTTTTTTTAAACTTTTTTTACGACGTTGATTACTCAAGAAAAAGTCTGACAAGTAAAATATGAAGTGCAATATTAAACGATGTTATGCAAAATTACCAAAATAATGAAGTGCAAATGCAAGTTTCTAAAAAAAACATTTTTACTTGCAGAAGATGTCACATCAATAGGAATAATCGGATTATTTTAACATTTAAAAGTTAAATGTTGTCTCTATCTTAAGTGCAAATATTGACATGTCTGCAAGTCTGATCATGCACTTTGACCTGCAACCTGTCATCGAGCTATGCCTTACAACTTTATTTCAATAGTTTGGATGTTCTCCAGGCCCGCCAGCATCCTTCAACCTACAAAATACAACAAAAATCAATTGTCCAAGTAATCTCATGTAACACTCACTTGAAATTAAGAGGAATTAAGAGATTCCTAGTAAAAAAAAAATGCTACAAAATGCAATCTCAGAAAAGTTTTTACTTTGTCACTCAACTCACTTTGTGTGTGATCATACTTGCGTGTGCGCTCACACATACGTGCGCCTAATCTTCCCGTGTGCTGCAGTTGCGGAGGAGGATGGTGTTTTGCTTGTGCCACTGGCACGACACAAGGGCACGTATGGGTCAGTCATGGTTCTTTACGTGTCAAGGGGTGTCACAGCTCAACCCGGGGGTGTAGATTACCTCCTGCCGGATGGCGCGGCCCTCTTCATGGATGGACAGAATGTCAGCTTCATCAACGTATCCATCACCGATGATGACGAAAGGTGGGCAGCTTCAGCTGAGTGCACCAGCTTGACTTGCTACCAATGCAGCAGCTTGCTTTGAGCTGTGAAGGTGTTTGGTTGAACGAAATACATATAAACCGGTGTTATTTATGGAGAGTATTTATGGATGTGATATAAATATATGTATTATTTTTTTGCTTTTAGTCTTTACTTGTTCTTCTAATTGGCACTATGTTAACAAAGCAATAAACTAACTATTGATTTATTTTTGCAAGTTTGTAAATAAATTCTGCTCCTTTTGATTTTAAGTGAGCAGCATACAACTTGTGCAGACATCGATGAAATATCAAGGACTTTAAAGTATCAGATGGGGCGTGAAATATTCCGTCTGTCACACATTAGCAGCTCAGGATTCGGGAATACAGATCAGGATTTTCTCATGCCTATATTTCTCTTGCCTGGACAGAGAGTTTGAGGAAACCTTTGAAATTCAACTGGTTTCAACAACGGGCGGTGCAGTGCTGGGCTCACGTCTCATCACCACCATCACCATAGCCAAGAGCGATGCTCCCAATGGCCTCATAGGCTTCCTGGGAGGTACGCGGCTGATTGTTCCCAACCCCAATGTTACTCACCAGCTGGTGCTGCCCATCAGGAGGAGTGGAGGCCTTATTGGTGAACAGCAGGTACTGAATGCTTGCGTTTTTTTTTATTTGCGAATATTTCAACTGCACCTGCAAAAGATCAGCAAGTCTGTTTAAACAAAATGCTCTCATGTAACCAAAATAGGTATTTGTGAGAGTAATCGGAGCTTACATCCCACTTGTTTTAAACTGTATATTATTCAAAACTGTGCTGTCCGTGAAAATGAATGGCTCTGAGATTATTTTATATGTTAGTGCATAGCAATAAGGGTCCCTTGCCCAGAATATTCACCCGGTTTATATTTTTGTCCTAAGAAGTTTTAACGATGAAGACGGTGAGTTTGATTTTGTTTGTGCTTGGTGATTAGTGGTTTACTTATTGAGGATTTATGGACAGAATAGTGTTGTGGACAAAATAACGTTAATATATTAATTTCTTCCATTATGCATGCTTTAAATAATGGTATTTGACCATGCCAGTTTTAAAATATCCATCCACTTAAAATATGTACATTTTGTATTGAAACTAAATATTGCCATGCTTCAGCAAATAGCATTATTTTTAATGCAAAATATATCTGGCAGTTTTCCGTGAACATGTTCTCGGACTGGTCTCTTTCTCAATTGGTAAATGGTTTGTTTTCGAATCATATCTGTTTTTTTTTTCTATATTTCATGAATGCCGCTATATAGGTGTGCAGCTAACATCGCCAAGTTCACAAGAAATCCATTTTGAAAATGGCTTGAAAAGGAGGTGTTTATCCCAACATATTACTCAAATTCGAAGTACCTACATTGGCAGTGTGCGGCAGCTGTCTCATTTCAAATGTTTTCCTTCAAGAGGGCTAGGGATGCTCGGCCTGACGTATAAGCAGATTTTTTCCCTGCAGCCCAGCAAACAATGAAGGCTGTGCTTCTGCAATCTCGCCTGGTAAATCCCTGCACACGCCTGATAAGCGCAGGCAAGGCAAACGCTGGAATAAGTACAGCTGTCAGTAGGGAAATGAAGACATCACAAATGTTATAAGCACCACATTCCAAAACTAATAGAAATGTCTGCACTATTTCATTTCATGCATAAGCTCTGCAAACATGGCTGGGTGCAGATTACCCTCCTGAGTGACACCATTACACACTGGACAGGCCGTTTTCAAATAATCTGCCCTTTAAAATTGCCTGGTAGTATTTGTGCATATAAAAGGTCAATCTAATTTAAAGAAGTGGACAGTAACCACAGATTTTCGTGTACTTCATTAAAATCTGATTGTACCGAGGGCCAGAGTCTGTGGGGGGAATTGAAAGTGTTCGAACTTCTTCCATTGCAGCAAATATATTGGGTTTAGCCCCAAGTTAATGCCTGACAATATCCTCAAATAGAAAGGGGAACAAGTAATTTCTTGAACTATGTTGATGACTAGTATTCATTTAAATGCAATATAAAATTGTCGACAAGTGATAAGAGTAATAGAGTGAAATTTTCTATATTTTTTTGTTTTGGTTATTGGTCAGGAACCTTTTTACTTTAAAGATTTTATACATTGTAATACAACTGGGTATAGGTTTGCTCGTACTAGATATAGGCCAAATATATTATATGAATGTGTGAATATGTGTAAGGCGGTATATAACGAGTATCTTTGAAATGCAAAACTGCTAATTCTCATAACTTTTTACTCAGTGAAAACAAATAGGTTTAGTAAAATATGTATTCGTAATAATTGATGGATTAACAAAAAACAAATGAGGAAGACAATAGCGTGGAGTAAAATAATCATAACAAGTCATACATACTTAATTTGGAGCTTTTGTGACTGCAGGAATTACTCTTTGGTTCTTTCGGTAAAGTCACGTATCAAAAGAAAATAATAAATAAAAAAGTATTGAATTTATTATTTTCTAATAGTCATACAGTGCAATGTCGCATATCCGACTTGCTGGGGACTGAGGAGTAGGTGGGCATGCTAAAACATTGGATGTGTGAAGATCTGTATAAAATGACAGTTACAATATACGCAGATATATTGCACTAGATATGGGTGGTTTAACTGGTCAGGGAGACTATGTGATGCCCGGATGTGCGACATTGTATTGTACCTGTAAACGTGTTCTAAACCCAAGCATTTGCAATATTATTTTGTGTTTCATTTGTTGTCCTACCCCCACACCACCGATTAGCACGGTTAGCTGCGTACGCTGGGAACGAAGTTCAACAACATACATGCACGCATACAATATCGCATTAACGGAAATCAATTTTCGTGATGGTGACCGTTTGTCTCATCCCTTCAGGTACACTGGGAAATTTTAGGTCCCAACGGTGAGCAGGCCTTGCCAGAAGAGAACCAAGACCTGCTGCCTCCAGTGCAAGGGCTTGTGGTGTTTGATGATGGGGAGGGTGGAGAAAAATATTTGAGGTTACAAGTCCTGCCGCACGTTGGGGCGGAAGTGACAGAGACCTTTTTCATTCGACTGCACCGAGTGGTAGGAGGAGCCGACCGACAGCCCGAGTCCTGGGAAGTGTCTCTCACCGTACGTAGAAGTGAAATGCAATTTATCACCATCAGGGGTCCATTATCGTCATTTAGCTTGGGTTGGTAGAGCATTGTTTGTAATCCAGCAATTTGTACGTGGGGGGTGGGGGGCGTTGTCGAATCAAACAGACGCTTTGTGTGACGTTACCATCTTCTGGGCTGTGAGCAACTCTTCAAGAAGGCAGTACGATAAGTAGGTTGCTGACATTCCTGTTGAAATGTTTTGGTGGGTTTTTTTTCTCCCGCCCTCCAAAATATGGGCATTCTCTTTTACAAAGATTGACAAGCCAACAAGTTGTCAAATGTGCAGACCTTAGGTTTTTTTTTGCACTTCCTTATCGGCCGCATTCTGCCCCATTGATTCTAAAAGCCGTGCTAAGTTTTAATATTTTGACACCAGAACAGCTTTACCTGTGTTCGTGTATAGTGGGCATATCGGTAGATTTATACACCCGACACAGCTGTGTGTCTGCCCCACAATGAGGGCTTTTTACACACCATTTCAAAAAATGTCAATAAACTCGCGGCTGCTGTGTAGATCCAGCATAGATTTTGGGCTCTACGGCTTGGACTTCATGGTTGACTTAGCGTGACTCCACTTTTGAAAATTCCCCGTGCAATTTATACAACATTAATGCAGTGGGGAAATGATGCTAGTAGTGGCCAAGGCAAATGTACAGCGGAGGTAATGGTTGCATTTTGTGAAATGTTTTTAAAACAAATGTTCCTTAATATACGGTACAAACATTGCAACATCTCTCCATCATACTAGGATTACCAGAGGGGGGGCACAGGTGTGGTCCATGTAAGAGATGCAGGGTTTAAACAATATATCCGTATCTTTTTTGTAACTTTTTTTATATGAATATTTGTCGGTGTTTATTGAATAAGCCATTAAATATGGATTAACATTTTCTGCAGATTCTCAAGCACGGAGACCCTAATGGAGTAGTACAGTTCACTGAGCAGTCTTTAATGCATAAAACAATTGTGGAGCCCACGGTGAAAGAAGGCCCTCTCGCACTTACCTTCCCGATCACCAGAAGCAAGGGAACTATGGGAGACATTGAGGTACGCCATTTTATTGCGACACCACTTCTGGACCGCGCAACTTTCGATTGGAACAGCGTTGCTCATTGCGTATGAAGTGGCTACCTCAACATTGAATATCAGTGTTTTGTTGGCCATTATATGTTGTTTTACATGTGGGACGTTCGGCTATTTGATGCACATAATGGTAATGTTGTCGAGATAGTTTATGTTTGTAAGTTTTGTTTAACTTTTTTTAAAAATTCCGTGCACATTACATTTAACAGTGATGACTGTTTAAAGAAAAATGTTCAGTGCACACAAATTACTGGGAATACCGTCGTAACAAAACAATACCAATCCCTGTTGTATTGAAGTTTTACGAATAGGACATGGTGCAAGGGGATTACCAGGTTTTAAAAATTATCACTCACTTTGTATTGTCATTATAATCGTGTAAAAATCCAAGTAAAATCTATATTTGCAACAAAATAAGGTAAAATATAAAGGCTTACTTTTGCTGTATAACTGAATAATTCTATTACCCATGGGCTGAAAGTGGATAAAAAAAAAGTTCTTAGAAAATAAATTGCATTCCTGTTGTTTTGTTGAGCTTGCAGTGATACAACTATTAATCATCTTGCTCTACAGCATGCTAATGATCCCCTTTTAGAGAATAACAAATACAAACAGGAATGTATTTTTAATGGTGCCATTGATCAAAGTGGCTTTGCTGAACTTAATTAGCACTGTCTTCGCCGGTACAGCGCTCAGGACACCGTGCGTCATCTGTTAGTGGTCCCAACATTTTCGAGCACCATCGCCACCTCCGGAGAACCACGGCTCCCCCCCGTATAATGAGGCGAATCCAGCGCGAGATCCCGGCTCATCTAAATTCATGCGGGCAGCGCAGCGCGCACCACGCTCCATTATGCGCGTGTCTGGGGTGCGGAGATAGACTCATCGCTCTGGCTTGTCACGCCGGCCGGGCCCGGGGTAATTAAGGGCCGGGGCCGTTGCGGCCCCATTAATCCTCGTGTCGTTGTGCCCCTGTTGTGCGCTTACAGGAGGTTAATGAAGTGATGTATTTGTGCGTGATATCTGAGATGTGTCCTGCGAGTATTTAGGGTGATAAATGTGAAGAATGGTGAAATTTTGTTACGCGATACCTTTGGTCCTAAGTCGGTAATTTTAAAATGACCAAGAGGCAGATAAAGTGTGTGTTTAGCTTATTTATTTCGCCCCGTAGCGTTTTAAGGGTTACTTACTGAAAAGTATGCATGCCAAATATTTGGTGATGAATTTGATACATAAACTGGCATTCCTGGGAGGGAAACATAACAGGCAAGTTTTTCTTTTCAGACACTTGGAACACCCTGTGTCTTGTGGTCATAAAAAGTACCGTGTTTTTATTAAAAGTACTTTTCCATTGCAAGTGAGCACTTGGGCAGGTAGACGAAGACTTAATACCACTGCAGTTATATTTGAGATGTTTGCCTAAAATATTTTTTCGTCCCATTAAAAAGCAATTTTCTAAGCATATATAACGTATTTTCTTTTCTATACTGTTGATATTCAAGAAAATGTAGAGCAAATTTATAATAACACAAGTTACATGAAACATTGCTATCTCTGATGTTTTATTACCGTACTTGTAAACACACTTTTCAAGTATAGTTATATTGTCCAAATTCAGGCAGATATTCTTGGAATGTGATGGTATGTCATACATTTAATCCATCTCAAAACTAACTCTTAAATGCGTTTTTTAAATAAAATTATGCAAAAGAAAATTCCTAATGTTGTTCTTCTGTTACATGTTCTTCTCTGGTGTAACATTTGTTGTTTACCTGTCTCAGAAGTAGCACGCTCTGTCTCGCGAGTTCATCTCTTGACATTTCTGCCTTCCATCCTGGACCCTGCTGGTTGCTGTGTTGTCACGTAATCAAATGTCGTGGTACTTTATGTTAATCGCGTCCGATTTTGAGTGCTGCTTGTGATGTGGACACTTTTCGCGAGATTAGGTAAAGGCTTGCTGTACGATCGAATGACATGAAAACACTATTATCAGTTTGAAAGTACAGAATATTCCTTAAATTTTTCAAAGCCACGTGATAAGCAACATAACATGTTATTAACTGCATGATCCCCGTATACACCTGTTGATTAAAGTAAAAGGAAATGTAGGACCACATTGTTCACTTAATATCAAAAACATACTTTCCATCAATGTACTAAATGAGACATTTCTCAATAAGGAATTGGCCAAACATCCTCAGCAGGATCCTCATTAAACATTCGTGAGACTTAGCTGAGAGTCTTCTGGGAAAAAATAATAAGAATTTAAAATTACGATTTAAAGCTTTCGTGACTGCAGGGATTCATCTTCTTGGTTCTTTCGGTAAAGTCACGTAGAAGGGAAATAATAAAATAATACAAATTCAACATAATAAAATACAATTCTCACGACGTTTCGGCCACAATGCAAGCAGCCGTCCTCAGGTGAAGAACAGGTCTGTCGGAAAGACGCGTGAGAATTGTATTTTATTATGTTAAATTTGTATTATTTTATTATTTCCCTTCTACGTGACTTTACCGAAATAACCAAGAAGAAGAATTTAAAACTCTCATGAATATTTAAATTGGACAAGAGGTGACATATAAAAAATAAGCTAGGAAGACATGCCATGGATAACAGTTGAGGACCTATTTTTATTACTTTTTAAACGACCTTCATGAATATAATTTCATTTGCAGGTTTACTGGGAGGTTCAAAGTGACGCTGGGGTTGAAGAGGATTTTGAAACAAGTCACGGAGTGGTGACAATCCCTGACATGGAGAGAGATGCTGACATCATTCTTTGGCTCCTGCCGGATGATGCGGCAGAGCTTGATGAGACTTTTCGCGTCTCCATCACTCGGGTGGAGGGAGGGGCCGAGATAGAACCTGGCAGGAACAGCACCCTACTCACCGTTCCTGCCAACGGAGATCCACATGGTATTTTTGCACTGCTGCCCAATTTGCAGGCAGTGGTCAGCAGCCAGAATGTGACCCGAGCGATCAAGCTGAACATCAGCAGGCTGGCGGGAGCCCATGATGATGTGGTGGTGTCATACCACGTCCGGGCATCAACAGGCCAGGATATTGGCTTTGGGAGCGTAACTATACAAGATGGGGCCTCCTCTGGCTTAGCATTCATTCCTATTTTAATAGAGGTAATTATTATACCCCTTTATAACACTTAATTATGATGATACTTTTTTTCTGTTAGTCATGTTATGGTGTTTTACGGCATGTTGAAACTTTTACTAAAGAAAATAAGTTTTATGGATGATAAATATTTTATATTGAGGATTCAAATGTACGTGTGTGTGTGTAACAGGAGTTTCTACCTGTCGGCTTCACATTCGTGGCGACCCTCACAAATGTCCTCCTGGAATCTGGCACCTCCCCCCGGCCTCCCAGAGTCCACAGTGATCAAAACTCCGTGATAATTACAGTTACTGCTGAAGCTGCAAATGCCATGGTGAGGACCTGCTTGAGCACATTATTTGTATATATATATTTTTTATTATTAATATTTTTTTACTCTGGTGTCAGGCCCATGCTGAAAAAGGTGTTCAATCCCTGATGTCAACCAACACAACATTGAAAATTTAATAATTATATGTCCAACACCTCTAACTGAGTAACTCCAGAAGTCTTGGTGTGATTGAATAGGTGTGATACATTTAATTTTCAGAGTGTTAAACTGTACCAAGTGTGCAATGAAAGAGTTGCATGCTTTTGGGCGAAAAACCCCCACATATTAAAGTACGAAGATGTATTATTCGTCTGAACATGTCCATAATGTTTCATCGGTTAGTGTTGAACGATCAGCACATACCAAGTTTGAAACAATGCATTAATGTATAATAATAATAATTGTCACACCCAGTACATTACGTAAGGTGATCAAATATGATGTTTGAAAAAATAATATGCCAATGTCTCCAATGTTTTTGATGTGTGTGCCCAGGTGGGTTTTGAGAAGACAGTTGTCAGGGTGAGCAATGTAAGCTCCGGCGAGTGTGAGGCTGTGGTCTCCCGCTACGGCAAATTCGGGGATGTCACTGTGCGCTGGAACAGTGGGTTTCCAAAGGGAAGCAGCGCAAATGCCTTCTCAGCGGGCATAATTCTTCCACCAGCCGGTACGTACAAAATTGTAATGAGGATCAAGCCACCGTTTTGTTTTGTTTTTAAATCAAAATACACGTCAGCTGCTTTTATTTGTTATTATCCCAGGTGAGCCATGTTCATCTAATACTGGCACAATTTCAGCCTTGGCCGTGCACCGCCTTTTACCTTTTACCGTGCCTGGGAGTATTATTAATAAACTTTGCACCCTTGCAAGAAGAGACATTAGGCCAATTATTTCTGTTTGCTTCATTGTGGCAGTAACTGGATCTCGTGATGCTTTGCACAACAGCAGATCATTATGTGTCCGTGTCATGGCCATTTTGAAAGCATAATTTGCCTTTGAAGCTCCAAATTCACCAGCAGGGAGTGGAACAAAGTTTTCTTTTAACAACCTTTCTCTTCATTAATAGCTCCGCTCTGTGCGTAGGTGTTCACATAACAAGAAACTACATATAGCATAGACAGCATTAACAAAATAATATATGTTCATTTATGTATGAGTCATTTTAACCTAATTTGTTATTCATTAAAGAGGGTAACAATTTACTGAACTTTTCATTGGTTGTTTCAAGTGGGTACCATCCTTTATATACGACGTAATGATTAGTATTGGGTGTATAATCACAAAATGTGTGTAATTATAAAAACAATCTGCAATCAATTATAAGCAGAAAAATAAAATAAAAATGTTAATGCATCCAGGTTTTTAAGTTGATTGAATTGTCATTGTGTTTTTCTGCAGGTTTGATTCACTTTGCCCATGGAGAACAACACCATTCTGTAGACCTTAGGCTGATGCCACGTAGCAAGCAGCTTGAATCATTTGCTATTCATATCACACAGGTATACAGCAGTGTAACTGGTGGGGCCAAGATAAGGTAGATGATGTCATTTCCCCTTCTACTTTAACTCAGAGATTTTGATCAACAGAACGATGTGTGGCGAATTAGGGATGTGATCAGCCTTTGGTTGCATTATGTGCTTGTTTGGTTGTATTTAACAGTTCGTGCCTAAAACAATATTCAGTCATAAAATAGTTATGTTTGCTGAATGAATTTGTTTCTTTGCATAAATGTACAAACGTGAAAATATGTGTAGGTAATGCATAATCAGAATGAGGTTTAAGTGGGATTATATTTATATACGTTCAGAAAGGGATACTGATTTTAAACTGGCAGAGATACATTCACCCCAGATAGTGTGGTGGGACATAAACAGCTTTGCAATAGGATTAAGGGATTTTTTTTTTATTCCTAAATCGCAAGCTATGGACACATTTTTGCTGTTCATCACAAATCAGCTAGGTGCAGCTGTGCACAGTGGGTTTAATGCCATGTGCAAGTATAGAGCTGGGGGCAATGTTTTATTTCCAGGAGAGAAGAAAAAAAACATACCATGTGTCTGTAAATAAGTGTATTACTATAAGCACGTAATATAAATAATACTGTGATACTTGTTCACAATTAAAATAGTCTTGCTTTGATGGAAAAATATTTTTCGCTGACTTCACATTTTTCTTCCCCTGATATTTGTCTCTGAAGGCAGAATCAATCATTTGCCAAAATCGAGCCATTTGGAGTCTTCCAGTTTGACCAAGCCGTGCAGCCCCTGAGGATACAAGAAGCCAATGGCTCTGCCGTGCTGAAGATCCAGAGACTGTATGGCTATGAAGGCAATGGAACTCGATTGACATACCAAACCATCAGTGGTTCAGCTACACCAAACTTGGACTTTGTTCCTGTGCTCGAGGGGGAAGTGATATTCCAAAGGGGACAAATTGAGGCCCTGATAGAAATGTCTGTGCTTGATGATGACATACCTGAACCGGACGAGGTGTTTTTCGTTAACCTTACTGGCTTATCTGCTTGGCCTGAGCCTGATGACCCAGAGCATAGTCCACGACTAAACCCGGATGGCAGCTCTGAGGCCATTACCATTGTAGCAAATGATGACCCCCACGGAGTACTCGGTTTGAGTCCCAGTGAAATGCTTGTTGTGGAAGACAAGGTCCACATTGTAAAGTTGATTGTCCGCCGAGTTCGAGGGCTTTTTGGAACAGTTGGCGTGACTGTCAGAGCTGCAGGAAGCCGATTTGTTCATTCTCTATCGGCCTCCGTTGAGTTGCAACATGCTCTGGCCAACAATACGTTACCGCTGGCGACAGAGGGAGAAGACTTTGAGTCATTGGATGTGAACGTGAGCCTGCATGAGGGAGTGCCGGAGGCTTTAGTCACACTCACGATCCTCGATGACGATGTCACGGAGGGCAAGGAGGCTTTCTTTGTATACTTGACTGATCCCATTGGAGGGGCCTCAATAGCAACAAATGACTCTGGACTGAGAGGATATGCTAAAGTAATCATTCTAGGTAATACGACTGTTTCCATTGTGTGTGCATGCATGGTGTGTGTGTGTGTGTGTGCATACGTATAAAATGCGTGGTTTAAGTGTTACTGCTATAAGCATATACATTGTGAGGTGTACCTTGCATAAAGGATTTGTATTTGAATTCTATCTGAATATTGCCTTGGCAGATTTACAAATACTCTATCCCAGGCTGATGGGAAGTTTCACTCTAATCATGCTTGTTAGCCTCAGGAACAACTGGTGTAATAGATTAATATGCAAGTGCATAGACATTCATATTATGCCTGACCTATATATTTGTTGTTTGCTCAAATATTACGTAAACATTTTAGGATTCTTATTTCACCATTTGTTAAGCAAATAAAATGTGCACGGGCAATTATTTTAATCTACTATTCAAAACCAGGTGTAGGCTAAAGAATTGAGTCTAACAAAAGGTTGTTTTCTAAATATATCATATAATGTGGTGCTATTTGTGACCAGTAAATGTAATACAAAATATTGCATTGTTATGAATATATTTATTGCGTAATTTCCACATTGCAGCCGTTTTGGCCAAAAATACCACAGCTTATTTCCAAATCTTGGTGAAATATTCAATCCAATCATATTACAGCTGGGAGGAATGCTTTGTCTGGTTTTGTCGATAATTTACCACAAGCTGTTTGTTGCTCGCCCTAGGAAATGATCTGCAGAATGGAATGTTGGGATTTTCTCCACATTTCCTGTTGGGAGTGGTGCTGGATGAAGATTCGGAAGAAGGTCGCTCTGCAGAGCTCATAATTATACGGCAGAAAGAAAGGTTATTGTTATTTTCATACAGTTAGTGGCAAGTATATTGAAGCCTTTCCCGGGCCTCCCTTCGGTTAACTCCGTGCAGGCGTGTCTTGCTTTCCGAGCGCTCTTTCTGCGAAAATTCGCTATAACGAACATTTTGAATGTAGACCAATTTGTTCGCAAAACGAGCAAATGTTTGCGTAACGAGTAGAGACCGAACTATCGAATGTGGCAGGGGGCGAACCGTGGACCGCAGCTGTTTGTTTACCAGTTGTGCTGTGTTGTGTGATTTGCCATGTGGGAGAGGGGGGGGGCTCGTGGTTGCACTGTAATGGGTGGGTGGCCGAGCAATGGGTGGGGGGGGGTGTTAATCACAGACGCTGTGGACAGGCACCTGTAAGCACTGTGGTTCTTCATGTGTGGTCAGTGTTACATTTGATGTTTATTACTTTATTTTAAAATTTTAATTTGTATTTATCGAGTGAAAAGGTTGTTCAGAGTGGAACATTTGGGGCTGAACACATAATTCAGCTTGTAACATGGGACTCAATGGCAAAACGACGATCATGTAACAATTTTTTCGCTTAACGAGCAATTTTCGGGTCCCGTATCTTGCTCGTTAAGCGAGACACGCCTGCATTAAATGAGTGCTTGGTGCCTGGTGCGGCGTATAAACATCAGCACTGGGAAGACAAAAGGTAGCTCGTTGGGCATGGAGCTGGCAATACCACCTCCATGTGCACCACACCTACCTTAATCGGTGCTTGCTGGCATAAATTGCCCCAACCAGTGCACATGGTTATGTCGTCAGGTGTTTGGTCTCTGCGTGTTTGTGCTGTTGAATGATGCTTTCACGTGTTTTGTGTCGACAACAGGGTCTTTGATGATGTACGTGTGGCCTGGAGGGCGACCTTTGACAAGGACACAGTGCAGTTACACAGAGAGGGTGTGAGCCTTGAGAAGGAGCTGGAGGCGGTGACTGGGGAGACGGTGTGTCAAGCGGGACATTTCAGCTGTCCAATTCGTGTGGGCCTCAGGCCTGATAAGGTATCCATTTTAACAGTAATGTTAATGCACTAAGATGCGGGTTAATGACGCTCATGGTGATTAATATACGTAAACAAATATGTCGTCGTTATAAAGAAAATTAAACGTGATTATTAATTTACGGCGATCAGTAGTGTTGATATATGCGTGGGCTTTTACATACTCTTAAAAAGGTTAAACGTATCGACGTTTGATTATTTTTAAAGCGATGCGATTGTCACAAGACGCTGCGACATTAAACTTTTCGTTGGCAATAGCCGTTGCACCCTGCGGTGCATGCGTAAACCGCAATTAATCCACGGTTGTCTTCAAGGTGCCCGAAATCCAAGCTTGGTTCCTGCTTGAGATCTACTGGGTTGGTGAGGGTGCGGCGATCAACAGCACGAACCGTTTTGCCAACGTGACCGTGGAGAGCAGTGATCACCCTCATGGCCTCGTCCTCTTCGCCGTGGGCTCCAGGCTGATGGTCACGCACCAGAAGTCCAGCATCGTCACCTTGCGTGTCGTGCGCGAATACGGCATCTCCACGCCCGTCGCCGTGCACTATAGGATTCTGGTACGAGGCTGCCCATTATCATGATGATCATCATCGTCGTCATCATCATTATTGCCATCATCCGTTTGAGAATCCACTGCTAGTTAAGGCCTCCCAACTTGGATTGCCGCACTTCTCATCTTACAGTCAGGCTTGTTCCCAAGCAGACCTTCTTATTCAGGTTATGATTGAAAAAAACACATTTGGAAATTGTCTAAAATCTAATTATATTGGGGTTTTTTGCAAATAAAATGCATCTATTCAATGCCAATTAATTGTGACCAGACTTGAACAAATTACTCGAGATACTGGTATGGCAGCAAGAGTAGTTTATGCAAATGTTGTCGCAAGAGGTAACACTTTTCACTTACTATGCGCGATGAATGCATGAATGATACTTCATCGACTTGGTTGATCATATTTATGTTTACAATTTGTAAAATTTTATCCAAATTTATGTTTTCCCAATGCATCATCAGAATGAGTGTTCATTCAGAACTCTTAGAGGCCAGTGCAGGGCACCCTCCACATTAGAGAATGGCTCATGCAAGGATATATCACAATGTATTCACAGATCCCTTCAACTGACCTCTGATATATACACCAGGGGTGCTGTGCTTACCCACATTCTCTGCCACAGAGAAACAAATTTCAGACTGGCAGTAAAACCAACATTTTTCATTTTCAAGGGTGGAATTTTGTCAAATTAAGTCAAAAAACAAATTGTATGTCACGTGTTTTTTGTGTGCAGTCATCAGTGACGAGGTTGAGACCATTAACTCGCTGCACTTGAGAACTCGGATCATGATTTGCTATCCGGATTGGAACTCGGGGTCTCAGCAGTTCTCAGATATATTTTAACTTGGGCAGGACACATTAAGATTAGGGATAATAGCCGATGGACAATTAAAATGTTCATGTTTTATTTATAAAATATTTGTTTTCCTTATAACCGAATGAATTTAAAATGCTAGTGTCTAAAATTACATGATAGCTTTCATGAATTTAGAAAAATGTAACTGAACTTTATTCGTTCAATGAAAACCTTTTAAGATGTTGTCTTCTCTGGATTGTGTTTTACCTTTTTCCCAATCATGAGTCCGTAGTATAGCCCCTTCTGTTGTCTTTGTGTCATTACAGGGTAGTCGCAATAGCCACTGTGTATGTATGTTGAACTTGATAATTGGTTTTTTACCCTTCTATCTGGCAACAAAACTGACACCTTTTTTTACAAGGAGTCATGTTTGCATAGACCACAATACCTGCAGTCATAATGCAAACAAAAAACATAACTCTGATAATGTATGCACTGTCCTTGAAGTTGTCATCTGGTCCAACCCATGTGAGACTAGGCTCTAAGGAAAGCTGTCTCGGGTGTGGACCAATCAACTTCAAGGACTGCATACATTATCCGACTTATGTTTTTTGTTTGCATTATGACTGCTGGTATTGTGGTCTATGCAAACATGACTCCTTGTAAAAAAGGTGTCAGTTTTGTTGCCAGATAGAAGGGTAAAAAACCAATTATCATATTTTTTACTGGCAAATGAGGTTCCAATGGTGTATATGTTGAACTTCTTTCACACGGAGGTAGCCAACCATGCTAGTTAGAGGTTTGTAATTAAATGTATTAATAAGAGCAAGTGTACAGATAAATATTTATATTCTATCATGACGCATATGGTGCCAGACATTTCACGACATGTCTAGACTTTTAATTATATTCTAAAAATATTTTATTATAATTTTCTTCCCTGTTATATATTTTTTTACTCAAAATGAAAGAAAAAAATCAGTCCAACTTTAAAGTGTTATTGATTCAAATAACACGTTTTCGTCTTTAAATGTCATGAATGTGAAAATCTGATTAACCTAATTTTGTCATACATTTATGCTGCTCAACTTTTTGTTGAAGATAAATACAGGAAAAGTTATGAAAATTAACAAATTAAAATATATACTGCATGCATTGTAATGATTACAGTCCTTTGTCAATCCACCTTAGGATGAAGGCCTCCCCATACTATGATGGTTCGAGGGGTTATTTGACAATACTTCACCACGCTGGTCAGTTAGGTTGTATGTATTTTCAAATTAAAATTCTATAATTGTTTTTTTTTTCCTGCAGGAGCTGCGTCGTGCAGAGATGGAGATGGGCGGCGTGATGATTTACCCAGCTATTGCAGACCAAGATTTTGTTCCATCTGAGGGGCATCTGGAATTCCAGCCAGGCCAGCGTGAGGTGTCCCTCGACATCACACTCACGCCCGAGAGTGCATCTCCCAATCCCGTCCCCAAGCGCTTCCAAGTGCTGCTGAGCTCCCCGACAGGGGGCGTGGGCCTGGACGAGAGCTACAACCTGGCCAATGTCACCGTCGTGACGGACGCAGACACCCAGTTCTACTGGAGTCTCCTGGATCCTCTTCAGCAGCCTGTGGAGGAGGCTACCATCAAGCGCATCCTGCAGACTCTGGAAAGCAAAGTGGGGCAGGAGCAAGAGGCCTCACCCGAGCAGCTCAGCGCCTGCCTGCAGGTGCTGCATCAGGTATGGAATCGCCTGGTGAACTGAGCGCAATGGGTTCGTTTACCTGCTTGGATTTTTCAGAGAAAAAAAATCACGTTGTGTAACACAGATGAATGTGAGCTCCGTTAGTTAGAATGGTATATAGGCTGAGGGCTTAGGGGTATCCTATGGGCAGATTAATTGCTGTCTGGTAAAACAGAAAAGACCGTCAGGAAGATGATGGTCATTTAAAATGAATTAAACGTCTGACTGAGAGGTTGATTAATCAGAACTTAATAATTAATTGGAAGGGAAGGACCAGAGGAGTGAGTGGGGGAGTTTTGTGGATAACAGGAATATGTTTTCAGCTCTTTGATGTGATTTCTGACTTATCACACGTAACTTGGTGTGATGTCCTGACATTTCGCACCAAACACTTCCCAGCATGCAATCTCGAACACTTGGAGAAAAAAGTCACACATCAATACAACCCTAAAAGACATAATAAAGATAGCACAATGGTGTTAGCATTGATGGAGACCTTGGAAGAAGAGATCTGAGATGGCTGGCAAGCTGTATGGGAGGGAGGCAGAGGCTTGGAGAGAATGTGTGGAAAGATGTGTTGTGAAAGAGCTACGGAGGTAGGGTTGGACACACCTGGATGGCGACTGATGGGAGTCACAGCAAATGTTTTCGAACATCACAAGGCTGTTAAACATTGTTATTGATAATTAAATACAAATGGAGCTCTTCATTGTTGACATTGTTTCGCGGAGGGTCTGCTGAGACGTGAAATTCTACAGCGGCGGTAATGAAAAGAGATCGTAAAGCAATAATACATATCACACCACCCTGAGGGCCATCTTACAGCGACCTGCAACAGCTGAAATGTCGATCGTCGGCATGGAACTAACAAACGTGTATGCTCTCCAATGTGTTTTCGGGTTGTCCTGTGTATTATTCCAATGTGTTTTCGCGTTGTCCTGTGTATTATACCAATGTATTTTCTGATTGTACTGTGTATTATTCCAATGTGTTTTCGCGTTGTCCTGTGTATTATTCCAATGTGTTTTCGCGTTGTCCTGTGTATTATTCCAATGTGTTTTCGCGTTGTCCTGTGTATTATTCCAATGTGTTTTTGCGTTGTCCTGTGTATTATTCCAATGTGTTTTCGCGTTGTCCTGTGTATTATTCCAATGTGTTTTCGCGTTGTCCTGTGTATTATTCCAATGTGTTTTCGCGTTGTCCTGTGTATTATTCCAATGTGTTTTTGCGTTGTCCTGTGTATTATTCCAATGTGTTTTCGCGTTGTACTGTGTATTATTCCAATGTGTTTTCGCGTTGTCCTGTGTATTATTCCAATGTGTTTTCGCGTTGTCCTGTGTATTATTCCAATGTGTTTTCGCGTTGTCCTGTGTATTATTCCAATGTGTTTTCGCGTTGTCCTGTGTATTATTCCAATGTGTTTTCGTGTTGTCCTGTGTATTATTCCAATGTGTTTTCGCGTTGTCCTGTGTATTATTCCAATGTGTTTTCACGTTGTCCAGGTGTATTATTCCAATGTGTTTTCGCGTTGTCCTGTGTATTATTACCCATGGTGTCTGGAATTTTGCTCCACGTACTGGGAGTTTCTTCCATTAAATTCCTGAAGTAGCTCCCAGCAGATCGAGTGAAACGTTAGACATCTTTGCCGAACGGCATAGGCTAAGACAAACACGGGCTAGAGAGCTTACACATCACGCCTATGCAAATGTGTAAAAAACAAAATCAATATTGTAGAAGGTGCAGTAAGGCAACGAGTGTAAAACATCTGCAATGGCTGCTCTGTTTATTGTCCCCTTCGGTAGATAATTAGTGAAGGAGAGAAGCGAGCTCTCAATGAGTCGATTAATAAGGTGATCTACAACATCTTGTGTCACCTGGTGGACCCAGGCCGGCTCGATACGCGTGGATATACGCTTCTTGGGGAGGTGACGGAACGTTTTGCCTTCTCCCTGCTTACAGGCACCCAATGCGACTCTGCCCCAATCAGGTAAACCATTCATTTGGACAGCATGGTCTCTTAATTCATCCTTTTTTGGTTTCTATTGGAATGTATTTATACCTTAAGTTTAATCCACTATTGAGAAAATGAACGTTATGGGTGTCACAGATGTTTGTTTATAATATTAATATATATATGAACAATTGACGTTCGAATAATAGGTGCGTATTTGTGTTAATTCTGGTTTGGATTTTTGTGCAGGGTGTTATACCAATTAGTCCAGGTGATTACAATGAAGCCACAGAAGCAATCTTTAACTACCATGGATTAACTGTCATGTGAGATGCCCTCTAGAATTGCACAGCCAAATCTACATTTATTGTTTTCTTTGTGATTTAATGCACACTTTAGATTTCCCATGGTGGCATCTATGTAAAATCCCAACAGGGTTATTCAAGAGTAAAATTTACACCATTCTTTGTTAGGCGAGAAGTAGTGCAGTGCTCGGCACACTGGTACGAACCCAGTGAAATGTGTGCAACCCCTGACCATGGCTAACATCAGCGGCGAATTATATCTAAACCGATCTTGGGGCCCTCATTCACCAACGCTCATCGACACAGAATGGGGAGTCTGTGATCCAGCAGTGCATTGACAAATGGCTCTATATAATTAAATACAAATGTATTTTTCTTTTTGTGAAACTAACCATGGGCATTTCCCTTTGCACACAACAGAGGCAAGACCATGCTGGATTCATGTGGACGTCTGATGGTGCTGTCTGCCCGTTGGTACCCTCAACAAATAAATGGACATCACTTTGTGGGCCGAGCCGCAGATTCCTTGGCTCTGCCAGAGCGACTGCTGCCCGTGACTGGCTCTAACCTGCAGGAGTGTTATGATGTTCTCTTCGTTGAGTACCGGAGCCAGCAGTGGTACCAACCAAAAGACCAGCCATCTGTGATGGCAGGCACGGTGAGGGTGGCGTTTGTGTTTGAAGAAAAAAGTATGAAGAATTCCTGTATATTTGTAACGATGTGAAATAAAGTTAATGGTATATTTTGAAGTTAATGGTATATAAAGTATTTCTACGTGACTTTACCGAAAGAGCCAAAGAGTAATTCCTGGAGTTACGAAAGCTCCAAATCAAGTTTGGTATATTTAGTTTTGTAAAGGATGTCTTAATTCACATTTTGGATCCCTGATCATAAAAATACATTGAATTAATGCCATACACATTATGTTGAGCCATATGCTGTTCCAAGCCAACACATTTGCTGTATGTGTCTGTAATGATTTGATAAAATGATGATCTGTAGATCAAATATACACACGGTTCATGTCAAGGGATCATAAACTACTTTTGCCTTGAGGCAACCAGCTGGACTGCTGTTATTGATACTGGTTTGTATTTACGCTGCATTGTGTTCAGCATTTTGTAACGCGGATATGATTTCTGAGCTTTGGTAAAAAAAAAAATGTCATTTCCAATTAAAATGTTTTATTGGGATATAATTGACAACCAGGATAAGCAAGGTACATCACTTACTGACTGACCCCACCCAAGGAAGTGCTTTCTAAAAATACATTTGACAGCTGTGGTGGATGAGGGATATTTATCATGAATATGACTGCAGTCTTTACGTGGTTGCAGTGAGCAGCACCCTACTCGTTATCCCTGCTGTGGTGATTCTACTTTTTGCAAGCTTTTTTTATGGTTAAAATGCACTCTAATTTCTTGTTAGAGGGGCCAAATGGGGTTTTACGTTTGTTCAGTTCTCACTTATAACCAGTAAGTTACATTGAGCAAGTAAAATGGCCTCTTATGGGCCTTTCATTGAAGTAATTTGGTCTCACTTAGCCATTGGCAATTTTTTGTCTTGTGCAAGGTTGTATGGAGTTTAATTCATAACCTGTGCCACGTACGTGCATTCAGGTATTGTCGGTTGGCGTGAAGGGCATCCCACCAAGGCCACTTACACAGGAAGGAGAAGTCACGTACAGGATACACGCCACAGACAGAAGGGTGGTGCCACATAAGTCTGCTTGTCTTCTCTGGAACCCTGCTGATGAGGGGTACAAAAAATGCATGACTTCCACTCAAAAAAAATCCCCAAATATTAACGAGTTTTAATCAGAGCAATGCAATTAAACATCACCGTGGGTATCATTTACCGAGCCAGATGTATACGTGTCAACATAGCTTTATTTGCACAGGAGGTATGCATTCACTACTTGGGATTTGACTTGGTTTGTGTTATATGTATTTCAGGGAAATGTTCCAATTTTTAGGATAAAATTCTGACAAATGTTTTATTGTGGATTTATCTGAAATTATGATGTCACGGTAAATGGCGTCACATGTTACATCACTTTTGGGATTTCCCACCAAAAGTAGTGTCACTTGATATCGAGTGACATTGTTAGCACGAAGTTACGTTAAATTATACGCAATGTCAGTGATCCGAAAATCTTTAAGAAATTGTTCTTTAAAAAATGAAAACCTGTAATTTTTTTATCCAAAACCCATCCTTCACCATATATATAGAAATCTTGTGTGTCATCTGTCCACAGTTGGTTGGTGGACAGCAAATACTGCCGGGTTGTAGAAGACTCTTTCAACTTTGTTGAATGCGCCTGTTCTCACATGTCGACATATGCCGTTTATGGTAAAACGGACAACCTGGCTTCATACAACATAGCGGTCTACATATCCTGTATCATATGCATGACTGGTAAGGCACCGTACATGAATCCCCTCCTGTGTATGGCAAGCACACTTCAATTATTTTTGTTATAACAACAAAAATACCAAATGGGCAAGCAGCTAAACGACAATACATATTAAGATGAAGTAGTAGCTGAAAAATCACAGAATAGATTGTACTCCCTATCTTTAGCATAGCTATGTTTCGTTCCAAAAGTAAGCGAGAGTTATTATTTAACAGCTTCTGTCAGTTGGTCATTTTTCATGTGTAAATGCTTGGGAGTTAATTTTACGGTTTGTTACAAAAATCTGATGAAATAGAGGTCTCAATATGAACTTCGCACATTGTGTGTTTTCTGTGTAAACAAACCTCCCTCCCCCCAAATAAAAGTACCCCATTATTATGAAGTCCAATAGACCTGCGCAGAACGATGGACGCATGTGCTGGTGAGAATAAAAATCACATCTGCTTTAAACAAATAAACAAAGTGGCGAGAATAGTTGAGCATTGAATGCATCAATTATGTCTTCGTGCACTTGCGTGTGGCTATTACTGTGGGTGGGCTGCCTGCCGCGATCCACGGTCGCCCGTTCCATCTCCCGGGCCACAGCAGTCGACAGAACGGTGCAAAGTCTCCGAAATCTCTGCCACCTCCGTTCGCCCGGCAGTAGAAACGGTGTTTGCCGCGGTTCGCCAGATCAGCACGTCGTGCGCGGTGGGATAAAGAGTTGAGATGTTTTCCGTGGAATACTGTTAAATGAGTAAAAATAAAAAATGATTTATTCTCATTCTACACGACACCTGGCCAGTGTGGAAGCGCAGGTAAAATACCCTTTGGCGAGGCTCTCTGTAGTGAAGGCTCCCTCTCGTGAAGGCCCTTTTGTCAGCTGTGATGTAAGCAAGAAATTGCAGCGCTGTCCCTTGAACCTGTACTTTATACACAATCATGCGAATGCACACGTGGTTTTGACAGCTGGTGTGTGTGTGTACTTGTGATCAGGCCTAGCACTGGCGCTCCTTGCACATCTTCTCTGCTCCCGTCTCTCCATGTTTGCAGCCAAGCTGCTCATGCACATGCTGTTTGCATGCTTTGCCACGCAGGTAATTTGGTGGCTTAATCGCCTGAAACATTGATTTCTTTTGTGTCTGTACAAATGAACGCTATATTCTTGGTGGGTGTAATCCTCCATGAATCGTAACAGTCTTGCAAGTGTTCTGCGAATAACTTTGGCGAGAGCAAATGCACTGGCCCGACTCTGAAATGTATTTTGTTACTTCATGCAGTCTCATTGTCGCTGTTTCATTATTTCAGATGTCTTTTTTTATCAGTTCTAAATGTTTTCGTTTATGCCTCGGTTTGTCAGAGCTTGGATGACTGCATTAATGTTTCACTGAGTCAAATGCCCTTGTATAGTCTACAAAGGTGAATTGTAATGGTATTTACCATTTATTTGTCTTTTCCAGAAATTGATTGATAGTATGTAGGTGGTCAAAAGTAGGAACCCCTTTTCTAAATGTGGCTTGCTCAAGTGGTTGGTGAGAGTGGTTGCTGAAGACATTTATTGAAGCTGCCTGTTTTATTGTTGCAACAAAAATGAATCATTCCCATTATTTTGAATCAAAATGCTAAATACTCCTATCGTGTATTTTCTAAATTAAATATGGCACACTAAGATCTGGACTCAACGTGATTAGATACACATCTCTCCATTGATATTGACATGATTCACTATTTGGAGCAATATTATTTATATAAAACATAAATATATAGTTATCCAAGCGTAGTAGCATAAAAAAAATGATACACCATGCTTCACGTCATGAGAAGTGCTTTTCTTTTCACGACGTAGAACATCTCTGCAGAGCTAACATACGGTGGGGCAAATTCTCCTTGGCATGTTTACCTTAATGATGGGTAATTGAAAAGGGCTTTTATGACCAACACGGCGGGGTGCACATGTGACAGGCTGTCATGCTCACCACTGACTGCACTAATGCTACCGATTAACATTTGTGTCCGCCATCAGGTGGTCTTTCTAATCGCCGCCTATGTAAGTGGCCAGGTGTCAGACGAGAGCTGTTTTGCGATGGGACTGATCGTGCACTACTTCTTCTTGGCGCAGTTCACCTGGATACTGGTGCAGGTAAGTGTCAGCCTCGGGTAAAGTCGACACTTCACGGGAATTGCATTGTAATTCATAAGGACTCTGTGCTTCCAATTTCACGTGAAATCTGCTGCTTTGGCACAACGTTTTTAATTATATATCACAATGATTTTAGAAAAAGTAACGTGTACCAACCGTTGCAATTTTTTTACATTTTATCTTATTTTTTGATACAAATTAACAAAAAGGAGTGTTATTAACATCGCATTGCTTCGTCATACTGCAGTGCAATGCATTCAAATGTTTGCAGAGTATTTCAAAATACAAAACGTTAGATTCCTTTCATATTTTAAATGTATAAGTGACTTAGACTTTACTTTATAAAACACATCAAATAATTGTTTTGGGGTATTATTGAGAACTAAATAAGCACTTCATGAGGATTTAATTGTTTTTATGCAGGGGCATTGAATTTGAATTTGCCTGGATAATCCAGGGAATAAAAACCTGGATTGTGAATCAGATGTTATATAAAACGATGTTTACAAGTGCTGCTTGCTGAATGTATAGTCTAAATTACAACAAATTGATTTGACTCTTTTCATATTATCTAGTCCATGAATGCATGAAGATGAAATAAAACCCTGTCAAGAGTTCTTGCACATTTGGAATTAACTACATTTTGTGCAAATCCAGTTGTCATTGTGCTCACTCTACATGTGCTCCATTTACTATGGGCAAATCTTAATAGATACAGATTTCTTCACAGGGGTCTACTACAAATTTAGCTATAAAGACACTGCAAATGCACATTGTTTGCGACTGAGCAGATTTTTTTTGTTACCAACAAACCTCAAAATCAATGTTCAAGTGGAGGTCTTTATGACATCTGCAAAGCTGTATGCCACCTGACAATGGCAAAAATGCAAATTTCGGCAGCCTAATTTTTCACAACCATACAAAGTGCCGCTTGCCCTATGCGTTTGGGTGCCATTGGGTTGAATTCATAAACATGCACAAAGCATTCATTTTAATTCACACTGATTGTATTCAATACAGAAACCCCCCCTAAAATGCTCACATTGAAATATTAAACCCATTGTTTCAGGATGTTTATTATTACCCATATTAACTTATTCTTACTTGATATTGTTTCACCTTCCCCGTTCCCCATTGCTTTTAGTCCATCAATCTGTGGCAGGTGCTGGTGCTGAATGACGAACACACGGACCGGCGTTTCCCGCTCTTTGTAATCCTGGGTTGGGGGCTGCCCGTGGCCTTGCTCGTCCTGTTGGTGATTGTCCTCTTGGCTGCACTCGGCTGGGAGTCACGAAACGTTTACGGCGCCATTCATGGTGATCTGTAAGTCCACCCAGCGCAAGCAATGCCTCGAAATTACTACGAGGTCACAATTGAGAAAATTGGTAAATTAAATCATTTTTCAAAAGGATAAAGGGTGTATTATTTGCAGTACTTTATTCAATTCTATCACTGAATTGTGTCTGTTTTTTTTTTTTGGGGGGGGGGGGGGGGATTTAATTATCAGAACTGTCAGTGTACCGTTGAAAAGGACAATTTTTTACGTGTGTATTTCCTTAATGTAATTGACAAAAGAGCATTGCTCTAAATATATTCACCTGCAAAGCAACTGAAAGCCATTAAAATATCTTACGTTTCACAATTTATTACTTAGAAAATAGGACGTGTAATATGAGGATACATGAATAACATTTCTCAAATCAAATGAAAGAGGAACCATAAATGCAAATAAATATTTATCCTTTTTGTACCATGATGAATTATTTTAATTAAAAGGATTTGAGAATGTCTCATTACTTGTGTTATGCCCTATGTTATTAGATAGAAAATCGACTATGAATCTATTTCATAGTAAACAGGATTGTTTACATATAAACCAGGGGTGCTGCCATGGTGTGATGGTTATCACACTGGCCACTGCAATCCTGAGGTCACTGGTTGGGTCTTTCTGGCATGGCAAAAAGTCTGACCAGTGTGGAAGAGTAGGCCCAACATTACCTTCGAGTGGGGCTTTCTAGAGCTCCCTCTTGTGGACTCCCTGCTGCCAGCAGACGCAAAAGCAAGCAATGCAGGGCGACACTTTTACTATTGCCATTTACAAATAACAACCCCTTTGACGGACGTGTTTTGTGTTGTGTCATGGGCTGTGCTTATTGCTCTGTAGCTGCTTTGTCCGTGAGCAGTACGTGGCGCTGGTGTCGGCCGTACTTGGACCGCTCGTGTGCCTGCTGGCTTCAACTGTCACCCTCCTGCATGCCTACCAGCTGGCTGAGCAGTGGCGCAGCTACGATGACGTCTTCAGGGGCAAGCCCAACTCCTCAGGTGGGGCCACGTGCAGGACGAAGTCAACGAGACTTAACGAGCCCTAGTCACACTTTTGGTTGGTTATTAATACGTAGATAAATTGATTATGTGGTGGGTGAATATATAGCTGGAGCACAAACATCCTTATGTCATCAAAATAAATTATGACAATAATGGTTACTTTTGAATGGGCACATACAATGGGTTGCACATGTTAGGAGCCTTTCACATGCATTTGATAAACAAAAATGTTTTTCTTAACCCTATTCAAACCATATTATTGGTCTGGTGACAACTGAAATATTATGACATATTCCACTGTGCACACATTGCTTATCAAGCATTTCTACGTTTGACATTGTACATGTATGTTTCTGTGTGTGTGTTTTCCCAGAGGTCCCACTTATCCTGTACTTGTTTGTGCTAATCACATTGAGCTGGCTCTGGGGAGGACTGCACTTGGCATATCGGAGACTGTGGATGCTTATTCTGTTTGTGATCTGCAATAGTCTGCAGGTAGGTTTTTTTTTTATTCTATATTTTCTGCTCTATTAGACCCTTGTTTATCCACATTTTTTATTCTGATTTGTCAGTTTTTTATTGCAACAAAGTCTGAGAGATAAAAGAGCATGTGCTGCTTTTAATCAATATACAGCAACCATGCAGAAACTGCAATTGTTTGTATTTCCTATTGATATTGAAAGTCATTGGTGGACTCGTGGTGCAATAGCTAGAGCACGGCATATGAACCTGCTAACCCGAGTTCGATTCCACAGTTGGTTTTCCAAACTTATTTTACATCAAGCGTTTCACTGCAAAATGTGTTGCAGTTATCACAATGCAATTTTGGAAATGTGCCACTGCCATTCCAGGGCCTGTACACGCTGGTGGTCTATGCAGTGCTGCGGAATCAGCTGTGCTGGCCAGTGAAAACCAGCTACAATTTAAATGCAAGCAGAGAGGCGTCTGGGAGGGCAACTCACCCCTTACCTGGCAGTACGTATCCTGAGGACATTGGAGACATCAACAAAAGCACCCAGAACCTCATCACTGCCCTAGAGGAGGTAATAACCTGTCCACAACAACCACTCTTCCTTGCACCATAAGTCATTACTTTATTACACTGTAATTTAATAATAATGCCCTTTATCTAGGAAAGCCTGAGATGTTCTTTTTCAGGAAGGCCCTGGAATGGGCTGTATGACCATTTCCATTATATTTAGTATTTGGCAAGTGGATGAAACCAGAGTAAATCTGGAGTAACCCCATGGATGCGAGTGAATAAAACTCAAAAATTCTCACAAATGGATTAAATCCAATTCTGTACTTTCTTAAGATAGTATTGGGCTCCTGCATTGTACATGTAAAATGTAAACAAGGGTTATCAGTGCAGTATATAATTTGTACAATTTGAGGTTACTTCAGATATTGTGTCTCTAGCACTTGGTTCTGACAGCAACTGAAAATAAGATGGATTGAAATGTAGCAACATGGAAATAGAACCTATTAAAAATAAAATAACATTTTGCTTGGAAGCAGTGGGTGATTAGCATTATATATTAGAATGATGGCTTCCTCAGGAAAGCCTCACTGACACTCATGATTGTGTTTCAGGAGGGTCTAGCCAAGTTTTCGCAGGAGGGGGTGTGGGGATGATTGCTGTGTATAATCCCAATTGAGTAATTTGCTGGTAATTTTTCAAATTTGGCAAATGCGGACCATGACGCCAGCAGACAATGGCCTACTATTGTGAATGTCATCCACTGCGAAGCAGACGGTGTGTATTTTATGGTTAATACA
Organism: Lampetra planeri; assembly: GCF_965212315.1. Lineage (NCBI taxonomy): Eukaryota > Metazoa > Chordata > Hyperoartia > Petromyzontiformes > Petromyzontidae > Lampetra > Lampetra planeri. Next base: position 8,324,754 of record NC_136119.1, read on the forward strand.
CCTACTGTCACGGGATCCCGTGGTGGCGAGATGTTATCTACCTCGATTGGTATGCAGGAGATCGTGGGTTCAATCGAACCCTGACGTCTGTATGTGTTGTTTGGAGTTTGCGTGTTCTCACCCCGTGGTCGCGTGGATTTCCACCAGTTCCTCCAGTTTGGTTCACCACTTTTAGAAACATGTATTCAGATTATGTGACTACACATTTCATAAACCACTTCGGTGAGTTTTGTGTGGCCAGGTCGCCTATGAAAAAGAGCAAATAGATCACTGAGCTTTTCCAGAATGTGATTCACAATTTTGCCTATGGCTACTGGATTTTCTTTTGCAATTTAGTGAAAAAATTACATTTGTTTATTGTGGTGGAATATACAAATGTATTAATAACCTGGCTTGTTTATTTTAAGTGTGGCTTTAGACAGGAAACAATATCAGCTGAGATTTAATTGTATTTAAATGTGAATACAATAGTTGTAAGACAGTTTCACACGTAGGCTTTCGCGACCAATGTCATCCAGAATACAGGTTTTTTTTGGGTTAGATGATGTAAATATACGTGTCGTTAAAGTCGTCACCACTCTACACAGCCAATTAGTAAGGTTTGTCATGTTAACAGAACATGCCAATTCGTTACTAGTACAGCACACCGGTGTGTTGGAGAGCAAAGCGACAGTACTCAGATTGTAAATGTTGTGCCTTTGTTCTCCAACACACCGATGTGCTGTACTGGTAATGAATTGGCATGTTTTGTTTACATAACAAACTTTACTAGTTGGCTGTGTCAGGTGGTGGCGGGTTTAACGACACATTTATATATTTACGCGGTCTAACCCATAGTTGTAAGACACTGCTTATAGTGGGGTGCCGCGGTGGTGAGATGTTAACTACCTTGCCTGGTATACAGGAGGTCCCCTGTATATTTGGAGTTTGCATGTTCTCCCTGTAATCACGTGGTTTTTATTCCGGGTCCTCCAGTTTTTACCTCCACATTTAAAAACACGCGTTTAGAGTATTTGGCCGTTAGAAATTTCCAAGTAATAGGCCGCTTCGTTGAGCTATCATTTATGGCTACATTGCTTCTGAAAAAGAGCTATATAGCTCAGTGGGCCTTACTTGGTAATGTAAAATAAATTGTTACATAGTTACATTGCACGGAGTTAAACGTCAAGTGGTATTTTATGAAAACATGCGTGAAATCTGTGCACAGCCTTGTGATTCAGTGGTGCTCAGTTGACTGTGCCTTTTGAATTCTGCTCAAGACCCAAGTGGACTGGCCTGGCCACTCCGTACGCCAAGCGAGCCGTGCCCAAAGCCTTCCCAAGCAGAGCCCTCAAAGGGGCCTCCGCTACGACCCCACGTACGCGTACGTCAACAACGGACTGCTTCCAGACGAAGACTCGCAGGACTTTGATGACCTAATTTTTGCACTCAAAGCAGGTGAGTCTACCGAGAGAGCCATTTCAGGGGTGAATGAATTAACCGGCAGGTGTAAGGCTGCGACGTTTGCTGTGACAGTAAAACAAGGGTTCACTCAGCAGCTCCCCACTTACTTATGCAGGGAAATTCTGGTAGTGAATGTTACACTACAATTACATGAATCGCTTTTCTCTTATGTGAAAAAAAGACTTCAAAGAATGAAATCTGAGAAATTGAATTGAGCGCATTGGCAACCATTAAATGGTAACAGATATGCGTTGCGCATATGTAAATGTTTACATTTGCATAATTATTGTAAGGTCCATGGAAGCTGAGACGTGGCGGTCTCTGCCTGGTCATAGTAAACAGGAGTCAATGGGGACCCTCGGTAACATGAGCACCCAATGTGCCTCTTTTCACCTCTCCCAGGTCTCACCATGCATACATCAAGAGTATTGTGTTGACCTTACATGACCATGAATACATAACTGTTTGGTGTATCGAGGTTATTTCTGAAATGATAATAAAATCCTGGGGCATAAGCATAACATATTTTGCTTTACAAAGAGTAAATATACGGCCACCTGTGACTGATTTATGCTCATTCATTGCACATAGACAATAATATAATGTGATGAAAAATTGTATGATAACATGTCTTCATTATAAAACATATTTTCTAGTAGTGTGTTTATTTTTCATTTATTTACTTTTGTTGGTTATATTTTACGTGGAACATTCAACAATGCACGGATGTTGTACGATATTGTTGTGATACAGTATTTGCATGTTTAAAATAAAATGTATCAAACTATTACGTACATGTAATTTTGTGAAAAAATTTTGACATAATTCTAATGGAAGGATTGTATTCATACCATTAACACTTGAAAATTTTGTATTAGAATGATAGATTAAGCAATTATGTTTGATAAGATATTTTTCTCTACAATGTATAACTGAAGTTATGTTCCAAAGAGCTATTGAAAATATGCCAAGAATCATCTAAATAATTTATTGGGAATTCATAATATTTATAACCGGTGTTTATCACATCCCAGTGTAAATCATTTAACGTTTTCAAGAGATTATCCCATTTAATTGATTAACTAGCGATGTCATTTGCTGCAATGTCCTTTGATAAATTTATTTTGATGTTCATTTCATTTTTGTTTATTCAGGCGCTGGACTGAGTGTGAGTGAGGATGGCTCCTACAGAGACAGCCATGATGACGGGAGCATAACGAACTCCCAAATCGTGGAACTGAAACGGATTCCAATAGCAGACACCCACTTGTAACGCAGCTTGCGGTTTCGAGACACTCTTTACTGAGAACAATAGCTGAGTAAGTATAACTCATTAGTGTAATTTTATATTTTCTTTTCAAAGTATATCGATAGAAGATAAGATTTTCACCCACAAAACCTGTTTGTCTGTGGAAAGACCAGCTGGTTAATGATGTTGTTTTGCTTTTGACATACACAACATAGATCATTTAATAACAAGTAATTAACAATGCGGTGTTGGTTGTGTGTGCGCAATTTAGATGCAGGAATGAAAGGGGTGGTGTTTTGTTGTTTCTACATTTGATATTATTATGTGCATTAGAATTAGTTTTTTTTACCCAGAACTATGCTCCAAATTAGGCACATTTAAATTAGTATGCCTTTTTAAAGCTAGTAACAGTATTTTATTGTTAATTTTGTTTTCTTCTTTGGTGCAGCGATAAGTGATATATTCGAATAGCAGGACATTTTTGTAGTAAATTTACGTAGGTCCTGTAAAAGTGTATCCATATTTATTCCAATTGGCCTCATTAAACAGCAATAACTGCATGAGTTTCCGAAGCAGTACGACTAAACAAAGTTGCTTTTATATTAATATATGTGAAAATATATGGCACTATGTATGGTATATATTTAAATTAATAAGGTAAGACCACATTTTAATTAATAATACAAACATAGAATGTTCATTGGAAGCATTGTTACCATGCAGTTATCATCCAACATTTATATAAGGTACTACGTAACATGCTGAAATAACCATCTTTTTGCTTGACTGAAAACAGTAGTAAATGATTTTTTTGGATGGGAGGTGGACCAATATACGCGTTACATGACGAAAGACTTATAATGAATTAAAGGAAACTGTACATGTTTACTTAATGTCATTTTGCCAAGGTTATGTTTATTTCCTTCAACATGAAATACACATCTATGAGTGAATTTAGCATTCTTGTAGAATGTTGTTTGCGCTCTTGTAACACCACTTAAGCTTCAGCTGCTGACCTGCCATTATAATGTACTGTAGTAGTCAGTCTTCATTGTACTCACCACTGTCTTCAAGTAATAATAAAGGAACTGTTTATAACTCTGATTATTGAATCGGCGCATCATTATCATTGTGGAATGGATGAGAATATATGTCTGGCACGGCGAAGCAACATTTTCTGAAGCCTTTGTTTGCTACAGTTTGCAGTTCATCAAAAGTTGCTTTACGAATAGTTTTGTGGTTCATAACTAGAGGAATTTCATCTCATGGCAACCGCACTGCGCAAGTCTCTGCTGTTGTTGGTACGTTGTGTACAACTAAACTTACAAACTTGGTTTGCAATACAAAGTGAACCGACTTGGGAAAGAAAATGTTTTAGCTCAGGCATATTGACTTAGGAATAACTTTGTGGTTAGATGTGGTATATTTGTTCGTATTATTTGAGCGTTCATCGAGGTTAATGTATTTTATAGGTCAACATGACACAAAATAATGACATCCACGGTTTAGTTTAGCGCTGTGGTGGCGAGATGTTAACTCCCTCACCTGTTATGCAGGAGGTCGTGGGTTCGATCCAAACTCTGACGCCTGCTGTATATTTGGTGTTTGCATCTTTGTCTGCGCGTGGATTTTTCTCCGGGTCACCCAGTTTTTCTCTCCACATTTGGCTGCTATACATTTCCACGTGATAAGCCACTTCGTTGAGCTATCATTTGTGGCCAGACTGCTTTTGAAAAAGAGATATATAGCTTAGTGGGCCTTGGTAAAATAGAAATACTTTAGTAGGATGATGGTTGGTTGTTTCTTGATTAATTTTCTTCGAATTTAAGTGATCTCAATTATTACATTGGATTTAAATGTTCGAGTATGCAACTCCCGGACAAATTATTGGGTTGTCACAAGTTCGTTAATTTTGTGAGCTGTTCATGTTTACTTTAGAAATGGAGATACCTATTAAATATGTAATTCAGTTACATAACCACAGAACACTCAATAGGCATTGCAAATTTGGCAAATAATATTTAAAAGAGAAAAAAAGTGTGAAATGAGGGAGCAACTGCAAAGCCATTGTACATTTAAATATGGGTACAGAACAAACACATCATAAAGGTTTGCCGTGAAATGTCACTTAGCTGTGTTCATTTTTAAGTGGCCAGCAAAAGCAAGCGGAAAAGTGTTTTGTTATGCAGTTCCACGCAATAAAAAGCAGTTGCCTGGATCAATAAAAACACCAAGCCTTGCGTTACCAACACGCATTTCTCAGCCCTGAGCAAACAACGCGACGTGGAGAACACTTTTGAAGATTTAAAACAGCAAACCATCCTCCCACGAACTGTTTTCTTTGCTACGAGTAATATTAATAGATGTAGGCTATAAAATAAACCGAAGTCATAATTTCAGAATAACATTTCGGTAATAACCAAAAAAAAAAGACAGAAACTACGAACCGGTGGGGCAGTCGGCTGATCTTGGTGAGTTATAAACAACACCCAGGTTGCAGAAACATTGCACTAATGTTCTCCACACGTTTAGCTTTTAAATGTAGTCTGATACGCATTACATGAAGCGCCCTTGATTGCATTATGCCATGACAGAGTGGTGCGTTTCATTTCTCTGGACATCTTGTACAAAAGAGTGGAGAAGTGGGTCTTTTTGAAGTGCCTTTCAAGACGTGTGAGCGAATGGAGAATGCTGTTCAGGTGCATATTTTTTTTGTATTGATGCGTTGCATGGCATTTGAAAGCTTTTTTTTTCTCTCTCACATTTGTTTTGCACTTAAAGAATTTGTTCACGTTCTTTAACTTCAGCCGCATGATCAATTGAAGAAATGTGTTTGTTGAGTACCAAGCAAAAACATAGAGTTTTTTATTTATTTTATTTCACAGAAAATATGACGAAGTTCATTTACAAGTGTGGAAAGTTGTATAACTTTAAAATGGTGTATTATTAGTCATGAGAAAACCCCTTGACCAGCTGTGTGTGAGCAGCTTTGAATGAAGGTGTTTTTGTTTTAATATGTATTGAGTCATTTATGGATTCTAAGTTCATGGTGTTGCTGCACCCATACAAACAAAACCTCAGTCCATGGCAAAGTCACGAACTGGATTTTCTAATGCAACATTTTCTGGGAGCAATCATCCACAATATGTTTTGAGTTGCAATAAGTAATCATACCACATACATATTATTGCCACTTAGGGCATTTCAATGTTTTATGTAAAAATGTTTACTGTATTTTCAGTGGGTGAACATTGGACGTGATTTAGGAAAATCGCATTGAATAAAAAGTAGTGCAATGTTGTAAAGTGAAGTGATTTCATAAGACAATTGTCTACTCTGGTCATATATCGAGATCCTAATTATCACAGGTAAAAGGATCTTGCACAGTTTTCATGTAATGTCCCATGTTACAGTAGGCGTTATCGAAATATAAAATATCTGTTTTCCTGCAAGGAATCTCAGAAAAACTGTTTCCTGGCTGTGATCAGTCCACTTACACATTGGCTACAATGAGCTAGAGGTTCACACGGGCCACTGTTCCGTCTGTCGATAATTAAAAACTCCACTTGATTATTATTCCATTCGTGTTAAAAAAAAGGCGTTCTTGTTTTATCTACTGTAGAATGACAACATCTTCGTGCTGTTTTTTTCCCTGACAGTGTTTAACGTCCAAGAGTATGAGGCTAAAGAGCAGTGTGTGTACACAGGGACACAAACAAGCCTTCATTGTCCCTGAAGGCTCGACGAAGGCTGCCAAAGTTTGCACTTAGAGAAAAAAAAAGCCACGGCAATCTGTTGCTAGGATGTGTTCTTGTGTGCCTGAAACTATGCTTAGCCTGTGTCCACGCACTGTATTCGGTGGTACAACAAGCAGTGGCTTAGGTTACAAATGTTCGCGGCCGTCGTGAGATTAGAGGGCCCTGTCAAGTGAGATAGGCTATTGAATATGCTTATAACAATTAGCAATCCGAGATAACCCTCGAGTGTTCCGGTAAGTCATGATTGTGCACTGAAATGTCCCACCGTTAAATTATCCGATGAGGTACAGTGTGGGTTGCTGTCGGTTTTGAATGTTGTCATGAGTGGGCTTGTAATATGTGTTTTGTGTTTATATTTGTGCAGTGCACGGAAATGTACGAACACGTACACACAGCATGCTTAATACATACTCTGAGTGTGACGCCAGGTCATATGTAACTGTTCAAAGGGAAGTTGTAATGCAGAAGGCCACACAACGTAACGTGATTTTAGAGTTCAGAACAGATACTATGGATATTATCAACCCAATTTTTACTTAGTAGTGGTTAGAATACCTAAAGCAATAACATGTATCCCTTTATAATCCTAGATGCTTATTGTTGCGATGCCAACAATTTCACATACACTATCACATGACATATGTAAAATATTAATAAGGAAAGAATTTGTTATCAATGTACGATCATAGATTAATTTTCAGACTTTTTGATGGCAAATATTTTGGCATTTGAACATTTCTTCATATTAAGTAATGTGAAGTAATTTTAATGTTTATTACGACTGCTGAAAATGTACACGTGAAATTCATAGTGATTGTTTTTTTAAGTTTAGCCCAATTATCTTCGAGAGGGGGCCTCTTGAATGTCCTCTTAGCCAAGGCCCTTCCACAAACAGTAGCATGAAAAGTAATTAAACTGAACTTTTATTTATTTAAGCAGGTGAGGCCCACTGAGCTATACAGCTCTTTTTCAGAAGCCACCTGGCCACACACAAGTGATAGGTCGACGAAGTGGCTTATCACGTGGACATTTATAACAGCTAAATACTCTAAAAGCGTGTCGATTCTAAATGTGGAGGGAAAGCCGGGGGACCCAGAGAAAAATCCACGTAACCATAGGGAGAAAGACATGCAAACTCCTAATATATAGGCGTCAGGGTCGGGATCGAATTCACGACTTCCTGTATACCAGGTGAGGTAGTTAATATCTCGTCATCGTGGTGCTTCGTAATTGCAGAGATGAAGCTTCTATTTTTATTTTTCAAAATAAAGTTATTTTAATAGCTTTTAAAAAGTCAATATATCTTGGTAGAGGGCCTTAACGACGCAAATTTGGCCCTGTGTTAAAATATATGTATATTGACCAAGAAAACCAATCCATCAGATGTCTGTATTTCAGGGCATGACTTATGATGAAAATGGGAGACACTGTAATAAACGGCATGAAGATGTGGACCTCTGAGGATGGGAGCTCTGCGAAGTCTGGCAAGAGGCTGGAGGGCCAGCGGTTGTTTGCGTGGGGATGCGGCGAGTTTGGACAGCATGGACATGGTCAGGGAGCCAACGTGGAGTCACACCAAGGGTGGCTTCCCCAGTTCAGCACGGAGCATTTGGGAGCCGTGCAGCTGATAGCGTGCGGTGCCACACACACCCTCGTGGTCACAGGTGATTTTCGATTGTGGAAATGTTTTTTTTTACTGACCTGTTTTAAAAATTGTCATATTTGGAGCATCAGTTGTTGGTAATTATTATTTTTCTGGAATTTGTCCATCGCATTTGTACCTTATATGTATTGGATTATTGATTCATTCATACATAAAAAAGGAGGAAAATGAAAATGAATGCATGCATGTATAAGTTGTGTTTTGACATTATACGTACTTATACGGAGGAACAATATCAATAATATAACTAAAGTGTCAAAACCTATTAGATTAGTAAGACAACGTTATAATAACCCATATGACGCAAGCTTCAAGGACTGCCCACGTGCCTGAAGCTGTCATTATTTTCTGCACAAGAGGCCAGAGGCCAGTAGATGGCACTTAAGGCCATTGTTTAATCCCCCAAAAAGTTTTTATTCTGATACTGTATTGCACAAAGTAGCCTCTGAGATATACTTTTATCATTTTCACTTGTCAAACATTCATACCTCATCAATCATTCATTTTATGCTTGGATTAAAAAAAACCCTCAAGAGTATTCTAAATAATGCATGCAACCTCGAAAATATATTTCACTGATGCATTTATATTAAAATACATAGCAATAAAACACTGCACGTGATTCACAGCAGAGATGTATACTTTAAATTAAATTTGAGCTTTTTCATACTTTTGATCAGTAATGTTTAAAGTCATACATTTGGAAAAAACGGAGCGCTGACAATCAAGAAAGACACTTTTGTAATTAGTAGTGCCAGTTTTGTTTTGATGGGGGTGTAATTCATACGCATATTTGAACCTATTAGTGGAGTAGCAGTAGTTATTTTGCCAATGTTGAAGAAGTAGCTGTTGGGTCGATCTATTCCTATTCTAATTTATTTTACCAGGTAAGGCCCACAGAACGATATCGCTCTTTTTCAGAAGCAACCTGTCCACAAATGAAAGCTCAAAGAAGTGGCTTATCACGTGGAAATGTATAGGCAGCCAAATACTCTATGAACTCATTTCGATTCTAAACGTGGGGGGAAAAATCGGAGGAAGCGGAAAAAAATCCACACGACCACGGGAAGAGAGAGAGAGAACATACAAACTCCAAATATACAACAGGCGTTAGGGTCGTGATCGAAGCCACGACCTTCTGTATACCGGGCGAGGTAGTTAACATTTCGCCACCGTGGCGATCTATGCTAGGGTGATGTGGCGAACTGTCATCTGCTCTTGTTGTCCCGTGTGAGGCCCTCTTTATGCGCATGACCTCAGGCTTTGTGGAGGTTCCTGGAGGTGAACTATGGCCGCTCGGTCCCTCTTTGTTGGACCTCCTCACTCCCCCTCCAGTCCACGCTTTTCTCTCTCTCTCTCTCCCTCCCCTCTCCTCCTCCTCACCCCCCTCTCGTGCCTCCTCCCTCTGTGCTCACTCTACCTTTTCATCAAGCGCTCTTGTTTCACGCACCCTATTCCACAGGCGACGACAGAAGTAGAGTCAGGCTGCCCGAGGGGTCCTGACGGACGGCACGGAATCGTTAATGAAAATCTGTCAAACCCGTTACCTACTACCGCGACGTGTGTGCGTTTCTGTAAGCCGTGGATACACGCTACAAACACAAGCACTGGACAACAGATAGGCATTGGGTTTCAGCTTCTGGTTTCACGTTGCTCATAATTACTATGAGCAGGAAAAAAATGCCATTTTGTAGCTAATATTTCATAGTTTCTGTTAATAGGAATAGGAATTTTGATTTGGCTAAACTAAAAAAATCAAGAAATATTGTTTAATCATAAGCCACCTCTGTTTACAAAAATAAAACTATTATGCTGTAGTTCTTAATTATACGGTGTACGATTTCTGTTCAGAAACTATGAATGATTGATGGATACAAATACATAACTTTTTCTACGATAGTTATAACAATACTGTACTAATATATTGGCCAATTGAAGTTTTTCCCACCCAGATTTTGTGAAAATGTTTTACACAATGCACATGTTTGTAATCTTAAAAAAAAATGTACCTGCACCACACTGTAATTATAATTCTTACAGTGTTTGTCACCTTTGCACAATGACATTACAAGCTCATACAATAATACCTGCAGGCTATAGAGCGTTTTTGATCGTTAGATAATCCATTAGTATCGTATAACATTCATTTGAATGAAGTAAGTAATACACGTATAGAAAAATGAACGTAACATATTTTTACAAAACAAAATTCCCCTTAAAACATAATGGTATCAAGCACAAGCAAGATACGTGAATATAAATGCTTACCTGCAATTGTGCTGTGCAAAGAGTTGCCTTATAGGATACATTCCATCATAGAGCACGTGTATTTCCAAAGCTCATTTGCATTTTTAAAAGGTCACAACAAGCCTACTTGGCTGCAGCCTTCTTGTGTCTGAGAAAGACACGAGACTCGGGGGGGGTGGAGAATGCACACGGGAAAGAATTGTTACCACATTTGTTCACATATGATGCGGGGATTATGGTACTATATTGGTCATTTAAGTGATGCACAGCTGAATCCTAATAGAATACCCAACGCCAATTTATGTTAAATCACTGATAAGAACAAAGGCATTTTGTCTTATTAAATCGATAGTCTGACCCATAATAACAGGTGAGCCACTGGGTCGGTTACTGATAACAGTTATGTAGGCTGGAATATATCCACGTGCTCTTCATTGTGTTTTTTCCTCACTGGGGAGACTCCCAAAATGTATTTCATGATGGTGCGGATAGCGTCCTAGCAGTATCATTGTAGATGTTCTCATGCGAAAACTGCTTTACATAATTCTGCAAAAGAACTACAGTGGTTACACTTTATTGAGTACAAGCAACGAAGTTGGCAAAGTGGATTCAGGCGATTTTCATTCATGATGTTTTAGATTTCGTTTGTAAATCACATTGAATAAGTGTGTGTGTGTTATTTTCAATTGGTGCCTTTATTTCAATTAGATGACAACACATTGAAATGCGGTCGTTGTAAAATACAATCTTTAGAAGAAGGCCTTAAGGTCAGGGAGAGAAGCAGAACAGTGATTTAGCTGTTGCTGGATATTGTGAAACATGTTTTCCTTGAACTGCGAGGAAATCAATTACATTACCATGGATTTAAGCTCAACGTATTTGATAATTCATTGCATTCACCAAGACACTCACATTGCACCCATCTGATGAAAGTGTGTCCTGCAAAGGAGTTAAGATTTGGAGTGAAACCAGAAGTTAACCATTCTATTTAATATATTGTATTTTATTATTTTACCATCTGCTGCTTATATTGAAATCATCTATTAACGGCTGGGTTGTAACCGTTGCTTGAGGTTCAAGGTATGTTTTAAGTCAGAGTAGATATTGGTCAGTAATGTGTCTGTTCTGTTTCTCCTTATACAGGAGGGTTAGCAGTAACATGTGTGGAACAGCTGTGCAGAAATTATGAATAGTCTGAGAATCTTAACATTTTCATCTGTGCCAGTGGAGTCAAAGTAATATATCTCAACTTCCTCAAAAAACTTTCAGTTGTGTACATTTTTTGTTCTTGAACTCATGTTTATTTTATTGGATGCATGCAGACCTGTGTAAAAAAGACACGTACGCACTAAATTGTTAAAACATGAACCACTAGCCTTAACTTTATAAAAGCTTATTTTATAACAGTCTGTGCTGTTGCCAAACATAAATTGCAGAGTTTATGGTGTTTTGCTCCAATGAAATATTTATCGTGATGAATATGACATTAAATTAACGGTGTCAAAGATGACGATCAACTCTCATTGTTAACAAACAAAAATGTCTCCTTTCTTCCAGAAACAAACAGGATTTTCAGCTGGGGGCATGGTCACAGTGGACAGTAGGTGTTCTGCACATACAAAACAAAGTAACATGCCAACACAGATTAACAAATAAAATGTAATTCCTAAAAAAATACTCGATGTAATATTATGTATGTATTTTCACGTACAAAATTACTGTCAAAATAATTGACTGAACGAGCGTATGTACAACGACGAGATGGATAATTGAAACGAGCTCATGTGTGGCTTAGAGATGCCTTCATTCAGCAGTGAATTGACCAAGATAATATTCAAATTACAGATTTTTTAAATATACATATTCTGTTCATATCAGTTAGATGTCTAATTTTGACATGTTGCTCAAAATATAATTGTTCGCATTTAAAAATATGTTGACACATTTCCAGGTGTTTAATGTTAACCTTAACATTGAAAATAAGCGAAGCATATTAATATTGTCAGCTGGCTAATGGACACATTAATATATAGACTTCTGTAACTTTTCATTTAGATAAGCCCATGGTATATGTGTGAGTGCTGTGTGTACGTAAGTTGAACTTATTTCGCAGCGTAGCCAAGCGTGCTAATTGGAGTCGCGCGAGGTAAGGACAACGAACTCAACACTAAAAAGCAGTTGTAAAGAAATTCAATTTCAACGTATATTTAAAAGTGCATAGCTCCAGTGGCTTCCTAATATCGGAAGGAAGTGCGTTCCAGACGGCCGCAGAAGCGCATCTGAAAGCGCACGGTGCAGTTAAACTGCCTTTGTTTGACGGCTCGCCGAAAGCCGCTGCTGCAAGGATGACCAGAGTTCAGCCAGGTTTTGCGGTTCATTTTTCGTGCGCGTGTGGGCTACGATTCACCGCAGGCTGGGCTGCGGTGATAGCAGCATACGCGGTGAGCCTGTGGAGGTGCAACTGGTGACCTCGGGCTGCCGCGGAGACGTGGAGGTGGCCGGGGTCGCGTGCGGGAGTCGCCACTCCTTAGTGTGGACGCGATCGGGCCGCTGTTTCAGCTTCGGAAACAACTTCTACGCGCAGCTGGGCTATGATTTTCAGAAGAGGGACTACAAGGCCAATCAGGTGCACGCTCTGCCCCCCCTTGCTTGCCGCATCTGCATTTATCCTCATTTCTTTTTTTTTATTCTAAACAGTTAAGAATTACACGTATGAGACACTCCTCATCATGATCAAGGGCATGCATTAATTGATTGATAACAGTAAAAATAAAGTCATAATGTATTGCCCTTTGCCAATCCACTGTTTGATTAAGGGCTCCCCCATGTTGAGTTGGTAAGTGCGGGTTGGCAAAGTGTGGAGGTGGAGAGGAATACATCAGCAATCTCTCACTGCTGATGTTAGCCATGGCCAAGAATCGAGCTTCAGTACCCAGGGTTTTAGCAGCGCTGTAAAGCCAACACACTATTGAGGTGGTTTTGAAAAAAAAACACATCTCCCGCGTTCCTGTTATGTTTTATTTCAAATAAAAAATATGAATATGACTTTAAACATCCTAGTTTATTAGAGGCAAAAAATCATTTGCTTTACCTTTCTGAGAAGTACAACTCTTGCAGAAAGCGTAAGACAGTACGTAAGATGCATTTTAAAAGTCACCGGTTTCTTAGCGAAACATATTGTCATAACCATGCCGAGGTTTGTATTGGAATTGTAGGTTTTATGAATAAATTTTGGAGGTTGAGTTAAGCCCATTATTCTTTGTTGCCGGTTATAAATCACCTGAATATCACGTCAGTGGTGAAACGAGCGGTGATATTTCACTGCGGGCTGCAGACCGGGGCTGATGGTCAGAGTTTCTGTTTGTAACTGGCAGTCCATTAATCTCTCTTCACGTGTGCGGACGTTGGTGACACATTTGTACACCTCCCCCCTCCCGCTTGACTGGCATGTTCTTTGTAAGCCTACGAGGCGGCGTATATGCACGTGACATGCCATGACTCAAAATCCATAACCTGTTTACACGGGTTTCCTATAGAATAAATCACAGAGCAGTTTTGTAGATTGCTTCGTATAACGGGGCATATGAAGAAATCGTAAAGTTTCATTTTTTTTCTTCCCTTCTTAATAATTGATTATACGCTTGAACGTTTTTCAGTTACAACGAATGTATAACCACCGGATTTTTCCGTAATAGATTGCCTTTGTACTCTTCGGATACCATTGGTCGATATTTGTAAAAGTGTCCCCCGATGGCGTGTGCGTGCATGGTCCCTTTTGATGCATCGCATTTTTTGAAAAAATCCTTTCTTTTTGTTGTGGCTCATTTTGTTATCCCTCATGCCAACCTCCTGCTGCACCACAGTGTGTGCCATATCCGCTCAACATGAGCCTGATGGGCCGCAGGGTGGAGTGGGTCTCATGCGGTGAGCGCCACTCCCTCTTCCTCTTTGAAGATCGCAGGGTCGCCGCGTGTGGGTGAGCGACTCGCAAAATGATACATTACGCCGTGGCGGCGGGGGGAACTTTCGCCAGACACACACACACCGAAAGAAAAGAAAAGAAAAAACTTCGGCAAAAAAATTTGAGGAATTGTTTTGCCGTCGTCTTGTGACAAGCGGCACAAAAGCGCCCGACTACGGGATTCGAAACGTAATTGAAAATAAGAAACTCATTGTAAACAATCTAATGAATTAAAGTGATTTAGTTTAAGTCACTTATCCAAATGTGTACCCTGAGTGTGGTGTTATGTCAATTATCCCATGCTGAGGCAGTCGAATGTCGGTGAGGGGGCTTGGGAATGTTCTTGCCTAGGTGTGTTTCCAACTTCCATTTGATCCAGAAACTTTATCGAGCACTGACTGTGAAATGTATTATTTTCCTTTGAATCTAATTATTAAATATTAATAGAAATTTATTTCTTTATTTTTCACATATTAAACAAAATACTGTGTTCCTCGTATCTGCTGGACATCTGTGAAAAATTTCTTCATAGCTCTTCGAATTCCTCCAATCTAAATAAAGATTCAGATAATTTTAATAATAAATAAGTATATGTATTTCTCATCTCCCATTTACAGCCCTCAGCCAGTAGTGGAAATCCCACGTTCCTATGACAGGGATGAGTCAATGTATAGGACAACCACTGTTAAACTTTCACACAAAGTGGTCATCATTTTATCAACCCAGAAGTCAGATAGGCTGAGTCAACCGTCATACCAAGATCTGAACTCTCAACCTTCCCACACTGTTACAAATACAATGTGCTACACTTGTGCTGTTTAAATGCATTCACCTTTTAAATTTTCTGCGGTCTGGATACATGTGCTTACGTCTTACTTATTGCATACTTCTGTGTTGGCCTAATTGCATACCTGTCCCAGAGGTGTGGACTCGAGTCATGTGACTTGGACTCGAGTCAGACTCGAGTCATGAATTTGATGACTTGCGACTCGACTTGGACTTGCATAACAATGACTTTGTCCCACCTATGAGATGTGGACTCGAGTCATGTGACTTGGACTCGAGTCAGACTCGAGTCATGAATTTGATGACTTGCGACTCGACTTGGACTTGCATAACAATGACTTTGTCCCACCTCTGACGTCCTGTCCATATTCCCATTTCTTTCCTTGTGGCGTGATACCTGGATATGCCATCATAGGTGCCAGAAGTAGGCAGTTCATGAGAGTGGCAGCATGCATTGAAGCGCCGATTATGACTGACAAAGTGAGGCATTATAGAACTTTTCAAGCTGCTTGCGTGAGGCCAACATATGCGTGACAACACCATGCTCTCTGGAGATAGTGGCTGTTTAGCAACAGAACTGACACAGCATGAATTAATCAGTGCAGTAATGCAGTGTGAAACAATCTGCTTCCCACTTGACAAACGTAAAATATCTCAGTTTTAAAGTGTTTAGCTATTGACATGTCGACAGCGCGGTCCTGTAACGCATCCAACTGCTACCCTGATTGAAATATATGATGTTGCTGATGGTAGACATCTTCATCATAGGACATCCTTTGCCAGTACGATAATATGATAATAGGGTTTTCCCCTTTTTTATGGCAATAAAAAAAACAGGTGTTAAGATGTTAAAACACCAAACAGAAACCTTTTACAAGGAATGATGTCTGCATGAACCACAATGCTTGTTATCAGAATGCAAACAAAAACATACTCTGATAATATATGCGGTAGATATCTACGTATGGCCTTTGTCAACATGTGATCCTGTTGCACATATGCAGCATATACATTGTTTTTTTACTGAAGAATGTAATTAATTCCCCTCCAGTAAATATTGCATTTGAGTATAAGCATTGTGTGTCCATATATACGTGTGTCGTGTAGCGGTTAGCGGGCCGAGCTCGATTCCTGCTCACGATCAAATAACAGTGGCGACTATTTGAACTGATCCTGGGCCTTCCCTAGGTCGACTCAGCCTCAAATGAGTACCTTGTGCAGTGCGTAAACGTCGTCACTGGGGAGACAAAGGCAACCCAGGAGTGTTACTGGGCATTCACCCCCTCGTGTGACATGTCGGTTTCATAGATGCTCGTTAACAGCATTTTCCCCAACAGTCTGTTAAGGCTATGCGGTCAATGCGCAGGAACATTGGAACAATTGCTCTTAACAATTATTCAAGGTACCATCCCTAATATTTGAAGGTATCTGTGGCAGTGATCCCAACTTTCCACTCCAAAGCATTGCACCTTGTGGCCGGGAGGAGAACAGGGCCCGATAATAATAATGATAAAAAAGAGAATTTAGGCCACATCTTTTGTTCTCTTTACTGCACGAAATAAAAGTATTACCACAGGTTTTTAGTTGGAATGCCTTGGGGCAAAGTGAATTGAATGCTATAATTTTATTCCCTAAAACGGTATCAATGATTTTCCCCAAAAACTGAAAATGATACATCTCTATGCTCAGGCTATTCTAATGAGCATTTTTGTTGGGAGTGTAGGGCTTTTTTTAGGGAACTGTTGGCGTCAAACTGGAAACACATATACACGTTTGCTGAGGAAAAGTGGATTCAAGTGTTGCGTCGGTAGTTGGTGAGAGAAACACTTGAATAAAGATTACCACAGAAGGGTTTAAATTGGGCAAACACTTCTGCAGATGAAATATTTATTTTGGCAAAAAAAAACCTATGCACAGTCACATACAAACACAATGTATGTACAGTGCGTTTGTGAAATCTTACTGCAAACGGATGAAAAAAATATATTCCCATACGGAAAGTTTACAATTGGTAATTAAATAAGCGTGTGAGTAAATCAATAACGAGGTACATTCATGCATTACCCATGAAGATCAGTGGCACACTATTTAGCAGAGGTGTGGACTCGAGTCATGTGACTTGGACTCGAGTCAGACTCGAGTCATGAATTTGATGACTTGCGACTCGACTTGGACTTGCATAACAATGACTTTGTCCCACCTATGAGATGTGGACTCGAGTCATGTGACTTGGACTCGAGTCAGACTCGAGTCATGAATTTGATGACTTGCGACTCGACTTGGACTTGCATAACAATGACTTTGTCCCACCTCTGCTATTTAGTGCACTACGCTACGAGCCTGGAAACTTAGTTTTTAATGCCTAGCCACAGCAAACATCGTTGGCAGTGATATCTTAAATGGTTCTGCATCACCGCCTTCGGTAAGCTGCATTGACCAGTGTGGTGAAGTATGGTCAAACAACCTGATGAAGCCTTCATCTAGCAATGGATTAACAAAGGGTTGTCAATTTATAATTATTTTATACATTATGACATAGTTATACCTGAATAGCATAAATATTCGTTCTGTTTAAGATCTTTTTTAGCAGGTACTGTCATTCCTCGTTATATGGCCAACTAAATATTCGGACTTTCGCCATAACGTAAGGTAAAATGAGGGAACGAATTCCATATAGGTTACGTTAAATTCGCATTTCTAAGAATTTTAAATCTCTCAACTATCAAAGAAAAATTTGGGACGATTTTCTTTTCAAAACTCGAACACCGCCTGGTCTGTGGTTTATCCTTGCATGAATTTCATGCTGCTCCAGGTTGTTAAAAAAATGAAAATAAAAAAAATTGTTCAGTAGTTTGTAAATGTTCTTAGTTTTTTCGGTAAAGTCACGTAGGTAAAATTTTTAAATTAAAATGATCAAAAGTAAAATAAAAATAGAATAAAATAAAAATCACGACGTTTCGGAGGCAACACAAGCTTCAGTCAAGTACTTGATGCAGCTGTCGTGCTGTGACGGTTCCACCTGAAGACGGAAGCTTGTGTTGCCTCCGAAAATGTGGTGATTTTTATTTTATTTTTAATTTTACTTTTATTAATTTAACATTTTTACCTACGTGACTTTACCGAAAAAACCTAAGAATATGAATCCTTGCAGTCACGAAAGCTTCAAATCTAGAGTTTGTAAATAGTTTTGCGTGGCATACTTTTCACACTGTAATGGTTTCCCCGCACTCTTTGCGGTGCCCAAGGTTGGCTCGTTTTGGTTTCTGCTCTTTCTGTTGTTCACGCCACCACCTCACGCGACTATCGTCAATGTTTCTGGTAGGTACTCTAAAGTGTGTTTTTTATTTCGCTACTTATTTTGAGGAGTATTATTCCTATTTTATAAAATTATCGATTGCCCATTAAATATGTGTTTAACAAAAGATTTTCTGCATTCTTAAGTGCGATTTTATTTCGTCTTGGGGCCTAGTTTTTTTTTCCATAGGAATGCATCTCCAATGATATAATTTAAGTCAATTAGAAAATAGGGTTCGATATATGGAGTTTTCACTTTTCGGACAACTTTTAAGGAACGTATTTCTTTCGTATGTCAAGAGATGGATCATAGTTTAAGAATATTACATGTCCAAAGCTTGTTGCATCTGTCGATCAGTATCTATTGAGGCAATCGTGTTTTTTTTTAGGTTAGAATATTCCCGAGGTATTTCAATGTGCTTCCTGCTCGCTGCCTTTTCAGTTTGCCAGGATACTGCTTGGAGATTTCCCAATTGTAAAAAAAAAGAAGCAAAAGCTATTTTGTAAAATAAGCTATTTTATAACAATTTTACAAGCCCCAGTGTGACACTTAATTAAGATGAACCGGAAATAGGTTTCGTAAAACATATTTGACATGTTTTCAGAGGGATATCGTAAATTATTCAAATATGTCTCATTTATTCAGGCTGCCACAGGGCTTGTGTGTGGGAATGCAGAATGCGGTTCGTATGTTTATTTGGCTCACACTTGGAAAAAAAATGTTTACAAATAGTGCAGCGACGCTGCTTTGTCATGTGATGATTTTAGTTGGAAATTGATGCGCTGTTATTAAGGGCTGGAACAGAGCCACAGTCTGGGAGAGATTGCCAAAGCAGCTTTAGTGCAAATAGTTGCTCTGTCACGCTCGGCATGTGGGAGTGTGGGGGGAGAAAAAACCCGATGTGTTAAAGTGAATCCCTTGGTGAGTACCCAACCCAGAGGAGACTCAAGACGGTACATTACGCGGAATAAATTAATGCAATAACGCTACGAATAAAACGATCTTGAACAGATGTGAATGAAATGCATTGCTCACAAGTGTCACGTCAGTAGAGAACCCATTCTTGTAATGTCTACCGATGTATTTTATCAAAGGAACCACAGCCTATTTGTTTTTATGCCATATATTCTCTTCATCATCAAACTAAATCACTCACATTTCCGGCTTTGTAGATGTATGCAATGATTGATGAGATTCTATTTATGACGGTTCTCAGCATAAAAAAATTTGACTTGTTATGACACATTAGTTTGACTAAAATGCGAATAAATTACATTCCAGCCATTCTCAATAAACCATTGGATGAAGGCCTTTCCACGCCCTGTCGGTCGTGAGGGTTTTTTGACCACACTGGTCAGTGCCGGTTGATGAAGGGGATTGAGGTCAGGACCGGTACTGATTTCACCTGCCACTTGTGCTCGTTGAGGCTGGGAACCAATCTCAGGTCGCTAACCACTGTCCTACTGCTCCACTACTTTAACCTTAATGTGGTATGTTTCCACAATTTCTAAATAATTCTGCCTACCGTTGTTCGTGCGGTGGTTTACAGACAGATGACGGCTGTACCGATGTGGTGGTAGTTAATGGCATCTGTTTGGAGGGACACCCCAATATGCGAAGAATAGAATTTTCAGGTGCAATTTTATACCACACCAGCACTTGTACATAACAGTGTTTGGCAGCTAATATTGCTATTGCAGGTCTGGGGAGAATGGGGCCTTTTACGTCCGAGCCACAGAAGAGGATTGAGAATGTTCCAAAAAAAAAAACGTCTGTGCAAAATAAGTGTTGTTTCACAACGGTACCACAGTGCAATGTTAGTATTTTGTACTGGGTTGTGAGACCCGAGCCTCTAAGTCTCTCATCGAGCCAACCTTAACCAAATTGTCCCCCCTTTCTTACTCGCTAATTTCAACGTTCTGAAATGAACTTTAAGTCTACGAAATGCGTTTGTGATACTGCGTTGGTGCACAAAACGCACGAATAACAAAAACTCAACACAACCATTCTCGAGGGGCAATAAAGAGAGCATGAATGTGACATGGCTTATTGTATATATATATTTGTAACTTTTAGGGTTGCGTTATCAATGTGCACATGTATGCAACATTTTAGTGAACAAAGAAACCAGCCTTTAAATATATTTGAATAGTTATGCTGTCAACGTTTTATTTGGTTTATTTACCTTCATAACTATCATTATAAGCATGCTTGAGCTTCCTGCCCCTTGCAGTAATTACGAGCTGAACATGGATGTATTTATAAAGGTCATAAAAGCACATTGCTAAGAATGACATCAGACTTTGCTTTGTTCCTATTCAAGGCTAGTGCTTTTCGGTTATATCTGCTGATCTGACAAAGAGCCACTTTTTCACACGTATGTCATGTACAATAAATAATACGTATTCCAGAAGTTTGGTAGTTTTTTGTTTATTGTGCTATATATCCTAGACAAATGTGAGGCTCTGACTAATATTTGTGAAAATTCTGCAGGAGGTTCAAGGCTAATTTATTTGCATGGCTGGTGGCTTTTACAACCTTGCAAGGTTAAGGTAGAGCTGCACACTTGATCTCCTTGATTTTTCCAATTTATGATGCCTTTCAAATAAGGCCTCTGGTCTCTGACGATTATTGTTGGTCGAGTCAATAGGTGTGAATTGATGTAAACAATGTAAGTAAATAGTGAAATACAGTAGAGGAAAGTATTTATGTCACCTATAATGTGTTTTTTGTGTTTTACATTTGAACAAATGCAGTATGATAAATTGTAATAATATTAGTTCCTTAAATTGTAGATATAATTATGAAACATAAAACAATTTTTAGAGTAAAAGTGTGCATAACATTGTTCATATCTGTGCATAGTAAATATATTTTAAAAGTTACATTTCAAATTACTTTGGCTCACACCTCTTTATATCACATTCAGCTTATAAGCCCGTGGGCTGCATTAATGGAACAGGCTTTTTGGTATTGGCGATATTGCTGCCTCTATTGGCTTCGTGAAAGCCACGCATTTGCATTTGGTACATTGAAGTGTACAGTGACATGAAAGTGTCAGCCTTAGCGTAAAGTGTGTCCTATTGACACTATATCTCCTTTTATGTGACATGCTGGGAGTGTCAATAACATTTTACATTTTTTTTGTTAGCATACGCTGTTTTGATTTTCACGTTTGATATGACGAAGGATTCTTTTTTTCTGATCAATTCATTCCTTGGAGGTGCAATAAGAGCTTTTATGTTGAACCGTTTGAATCCTCCTCTGCTTACATCTGAAATATTCGCAAAGAGAATGTCATTAAAACGACAGACGCTTACTTGTGTTATTCATCGGAAATCTTACATGTAGCATTTATGACAATTAATTCTGGATTCTATGTCCTTGATGACGATGATGACAGTGAAAACATGTTTTTAAAATATATAGATAACTTCAAACAAACATGAAAGCCTTATACCAAAAATAACCTTAGCTACGTGTATTTGATGTTGGCCGTGTTATATGTATATACTGTATAGGGAAGAAGAAAACAACGTACATTTTCTGAACAATTTGTCTTCAAAGTGGCAACACTTTTGGACAGCTGGGAGTGGGAAGCAGAGACGAGGCGGTGGTGGCACGCGTTATTGAGGATCTGGAGGAGGTCATCCAGGTGGCTTGTGGAGCCAACCACAGCCTGGCAGTCGCACGTAAGTATGGCGCACAACTGTATCTCAAGACAATTCTAGATTTGAAGCTTTCGTGACTGCAAGGAATCATCTTCTTAGGTTTTTTCGGTAAAGTCACGTAGAAAGTAAAATAAAATAAAAAGAAAAATCACGACGTTTCGGAGGCAACACAAGTCTCCGTCATCAGGTGGGACCGTCACAGCCAGATTAGCTGTATCAGCTAATCTGGCTGTATCAGCTAATCTGGCTGTGACGGTCCCACCTGATGACGGAGACTTGTGTTGCCTCCGAAACGTCGTGATTTTTCTTTTTATTTTATCTCAAGACAAGGTACATGTTATTCTTTGGGTCTTTCGGCAAAGTCACGTAGATAGGTTTAAAGAAAATAACAAAAAATAACAAAAAAACTACGACGTTTCGATCGCAACACAAGCGGCGGTCATTTTTTTTCTCCTCCTGATGACGACCGCTTGCGTTGCGATCGAAACGTCGTCGTTTTTTGTTATTTTCTTTGAACCTATCTACGTGACTTTACCGAAAGACCCAAATAATATGAATTCGTGCAGTCACGAAAGCTTTAAGTCAAGATTCATGGTACATGTTCTTTCTGAAAATAAATGCGTGATATTTTATTACAATAATTTGATAGTTTCGTAAAACTTTTGGCTGGGTAGAGCTGTGGCAAAGTGCATTTATTTGCAATTGAAAGAGTTGTGATTTCAAATCCCTGTCTGGATTTCTCATAGAAATTGTGGAAATAACCTGATCACACAAGCCAAAACCAACATTATCCCCCACAGCTTGACTTAGTTGAGTTCATCCCTGTTTGTCTTTACACATGATATAAGATAACATTGGTTTGTTGCAACTCAACATGATTGTCCAAGACAAATTCATAGCCTTCAGCTATGCCAAGTCACCATAAATGTGGTAATTTGTGCCCAACCTAGTTGGAGCTCAGAAACTAAAGAGGGTCAAACCAGAGAATATCAAATGTGGGACTGCATGGGGCTGCAGGTTGTGAAGTCACCATGAGATTTAAGTACGGAAATAGACTCAATCTGCATATTTATTGAATTGATGTGTTTGTGGATTGAAACCATCAGTGCGGAACCTCAGTTGTTATCCCATCATGTGCGCGGGTTTTCTCTGAGTACAGTTCAGTTAATTGCCTTTATTATCAAGTGTCAAACACTCTTTTGTGCTATTGGTCAAAGATCCAATTGCAGGACCAAACTGAAAAATGGTTTTGAGACTCAGTGAGACTTTTCTTGGTAAATAATTGGAATCATAATTTTTACTATCCTTATAACTGGGTTAACGATGGCCACTAACTCCAGTAAATGGAATTCCAATAGTGGGATAAACAGCAAGCGTTCTAGCGGGTGCAAACACCCCTTGATAAACATTATTTGGTCATGAAATAGACTCCATGAATCATAATAACATGTCAGAACCCCGTGTTTAAAGGAGGCCTCAATGCCCTCCATCTAACCGCCCTCGTAATCAATGGCACAGGCTTAATCTAAAAAAGATGGCAAATCTATACATGGCAGTGAGTACTGCTCCTCTAACATCTTCATGAGCCAGACACCAGCACCATGTGCTGCTGGCCACATGCCGCAATGCAATGAAATGTCCATACTGCTCTATGCTATATGCCTTTTAAATATTTGTAGGGCACATACAATTTATTACGTGCAAGTCTTCTGACGGGCGTATTATTATTGTTAGTTATTACTCACAGAAGTTTAGAACCACGAAGAATGTCACGTGTTTAATGGGAACACGTGTAGCTGTTGCTCATTGTGAGCCATGATCTATCCGCTGCGGAATAGAGGCCTCCACAAGGCGTTCCCATCATACGGTCTGGCGATACAACGACCTATCTAGAATGGGGGTGAAGCCCGAGAGAGGGTGTCATCTGCCTTTATTGTTTCTTAAAGTAATCAGTTTATTTTCCTACTTTATTTCTGGCCACGTGGGGAGTGAGTCACTGACTCTCAACGAGTGAGGAGCAAATCATAATGAAGCCAGCACTCCTGTACCACATGCACGAGTAATCCGCAACAATAATATTGTCAGATTTTTCTTAATCGGCTCAATAGAACACCATAACCTGGTCACGTGCAAGACATTTTTAGCCTTGGATGGTGTTAATAAAAAAAAATAACTTCACCCTTCATTAAATTATTTAATATTGATAGACTTAAGTCACCATATAAATACATTATTTTAAACATATCACTCCTGAAAAAAGTGGGCAGCCTTCGTGTACAATATTGTATTTAATTTGGGATGTCTAGAGTTCTTCGAATTCAATTTTTATTATTATCATTAATATTTCTGGACACTGGTGTAATAACCTTATCAAAAGCAATCTCTTGCCCTGTGCCTGGCCACCTGGCCGTGATTTCCTAATAGGTGAAAGCAGAAAATTATGGTGTACGTTAGCCTCTGCCTGGCTAAATGACGTATTACGTGACGGCTGAGTGAGCTGTGATAGCGCTATTCTATTATGACAGCTTCTCTCTGTTGTACATTGTTGGCGGGGAAATGTGCGCGGTGGGGCTGCGTGTAATTACCAGAGGCTGGGCCTGCTGACGGCTCGGGATGATTTCTGACAGGTCCATTACACGGAGGTAACAAGGACAATGTAGCGGACCTGATTCTCTGCCGCCACACCAATGGCTCTAAGGTGTCTCTTGGACATTTGTTCCGGCAGCCATTGGACTGTGAAGGAGACTGATATTTTTAGCTGGGTGGGTAGGATGTGGAGAGTCTTAACTGTGGTGGTGGATGGGTGTGTGTTTGTATGAGTGTGCGCTGTCAGGATGGGGAGCCGGTGGTGCAGCAGTTAACTGGCTGCGCTAAGAATCCAGCGACCCGAGTTCGATTTCAAATCACGGCCAACACCAGTGACAATTATACGAACCGGCTCTGGGCCTCCCCTGGGTCGAGTCAGCCTCAAATGAGTGCTTAGTGCAGTGTGTAAACATAGACATTAGGGAGACAAAGGTGGCCAGCCGTGGTACTGGCTACCCACCCCTTTGTGTGCCGTGCCGTCCTTCATAGGTGCTCGCTAACAGCACTTGCCCCTACAGCCTGTTGAGGCTATACGGGGGATCTTTGTTGCTGTCAGGATGGGGGAGCGAGGTGGAAGTTGTGGGGGGCTAAAATGAGTCAGAGGTGGTCGGTCGGCAACCGTGGCATCTGGTAAGAGCCTTGGTTGAAGCTTTTATTTAGTCTGGCAAAAATAATGGCATACTTAGGGCTGCCATGATGCATCATGTTGTTTAGAACACACACTCACACAAACAAGACAAAGCCACTAAGCAAGCGTTATATAATCCGACTAACGACTGTTTTGAAGAAAACTTCAATGGGTAGTGATTTTTTTTTATGTGAAATTATTTCACATGCCTTTTATACCAGGTTTTACATAGGTAACGTGATAACCATTATAAAGTAGAATGTCTCTACGATTACATAATATTACGTGATACAATCGTTTGCATTGAAACAGTTGTTGTGATTGTGCTATAACCTGAAATAGATCATGAATTGATGTAGAAAAAAAAGTGTGATTTGTAGTTACTACGTCATTCGTGTATGATGGATACGGCTGCAAAATTGAGTTCTAGAGAACCCAGTAGATACAGGAGCTTTCTGAAAGTTGTGATTAATATTTCTGGTCGAATGGAAGTGCAGTGGTCCTGTGCTACCCTACGAGCCTGGCACCCTGTGTTCGAGTCATGGCCATCGTTACTATCAGTGATATCTGAACATGTTCTCAGACCCTTGTGCTGACTAGCTCGGTGAGGTATGTTCCAAACAACTGCTGTGACTGACATAGCGTGGTGAGGCCCTCATTCCATCCAGCAGTAGATTAACGAAGGCCTGAAAAATCTAAATAAATACATTTATGTTGTCTTTATTTCATGTAAACAAGAAAAATGACAAAGCATTTCATGACAATATCGGTGAATCTCGAGCGCTGTTGCATTCGACAACGTGGTATTTTCCGTTGCAGTGAAATAGCAAGAAACGCATCAGTAGGGGGCAATGTTGGCTTCAGTTTGAAATAGAGTGACCGTAGGACCGCAAGGTGTAGCCTTACCCTTTAAAATGTTTGTTTCTTCCCTTGGAACGTGTGACTATTGCACACCGTGAACAAAGGGAAGCTAGTTTTCCAAACTCCCCGCCCACCCCCCCGCACTTTTGAGCCAGTGCCATTGCACAGATGTAGAGCAATTCTTTTTTAATAGACTTTAGACGTAAAAGTTTCCTGTTGTTCAGTGAACAAGTCGACATTTCTGTTGCATGAGGAGGTATGCACAGTCGGTGGTGCTGCTGCACAGCGGAAAGTGCACTGCACTATGAACCCGGCGACATGAGTTACATTCCGAGCCACAGCAAACGTCAATTGTGAACTACGTCAAAAGCCAATTCCGCTCCCCCTTCACCGACCCGCAATAACCAACGCGATGCAATGTGAGCAAATAACCCCCATAACCAATACAGCGTGGAGACGTCAATAGTATATTGACAAAAGACGAAACATTATTATTACTCATTTTATATCAACATTCTATTCCATCAATAAGATTATCGGCATCAGTTTCTGACTTTTGTCGGCATTTGACTAAATCACCCACGCTCTCACAATAAAAGGCCTTAGACAAAATATCTAAATGATCAAAACCATGTATAAAGGTGGAACAGCTACTCTAAGACTGCATGCAGAAAGTAACTAAATACAACTCATATTCTTATTCTTGGTTCTTTCGGTAAAGTCACGTAGAATGGAAATAATAAAATAATATAAATATAAAACAATACAAATTCTCACGACGTTTCGACTGCAACACAAGCAATCATCATTAGGTGTGAAATCCACAGCAAGAATATTTGAAAATACAACTCATAAGAGAAGTCAGGCAACCATGTGTGTATATCGCCAATTGCATTCACAATATTAGGATATCTTTTAAAAATTGTATTGCAAAAATTAAGGCATTAACAGAAATGGTGATATATTCATTATAACAACCAATATAAATGAAGTGCCGGAGATTATATAATTAATTGACAAATACGACTATAAAAATGGGCTCAAGATGAATATGAGTGAAAAAGGTCACAGAGAGCAAGTTACACACGAGAAAAACATTGGGGGAAGGATGCAAATGGAATGGAAAACCCAATGGCATACTTATACCTATAGCACTCATTGAAGATGGATTTGGTTAAAAATGATTATGTAAAAAGGCAAGCAAAACAGGTTGGGGTCATTTAGCAAACTGAAATTGAAAGTGAAAACTTAGCAGTGTGCCAAAAGAAGAACATTTTCAACGATTCAACATTTTCCTGATATGAAATATGGATCGGAAACTGACAAAGAAAGTGGAGTAAAACGTTAAAGTACACAGAGGAGCGTGGAAGATGTGCATGCTGAGCTTTACGCTGAGAAGACATAACGCAAGTATCACATAACAGCGCACCTATTGGAGACATCGCTTTGACTTTCAAGTTAGCGGTGGGCTTGGACAATGCACATTGCGTGGAAGGGTGAAGAACAAGGCTAATAATGGAATAGCAGCCAAAATTAAGGAACATGCCAGAGAGGACAATCACTGAGGGAGATGGAACCTTGAGATTAGTTCATGTGCACTCATGAGTGAGATGGATAGTGTAATTACAAGAACGTGATGAATGGCAATTATGTGGGGGAGCCTTTCATCCAGCAGTGGATCGACAATTGTTATAGATGACGATGACAGTGAATGTACTGTAGTGTTAAATGTCAAAGCGGGTAATTGAAAACGTAATGTCAGAATATCCACTTCCAATCCGTACATTTATCCTTACATTTACACACACTGGAATCCAGATTGATATATATAAATCACATGCATGATTTATATATATATAATATAAATATATAAAAACAGTGTGTAGATATTTCAAGTAAATTTCATGATACATCTGAATTACCCTCTGGTTTGTCACCATTCTCAGTCATAGGGGACTTAAACAGCCATGATTACATGCTTCCGGCAGTCACCACGAGTGCTCCACTTCAAGGCATTTGTTGACCTGCAAGGTCACTTGCCGTGAGGTCACACATTCACACAGGATATCAACCTCCTTTTGGACTCCAACCTTACAAGCCGACAAAGCCTCAACATCATATATTCGGCTGAGACTCATACCATCAATTTCTGGAAATTCACCAATTATGAGGCTGTTGTATCCGAGTTGAAACTCAACACAAGATTGATCAACACACTGACGAGTTTTTTAAACTATCAGTTTTTCACCCACCCTATCATGTAATATAACTGGTAAAAAGTAGGTCATTTGGTGGATGGCCCTTACCCAGCTGAGAAGTGTTTTCTTTCTTTTTCTCAGAAACCTACAGTATTGATTCGGTGCTAACGGTACTATTGAGGAATACAATTCATTTGGACGGGTGTTGCACATTTCTTCTGCCTTGGGAGATTTTCCTCATATCGAGATACTCTTTTGAATTGTCTTCAGCCTCACTGAGTTCAAGCTATAAGCTAGCTTGAGCATACAAGTAAACTACCAAGTGCTTTTTTTTGTATACCTTTCATTGTTTTCAGGCGTCAAGATTTGTAACATCATCAAGGCACCAAGTATGTCAGAACACAGAGGATATACACTATGTTAAAAGACTTAAAGTCGTCTGCTCCTGGCTTATCTTCAGGCTTATAATTTCCACAATTGATAAACTTTGAGAAATGTAGTTCTCCATATTCAAAGAGATAGATCCAAACATTGCATTGTTATATCACTTAAATAAGACCATTGTGACTTATCTGTGTGAACATTATCACATGAATTATTCAAATGACATTTTTTTCAGTGTTAGCATAGAGAATATATGTTGAGCTGGATAAGATGTCTGTGAAATAGTGTTATATAAGTAAAATAAAACCAATTTTAAGTTGAATATCTCTTCCAAGATACCTGGCCAATGTAGAAGAGAAGCCCAAAATACGTTTTAGAGGGGCTGTCTAGAACTCCCTCCAGTGGTGGCCCTTCTGCCCACAGTGGTGCGAGCAAGAAATTGCAGGGCTGCACCTTTATCTTGAAATAATAAAATACTACTAAAACTATTTGTGTTTTACCAGGTAAGGCCTGATGAGCTTTCCAGCTCTCTTTTTTCAGAAGCGACCTGACCAAAAAAAAATCATAGCCCAAAAAAGTGGCTTTTCACGTGGACATTTTATAGCAGCCAAACACTCTGAATGCACGTTTGTAAATGTGGAGGGAAAAACCGTGGATGACTCGGAGAAATGTGAAGGACCCAGAGAAAAATCCACGCGACCACGGGGATAAAGGCATGCAAACTCCAAATATCCAGCAGGCATTAGGATCGGGATCGAATCCACGACATCCTATAGACCAGGCAAGGTAGTTAATATTTCTCCACTTTGGCGCCTATCTCATCCTTTAATCATGGATGAGTTAGGCATTGCTTCTGGACATTTTGGTATCTCACAGCACTGTTTACAATATTATTTCAAGTATATAACCTTTTTAATCCTCTGTTGTGCCAACAGCGAGTGGAAGGCTGTACGCGTGGGGGTATGGACGCGCATGCGGCTGCTTGACTCAGGACCTGCTAAACCCCGAGACCATGATGATGGAGCGCTGTGGCAAAGTGATGGCTGTGGCAGGAGGGGGCGCCCACAGTCTGGCCATGACAGGTCAGTTTCTCCCCCTCTCCATCACGGTGTGGTCGAGTGTCCGGAGTGTGATGATTACACCGGAGCTCATCAATATCACTCATCTTCTTGAAAACATGGATTTTGTTGTTGTTGTAAAATATTGCTCGTGTGACCTAATGTCTCCATTTATTATACCACTTCAAATCTATTTTAGAGTTTTAGAGTTGAAAACTCCAGCATGTGATTATCTTTGTTCGTAATCGCTGCATTGATTAATTCATAGTAACACGTTCTACATCAATATTTAAAAGTATTATATTGCTATAAACTCATTAGTATCTGCTGGTAGTAAAATGTATATTTGTAATTTTCAAAAAGTTAGAAATTCCAATTAATTTGTTTCTTTATTCAGGTGATATGCATTCCCGTTATATTTACTGCATTCGCAAAAAAAGAGTCCTAGATATATATAAAAGAAATACACATTACTTATGTCACGTTGTTTAGTTCAGCGATTGTTGGAGTTTGGAATTTAGTTTTAATTGCCTTTGCATGATGGCTATTTCTTTGGAACGATATCACATCATTAACTTTGTGATGGGCAGCTGTGCGAAATACACCATTGGGCCTTTTCAAAAAGGCTAATTGGGAAGGGGCCGCACTACAAACCTTTCGCTCATAACTATTAATGTGTTTAATTACTTTACTATTTTTGTTTTATAAGGAGAATTAATAACTGACTATTTACAGTCCTTTGTGTATCCACTGTTGCTCAAAGGCCTCCCTCCCCATGCTGTGCCAGTCATTGGGTTGTTTGACCATATTTAACCACTGCTGGTCCATGGGTTAGTGAAGGTGGGGGCCCAGTACCGGTTTAGATAGCACACACCACTGTATGGAGTCACAGTGGAACATAGAACTCAGTTTAGTGCACGAATCACGATGTCGCCACTGCGCCCCAAAGCAGAAAACCAGTTGTACATTCGTTCTTAATCAAGTGTTCATCGGTCTGCTATAACACGAATATGCATGAGTGCACGTTTTTTGTTGTTGCCATGTTCATGCTGTAGTTCCAACAGTATATTAAAGAGCTCAGTGACTTGTGGGACACATTCCATAGGCTGATAAAAACGTTAGCACCAAGGGCCTAAAAAGCACTGGCCAGTGGTTGAGCTGTTCTGTCACACATAAGTGGACCCAAAAGACTGGATTAACTCTAGCGACGAGAGCAGAACATGGCAATGTATGGATGAGCTCGCAAATGCAAGCTGTGTGCTTTTGCTCCTCTCAGTAATTCTTGATTGACACACCACGTGATAAAAGGGATAGTAGTTTGTTGAAATAGTGGTTTTGGCTAATCATATAAATCCCCCTTGTTAAACGAAATGTGTATAACACAACTTTGTTTTGTTGATTCATTTACGTTTATATGCTGCATTTATCAATGGATAATTGAGTACTCTGTATCATTCTAGATTTGAAGCTTTCGTGACTGCAATGATTCATATTCTTAGGTTTTTTCGGTAAAGTAAAATAAAATAAAAATCACGACGTTTCGGAGGCAACACAAGCTTCCGTCTTCAGGTGGTCACAGCCACGACAGCTGTATTTGATACAGCTGTCGTGGCTGTATTTGATACAGCAGTCGTGGCTGTGACGGTACCACCTGAAGACGGAAGCTTGTGTTGCCTCCGAAACGTCGTGATTTTTATTTTATTTTACTTTTTAATGTTTTTTTACCTACGTGACTTTACCGAAAAAACCTAAGAACTCTGTATCATCTTACAACATTGTCAATGCAATGCTCATGAGAAAACGTATTCTAAAAGATATTATTTCAAAACATCTCTTGACTGGCCGACGTAAATGTGAGATTATTGGAGACACCGGGAGGCTTCCAAAACACGATCGAAAAAGGACAAACTACTTTGATGAACTCGGTAAACTTGAAATGACCTGTGTATATTTATGTACGCTGAAATCAGCCATGAAATTGACCTTTACATCACCCGGCTGACTGGCTGGCTCCGATTAAGTTCCTGCAGCTTTAGCAGAGCTAAACGGACTCGAGTGACATGTTCTGGTGCTCTCGCGTCATGTGGTGTTGGTTTGTTTGCTAGTAAATATTTACAGATGTATTTGCAGATAGAGCTGTGAGCTTTTTTGCGCCAAAAGTGGAGATCTTTTTTTGATGCCGTCGCTGATTGCTGAATAGAGGGAGGTTTTAAACTATATAAGAAACACAGCAAGCTGGTTAAATGGATGTATACACTCAATTAATCTTTGTGAATCACCACCTATGAAGGCCGGTATGGCCTGGCTAGCTAACAGCACTTCCCCCAACAGTCTGTAAAGGTTATATGGGGGATCTTTGTTTTATATTTTTATATGTGGGGACCAGTGTAGTGGTTCGTGCACACCAGCACTACGAATCCGGTCACAGGAGTTTGATTCCTGCTCACGACCAACATCAATGACGAATATCTGAACTGGTCCTGGGTCTCCCCTAGGTTGACTCAGCCTTAAATGAGCACCTGATGCAGTGTGTAAACATCAGCACTGAAGAGACAAAGGCGGCCAGACGTGGTGTTAGCCACCCATCTCCTCGTGTGCCATGCCGACCTCCATAATAGGTGCTCACTAACATCACTTGCCCCAAAAGTCTGTTAAAGGCTATATGGAGGCTCTTTGTCTTTGTTTTTATATATATTATTCTGTTGAGATGCACTGTAAACAGCAAATACGTCTAGCACCACAGACAAGAACGTATTTGGGTTTTGTGAAAGATTTTTCACCTTCTGCCAAAAAGCCCCTAAATATTGCAGCACCCTCCGCTTGACATTTCAATTTTATTCCTCGTGGCTTTTGACATCTTAATAACCAGGGACGCTTCCTCCCCGTAGCCTGCTGAATCGCGTTTGCACGACTCCAATTCTGGCCCTAGTTATTTCTGTCCACTCCCTTCCTGCAATATATTGAAGCTTTTCACCTTTAACCCTAATCTTCCTTGCATGTCTGCTGTATTTATACGGAATCTTACGAAAGATTTTGCTATACGCTGCATAAGAATAGTTCAAATTTAAAATGGTTTGATCAAATGGGTTGGAACTTAAAATGCATATATTCTCTTAAAACAAGCTTGTAGGATGCAAACATTTTAGTTGTCTTTGTGAAGGTTACTCAAACACCCAATATTTTACGATGCTATTGTTTATGCAGTTTCAGGTAAATTATTCACGCATTTTAATTTTCACCTAAAGCTAATGCAACGCCATAAAGTGTGCCCGTTTCAGTGATGAGTGTTTGATATAGATGATAGCAATATTTAGCATCACAATGTTTCATTTTTTCAGCCAGTCGTTTGGCGTATTGTGCAAATCACACGCACGAGGAGACAGGCGAGCACTTTGCTAAAGAGGTGCGGGTAATTTATAGGATTATGCATTAGCATCTAGTTACGGACGGCGCGTCTCTCTCCACCATTAGCCATGCCTCGTACAGCTGCCGGGATCGGCTGACCCCTCCTGCATCGCTGTCACGGTGGCCCAGAAAGATGATAAATGTTTGCAGGCCTGTAACCAAAGCCTACGGCGAGGGCCTTGGCTTTGCCATGTGGAGTTGAACACCCCAATGTGCCAGGACAATACGCTGCCTGCACATGGCACGGGGCCAGTGGAAGGCAAGCACCCTTTTCATTTGCCAATGGGTGCGTGCCACGCTCTGGACACTTGTCCGTACACGTGGTCTTCTGTAAATTCCACCGTGACCCTTTTTTTTTTTAAAGGCGTGAGCTCTTTTTTCATACAGCAAGATGACAGGATTATTAATGACTGGAGGGTGACCTTTGTGACCATACATATTCATGTTGTGTGAGTGCGTATGGGGTGAGTCACATATTAAAATAGACAGGCAGTGAACAGCATCACATAATTATTAATATTATACTGAATATATAACACCCCTCTTTGATTATTTTCACAAAAAACTGTATATATGCAAATAAATGAATATGTTCTCCGAAAATAAGTAAATAGATAAATAAATTTAACGAGGCTAATAGTTTCTAGAGAAGCCACGGACATGCAATATTCACAATGAAAAAATATTAATTACGAGCAAATCCAGTCGCTGAAAACAGTATTGGAACAATATCTGTTCACCAAAACGTTCAAGTTTACCATACACAGACACATATGTATTACAGACACTATTCAGCATCTATATAAATGCAAATGATAAATTGCAAGATTACAATGTATTAGGATATAGCAGAGTGTATGGAAACAAATATACTCGATAGGTATGAGAGAGCCAGAGAAACGATTTTGAGAATGTGATCCTTTTTCACTTTGCACATCTGTAAAAGCTTCAAGTAAACATTGTTACATTTGTAAATTAACATATATTGTAGTTAGCTTTGCATTGCTTAACAGTAGTTACAATGTCAAGCTTTTGTATTGGCAAGACAAAGCTTAATCCAGATATGTCTGTTTTGCAGACAATGGAAATGTATACTCCTGGGGCTCAGGTCAAGAGGTAAGCACGATTTGGCTATACAAGCACAGTATTCTATGCTTTTAATATGTATATTATCACGTATTCAATTTAAGGCATGAAGGCTGCTATATTGTGGTGCAATATTCAAACATTAGTTAAGTGAATCGGCGTGCTATAACATTTCGAGTTCAGACCATTGAAAGTTACATTGAGTACATTTCATGTTTTGATGTATTTATTTCTTCTCATGAGTGTTATGCACATTTGCTTTGTTCATGGCAATTAATTATTACACATAACAACAAAAAATGGTCCTTGAATGTATTATCAAGAGTTCCGGTGTCCTCTGTTTGTTGAGGGGCATTCAAGCGTGGAAGAGTAGGCCAAATACCCTATAGAGGGGCTCTCTAGGGCTTTCTCGAGTGGAGGCCCTTCCCGCCAGCAGTGGCGTGAGCAAGCAATTGCAAGGTTGCGCCTTTGCCTGTTCTGTCTCACAATGTAGCTGCTCACTTAACTAATAAATGTTGGATAAATTTCGATTAAAAGCTTTCGTGACTGCAGGGATTCATCTTCTTGGTTCTTTCGGTAAAGTCATGTAGAATGGAAATAATAAAATAATAAAATAAAACATTATAAAATAATTCTCACGAGGACGGCTGCTTGCGTTGTGGCCGAAACGTCGTGAGAATTATTTTATTATGTTTTATTTTTATTATTTTATTATTTCCATTCTACGTGACTTTACCGAAAGAACCAAGAAGATAATGTTGGATACTCGGTGTTTAATGTCCAGCCACATTGATACGCCACGTCCCCAGTTCTTCAAGGCCCCGTCCATCTCTTGCGGCTCTAGGGACAGCTGGGGCATGGCCAGCGGGTGCCGTTCTCAGTTGTGCCGCGGCGCCTGGCGTGTCCTCCCCTGGATGGCCGGACCGTGCAAATCACAGCTGGGGATGCCTACAGCGCTGCTGTAACTGGTGATGATCTCCCTCCAACCTCTCGGCCTCCCCCAGCCCCAACTCGTGCCACTCCACACTTCTCTGCGTGGCAGGGGAAGAGGGAGTGCTGGGTTCCAGCCGTGTGTTACTTCTACATAAAATGGAACACTCGATGCATAACTCCATCACAGCTGTGTGTCAGCACTGTGGGCAGCCTCACAGAGTCTCACACAAAGCGGCGTATGCCCTTAATCCAGCAGTGTTTGTGCAGGGGTGAAGAAGGGACAGGTGTAATGTAGTTAGTTATGTTTTCTACTTGTATGGACTTGTATGCACTATACAAATATCCGTCAATAACCTTACACGGTTTCCTGCAACGTGTGTGAATCAGGCGTGGGTCGCATCTTATGAATGTAGCCGATACCCTGAATGGCATAACGTGGGCAATTGTACTGTAAAGATAAGGCACGTCGTTTGCATGATAATATTTTTTAAGGTTTCTTATGAATGGAAGTACATTACATACATTACATAGTCATAGTCAATGTAAAAAACGTATTCAAATAAATAATACATTTACACGTAAGCACAACTGTTGGGATTTGATTACAATCTTAGGGCAGAGTATTTTCAACAGTGACCACTAGACCAACATACTTGTTAGTCAAAAAACTCGGGGTGGTTTCCAAGCGTTGCAGAAGGAGGGGCGGCACAAGGAAAATGGGGAGGCAGTAGAGGGGAGGGAGGCAGGAGTCATCCATGAAGTATTTGCAGTCAGCAAGTACTTTGTTTCCCCCCTTTATGTTCAGTTATAACTTAATTGCCACATTCACGAGATTTAAAGAAAACACAACTCCTGTAGGAATCACTGCCCGGTAGTTCCATATGCAGTGTGAGTTCCACCAATGCAGCCTTACCGTGAAGAAATTAGCCATTTTTTTCCATCACCCGCAAGCTGTGCAATGATCTTCAGGCCAGCTTGCCCTGTTGTATCAATACGCAACAATCGCTGAAAAACAAGAGCGTTGATGAGGCTTATTTGGTCAAGCTTGGGTAACTCAGTACGCACCACAGTGATGGTTTGCACCTTTAACACATGTTTTATGTGAGGGCAGGGCTGTTTCATTCCCATTCCAATCCTATAGGACTCTATGGGGATTTTAAGTCCCTTTCAAATGATGATAATTGGCATTGCTCCACACTGCTTGTATGCATGTCACATAGCTTTGCACAGGGAGCCACACATAATTGCGATGCAAAGGCACCGAGTTCACACAACAAGCCTTTAAGTGCCAATTTGATGGCGTTTCAATGGTTCCCTTATGCCACCCACTTAAGAACTTTAGCTACAACAGAGTGGCAATAGAAACACACCTTATTTTGCTCCTCTCTTTGCAACTATTCCCATAGAGTATATAGTTATTCCAATAATCTACCTAATGCTTCTAATTTATCTTGGCTTTTTGGATCTTGGGATGCAAGGGATTAATTGCGAAGAATAGTGTTGGGCTGCATACAATTCTTACGTATTTGCACTTTACTTTAATTATTTTAAAGCCATAAAACTCATGCCAGGGCTCATGAATAGTGGTACATAAAATGTATAGTGATAACCTTGTTTTTTATGATTGTAAACTGCTTACATATAATTATAGAGCTGGCAAAAAAAGTTTTAGGAATATATGCAAAAAAATGCAGCAGCCGAATACTATGCTGACATAAGAGTCTGATTTTTATTTCATATCTTTTTAGCAATATAAAAAGTGCAGGAATGCATAGTTTACTATACAATAAATATACAGTGTGCATATATGCATTCTTATCACTCACGTCTAAAGACGTTTAAACCCTTCCAATGTAAATTTCAGCATCCTATATAGTCACCATTTATTGCACACTTCATGTTGGGTCAGCTTATTCTCTGGTGTGTTCTGGAATATCCACTATGTCCATAAAGGTATCATCCCTTATGATAGGATTAGAAATGTCAGTTTGAACTGTGTGGTGGCAATGTTTGCAACATGTCTCTTATGCATGTAACTTTGTGTTTTTTTACTGCAAAACCCGTTTTTTTTACTGAAAAACTTAGAGATCTTCACCAGTACATGCTTGAATAATTTGAAACAATCACATCCAAGAGGTTGCACAACATGTGGGACTGTCATGTTTTGATACGATGTGCATTGCCAACAGCATGGCAGATATGTGGAAGTTCATAGGGATACAATGTTTACGATAATATCTTCACACTACCCTGTGTGTGTGTGTCAGTATAGTTTTATAGACCTGGCTCAAATGGCTAATTATAATCATTTTAAATGTTATAACTTCATGGACACCCTTTATCATCAATTAACCATTTAAATTCATTCTTTATATAATGTGTTACATTGTATTACCATGTTATTCAATGAATGCTCAATTTCATCAACCTGGGTTGAAAAATAATGAATCAATCCACGAAAAAAGTAATATATAAATAAATGTCCGTAACAATTGGCCATGCATGACATCGCTAACATCATATGCATGATATATGTTCATTCTCATAATCACTGATGATTTGATAATCGTTCAATAGGCCCTCTGAACCACACTTGAAATTCAAAAAGTGCTAAATTGCCTCCAACAGCAAATTCTCGCAGCAGCAGCAGAATTTAGAATCGGGCTATAAAAGTGTGCTACGCACCTAACCACGAGACCAACGTGACACTTAAACAACTTTGTTTCTAGCCAAAGGCGAGCTGTACATGTGGGGAAGGAGCAGCCACGTGATGGGCGCTGGGAGCCCAGCGGAGCGGCGAGAGTGGGTGGCGCGTCAAGTCGACCTGGCGGGGAGGCCCGTGAGAGCCGTGAGCTGTGGCTCCTGGCACGCAGTGGCACTGACGGCGGAGGGTCCTTCTGGTGA
This sequence comes from Lampetra planeri, assembly GCF_965212315.1. NCBI lineage: Eukaryota > Metazoa > Chordata > Hyperoartia > Petromyzontiformes > Petromyzontidae > Lampetra > Lampetra planeri. The sequence continues at coordinate 8,362,870 of NC_136119.1, forward strand.
GACGTTTCTCTCAAACGCCTCGCGACTACGGGTTGCATCGAGTGACGTATGTGTGTGTGTGTGGGGAGTGGTGGTGTAGCGATTAGCGCGCTGCGTTATGAACCTGGCTGTGACCCGGGTTTGATTCCCGCTCACGGCCAACACTAGTGACGATTATCTGAACCGGTCCTGGGCCTCCCCTAGGTCGACTCAGCCTTACATTAGTACCTGGTGCAGTGTGTACACATCGCCATCAGGGAGACAAAGGCGGTCGGGCGTGGTGCTGGCCACCCACCCCCTCGTGTACCGTTCTGGCCTTCATAGGTGCTCGCTAACAGCACTTGCCCCTACAGTCTGTTAAGGCTATACGGAGGATCTTTATATAGTACGTTCCTGTTTTATGACACAGGTGTGCTTGGCATGGCAAGGTAAGGGGCCTGGTTTGTGGGTGCAGTGCTCGGGAGGGAGCTAAGGTGCTTTTGCTGGAAAATGCGCTTCAGCATACCATCTTCACCACTGATCACGATGATAAGAATATCTCTCAAGCCGAGACCATTGCTGCATCTCAGATTTCCAGGATCTGCCACACAGAACTCGGTCTACAATGTAATGTTAAAGGCAGGGTTTATCTTTGTTGTGGTTAGTACCATTATTTGTTTTTGATCGTGCTATGTATGGTAGATGCAGCATGAAGCAATTCTTTTTGAAATTTGCGTCTGCTGTGCTTTAGACATTGCAGTGTTATCTACAAAGAGAGTTCTTATTGTTTTATGTTATGAGAGAGTCTGCCGATTCCGATAATATATGTTTGAAGTAGGATGGATTCCCAAGACCAATGTGACATTTCAGCAACAGAACAGATGCAATGTCAATGGAAAGCACTGTCAAAGAATACATATTACTCTTGGTTCATCCGGGCATCATTATAATAATGATATTAAATGATATACAGCACATATACTCGTGATAGGATAAACATAATGTTAATGTCATGCAATTATGTGTAATGTTTTCCCTAGAGTGGCTTAATTCCAAGGTGGTTGAATATGAACCAAAACAAGCGCAGGTGAAGCAACGAGAAGGTTTGCCTCTCACTCACAGCCTGGTAAGTATTTGTTTGTGATGGTAAGGTGACACTGCTGGCAAACACCTTACCTTCCTCACCTGGAACAATGTTTTTTCTCCCACATTCAAAGCAAGTGATGGCATGCGTCGTGGTGCTCTTTGTTGTTGGTTTATATTGCAGAAGATTGCATGATCTTGGGCAGCCCTTGTACAGTTGACGTCATGTTACTTTAAAAAAATATGTACACTTTTGCTCCATTTGAAGCAATTTAGTGAATTGTGGGCATTTCCTTAAATGTTTTTTTTCCAACTCCAAATGGCTTCCATATGTCCCAACATATCATGAACTCACACATGAGTTGTATGTTGAAGATGTAAAATGACTAGAACGTTTATATGCAGATATATGTTCATTCTAAAATAATTATTGCTAAACTTAAGTGTTCTCTTCACATTTTTTCTTCTTTGACAGATGCTCAAAGAGCTTGAAAAGAGGACATTAAGAAATTACTCTTCAGATTTTGGCTTTTTCATAGAGAATGATGAGACATCTAAAGACAGTTCAATCAATTATCTTAAAACTGGCATTAATTTGGATTGTACAGATAAAACTGAAACAGAAGAGAACATTAATTCGACTAAAACATTTCAAATTCAAGCGGACACATCAGTGCTGTCGCAGGATTCACGTAAGCACGTGAACCGTTCAAACGCCGTGATCACTGACAACGAAACTGCATTGACGGGCCAACCATCAACCGGAGAGAAAGTTGGAGGTAGGACATATGCAGGGTTGGCCAGCAAAAGATTACCTCAGCAGCTGCTTGCAACCACAAGGACCCTCAAGGGCAACGAGACACCACCAACCACAAGATCCAAGAGTGCAACTCCAGGTGTCCGCCGTGGACTTTCAACAAAGGCTTCAGACATGCAGCCACCCTTGGTAAGAACGCTTACCTACAGAGACAATGCAGCTGCGTTTCATTTGGGTCGGTAAGCTGTCACTGTCTTTACAAATTAATCGGTATTAAACTGCGGTTACTCTTTTCGTATTTAATTTTTATATAGTCTCGTTTTCATTGAGTATATCTAATTCTATCCAATCACAGTGTCATATTATGAAGTGATTTATGACTGTCTAGAGTCACCTTTTTCATCTACATGCTTAATTCAATTTGCATACACACCAAATTGTGATTATGTTGCAAAAATTTTAAGATCTGGCTTTGCATTTCATTCCAGGCGCTGTTGCCTGATAGGGCATGGCGAATTATGTCAACTCGGAGGCAGGGTTATGGAAAATAAAGACTAACTTAGAGTGAGAGGAGACACTTTACACTATGTGCAGATGGAAAACGGACATGTTAATGACGTTGACAAACGGACAGTCTTGAATGACAACACAGTATTCCGAGTTTTTCATTCGTAGACATTGGGTAGCAAACAAACTTTCAAGAAGTAAAATCATTGTATGGATAACATATATGTATGTTGAACTTCTTTCGCACCGTACATATCCAACCATGTTAATCGGAGGTACAGGGAAAGGATAACAAACTAAAACATGATTGAAAAGTATAAAATGAGTCTGAAGATTGTAATCATGGGAAGCCCAGTTACGTCATTAATTGCCAATGCGGAGCCCACATTTGTTGTACTCAATTAACCACTTCTTACTTAACAAGGTGTAAATAAAACCGGTTCCTCTATAAACATGTCACGCAAGTGAATACTGGACAAACACACTTCCTATTTTTGTTTATGTAACTTATTTGAATAAGTAAGCTTACAAATGTTTTATTATTTTTTTGCATGAACTGTGAAAGCTTTTATGTTTGCCGAAGAATAGCTTGGTTCTAGCCTAGTCAAATGCTAACAATCTGTAGTCAGTATGACTTCACCCAGGAGGTAGCGCGATTAACATAACAATGTCCATTGCTCTAATTGGCCTTCCCATGATGCAGTTATTTAATTACTTTGATTCATTATTTTACTTTATTCATATGTTGACGTTCAAAGGGTTTGTTGGCTATTCAAAGTTCTGACAATATACTCAACACACGGTATACTACCACCCTGGTGTAACAGCACAATTGGGTTTGCAGTCCAGAGGATGCAAATTTTATCTGCCCATGTGGCAGCTGAAACAATCGGGCAAGTTTCTTAAGTTCCTCTGCCTCTGTTCACCGAGCAGTGTCAGAATCACATATTTGCTTATACTGGAAAAATGCAATGAGCTATACAGCTTTTTTTCACAGATGTCCAGTAGGTTACCCTGCATAAATGGATTCCCTGCAGTTATAATTGGTTCTTTACCCTTCTATCTGGCAACAAAACTGACACCTTTTTACAAGGAGTCATGTTTGCATAGACCGCAATACCTGCAGTCATAATACAAACAAAAGAACATAACTCTGATAATGTGCACTGTCCTTGAAGTTGATTGGTCCACACCCGAGACAGCTTTCCTTAGAGCCTAGTCTCATATGGGTTGGACCAGATGACGCCAAAAGGCGCCATTTGGCGTCATCTGGTCCAACCCATATGAGACTAGGCTCTAAGGAAAGCTGTCTCGGGTGTGGACCAATCAACTTCAAGGACAGTGCACATTATCAGAGTTATGTTCTTTTGTTTGTATTATGACTGCAGGTATTGCGGTCTATGCAAACATGACTCCTTGTAAAAAGGTGTCAGTTTTGTTGCCAGATAGAAGGGTAAAGAACCAATTATCATATTTTTACTGGCAAATGAGGTTCCCATAGTCCCTGCAGTTAGTCAATCGGCAGCTCGTGTGTGTTGGAGTAAAGGGTGGATACTCCCACTTCTGGCAAGAATCGGTCACGGTTGATAACGTTACCGTGATACAACACACATCATTTGCAGAATTCTAAAAGACGTCTGTTTGTCACGGCACGGTGAAGGCAAAGGAGAGGCTGCCGTGGAAGGGGACGCATTCCCGGGTGAACAGAGGCTCCCACCTCCAGCCGCTCAAACAACCTCCAACGGCTCGTCCATTCTCTGCCTGGGAGTCAGGAGAGAAGACCAAGCGCCTTCCAATCACTCGGCGCCCAATCTACTCCTCCGGGAGCTCCTGGAGGGATGTGGCGACTGCTTCGGATCCAGTTCTCTCTGCCCAGAGTCCTGCACAGGACAACCCAAAGTGCACTGATAATGCATAAGTAAGCAGGCACCGTGCATTTTCTGAATTGTACTTGAATACCGGCCAGTGTGGTGGAGATGCGCAACTCAGAATTGTCGTAATGGGCTAGGTGATGTGAGATGTGAACTTACTGTAGTTGTCTACAATGGAGCATGGCACACCTACATGAGTCGCAGATGTTATTTATAAACGGTTTACATGATGCACATGACTGGAATAGCATCTGTAATCGATGTAATTTATACAATATGCTTATTTTCCTCTGACAAAAAAATAGGCTATGTGTATTTAGCCTACTTTTTACAACAGTTTGTATGGGTGGTGTGTTACACTTGTAAGCATTACAAATGTATTTTTGTTCTATCCCTTTATAATCATAAAAGTATATTAATTGCCTCATGCTATATATTTTTTCCGTGCAAAACTAATCATGCAATTTCCTTTTTTTTCGTTGAATATATTACGCTGATAATTGAATATAATGGGAATCCATTGTGTTCAATTATTTTTTGTTTGAATTTGGTCCAGTTAATAATATTCATATGCTTTAATAAGATTTGTAACTCAGAGCTGCTAATATTATATTAAAGAGGATTTCCATTTTCATTAAATGTTGTAAATTTAACAGCCTGTGTTAACATGTTTTTTATGTAATGCTCGATTTTGCATTACTTTTAATGGAATAAAAGATAAAATGTTACAGCTAACTTGCTGTTAAACTTAATAGAAATGTGATCCTTTTCAATTATGCAAATAATACATGTGGCTTTTTGTAGGTGGTGTAAATGGTAATTAAACAATTTAATTTACAGCACCCTTTAAAATGTTTGTGTTTTCACAAATGATTAACATATAAACATTGCAGTTTTGTAAAGACAATCTCTATTCTGAATAATTATCAACAAACGACTCGATCGAATTATTAAAGGATCAGAGAGCTGCTGTGATGATCGTATTCAAATGTTTGAAAACACTTGACATCAACAACATGCGTGTCAATGAAACACATTAACTTGCCACGTCGCACACATTTTCAAGTGCCTTCAGTTGCGCAACGTGATGCACGTGTTCTAACATATATTGCTGTACGTAGAACAATGCGTACATGTGCAGCCCACATCGGCACATTCCCCGATGGCACTGCTCGCAACAACAACTGTGCATTAAGGGTACGCTTACAATTTCCGTCGCCTGCAGGCTTCAATGTTGTGGCCCACATTAGATCAGCAAGAGCAAACAGATTTAAGTGAGCACTAAGGTAAGGGAGTTGATACATAAAGGGTCATTTAACGCCATTTAATGTGAGGGGTGGCAGGAGCTGATGTGCGGGGAGCATATCGGGACCACGCGAGTGTGTGGGTGGGGAGGGTGAAGTCAAGGATGCAGAAAATGCATTTCCCCTTGCCTCTATGGGGGGCCCATCTTGTGCTCTGCCACTGAACTCACGGTACCTGTATGCTGGCTGTTTCCACCGTGCCGTGGCCCACGGATGAGACCTCGAGACATTAAGCCATGACACAAAAACAACCTCCCTTTATTTTATTGTCTTTGTACGAAATGTCATTGCTTGCGTGCCGTAACGCACGTCTTGCATGGCAGGGGAAACATGGAGGCGAAAAGCACCTGTGGCTGACAGCCTGACCGTTTATCGATGAAAAAAGAAAATGCAGCGACCAGGGGCTTTGTGTGTGTGTGTGTCTTTGCCTTGTTCTACCCGCATGGAGGCTTGGCAAAAAAAAGACTGACAAGTGATAATAAGAGAAAAGAATGGAAAACATTTGAAAACAATAAACAGAAACGTGTCTGCCATATTTGTTTTCATTCCACGATCAAAAGCTGCTGCATGGTTGAACAAATCATGTTTACCTTTTCACTTCTCGTGCATTCACATTAATGGCTATCTTTAGCCAAAATGTGTTTTATTCTGTCACACACAGAAATATTAGTAAAATATGATGTATCATATGCAGTACATGTGTGATATTAAAGAGATACTATAGTGCAACTTGCAAGATTTAACTTTCCTGTCATGAACAGTTGTAAAATGTCAACTGACAACCTGTGTGGTAGAACTAATGTATATTTCTAAATGGAGCACAGCACATCTAATGCCACACACACCAGCACATTTATCTTTATTCGTACAGCAAAGATCAGAGCAAACAATTGTAATTTTAATAATTTACATAACACGACGTGGGTGAAAATATATTCTGGTCGTTCATCTATACGCATAAAACCACACCGAAATCTGTACATTTCCCATACATTTTCATGATGTCCCTCAAATTCGTTTTTTTTTATCCCACATAGCAGTATAACAATGAGAGAATACTTTTATTCAACACACACCACCTCCCGTCAGTCTCTCCTACATTATCCCAACCTCCTTTGTATGGTTCACTGTCCCCTCTACGGTATTAATGGGTAAGGTGATGTCATCTTCCCATGGTGAATGAAGAGTATTGTAAACCATACCTTGAAATGAAATCTAGTTTTCTTGCAGTCCATGATTCAACATGTGTAATGCTACTGTCATACGCAGGTGATATATGGGTGTGAGTAGGTCGGGAATGAAATATATTTTCATAACAAACGTGGAACATGTTTGCAATAAGTATACGATTCAATACAACGCTGCACTCCGTTGATGAAGAGATGAATAACCGGTTCAGAGGCATTGTGAGCTTCACAAAGTGCTTGGAAATAAGCACCTAATTAGGCGCACACACATACGTATGTCTACACACATCACACAACGGCAGCCATTCACCGCAAGGTGATGGTGACATCACCACGGCCCTCGTGCAGGGTTTTGTGCACGGGAGCACATGCAAGACACAATGATTTCACATTTAGCCTTACAAACTGTTGGGGTAAGTACTGTTGACGAGCATTTACTAAATGCTCACACACAGTAGACAACAACAAAAGCACACGTGGTTTTCATGAACTAAGACGGTAACGTGCTTTATTTCATTTTTTAATACCATAAACTGCAGTTCTCTTACTACATCTAAACATGGAAATTGCGTGCGTGTGAATATTAAATGCGTCATTGTAGTAATGTTTGTTTGATAAATCGATCCTAGCACTGCCACGCTGTTCAGCGTGAGAAACTCCCGTGACCCACGTTGAATGCTGGGATGGGGAGAGAATGGTCAGGCTAGCTGCTGGTGTCGGGAATTGACCGTAATGGGTTCATTTACCTTGTAAGGATGTAAATACGCGTATTGTAACAAAGGCACAGATTCAATGCAAATCTCGGAGGTGGCGAGACCCTGCGGAGATATTCCACCGCCGATCAAGCCACACAACTTGAGGCTGCGCCGTTTGCAACCTGCTTTGACGGAACAACAGCTAGCGAGGAGGCGTCGTGCGGAGAAGTCTTGCGTGTGGTGAACGGAGGAGCGACTGCGTCAAAAGGTCACTCGAGGTTCGCCCGGGAGGTTTACAAGCGGCGGCGGTCGCTGCTGATGTTTCCGTTTCGTCGGCGAGCGACGTTGCTGCTCCTGCGGTGCCAACAGGTCGCCTTGGCTGCGCGTTGTTCGGCAGGAGGCGATGGCAACCCGCTCACAACGTTGGCAACATTGAAGACAGGAGAGAGAGAAAAAGAAAAACCCGGCGGCATTTTGGTTGTCTGCAAATGAAAAGGCGGTGTTACGGCAGAAGCAGTTGGTGGTGGTGGTGGTGGTTGCAGAACGACGATGCGATGGTCACCGGAGAGGAGATGCCGCTTGCTGTGTGGTATCAGCCTGTGTTGGTTTGGGACCTCGTGGGAGGGAATAGCGTGTGGGTGAATGGCTTTGAACGTCACAAAGAGGGGGGGGGGGGGGGGTAATCGAACAGGTCTGATGGAAACCCCAATGTGTTTTGCAATATTGTACAGGTTATTTAAAATGCATTAATTGCAGAGCTATAGTCCTGCCAAAAACGTGCCGAGGTTAATTGTCTCGCAAAAGGTGATAATCGCCCGTGCCTGCAGAACTCGGATTTTGCTGCCTCCAACCAGTGTATTCAAAATTCCCTGTTGAATTGGGAGTTGTACGATGACATTGTGTGAACGCCAGCGATGTTACTTTGCGCGCTATCTATCTATACCCACACCACGAACAGGACAAACCCATAACTGTCAAACGATATGGATTGCCCGGATTCTTGTACAGGGAAATTGAGTTTCAGGTCCATACGGCGCACGGCTATTTCAATAGGGGCAAAACAACTTTTGCCTATTTGTTTGTTTCCTTTGTGATGGGACTTTGTTGGATGAACGTTGAGACGTATAAAGGGCACGGGGTGACCAATAAGATCTGAATTGGTCTGTAATAAGGCAGGCATTGATAAGGGGTTGACAGGTATGCAAACTCCGTATATATGTTACACGAGGAATATTGTTTGGGTGTATGTAGCCCGCACGACATTGTGCTTCACGTGTGCAATGTTGCCGATGAAGACGACGACAATGATGGTGGTGGTGGTTTACGTGGGATGTGTGTGCCCTCCTTGCTGGAGGACCGTGCAGATGTATGGACCAAGTTGATATGCATGTCAATCATTACGTGACAGCTGTATCACGGCCCACTGCAGAGGAAGCAGAGCGAACGTGTGCGGAGTGTGGGGTTTCCTGCCGCAGATTTGTTCTGAATCCAAAGCCGTTATCCGTGTCAAAGGTGTATCCGATGAGAGAGGGTCGGGAAATGAGAGACGTGGATTATGAGAACAGCTGGCCAGGAGATTCAGAATTACAGTTGGTGACGAAGTGCACTGCAGAGGTAACGTGTTGCTTGACTGGGAACCGGTCACGAGAGAACTTGGAACCATCGGGTATGGTGTGAGATGGATTCTGTAGTTTCCTGGCTCACAGTGCAAGAGGACTGTCTGAAGACTGTTTATTCTGTGCTGGATTGGAACTTCTTCGGTTTTAATCAAATCGCATCTCATGCTTAACAAGTCAAGTTGCTGTTATGGAGTGACTCGTGCAGCCAGCTATGGCTGCAAAGTTTGGTCGTACATGTTATGTATATCGTTTATTGTTACATTTGAATCACAGTTCCTATGATCACTGTTACATTGTTTTATAGCTTTATTTTGGTGATTTTGAAAACGTTTTGGTTTAGCCATGTTTGTTTGTTGTAGTACAGAGTTAGCCTGATAACTTTAATCTAAATTGACTTATGGTTGTTATTGTTTGACTTGCATCGCACTGGGATTTTTGCACGCATCGTTGATATACGGTGTTTTTTCTGGAAGACTTTGCTGATTTTTCCTGGATTTTTCTGTTGCGTGTAGTCACTTTAAGATGTTTCTTGTTCATGTTTTTGTTTGTTGCGGTTGCATCCGAGTCAAGAGCCGCATGGCTCACAGGGTTATAAACCTAATAAATGAAACTGAAAACTGAAACTTCCCTGGAAATAGACTTGCTTGCTCGTGCAAATTATGGTCATTTCGATAACCCTTCGGCCAAACTTGCGTATAACACGGCAGTGTATTTTTGTTGAGGAAGTTGTGTAGCAAACTGATCACAATGTGTTCAGTAAATTTTAAGGATTTTCAGAGACATAAACACATTTTGTATCTCACACAGATGGATGCCGAAGTGTTAATAAGCATTGTGCCAGATAAGAATCATGCAGGCATCTCAAAGACTGGCTATTATTGACTTGTCTGAGCAGTCTGGTAAATACAGGAGGGACCAGCATGGAGACAATGGTTAATTGAAATGAATTAAACACGTGAATATATTACTTAATTACGAATGAATTATTGATATTCAAAGATACCTGTTAGTGGTGGAGGAGGACCTCTGTGCAGACCCTTGGGGTCAGCTTGGTAAGCTCTGTCCCAGGAAGAGAACTATCTTGGGTGAGAGCATGTGGAGAGGTTGCTGGTGTGAGGGATGTGCTGTAGACTGATGAGGGGGGAGCGGTGGTGGAGTGCTTAGCGCGCTTGTCGACGAACCCAGCCACCCGAGTTCGATTCCTGCTCACAGCCAACACCGGTGACGATTATCTGAACCGTCACGGGCCTCCCCTAGGTCAACTCGGTCTCAATTGAGTACCTGGTGTGGCGTGTAAACATTACCCCTGGGGAGACAAAGGTGGTCGGGCGTGGTGCTGGCCACCTACTCGCTCATGTGCCGTGCCGGCCTTCATCGGTGCTCGCTAACAGCACTTGCCCCAACAGTCTGTTAGGGAAACGTGTCCCTCCGTGAAGGCTGTGCTGTCGACTGATGAGAAACTCCTGGGAAGATGGAGTTGGACACACCTGAGCGCTGTTACTATCACTTCATCGCACGTTGCAATTGTTCGTAAATACATTTAAAGTTTCTCCATTGTTGTCGACATCTTTTGTGGGTCTGATGAAGTTTAAATGCTACGCTGGAATGTTCAGCCGCTGGTAAATGATGGCACTTTTGGCTGAGCAAAGATGTACGGCCGCCTGAAGATGTCTTGCTTACAAGTTCAGAGCAAAATAAAATGTTTTGGCACTGTCACAATAAGTAGGTTAGAGCTGGATTAAACATATAAATCTTTATATATTTAAATGCAGACGTATAGTCTCAAGTCGAACTACTTTAGCAAGAATTGTTGTGTTTTCACAAAGTGATGAGACTTATTGGCCCGTATATGACAGCAGTGCCCCACAACTGTCTTGAAATTGGGCTTGTGGCTGGTGATTGCTGCTATTAAGATGACAAGAGGTTGCTCTCTCCGTTTCTTCTCCATAAAGGGCAGGAGCTGAATAGGCCAATTGCTTTTGAGGCTCCATCCCGGTTAAAGACTTGTGGCTTCTCTATAGCTGCCTACTGCTTTCGTTAGTTTATTGGAGCATCACCGTCATGTCAAGGATTAATGTGTCCCTATGTTATGAAGGCTTTGAGGTTAAGTCAAGGGCTGCGTACTTTAATTTGCCATGCCTTTAAAATGGAATTGCTGATCTCCCGGGACGATTACTGTCAGAATCAATCTGCACTGGCACGCTGCATGCACATCCCTTGAAGCTACTGGCCATCTTATTTGTAACTTCAGTCCTCGGTGAAATAATAGATTGTGGTTTGAAAATGAGTTAGAGATATATAAATACCATATTTTGTTCAGTTAATTATAGTCGTGGCACTTTAAAGACACACCCTTACATCAAAACCTATTCATGAAGGGAGAGAAAAATAAGCTTTTGTCAACAACTGTCTTCAGTAAAGTACAATACTTGGCTTAATTATAGTTTCATGGGCACGTAATATTATCCGTGTACCCAGTACTTTTCAGCTTGGCAGTATAATGCAACTATTCAGCGGCTGTGAACCTACAAAGTATAGGACATCCCTATTCTAAATACTCAAGAAAAAATGATCTTACAAACACATTTAATGTTCTAAATTATTGTCTGGAAGGTTTTTTTTACGTACTTGGCCTCTTTTTACGTAAAAAAATAATGCTCAGCATACAATACAAAATAAACAAAAAAATACATATAAGCTACCTTGCGACAGCTTAAACTTTAAAAGACAAGTCTTGCTTCATTTTCCAGCAGAGTGAGACATTAGCCATTCGCTGCCCTGTGTGTGTTGACAGATATGACTAACATCTTATACTGGTAGGAACGAAGTGGACCAGACCACCAATAGATTATATCGTCCGTCCGTCCGTCCGTCCGTCCGTGTATCAACATCGCCCCCTACTGCAAACACTTGGCAGGACCCTACAAAACCTTTTGACTCAGTGGGGCTTTCCTGGCTTAACAAGTGTAATAATACATTATGTTTATATTCTTTGGTTATTCGTTCCTACCAGCCCACCCCGCAGGGTCCTGTTTGGAATATCAAATTTTGACAACTTCATGTGGTGCCAGGGATCAACTATTTTGGTTTAAATTATCAAGAATATTTTTTTTAAATACCACTTGGACATGTCAAGGATGGCTTTCATTGTTAAAATATTTATAACACTTTGAGCCGTGCCACAGCAATTTATAAATTCCACCACCGTTGAGACAAATGTTTGACTCTTGATTGATAATGAAGATAATGATTCTAATCTCAAAATGTTTGCATCACCACATGTCCACTTATACATATTAACAAAATATAATGCAATATGCTGAAATTGCATGTGATGCCATTAATTAAATAGAATGTATATCGCAGTGGCAAGAAAGATATACCCTCCACCTTTTGATGTGCCATTGCTTTTATGTCCGTATAAACCACTGTATGACTAGAGATGCATGCCCTCTTGCACTGTACGCCGCACATGCTTTTAGCTCAGCCCACTGAGCGGAATGGCAGTGACATGCTAATGGCACCATCCTGCCGTGCTCTTTGGAGAATTGTGAACTGGGTTGCGGCAGGAGTGACCCAGAGCTGTCCTGCATGCAATACACCAGAGAGCTGGTGCAAACTGAGCTAAGAGAGCGCTCTTGCTTGCAGCCATTTAACCCCATTCATGCAATGCATTTTTTTTTATCCTTGGGAGAAGGGATATTTGAAGGAGGTGGGTAAAAGGTTAAGCTGGAGAAGTTGGGTGTGGGAAAAAAAACTGTGCACAGCTTACACTGCGCACAACTTAAGTTGACCACATTTTAAGAACAATTGCATTTTGGAATCGTTCTTTTACATACCACATTGTAGGCCTGACAATTGACCATAACGTGGACACTTAATATTGAAAAATGTTATGAATTATTTAATCATGCATTCATCATCATCACCATCATCATCAAACAGTGGCCATGATCAATCCACTGCTGGATGAAGGCCTCCCCAAGCTGCCGACATCTCGCACAGTCTTGCGGTGTAACAATCCACCTGGCACCTGTACATGTGTAGCGAGTCATTCAGAGACACTATCTAGGAGGCAACGACGTTTATTCTACACTCTACGCAACACCGTACACACGGGACTAAACACACATATTCTCACTCTTGTTGTTCATAGGACCACAATACACCTATTTCTCTTGCACACGGGATAACTATAATCGGGTCAGAGCAACCAACGTGCTGCCTGACCCACGATGTCGAAGACGGGGACGAAGACGTAGACATAGCGCTTGGTTTCCACTTCACCTGCAGACAGCCCGGATCTGTGATCGGGGCTTCCCTTTTATCTTTCTCGGCGCGGCCTGGCTCCACCCTCGGCTGCGCCCTACGTCCAGAATATTCCCTGCGGTTCACAGGCGACACCGCACCTGTTCCCTGTCTGGCTCCGCCCTTAACCACGCCTCTTTTGGGAACTCTCTAGACGTTCTCGGCTCCTCCCTGCACCACACCATACTATATATATGCACATGTTTTTCTAATTTAATATATATAATGATATAACTGAACATTTACAATATTAATATATATATGGCTTGCATGCATTTTGATGGATGTTTTTATTTATTTATTGTCTGTTTGCCCTCCAGTTGCATTTCAATTGTGCTCCTGTTGCCATGCGATGAGAGGAAGTAGGAGAAAGGTCTGTCGTAGATGATATCGCAGAGCCGCTTGTGCAAGTTTATGTTTTCATATTTTGGCTTTGGGCTAAGACACTAGAAACACGTTCTGCAATTTTGGAAAATTATAATGCCACAGGGCTTTTGTAGTCTTGCTAAATTTGCATATGCAAATCGCCAGGCACTTGCAGAAATGAAACTATTTACTGTAGAAACACAGGTGGAAGCGCACTGACTACTAATCCAATCAAAATCTTTATTTAAACTGGAGGAATCCGATGAGTTATCAGGCTCTTTTTTCACAGACGTCCAGTAAGCTACCTAGCCACTGTTGCAATGATTACAATCGTATTGAACGCACATTCACTGTACTCTATGTATGTAATGATGCCCGTTGTGCAATATGATGTACAATATTTCAAGCGAAGTTCTTTTTAAGGGGAGCCAATAGGCTCCTTATTGCTATTCCCAAGAAAGATTGTCTGTCTGGCCGTCCATTGCAACAAAACCTCACATGTTCTCATGAAAACTTAAAAACCTTAAACCAATCCCCGTGGAACTTACTACATGGCTCATCAGTAGCAAGGTGTGCATCTGTATAGTTTCATGCAATATTGGCAACGAAACACGACCAAAAAAAGCATTATTACAGTACTTCCAAAAAGTATGTTTAAATCTAATATATATGTTGTGCTGAAAACTAGCATGATTAGCATGCATGCACTGGAACACGCATTTGCGTGAGTTTAAATATGCGTTCAGCATGTGACCGTTTTTTTATTTTTGTGGTTTATGTGGACACATTTCTCCGCACAGTTCAACCCCTCTAACAACCGAGTGGAGGCTCCCCTTATTGACTAATTTGTCATTCGCTTCTTATTTTAACTCTGATTACATGTAAACAACATTCTTCTTGTGATCAATTCATATAAAAGTGAACTCTACATTAAGGCCGATTTGAAAAAATATTATTATCGTAAAATGATTGCTTTTATTGCATTTCATTGAAGCTCGTTGCAGATGTTATGAATTTCCATTGCTTTCAATTACGATTAAAAGTCCAAGAGGGCATTTCTACAACGGTCATTTTAGTCGCAACAGAGACGTATGGCTTTTGAATGTTTGAACATCATAGTCATTGATGCGGACATAACATAGATAGGGATTCTCTTAGAAAAACAGAAAAGAGTCTGGATAAGTAAAGAATAATAGGCTGCATTGACCTCTACTTAAATGACGTATTACGTGACGGCTGAGTGAGCTGTGATAGCGCCATTCTATTATGACAGCTTCTCTCTGTTGTACATTGTTGGCGGGGAAATGTGCGCGGTGGGGCTGCGTGTAATTACCAGAGGCTGGGCCTGCTGACGGCTCAGGATGATTTCTGACAGGTCCATTACACGGAGGTAACAAGGACAATGTAGCGGACCTGATTCTCTGCCGCCACACCAATGGCTCTCAGGTGTCTCCTTGACAGCTCTTCCCAGCTGCCACTGGACTGTGAAAGAGAATGATAATGTGCCCATTTCTATTGCTACACACAACATATGTTGTCGTGGTCTTTGGAGGTGGTTTGATGCATATTTATTATTTTCATTTTGGGAAAATTACCTTAAAATTTTACGTGATGTGGTGACATTACTTTGAATTGGTTGCAAACACCTGCCACTTTATAGGCTTTGTAGTGCATATCACATTAGGGCCCACTTACTGTAAACTGAGCATTAATTGATAGGCATGAATCCTGTTGACATACACCTTTGCGTGTGGCTTCTCTGCAGAGGACATCGAGTGTGTTTTGTAAACACATACAAGTTGCCAAGTGCGTTTTAGGGGGAATGCATTGATTGTTCTCGTCATTTTCAGAAAATGTGGTCGAAAATGCAAACGTTCATTACGTTTTTAGTTGGTATCAGTGGCTTTTATGTGTAGTAAATGGGTGAATAGACTACGTAACAAGTTTATTTAAGAGAAGTTCAACTAAATATTGGCCATTTGGCCTTATTACCAACATTAAAATAAATAAAATAAATTTAACAGAATAACCACTGATAGGATTTCCCCCCTACCCGCTAATGGTCACTTAAACCTTTTAACTGTTAAGTATGCACAGAGGCTCAAATCTACAGCATTATAGTGGTATTTACTACAAGTGAAATGGTCGAGCGGAATTTCCCCAATGCTGCAACAGCACCCTCTTCTCCTAATAACAGTGTGGATCCGGTGCAGTGAAAAAGCTTCCACGTGTGACCTAAGCACTGTGTAATGTGGTGCAGGGGAATCGGTCCATTTTGATAATTTGTCCTTTTACAGCGACGCCATTACGGCCAATCATAATGGTCAATGGCTGTTGCAAATGGGGTCTGACTGTATCATTATTTTTTCATGCAGTCTCGCGCACCGTCAGCAAAAGGTTTTTAACAGTTAATGTGCCATAGGCACTGACATTTAAATTTGTAATTATCATTGTGTTGTTTGTTCAAACCAATTCCGAGCTCTGCATAATCATCTCTGCTTATATTCTGCATTTTTAACTGCTAAGATGTATTTTTTGTGGATCACCTGAATTGCATTTTGCATTCATAAAGCGTCTTACGTAATCATTGGCATAAAACAACCAACGGTAATGTCATCGCGTCCTTTAAAAAATAATATGTAGTTTGATGCCTGGCATTGACTGACACTGGTGAATCTGACTGCTTCTCCTTGAGCAGAAAACTCGCAGCGGGGAACGCAGCAATATGACTGTTGATAATGTGCACACAGCACTGCGATTTAAGACAATGTGCTTCACAATGGTAATTGGATGCTACTGATGCCTCAATGTTGAGACACCTTTGCATACCATTACTTTGCCAACCGAAGCATACCGTCACCGAATTGCTACGTGTAATGTGTGCAGACAACCATTAAGAAAACTTTGAATGTGCTATCATGAAATACTGATGACACGACTCGCAGTCACGACAATTAATAAGTGACGACAGCCGTAACTAACGTGCATTACATCGCGGGGTGTATTTAAATAGCGAATGGCGGGAGGAGAAGCAGGACACATATGTCAGCTGTAGCTCTTAAGTGTACGTTATTTGACCTATACATTAAATTATAGTCGGATGCTATTCAAAAATGTCCACAACGTTTGCACTTGCCTCCCTCTCCCACTTTGCCATACGATAACATTGTGGGTAAAATGTAGTACAGTACCATACCTGTCAACCCCTTATCAGTGCGTGCCTTATAACAGACCAATTCAGACCTTATTGGTCACCCTGTGCCTTTATACATCTCAGCGTTCATCCTACAAAGTCCCATCGCAAGGGAGAAACACAAAGAAATTGACAAAAACTAAATTTTTACTCAATTTCCCTGTACCATCTTTGCTATGTCCATGCTTCAATACAAGTCCTCCAAGGTTTACGTATTTTTCTATTTTTTCTCGTTCTTCATCTCCAGGTTTGATCTTTGCCTGTTCCACTTGTCTTCCAATTTCCATCATTTCAGTTTTCTTCATGTTCATGTTCACTGGAAATGTTCTGCTCTCATGAACTACCTTATCAGGAATTATGTGTAAATCCTCCTTTGACAGTGCTATAAGGTCATTATTATCAAAAAAATATATGGGTATTCACTGTCCTCCCAGTCATTACTGATTGTCTTACTTCCACAGTTGTCCTAAACTGTTCCTTAAACTTCTTGTCCATCACGTTTAGCAACTGGGCCAGACTAATGTGCCGATAATGTACATGCGCTTTTGGCAGCAAACCTGTGTATAATATTAATAGTTTGTATTTGTTTCTAACGGGTCTACCTGGCAGGTTGGTTTTGTCGTCTGACGTGATGTAAAGGTGGCAGCAGTGGGTAACGTTACCAGGGTGAAAGTGTTAAGTGTGTTACAGAGGGTGAGGCCTCATCAACTACCCTTGTCTGGTTGCCCCAACACCTCTAAGACCACCCCTGAGAGTGACAGCAATGCATGTAAGAAAACGGTGCTCTTGTAATAAGATAAAACCTTTAAAGATATTTTGAAAAAAAAACAACATTTTTGTTGTAAGAATGTCAACAAAATTACCCGCAATCGGACTTGTGTAGTGTTTCATGTGTAAAAAAAAAAATCTAGGCTTGGACATGGAACACGATTGTGCTATATTGCTATAAGACGTTTGTAAAATTGTTCTTAGAAAAACCAAACGCACGTAAATATTACGTTTTATATGAAATGTTTAAAGAACCATATGTTTACATTTGAAACTTGCATTTTGCGACAACATATGCATACCATTTATACTACAGAATTACTTGAACATTTATGTTTGTAAATGTACCCCATTCTGGTGCAAACAACACTATTAAGAATATATGTTGTTCTGGTTGCATATTCATTTAACACGATGAATACCGTGTTGACCTTAAAAAGGAAGTCCCCCCCATAGAAACGATGCATGGTACAAAAGATCGGTATTATTGAATGTGTTTTATTTTGACGCGAGCATGCGGTAAAGCAACATTTAAATATTTTCAGCAATTCAGAATAAAGCCTTTGTTCAACGTGAAATAATGTGGTAACCCTTATATGACCTCTCCTATGTTTAGTTCAACTGAAGTCAACCTTGAAGCTGACCTTTAATTCACCCTGATTGAACCGCGCTGTAATACCGTCGTGTTACAGTCTCGTTGCCAGATTACTCCCGGGAGAGACACATTTCTGCCCCTTATTTCCCCTACAATTCAATTGCCTAAGGCATTTCATGAAAATAGAATCTGACACGGTATAAAGAAACACTTATCCCTGCATTCTAACTCAAATAAACGCAAGGCCTTTTAATGCTCTATTGTATGTGTAACCCACTTGGCCACAGCATGTATTGCCCTACATTACAATTGCTTACAATGGGTGTGTTTTTTTTCTATTTTAGAAGCAAAAAAAAAACCCTTATGATGCATACTGTAACGTGTAAAAAATATATACCGAGATGTTTGTTCACCTGTATCTATGTATTGAAGTTATCAACGCTTGATATTGTCCAAACGATTAAAAGTTTGCCCTAACTCGAGTACAGCACGTATACAATCCTCTGATATGCATTAAGATTGCGAGGCACTTACTGCAGTTTCAGAAGTGTTGTTGATCATCTCTGTATCTTTGGTGGTGCATTATTCACCAGCAGACATACTCGCATCCCATGCTTGACCTGCCATTGAACCCTTTTATGCACAAAACACGATCACGGTGGCCCCCATCTGTTGTCATCTCTGAGCCACCGGAGTGGGAGCCCTGAAATACCGTAAATCAATGAGCACGTGTGCTTGAACACGCTCATCTTTGCTAAAAAAAATATCTACAAAAAACTATCCATTAGACAGCCATGCGATTTCTGGAGTGTGCAACCTGCTGTATGACCTTTGAATTTTCTCTTCTCCCTCGAAACAAAACTTTTTCTCTGCTATATTCTACAAAAGGCACTTTGATTTTCGCCACGTTATTCGTATCACAGGCGAGCTGTACCACCCTAACGACAGCACAAGCACCCATTTAATACATGCAATACTGACTTTAGCACACAAAAGCCCTGCAGAAATGTCATATTTATTGTTATACGTGGCCTAATGCAATTGGACAAGTACTTCGCGCTCTAGTTATTGTTCAATTTGTTCATATATGCGATGGTACAGTCTCATCTAGATTCCTAATGGTGTCTCCAGAAGCTAGTTATCAATCTTAAACAGAATCGTTTACTTAAAGTGGCGTGGATTTATACGAGTAGAATTTTGTTTCTACTATATTCAACATCAGAACCAAACATGTTTACTCGCATTTGGATCATAGTTTTACACTTACAAAGTTAAAAGAACTACACATGTTCTTTAGAAAAGTCTGTATAGAGGAGGGCTGGCTGCCTCTTTGAGAATATTGCATTGTCTAGAGTTAGATATGTCTATGTTATCCATCCACGCTTCTGACATCTTAATAACCTGGGAGAGACATTTCATTTTGTCTGCAAAATTTATTTTGGGGAACTGCCATTCCGGCACAAGTTATTACTGTCCACTCTGGAGCCCAGAACAATCTGTTATGACTCCTCCTCTTCGACGTATGCCGCGCAGGTGACAGGGGGGAAATCAGGACACTATTTACGAGTGTGATGTATGTTTATGATTAAAAGTTAAACAATTTAGGGGGGGGGGGGAGAAGCTCGTGTGGCATTTGCATAAACCAATATACTCTTTGTTAATAACAGTAGTCGTCATGCGTCAGTCCATGTTTGTGAACATGCTGTTATTGACCATTTAGAAATAAGAAAACAAAGTACGTCTTTATATATAAAATATATCCCACTTGTTGGGGTTTTTTTTTACAGCAGAAGAAAAAAAATCCAATGTATACAACACACATGTAGCCAAGCCAGGCACACCTTGCACGTGGTGTTAACTGCAGAGTGTCCTGTATTGAACGAGAGGCACATAGGCATATAGATCTTCTTGGGATTTACTAAAGGTCTTGCTACATCAGACCCTTCTTATAACAGCTTTGATGTTTAAAGCAGCATGTGTGCAGCTGAGTGTAACACATTTTGCTGTACACTGAGCTCGGGCGAGCTGCTCAATGAGCCCCTCATAGCTGCGAGTCACTAGCATTTAAGTTTACGGTCGTAAAGCAGCCAAGACGCCATCAAACTAGGCGTGTAATGATGCATCGATTCATTGATTGATTGGTTCGTATGCTCCACAGTACGTGCGTCGAATTGCACACATAGGAATGCATGTTTAATTCCGCTTGTGTACTATGCAATGGGTTTATGTAAACACTGCGGGCACGAGAGGCTTAACTCTCAAAGTAGCAACAAAATGATCATTTCGAGAATTATATTTTGAGCTTAAATCGTGAAAATGGATTCGCTCACGATGGGGTAAAACCATAATACAGTAGTTCTGTATTACTTTCCTTGAGCAATGCATCCATGTATTATTTGTAAGACACATTCACATGCCTGTATAGCTTAGATATCGTTAGAGTAAGTCTGTGCGGAGGTGAGCCTCGCTGAAAGTATATCAATGTGAATGATGTCTGGTTACTCTCTTTTTCGCCTTATTGTTGTACCAATTCCTTCTGGCTGTGTACAATGCCTTCGCGAAGAGAACGGTGAATATACCTTTACACAGTAGCAGTAACGTACAAGTAGCTGGCAAAGAATTAAGCTACTATACAATGTGGCATAACAAGTCCTCAATACCCTCTTGGAAGATCTGTTCCGTTTGGGGTTGTGTCAACATGAAACACAATGTTTTATCGAGCACTTTTATTATTCAACTCCATAATTATGAAAGTGGAATTTTTGTTTTTAGAATAATTGTTATTTTAAAAAAACGACACGCGTGAAGAGCAAAGCATGGACTGGAGAACAGTACGCGGGATTGGGCAGGTTACGTCACTCAAAGAGATTTTGACCAGGAGTCAAGAATAATGATGGAGTGGCAGCCAAGGAATGGAATTTCTCCAAAATAGCGTCCGCTATATTTAGAGACGTGCGTTTAGAATATTTGGCTTCTATAAATGTGTGGCCAGGTAGCTTACCTGGTAATATACAAATTCTGTTTTAATGTAGTTTTTTTTAACTGGTTTTCTAGGAGGTGAGGTGACAAAGGGAATTTACCAAATATAAACAATTTGGAGCTGAAATTTTTTTCAGACTCTGTATTGTCGACAGACCTGTTCTTCACCTGAGGACGGCTGCTTGCGTTGTGGCCGAAACGTCGTGATAATTATTTTATTATGTTTTATTTTTATTATTTTATTACTTCCCTTCTACGTGACTTTACCGAAAGAACCAAGAAGATGATTTTGGAGCTGGTCACTTTATTGAGTCACACAAAACAAAGATGTTATTATGCGAAACCGATTACTATGAATGATGAATTGCTGTACATAATTGTCACTGGAGTTTATAAACTTCATTTCGAAATTGAATTATATTGTGTGGGTATTTAAATGTATCCTTTCACTCACATACTAGTTGTTGTATATTCCACTGTACATATCGACACACATTTAAATATATCAATGAACCAAATTCAGTCACGAGAAGGTATGAGGTCTTCAAACGTTTTCACGTTGTTATTATTGTTATTATGTATAACTATTCCACTGTGTGAAGTCAATGCTGAACACACAGAGCACGAATTGAACTGTCATCAAGGTCCATATTCTTTGTTTGTTTCGCTAGAGTCACGTAGATAGGAAAATAATAATACAAATGAAGTGAATAAAAATAATACAAATAAAATTTTAATAATAAAAAAAACACTCATGTAGACTGTAACCTGGTTCTTAATCGGAGTGAGTGTACTGGCAGTCTATAATGTAGACTGTAGCCTGTTTTTTTTGGTTTGGTTAGGCTACAGTCTACATTATAGACTTCCAGTACACTCACCGAGGTTAAGAACCAGGCTACAATCTACATTATAGACTGCCAGTATACTCACCCAGCTTAATAGCCATTGCTACAATATACATTATAGACTGCTAGTGCACTCACCAAACTTAATAACCAGGCTACAGTCTACATTATAGACTGCCAGTACACTCACTCCGATTAAGAACCAGTCTACATTAGTGTTTTTTTTATATTCACTTTATTTTTATTTTCCTATCTACGTGACTTTACCGAAAGAATTAAAGAATATGAATTCCTGCAGTCACGAAAGTTTTAAGTCCAAATGTATAATCAAGGTTTTGGTTTTTCAATGTAAATACCATTTATGTCCAGGGTTGGACTGACCAGTCAGGCTATTGGGCACAGACTGAGGACAAGGGAGCTCTCCAAAAACGTACATATTAATTGAATGTAAGCCCCATCAAGTTACATTCTGTACTTGGTTGGGAGGTATCTTAGATACATGCATACCCCTGTTTTGGACCATAAAACAGCATTGTTGCCTGTCCAAATGGGAGTCAGTCCCTGTGTGTGTTTGCATCTCTCCAGGCAGCTTTGTAAAATTGACAAATCAGTTATATCACAGTTGATTACGCTATTTAGCTGACTCCTAGATGAATGTTTACGATTCTATAAGTAGGCCTTAGACATTTTGTCCGCTGATGTATCGCCCCCAGTTTAATGAAGTAGGCGTAGGCACTTATGAGAGAGCAAAGGAAATCATATATGCATTGTTTGGCTAAAAATCATAGTGACAACCTGCAATCAGTTTGCAATTGAGAATAATGGCACGATCAAAATCAGTTCGTTTTTTCTTTTCACAATACAGTGGATTAAGGTCAACGAGGACCTGGGAAATGTTTTGTGGTTCTTTTTATTGTTAATGTCAATGTGGGAAAGTGAATAAAAAAATAATGTCATAGCAATTTTTAAATATATGTTATATATCATGGGACCTCCCTTGCCAGTATCAAAATATAAGAATAGGGTTTACTCTTTCTGGCAATAAAACAGGTGTTAAGATTTTTAAAAACAAACTTAAACCTTTTGTAAGGAATAATATCTGCATTAACCACATAAACTTGTGGTCAACATGCAAACAAAAAAACATGCTCTGATATTATATGCATTGTCTTTGAAACAGATTGATCCACACCAGAGACACCTTTCATTAGAGCCTTGTCTCAAACAGTGTTAGACCAGAGGACGCCAAAAGGCGAACAGCACAAAGACAAGCACTATCAGGACATTGAGAGCTCGGGTTGAGCAGCTACATCATGGGACCTCCATGATGTTTTATTTCCAGAACGGGTGAAACCTATTCGTTTATATGTCATATAATGAATTTATACATATGATATTATGATTCTAAACTCGCAGCCTCACTGGTCATTTTGAAGAATTAGCATGATTCAGCATCACATTGCAATACACGAATTGACTCCTCTTTGGGTGATTATAGCAGGCTCTAGAAAGAGCAAGACCAGAGGAACCTATTGCTATAACATACGCAAATGAAAACACAACAATTCTTATACATGCAATCTGATGCAAATAATTGCAAGCTTAAATAATCGATGTTAATGATAAATCAATGCCTCATTCAATACTCCCCATGATAATGAATTTTGCATATACTGTAAGTCTACATTTTGCACGTGAAAAGATACACCTATGTTCACTTACAAAATATTACATTGCTGTTGTATAACATTGTGAGATGTGGTTAAGATTAATTATTTATTCAGTCATGGATATTTTTGCTTTACAGTAATTCCTTACGGATGGTAACAACTCGTGTATTTACTTATTTGTACGATAATTTATTTGTACGATCATTGCTGTGTTCAGATCATTTCTGTGTTCAGATTTAAGGTGTGGCCCATGTCACCACCACATGTAAATATACTCCTGAAAAGGATGTCACAGGCTATTTTTACATCCATTTTTAAACCCAAAACTTCACTTTAATTCTAGATTTGAAGCTTTCGTAGCTGCAAGGATTCATACTCTTAGGTTTTTTCGGTAAAGTCACGTAGGAAAAAAAAAGAATAATAATAATAAAATAAAATAATAATCAATGAAAATAACTAAATTAAATCACGACGTTTCGGAGGCAACACAAGTCTCCGTCTTCAAAAAATATTTCACGTTGATTATTACCTGCAGAGATTACTAGGTGGCTGTGCGAATCGAACTACTCACTGTGCACGGGTCAATGTGTTTAAGCACCAGGCTATCCAACTGCCCCATATGTACTGTACGTCTATTATTTGACTCGTAAGAATGTGCAATGTTTGGTTGTACTGCTTGCTATCTGGAAAAAAAAATGCTCTGCAAGTGCTGATGGGTTTTTGATATCAGGTAAGCTTGCCGTGTCTAAACCCTCGTCATGGTGGATTTTTTTTTTTACAGAGTTCTGCTGCATCTGTCCAAATTTATATTTTTGTCAAGTTTCCCAAACGTGTCGTGGCATACGTGCAAATGAATTAGGTGCTAAGAGCCATTGAACTTGTGGTTGCCCAGATGATGTCTTCATAAATGGCCCATTAGTTCACAGAAATGCATATTTTTGGCAAGCAAGCTGTGCAGTAAAATGAGAAAAGAAGCTGTAAATATACTTATCTAACGGTCCGCCAATAAAAGCACATGTTCCCATGAAATCTCCAGCCGACAAGCTGGCCAGGGCTGACTGGCCATGCATTATTTCAGCTGTTGCCAAATACGCTCGCAGGGTCATGGGGTCACGAAGGCGAATAAAGACCCCACTATGGCTCTCCAGGCAATCACAGTGGGCTCTTATTTAGAAAATAAAACCCGGGTGCCTTTTTTGTCACTTCAGTGCCGTTCATGGGTGGGTGGGGGGGGGAAGCTGCTCTTGGCAGGACAGACATGGACTCAGCCTCATAGTGCTTAAAAGGGGAGCTTGGGTTTTGGGAGCATAGGGGTACGGCGGTGAGAGAGGGAGAGAGTGTGAGTGAGGGGGGAGCAAATCAACGTTTGTGAATTCATGCATGCATTTGAAGACATTGATATAGATGTCCGTTCGGTGTAGTTTTTTTTTATTTATGGCTACGATTGGTAGCGTGTTAACCCTGTGACTGTGACCAGAATTCATCAGTTCAACATGTAGGGTTTCAAAATGTACATTTTGCCATTTGCAGTGGAAAAAGTGAAAATAAGGAAAGTCTGATGAATGAGCATCATTTGCTTGAACAGAAGCAGTTTTAGTTGACATAAAACACCTTCCCATTGCGGTTCTTTACCTGCAATAGTGTTAATGTGGTAATATTTGTAATTACAAGACAATATCAAAATATTCATGTCATGGTAGTTTGTCTATATCTTCTAGACAAATGTATATTTTGTTCTATAACACGTACAAACACATGCACGTGCCCATTAAACAACATATCATGCCATTGAACAATAAGTATGTATGTTATATTCACTTAATTTTCTTGCAGATTTAGATTTTTACCATAAATATTTGGTCTATTGACCCTCGAAAGCGACCCGTTTCGCACAGTTGTATTTGTCCATTGTTCATTACCATATCGAACTAAGATACAAGGCATAATCCCTTCTGGCAGGCCTAGAAATAAATAGGGGACTTTTCTTACAATACCATAATTTTGTTTAGTAGTCGGTCAAGTAATGCATACAGTGTTTAATCTGTGCAGGAAAATTCAAGGTTGTCTTGCGTCGGGCACCATATTTTGTGGTCGTTTGTTGCTTTCTGCACACATGCGTTCCAAGGCCCCTTAAAGCTGAGCTAAAAGGTTGCATCTTCTCAACTTTACATATTGAGCTGTTGAATGAATAGAACCTTTTTAGATTGAATTTACCAAGGATTATATGGGCTTTCAGAGAAGTCAAGCATGGATTAGTGGTTATGAAAAGGGCATTCTTCGCCTTAATGCTTGAAAGATAGAGAAAGACATCGTTTTCAAGTGCAATGAATCAAGTTACCAGAATTTTACAAATCTATCCATAAGACATATGCAAATAATTTGGTGATGATATGCCCTAATTTGCTAATTTCTTAAACTGTGTTTTCCTTTCAAGAGTGAAACCCTGCTTTTCAGGTGTCTTTGACGGTAGTTGAACGTTCAGGGTGAATTATAGTTATGAATCTAGTGGATAATGCATTCTGGCCATGGCTGTTGGTTAGACTGGTAGTTCAAGTGATGCACTTAAGATGGTACCTCTAGATGTCAGCAAAGCATCAAAAAATAACAAGTAACATATGTACAGTTTTACTGGAAGGAAACTTTTTTTCATGAACAAGCCATAACAGAAACTTGAACGCCACCCATTAGTAATGCACCATCATATATTGCATTAATCTTGAACTTCAAGAATAATGCATGATTTCATGTTGCAATTGCCCATGCAAAATAATAATTATCCAAATCCATTTTTACTAACCGGTTCTGCTAACGAGGAAAATGTCAAATGACATATTTGTCACGTCACTTAAATTGTTTATTTACGGTGACATTCGTCACAGAAATGTATAGTTATTGGCTGATACATTTCCTTAGCATTGTAAATTTGAATAATGTACTATATATAAGAGCTATATCTTTTTCAAGTTTTGTGAAATGTAATTTACAGAATACAGTATATTTTCCCATAGTCCATTTTACAGTTGCCATATTTTGATCGGTGTTTTACTTTTACCATGATCACAACACTATGAATGCGGTAGACATGCAATTTCATGTGACCATTTAAAAACGTGCAGACCAAAATACAACGTTTCCAAGAATTGTCTGTTTTTTTATTTACTGTACATAGATGTCTGAGTAGCTCCTAAACATGAGCGACTTTTTTGGTGTTGGTATTTTAATAGTAAACCGGTCTCACTAATAAATCACTGTGTTGTTATGAATAGGCACCTCATTTCACCAACAAATACAAAGTAATTATATTGCGCAGTAGATGGATTATATTTGCCTAAATATAATCAGCGTGTTAATTGCATGCCGGCTGTTAATTTAAATGAAACACATATTTAAATATCAACAGAGTTTAACGTTATTAAGCCATGTTAGAATCATTATAGTCTGCTAATACGTATATTTTTAAAATGTTTTGCAATATTTCACAGATGTAGACATTTTCATATTGAGTGCAATAAGAAAATAATGCAATGCTTGCAAAGCATAGTAAGCAGTTAACAAAAAATATGTGTGTTGTATACGTTACTAATTTTGAAATGTTGGCACTCTTATTTGCAAAAGCCCTTTGATGGTGATAATTGTTTTTTCGATGGAAAGTCAAAATTACCATCTGCAGCCGGTGACTCGAGAGACTGCTGTGATGGGTTTTGTCCATTGCTGGCCTTGCCTGCCGATCATGTTTATGTATGATCCAGGGAGAGCAATCAAAGGGCGCTTGTCAGCTGTGCCGGGAATGGGCGTGTGATGCCTCTCTCTCCCACCAAATAAGAGATCACTGTGTCCTGCAGGCAGATAGAAGGGAATAGGATTTCCCCGTACTCACTGCTAACGGCCATCGGACATGACATGTGTCATACTATGATAAATGGACCACAAGACTGTTTAATTGCTTCCGCAGCACCTCTGAGATCTGCATGCTCTGATTACGGGCAGGTACTGCAGCTACAATCACAGCGCCCATTAACTCAACTTTCACGCAGGAGAAAAGCAAGGAAGCTAATCACGTTTGGTAGTTGGTAATATAAAAGGCAGCAAACTTTCCGAATCGGGTGCTATTTTATTAATACGTCGATTTCTCATAATTCAAATGTAGCATTGAATAAAAAGAGGGATTCATTTGAGTGTCAGCATTAACAAATGCTGCATGTACATAGACCCCATGTGCAGCATCAGTCTAAAGCAGTCGAACTTTGTACGATCGGTGCGAACATAGTCGCAATGGTAGCAGCGGTAGTAATACTACTGTAAAGGAGCAAAGCTTCTCCATAGTTGTTTTAACTGTCACGTACAGCGAAACTACAGCTCCATTTCAAGGTCCAACGCTGAAGTAATGTATCACATTGACGCACATATACAATGGCATTTGTAATTGGTGTATATTTGTACCTCAAACACACACACACACATATGTGTGTTGTGACATTCCTGGCTTGTCATTCAAAGTTCGAACGGATTTTAATAATTATCTGCCTAATACTGTTCGACAAATATATAAGGCTCTGGTGTCCTTTCTTGCACAACTGGGAAATATACTTACGATATGCGTAATATCATTACTACACACTTTGAAAACATCTAATTGATGAATATAAAATGTGAAGTCATTAGGATTCTCATACAATCTGTCACTAAATCTGGAATTAATGACATGCGTTTGGGGATTCTTCGTGTGAGCAGGTTGAGGTGCTATTTATATCGTGACTTCTGAGCATCTGTGTGCAGGACTGGAACATCAACATGTATTGTTTTGTTAAATTATAAATATTGCTCTTCTGATGCCTTTGCCCACCACCAATGTTTTGCAGGGTGGCTCTCGGTGTCTGACTTTGTCTCATAGCCTTCATAGTTGTTCAGAAGAGGGTGGGAAAGTAATATAACATCTCTGCTGAAGACGATTATTATGTTTTATGGGTTATTCCATACATCTCCTTTGAGAGTACTCCAGATTGAGGTCATTTTATGCTTGATTAGACCCAATAGCAATCTGAAAATCGGGCTGTCAGCCTTTCAGATGTTGGTGCTAGATTCTGAATCCTTTTCCCCAGTCTGTTTCCTGACCTCATTTCTGCTGAAATAAGATTGCCATAGACATTGTGGCTGTGGGTGCATGTGGGCATCTTTAGGATGTGTGTGGCTGTACCAAAGCCATTTTTGAAGAAGGGGGTTGGCATTGTCCCATTACAGGCAGTCATTTTCAATGACAATGGTCTCCATGTTCTTTATAATTATTATAATATAATTTAATGTTATTATGAATGCATAGCATCAAATAAGCATCTGCTTCTTGTATATGTTTTTGTTATCTCGTTACTTTGACACTTGATCATGTACTTCAGCCAATACACACGTAATAAATTCTGCATAGTTATTTATTGATGGAAAAGCAATCAATTACAATTGTATAATTTGTATGGCTAAATTTCCTTGTGATAAATAGCAAGTAAAAATCACGGCAGTGACAGGGAAGGAAGCGCTGCTTTATCAACATTTTATCATAGCAAAACATTTAAATACCTTTGTAATATACTTGTACCTAAAATAAAAATAAAGGTTGAGACAGAGGGTTGATTTTTTTCTCACAAAATGTAAATGCGCTGAATTCATTTTTAAAAAATGCGCGCCTTGTGGGTTGGTTTATATATATAAGCTGCCAAATCCTCCAAGCAATTTAACTTCATTTTTGAAATATTGCTGCCCAAGATGTTAAACATGCCCTTTGCCAAACTGCACCCTTTTGTTTCCTGACTGACTTGTCTCGCCAGTGATAGCCTCCCGTGAGTCAAAAGGGCCTGGGCTGGTCGGCTGTCAGACGTTTCCATGGTAGGGCAGCCGGCGGGACAGCAATCTGTCGGCTGAGCTGTCGCTCAATCGCCGTTAGGATTGGCGGCGGAGGATGGGGCCCATGTGGTTTTGCTGGGCGTGCCCTGCGGCTGTCGTGCGGAGAGATGACCAGACGAGTCCCACTGATGCCTCTCTATGGGGGTGCTCCCCTTGATGTCAATAAAAAATCAAAACATGTCGAAATTTAACAGTGCTCCAGAATCCCGGTGGTGGAATATGTGGAATTGGAATCGAACTCCACTGAATTCAAAGACGCTTCCGTGCACTCCGTTCCGTGTTGCGTGCGCAACATCGCTTTTGCTTCTCATGGCCACAGCTCATACAGAGAGCTGCTGCCTGGCTCACAATGTAGCCCTTGGCATTGTGTGTATCACTAAACCGCAGCATGTTACGTCAAGTGACACTTTGCAGATTTATTGGGGGGTCTCATGCATGCAGAGAAGACGCGTTTCCTTGATCACATTGCATTTTGCATTTAAGCATTCTCCTACCATTCTTCCGCTGCTTGAAATTAATTTCATCCCATTGTGTGCCCTCATCTATTTATACCAATTCTCTTTCATTGTTATTTGCAGTGACGGTCTGCAGCATCTCGACTTCAGCTAATCTTGTTTGATGATAATGCGCGTGATATTGTGCAATAACAACATGAGGCTTATAAACTTAACAAAACATATATTTCGTCACGTATACACATAAAACAACTGCACCCCCCACCCTACATCCTACAATTCCAAGTAACATTTCTGATAATGTTTAAGAAGTTCAATGTTAATGGGTTCAGCTCACTGATTATAAATCTTCATGGTTTTTTTTTGCTTATTTAAACTTAACGTAATGCATCACCGGGACCCAAAAAAAATATAACGAAATGCGTCTGTGTTATTTTGTGCGTGTGAATGTCCGTATAGTTTCCTGTGTGTGTGTAACCCGCAACCACCACGAATCAGCATAGCACGTGAGCTGTTATCTGAACCTCTGAAGCCTCGTCGTTCTCGGGTGTGGGACATTGCAGAAAGTGAGAATGAGCCCGCTGCTTTCTCTCAGCTCGCTCCTCAACTCGCCGCGAGCAATGGGGGGGCGGGGTGGTTGCAAATAGGGGTGGACTTATTATACCTTTGCAATGTGCCCCTGGTCAACATGCGTTGGCAGCAGAGGTCTCACTCCAAATCTGTTGAGTGGCATTGTCTTTGCATCTGCTGCGTAACGCTGCGTGGAAGCTTCCTGGCCAGTCGCTTCCCATGAAGCTTCAGATATTCTCAGCCCCAATAAAGCCTTCACAGTGCTTGAAAAATGTGGACCTTTCTACAAGAACACCTGAAACATTCACGTCGTCTGCCTACGATTCATCCTGGGATGTTAATCAGTTTTGATTATGCGAGCTCATGGAGCCTTGAAAGATCTGGGCATAGCTCCATCAGTGAACTTGCATGCCCTGGCATCACATGTCCACGCAGCTTCTGTTTGGACATATAGAGAGGAGATTGGCTGATACGATACAGGAGGACTTGCAATTGAGTTGACTCGTCCCATCAGAATCAAGATTGGTCGTTTGTAGAGGAGGCTCATCATAGATGCCACTTTGTGGTTTGAGGCAGTTGCCCTTCAGCATCATGGAAGGCAGAGGAATGACAACTACAACAATGAGCAGAGTGGCAGGCGGCTAAAACACAGCAAGTTGGCACAGTACAGGTGGTGCATCTGCCAATTTATCTGTGAGTTAACCCATACCACCGTGGTCTGTCCCGAGAACTGTCAGTAAGCCTTTGACACTGAAAGTGCACCTATTCTGGTGAAAGCACTGTGGTGAAGTCACTACCACATAATGGTTAATCTTGGAGTGCCGGTGTATGGATGCATGCGTGCGCGTAGTTGTGTCTTTGTGTGTGGTTCGTGGCTGTGTGCAGATGCATGTGAGTAGTGCTTGCATGCGCTGGTGCATATGTGTGGAGTATGTGTAATGGGGAGTGGTGGTGCAGCGAATAGTGCGCTGTGCTGCAGACCCAGCGACCCGAATTTGATTCCGGCTCATGGAAAACACTGGTGACGATTATCTGAACTGGTCCTGGGTCTACCCTAGGTTGACTCAACCTCAAATAAGTGCCTGTTCGCTATTTAAACATCGCCACTAGGGAGACAAATGCGGTCCGTCGTGGTGCTGGCCACCCACCCCCACGTGTACCGTGCCGGCCTTCGTAGGTGCTAGCGAACAGCACTTGCCCCAAAAGCATGTTAAGTATATAAGGGGGATCTTTGTCGTGGAGTATGTGTGGGTGTGTGCGCGCGCGCGTGGAGTGTGGGTGTTCGCATTCATGCGCACGTGCATGTGTTATGGTGCGCACGTATGTGTGGCATGTGTGTACACGTATGTGCGTGTGTGTGTGTGGTGTATGCGTGTTGTGTCTTTTCTCGTGTGAGTTTGCAATTCCCCGACTTGGCAGCTGCTACTCATGGGAATCCTGTCTCCTGCGCTGCTGTGGAGTGGGTGGTGGGGGGGACTCCCTGGGAATGTGTTGAAATGGCAAAGGTCAGGGGTTGTCTGAGCCTGCGCGCAGAGACGCACAAAGACGATCTTTGTGTGGCTCGCGCTTCTGATAGGGCCCGAGTGAATGGTGCACAAAATGTTTTTTGGGGCCCACGACTCCTGATAAGGGGAATTGCATTTTCAATGGCCTAAGTTATTTGCTCCTTTCAAGACATCATGGGCCCATTTATGAGGCACAATGGGTCATCATTTGGTGCTGTACAGGATTATTCTATCTAAACTTGACACGCAGTCCCACAGGGATCTCTTCAAGGTGCTGGCTGTTTGGCATGATGCCACTGGATGGCGTAAGAAATAAAGGCATTTAAGTGCAACGGCGTATGAGTATATATTCTCACATCAAATGGAAGCACGCAATGCTTCTTCTCATTCACTTAATGTGTGTCAGATGATCTGTTGTAGTTGCATATTTAAATACCACTACGCAAAAAAGAAATATCATCAAGCTTTTACACTGTATTTTATTTCAAATGAAAATATGTAATTTGCGTGCACACGTCGTGTGTGTGTGCGCCCGTGCGTCTGCACATTTAAATACGAGTACATTGGGGCCCCCACCTCTGTATAATAAGATAATGTGCATTATTGCCATAGCAACCAAAAACACGCAGTCCTTGAAATGGCAATTACACCAGCCGTAATTTGTTTCTTTGTATTTTTTTATTCAACTGACTTTAATTTTGGCATATTGGAGAAACACATCTCATATGTTCCAAATTCCACACCAATGGTTCTCTTCACATCAGTGTTTAATGTACTGCTGTGTTTTAATTGTCACATGGCTGAAAACAATAATTCAAACCTAAGTCAGCCGGTTGGCATGTGCTTCTCAATTTCATTTTTGTCTTAAGACCTAAAATATTATTGGAACAATGCTTCTCAGTTCCAAACGAAAATATGTAAATTGTACATGTTATGAACAATATAAATTGCGTGAAGATACAATATTTAAATATGTTCTTGCATGCAAGCATTTCAACAACTTTCTTTTCAACAAAGTAGAATCAGTGGTGGTAAATGTTAATAGTTAATTACCATGCAGGGTTATATTGCATTTTGCTCAATAACATGGGCAAAAGGGTGTATGTTTAATGGGATAATATACGAGCGAATTTTTTTTATATATATATAAAGGATGGCATTAAATATGGTAATTATACATGGAAGTAATGAATAAGATGTCGGGTGTAATTAATAAAGTGACTTTAAGTAACAAAGCTTGCTGGGTGAATAAGAAACATATAGCGCTCTGCGTGGTCCCATTGAGATGGTGATATCTAGAGCGTTTAGCTACTCGAGATTTTTGCTCTTCCCTCGAGACCTCTTTTCTGCTTACCTGTATCCCAAGAGAATGAGAAAATAAATGATAATGCCCGACTACTGCCTGTGGAAATTAATTGCCACGATCTCATCCTTTCCACGTCGAACATTTGCTCTCAGAAACATTAACATATCTGGGGCCCACAGCCCTAACTCGGGCTGACATTATGGGCTTACTGTGATAAGTTTCAGTTACGCCTCATCAACATCTGTATGTCTCCATTTAACCCACTGATGATTTTTCTGACCAGATGTAACCTCTTCCTAAAATTGTAATTAAATCAAACAATACGCGTGCGATATCAGTGAAAAAATACAAAGCATTGCTTTAAATCAAATTATTAAAAAATATATATATGAATGCATGGTTGTTCTGTATGCATGAAAAGTACAGTGCATTGTATTAGCATGAAATCAAGACTAATGTACACCATTAAAATATAAATGCAAGGAAAATGTGGCCAGTGATAATTAAATGCTCAGTTATTCGGGTAAAGTTTTATGATCACCAATGTTCGATGAACATTCACGATGCTTACGCACCACGGATTTCCCTTGTAAAATAGCTGGGTAACTGGTTAAACGGGATCACCTATGTCACAAATCAAGTCAACGCAAATAAACTTAAAGATTGCCTGTGGTCCGGTGCAGTTTTTTCTCTCACAGTTTCAGTTCCAGTCATTAAACAATCAATTTCATTAACCCTATTGAACACTATTGAAATTAATAATAAAAAAACACAGTTACATTATTTAATTCGGATACTATAATGTAAATTTGTATTTTATTTGTAATACTAGGTTTAGGTGTTATAACACATGAACAAATTTTTAATACAATATATATTTTTCTGTTTAAAAAAAAATGTGCTGTAAGTGTTCTGCAGTTTGTACCATATGTTTTATTCTCGCACACATTTATACTTAAGCGGTATTCTTTTCAAGGTGTGCCTCCTGTTGCTCAACTAGATTAGACAGCCATCTCTCTGCCGATTTGGCTGAATGGGTAATTGTGCATTAGCATAATAATTTGAGTGTCTGCCACCTTTACCCATAAATATGTGATGAATCACAATGTAGTAGGTCTGACACGAGCGATGGTTATTGTTTACACGAGGAAAATGCCTGAAATATTTATGCTTTTCATGCATTTTTTAACAGAATTTTGAATGTTGGATATGTTGAAGGTACAGTATTTAATTTGACATTTTTGCGATGGTATTTACGAGTAATACTTTTGTAGATTCTTCTAATGTTGGTTGTGTTTCAGTCAAAGAGACAAATATACCGTATGGCGTATTTTTTAAATGTATTGGTGTCAATATTAGGATTGCTACAGCATATGCGTAATTAATAGGTAAAACAATATTGTAATTTAGTTTACTTTGTCTATTGTTGAATGAAGGTCTCCCCCACAGATATCACTCAACAAGTGATGTGAGACGTGGCCAGAAATCAAACTAAGGTCACGGGCACAGGAACACAAACCACTGTGTCACCGCTCCACAACCTTCACCACTGTTCTCCTTTAGATAAACCTACCAGTGCAAAGATGGGGGGGGGGGGGGGGCTATTCCAGTGATGAAATAAATGCCACTGAATCGGGTACTGGGCCACACTAATGTGCCGATAATGTACATGCACTTTTGGCAAGTAATTTGTGGCTGTGAAAGTCAGCGAACCTGTGTGTGATGTTGTAGTTGGTATTTGTGTCTAACCAGCCCACCTGAGGGATTGGTGTTGTAGTCTGACCTCATGTTAACGGTGGCAGCAGTCGCTAAAGTAAGGCAGGGTGAAAGTGTTAAATGTGTTATGGAGAGTGAGGCCTCATCAACTACCCATTTATGGTTGCCCCACTACCCCCTAAGACCCCCCCCACTCCCCTGCCTAAGAGTGATAGTAATGCACATGAGAAAACAGTGCTCTTACGATCAGATGTAAGTCGGCAATATTTTTAAGTAATACAAAATAGATCTGAACACATTCACACCAACAGCAGCATTTTTTAAAGTTTATATGCAGCCTTTTTTGTTCAAAGTCTATATGATATGCAGTGCTTAATGTAGACCCACACACAATGTAGCCACTGAGAGTGTGCTATTATTATGGAAAGTAAATGCAAATAAAGCCCAGTGGCACTTTTATAATGATATTAATAATTCAAAGCCTTTTGTCAATCTACTGCTGGATGAAGGCATACCCATGCCATGTCAGTCATGGGGGTTGTTTGACCATACTTCACCATGCTGGTTCGTACTGGTTGATTAACACTAGAATTCCAGGACCAGTTCAGGTATCACTTGCAACTGATGTTACCTGTGGCTGTTAATTGAACTCGCGTCACTGTATATTCACTGAGTTTCAGCACCCTGTTATGTTGCAGACTTGAACTAATCTACACTTAAGCAATTTAACACCTAGGCTTTCGCGACCAATAACGCTTAACCATCTAGGAATAGCAGTGGAAATAAAATGTGATCTTACTAGTCAGTAAAGTTTGAAATACCTTCCAATTTGAACATGGATATGTTTTTACCTGCCACTTACATATCCATTATGAGGAAGCGTAGGACATCTACTTTTTAACTGATTCTGTTCCCATTTATCCCATCCCTGTAAAAAAAAAAGAAAAGGCTCCTGTTCCTGCAAATTGTGTTGTCATGCACTAGCTGTTAAATGTACCACATCACATATTTTATCTTGTTAGGGTGCCTTTGATTGGTTCCCTGAGCCCGAGGCATTTTTTCCTGTAACGTAGGAATTTGAAGACTGCAGAAAAGACCTTTACTGCCATTACCCGGTTTGTGTCACGACAACATTTTAGAATGCTATGTGAATGTGGTCATTGATGGACACTTTTTTTTTACTGTTGCCCTTTACACTGCCATTTATTGACATTATTTTAATAAAGAATTCAAACGAACCGCTTAATATTTCGAAAGCATTGAAATATATTCCATTGGTTTGGAAGAATATGAGAATCCAAGACAACAGGCACTCCTTAGATTCGAATATAATTACCCAAAGACACCTGCCTGAGTATTGTCTTTTGTCATTAAAGTACTAAAGTGCCAGATTTCAGTAAACAGTCATTACTGCATTGGGCTCAATGTCATTTTGGAATGGCATTTGAAGTGATACTATTTTCAATTATGAATTTGTACAAAACAACTAGAATTACCCAATTATGTACAACAACTAATTGTGTTCAATTTGTGGTGTAATACACACAGAACACCAAGGGAATCGAAAAGTAAAAATATTTAAGCATCTTGAACACTTGCTTTGTTGTAGCATGAACTCAATTAATCTGCAATGAGCTGTCAGGATGTGGCCCAATTGTGCATGTAAGTCTCAGAAATGTTGTATCTGCAGGGAAGATTAAACCAAAAAAACAATATCCGTTATCCTATACATATGCTCTGAGGATGTGTCTCCTGGGCTGTCTCACAAGGGGTTTAAATCTTTGCTAATTACTCAGGCACACCTATACCGATGTCATAGTGTTGTCACTGGCTTACTTTGTAAGTCATTTCTGCAGTGACATCACTTGAGCACACCTGACCGAAAGTTTAAGAAAATGTTTCTCCCATTTCCCAAGCTCCAAAACTCATGTCAGACAGCCCATGACTATAAAGCATTAGTCTGAAGGCATTTCGCTTTTTTTGGATGATTATTTCGGACACAAATACTAGAGATGCATCATGGTTCAAATGTATTTGGATACAATCGTTCAGGGTCAGTTACTAACCAACCTGATTCTGAACTGATGTGATCGACATTTCAGTGGATGAGATTGCTCAGCTCAATCAGTCAATCCACGTCGATCTGATCTAAATTAATGGATTAGATCATATTTAAAAATTTCTGCAATAATGTATTACACAAAACTGTACTAATGTATACATTATTCAAGCTACTATTTTGTTTTCAAATATAAAACGTTATTTTAATGGTAAATAGCATATATTTATCAGTATATATTCCAAGGATGCAATTATTTATTAATTTAAATACATTATTATACTCATGATACACATAATCGCCTGATAAGGTCACCTTTAAATCCATGCTTGATCCACCCATTTATCCAAAATGGTTCCAAATGTTTTTCAGACATTAAATCCAAAACCAATTCCCACCGAATCAGTGGCATACCCAAGAATGAATGCTCATCTCCACCAAAAACCATTCAAATGCGTGTTATTTATTTCCCCAATCACACTGTGGTATATCTCACCTATAAACGTCATTTTTTCTGTCTCTCTGTCTGTGTTTCTGTGTGTCTGTCTGTGTGTGCGTCTGTCTGTCTCTCTCTCTGTGTGTCTGTCTGTGTGTCTGTCTGTGTACAAGACTTGCGAAGGATTTGGCTCGCAAACCGTGGGGTTTATGTTTAAGAAAGAGTATCCAGGTACCACGCCATAAGCCCCGTGGTGAGGCAGCGCTGTTCCATTTTCCCATCCGTCAACTTTAAAGTAGTTAAATAAGAAATGTAGTGCTATTTATTATGTATTTCCTTACGCCGCTCTCCGAGCGCTAAAGCACGCATTTGCGCACGCACGACAAAGCTGGCCGTGGGTTGCCCCGAGCAACGCACACGCGTTCGTTGGAATAGGGGGTTGAGGGTAATTTCTCTTTCGCGTTAAAAATGCAAAAAAAATTAAAACAACGCTGAGGTAAATTCTTCAAAGTATCATGTCTTCTCCCCCCCCCCCACCCCAATGTGTGCACTTACTACTATAGGGTCGGTAGATACTAATATTATCGCGCTTAGATACTGTTATTGTAGAGCTGGCAGGGGGATGGTGAGGGGGGTAGCGGCCCAGCCCCCAGCCTACCAAGGTGCCACCTCGGCCGGCTGGGCAATGTAGGCGAGGCCGGGGGCTCTACACGGGACTAGGCCTCACGACGGCACTTTCAAGTTAGTAGTTTGTGTACTCTCTGGCTCTTTCGGTAAAGTCACGTAGATAGACAGCATTTTACTCACCTGAAGACAGACGCTTGTGATGCGACCGAAAGGTCGTGTGTTTTCTTTTATTATTTTTTCTATCTACGTGACTTTACAGAAAGAACCAGAGAGTATGGATTCCAGCAGTCACGAAAGCTTCAAATCAAGATTAGTAGTTTGTGCTATAGAGTCGATCTATACTTTTATAGAGTCAGCATGTACTACTGTAGTGGTAGCAGGTACCACCACAGTCAGTATGCACCGCTGAAGTCATAGCAGGAACCACCACAGTCAGTATCCACTGCTGTAGTTAAAGCAGATACCACCACAGTCAATATGCGCTGCTGTAGTGAAAGCAGGTTCCACCATAGTCGGTATGCACTGCAGTAGTGATAGTATATACTGCTTTCGAGTTGGTAGATACTACTATAGAGTTAGTTAATACTAAAACTGTCAGTATAAACCACTACAGTCAGTAAATACTGCTATAGTCAGTAGATACTATCAAACAGTAGATACTACTACGGTCAGTAGCTACTGCGATAGTCAGTAGATACTACTATAGAGTCAGTAGATGCTGCTATAGAGTTAGTAGCTACTACTATAGAGTCGGCAGATACTACTATAGAGTTAGTAGTGACTACTATAGAGTCAGTAGATACTACTGTAGGGCCAGTAGATACTACTATGGTCAGTAGTTACTACAGTCAATAAATACTACTATACAGTCAGTCGCTCCTACTGGCTCAGTAAATACTACTGTGCAGTCAGTAGATACAACTACAGAGTCAATAGATGCTACTTACTCTGTTGGATATAGGTATATATACCTACGTGGGGATAAGAATATTTTTTGAGGGGGGGGGGTCAACAATTTTCGGAAACCTTTTAGATCAACTGTTTACCCCCCACTTTCTATAACTTTTTTGACTTCTGCAAGCCTCTTATAATTTTGGTAGTGGAGAAATGGACAAACGGCCCACCGGGCTTTCACAATAGCTTAGTATCTGTGTATGTATATGTAATGTTTTTAAGAGAAGTTTTGAAATAATATTTTTCGCCCGGGCAACGCCGGGTACTTCCCGCTAGTGCACTATATTTTCTTCAACTTGTACCTCGATGATTTGGATGTGGGGGTTGGGCTTGAGTGGGAGCGAGGCTGGGTGGCTCAGACGATTGTCTGGCCTCTTTACATGTGAATTCAATAACATGTGTTTACATTCTCTGTATATTCAAACAATTGTGAAGATTCGTAAAAAAAACCCTATAATTAATCGCTCTCACACTCATGTAAATGTAAAAAAGTGCATTTGTTATTAATAACTGATATAATGCTAATTTAAATCGTGCTCTCAGTTTGTATCGTTGAGATATTACACATTTCATGATTTTATGGATTTAAATGTACAATATCTATAGAAAATATATATGTATATGCAAAAGAAGACAAGGTAGCATACGCAAGAACTAGATGAACTAGAGACATTGAGTCTGTCAGGCCTTTATAAGCCTTCATCAATGCAAAATACAAAACACATTAATAAGCATATCGGGAAACAAACCATATGCATGTAATAAAATGAAAATAAGTAATTGGCACATTAGCTGAACAGGTATATGGAATATACGGTAGGTGCAAATTCGGTATTAAAAGGCTGTGCAGTGTTTTTAACCTTCAGTGAAATTAATTAGCCCATTTGGGTGGGCAGTGAGCTGGCAGAATGATGTATGGCCAGTGTCCTAATTGTCCTGGATCATTATCTGGGAGCCTGGGAGGCTTAGTCAGTTGGGTGCCCCGCAGATCAAGTGTTTGTCCATGTGCTTGGTTGGCTGAGCTGCCAATTGGCACCTATTGAACATGAAAGGACTCTGCTCTAAAACGTAGTTTGAAATTTGCCAAAAACATGTTTTGGGTTTTTTTTTATATAAATGCGTAGACAATAAATGAAAAGGTACTATGTTGTTCATTTAAACTTGTGATTTATAATTGCTATTGTGTGCTGCATTGAACATGATGCTGAAAAT
Source organism: Lampetra planeri (assembly GCF_965212315.1). Lineage (NCBI taxonomy): Eukaryota > Metazoa > Chordata > Hyperoartia > Petromyzontiformes > Petromyzontidae > Lampetra > Lampetra planeri. The sequence goes on from NC_136119.1 coordinate 8,403,307, forward strand.
GATGCGCACATACTGTAAGCGATTGGTGGCAAAATAATTTTGAGAATGAGATAAAGGTTAATCTCATGCTAGTTTCCTATATATAGACGGTCTTTGCAATTCCTGTCTCAAATAAAATAAATAAAATAGATGTATTAATACTAAGCATTGCATTATTGAATATGCAAGTTTATACACCATATCTCAGGCAAGATTTTTTTTTACGTATATAAAATAACAAATGAGCCTTTATTACAATTCTTTCCACATACTGCACATGCATCGAAGAATGTCTACAGGATTTTAATACAATATGTAATAATGTGTAACAGTTGAAATAAAACTGCGGCAGGGGTGAATCTGTAAAGTGTAGATAGCCGTGGTGACTTCGCACCCCGATTGTCATAACAAGGTCTGCAAGTAAGTTCACACTCACAATCTGATCATTGTTAATGTGCTGATGTGCAGTCTGCCCCTGCTCTTTGAAAGGGCTCCCCGCTGCCAGGCAGTGGAATATCAGCACAGAATTACAGGCAGTGGGCTGTTTTGGATTTATACAAATGTACGGTTTGATTTTTTTTCACCTGCAACTTTTCAGTGAACAGCACATGGCTGTATGATAATTCACTGTGTCAGAGATGTAACTTTAAAGCGTGTCTATTCCAGTTGAAAAGCTGTTGATTACTGCGGTATTACTGTTGTGGTTTTACCTGAGGATGATTTGATAACGCACGATCAAGCTTAATCTGCCATTAGGTTTCATTTAGCATAAGTGGGGTGAAATAAAATACCGCAATGATTTGAATCATCATCAGATGTTATATAACCACTGCTGAATGGAGGCCATCCCTCATGGTCCTACGATGCCACAATCCACGAAAGTACAATAATTGCCTTTCCCACCCCCCCCCCATAAAATGCCCTTTTTAAATTATCCATAAACTAACGCGATGAAATGGTAACAGCACCTGATATCTTAAAGTTTAGCATCCTTCGCTATAGGTATATTGAGTGCTCTATGGTTTACTCGTGAGATCAATTGAAATAACATTTTCTCTTAATTCCCTGGCTGTGCATTGATCTTTCATCCACATGGATCACAAAGTAGGTCTCTTGGCCTGGGCAGAATCATGGTTTGTGGGGCCGCCTGCCGAGACTGCTCTGTTGAGTTACATTGAACTGCTGGGTATAAAAGGCCATACTTGTCACAGTTGGAAGTGTTCAGATTGGAAACCTGCTGCTCATTGCCTGCTGGTTTCAGCTGCACTGCTGCCTTTTGTGTTGCTCCGCCCGCAGTGGGCTATTTTGTTATTCCCACCAGCACACCGCGCAGTGCACCTCTCATCAGAACAACCTAAGCAGCATAGACGTGTTGGCAAAGGTTATCTTTTTCTAGCAAAAGTTTCAAGGGTAAAACGAATGCTACATTTTTTACATTAGATGGAATACGTTTGTTGGAAGAGATAGAAACTATAGGAGTTTAAATTCTGTATTCCTTTATATGTTGGATGTAACGTTGTTGTTTTTTTGAAACGGGCTTGTAAAACTATATTCAACTATCTGTGCCGCATTATATCGCTGTGATATAACAATAATGAAAATATGACAATAGTTGTTTATGTTAGATATGTATGTGCAGTACTGCATTTTGGTCAGTATTATAAATGGCTTGCATAATGCAATTATATGTCTCATTCATGTAACTCACGGTGCAACCAAATAATTATTGGTGAACAGTCGTTTAAGAAGCAACTGTAACACAAAATATAAATCTAAACTCAATCCCAGCTTCAATTGGTAACATATCGGCTTACAGTCAAACATTTGATTTGTGCAGTATGAGTAGTGGTTACTACTGAGTGAGCTTCTGTGTCTGTATATAGTGTATGGCCTTGGGTCCTCGAGGGTTATTGGGGGTTAAATGATAGGTTGACAAACCCATCTGTGTTAAAACTATCATGTTGTAAACTGAAAACGACCCATTGATTGTGGGGGCGGTAAATGTGCTCCGCAGACAGATGAGGGCAGAACCCTTATCTCCCTCGGAACCTGTGACGTTTGAAGTCTACTCTTCAAGACTCTATATAAAACGGACGTTGTAGAACTCTATGCAACACGGGTTTGCTTGCAGTGCGGTTGATTGAAAAAAAAAACATATGAAACGCGTGTGTAATACCGGCCACCTCTGCCTTGCACAATTAATGCAAAATGTCATCGCTTATATCCAGACTAGACTATGGCCTTCACCTGCCTTCAGGGATTGCTTGGATCTGGGATCGAGTTGCAGCTTGTCAGTTCCGAGGCATTCACATGACATCCGACCAAAGCGATTGCATGGGGCTTAAGGCGTGTGATGTACTGTACAAAACGGCGCAGAGAAAACAATTAAATATCACTTAACATTTATTATTTCTTTCACGTTGTCAAAAATGATTGATGGCACAATCAGCGTGACAATAAATTTAGAAACTTGGGCTAAAATATGAGGCAACATTAAACGAAAACACGTATTAATGTTCTGCATAAGGCACACAAAGAGGGGTTCTTTGCCATGTAAAGCATGTCTGCAGAGCCATAAATGAATAAAACAAATTAAAACAGTGATGCAGTACTTTACTTTGATTTGAAATGGGTTCGACAATCCATCAGCGTGCATGTTGCGCCAAGTTTCTTAAAATTCTAATATGTGCCTTCCAAAGTGGGCCGAGATCACTGGAGGACAGGAAGTGCCCTTTAGACTTTGATGGGTCTGCAGGATAACGCAATCGATCATCCCTGCCATTTAGTCCATATTTGCCGAGGTCGGGTCAAGGTCAGAGAAAGTTTATTGTAGTCATTTGTCATTTTGCACCCCTGAAAGATCTCTGTGAAGCCATAGCTGGTCTGGAATGCGTGACCTTATTATGATCTGTGAACTCTCCTGTTTGAACTTACCCCAACACCTGCGTAAAGGATTTGAACCATATTGTTTTTTCCCCGTTTTTTTCTTCCCCCCTCTGTCATGTGGAGGACAAGAAACGCGCATCGTTCGCGTTTGCACGCTCCTTTTTTCTCTCTCTCTCTCTCTCGCTGTGTCGGTCAAACAATGCCAATTTAACCAGTCACCCTCGCTCAATTTAACTTCTTTGTTAACATACAATCCAAGTTGTGTGTGTGTGAACACTTTTAAACAACCTGTAAATGCTTACTGGATGAAAAGCATGATGTGCTTATTGTTATCATGATCATCTTGCCCATTGATTGTCATTAAGGGAGTTGCTCGCCATTGTCTGGAGCTATTGTATGCTTGCTGAATTGATGCCCACAAGCTACCTGTTATTAGTAATCTGCTGAATTCACAGTACAGTATATGAACCTTATTTGTAAAGTTAACCCATGAGACGTATCCACGCTGTTCATCTATGGACTTTCCTCCATGGAGAATGTGCATTTGTAGTTCCAGTCCTTGTTGTTGCGTCAAGTCTAAGCAGAGTCCTCGTTTATACGTTTTGTTCTTGGAAAGTATTATTTTGAGGGGTTTCTTTCAATGCCTCACAAATACACTGCATGTTTCCTTTCAAATCATCTCATTAATTTGACATCCTCACAAAACCGCTTGTTTGTACCACCCATCTTTATATACGCACCTTCACATCGGCTGCCTTTCGCCTTCACTTAAAGACCCTTAACCGAGCTCTTCCTATCATAAACCAATGCTCACATGATCATTGGATGAAGAACGGTACGTTTATTTTCCCGTGCAAGCGTGATTGTTCCCGATCAAGTAACATTCTCACTCTTAGGCCTCTTCAGTTACTTTCACCGCTCTCCGTCAGGTTATTTTCTTGGTTACGCATACAACCATTCCTAAAACGATGCAATTGAGCACCCTCGCGTGTGCACGCACACCAGCAAGCGGCTACAAAAAGACGATCATTCGTGCCAAGGTATTTTTAAATCCTTTATATTAAGTTCGTGTGCTTGCTTGCTTGCTTGCGTGCTTGCTTGCTTGCTTAGGACCGTGCAAATCTTTCGGTCGTTTTTTAACCCACTTCCCGTGATCCAATCGAGCTGACATTTTCCACACAGACTCGTTGTGCCAGACAATTATTGTTCGTGAAAAAAAATTCCCAAAATTTTACACTTTTTAGGCAAAAAAAAATTATTCTACATATATTCAAATAGAACGCATTCATGGCTTTGGCTGAACGTCAGAGTGTAAGAGCCCAGAGCGTAACTCCTCCACAGGCCGTGGCGGAGTAGCGCAGTTGGTAGCGCCCTCGCTTCCCATGCCAAAGGTCGCGGGATCGATCCCCGCGTCCTCCACAGGCGAATATATTTTTAAATCCTTTATATTAAGTTCGCTTGCTTGCTTAGGACCGTGCAAATCTTTCGCTCGTTTTTTAACCCACTTCCCGTGATCCAATCGAGCTGACATTTTCCACACAGACTCGTTGTGTGTGACAATTAATTTTCGTGAAAAAAAATCCAAAATTTTACACTGTTTAGGGAAAACAAATTAAATATTTAATTACCAATTGCTTAATGGTGGCAGACAATCATCTGACGCATAGGTGGCAGCCATCTCAAGCCAGAGGACGAGAGGACTCTAGCCGCCACGCATATAAAGGATTTATAGTGAAAAACTTTGTTTTTACGGGTTTACTTGTTTGACATAGCGTATCATATCTGCGGTGGCAGCCTTTAGCAGAACATTTAGGAACTCTGAATATTGGCACAATACGTACAGTATGTTGATAAATGCGGACATTTTAATTGGCTTGATAATTGGATACTGAATAATTTATCAGTTTAATATTCATATTAACATTGTTATAGAAACCGAGTTATTTGTATCACTCTTTAAGGTAGCAGGCTCGTGGTTGTTATTCGGCGTGCAGTGTCATGGCTGCAGGATAAAGCATTATATGGAGTACTTTATCTGAAAGTGTAGTAAATCCTGGAATATGTTGTGTTCTAATACGGTGTACAGTATTGCTAGCCATAACCAATTTTTCGCAGTTTCTTGCATTATTTGATCAATTGCCTACATTTCGCTAAAGTCCTTAGATAACACCGTTTTGTTTTATAGCTACATTTCCTCATGTTTGTCATATTGATTTGCTGTACACACCTCCACAACCATGCGTCTTTTTAAGTAGAAGGGTATCCTTGAAGATACCTTTGTCGTCTGCCATAAGTTCCCATAAAACTACAAGTGCCAATTAGGAAACAGACCATACATAGCTGCCGCTACTGCTGCAGCTGTCAGTAACTTTTTTTGTGAAAGCAAAGGAGAGCCCATTGTATGAGCGAAGAGTGAGTCGTCACGGAGACGAGTACGGTTGGGTTGGTCGGATGGCTTATATTCGTATGGTATAGAATAAAATATCCCCGCGCAAAATGGCACACTCCACAGCTAATTTCCAACATGTGGTTACATAAGTGTTGCTGCAGGGTAAACAGAATTTACCACTGCTTATGGAGTTTCCCATTTCTCCTGCAGGGATTTGACCTCATCCTTCAATCAGCCCACTAGAGCCACTTTGTAACCACGCTGTCTACCGTTTGTTGGCACGACCTTTATATAATTCGAGAATAAACCATATCAAGACTCTCTTTGAATTTCTGAAAATTGTCAGCAATATTATGTATTCACTAACTTCGAGTGCATAATTGCAGGGTCATTAAAATTTGTGAACTTGGAGGAAACGCTATGGGCAGGAAAATAAAACAAACATGAAATAAGACATTTGGATCTGGTATGTGAAAGGATGATACAGTGTTGTCATTGACAAAGAACATTAGTCACCTGATATATTTCCCAGTGTTATTTTGCGATTGGATGGTTTGAATGCTGCAAACATGCCTAAATAGCACTCAATTTAATAACATATCAATTAAAATTATAATGCTTTATGGATAATTAGAATCATGTGACTTGCATTATCGGAATTAATCATGTCTTTCAAATACTTTGTATTTAAATTAATTCTAGAAAGAGAGATAGCTATTAGACAACTGCACATTTGATATTGACCATTACACGTCATGGACATTTTTATTCTGTGTCTCCAGCCATTATTATGAACAATATAAAAGGCTATTAGATTGATTTGTTTGCTAAATGGCTTTACACTGCCTCATGTCTGGAAACAGTATATCAGTGTCATAAAAATGGACCGCTTTTACCTCGACTCAGACAGCCATAAATACTGGTTATAGCTACGATTTGTCAGGGTCTGTGTATTGCACAAGTATGCAAATCTGTTCTTTTGACCCAACGGCTTGTGCCTGAACTGGTATTCGGGCTGCTATACATCACCAGGTTATTAAAAGTGTCGCATAGCGAGCCTGCAGCGAGCACTATCCGTCATGAGTAGCACCCAGGGCAGTTGTAAGTGCAGAGTAAGTGATGTACTCTCTCAGTCCAGATTAGCCCAAACGCTCTTGAAGCAAATGTTGTGATTGGTAAATAGGGATTTTTAAAAAAAATATTGTATTCTTCGTAGTGCTTTCTCAGTGCAAATTAATATGAATTAGTGGACACAAAATGAAACAGGCATTTCCCAATGTTAAGAAGAGTACGTTTTTACAAATATGATTCCATCAATAAATGAGATGTGCATCGAATGCAGCATAGCCATACTAAGATGCCGCCGTGTTTCATAAGTTTGTAGAAAAGAGAAATAAATTAACTACAGCATGAAAACAGAATGTTCAAATTCTTAGGTTTTTTCGGTAAAGTCACATAGGTAAAACAGGTGGGACCGTCACACCTGATGACAGAGACTTGTGTTGCCTCCGAAACGTCGTGATTTTTATTTTATTTTACTTTCATTAATTTTAATGTTTTACCTACGTGACTTTACCGAAAAAACCTAAGAATATGAATCCTTGCAGTCACGAAAGCTTCAAATCTAGAAAGAATGTTCAAATGTTGGCAACCGTATATCAATTATTCTAGTTATTTTACTTTTAGGTATTATTAACAGTCAAGTACCCGCGGCACAAACTGAAATATGACATTTGCAAAGATGCGCACTGCTTTTATAGGTAGAAGCATCAAGGACTGTTAAGATAATTAATGTGGCAAAAACTACATTTACTTAACCTCGTAGCTATAAACAAAACTTTACAAAAAAGCAACAACCGGGATGCCCTTTCGTTCATTGTTTCCTGGGTTCTAGACTGCGAGGGTGGGGGTGTTCGTGATGAATGTTTCTCGGTCAGGCTGTGGCATGCACAATTTATACTGCAGTGCGCCCCCTGTTTGAGTAATTAATTTCCAGGAAAATTCGGGCAAGAAAAACATAAGGGACCATCAGCGCCGCATGAACCCATTCCCATCTGGCTTGTGACTGTAGACTCGCCTCAAGTAAAATCAAACCTTGCTTGCTGGAAGCCCCCTGGATATAAGAAATAAATAAAGCAAACGGTTGCTTTCGGGGAGATGAGCTGCTGAAATGCGCGCGTGTGCGTGCATAGATGTTAGGAACTCACCCAGATGCTGCACCCCACAGGGATTACATTGACCTTTTAGTGACAAGGCCATGCCCATAACGGTTAGTCTTAATGTTAGGGTTAGAGGCGTTAAAGGGTAAGGGTTGAGTTTAAAAATAAAGTTATCGCTTAAAGTTTGGTTAGGATTATTGACTTTTCTTTAGCCACAACATTCAATATTAAGAGGGTCAACAGGCTGAATGATGATAATGCAAACATATTGCGTTCCTTCACAAACTATGTTGAAATATTGTGGCTAGTTTTATACTCGTTTCAAACGTCATCCATAAATGGCCCTATGCAGTTGGTGCTCTATAAACTATAAAAGGTAAATTTTAGACTAAATATATTTCTATATTGTTTTCAATTAATTTTACTTTTATATTATTATTTTTGTAACTCGGTTGAAAATATGTTTTAATGAATGCTACTAATAAAGCTACCTCTATGCATTCTACGAAAGGATTTCTAGAAGGTCATATTAGTTAGATGGTTCTGCATCATTTACTAATTGCTCGTGTTTATATAGCTGCAGCTATGTCCACTATACATGATCATTATGTGAAATGCAATATCTACAAATGTTTCATTTTCTCCTGTGACATCGCAAACTCATATTTTCACAACAGTAATAAATTTCAGCCATTATCAATCCACCAATGGATTAAAGCCTAATCCACGCTATGTCGGTCATTGAGTTTTTACAATGTTCCATGGTTATGATGATAAATTAATGATCATTTTTCAGTCTATTATAGTTCAATGCTATGAACATCGTGTAAACGTACATCATGAACGCTCATAGAGTCGGTCATATGAACGATGAACAACGCGTAACATTCCAAAATTACATGGTGTCATGATCGTTTCATCTCCCGGTGAAGCAGTTGAAACAATCGGCAAGTCTTCTTGTATCCCCACCCCCCTTCCCCCACCCCACCTGTACCCCCCACCCAGCACTCGCAATGGGTGCAACAGCAACACGTAGAGATCTGCCGCTCGTGTGTGGCGGGGAAATGTGTCGATGCTCCAAAGAGTTGCGGGCCCGGGTGGAACAATGGGCCAATGCAACCTCTCGATGGGGGCTATCCAGAGCTCCCTCTAGCCGGAGGCCATTTCACAAAGCGGTGGCATGGGCAAGACGTTTGCAGGGCCACCTCCGTTGTCGTTCACGATCGTCGCGGCGGTCCCTGGACGGCTGCTTGCGTCAGCAAGGCAGAGGTCGCAACCTGGTACCCGATACCCGTACCCTACCCGATACCGTTTGCGACCCTGGTGCGGCCGGGTACGGGTAAGGAATCAAAACCCGTTTACGACCTCTGCAGCAAGGGTCGCTATAATTAAATGTGCAACTCCGGCGTGCAACGTCGAGGGTCTCCTCCTCCACACGGGCAACGCAACGTGAATGGGGAGACCCTGTGGAATGAGGCGAGGTTACGGAGAAGCGTGATGCTCCTCGTCAACACTCCCGAGGGCTGCACATAGCGGCGCTGCATTGGTCAGCGTATCTAAATTTAAGGCGACGGTGGTCAGTGGGTAGGCACTTTGTCGTTTAGTAAACTAGGCTGGACACTACTGGGGCTCTTAAGAAAAGCTTTCCTTAAGTCAAAAGTTGATGGCGGCTGTAGTCGGATCGCAACTCGCGGTAGGAAGAGAGAATGGGAAACTAGATTTAGGCTGGAAAAATCCGATGAGCTATGAAGGTCTTTTTCACAGATGTCCAGTGGGGGGGTTAATGAATCAATGTACATTATGTATGTGCATTATGCTCATAATGTAGGAGGCTGTGAGAGGGGGGTCAATAGGTACGTTGCTTGATAGCACATCAAGTTTTTGATGGGCTATGGAAGATACTTTATTTTTTAAAGAAAAGAGATATAAGTGTAGCGAATGGAGTATTTAATGCAGGACTAACATTTGCATTACTGCATGGATCCGCACATCAGATTAGCATGGTTGGTTACGTACGGTGTGAAAGAAGTTCACTATGCATACACGCAGAGGGATTGACCATTACGAAGCGGCTCAAAATAATTTGGCTTTTGAGCACAGGTGTCTGAGATGGATGATAGAAATGTAATGTCAAGACAGGATTAGCAATGCACAAGTTTAGAATTACAACGTGGCAGGTAAGTGTTGTTGATTTGATTTGAAAAACAGATTAACTTGGGTGAATATATTCGCAGGATGGGGGTGAGTCATTTACCGTGACAGGCATTGTTGAGGTGGTCTGCAGGAATCGTGGTGGCGAGATGTTAACTACCTCGCCTGATATGCAGGACGCGTGGGTTCAATTCCAACCCTGTCGCCTGTATATTTGGAATTTGCATGTTCTCCCCGTGGTCGTGTGGATATTTCTCCACGTCCAGTTTATCTCTCCACATTGAGAAACACGCGTTTAGAGTATTTGTCCACTATATATTTCCACGTGATACGCCACTTCGTTAAGCTATCATTTGTGATAGCCAGGTTGCTTCGGATAAAGAGCTACAAATCTCAGTGGGCCTTAGCTGTTAAAATAAAAAATAGTTTAGTTATTGTTTAGAATCTGGCGACCAAAGGGAAGACCTAAGAGCAGACAGCGGGCGCTCTTTGGGTGGATCTTGGAGGTGGCGTTGTCTACTTCGCAACAGCTGTGGCAACTGGCAGAAGATGTAAAACATTGGCGAGGAGCAATCTCGTCAAACAACTTTGGCCGTAACGACACCGTGATCAACGAAACTAAGCAAAAGCGCGGAAGGGGACTCCAGATTTACGAGAAAAACTAGGGTTACACCAAATCAAACTCGTATCCTCATAAAAAAAAACCAGAAAATCTCCGAATTCTAATAACTCTTAAAATAATTACATTTGTAATTAGTCTATTAGTTGAATTACTTGGCACGACTGTGATATCATTACGTTTTGGTTCTTGGCCATCATACAGAGTTGGTAGTCACGCAATGCACCCAAAAATAATGTCTGCCTCGGGCGCCCAGTGGAAATGCACCACCAATGCTGCTGCTGCTGTTTGTGAAACTCCTGGTTATGCAGTTGGCATGAAAAATGCAATGAATACTGGGAATTCCATAACAGTGATATTTCACCCTGTCAATACGAGGTTGGCTTTTACTATTTTTCGGACCAAACAAAGATAGGGTTGGCAGCTCTGAAACAATTGCTGCTATCACACCACTGTTCCTGACTTCTTCTTGCGTTTGCTATCAAAGGTCTATATCCAAGTCACTCAACCTCTTGAACGCCCCTTGATCTCATTCACACGGCCTTCTCATTCCATTTTCTAGCCACTGTAAGGGACAGCCTTCAAAAATGTGAGTCCTGTAGCAGTAGGAGTTGACAGTCCTCAAACGTATACTGACAATAGTGTTTATATCAATTTGGCATCAATGAAAAAACACTAGGTTTGCAACAATAATTACAGTAAACACCACTTTATAGCACAGTGCTTGTAATACATGATTATCAAGCATATACATTTCATATTGTATTGATAAGATCTACACCATGCACTCTTAACACTCACAAGACAATTTGAATTCATCAAGTGCAAGAAGACTCGAGTAGTGTGAGAGTATGGACATAGAAACTATGATGGATGGGAAAACAGCAATTGTAAGCAGGGATATGTAAAGTTTTAAGTCTGGAAGAGAACACGGAAATGGAAGTAGCAATATAGGTGGGCACGGGAAGACAGTTCCATACAAACAAGGATAGCAGTGTAAGAAGAGCAATCTATCATTGAGTGGAGGCTGACTGAGGGTTTTGACTGAAGGCCTGCCTGATCAGTACGCATGGAAAAAAAGAGTAGGGCAAGATGAGAGGAGATCCAGGTCCAAGTAAGCTTTTGAATAAAATGAGGACGATCTTGGAGGTTATTCAAATATGGGAACATTCAAAGTAAAAAAAAAAGCTATTGACTGCTGAGGCCATCTTGATTTGCAAACCACGCTGAAATTCCGGCTATGTTTTGTGGTTGAAGCAAGCAAAATGATTTTTTTAAGTTGGGGAAATGTTGTAGAATGTTAAATGCTGTTGTGTTTGAACATTTTTATTCACTATAAAATTGCAGAAACAATTTTAATTGTAAAGTAATATTCGATAACTTTTTAAAGGTATACATATAATACAATGCATGCATGGATATCACACATTGTTAATACATATATGCACTTTTAAATAATGTTAAAAAATATATTTCTTTAAAACTGCTTGTTGTGTTTATTTTGTTTCTCTTGCCCCGCACCTCCGATCAGCATGGTTGGCTACGTACGGTGCGAAAAAAGTTCAACATACACATATACGTACGACAAAAAAGTCAAGTTGGTGCATCTTTGTGCACACTCATGAACCGATATTTTTGTTTTCCGACAACCAAAGTACGACGACCCAAAGATTTCCATTTCCACCATTTAGTAATCCGTTATGGGTAACGCGAACGTTTGTCAAAGGTTGTACGTCGAAGGTTATAATGATGTAAAACTTGCATAAACATCATTGTACGGCAAATCCCAAAATAGTTTGTACTATTAAGATCATGTCATGAACCCCACATTTTTGCCAATGGTCAATCATATTAAATGGGCTTCCTGAGATCATATGACCGAGATAAGTGTCCACCATTGTTGTTAGTGTAGTGAAGTACCTAAACCCGATTAATTATTAAATGATTTTTTTAAGTTGATATTATTGCACGCTGTAAACTGAGAGGCATGTTCAGTGCTCTAGGATGCCCTTGAAATATGAAAATAAGTAACAACAAAAAATGGCAATAACAAAAATAATACAAACTGCACTGCAGTTGTGATTTTTAAGAATTATTTAAGAGTTCAACAAGAAAATATAATTAACTTGATAAAGGAAATTAAAGATGATACAAAAATAATCTGTATCATAGTGAACATGAGCAGTTCAAGCAGGTCATTTATTATGTAACACAATTAAGCAAGGCCATTTATAACAGCGGGTATTCTATGGAGGTCATTCAGATGCAATAGGATTGTAAATTGGAGGCAGATGGGTCTATATGTCGCGTCATAAAAATTTCAGTACAATTAGGTAAATACTGGCTGTAGAAACCATAAACCTCGCTAAGAAGTCCCTTGGCCTTTGCCCAGTTAAAGCAGATGAAAGGAGACATTCTACCTTAGGACTGGTTAAGGCCTACATCCTCATTGGCATCCCACACGTTTTTTGTTGTTCTCATACAGACCTACAGTAGGTCAGTATGGTCTGGTCTTGGCCATCTTAATCTCTCACAATTGATGATAAAATATACTGGGGGGTGGGGGGGTGGGGGGGGTGGGGGGTGTCGTTTCAGCTTGGAATCGGATCGATCTGATTTATTCAGCAAAAATCGAAATTGGTTCGGCAAATCTGACCTTACTGAGGTTGGATCCGGACGTGACCCAATCAACATTGGGTCAAGTCTGGATTGGCTGATCAGCAGCTTTATTTATTTATTAAGCATTTAAATGGCTGCATGAGTATTATAATCCGTATCCTGTTGGATTTGAGATTCAATTGGCAAATTCATTCTCTTGCCATATTATTGCATGAAGCTAATGGTGTAAGTCTGCAGTCCGGTGATTTGGAGGCAAGTGTTGGTGGATTACTCCCAAACCCATTGGGCTCTGAGGTAGCCAGGAGCTGTCAGTATATTGGTGCATTTTTGAACACGTCTGTGTGAAACTGTTGAGTTATACCCTCATATGCATGGGTTTACTCCAGGTACTCAAACACTCGTGAATGTGATTTGTAAAACATCCGAATGCAGGACCCTTTAAAAAAGTATTGAGACTCAGTGAGACTTTCCTGGATATGTACGTGACTTTTTTGTTATACATAAATGACAACAAATAATCTAAACACAGTTGTCTTAAGTCCTAAACAATTTGAGGTATTCATTATTCCACAGTAATTAAAATCTGATTGCAATCGATCATAATTGAATGAAAGGACCGATCAGGATCATCTTCATGGAAACGTGACTCAGATCGGATTGGTTCGGGATCAGATTATGTTCTGAATTTTAACTGTGCAATTCAGTAAAATTAGACCCAAAATGTGCACATATATATCCCACAATGTTGAAGCAATGTTTATAAATAATTGTTTATGCAAGTGCTCTGAAGCATTTGTGTCCTGAAAGTGGCAAGTATGGGGTTTGCAAGAAAATGTTGTGAATTAGTGAATACCAACATGGTTAGCAGTACTTCATCCCAAAGTAAATTATGCCTTTACAGATTATCAGCATCTGTTAATTTGTAAATGGCAATGTGATCCGTAGGGAGGCACGATAACTGGTGTTTGATAACGCCTATGCGAGAGTGTTTGCGTCGCTGCTGATGCGAGCTGTTAGGGTTAAAAGCCACATGCACCGTACGTAGATCGGCACGTTGCAAGTGCAGCAGATTACTAATCGACTTGTTGCAGCTGTTGCATGGGATCACAGTCGCCCAGATTGATAGCAATTAGCACGTTATGTGAAAGCAACATTTTTTCCTTATGTTGGAAATGCAAGTGGGATTTGTAAGCATACACAAAGTATTTTTAGTGATGTGCATAAAGCAGAGGCCTTGAATTGAGGATAATGAACCACGGCGCAATCTCTGAGGACATGTCATAGTTTTTTTTTCTCCAACTCCAATGAAAAGGTCACTGTGCACTGTTACTTCACTCCGTGTGACAAAGTGAAATGTGTTAACTGGCTCATCGGTTGGTGTGTTTGACACAAAAATGCTTATATATTCTGCCTAATCAATGTTGCTGTAGCAACATAGATGCCAGATGGGAAATGGTCAATATTGGTGTTGAACAACGAGGCAGTAGTAAATGTGCACCACTGCGTTATTTTGCGTCTAAAAAACATCACATTTTACTAATCTAGCTTTTAGCGAGAGCCTATTTGAACTGACGTATATGTAAATGATTCATGCATTTGCATTCCTGATGGTGAGAGGGGCTCGCCTTTTATTTTCTTTACACGTAGATATTTGTTTACGCATATTTGTACAGGAAATATTTCAGTATATGTCATGGTTCGGTTCAATTTTGTATTTGCCAAAGGGCATTTAGCCAATGCATTGCAAAATAATTTGGGGTCACATGTTTTCTAGACATACCAAGTACATTGTAAATGAAATATGTGGTTGAGAGCTGCATATGACCATGAAAGATGTCAAATGTCATTTGTCGTGACAAAAACTCTTGCCAGAAGGGTTTTTGTTTTTACAAATTGCAGTACATTTTCTCGCATGATATAATTGAGAATAATGGTTTATAAAATAACAATAAGCTAATTATTTAAAAGCTCAATTTTTATCGAGATCCATCGGTGCTTTGTGTATTTCTGCATGTTAAAGTGCCTTCGTATTTAAATCGCTTACATTATTGGAAAAGCTGGCCTTGGAGAGACAAATTTGTAACATTGACAGTAAATGGAAAATGTCTTTAAGAATGTGCAAAAAAATTTAACATGGTGTATATTATATATATAAAAAAAAAACTCAAAAACAATTGTTAGGATTCAATTAGAAAATCTACTACGGCAAAATAATCAAACAATTTACAAGAAGTTTAGCGTACGTGTCAGACACGCGAAAAAAAACAACTATATACAGTACAACTTTTAAATAAAACAAGCTATTTAAATCTCACCGATTAGGTCCATCATTCTTCTGTTCATTTTCTGAAGAAATTCCCAACACGCGGAATGAACCACCGAACATCATGCTAAACAACACGGGGTGCAATTATAAAACTCGTCGGAGAACTAAAATTAGTAATACTCTGTGGAACATCAACAGTGGATGTCCTTGTGAATTTACCGGTTCCTCCTTGAGGAATTTGGAACTTCCACAGAGGATGTGAACAAAAGATTTAGCAGTCTTTTGAAATACGTGGTCAACCAGGTTAGTGTCTAACTGTGTTGTTGGCCAACTGGTTTGCATCACATTATGTTTCTAAGGTTTGTTGAGTTCACGTCTCCCATCTTCCTGCTGTTTTTGCCTCCGTGCAGTTTGGCGTTCTCTATGTGCTATGTGCGTGATGTCCCTCTGTGTGTGCCCTTGGTATGTGTTTTACCCCAATTCCACCTGATAATGAGCGCTTGTGTTGCGTTCGAAACGTCGTGATTTATTTTAATCTAATTTTATTTCCACATACGTGACTTTACCGACAAAACCAATGAGTATAGTAATTTCTGCAGTCACGAAAGCTTCAATTCTAGATTCACTTCCACAAACTTGCTCAGTCAGGGTCACCATGAGAGATGGCCACATTCCTGAGCTCATCTCAACAGGGACACAATTGAATGTCAACTATTATTGACCCAACATGGAAAGGTAAAAGTTAGGCGCTCTTTGAAAGAGAGATACATCCCATCCTCTTGATGCTATGAGTAGTTATGTTCAGACGGGGAATTATTTTCTTCTTAAATTTACTGCACACTAAACATTCCTGTGAACGAGCCTGGTTTAAACAATCTGATCACACACATACCTAGAATATGCGTTTTAAGCAATATAACATGCTACAATGGTGTAATGGTCTGCACAATGGGCTTGTAATTCCAGAGGTTGCCAATTGAATTCGATCAACCGGCATTCCCTCTTTAGTTTGGTCGGTTGCCCTGGTTCTGTTTTTGTTTTGTGCTTTTCATGCACTGTGCATTGGGATCCTAGGATGGAATGCGCATTATAATTTGTATTATTATTAAACAATGGGCATTTTTTTAAAAATCCACCCCACCTCTGTCCACCGAGCAGTAAAAATGGGTACAGTTAATCTATAGGTCGTGTCTGGTGGGTGTAAGTGTTGGTACTCTGACCTATTCCAAGACGTTTGGCCGGTGTGGAAGAGTAGGCCAAGTTCCCTCTAGAAGGTGACCACTGTGCACAAAGTGAACAGGTTGTGGAAAGATGTGATTAACCATGCAAAAAAGATTTAACTACACTTATTTGGACCATCTTATTTGACAGACAACTATTACAGGTTATTGATAGACAGCCAGGCTTGTTTTAACATGTTTAGTTGTTTCTTTTTTCACACTATTGTTATGTAGGCCAGGCTTAGTCACAAACCGTACCTATCCATAACAAAGGCTCAGCCTCTTAAGCCTCACCTTACCATATTAATAAAAAGTGTGCCGTACTTGGCCCTTCCCCCTCTCCAACCATTATATATACGGAGTGGTAGCTCTTGTAATCTCTCATTTACTTGATACAGCTGTCGTGGCTGTGACGGTTCCACCTGATGACGGAAGCTTGTGTTGCCTCCGAAACGTCGTGATTTTTATTTTACTTTTATTAATTTTAAAGTTTTACCTATGTGACTTTACCGAAAAAACCTAAGAATATGAATCCTTGCAGTCACGAAAGCTTCAAATCTAGAATTGTGAAAGGCTGTCTGTGGCACTATAAAGTAGACAGCAGAAAGCAGTCCTGTGAAATACATTGTTGTGCTGTACTTCTATGCTCCTCAACTGCACCAACGCAGACAGAACAACATGGCTACGTATGTAGAAATAGCCTCCATGGGCAGGCCCTCATTTTGCAGTGACTTGACAATTCAACTGTAAATGTACACATTACTTACAATAACAAACATGTTGTAAAAAGAGTAAACACTGGAAAATATAAGCTGGACATACATTTTCCTGAACATTTAACAAAATTATTCTATGGTTACTGCATCCCCTGTGAAGTGTATTTGCAAGTCTTCTTGGTTCTTTCGGTAAAGTCACGTAGAAGGGAAGTAATAAAATAATAAAAATAAAACATAATAAAATAAAATAATTCTCACGACGTTTCGGCTACAACGCAAGCAGCCGTCTTCAGGTGAAGAATGAGACACTACCAAGCTAGGAGCTTATATATAAGCTGGGTTGGAGGTGGAAGAGCGCCTTAACAAAAAGAGGCGCTCTGTTAAGGCGCTCTTCCACCTCCAACCCAGCTTATATATAAGCTCCTAGCTTGGTAGTGTCTCATTCTTCACCTGAAGACGGCTGCTTGCGTTGTAGCCGAAACGTCGTGAGAATTATTTTATTTTATTATGTTTTATTTTTATTATTTTATTATTTCCATTCTACATGACTTTACCGAAAGAACCAAGAAGATGAATCCCTGCAGTCACGAAAGCTTTAAATCGAAATGTATTTGCAAGTTTGGTATTTGGCATGTCAATAAACTAATCTCACAATTCGCTTGAAATAGCTTTCCAGAAACCATCAGTTTCATCTCATGACATCATGTCAACATTACATTACGTTCTATATAAAATACCTATGACATTCATACTCGAGAACCTATGACATTCAAATTGTATGGTACAATTTTTTTGCCATCAAATTTGTTTCATAGACTCAAAATGTTATAGCAATTGAGCCATCTTTCTTTGTTCTTCACGTAATAAATGACTGGATTGCAGGCAAACAAAGGCAATCCATTCCACTGCTTATCTTCAGGGCATATAGTTGGAATGAACTAGACATAACAAACACAAGTTGAGACGACAGATTTTGTGATCGCTTTCCACTCCACGATTTATCCGTATCCACCACTACTTATGACCCCCCCCCCGCCACCTCCAGGCATTTTATTGACAGCAGTGTGCCATGTAATTAAACATTATCTACATCAGTTGCCACAGGTGATATGGTAAACAAGGATTGCCTCGGGTGATCGTGACATAAATTGTTTATCAGCAACACCGAGAACAGTCAAGGTTATTTTAGGGAGAGGAAAAAAAACACCCCTCAAAATTATAAATCAACGCAAAGGAAAAACACCGCAGCTTAATATTGTTATGCATCAGAGGCTGTGAGAAAAGTATAAACAATTAATACATGCAGCTCAAAGGGCATTGTAATGCAATGTTGTCTGGACACCCAATGGTTATGTCCTGACCCACCAACCACCCCCATGCTGCAGCAGCTGGCTCCTATTACTGAACATGCATGACCAAATTACATACACATTTGTTTGGCTTTTGTGCACTCAGCTGCCAAACTTCGGTCACCAAGCCGTTTGGGGGCTTTGAAGTTTTTTTGTGTGTGTGTAAAAAACAGCTCTCGATTTATCACTTCGGCTGTTTCTTATTAGAGCAATCACCCCTTATTATCCATACACTGCCTTCATCCTCTTTGCTTGCTACGGTAAATCATTCTCTTTGGCTATGTTTGCTGACGTCATACCATTCTTGGGAATTTTCCGAATGTCTGACGAAGATGTGGCTTTTGTTGAAAAAAAAAATTGAATTGGGTGCACCCTCCAGGAGATTACGGAAAGCCAGTTCGCTTCACGCATTGTAAATCACGTTTTAAAAACTATTTCCACAAATGGCATTTTTTCGAAGAGGACAAAGATGGCCTTACTAATGAGCATTTCGAATTTTAAAGGTGTACTTACATTATTTAATACAGTATTAATAAGTAGTACGGTTATTGAACATTAACCTCAATTTGGCGCGAGACATTCTTCAATGAGTATTCATAAAAGAGCTAATTGGTTGGAAATTAGTCATCAATCAAGCAGAGCTCATGACTGGAACTTAAATTAAGTCACACTAATAATTATTTGTTATATTGTGCGGCTTAAGTTTTCTCCGCCTGTCCGTTTGTTAGCCCCGTGGTGAATGTGACACTACCGAGTAAATAGCGCAAAGTTGTTAAGCTCAACGAAGACCTGCCCAGCCACACGCAAAGTACGGTACTTTTACTGTGCCGGTATTTTATTCTTCACAACGATGATACACCACCAGCTGCCTTTTCCTTGTGTGTCCCACACTCTCTCTCCTCGCCCTCCATCATCCGCAATTGGTTGTGACCTTGTATCACATGATCAGTAAGCTTGGGACAATCCTCTGAGGTTAATGAACATAACAATAACCTTGGACAAACTGGGCTGCAGGGAGTGTTTATGTACACACACGTGTGGAGCTTATGACATCAGAAACTGGTGACTGCCGTAGTGAGCTACACCACGATGTGTTTGCTTTCTCCAAATTGTAATCTTACCTATACATTTAAAATGTTAACCCAATGGGATGTAATTTCATACATAAGTATTACATCTCCAATTTAGATTTGCTTATTTGCATAATTCCCTCCAGTTTGTGAACATTTTAAACGCAGTACTTAGAAACCTTGTAAACTGTGAGCCCCTGTCGATTCCTCAATCAGCACAAATCGAAGTCTGGTATTGATTAGCATTATAAGGCACTGGCTCGTGCATTTTAATCAAGCTTGGAACGAGTTGTGTATCTCGGCTGATAGAGCCATCGGTTCGACTGCAATCTCCTGGTTCTAAAATTGAGCAGGAAGGTGAACGCAAGGGCCGAATGGATCCTGCTGGCTGAACATGAAGACACAACGGCTTGTCGGGCAGTGTGATTACGAAATGCATGTAACGATAACATTACGCGTGTGTGTGTATATATATATAACACGTTAAATATGCCTGAAATGTAAGTATGTGCATCTCATACACGGTGCATGTATGAGGATCGGCTAGCTGATTGGAGAGATGATGACTGGTGAGACTCAGGAAAGGCTGTTGAGAGGATGATGATGACGGTTTTTGAAAAATTCTAGATTTGAAGCTTTCGTGACTGCAAGGATTCATATTCTTAGGTTTTTTCGGTAAAGTCACGTAGGTAAAAAATAAAAATTAATAAAAGTAAAATAAAAATACAATAAAAATCACGACGTTTCGGAGGCAACACAAGCTTCCGTCTTCAGGTGGAACCGTCACAGCACGATAGCACAGTTAAACCTCGTGGTACTGTACTTTTAACGCATTCCTTAAAAAAGTTGACAACCCCTGACAAGTTGTGCATTATAAATATCCACATTTCAACCGTTGGCAGCATATCTTTGTTAGCAAGCGCCTATTAGAGCCGGAGTGGGGAATGGCATATGAGTTGGTAAATAATGTGATCAGAACCACAAATGGTCACCTTCTTCCTAGCACTATATCAGCTATCTACTTATTGTCTACTGAGTTGACCTAGGGTCGGTTCAGATCCCAGTTGGCACTGGTTTTGTTCGTGCATCATATTGGGTAGGGCAGTTTAAAACGTAATGTATAGTATATGTATTTATAAACTATAACAAATTTTTCTAAAATAAAACAAGAACGCTTAAAAGTTGTTGCTCCGAATGAAACAGGTTCATAACACGTTCAGTGCAGTTTTCTATAAAAACTAGATTTATGGTAAACACTGTAAATATAGAACACCATTCAAAAGCCATTTAAACATGGCTAAACACGTAAAGTATTCCTTTACTTAAGGGTAACCCTTTACTTTAATAATATTTAAACCGGTGCGTGCTCTGGATTGCGCAATGTTGTGTAGATTTAAAAGAAGATGCTCAAATTTCAAAGCATTATTTGTTGCTCCTTGGAGAGGGGAAAATATGTTCAGCAATAGTTTTTTTCGGTTTACAGAAATGTTTTGTGTAAGTTTTACAAAACAGCATAAACAGCACATTGGCTAGATATGTTTTTTGTTGTTCATGTGATCTGTTTGTAGACTCCATGGAGCCATGCTTTGCTTAATGGCCGTGTAATGAAGTTTTAGGAAATGTGGCAGTGTTTACATAATGTGTTCTGAGCATTGTTTGTATTACCGCGTTGTGCACGTTTTAATCACCAGACACTCTTATTGATTTAATAGCTTTCATCACGTTGTTGCAATTACAACATTTACACAGAGCAAGTTAGGTTTTACTTAAAAGTGGGCATGTATATGCATTCTTGTAATGCTTTGTATATGCATTACTCAATACATTATAAGGAAACACCAATATTGCATTGCAGCACACAAATTAGCACATTTCCATTAAGAAATAAAGTGTGTTCAACAAATGTAACCATACTTCAAAACATACAATTACTTTTAGAAAGTAGACTTCGTGCCATTCCTCTAATGTAAATTTAGTATCCATAAGAGGTTTTTTTTTGGGTTAGATCACGTAAATATATAAATGTGTCTATAAACCCGCGACCACCCGACATAGCCAATTAGTAAGGTTTGTTACTTAAATAGAACATGCCAATTAGTTACTAGTTCAGCACACCGGCGTATTGGAGAGTAAACCTTGGATTTATATGTTGACTCAATCTAACCCAAAAAACTCCTCTTGTGGATAATATTTGTCACGAAAGCCTACGTTGTAAATTTTGTTTAAATTTAGAAATTAATATCACTATTAGCAGTCGTTAGATGTCTTAATTCAAGTATGCAGTGCACGGTGATCTTTCCTGTAAAGTGTGTTGAGTACTCCTCGCAATACAAAGTCATTTTGACCACAATGCTGTACATTTTCATTAATTTTACAGTTCAAAAAGTGTCCCCGTATCAGACTGTCACATCCAGTTTCGCTGGCCATTTTGTATTCCAATTTCCAATTAAAGATGATGAAAAGTGAGTTAGTAACACCTGCTATGAATTGCTGTAATTGTTTCAAATTTGACTCTAAACCCTTTAAAAAAATTGCAAACTGCCTGCTGTTAAACTATAATTTGCTAATCACACTTTTCTGCCATTTCTTGGCCGACATACCTCCAGCGCAGGTAAGGTGATATTTCCACTTTGTTCAGCAAGGATTAAATGCCACATTCCAAGGAAACTACAGTTGAAAGCTGCCCGAAGGGGGTTACCCTGGCATTTGTGCAGTCAGCTTGTGCAGCGAGAATTTGGCAGTGCATATCATGGCTTCAAATTATTCCTTCACTTCACTTAAACACTCTGGAGGGTCTAATAAATATCTGACCATGTTTCAGACAATTAATCCTACTCTGAAATCTACTCTGTGGTTGGAGGGGCGAAAAAATTGCGTGTTGAAAGATCCGTTAGGGTTGTGATCTGCCCCATGCAGGTTTTGCATCTTTGGGGAATTAACCCTTTGGTAATTTCCATTACAATTACACATTATTAGCAACCATGTTTTAAAAACGATCTGACCATGAAGGAACGGCCCAAGATTGTTTTCTTGTGGTAATATACAGGTAGAGTTCTACCCTCATGGCATCCTTCAATTTTTTTCAGTTGTAGGTTATTGTTACCTCAGAAGCATTACCTGTAATTCATAATAAGATTAGGTAGGCTATGATCATTAATACATTTTAAAAAATGGAAGGGGAGGTCTAAAAGCTTTGGAGAGAACAATATAACATTGTAGAATACATACATCACTGCTAATAGTGTATACATGCACTTTCAATATTACTGTACTCTCCGGATTATTGGACACACTTTTTCCCTCATTGTATTTGAGAGTAAACGTTGGGGGATGCAGCTCATCAACTGGTAGTCACGTGCGTGCATGTGTGGGTGACCAGATGTGTGCGCATTTATTGACACCGGGCACAAGTTTTGAGCTAATAACTATGATTTAAAATATCGTAATAAAAAAAAAATACTTGCACCACAGTTTTTTTTCTTACAGTAGAAAACATAGTTTCAAAAGCTATCAATGTTCCCCCATTCCGATTTGTTTACAATTCGAAACATTCTTTAGTTGTGTATAGCAGACATTGTGTGCATATATCTAAAATTGGCAGTACATTTTTACGCCGTGTATAGAGTATACTGTTTGTTAATCTGCATTTACAATTCTCCTAAAATTATGCAGGACAGAAGAGTACAACAACAAAATATGAAAGAAAATCCTAAAACAAAGTGTGTCACTCTTCATGATTTTAGTTGGAAAGGAAAATTATCATACATCTTTAAAAACATCATAGTGGTCTTTAAAGGAACCAGACACAGGATGGTGCTGTTTGGCACCAGATGTATTATTTGTATTGGATGACAAAAACATCACAATTAACATCTGTTGGAAATGCACAAATGGTTTTTTTGCTACTGAAGCTGACAGTCTTACTCCAGGTGGCCTAAGTAAATTGTTCTCATAATTCACACGAAATGTTTGTTTAGCAGTATTTTTGCACAATAATGCAGTCATATTTAGATTAGGGTCTCTTCAAAGAAAGAATTGTACCAAAATAGCGACTAATTTTTTTGTAAGTAGATTTTTTCGTCTAAACTTTTTTTTCTAAACTACAACTAAAAATTTGAAGAGTAAATATTTTGAAGGAGTGTGAATTCATCGATCGAAATGATCGAAGGCTTTGTAAGCTTCAGCATCATCAGTTATATATTTCAAAACATTATACAATATTTTAATTGGTCACGGGACAGATAATGAAGCACTATTTTGAAATTACATGGAGAACAACAACAATTTCATGCGCGAATGTAGATACATTGTATTTCTAAAAACGAATAATGATAAACAGGAAGGGCCAAACAAATGCTATAAATACAATCATGTTATCATTCATGTAGCCTGAGGGGTGTTTGCAAGTGAATTGACTTATTTTTCACATAACACTATCAGGAGATCTGAAGTAAGCCAGATAAACCCTTCTCAATAAAGTTTATCGACTAACCACTGTGACCTGGTGCCACATGGCCCTTATAGTAGGCCTGAAGCCTTGTAATGCTGGAATGTGCTTTTTATCTGAGAACTGCAGGCTGTCTGCCTGGGATTACTTCCTCACAACACGCAGTGCACATGGCCTCTCCCCTTCATCGCCCCCGAGCCAAGAGGGCTGTTGGTCAGCACCACCAGAGGAGGAAAATGCCATCAGTATCCACAATGGACAAGAGAGCTTAGCCTTTCTACCATCCTTTTTTTAGACACACTTCCAATGTGCTTTCAGTTTTCCATCGATGTTTCATATCGCATTCGTTTAGTTTTTTGTTCCCCAAAATGACATTGTATATATGTACTGAATTAACTTTTATTCTCGTAAATAGATACCACAAAGACTTTGCTATCGTGCATATTTTTAATCTAGAGATACTATTCTTAAAAAAAATTATTATTAGTATTTGCCACCCTAGGTGGTACCAATAAGCCATGTTTTGTGCCAATGGCTCGAAGACCATCACCATCCAAATCCTCAAACATAGCCATGCTGATGCCAAGACACCAACAATGAAGGGTGTCACTCAGTGCCGGATTAAGCTAGTGCGGGGCCTG
This sequence comes from Lampetra planeri, assembly GCF_965212315.1. Classification (NCBI taxonomy): domain Eukaryota; kingdom Metazoa; phylum Chordata; class Hyperoartia; order Petromyzontiformes; family Petromyzontidae; genus Lampetra; species Lampetra planeri. Next base: position 8,427,818 of record NC_136119.1, read on the forward strand.
TAGCATATGTTATAAAGGGGCCATAAATAAAAAAACACGTACATATATAAAAAGGTTTAACTTGTATAGTAAAATAATTGTAATTTTTTAATTTACTATACAGCCAGATAATACGACAAATCGTTAACCTTAAACACCCAGTCGTTCGTAAAAGTTGAAGGTGGTATAGTACTATAGTGAATAGAGCAAGTGCAGAATCACTGAACTAGAATTGATAGCTTGAAAGCATTTAGTGCGAGGCCCTTTTGTTACTAGGATAATCCAGCACTGGTGTCACTGGCATTGCACCTCTTCAAACTTCCTTGATTCACCATCTCACCTTTTCGTGTATATCCAGAACTGCTGGATTGTGTTGCCATTTTACTCTTGTTAATGGCCATGCTCAGTAGTATACTGCACCACTAATTTGAGGAGCACTATTTCATGCGGAGAGGAATGTTCTATTCATAGCAAGTGGTTAATTGGGCCAGCACCCTGTGGCTTGCTCTTGTGAATAGTGTGGTGCAATTGGTAATTGAGGAGGGGAAAACATTTTATGTCCCCTCTAAGGTGCTGAATAATAGTGGGCTTTGAGAGACTACATCAGCTATATGGTAATTACGCCTGGCTTTGACTTTGAATTAGTTTTTAGACTATGAGGTGAGTCTCCTTGCTCGTACCATAATATAATGTGCTCATGCAATACTCTTCTTGCACATGTTATGCAGATATGTGTGTACGTTTGAATCCATGTGTATAATTGCACCATTAAACTGATATAGGATACATACAATGAAACACAGCAATTATCTCATTAATATTGAAAACTGTCAACTCTCCCACAATCCAAAAATGCACGACAATTAATTTGTGCTTCGCAATAAGCTGATGGCACTCAATGATATAGGGTAGGAGGGCATGCGTTCCCTTAGGGTCCCTCCATGGATACACCATCATTTTAAATATTTAATGTATGAAGGGTTATGTATTTGGAATCTCAATGATTGTTTACTTTTTTATGTTGTTTGTGATGAAATTGTTATTGTGCCATGCACAAAAGTGTCATACAAATGAAGCTGTATCTTGCGATGCTTTGAGTTCACAGGTGAGGAAACACCACTGGAGTATAATGTGTTTTGAAATTCTACAATGCATTTGCATGACCCATACATTATTAAATAGCAGACATGTGGGTACCATATTGTAGCACATTGTTTTAAAGACCCAAAGCAGTTATTTCACCGTTGATAGATGCCTGAATATATTCCATAGTGATCTTTACTTGTCTCAGTGGGCTATCTATACAAATCTTTCAGTGGAAGAGTTTTTTTGGTTGAAGATTGGGAAGTATTTGTGACCCCTTTTGCCAAATTCCACAACCCAAAATTTACAGAGCACTTACCAATCACAGAACAAAATGATTGAAAACAAATTTACTGGGATCCGAGTCGATGTTTTATATGTGTGGTCAAGAAATTTTTTCGTATAGAATATTTTGGGGAATCATAAAAAATTCATGCTACCATTTTACTAAAATCACCTCTATTCGTGCCACATTTTGATTGCTTTAAAAAAATCACGAAGGAAAAAAAGAACAGCTGCGTGAACCAATGAGATATTGGGTTTTAATTATAAGTTAATATCTTTATAATGCATTTTCCTACAGATTCCCTTTTTCAAATCTGTTTGACGGCAGGAATGTTTGCTTATCAGAAATTGGGTTGCCTTCCCTGACATTGTTATTTGAGCTGTATTTGTGATCCATCGACATCATTTCACCTGAATGTCCTTTAACTACTCATCACACGACGAAATGTTTGAACTTCCGTCATGTGGAAAGACTCCACAAAATGAAGACGGCTTGAAGGTCTGTGCTACAGCTGAGCTTTTTGATCCCATCAAGCAAGTTTAAATAAAAGTCTTCACAGAGCTTTGTTCTTTTTCTCAAAATTTCAGATGGCATTTATTAAGATTTCACTTCCTGACCTTGGGACCACCTGCTCTTTAAAGTGGCCCGTGTATAAAAAAAAAATACATAAAATATGTAGAGGATGTCAAAGACCTATGAATAAAACATTTTCTGAAAATCAGAATTCTATCAGCTATACGATAAGAAGCTGACAGAGGTAATGTTTATGTTTTGTAAGCTTAATTGTCTAGCCTATAATCAAACCAGAATCCTTGGTGAAATTGACTTTCTGGAGATTATGATCTTAAATGACGGTGAAGCATTTTTAAAAATATTTAAAGAATATTCTTTATTGCAAAAATGTTAATCATCTTCATTTAGACTCAATTATATGTTTATACATTTTTTTATGCTTACTGTGTGCATACTTGTGTACAGCAATGATATAAAAGTATTCATTAGATGCAATCACCTTTGTACCACTACCATATTCATCATTGTAGAAAATAAAAACGAAGTCCATTTACATGATGACCTATATAAATAAATAACTTAGCTGTTTTATTTCATTTCCATTAGTAATTTACTATTAATCATTTGCCTGCACGTTTGCTAAAATATCATCCAAATGTTTTTCTCCCGGAAAATATTGTATATAGAATTACCGTGCAATGCATGAAATGCGTACTTTTTTAAAAGTCAAATTTGGCAATGTATCATCTTTTCTTCATGGTAATGTATCGTCTTCTCTTCGTACAAGGACATAAGCTGAGAAAATGAAACTACGAGTGCATCTAGACACATGATAGCCACTCGAATAGCCGTGTTGATGACGTCTCTAAGTATTGACACAGCTGATAAACTCCTCTGTGCTATTTCCTCAATTTACTTCCAGGTTTATATTTTTTTTGGCACACTGTTTTCCAGAAGAAGCCCATGAGGTTTTTTAGTCCCAAAATAATAAAATCACTTCCTTTATGTTATACTTTCAAAGTGGCATCTGCCAGCACAGGATGTAATTATTAACAAGAATGCACCAATTTGACAATCTGCATCGCATGAAGGCTGTTATTTATTTTTTATTGCTATGGAGTCTTACATTTGAATATGGAGAGCGTAACAAGTTTTTGCACCAACAGTGTCCTGAGTTGGATCCCAGCCACAGCTGACATCAGTGGTGCTTGATATCTGAATCAAGCCCGGGTTCCCCCCTTATTCACCAACTCATAGCGATCAGCAAGGTGAAGTATGGTCAAACAAGGCCTATAGCTAACACAGCAGTCAGTTTAACAAGTAGGCTTTCGCGACCAATATTATTCATAATCACCGTTTTTGGGTTTAGATCGCGTTATTTATAAATGTGTCGTAACCCTTCACCACCCGACACGGCCAATCAGTAAAAAAGTGTCACGTTGACAAAAGGCAAATAGTTCACTGTTTTAGCCCAGAATTCTGGCGAATTGCCCGATGATGCTGGATGCAATTACCAGCGAAACGTCGTATTCAAATTTTAAATGTTGTGGTTTCACGCTTCAACACACCGGTGGGCTAAAGCAGTGAACTATTTGTCTTTTGTCAACGTGACACTTTTTTACTGATTGGCCGTGTTGGGTGGTGGAGGGTTACGACACATTTATAAATAACGCGATCTAAACCCAAAAACGGTGATTAAAACACAGCAGTGTTCGATTGACAAAGGAAATGTACATTTTTCGATTTAAAGCTTTCGTGACTGCAGGGATTCATCTTCTTGGTTCTTTCGGTAAAGTCACGTAGAAGGGAAATAATAAAATAATAAAAATAAAACATAATAAAATAATTTTCACGACGTTTCGGCCACAACGCAAGCAGCCGTCCTCAGGTGAAGAACAGGTCTGTCGGGAAGACAGAGTCTGAATGGCTGTCTTCCCGACAGACCTGTTCGTCGCCTGAGGACGGCTGCTTGCGTTGTGGCTGAAACGTCGTGAGAATGATTTTATTATGTTTTATTTTTATTATTTTATTATTTCCCTTCTACGTGACTTTACCGAGAGAACCAAGATGACTGTACATTATTATGTTGTTATAAATAGTGATGACTTTATATGTATTATGGTGGAAGTAAGCATGTAATTGTAAAAGTGCTGTGTTTAACATTCACTTTACAGTAATATAATATATACGTTACAACAATACTCCATGGAGTTAGCTATTTTTAAGTCAGTGGCATAAGTTGTTCGGTTTTGACATGTTCAACGAAAACTGGCAGCAATGAAAACAGCTATGTCTAACATCAGTGGCAGGTAATATCCAAAGAAAGTCGTGAGGCCCCTCTTTCGCCAACCTGCACTGACCAACATGGTGGAGTTTTTTTTATTCTTAGGTTTTTTCGGTAAAGTCACTTAAATTTTAATGTTTTACCTACGTGACTTTACCGAAGAAACCTAAGAATATGAATCCTTGCAGTCACGAAAGCTTCAAATCTAGAATGGTGGAGATTGGTCAGAAAGTTCATAACCTAAATGGCATGGGGAGACCTTAATGTAAAGGGGTCTACAAATTAAATAGATTTCATAACGAACACATTGGCACAAGTCACGATGTAGTTAAACATATTGCAAATTTATTTTGCACAGTACTTCGAAGTCTCAAACAAGATGTCTGAGGTTTTACTTTAGGCTTAACTTTGTGTACAAACAACTCCACTTTGTTACTTAAGCACTTTACATCCTTTGTGTGACTAATGATTTTGGAGATTTTTCCTGATTATGTGGTGAGGAACATACAATTTTGTTTGATATTTGTGAAGAAATAAACAAGACAACCAGCGGTATCAACACCTCCCTACATTGGACGGCATCAGTATGGACTATAGCATTAGTCTGTGCAAGGCCAGGAGGCATTTGGGGATCATGAAAGTACTTTGAACTACAAACTACCTGATGCAGGAGAGGTCAAAGAACACTACATTCAACAACAACAATGTTCAGGGCAGTAGTCAACCACTTGAATTCTCTATAGGCTCGAGCAAAGGAGATAAATGCAGCAGGAGAATCAATGCAATTGATTTTACTCGATGGGGGCCAAAAAGACAATCTCCTATAGTCTGGGTAACAAAAACAATGGATTTCAGATACCATATGAATTAATTTAAAATACCTGCCTGTATTGTGATGATTGATTGTGTACATATAGATACACTTTGGAAACAATGTAATGACTGAACGTTAGTGTGGTTGCGTTGCCCTCGTGCATCGTTTCACAGGTCATTGTCAGTCAGAGCGTAAATACATATGCATGGATCACCAATATGAAAAGTGGAAATTGTACATCGCAGCTCAAAGTGTCATACTTCTTCATGAGAAGTACGACAATTTCAAAGATATTGAAATTGTCGTGCCTACAACCAAGAACAAATGTCAATTGGTCGAATTCCATTTATGGTTGAAAATATTTGTCAATAAGAAAATAACATAATGTGTTAAATATGCACTGCTTTGTTATTTCATCATCTCCATGAGTTGTGGTCTATCCACTGCAGGATGAAACCTCCACTAAGTCACTTGTATGAAGGTATGTTGAACTTCTTTCGCACCGTACGTAGCCAACCATGCTAATCGGAGTCGCTAACTGGAGGTGCCTGCCACTGACCTTCCAGCGACGTGTGTTCACCAAGCTCACGCACTTTTGTCAACAGTCAATAAAGATGTCTCTAACTTGCATATGTTCTCTCATTTATTTGTTCTTCTTTCTGCCTGAGTAATTATCAGCATGTGCCCCCCGCCCCCCATGCTCCTTTGCACAGTTGTTGTTGTTGTTGTGTTTAATGTCTATGTTTCTGATAGATATGTCACAGCAGGTAATATATATTTTTCAAAATCATTCTTCTTTAAGCACGTTGCTATGTTGCTTTTGATGATTAAGTTTGCTTTTCTAAAAGTACTTCAACCTGATCTTGTCTGCCTCTCGATTTCATGTTTTTCATCCCGGTTCATCATTAATAAATGCCCAGGAATACGTACACTAATTGTGTTCGCAGCTATATCTCTCCAAGAAATATCTTCAGTTGGTTAACACACTTGTACAGAAATTTCGTATGATCTGACTTTACCGGTGATAAAATATCACAATGTGTTACTGAATTGCAATATCAATACGACATTACCAAAGTTAACAATTCATCCCATGTGTCATAACCATTATTTGTGTTATTTTTTAATAGGATAAAACGTGATGGGAAAGGTGTAAACTACATTTAAAAAAAATACTTGATGCTGAGACTTTTTGTGAACGGGAAACCATGAAAAGTAAATTCTCACATACACAGAACAATTCTATCGTTGAAAAGGCTGTTTCAAATGTGATTCTGAGTCACTTTTATACAAAAAATATATATATAAGTGAGTTTTATCTTTTTTTCTACACATTACAGCGTATTTGCTTCAGTTTCCATTTGTTCTTGAATGTTACCAATGACAAGTGATAAACTCTTGCCATTTTACCCCCAAGCTCAAATGAAACTGAATATATATGTAACGATAGCACAATTTTAACATTGAAATATGCACAGCTGTAATCCGCCTTCTATCATCCATTTAGTTCAGTTACATTCAGCGCAGACAAGAAAGATGTGTCTTTCTGCTGGAACTCATTCGTCTCGTTTAAATCTGTCAATAATGACAATACCTTGAACACACAGGGCAATCTATATTTAACAATCTACGTCATTTACTTTAAACGCTTTGAAATGCCGTTGAAAAAAAATCTCTTCAAGGTGTTAAGAAGATGCTGGCTGTAGTTTGCACCGACATGCTATGCACATGTGACTAAGGCGCTGCTGCTGCTGCTGTTTATGGTACTTGTCAGGTGACGTGTGCCTCTAGAGGTTGGCTCTCTAAAACGACCAAACTTTAAGGGCAATCAATACGGGCTAATTGGACTATAATAGACTTGCTCTTTTCACCATGCAACTAACATGGTAAGCAAGGCATTAAGTTGTGATTGAGTTGTGTTTGTTGACGGTTTGAAAAAGCAAGTAATTACTTACTGCCATCAATACGCTATCATTGTGTGAAATGACTTGGAATTCCATTTGTATTATGGCATGTGGGCTGAAATAACTAGGTGAGAAAAAGCATTTAGTGCACGCTGCAGTCTGACACGACAAGGCAACCTGAATTTATATTTGGACAGAATTCCAATGATGGCATTTAGTTGAATGTCACTATCATTGTTTATTTTCCACTCCAGCTTATGTGCCCTTTACATGGGCGTCAATATGCATTCATATTATTAGCACAGCAAAATGCATTGGATCTACCAGTAAATAGCAGCATATGGGTTATGCCATTTATAATCTGTAACTATAACAATATATATATTGTAACCACTGTTTTGTGCATAAAGTCAGGGCCACATCCAGTGTCCACATTGTGCGACGCATGGTTTGGGGGGTAAGGAACTATGTAATGTTATGAGGTGGCTGTGATTGTTGTCGGCTGTCTGAACAAGTTGTCTCGTAGGATAGAAAATTTAGTTTGGAGATAGGGAGGTAGACACAGCTCTCAGTTCCCTAAAGCTTCACTGTCCTAACGCACAGGTATATATGTCACATATAGAATGCATAAAAATATAATTTGTTACATTGAATGGAGTAATAAGTACAGTATTGTCTCAAAAGGGATCCACAATTTTAATTCTCATCAAATGACGTCGCGTGTATAAGTGCATCTTTTAATCAAAAAACGCTTGGGTACATGTAAAGATAAATGGTTTTACAGGGTACTAATCTACATAATTTATAGATCCATAACTGTATTAGAGACGGGCTTATAATCCATTCATCGGTATAAATGGATTATGAAGCAAGTCATCATAAACAATGATTTTAGTTGGTAGCTTTAAAAAAAAGGTCTTACAATCACGTTATGACAATCGCACATAAAGTAAAACATAAAGTCATAAATTATAGGGAATGGTAAAAAGTTGGCCTGAAGCTGTTTGAGGTTTTTTTTTCTCCATCCCAATTGCGAATGTTGTTAGTGGACCGCTTTTATTGATGGCTCTTAGGCACATGGGAGTTAGTGGCTAGCCTACACGACATGCCACATTTAGCCTCTGGGAATGGCAACTGTTAAAGCGCCAAGCCTTGCACTCATATCAGTTTTTTTTGGCATATCTTACTTGGGCCAAATGTGCTATAAACCAGTTTATAACACTTTCAAGGAAATTATTGCCCTCTTGCATGTTTGCAGAACATATTTTTGGACCATTAAAAGGCACAGTTGTTGTAGGACATTAAGTTTTACTGCACTCGTCGTGAACACAAATGGCAAGTTCATGATCATTTTCGAAATGAAAAGGGGGTAAAAAAAAAAGAGGAGAGAAAAATAAACTTTCACGGTTATTAACCAGAGGCGCAAGTTCGTTATATTTACCCTTTGAGTGAAACCTTTACCTTGCAATGGCTGCAATATTGTATTTTAAAAATAGACGCAACTGATACACAGGGGAAATTCATTAGAGGGAATGTGGATGTCGCAGGTCAGAAGTAAAGTAATTACTGTAAAATGTCAGACTACAATGAAGTGGAGGAAAGCGGCTGGCAGACGGCAGATTGTCCTTGACCATGAAGCAATTACTTTCATCCCCCTGCCCATTAGCAAGCCAAAGGATTGCACCAATGCCTTCACTTTGTCTGCTAAAGGTCATCATAGCTCATTTGATGTGCACAGTTATCAGTTTATGATGCTATTACGGAAGAGGAAAGGAAATTTTTTATTGGGTTACTGACATTCCGGTAATAATTCTGCGCCTCTTGACATCTTTATACGTGATAAAGAGAATTCTATCTGCGCAAGCAGGTGCAGTAAATAACGCCACTACAAAAGATGCAAGCCTCGCACTCGCTGATCACTTCAAAATGGGTGGCTTTGACGAAGCCCATGCGTCCATTGAGGTTTTGTCGTCAGGGCAGATGGAATGGCACCTGGGTTCAAAGACAAAAAAAAAGATCTAAGCATGCAGTATATCTATATCGAGTGCACGGCTTTGTGTTTTACTACATTAACTTTTCAGCACATATGTTTAACGTAAAACTATGTATTTACATTTGCATACTTTCTGAGCTAAACAACTTGTATTTTACAGTACGTGTTAATTTCGAATTGAAGTGATAGTAATCTGGCGATTTGGGAAGGGAGTCCAGACAGTTTGTGTGAGATGGTGAAGTAGAAATTGGATGCACGTTCGTACCTTTACCTTGGGCAGAGGCATTACGTTCATCTCCGGTATTTGGATATGATTTCACGTACAGTTCAGTGTCATGAAAAAAAACGGTGTAAAACATGTATTGCCAACAACACATTGTTTTAATAATGGTTATTTTTTTACATCTGCCTGCCAGCTTTGCCTTCTTCTGGATTGCCACAGGCTGCTAAGGATAACTCCAGCTGTCATCTTAACTTAAACTTAAAAGCTTGTCTTTTCCCCATGAGCCTTGCACTCATACCGAAACCAAGTACAGAACTCGGCTCTGATGCAAGGTCAAGTGTTCTATTATATTACCATTGCAGTGTTGCAGTAATTTTCCATTCTAATGAAATTTAAAAGGAAATTTGATATGTCTGGATGTTATGGAGGAAAAGTATAAAGAGCACCTGTTACAGAAATGCTCTCCTGGGAAATATTTAAATGTCTGGGATCATACCACAATCCTGGTCTAATGTTTAATATATTGTATGGTAAAGTAGTTGACATATGATAATGGATATTTCAAACTAATGAGTTTCACGATGCTCAAATATTACTTAACTTCTGCACTCGAATGAGGGAGGGCTTTGTAGATTTGGTGTATAGATTGTACGTATGTAGAACTTCTTTCGCGCCGTACGTCGTCAATCGTGCTAATCGGAAGTGCGGGTTGGGAAGGATAACAAACTAAACACAAAAAAGCAGTTCTACAGAAATCAGTTTTCAATCTAGAAGTAAAAGTGCATCGGTCCAGTGGCTGCCTAATGTCGGCAGGGAAGAGCGTTCCAGACGGCCAAAGAAGCGTATCTAAGAGCGCGTGATGCAGCGACCGTCTTTGTTCGACGGCTAGCCAACAAGCCACTGCGAGGATAATCGGAGTTCACAGTCATGTACTATGCATTGCATTCTAATCCATATAGCGATGGATATCCCAACGTGGCTTAACGCTTGTTTGGCAAAGTAGAACGAATGAGCAGTATCATCATATCTATGCACCTCACCTGACAACACTGCACGTGTCTCATGGAATAAGTTCCAGAGCCCCCCTCCCCAACACTTTGGACCTCTTCTCCCACCCCTCGCTTTTTTTTGGGGGGGGGGGGGGGGCAAGGGGTGGAGGCAAGGAAATACTTTCTTGAGCTCAGCCCATGAAATTAATACTCCTGAGAATATGTAAAATTGTTTCTTGCTCAGGAATGCCTCATCTTGTTTGCCATCTTTAAGCCTTTATCTTTTCAAAGTTTGTTGTTATGTTATATTTTTACATGGGAAGAAACCAAAAGTTTCTTGAGAAATTTCCCTGTAGATTAAAGACGAAATGCTGAAATATACAGGATACTCTAACAAACGGTGTAGAACAAGCTGTTGAAAAACTTGCAAAGTTTGAGCATGAATAGTTCAATCTATCTGTGAATACACCATATTATGAGATTAACACAAGGTCAGGTAGCTCACATGGCAACTGAAATGCAGTTCCACATATGGGAATAGCGTAATGTTTGTATAAGTCGGTAGTACTTTCATGCAGAAAGTAGGCATTGCGTTCTACTTTGTGGAAACAAACTCAGGAAGGTTAAGCAGATGATAACCATTTAAAGGCTAAAGGTTCAGGAGGTGAAAAGCTGTGATGAATGAGCGAATTACTGGCTGAAATAAGCTATAAATCAAATGCAACAGCCAAGGTTATGCCACACTTTGAATGTGACCAACATTTAACATCAACATCCGTGCATAGAGAAACATGTTTTTGGGAAACAACTCGTTTACTGTTAAGCAGAAAATGCAAAACGTACAATATTCATTGTGCATCCACGATATGCAATGAAACAATTAAAGCAACTATTTAAATAACGATACACTTTTAATACAAACATATTAAATATATGGGTATTAAAATAAATTAAAATTATATTTGTCCACGTAAAGGGGCTTGTTTCGATTTGCATTCCCGTGTGGATGTGTTTACATGTTTGTCTCTGGGTGAAATGAGAAATCACACCTCAAGTCTCACCACATTTGTCATATTTTCTCCTGTGTTGGGCTGCCACAAATCACTGCTAACTAAACTTCAATAAAACAATATCATAACGTTGCCACGACAGAGCTTGAGTTATCTAACATGTAATAAACAAAGGCTGCAAATGTATTATATGAGTGATACTTAACGCAGATAATATTTCCAAACATCAAATAACAATGCCAGTGTTACACTAAATAACGTTAAACTGTTACAATTTCCATTTAGCTTTCTTTTTTTCATGTACCAGATCTGTCAAAGTTTGCCTGCTGTGTATATACAATAGTTATTGTATATTATTGTATAGTGATTATTGTGATTTTTTTTTTTTACTCAAATGCAACCTGTAATTCAATTCCATTCATGCTTAATTGCATTAATTTGTTTTCATAACGCAAATTGGATATAACGCGATGCATGTATTAGGGAACACATTTTATTATAACACGGATGCGAATTGGATATAACGCGGTTGAGTGAACAGCACTCTGTCGTGCGCTTAGGAGTAAGCGGTTGTACGGTTGCCTCTGCGTAGCATCGCACAAGCCTGCGGGATGCTGCTGGATGCTTCTAGATGCTATCCACGCGCCCCAGTCTTTGGTCAGCCTGCATACGTATCTCACGCGTTATCACGGACTATGCTTTACCGTATATTACATATCGTTTATTATAACGCGACTTTTCAATAGCGCGGTGTGCTTCGGGAATACAACTACCGCTTTGTGGGAGAACAGACTGTGCATCATGTCCCATCGTCAATATGTATTGCATTATGTCACAATAAATGTGGATAATTTACCATGTATTTCATAGAGGGAAAATGTCTATAGTTAACAAAGTGTTAAATTTTATGTTCAACAATGGTGGTATATGTAGAAGTTTAATGCAAATTATTGAATTTTATGTTTTGACATAAGCTAATGCATGTGACCGATCTTAACCATGCGTGAGCATTGCATGATAAAAAGTTCCCTTTTGATCGAGGACATTTGCAAAACCTTTACACCATCACATTACATTTAATTTGTTACCTTTCACTCAGAACATGTTCCACGTTGCCGGAGTCAAGTGAGTTAAAGATGTCACAATAAACACGTTTGGAGAGTAGCAAAAATGACATCGGTCATTGGGAAATCACAAACGGTAGCTCTGAGGAAGCACGACGAAACCATAACACACGATAGACTCATGGACGTAGAAGCAAAGGAGACAGTTTATTCTGATTTCTGCAGCAAGAACATTAACATTCCGTTGGTGAACAGTCGCTTCTCAGATGAGCAGGATGACATTCCACACGTTACACGCGAGGATGTAACCACTGGTCATCACAGTGTGAGTGAGGAAGAATCTCTCAGACCAGATGAACAAACTGTGGACATAATCAAAGTAGAGGAACCATCTGTTGAAACAAAATCAACGGAACTATCGACTAAATATTTACACGGAATCAAATACCTTAACCACTGAATGATGTTGCAATCGTTGTCCTTTAAAACAAAAAAGGGAGACGATATTTACTTGAAGAATCAGACCAATCAGCCTCCTATTTCACTTACATAATTTTCTTACAAAAATCTTGGGGAACAGAATTATATAAATTTTAGAGGCCAACCAACTAGGAGAATATGTAGGATTTAGCAATGGCTTTTAAACCATTGAACTTCATAAATATCATGCTGAACAAGACAAAACAATACCATTATGCATTTTTTTTTATCAATGATAAAAAAAAAACTTTTATCCAATGTTTTCATAAATATATATACGGACATTACCAAGACCATTTACAAAGAAGGATCTGCTATGTACACCAGATGCATAAAATGGACAATTAAGGAAAGTGAATGGGCTTGGGGAGAACACATCAACAGATGGGGTGCCGATGGACAAAACTGGTCCTGGATGCAGCCGATTACCAAGGAGGTGGCTGCAATGAGATCAGTTCTTGTACAAGAGTGAGATGGATCGTACGTAGCAATATTGCACCATGGGGGTGAGGGGGGGGGGTGTGGAGGCGTTTAATGATCAGTGGCTATCCCGATGATATCGATATAATTGCCTCTCTCGCGGGAATGTGGAATTTCCATCAGACGCAGGGCTGGGAACAGAAGATGAGCATCGCCTAATGTTCATTTGAAGGGGAAAGCATTGACTTTGAGCATAATTATACGCGCGTGGACCACACGAATGCGATACTTGTAAAATTAAACTAACACCTGATAGCTTGATGTTTTTAAAAAAATATAATATCGTGAATTGAATCATTTTACAATTTGAGCTATCCACTGTGACTCTAGATAAAGAGATTACATTTTAGCACCATTGATTTTGACTCAACACAAGCTGTCACATGCTGCTGGAAGCACAGCATTCTTTGAATGGGAAGTGACGAAAAGTGACTTCGTAGTTCTCCTGTCACGCAGTCGAGTATCGTGACATTTCATGCATCACCAGAAAGTTTTTTTTTTGTTAAAACGACAAACCAGATTCCTCGGTTGGAGGGTGACGAGTGTGATCTGGGGTCATGGTAAATATAGAAACTTGCCGAAATATGCATGTGTGGGTGCGTGTGTGCGTGTGTATAGTGGTTAGCGCTTCGCCGCACTACGAACCCGGCGACCCGAGTTCGATTCCCGCTCACGGCCAATACCAGTGACGATTATCTGAACCGGTCCTGGGCCTCGCCTAAGTCGACTCGGCCTCAAATGAGTACCTGGTGCAGTGTGCAAACATTGCCACTGGAGAGGCAAAGGCGGCCTGGCGTGATGCTGGCCACTCATCGTCTCGTGTGTCATGCCAGCCTTCATAAATGCTCACTAACAGCACTTGCCCCTACAGTCTGTTAAGGCTATATGGGTGGAGGGATCATAGTCTTTGGTTGATGATAAATAACGCTTCGGGTATTGACTGAGCTGGCCATAACCAAAGAGTAGCACATCTTATAATCAGTTGAACCATGCATTGTCTAACACGATAGCCAGTTTATGACAATCATAAGAGTTTTAAATGTGGTGTGTGGCAAGCTTCTAAAAAAATGAATGCATTCGCAAGGTACCAGAAAATAAGCCATTTTATGGCTGTGTGTTTTTTTTATTCGTGGCTTATATGAATGAAATGCTGATGTCGATTATGCTTACCTGCCGTAATTAATTAAACTGGTTCGGCAGTATGTTACTTATAATCCAAGGAATGTGTTTAGCCTGTGGTTATGTACTTTGTGTATCGCTTATTGGAAATCATTTGAGCTTAAGTGTTTCCTACAAGGCTGCCAGCAATCAGTTTTCCTCATTTAAGACGGATTTATTTCATGCAAAACTACAGAATATATATCTGTGTTCCTTTACTTCCACATGGGGCTGGGAAGTATACAGTTTACGTGTCGCCTAATTAAATCCAGGCACGTAAATTACTCTCTGCGAATTATTTACACCGCACAAGTCATGAAAATAAAACATACGTGGTGGGGTGAATTGCCCAATGTTTTGACTCAGATGTTCCTGTTCTTCTTATTGTTATGTGTGATATAATGACTCGTGAAAATATTTTCACGAAAAATGTACAAAACCTATCGTTCAATGGTACACCATTGAATTCGTATTTTATGTCACTGGTAATAAAAAAAATGGGATTTCGATATCATCTTCGCTCTTTGTTAATATTCATAATATTGCGTAAAATATTCAAATGATCATTCAGCTCATTAGCATGAAAGTGTACGGTACATTGTTTAATTTTAAATTCCAATTTACTTAAGCATTGGGCTGCTCTCTACCGTTGCGGCCCCTGCTTTGTCTAGGTGTAAAATAACCTTGAATAAATTTCTTGGTCTATGCCAGACCTCACGTTATTAGTTCACAGAATTATTACGTTGATGAATCGTAAGAGATGGCGACGACTTTGGGAGGCCTTCACCCAGCAGTGGATTGACCATGGCCGATGTTGACGATGATGATCGGTGATGATGATGCCAAGGACTCATACACTGTCTCATGCCTTAAAGTCGAACATTCAACGTAGTCGCATTTGTTCACAGCAACTGTGACTTCTCAAACATCAATGCACAAGTTCAAGTTTATTTGTTGAACCAAGTGAGAACTCAAGAAATCAGGATGGTCTCATTTGCAAGAGCTCGGTATGTCGCCACTTGCATCGCTACAATAGCACATCAGTGATGTGAAGCCATCAACAAAATGCCGATGTATGAAAGTTTCAAGTTCATTCTATAATCTGTGTGTAGGTTTTGAACTTGTTTAGCCTGACGACATTAAAACAATAATCAAATATTCAATCTGCTTCATGAAGTGCCATTTTAATTGGCAAAAAGGTAACATTTAATAATGATGTGCATTGTCATCAAAACTTGTAAAAGTGAAACAGTAATAAGCCTAATTGCCTGAATGATTTAACTTGGTGTGTGACAGTGATCATTAGTCAAGCTTTGAGTGGCCACACTTAATACATTTGGCTAACAACACATAAATCTTCCCATTATGGCAAAAGCTTGCCTTGATATGCTGAACATGTCTACAGCAGGGCAGGATTTAGGAGAATAATGGTACTGATTAACATACTGTAACAGACAAATTGCATGTCGGTTTAAAGAGATTTGTGGCCTATTCCATCCCTGGGTTTGATTTACCCAGAATGGCAAAAGCCACTGCCAATAAAACCAATTGCAAATCATGCAAGCTATGAAGCTATGAACATGGAGAGTAAAATGGTAGAGGGCCTTCAAAGAATGTTCATCTCAGAAATAATTCTAAAAGCCCTTTTTAATTCCATTAAAGTGTGGCAAAGCATGCACATATATGCAGGTGAACTGCAAAGATTATACACATTTATACTGTTACAGAAGTAATGCCTTGAAAATAAATGTCTGCCTGTGCAAGAAATTAATTGGGTAAACTAGATCCTATCTAGGTCATTCATTTCACTGTGGGGTTCTGAATAGCCAATTCATATACTCCCTCCGCTGACTGCTAAATTAAGTGCTGAACATGTGCTGATGCGATAAGCCCTGGTTATGCTGAATTAGCGTTTCCATCATTATAATTGTATGATTTGGCATTTACTATTCAGGTAAAAGGTCTAATATATTACAAAAAGGGTGCATGACCCATAATTGCGCTGGGCAAATTGGGCTGTGCTGTGATGTCACTTTTGTTTGGCTGGAAGTAATGATTATGGAGTCCTACCCTCCCTGGAGGTTCCAAAGATGGATCCCTGCTTTGCCCTGCTTTGGAAGTGCGTTTTAGAAAAGTAATCTGTTCACCTGCTCTATCTGTATTGGTCGGAAATGCAATCATTTCAGTGTTTAAAGCCGATTCACAGCTGTGCTGCACAATAATATAAGTTTTGAGAGCCCTTAGAAATATACAGCTTGCGTTACTGTACGTGGCATCCTACGTCCTAATGCCGCCATTATTAGGGCAGGGCACCGAGACTCAGATGCAGCTTCGTGGGAATGTCCTGCTCATGGGTTAATTGTACTTTTAATTGTACTTTTAATTGTACTTTGGACGAACAAGAAAGATGAGCACCATGGACAAGTCACTGGCTAAAACAATGAACAGGTGGTGCGCGTAAATAATTATATTGAGAAGCAATGCCGGTGCAATCTGATGCCCTGATCCAGGTTCACACCCCTATCGTGACACATTGTTCATTTACCTAATTCAGTTGAACTTTAAGGCCACCTGCTATTGACTAGCTGCCACTGCTGTTCCTCTGCCCAATGCGACTGCAGACCATATGACAGCGTTTGGCTATGCAGTGAAATATGCATCAGCGCCAGGTGCTTTTATTGGTACCTTAACTGATATTCTATTTTAATTCATGAATGCTCTTCCGTACATACTTTATTATCAAAGGTAATGTGAGGTCACTGGATTTATTTAACAACTGTCATATAAACCAGGTACATGTTGCTAAAGAGTTGCCGTTTAGTCCATTGACCATTGCTCTTGAAAGTCATTTTAAATACATTAAACACGCTTGAATTAATGACACCAATTTTGAACAAAAACACTAGAAGCATTTAAAGAACATTAATATAGATATTTAGTGGACACTGCCATCCTTCAATGTACGAGTCACAACAGTAGGTAACATTTATGTTTTAATTGATTTAGACTTTTAAATACATGGAAATAGACACGTGGGGGGTTACTTACCCCAAGGCAAGACACACCCATAATGTTAAATTATGGCATACCCCTACAATCACGAAGCCTTTATAAAGTGAAACAAAAATAGATACGAGCTATCCCAAGAAATAATTTCATTGAAGAAATTGCTACATTTTATACACGCAGGAACAAAAACGATGGTGGGGGAATGAAATACATTTTGGTATGGTTACAGGAGATGAATAACGATACAACAACGGCAGCCTCTTTCATAGGGCTTGGTCGGACATCAGCGAGGCGCAGACCAACCACCCCAGCTATCAGAGGGAATCTGCCCGGTTATTAATGAGGGTCCTCTCTAGCTGTGACACCCCAGCGTAGGAAACGGGAAAGATCAATAGGCTGCTCCTGCCAGCTCCCCTGGTCGGGCGTGAAATGTAATTAGTTTTTCCAGGTGAGGAACACGTTGTCAGGATGATTTATGGTGGGGATACTAACTGTCCCGCATTATTACCTGCAAACGGCGCGGGGCAAGCCCACGTTGCTTTGGGCGGGGGGGGGGCCGCGTGGGGCACGTGCATTGTCAGCGTGAAGGTCAAGGAGATTTGAGGCATTTTGTTGGATTGTTGAACGCGTCTGCGTGGCCGTGATTTTTTTTTTGGTGGGGGGGGGGGGTAGCACTTAAGCGTAAGTGCACGTGAAACCTGACCACAGAGTGGAAAGCTAATGAGTGAAATCTGCGCGAGCTCGAAAAGCTCTGGGGCTCCGGCGTGAGATACAATCTCGGAGCCGCTAACGGGGGTGGGGGGGGGCTTTAAGTTGCATCTCCAGGATTTTGTGTTAATTGACTCTGGCCGCTGGCCGTCATGGTTTAATCGAGGCGTCATTTGTCCTGCCACTCCGTTACTGTACACACTGTAGGTGTGGTTTCTGCCAGTGTTAGGAACGCACTCGAGCACTAAAGGTTGGTTTTGCCAAGGGCTGTAAACCCGGCTGTGATGTGATGTGTCCTGATGTATCTTGCCTGACTTCAGGGCATAGCGATTCAACCCAGGAACCATGAGATAATTCTCTGTACTGTTTCCCAGTCGTGGTTTTATTTTACTCGTTCGAAATCAGAAGGTTTTTTTTTCTGTCTTTATGTTTAGCAAAGTAATGCATGATTAGATTTGAAGTTTTCGTGACTGCAGGGATCCATACTCTTTGATTCTTTCGGTAAAGTCACGTAGGTAGAAAATTAAATAAATTAAATGACGACGTTTCGGGCGCTACACAAGCGTCCTTCATCAGGTGGGACAACCACAGCAAGAAACAATTGCTGAAGTGGGCAAAAGGGGTGATTGTATTCCCCCAAAAGCTTTGGGGTTCCGGCGTGAGATGCAATCCTCCCTGGCTCCGCCCCCCCTCTCTTACCTATTTAGCATTTTGATACAATCACCCCTTTTGCCCACTTCAGCAATTGTTTCTTGCTGTGGTTGTCCCACCTGATGAAGGACTCTTGTGTAGCGCCCGAAACGTCGTGATTTAATTTATTTTATTTTATACCTACGTGACTTTACCGAAAGAACCAAAGAGTAATACATTATTATTTGCACGTGATCATGGTTTTTCTTTTATGGTACACATTCAAGTACAACGATGATGGGGAGAAAAGGGTAATTTTGTTGTTGTTGCATTTGTGTTAAATGTCTTACATTTGCCAAATACGATCATGATGAGCGATATTGAGAATCAAAGGTGCGAACAAATCACCGTTAAATATGTATTATAATAATTACATTTATATATCACGAATGCAGTGAAGATGATATTGTTAAACACTTCCATAGGAGCACAAAGCATTTTTTTACCTCGCAAATAAGACTACGCAGTTGTCTGCTTAATTGAGCATGTGTAGGTGCTTCTCTCCTTTTAACAGCCCTGAGTCAGTGGTGGCAATTCCACATTCTTATGACGAGGGCGACTCCCTCTGTGACAACCACTGTTGACGTGTCCTCACAATGTGGTACGTATTTTATCAACCCTGGAGGCATGATTTTAAGTCGACCTCTGCTCTCTCCACCAGTCGCATGCCCCAGAACTGTACTTATGAGAAGTTATCAACATTTATATTTATTAATATAAATTTGCCTAAACAAACATCCGATGCGATTACAATGTTACAGGAGTGTATAACGCTAAGTAGATGAATTTAAAAGTTGACTCACAAAAATGCGGTCTTTAATACAATACTCTCGTAGGGCATACATTTAAGCTTGGTTGGGGGTTGTGTGTGTGTGTGCTTTTAATTGATGAGCTGAAAATCATCAGTCTTGAAGGAAAGCTTTGCGACATTCTCCACTACCACGAGAGTATAACAACGATTGATTTGTGGCCATTTATTACAACTAAAGTGACGACAGTGCAAGTATTATGAGTGAATACCATTTTTTTCAGTTAACCTAGTACGTAAATTGACTTTGCATAACGTGTGACAATTCTGGATAAGAGTTTATGGTGTTTTTGTTTTAAATGTGATTTAACAAAGTTGCAGACTGTGCCGTAAAGGAACTAATATCATTCTATAAACGTTGATATGCTGCGTACTTATCTTGACGATTATCATTGCTTCATGATAACATCTTGGCTCTTTCGAGTCAACCCCACCTAAACCTCATCAACTTCCACCAATTCTTTTTCGAGCATTATTGCAAGGTGAGTAGGTGACACATTTACCTAATTCCACAAATGCATTTTAATGAGCTTTTGCACTTTTATAGTGCGACTGGTTCGAATTTCGTTTCCACCACAATTTACTAATTAACTTGACCTTACTAATCCTCTTATTAAACATTCTGGACCCAACAGTAAACCGAGTGAAATAAACGTTTAAGCTATTTCCACGAGAACTACCCATTGAGCTTCTTTGACGGAGAAAAATGCTGACGAGGCATTTTGGTGTAAGAGTTATCGTTCACATCACACTCCCTCGACTCTGTGCAAGTTACAGCTGTGTGCCAGGCTTCGTGACATCATTCTAGCAGCTGTAATGAGCAGGTGGTTGAACCATGAAGCACGAAATTTACACAAATGCTACATCAGATACGATGGTGATGGGTTTTTTTTCGTGCTCATCCAATGCCTGCATGGCTATGTGGATTCGGTGGGACGGAGTGTCTCTCCTCAAACAAGCAATGGGGCAGCGCACACCTCTATTGGTGGCTTTCAGGCATATTCTTAGGTTTTTTCGGTAAAGTCACGTAGGTAAAAACATTAAAAAGTAAAATAAAATAAAATAAAAATCACGACGTTTCGGAGGCAACACAAGCTTCCGTCTTCAGGTGGTACCGTCACAGCCACGACAGCTGTATCAAGTAAATGAGAGATTGCAGGAGTCACCACTGCGTGTATATAATGGTTGGAGAAGGTGGTGGCTTTCAGGCAGTGAGTTTAATACTCTCAAGGCACGAGGTCAGTTTCTCCTTTGGACATCCACTCTTTGCCGAGCACAACACGGTGCTAATTTTATCCACTCTGGAGGCATGATGTGCAGAATTGACGCCCTGTCAGTCAAGCAGCGCCTCCTAGGCAAATATGCACATTAAAATTAACTAGATAAATGTATAATGCATTTTTTTAACTTTTAAATTGATTGCATGGTGACTTAGATACATCAGGTTTCATGGATGGCTGCTCTTACCTTGCTTTAACTTGCCAAAATACACTAACTTTCTCTATTCCTTTCAAGGGCAGTTTGCTTTCAGAGAGAGAGAGAAAAAAAACATCTCCTAAAAACCTATTTGCCGGATCGCCCAAGCAGCACCAGATTAGGAGATTAAAGGCGAAGCTGCCGCTTGCCTTTGGTAGATTTCTAACACTTTTTTTGGAACTGCAATTAAATTATTACTTGGGGTGAAGGGTGCACCAATCTGCTAAAACATCCCCTTCATCTCCTCACAGCCTTGAGGGGAATAGCGCGTTATTCATATTAATATCTCCCAGATGAAAAAGCAGTCTCCCTGTGCCTCTGCCTCTGTCTTATAGCATGCATGTCATGTGTGTGTCTTTTTTTAAATAGAATTGCCATTTGCACACCACTAGACCATCACTAGGTGGCATGTTTTCCATGTGATACCTCACTTATAGTATTTAACATATTAAGAGTGGGTTTTGAATATCACGTTCAAAGGGTTCCCATGCGTCGGACTTAACTTGACTGCATTTTCAGCATGGTGACTAAGCCGAACAAACCATGTGATGTCCAGTTATTTAAAAATGAAAACTTTTTGAAACTATATTTCCAAACAATTGTGCATTGTTTTTTTATACATCGGATGTCTGATCTAAAAGAAAACGAGCGGTGTTGCATTTACAGAGAGAATTTTGACAATAACAAGCTGACAGGCTTAAGGTATTCCAGATACGGTCAGGATTGTATGAAAATTGGAGGAGTCTGTCAATTTTAACACATGTGACCATTACAAGGAGCCAACCAAGGGAGCTATCTGAACAAAAACTCCTGGTCAACATCAGCTTAATGTTGTTGGGAATTGCAGCAATTGTGTATATCCCAGAAGGCATGCCCTTTATATGGTGTGTTATGGATAAATGGCAAATTTTGATGTGTGCCCTTTTTCACGTGATATTCAGAAAACAGATGCTGTAAGATTCCTGTCTAGAAAGTTTACATTTTCTCCAACACATCACTGCTACAATGATTAAACATGGCAGCACTGTGTCTGTTTGTCTAACTTTTTCATATGGGGATTAGACCTAATTAAGTAGCATGAAATAAAATATTAAATAAAATTATCATTGCATTTTTTTACTTACTTAATTATTGCTTGCCCATTAACAGTTTTATAATAGCAGTTTTTTTTAATACTCAATGTTTCAAAATGTTTACCGTCTTTGCAATGAAATTTAACTGTCCGTGCATAAAATATGATGTTCTTTAATTCACATTATTAAAAACACAAACTTTTTTATGGTCGCTTTAGAATGCAGGATATGGATGGTAGTAGCAGCAGGATTTAGGTTTAATTAGGTTTTAAATAGCCATTGGTTTTATTGCAGCAATTAAATTTACATACTGTACTCCTTGGCACAATAATAGCGGCGAGTGCAAATCAATAAGACTGAAGAGTTAGCTGTTAGCGGTTAGTGCACTTGCCTTTAATCTTGGAGCCAAGACCTGCTGATAGCTACAGGAGCCGTCACAAATATCGTGCATGTTTTGCCGTTACATGCACCATGGCTTCTCCTGTGCCCCGCGGTGGGTCTGGGCCTTGACGTGAAGCTTGTGCCTCTGTTTGATATTTTAACCCCCCAAAGACAAATGAACCCCAAACATCAGTGGTAATGTTGGGTGATTGAAGGTGGTTTTCAGAGGTGTCTTGCAGCCAAGAGAAAGAGAGAGAGAGAGAAAAGCGCAACCAGGCAGAGTTCTCTGCCATTACTCACTTGTGGAAACATGAACAGTGATTTTGCCCTGTCAGTATTGATAACGTATTGGGGTAAAGATGTCAAAATCAATTGTATCCAATCTATATGGTGGCAAACAACAAATTACCTGCCTGTTCAGAGCCGGCTCGATTAATTTGCCCTCTTTATCGGTATTGATGTTTCAATTTCTGAGGGCTGCAAACAGCAGCACAACAAAGTGTTGAGGAGGTTGTGGCCTCTTGGCAGCTTGATTTGTCTTTGCCCTCTCCTGCCTACTCTGCTGTATTGTTTTACGAATACAGCACTGAATAAAAGACTCACTGATGCTCGATGGGAAATGGCTTGTTCCGATAAAAAAAAGTGGTCGTTCTGAATAAATTATACATATCTGGGCTTTGCAGACTCACGAACAACTAAAGTTTGTTTTTACTCACGTGTGGATATTTTTTTTAAGACGTTGAATAGAGTATTACCATTTCCTTATATACAAGTATCATAAGTTCACGCCTACGTCTGTTCATATCTCTTGTAGGCTTGTGTTTCGGTTTCCATTACGTAATCCTAACCATCATATAATTTAAATACAACAATCAATATGATAACTGCGTTCTTTGTCATGTAAAGTACCGAGTATTGAATATTTTAATAAATTATTTCAATCAATATACATTTTAATCAATGTAAATGTCAAAATTTGTCGCATCAATTCAATGGGGTGGCGGGGGGGGGATCATGTATAGTATGCCGCATGAAAATGCAGTAATGATGGCACTTATTGGTTGTCAAAGGAAACAGATATCAGAAATCATATCTAGCCCATAAAAGCAGCAATTGTCCCGTTGCCATAGACGTCTAATAAATATCCTTTGTCCGTGATTGCCTCATATTTACCTGGACGGCTTACACTGTACATTTTGACAATACAGTGCTGACAAAGTGACGAGATTTCTCGTCTGATGTGAACATTGTATAGATGTGGGTGGTGGTGGGGGGACAGAGAGATAAGATCAAGAGTCATCCGCCCTCGTCACATGGAGAGATCACTGCTGAGAGAGCAGTAAAGTGCTTATCCAGCTAACTGCAGGCACTCTCGCCATTAGGTCATGAAAGCTCTTGAACTGCAGCACTCCGATCCAATCAATAACTGAGTAATCAGAGTATTAAAGCCATCATTTATTCTGACAAGGGCTGCTTTTCTGGGCATGGCCGTTACGCCGGGTTAAGGTCCCCTAGTGCCCAACGAAATACACGAACAGAGCAGAAAACATTCTGTAAGCCTTTCCTCCGGTGACGGAACAAAACCCGTCTGAATTCTGTGGATTCGGAGAATTTAGAATCCGGAGTTCCGAGATGCTTATTTTTTTTCTTTCCAGGGCACGCACGTCTCGCCTCCATCTTTGCTCTGGCTGATGATGTGCCATCTGCACAAAGTTCAATCGCTCGGGGTCAGACTGGGTCAGAGGTCATAGGCTGTCTGCCATTGCTGCTCTCTGTGGACCTGTGCTCTGTGCGTAGGAGAGATGAGAAATTACTGCAATCAAAGCTCGGTGCCCTTGACTTGACCTGAATCATACAAAACAAGCTGTGCCTCTCAAAGCAGAATGTGGCATGGTCTGATGAATGCTGCTGTTGCCACGGGCCATATCGGCCACTGACATGATGTGTTTTGAAGTCTCTGCTTGACTTCAGGCACAGAAATTCAGTGGAGAGATACCGAGATAAATCAGAGCGCATGTATTCTGCTTGCATTCTTGCCTGTTTAAATGTTATCACAAAATTTACTATTGATTCACGAAATATTAAGGCATTTAACGTTGTGTTTTTCATATTGCAAATGACACAAATAAGTCATTGCAAATACACATGTCACAATATTTAACATTTAATACAAGAATCGTGATATGTTAGGATTCGTGAAGAATGTAGCTGTGGAAAAACATCAATATTTGTGGCCCTTGTATATCACACGCACAGAAAAAAGCAAATTACCAATTTGTTACTTTAAGATGGATGTATATAGCACAGTTTTTATTCCAGAAATGATAAAAAAAATATACCAGGAAGGAGAAATCGCTCTAATTGGATTATAGATTATCATGTTAACTTAAAGATAAACTGGTAAATTTATCATGAAATTTACCTAAGCCTATGATTACAGATCACTAATTAGTCATTTTGTTGAATAATGCACAACATGTTAACGTTAAGGAAACCCAATTCTATCAGTATGTTATGGAAATGCATTAAACGATCTAATATAGGCATTTTGCTTAAACATCATATGAATTAATAATATAACAAAAATAGGTATACCGTTGTGCCATGTAACGGTTTTTCCCAAGCACTGCAATTCACACGTAATTACCATAAATTGGCTTGAATAATTTATACCGATAACTGAATGCCCACCTACAGTGTTGTTCAGGGGATTAAACAACATAATACTAACATGATTATTTCAGGGGGCTTGAGCTTTGGATCTAGAAATTGAAATTGTGCATAGTTTGCTGAATTTGTTTCAGTTACATTGGCTATTATTGGTCATTTTCGAAGGTATTTATGTCAGGAAATAAGGGCAAGAAGTATCTTGCTAGAAGGCACTTTCCAGGTTTTGATGGCACTTAGCAAGCACAGGAAAGAGGATTAACCCGACCCTATCCCCCACTTCGGCATCGGAGCACACTACTATTATTTAATCGCGAATGCAGTGTGAATCGCAATTGTTATGAATCCCACCTCATAGCATTTGGTGGTAATATGCATTCCTTCTACTGTATTTGTATGACTGGACAGCGACTACATGCATGTCATGGCATTGTGTTTCTCTAGTTCTTACAACCAAATACATCCTCTTGACTTATTTTATGCATACATTGCTATGTTTTGGTTTTGGTACGTGGAACCTACGTTTGTTTTAATATGCCCAACATTGGAGCATGATAAACAAGTGTCTTACATGTGGTATTTATCTATATAGCGTTATCTAATTACTGTAATTTATTTGTTTATTCAAAACACAGCTTCTGACCTAAACACTACTGTCTGAATATTAAAATGCACTATCAGTAGTACCATTGCAGTGGTAGTTTCCCCTTAATGAGATATTTGCATATTTGAATTCCTTTGGTGAAACTTTCATCCCCAGCAAATTAACACTACAGAACGAGATTGCAAATGTGGTTCATGTGTGTGCTACTTCCACACAATCCGCAAGCAACACAATGTGAGCCAATGTTGTGGAGTGACGTAAAAAAAACACCCCATGCCATTGTATTCCTGGAATTATTCATACTTCTTGTATTTCTCACGCTATTCAATTTCAAAATAGTCCACGTAAACACAATTTTATACGTTTTTTAAAAGACTTATATGAGTGAATTGAATTGGAGAGGGGGCATCATAGAATTCTAGAAGATGTGCTTCTTAAATATTATGATAGATTCATCTTACCGTGAGAAAAGTTGCCTAGTTGGTGAGCATGCATGTCATATTTAACCATGAGGTGCCACGTATAGAATGCATTGCTTTATTGGCCCTCCAGCTTCAACCGTTGCAGCCTTATAGACAACAGTGGCTTCAATCTTATTAAGACGAAACACTTTTTGCGATGTGAAACGTGGAATAAAATGTTATTTTGCTGTGTAAGGTTAACACGAAGCAATACTAGTATAACCACTGCTAAATTTATATATATATGGGTGCACCAGGGCTGGAGTGGTTAGTGCACTGCTATAAAAACCAGCCTGAGTTCATTTCCCCAGCCATGGTTAACCTCAGTGGTGAGTGAATTGTAAACCAGTCTCGATATAGGATGAAAGTGAGACGCATATTACCTGAATCATTACCATTGAGCTATGCAGCGCCTTTTCAAGGGCCACACGGCTGGCAGACAGCAGCAGCAAAGTGTTCATCGAACAATGGATTAATACAGGGCCGTATATTATTAATATAATTAGCGTTAATTTCAGACAGAGTGGTAATTCTTTATTGCAATATTCTTGTCGGCCATGACAGTGGATTGAACTCAGGTTTCTGGTTTCATAGCATACTCTGCTCACAACTGCTCAACCGCTCCACCCCAGTTTATGCATATTTTAACAAATAATAATTTTAAAAAATACGTGTGATTGAATACAATGAAATATTATTTATTTCCGGCCTTACATATATATAATTAACGTTTTTGTGTCTACCTTTTTACGTCCAACTTGTGGTTGTGAATTTAATAAACCATGACTGTGATCGTTTTGTGTAACTTTGTAATAGCTTCATGATATATTCCATGAATGTTCACATCTGGTTACACAGAGGCTTGTGTTTGGAGGAGAAATCGAGATTCGACGAGAGAAATATAAACCATTGCTTGCCTGAGGACTGCATCACAAACAGTTAAAATCAAGCAAAGCAATTCTTCTGACTGGGAAAAAGGGTCATGTACAGGTTAGCTCCTCACACGGTGGTTCTAAGCTGGGTGGTTTATTGGCTCTAAGTAATAACAAATGGATGGCACCAGATTATGTGGTGTAGAGTTGCTTTTCTCTGCCATTCATTGGAAGAATGTTTCACCTAGAATTTACAACAGTTTATTGACTGTTCACTTTTTTCTCCTTCTTGGGAGAAACCGACCCCGTGCTTGCACAGAAACAGATGGGTTTTATTACGCGCATGCCTAAATTATCAGCGCACTTGTTTTTCTTGTGTGGTCAGTCCAACTGACCCACTGATTAAATTACCGTTGTGGTTTTGAAGTTTTAGAACAGCTGACAGTCTCCCATTTCTGAAGCTGCTATCTGTGCCGGCTGCATGCATCCCTAAATATGCTCCCTGACATTTGACTGTGAGACTATGTGCAGCCACCGACGACGCACTGATCAGACCGAATGTCAATGTTGCTCAGGTGACCTGCGTGCAGCATTTGCAGCCTGATGGCTGTACTATGATTGTTAGGTGCAATTTTATATCTATTTCTAAATGTAAATTATTAAAATGTCAGGAGTGGCGATGCATGTCTGTGAGGCAGCACTTTGAAAGGGACGTTGGTGGATCATCTTCTCTTAGGCTCCCAACCTGCTGAGCTGTGAGATGGCCAAGAGATGGAAATTCAACAAATGGGTTTGTGACTCATCTGTCTTGATCGTTGAAAGAAAAAAAAATATATTCATATGCGTGGCTTGTATCCAAACAATGTTGTTTTTTACTTCCGCACGTAAAACACTCATCGAGGAGCTATCCAAAAATATCCCAATGAAGGATCATCCTGAGAAGGAGTCTTGAGACTCATAGAGCATTTTCTGGGTACATAAAAGACGTTAAAATATAGATATATAACATACATATTGATTTTAAATTGTAGGCAGCAGGGGAAGCACCTACGTTAAAATATATGCGTTCATAATCTATGCCAGTTATTCACAAACCATTTTCCAAATAAAAAATTCCCGTCCAATAGATTGATGCAAAAAGAGCATCCCAAAATGTGTCGTAAAAAAAATGGCATAATGTCAGAGGATCGGCACTCTGAATCTTGGTAATTTGCGGCGCAGCTTATTAAGTTACCAGATGAATGCTGCAGTTTACCGCATCTGGCATTTGCTCAAAGATGAGCATTAATTTTGTATACGGCAAGGCCCTTTCCAGACAGCATGTGTGCAAGCCATCCATAGTGCGTCTTATCTCCAAGCAATTACCCTCCTGGCCCAGGCTCACCCCTGGAGGTGTTGGCAGTGAACTCTGAGATTGGGGCTGACCTCCAGATCGATCCCACTGCACACAAGCCCTGCTCTAATTCTTATTAATCTAATGCTGTCAAAGCTTTCTAAAGCTAATCAATAGCCACGCTTGAATTTTTTAATCTATGGGAAAATTATTAGCATACATTGGCTTCCCTCAATCATTACACTGTTTGCATAGTGTTTTAAAATGCATTATGCTGCTTCACTCAACAGGGATGTATGATACGAATGCCTTGTGTAAGATGTTGATTATTTTTTGTTAATATCTTATTAAATGTGGTATTCAATTGCCTATAACAATTACAGTTTTGTCAAGCTGACCTATGTTCAATATATTGGTGCACTGCAAGAAAATACTGGTAGTTCTACGTCGATGAATATCGAAGCTGAAACTCAGAATTCACCAACATGAAACCGCGTTGTGTGAGATACTGAAGGTCACGAAAACATCTCGGACAAATAAAATTAGCATTGCCCCATTGCTCAAACACTTTATGTGGATGTGTGTGTGTGTTTGTGCCCTTGTCTAAATGATATGCGAAGTAAATTAAAGCTTTGCTTCTTCAGAGATCACACACAGGTTGAATAAATAAATATAATAGATTTTTGTTCTGTACGGTATATGGAAAAAGACAATGTATGACTCAATTGGTCTTGTTTGGTTTTAATATATTAATTCTGAGGGAGGGTGTGAAGCAATTGAATATTGAATAATTTTCTTCAATAGGAAATCCAAGCTTATTATTAATTCCATAAATATAAATACTGCTTAGTATAATGCGTGTGTTTTGTTTAATGTGTCAATGAAGGTATACATGAACAGTACAAGCTAATACACTACGTCTTGTGTGTGCTTTTTATTTTATTTATATTATGATAGGGTCAATGATAACATTTTTTACTTACGTAAAAAAAATGAACCTGGAATTCCTGGTGATATTGGCAATGGTCCCATGTCACAAATCAGTTTTATTGCGGAATTCTCAGACACTCTTTAGCATTTTTCATGAATAGTGAGGGAAAACATGCTTAAAAGCATACATTTTGAGATGCACACTTTCAGGTTTGTTTAATTAGGAGGCTTGATTCATTTCAAGGCAGTTCCTTTGGTAGCAGCCTTATCTTTGTGCAAAATATTGAAGGTGCTTTACTTTTTAATAAGTGCGCGTTTTAAATAACCAAGCAGGATTCACGTTGGCTCAGACCATCATGCCAGTGTTGTACACCTGCAGAGCAAGGGAGGATAAAAAAGAACCATGCTGTATGTTATAATTGGAGTGCCGATTTCAGACATTCATTGCCATGCATGCGTGCATATCTGCATGCTTCTATGTGTATACATAAGAAATATTTGTACAGTACTGCATATTATCGTGGAATCAATTATTCCGCCACGGCCTATAGTAAAACATGCATTATCACAATCATATTTTGTTTAATTCTTCGTCCTCATGATTACACAAATGTTAGATGCTCTTAAACAATGCTGTTTAATTAAGCAAAGGCACGCAATTTTTTTTAAACAAGATTCAGTATAGCCGCATAGGATTAATGAAAGATTTTGAGAAGTGTAGGCAATGTGAAATCAGACGTGGCATCTTCTGCCTTGTACGATTTTTATCTGGCCTGGTTTCTCCATGGCTCCTATTTGAATGATTTCTTTCCCCTTGGGTTGGTGAGAGGCTGGATGAAAATCTGAAACAGCTGAGCCTCACTGCCACCCTCTTTGAAGATACTCATTTTCTTTTGTTCGCTCGTTTCTCAGTCCGCTTGTCCTGGTGAGGGTCACGGCGGCAGCGTGTTGAGTCGTGGCGGTCCAGACCTCCCCTTTCCCTGGCGATGGACTCTCGCTCTTTCTGGGGATTTTTTTCCAGGCGTTCCCAGGACAGCCGAGCAACATAGTCACGCCAGCGTATATCCTGGGCCGGCCCCGGGGTCTTCGCCCAGTGGGACATGCCCGGTAGAGACACCCATTTTGACCTTTTTTTTTGTCATTTTAACATTGCCTCATTCTTTGATATTTACTCGACTCATCTGTTTTTTGTTACTTTTTTTTTTGTGACCACCGTACACAGAAGGAGTGGTCGCTTTCATTTTGCTGTGTGCTGCACCCCCCGATGCGATGAATGCAGAAATCCAACTTATGGAATTTTCCTCCAAAGACAGATAATAGTGTCTTTGGTTAATTTTATTATTCCAGAACACCATGACAATGTCAATAATAAGTATTGTATAAACATCCCAGTAACTATACCTTGTCAGTCAGAGTAACTAATTTAAAACTGATAACAACATAAGTTTGTGACTTAAAACGTGCAGTTTTTAAATTAGCATACTTTCTCAAAAGGCAAGTAAAGAATAATATTGACAACTATTTCAAGAATGTATTATATGGGTGTAAACCCTACTTGGGTGAGAGATCATTACCGTGCAAGTAAATTATATATGATGCAAAAACAATGCCACATTAATCCTTTCTGGATTGGGTAATAATTATTTGTGATTATCTGAGCGTTATGTTTTGCAATGAGTTGACGTGTTCCATTATCGATGCATTTGTCTGTTAACAAATTACCAATGTAAAACATCTAATGGTTTTAGCAGTCAATATTATGTGATTCAAAATAAAAAAAACCATTTTGGGTTAGGACGTAAATTATCTCTCCAAATGTGTGTCGTCAAGACCCTCCAACACCCAACACAGCCAAATAATTCGATTCTCAAGTTGCATACAAGTGTTCAACGTGCCAGTTGTTATTGTTTCAGCTCACCAGTAAGTCGAAGAAAAATTATCGCCTCCAAATGTTGGTATTTATTTACATTTATTCCTAAATTTGGTTGTGAGAATTAAATACAGTAAATCTATGGCCCCTTCTAGATATTATTTGCATGTTAAAGTAATTCATTGCATTTGTCATGGATGTATATTTGTCAACAATTTTTTCCCTAGGCGAATGACGGCAAAATGTTCCAGGTGAAATGTTATTTATTTAATTGGTGCCACGTTTGATGGACAAGTGAGACCTGCTTGTCTCTGTTGGCCCTAAGCAACTGGTGGATTTTTCTAATTATTGTGGTGGTGATGATTTTTTCCTTTGGCTTTTAGTGTTTCTGAATTTAACTCAAGACAATCTCTCTTTTTATATTCTTTGGGTTTTTCGGTAAAGCCACGTAGATAGAAAAATAATTAATCACCTGATGACAATTGCTTGTATTGCGATCGAAACGTCGTGATATTCTTATGTTTTTATTATTTTCTATCTTACGTGGCTTTACCAAAATACACAAAGAATTTGAATTCCTACAGTCACGAAAGCTTTAAGTCAACCTCTCTTTTACCTGTTACAATAAACACTTCATTAAAAAATTCGCCATTATGGTGCTTAAAGGGCGTACAGTAAACTACTTACAGAGAAAGTCAGTATAGACATATAAGCGATCAGTGGTGCAGTGGTTAGCAGACTGTACTATGAAGCTGACAACCTGAGCCCAATTTCTGACAACGGCTAACATCCGTGGCAAGTGATATCTGAACCAGTCCTGCCCCCTCCCCTTCACTAATCCCCGCTGACCAGTGTGGTGAAGTAAGGGTAAACAACCCCCATTACTAACAAAGCGCTGTAATTTATTTATCGTGTGTATAACCAAAACGCAGCACGTATCGATTTTGATTTATTTAAACAACATCACGTTTTATTTTTGTGCAACGCATATGAGACAACAGGTTTGACATTTTGTCCTCTCAAATAGCGTACTGCGATGTTCTCAACACAATTAAGAATAACAACACAAACATCTTAATGTGGCAGGAGAGCCTTTCACGTTATCACCATATATACAGAAGTTATATTTCACTGCGTGATGAACTGCCATTGCAGTTTGTTTATTGTTACTTTTTTGTTTGATTCGCAACAATGTTTCATTATAAACATGCTTAAAATTGAGTATTACAGTACGGCATTGTGAAAAAGAAAAAATTATATTGATAATAGAACAAGAAATGTTGTTGCCTACTGCGATGCAATGCAGTTGCTTTTCACTGCCAATAACCTGCGCGGGGAGTTGGTTTTAAACCTCGCGAGAATCTGGCATTCGAGTCCCATTGCAGGTCTGCGAGAGTGTGCGTCTTTGCGTGTTGGGGAGCGGTGGCGCAGTGGTTAGCACGCTGCGTCATAAAACCGGCGACCCGAGTTCGATTCCCGCTCACGACCAATATCAGTGACGAATATCTGAACCGTTCCTGGCCTTCTGCTTAAGGTCGACTCGGCCTCAAATGAGTAACTGGTCCGATGTGTGAACATCACTGCTAGGGAGACAAAGGCGGTCGGGCGTGGTGATGGCCACCCAACCCCTCGTGTGCTGTGCTTGCCTTCATAGGTGCTCACTAACAACATTTGTTCCAACAGTCTCTTAAAGCTATACCGGAGGGCTTTGTTTGGTTGCGTGTGGGTGAGAAACCCCTTGAGAGGGCCAGGTTATGTAGCACATGGCAATGGGCGTACGTGTTAAAATGTGCACTTCTAAGATTCCTAAGAAGTGTCGCTACATTAAAGGGGTTTCTTTCCAAATCAAGTTAGAGTAATTGAGGTTGTTAAACACTTTTAATGGAGCTAAAGTTACTTGAAACCATAATTATGGTCGGAGTTGGAGTGATTTTGAGGGTCCTCTCTAAAGTAGCCATAATCTAACCATTAAAAGGAAATGCCCTCTAATTATAGAAATTGTAAAAGTAGATATTTGACATTCCATTATGTTTGTATTGATAATTATGAACTGATTCGAGTAATACAAATGACCTTTATGGCAATATAGAGCTCTTGATTTCTTAAAACTGTTTTAAAATGATCAAAACTATGAAAGTGTTGTTTTCATTCGACCTTGGTTCCAACAATTTATCTATACTTTTGAGGACAATATTTGGATGTAATTTTCTTTTGAAACGTGGTAAAAAAAAAGAATATTTTTATGACACTTTATGTTTAATATTTTGAAAAGAAACGTCTGTTGCACAAGTAATGCTGCTGATGATAATTAAAAATACATATAATTTACGACCCTTTGTCAGTCCACTGTTGGATGAAAGCCTCCCCTGAGAGTGTCAGTCATGAAACTTGTTGTTTTGCCATGCTTCACCTCGCTTGGCGGTGTGGGTTGGTGAGAGAGCCACCTTAAACCGCGTCAAATGTCACCAACGAATGCTAGCCATGGAACTCAGGTTTCCGGGTTCAGCGCACGGCAGTGGTTAACACTGTAGGCTGATATAAAACATCTATATATTTTTTAATTGCTGAAAATAAAATAGACGTTAGTTAAAATGTCATCTGTGAATCTTTAATGACGCCCTATTTCAAGAGTTGTGGAGGCTGTATAAAAGGGAGAAACTATTCGAGACAAAAAAATGCAAATTACATACTCAGACAAATGTAAGGCTGCATCATTTCGAAGGAAAATGTATTTGTTCTATAATGCCATTAAAAATTACGAATACATTTAATCGAATCAATTTACATTGCATGCACACGGTCCACCTTTAAAAGATTGATAACAAAGAAATGTGATCATATTTAATAGACTGAATGATGATTGTGATTGTTAAATGTCCTCGGGGAGCTGAATTTGCAACAAACCCATTTTATGAGTGTGCTAAAAGGGTTTTTGCCATCTAACCTGCATTATAAATGTAATGCAGTAATGCGTCCCCAGTGTTTTTTCTTTCTTGGCGAGGGCTTTGAGCTGCCTACTCGAGTTGTTTGCTGAAATGTGGTGGAATTCAAGGTTACACCTGGACGCTCAAGGTCAGTGCCAAGTTTAATTTGATTTTGTGTCTTAAATTAATCTGATCTTTGATCTTATTGGATTTGCTTCTTCTCGCTCGGAGCTAAAATCAATTACTGTACATCAGCTCTGATAATGTCACCCCCTCTTTGGCCATGCACCAGGCAGTGTGGTGGTGGTGGTGGTGGGGGGGAGCCACAGATAATGTGGTTATTGCTCCTGTCATCTGTGTTTGTGTCTGCCGATAGCGAGCACTGCGGAGGGTCACACCTTTGGAATTAACCCCCTTGCCATTGCTTGGTTATGACATCTGCCTTCTTGGGCACTCTACCATGTTTTTTTATTTTGTAATTGTAAAATGATATGTAAATAATATTTTTGTATTCTCATTTTACCCGTTGGTTTCCGTATGTTTTAGGTTCAGTATTTCAAATAATGGACTTTGTAATAGTTAATGTTTAATTTCCAATACTAACATTAATAATTCCTCATTATCCACTCACCTTAGTGTAATTTGAGTACCTAAGTTTAAACTGAATAAAAAAATGTATTGTAAAAACACATTCAAAGCCAAATATGAAGTTTCTCAATGTAAACTCTTCTTTTTTCACTGGCACTGCTTCCCCCAGCCTAGGCCAGAACGTGGCAGTAGAGAAGTGTTTTCAAAGTTTCCACTGTCCTGACCGCCACCCATTTATGCCTCTCCCACTAAATTCCCTACCCCTACCCCCCCCCCCCACTTTTACAAACACGCTGACCAACCAACCTCGTGACTTCTTCA
Source organism: Lampetra planeri (assembly GCF_965212315.1). Lineage (NCBI taxonomy): Eukaryota > Metazoa > Chordata > Hyperoartia > Petromyzontiformes > Petromyzontidae > Lampetra > Lampetra planeri. Next base: position 8,462,793 of record NC_136119.1, read on the forward strand.
CCCTCTGGACTCTGTTTTCCCCTCATCAGCTGGTTAACAAGCCCTGGTCATCTGACCCTGCCTTGTAAGAACTTCACGAGGACGTAGAGGGCACAGGTGGCAAAACAGAAATCCATGTGAAAGGTCAGAGGCTCACAGCAGTACTTTTTTTTACTGCCAGCGGCTTCTCTGACAGGCGACTCTCAGGTTTTACAGCCTGCTTAAAATCCCACGTGTGCCATAACCTCCCCTGCATAGCACGGCATTGTTAGCGGCAGATACGATGGTTGTAGCGCAGCCTTGAACTTGTAAGGTTTCAAACGGCCACTAATGCAAAAACAAGTCACCGAGAAAAGAGAATAATGTTCTATTTAAATTCTAAATTGCGTTTGTGTTCTAAAGCAGCTGTGAAATGGTCACGTGTATTTTCAATGGAGCACAATCTACCTTAATAAAACACCAATTTTATGTTTCCTAAGCGAACCAAATATAAAAAGAAGAATACAAATTATTATTAATTATTATTAGATATGAAGGGGAAAAAGGCAAAGGAAAAATAAGCGGTGCTTTGAGTCTAGATTTTTTTTTTTACACGCTCTTGGTTCACTGAACGTGAGCACAACTGAGTCAGCCAATGGTCCCCAATTAGATACTTGATGCCGAACCAAGAGGGGATGTCACTTTGAATTTGTGTGACCCATGTTTTACCTCCAGGCTTTCGTTTGCCTGCACTTAACACTGCACCCATGATGGTTGCCCTGGTAAAAAAAATACAAACTAGACACTAAAACGCCATTTAACTTTGGCACCTACGGGGTTCTTTTATTTATTATTTCATATAAGAAGGTTTTTGTTGCATATTTGAACATGAATGGAATTTGCTTGTCGTCTCACAAAAACAACCGCCACTGTGCTCTGCAAAGTGATCAACTCTATTTTATTGCCATGGATATTGGCCCAATGTTGATGAATTACCAATTCACAAACTGTTGAAGCACCAAGGGACATCATCAAAAATGGAGATGTGGTCGTATTTTAGCCATTTAAAAAAAATGCGTACTACTCTTCATGATAAGACATTAATACATATGTATAAACAATATAAATAAATGAGCATTAATTGGATATACTTATAGTGTATATGGTATGGAATGAAATGTATGAGGGTTGGTCAAATAATTTGGGTGTTAATTGCATGTGTGCAATTACATATAAACGTTTATCATCCTCGTCTAGTTTTGACACCACCTTCTATAGAATGTCATATGTAGTGGATTTTTTTTTTATTAATCTGTTGTTTGGAAGTGTTCTTCAAAACGAAAAAGAAAAAAACCAGTAAATCAAGACTACTTTCACAATGCCATTTTTATTGTAATTTAACATATGAGAGGACAATCATTCAATAAACAACCAGTTAAAATAATGACACGGGGCTTTACTTAACACTGAGAGGAAAGATCTTGACATTTCAGTTTGATTTGTAAAACATCGAGATTTTGCTTTACGTCGATTACAGTAAAAATACGTATTATTATTAATTCAACTGAGATTTTCTGTGTTAGTTCTCTGCAGAAACTTAAAACTTGGTCATGTAATAGCCAAGTAATACGTTAATTTGTGCTCTGAGTGTGATGTTTAACATCTGTAATGTGTAATGCTTCATATTTGATACACGTCCCTTGAGCACAAAATGATGATTAGCGCCATTGTGGAGAATATAAGTAACACAATAACTAAGCAGACAACACATCTCCTTCATGTATCTGTCTCTCCACATTAAAAAAATATATTTTTGTTACACAACCAAAAAACCCGAGGGCGTTGTGTGAGTGCAATATTTCAGCAGCATGAATTAGATACAAGCAAATATTTGACCCGTTTCTACATTCAATGTCTCATCCGCAGTCAGGCTTGCTTGAATCAATTCTGCTGAATGGCGAGATGTTATAGGCCTTCCTTTGTTTATCACGTGAAATATCCATCCCGTAACAGTGATTGGTCTCATACTACTTCACTTGGAGGATAATGCTCTGTCTCATCTGAGGTCACAGGACTTGTCATCTGATGAATGAGGTCAAAAAGAGTTTAGTTCTACCACTTTCTGAAAAAAACGCAACAAAGTTATAACTTCAGGTTACCCGTCATGTATCTTCTTGGTTCTTTCGGTAAAGTTACGTAGAAGGGAAATAATAAAATAATAAAAATATAAATAAAGCATAATAAATTATATTATTATAGTATTTTATTATGTTTTTTTAAGAAAAAAAAATGAAACATAATAAAATATATTATTATAGTATTTAATTATGTTTTTTGTAAATTATTATTTTATTATTTCCCTTCTACGTGACTTTACCGAAAGAACCAAGAAGATGAATCCCTGCAGTCACAAAAGCTTTAAATCGAAATTTACCCGTCATGTACTTAGGTCACCACTCATGTACTCGTTCAGAATGTGTTTCTTACATTTTTATTGGAGGACGTATTCCTAAACTTAAGATTGAAATTCCTAGATTTTTTTGTTAGATAACGTCCAACATTACTTAGTATTATGCATGTGTAATTGTTGTGAACTGATTGTGTTGATCAAATAAAATCTGCATTTATGTAACGATTGTTGTTTTCAGTGATAGCTTAATGAATGTAATACTTAGTCCTGATTTTCGTAATAATACAGTCATATGTTGTGACTGACCTGAACTATCCGGGACTTTATCACATCATGATGGCACATTGCAGAGGAATGTAATTTTAATTTTTTTTTTACCTACGTGACTTTACCGAAAAAACCTAAGAATATGAATCCTTGCAGTCACGAAAGCTTCAAATCTAGAATGAATGTAAAGCCATTGTTTGAGAAAAAATATAAAAATCAGATAAGCGTTTAACATTATTTAAGACTGAAATAATACGAAGCATTTTGGGATTTTTCTCACTAAAAATGTTGAAATCTGAGAATAGGTTAATATAAAAAAAATAATATCTACATTTTTTTTGCGATCTTGTAAGTCACATTCAGTTCTACCTATAGCACTTGTTTAATGGTATTTAAAATATGATTAAAGAAAGTGAAAACAGCATTGTCATGGTAAATTGTTCCGCAATACAGGAATTACGCTTCCTTTAGATGTAGTTTTCATCTCCAAAAATGTGTTAAAACTACAACTGAACACAGTTTAAGACAAATGGGACCATTGATGTCATGACATTCCTGTTCAGGGACACGTGTTGAGAATTTTTTTTTGTTACAGTGAATGTATTCATTTTACATCACCAACGGGACATTGTGCGACTTTGTAATGATCCGTGTTTTAAAACTGGGAAAATAAGGAGTGCAAAAACCAACGTATTTTAAGTTTAGCATCTGATCACTCTTTGGGAATTTGTCAACTAGTTGCGTGGAATTTGTTCCCTGCTTGACCTCCTTATGATCCTTCCCACCTGTCAGTGCCAGAAGGACCCATGAAGTAAGGCTTCAATAAATCCTGGCCTGCCACAGGTGACAAGAGAGTTGTACACCCAAAGAAGCCCCCTTTTATCACCAGCGCAAGAAATTCTGAAGATTCCCACTGCGGCTAAAAAGTTTATTCTTAGATAAAAAAAAGAGATGAATACGTCTTCCTCCCCCACCCTCCGCCTCCAGTTGGCCCCCTGAATGTCTAGGCCAGAGCAATCGTCTAGGGAAAATGAATAAATAACAGCAATAAAGCACTCAATTCCGCTTGTTTTTCTTTCAGGAGGGAGTTGACCGCGGGGTGACCCTTGCACCAGATATGGGCTAAGGTTCATCTGCAGGTCAATGAAAGCGCCAAAAGAAAGTGGTTGCCTTGCAAGATATTCACACACACGCACCACTGCAGTGTTCTACTTAAACTTGGTGTGCTCTATTTGGGTGGCGTGAGGTCTCAAAAAAGTTGAATTGTGCAATGTGCATCATTATATTTCGTGAGCATTTTTTTTTTATTCTGATAGCACGTGCATATCTATATAAAAAAACAGAGAAGATCTGGGCAATTGTTTTCAACACAAATACAAACAAATATATACTATATATACTAAACACTGCATTGTTACTTCTCATTATTCTTGGCAGTTATTTGAATGCTGCTTTACGTTCATATTAAACATATCATGTTGGGAATGCGACACCATGGATATATGGAGAAAGATACAATTCCCATTGCTGACACTTATACATTGTAGATATCAAAATATTGTGGCCTTTTTTTTAATGTATTGGAATTGTGCTGTCAGTGGCACGTCACGAGATGAAAACTCCAGTCAAAAAAACCTCACGACAGTGAACCCATGGGAGAGATTTAGAGATTAGGCAAAAAATTTGAAAACATCCTTCAAGGATCAGTTTTATCATTTACACAATAGGGGGAGCACTTTCCCATAGCCTCTGCTATGAAGTATTTGTTCCGTGACAGTCAAATCAATCTGGTTTTTATTCTCAGAGATGGATTTTTACCAAATAACGTACAGGACCAAATTTAATATGATGGGGTTTTTTCGTGCAGTCATCAGTGACCAGCCTGAGACCATCAACTTACCACACATGAGAGCCCAGTTTAATCACTGGCGACGTCTCTATTTAAAACCCAGAATCACAGTGCTTCTAGCATTGCTCCTCTTACCTCTGAGTTAACCCAGCTATGTCAAATACATATTGACATTAGTGCACACAGGCAAAATCCACGTGCAGAAGCAAATTACTGAAGTCAGTATATACTATATGTTTATAAGTTGTTTTTTGTACTGACGGTTTCATCCTATACTTAGTCAGGCTCTGAAATGGTCACGATCCCAAAATTCTTCAGACGTCATCAAATACATGCATCACAAGACTGCTTCTACACGAGCCAACTGGTAGTTTATCTGAGATAAAGGAAACATTGACCTTCAGTGAAGTTTATATTTTCATGTGACCCCCACTGAGACAAAACACACTTCTTGTTTTACACAAAAATGCTCTGCTAATTCATGGGACCTCCTTTGCCAGTACCAAAATATGAGAATAGGTTTTCCCCTTTTTCCTGGCAACGAACAGGTGTTAAGATGTTAAAACATCAAACTGAAACCTTTTACAAGCAATCATGTCTGCATTAACCACAAAACTTGTGGTCAGAATGCAAATAAAAAACATGCTCTGATAATATATGTATTAAATCTTGATTTAAAGCTTTCGTGACTACATGGATTCATATTCTTGGTTCTTTCGGTAAAGTCACGTAGAAGGGAAATAATAAAATAATATAAATATGTATTGTCTTTTAAACTGATTGGTCCACACCAGAGACGGCTTTCTTTTGAGCCGAGTCTCAGGATGTCCTCTGGTCGAACACCGTTTTGAGACTCGGCTCAAAAGAAAGCTGTCTCTGGTGTGGACCAATCAGAGTATTTTTTTTGTTTGCATTTTGACCACAAGTATTGTGGTTAATGCAGACATGATTCCTTGTCAAAGGTTTCAGTTTGGTGTTTTAATATCTTAACACCTGTTCGTTGCCAGGAAAAAGGGGAACACCTATTCTCATGCTCTGCTAATTGTTTTTTTTTTGTGCCACATCTCAATCAAGTGATCAGCATCTTTATGCTTTTTGTTATATATATATATTTTGAATGCAATTAATTTGACAGCACATTAAGTCTGGACTAAAGACATGAAAGTTGAATGATGTCATGCAAGCTCCTGCTGATACTGCATCACGCCCAGGTGGGAGCAAATAATTTGAAGGCCACCCGAGGTGCAACCTTTTTCAGGCTCTTTGATGGAGTGGAGCCCCACCATGACATTAGTGATATCTTTATGATGAGTGTATTCCATCGATACGATCCTGAAGCTTTTTATTTTTATTTTGCACTGCACAATATTTGAAAATGAATGCAATAAAAGAAGGTTGCGGTGATTTAACATCTGTAAATTGGCCAGTGTTAGGGAGCCTGCCAACAAAAGTAATTCCCTCTGAAGTCTGATATCTCCACTCTCTGGAGCTCCAGCTTCAATAGCATGGGAATCTCCAAGGGACCCACCTTCGATTTCCCCCCCTCCCCCCGCCCATTTGAAGGTGGTTTCAAACCAGTTAAATAAATAGTAACAGCGAGTACTGGGAAAATTGTCATAAGTGGCAGGTATGACTTCATTATAAAGCAATTGAACAAAATGTTGGTAATTGCAACGTTCAATGACCAAGTAGCAATGGGGCCTTTTCATCTAAAACTTGGGTGACGGTAACTGTATGAAAATGTCACGGTTCAGGAAAGAGTCAGGGCGCCACATAGAATGTGGTGGTGCTAACGTGTTTGTGTCTTACCCTTGCTTGTGCCCTACACTATCGATATTCCCCGTAGACCTTGGTCTCACTGGTCTCTCACGTGGGTGTGAAGGCTTTACTTTACATTATCATTGGCCTTCTCTAGCAACGGACTGGAAATGAATGTAAATATCAATACGTATTGAGATAAATTTTGATGACGTTAATTTCAATGTTTGCCTAATCTTTGTTCAGGGACATTGCATTTTTAACACCTTAAGGGATCTGTTCCTGCACAGTCATAGCTGACACATCCCCCTATTAATACTGGAATCACTTAATTTATTCTTGAGCAATACATTCATAATAACCAATTATCCACAACAGGGTAAATAATAATTATGATATACCAGATTGTGGATTAAAATTAAAATTATTGACCATATTTATGGAAGGTGATAATTTGTTTTGCAAGTGGGGGATATAGCATGTGGGGATTTTGGAAAACTAATTGGCATTTTGTAAAAACATTATAATTGTTTGTATTTTACAAATCATGACGCTATGTCATTTTCATAACTATCTTCTGTTTTGTGATGCGTAATAGGAAGCATGCAACAAAGTCTAATCGTACTATATTAAACACATATACTTTAATTTATTTTTAAAAATATGAACAACAAATGGATGTACAGTAACTACACGCATTACGAGAGTGCAAATGGTTGTTGAAAAAGGTTTACTTCAACGCAACGGAGTACATACAGCATATGAATACGGCTCTATCTCACCATGCTGCACATCTAGCAGGCCATTGCAGGTGGCGAGATGTCAGCAACCTCGCCTGGTATACAGGAGGTCGTGGGTTCAATCCCAACCCTGTCGCTTGCATATTTGGAATTTGCGCGTTCTCCCCATGGTCACGTGGATTTTTCTCCTGGTCCTCCGGTTTTCTCCTCCACATTTAGAAGCATGCGCTTAGAGTATTTGGCTGCTGTAAATTTCCACATGATAAGCCACTACGTTTAGCTATCATTCGTAGCCAGGTCGCTTCTCAAAAAAAGCTATAGAGCTCAGTGGATCTTACCTGGTAAAATAAAAAAAATGTGTTCATAGTTTACATGCACATAACCAGGACACCAATGAACACGCAGAGACGTGTACATTGAATATTTTGATTTGGAGACCTTAGGTTATAAGCATGAAGTCATGAGCATGGACCTGGCGGCGTGGATGACCCAGGGAGGCAGTTCCAACCTTCAGTAGCAGCAGCAGCAGCAGCAAAATAAGCAGCAGGAGGTTGACATGGGGTTTTGAGAGAAGGTCTTGGTTACTGGAGCGTAGAGCACATGAAGGGTAGAAAGAGTCAGATGAGACGAGAGAGGTAGCCAGGGACGAGTCCATGGAGAGTATTTTAGACAGTGAGGACAATCATTAAGTTGACTTGAGCCCTCTGATATTGACTATTCATGTGTACACTTATTGCAATGCTATGCGAGTTGATTGCTATTGCTAGCACACCAACAAACTGCCCAATATCATAATTCATTACATAAAACGTAACATACGCTCATCCTTCCAAAATGCTTTAGACAAATTGACGAGAGACTGCACAACACACGTTTTCAATTATATTCGCTAACTGCGCATTCATTGGCACGGGACAACGAAAAAAGTAAATATCTCATTGTATTCAGATTGCCTAAATAGTAGCTCTCTGATCTGATTTCTCTCCACCCTTTCTCCTAATTTCTCTGCTCCAGCAAATACTACATCACTCACCCCCTCCCCCCCAATTCATCTCCACATGATGGGGGGGGGGTCAACTCTTCTTCACCTCTCCCGATGTCTGGAACAACATTCCTTTTTGCTGTCTAAATCCAGACTAATGACATACGGTATTTTATATTTTTTTACGTACGATTTGTTATATTAAAACTGTTCTCACGCAGTCTCTGCCTGCCTGCTGCTTAGATAATATTCGTGTAAAAAAACATATAAACCCTCTGTTAATTCGCTGCTAGATGAAGGCATCCCCATGACATTGTTTTTCGTGGGTGTTGGTGAACTATACTTTACCATTCGGTTAAGTCACGTCTAAAGATAAAATAAATTAAATAATAGCATATTACGACGTTTCGATTGCAACACAAGCAATCATCATCAGGCTATAAAAGAAATAGCAACAAAAATCTAACTAGAAAACTATAGACAGACATACAAGCAGACAGACATCACAAGGACACACAGAGAGAGAACACATATCGGCACAAAGAGAGAGGTCGTTTCTGTGACGGGGCCTTAAATATAGAGAGGGGCCCCGTCACAGAAACGACCTCTCTCTTTGTGCCGATACGTGTTCTCTCTCTGTGTGTCCTTGTGATGTCTGTCTGCTTGTATGTCTGTCTATAGTTTTCTAGTTAGGTTTTTGTTGCTATTTCTTTTATGCCTGATGATGATTGCTTGTGTTGCAATCGAAACGTCGTAATATGCTATTATTTAATTTATTATTTTATCTTTAGACGTGACTTTACCGAAAGAACCAAATAATAATTCCTGCAGTCACGAAAGCTCCAAAATTAAGATTATACTTTACCACACTGTGTATTCCTGTGTTGATGTGTGTTCCCTTTGTGAATTCATTTCGAAACTTAGTTCCTCCCTCGGGAGCTTAGGGGTGCTTCAAAAAAATGTGAACACTTCGGAGAATTAGCAATAATACCACGAGAAATATGCCTTCGGGTTCTGGAGGGCACCTGGAGAAGATTCCAGGCACGTGTTGACAACGATGGCGAACAAGTGGAGACTCTTTGACGTTTTGAAGCTATTAACGTTACATTTGTTATCATGTTACAGTGTATTATCTGTTATTTTTTCCATTAAAAACAATAGTCCCAAGTAAGTGTTAACGTTGTTTTGAAGCACCCTGTATTTCACCACGCTTCATGCTTGTCTGTGCAGTTCAATTATGGTAGGGAGCATAGGTGTGGTAACATAGAGGTACAATACAACAATGGATTTTGCTTCATTGCTCTGCTGCCCACCACAGTTCCACAGCTAAATAATACCTCTCATGCATCGTGTGTCACCCATCCAAGCAAAGACCAGGTTTTTAAACATGTTTAACTTAAGAGATCTGAGAAGGCCATAGACTTGCAATGCTTAAATTGGCATAATTAAACACCACCCTTTCGGAATCGTGTATGTCTAAAAAAACATTTTATTTTGGCTGTACATGAAATAAGATTGTATTCTTTGTACAGTTCATTTATTTAATACGTATATAACATAAAGCACATGATATTTCTGTTTAACAGACAGTCTACATTGGTGTAACACTCCAGCCATATTAATTGCAGCGATAAAACAAACCCTTCATCATACTGTACGCATGCTGTTTCTCATTTTTAAACCATAAACTGTTGAAAAAAAAAAAGAGTCAAGATTATGAATTGTTTTTGATGGTACAACCCCCATTAAGCATCCCAGAGAATGTTGAACAAAGCGATCTTTTCTATGAAATATCATGTAGGACTTGGCACTGTGGTCTGCGAGCTTATAAATCAATTCAGGGATGATTGGGACCATCTAGAGGCAGAGACTGCTTTTATCCTGACTGAGGAGGGGCACAGGGTCTTTAAATTACTCTCCTGCCATGACACGAACCACAGGGATGGGAATTTGGGGCACTGCAAAGGAGAGACCAAGAGGGAATTTTCACAAAAAACTTCAGCATTAATTTAAATCCAAAGTTTAATATATTCAACATAGAATTTTTTAACTACGAGAAATGCTGATCGTTGACTGTTATTTTTTTGTCGTCGTGGACGTCTTTCATGATAAATAAATGAGCAGGACATATTTATATGTGCTGAACATATGAGGAATTAATTTTTTTAACAAATAATAATGTAAAACTCATTTGAAAATGTACTTACTGGAAATCGAGAATTATTTTAACAGGCGAAGGCTTCTCTTTTAGATTGTTATCATTAAGTGATAACATGTGTGTGGAATAATTAATTTAATTGGCCTTCGGTAGCTCGCTTGGTGGGAAGGACAGGGAGGGCCAAACTGCCAACCTCGGGTTTGTGGTGAGTTGGACAAGGTGAGGGTTCAGCTCCCCGTGTGGGTGGCCCAGCACCCTGAGGGATCAATCTCTGGGCCCTGCCATCAAGGAGGGTGATGTCGCGTTTTACAAAGTGCTTTGAAGTTGATACATTTGTGTTACATACCGAGGTTACCTCCCACTTTCTCCCGCAAAACGATATGTACAAATGTCTAATGGAGAACTTCACGGCCGTTGATACGTTACGTGAATGCAGTGACTGTCTTGTTTGTTAATTTTTTTTTTATTGTAAAAGTGTCGGCGTGTGAATTCAAAGTTCTCAGCGAGTATCTGTCCTGCTCTTTGAGCCAGCGACCTGGATATAATTCCCAGTCATGTACAACATTTCGATTTAAAGCTTTCGTGACTGCAGGGATTCATCTTCTTGGTTCTTTCGGTAAAGTCACGTAGAATGGAAATAAAAAATAGATATTTTTATTATTTTATTATTTCCATTCTACGTGACTTTACCGAAAGAACCAAGAAGATGTACAACATTGTAGGCATGTGGCATCAACACCTATCCTATGCTTCTGCTCATTTAGCTCAACGTTCAATATAGACCTGGAGGTGTCTGCATGCAGTATATACTGACCTCAGTAGGCGCTTACTTGACAGCATTTGCCTCTTTTGGTCTGCACGGCTAATTAAGAGGAAATCATTGTGTGTATGTTTGTCAAGCTGCGTGTTTTTCTGTACCCACAATATCAAAGGTAGCATCCTAGGCGGGCGGTGGCGGCTATGCACGCCTCTAATCCAGCACTGTGGAGGCGAGGGTTGGGTGGATTGCACAAGTATTGGGTGGATTGCACAATACTTGTATTGTGCAACACTCCCTTCCCGCGGGTGTCGAGGAGGTGCCATTCCCTGGCTCACCAGGAGAAGGTGGTACAGCCCGTGGACTAGTCGACATCTGTGTCCACCTGTATGGGAATTGAGTGTTGCCCCCTCGCATGTGTCGGTTTTTCCTGGGTGCTCCAGTGTCCCCCCCCCCCTTGTATAAACACTCATCGTGAATTTACTGAAACATTTACTCTATGATATCTCTTTTACCAGTGGCAAAATATAGTAGTAGGTTTTTACCCTTTGTACCAGTTTAAAAGGGTAAAAACCTACTACTACTTTGTGAAACATCTTTAAAATAAAAGCCCAATATTTCAGGACCCTCATGAAAAAGAGTCCAACTACCTGGTGTGGGTTTCCTGGAAGAAAAATAAAATACAAATCATTATTTATATTAGATTTTAATTATTAATCTAACGTAATTTTCAATCACCCAGTTAATTTAATTACCTTAACACATGCATAAGTAGCTTAACCAATTTGATGTATTAAATGATGTATGAAAACGTTGCGCGTTCAAACGTGGCACGCAAATTTTGCGTTCTATATTTTCACAACATGCAAGGAAACATTGCAGTCAAGGACAGCGGTGACATGAAGTTTAAAATTTATTGTGGGTCTGGCCAAGATCATGCACATTGATAAAATAAACTTTCACAATATATCATCCAATGAAGAAGAACGCTGCTGTAGTTAGTTTTTTCTACTTTGGCCATAATCCGGCAATGCTGTTTCTTGTATTCCGAAGTACATTCAGATGCATAGCCATGCATGAGGCAGCTTAGCAAGTTTTTATCATTTTCTTTTGCACAACAGCAACAGGGGCCCGTCAGATGGCCACATCCTACAGTACAACTGACTGCAAAACTAATGTGAAGCACACGGGTGTCATTATGCGATATAGTGGCTTGATAGCCACATTACTGCGGGTGCATTTGTGGCTTTTTTTCATTGAAGTGCCATGCCTCATAACCCTCAAGATAAAAAAAATCGCACGAAATGTCTTGCCGCCTCTGATTTTCATGGTGATGTTGGCGCTCTAATGTTTGAACATGTAATAGAGAGTACAGTGCCATTGATATTCCTAATACATATTAATAGATGTTGACAACAACTAAAACCATATTTGTTTTTTTCTAAATGTGCGATATTGTTAAGAAGTAATCATTGTGCTTGATGTGAGTGCTTTTAAGGCTGACTTGCTTTGATCATACACACACTGCTTTCAACCAACAAGCGTTATTCCTGAAAAATTGGCAATTAAAGGTTGTTTACAGTACATTGTAAAATAATTTACTGGAAAATGCTTGAATGATGTCAACCCCTTTTAAATGTATTCACTGTTCCGTCTCAAGTTAACAACTAATGTCATCAGTTTGTTCAGAAGTATAAAAATGTAAGGGTTTTTTGTATGGGGGGGGGGGGGTTAGGAGTTTAAAAATGTAATCAAAGTAAACATAATAACCTAGTGTTATGGAATCTATAATTACGTGCAAAATGTAGGTTCATTTTTTGTACAAAATAATGATTGATGATTGAACTTTGTTTTTGCTTAAGGATTATATGAATATGCAATCCTGTCTTAAGTTTCCAGTGCAAGAATCCACAGCATACCCACTGTTACATGCATTAAAGATATGTATTTTAAATAAATGTTTATAATACCATACGTTTGATCGTTGATCACGAGGTCATTATAAATCACAAACAAAACACAGAACCCCAGACACTGTGCCATACCAGAGTAATGTTGCATTATGAGTCACCGCATCAGTTAATGCTTTGCAGCTGGCCGAATTTTCCTTCTGGCAATTTCATTTATCTGTTGTTCCTTATACTTTTATAATAGCTAGCTTTCAATTAATATTAATTGTCCCGGGCACGCTATCTTATTAAAGGCAATGAAGAAAGTCGGTAACTTACTGTCTAAAATGAACGTGTCATATAAACCGGAGGTGATGCACACCTTTGCTCCTTCTCTAATCATGGCTGAAAACAGCAAGCTGTATTTTATTTGTTATTGTTCAAGAACCACAGTGTCATGAACGTGTAACATTTCGGGGAGATGGAGAGAGGGTGACCCGCCGGAAGCACTTGGGCTCACGGCCCGACTATCGTGGGGATGGCGATCGGGAGTAGCATACTTGCAGGGCAGCGAGGGCGCAGTCTTAACAAAAAAAACGTACCGTAAAAAATTAACCCGTAAAAACAAAGTTTTTCACTATGCGTGGCATCGGTTTTATTTTATTATTCATTTCTGTTTTTCTTGAGTAAGAGTTTCATTTTTATCACATTGGTATATTAAATTAAAAATGAAAAAATGTTTTCCTAAAGAGTGGAACATTTTGGAGAAAAGTGTTCACGAAAATAAATTGTCACGCACAACGAGTCTGTGTGCAAAATGTCAGCTCGATTGGATCACGGGAAGTGGGTTAAAAAACAACCGAAAGATTTGCACGGTCGTAAGCGCGCAAGCAAGCAAGTAAGTGAACTTAATATAAAGGATTTAAAAAGCTAACCCTCATGAGACATCCACCCACACCGACACCCTTGTGGCCAATCTGAACAGCAGCACTGGTTCCGATCAACAACTGTTTAAACCGATTGTGGCCAAAGATACTTGCACCGATAATCCCATCAATAACAACTCATTTAGTGATGCTGCATTGGCAGGGGTGCACAAACACAATGAACAAAAAAAAACCTCAACATACTCGACAATAACACTGCCTAAAAAATGAAATATATTTATAATTGGAGATGTTTTGTAAATATGCTATGAAGATGGGACATTGCCCAAAACGTCACCTATTTTATACTTTCAGTACGTTTCATGTTAAGGCAATGTTATTAACGAAAGTGTTGACTTCTACAAGGAACATAGATGTAACATGTGGAAGCCAACCTCTTGTCTACACTCAAGAGTGCAATATAAATTTTCGTTATCTGTGATGCTATAACGATTAATCTCGCCCCCCCTCCACCCCACCCCCCAAAAAAAACGGAATTCATTTCAGCAGACAATAACCTCAACCCTGAATAAATATTTTACTGCACGGAACTTTACGGCTGAGTTTTCAAGCGCTACGAAAAAAAACATTCTCAACACTCGCCTCATGCTTCATGTCGCTTGTTATAGTCAGCACAACGAAATGCAAATGTTTGAAATGATTTTCGGAACAAATGACCTTGCTGTACAAGCGAAAAAAGTATATTTCTTTTGCAACTAACAATGCAATCATAAATGCGTGTTTTCATAGCATTTGTCTAAAAAGGGCATGTTTTTAGTTTATCTCTTTAAATTGTATCACGGCCCACTTACATCAATTTCCTTGTCACAGAGGGCTGTACCAACTATACACGATCAATGGGCTCCTCCACCAACAAGCTCAAAACCACACCCCCCTTGATTGTCAATGCTTTCCATGTCACCTCATTGCTGCAATCCAAAGAATACGGTGTGAGCTTTTAACAATGTGGTTTCAACCTCATTAATTTGATACGCTGCAGGATTAATAGTAATTATCAAATGAACAGTGTTTGCTTCCTCTGAAATCTTTTGGTTTTATATGAAATTAGATAAGCATATCGTTTGCCATTGTATGTGCATGATGTAATTCCAACATAAGTGATGCCATGTAAGTTGGCAACTTTTCTTTAGATTTTAATATGTAAAAATTATTTATATTTTGATTTAAAGCTTTCGTGACTGCAGGGATTCACATTCTTGGTTCTTTCGGTTAAGTCACGTAGAAGAGAAATAATAAAATAATAATAAATATTTTTTTAATATTTTAAATTATGAAAAATATTTAAAAAAATTATTGTTTTATAATTTTTGTTATTTTATTACTTCCCTTCTACTTGACTTTACGAAAGGACCAATAATATTATTTATATTATTTTTTTTATTGCACCATTCAATCGAATCTAACATTGATATGAATTCATTCACAGCCTTGTGATAGCGATCTATTTCAGGATGAAGGCCTCACAATGCCATGTTGGTGATGTGAGCTTTTGGCCGTACTTCTGATGTTAACCATGGCCAAGAATTAAACTCGGGTAGTGAGGTTCATAGCGCAGTCTAATAACCATTGCACTGTTTACTTTCGTGGTATATTGTTCATGCAATTGCAAACACTGAGGGCTATGCACCGATTTGGAATGGATAAAATAAATAGAAACGCACCATGTTAATAGCCGCTGTTGTGAACTGAGAGGATAAACCAAGATTTAACACTTTAGTTACAGTCACAATATCTTCTGTCTTCATGCCATTTCGTAATAGTATCCATAATTTCCCCAGCTAATGCAGGACATTCCAATTGTAAGCTTTTGGCAACATTTCATAAAATGTGTAGATTTTGGGGCTTTACCCCTTCTGTTAAAAATATATTTTTTAAAACCCATGCAAAGCCCCCATCTGTGTAATGAAGAAATGCGCCACTCCCTGTACCCCCCTCCCACGTCCTCTCAAGTCAAGACCGAGTAAAAGGGATAGAGCGCTTGCATTCCTTTGAGGTGATATAACCTCATTTAATCCCCGCTGAAACTTTACCCAAATGCCGGTCATGGCTGTTCGTCTCGGCTCCACGTAATAAAAAGCCCAGCTGTTGCAGTTTCCAACTTTACATATTTTATGAGCAGATTTGGAATTACATTGGGAATTTTTTTCTATTTTTTTTATACTTTTACAAATACTTAACTTTATTTTCCCATTTCAAATTTTTCCATTTCATCCTCATCATCAGCCAGGATCAATCCACTGCTGGATTGAAGGCCTCTCAAAGTCGTCACCTTCTCTTTTAATAATTCACCTAGCACCTGCACACAGACTGATTTTATCACTCCATCTCCTTAGTGTGTGTCCTCTCAGGAGCGTTCCATTAATTTAATCCAATGTGTGCATTTTTAATGAAAATACTGACTTTCGTATTATAATACACTCAGACATGAAAGCTATACAAGAACATTCCTCTAGTGCACTATTAGGGCACAGTAGTATGAATTTGAATATACTGGTATTACCTTTTTATAGTGTATCATTCAATGTCAGCAGCTGTATAAATATCCCATTGGCAACACCAATATCAATCCAGAGGACTAATTTAACCAAATACAACGTCTTTTTTAGGAAAAAAAATATAACGAATAAAATTAACGTGTACATTAAATACATTTTCCCCCAAAATAGAATTTGTTTACCTGAAGTTATGTAAGGAGTTCTTAGAACAAAAAATATTTGCATATTAAAAACCAATGTCTCCCCCTAACAACAAGCAAAGCCCCTGCTTAGATGTGTCTTTCTGCATTGTGTGGCAAGATCCATGAGAAATGTAAGAAACTTTAAAATCTGCCTTATTAGTGCATACACATTTAATTTGAAACAAACCAAATCCCATTTGTGCAGTAGATGCCTGCAAACTTCCCAGACTTCCCACATTATTCGTTAAACAGACATGTGTCATAGCAGTTGATTATGTGCTTTTTATTGTGTTTTAAAAATGGATCTATCAAAAATAGACATGCTTTTTAAACCTTTCGGTTATCAGACATGCACGCGGCACACAGTTCTGGCCGTTTAATAAATATGAAAAAAAAATGTGATGTTAAGGTACGATGGCCATTTGTCTAAAGGAGAAGCCACCTCATACATTTCCTGGCTGATATAGAAGGGTACACAACATTGCCCTCCCCACACTGCTCCAAGCCCATTAATCTTAGTCCCTTTTAATTGTTGGCCAAGGACCAGGTTCACACATAGAACATCACTATTCGGGGTGTTAAAGCTCTAGAATTAATTTAAGCGATTCCATTTTAGATTTATACCTTGAAGCAATTCTAGCACCCCTAATTCTGAAACTTAAAAGCTGGATTTATACACATATACAAAACGAAACTATGCTATCTTGATTTGAAGCTTTCGTGACTGCACGAATCCATACTCTTTGGTTCTTTCGGTAAAGTCACGTAGGTAGAAAAACAAAAAGAAATCGCTCGTTCAGCAGTTCCACTGCTGGATTATGTTTTCCACCTGAGGATGACCGCTTGTGTTGCGATCGAAATGTCGTGATATATAATTTTTTGTTTTCCTTTTCTACCTACGTGACTTTACCGAAAGAACCAAAGAGTATGAAACTATGATAATATTATAATAATGGAATTTCGTAATTGGTTTGTTTATTTCTAAGAATTGTTTTTTAGAATTGTGCCCTAAACACATCTAATAATAGCTACATCATGCTTTCAGTTAATTACCCCAAATTGTGACAAAATGATAATCCTTGTTTTTCATTTCTTTAGAACAATTTTTTGTGTTTAGTTTGTTGTCCTTCCAACGCACTTCCCATTAGCACAGTTGGCTAAACTTGCGCTGCCAATAAATTACGCATGCAGCATTCATCTCGGCGACAATGAGCAATTAGACGTGTTTTTGAGAATGGGGTTTTAGAAACGCGCACACAATTCCACATCCAGTCACCTCTCACTCGATTGTGCGATTATTGTCTTAAGATGGGGATTCGACGTTAGCCTAAAATTAGTTTGGTTTAACTTCATTAAATGTCATTTTTACGAAACCCCTTCTTAGCAATACTATCCTGACATGAACGTACTCTGGCTTGCAAAATTATACCAATTTTCATGCATTTGAAATAGTTTTTTTTCAAAGGGTAAATATTCGTTTGTGTAGTTCAGCCTGCATTACATGTACAATAACAGTTTTATCAGCAAGCACGTGATGTAGTGCTGAATAAATAACGTGCAGTTAAATACAAAACAAATGCAATGCTGCAGATTAATTCATTTGTAATCATGTACTGACCCTTGGTTCGTCCTCTCATAAAGCCCCCCCTCTCATGCCATCTCAGGATTGGGTGTTGTTTAACTATACTTCACTACGCTGGTTACTACAGGTTAGTGATGTCGCTCGCTACGAGGAATAAAACTCAGGTTGCCAGGTTCATAGCCAAGTGTACCACTGCACCACCGCTCCACCCGTATATATACAGCACGCATACATTGAGTATACTTACTCTGAAATGACCTACAAAAAATATATTGCACCTCCATTGATTATAATCATTAGACACAAAGTTAAATAAGCCATTGCAGTGAATGTAATTTACATACTAACCTCAGTGCCGGATTATCCTAGTAGCAAAAGTAGCATATGCTACGGACCCCGCACTTTCAAGGGCCCCGCGCTAAATGCTTTCAAGCTATCAATTCCGGTTCAGTGATTCTGCACTTGCTCTATTACTATAGTATTATACCACTTTTATGAACGACTGGGTGTTTTAAGTTAGCGAGTTGTCGTATTATCTGGCTGTATAGCAAATGAAATACTACAATTACTTTACTATGCAAGTAAAAAAATTGTGTTTTAATATTTCTGTTTTTTTAGTTAGAGCCCCTTCATAACAAATGCTACAAGGCCCCGCACTAGCTTAATCCGGCACTGACTAACCTTGCGTTACAGTTCTGTATATAGTAACTGTGACTCCGGGCACAAGTTACCATAGTCACTATCGCCCTGGTGTGGAACGGCACAACATTTACACGTGCCTTTATTTGGTTTGTGTTTACACAATAGGTTTACACTTTTTCGCACGTGTTGGTGTCTTGGTATCTTATTTTGCACAAACACAGCTCATGCCTTTGGGTGACGAGACATGCGCATGGGGGTCTCTGCAATGATGACAGATAACTCCCATCTGGAATCTTGCCCTCTGGTTGTGAATGCTCTAACGGGGATGAAAGGCGCTGTTTATTAATACACGTCAAGTGCAGATTAAATACAGCGATAAAATGCAGCGACTGCAACACTCTCCAAACACATGATGGTTGAAGATGAAACTTAAACAAATCACTGCTCGCTTGTCTTTTATGTTATAAGTGATGGTAGACTAATGTTAAAATGCTCTATCATTGTATTTTTACAAAGGCAAGTTGTTATTGATAGCATGAATTCATAACAATCATACCAACAACTAGTGGAACCTTACAAGTTATTGCTCTAAAAAAAAACCAAGGCAATGCTCGTAATCCAAACGTATACAAGACAAAACACATGTTCAGAATTCAATTTACTTTCATGATTAATGCCATGTTTACGTGGATCTTAAATCTAATTAGGTCAGTGCTGGTATCAATGTTTTTGTCATTTCACGTAATTCTTTTCACATGTTTAATCCTATTGTATATTATTGTTGAAATCATACCCAGCTTTACATACAGCTGTGGCCTAGGTCTCATGTGACACTGCATGAGGCAAGTTGTCTGTCAATTTTTCCTACAATACTTTGGCATGTGTAAATGTTGCATTCCTAACCACAACGTCAGACTTTAGAATGTGCATAAGCACACATAAGCCCCCTATTATGTTCTTTTGGAAGTGGATTTCATTTGAAATCAAATTGTGTTTTTTTTCATGTAGCATATGCAAAGGAAACAATATAGCAGCAGTTTTCAGGGTTTTTCAGATGTGTTTGGAATTACAGCTCACATTATTGCGTTACGTGCTATGTTGGTTGCTAATGATGTATATGTTTTAAAGCAACATTATAGAATCACGTGGTATGCTGGTTGCTAGTGATGCTGTATATGTTTCAATGCTTGCAGTTAATAAATTGTTTAGGCAATTTATGTGTAACAGTTTAACAAAAATGTGCCTAGCATTACACTTGTCATGTGTAGTCGCCATAATTAATTTTTAACCTATTTGTCACACCGAAGACTTATTTATTGCCCACGCATCATCGCACGTTGTTTATTTAGCACACACACACAAAAAAACCCTAACCACACCGTCACAAACTGTTGGGTGTTTAATATGCAGCCACGCACTATTCTCTTGAGCATCGCTTGCGATGGGATCTTTTTTTTGAAAGTAAGCTTTCATCGCTGATTTCAGGCGTCAAAGTTTGTATCCATTTAAAAAAGAAAAAGGACGAGTGGGGTGGGGTTATTGGAGAATGCCAAATGGACCAGACTGATGTTTATACTATGGCTGCTGAAAGCCCCTTTTGTCCCTTTCACGCCCCCACCGTCCGAGCCTTCACCCCAGGGCCCGCCCCGCTCGGCGGCTAACACACTGTATGGACTACAAGCTAAGGCAATCACATGTGGAATGTGCGGAAATTCCATCAATTGCGTTGACTGCACTGCTGCCGATTAATCCGCTTTCTCTTTCGGTAGAAAGCTCATTTATATTGACACTTATCAGTACTTCTAGATTTGAAGCTTTCGTGACTGCAAGGATTCATATTCTTAGGTTTTTTCGGTAAAGTCACGTAGGTAAAACATATTAATAAAAAGTGTGCCGTACTTGGCCCTTCCCCCCTCTCCAACCATTATATATACGGAGTGGTAGCTCTTGTAATCTCTCATTTACTTGATACAGCTGTCGTGGCTGTGACGGTTCCACCTGAAGACGGAAGCTTGTGTTGCCTCCGAAACGTCGTGATTTTTATTTTATTTTACTTTTATTAATTTTAATGTTTTACCTACGTGACTTTACCGAAAAAACCTAAGAATACTTATCAGTACCGTGCTAGTGAAGCTGTTTAAAAGCCCATTTGTGGATGTGCTCGCATATCAGCATTCATTGTGGGTTCAATATGAGTAAGTTTGCACATTGTACATGCGTTAACTTAACACGTTAGATTTTATAAATCATGGACGCGCATTAATAATGTCATATTTTTTCCCGTAAATCTTTCTTGGTAGTGTTTGTA
Organism: Lampetra planeri; assembly: GCF_965212315.1. Classification (NCBI taxonomy): domain Eukaryota; kingdom Metazoa; phylum Chordata; class Hyperoartia; order Petromyzontiformes; family Petromyzontidae; genus Lampetra; species Lampetra planeri. Next base: position 8,483,717 of record NC_136119.1, read on the forward strand.
AACGTCGTTAACATTATCAATGCGTTGTGTGGCAAGCAGTGTCCATTTTTCATGCAATTGTTTATTTGAGCTGAGTGCATTATAACAGTCGTCACAATAATATGAAAACCTATATCCAATGAACGGATTGCTTGAGGGATCAATCCATCCCTAATGTATCAACAAGGAAATTTCATACTCTTTGGGTCTTTCGGTAAAGTCACGTGGATAGAACAATAATAGATGACGACGTTTTGCGATCTTCAGGTGAAGACGATTGCCTGTGTTGCGATCGAAACGCCGTGATCTATTATTTTTCTATCAACGTGACTTTACCGAAAGACCCAAAGAGTATGAATTCCTGCAGTCACGAAAGCTTTAAATCAAGGACATTTCAATTAGTGCAAAACCATGCCCTGAAATAATGTATTGGCGTTGCTTGTTAGCCAATTGTGCAAGACAATTTAACGTGTAAAATGTCAAATGTGAATGTATGCCTGACAATAAAGCACTTTATAGGTGCAGTGCTTCTATGCTCCCACATTTATGCACCCCCATATTCACCAACCCGCACTGGCCAGCTTGGTTAAGTATGGTCAAATAACCCCACAACCTGCATGGCAGCAGATTTAACAAAAAGGGCTGTATATGTATTGTGCAATTAAGTGTTGCATATACATTTGTAGTGACATAAATGGAGTCACTGTGGTGTTTAGCGCCAGCTGCTGTCACAAGAGTGGAACTGTACGTCTTGAGCCTCTCCCTGGCACCAGAGCGGGTATGGCATGGTTTTGGTGACGGTCTGAGAGAGGGCAAGTAAGGACGTGACAGTCTGGGTGAGCTCGAGAGGGCACGTGACAGGGACAGGCTAGTGAGGGGGCCCAAGAGGGGGCTCGAGGGACACGTGATGCTCGGTCGAGAACCTTTTGGCAAGTGCCAGAAGGGGGCGTGGCCGAAGGCGGAGCCAGACCACGCTCGGGAGCATAAAAGGGAAGTCCTGAGAGCGATCGGGGCTGTCTTTTGGAATCAACCCGCCGGGCTACGTCTCCTCAATCTTCGGTCTTCGGTCGTCACGTTCGGCATCGTGGGTCAGGCAGTACATTACTGGCCTGACCTGGTTATGTAGTTACCCTTGTTGGGGTCTAGTTAACTATCGTTGTGCATTATGTAGTTACCCTGTTGGGGTCTAGTTAACTGTCGTTGTGCGTTATGGAGTTACCCTGTTGGGGTCTAGTTAACTGTCGTTGTGCGTTATGGAGTTACCCTGTTGGGGTTGTGGAATAAACGTGTTGCCTACAAGTTCAAGTGTGTGTCTCCGTTAAATACACTACACATTTGACACGACAATATATCATGAACATATATTTTATTGTAATACATGAGCTGTGTCCCTTTTATTTTGATTATATCCTTGTCTGTTAAAGGTGTACCATAAAAAAAATGTTATACAAGCAAAATAACCATGACAAGGTCATGGAAGTTAAAATCCAAGTCCTGTTTATGTTCAAGTGCAAATATATTTGTAATTAATTGTGTTGCTATTTTGTAATTGTGAGAGAACTAATTAAATTACACATAAAATGCACATACATGTACCTGCCACCCCAGATAGGTTATGCATTCTGGTATTTACATTAGTCTTGGCTTCATTGAACCACCCGCCCATATTTACATATGCAGCCATGGAACAAAGATTTAACTTGAATGGAAAATCTGCATGGGGCAGATGAACGGAGGTCATGTTTCGGCAATAATGAGAAGCAGAATATGAGCATTTTTGTTGGGAACCAGGAGCTGTGCCTTTCCAGCAATCGAGTTTTAAGTGAATCTACATGAAACCATTGACAGCGGTGGCCTGTGGCTCCTGCCAGGATCTCTCAAATTTATGACACATGAGCCCACGGTGAATCTGGCTTGATTGCAACCATTTGTCAGGTGGGTGCCCCCCAAGAGATGAAGGGTCTGCGGGGTTTGAGCGGGAAGGTGGTACATAGGCCTGACCCCGTCACGAGTCTGGCATCTGACCTCGGCGCAGATGGGTGCCCCAATGGGTGGGCGAGGTCACGCAGCTGACATTCCATAACACCGAGAGGTGGTCTGGGCATCAGCATGGCCACTACAGACTGCGCTGTCACTTTCGTCAATTTGCAGGACCCCCCCACATCTCACCCAATTTTTCCAAGCTTCAAAGCTGACACAGTGCAGTTACAGTTGATGACAAAAGGGAATTCATGGTAAAGCGAAGTTATGGATGAAAAAACACTATCTACATTGCGTAGACAGTGGTGTAACGGCATGTCTTGTACTCCAGCCCTGCAATTGCTTGCTCGCGCCACTGCTGGCAGAAGGGTCTCGGCTAAAGGGAGCTCTGCAGAGCCCCACTGGAGTAGTGGATCCCAACCTGTGGTCCACGTGGCTGCGAAAAGTTGCTTCGTGGAACTCTTGCAGATACATTCACTTTTTTCTTTGCACGAAACACCATATTGTTGAGCGCGGTCCGTGGTCCAGAAAGGTAGGAAAACTCTGCTCTAGAGGATAATTTGGCCTACTCTTCCACCCTGGCCCGACATTTTGGAAGAGATCAAAAGTACTCACGCTTTACCCCACCACAAATGGCCTGATGATCGACGGACTGTGAGCGATACCCATTTGTACTGTTGAGTGGACAGAGCCGGTGGACTTAAGAAACCTGCACGTTGTTTCAATTGCTGCCCTGGGAGATAGAACTGGCGACCTCTGGGTTGCACCTCCAATGAGCTCACCGTTACTGCTACTCTGTATCATCAGCTAATGCCCGCATATATATATCATGGGAGATTTTCACTCCTTTCCCAGCTTCTTAAACAATTATCTTCATCATCTAAATCTTTTCCCCTCTCACCCCATCATCGCTAATCATGTCTCGTACTCGCCAGCTCCTCCCCTCACTCGTAAAACAGGGCCAACAGGGTTTTTCTGGATATGTTGGTGCATTGTTTCATGCCGCCCTCCAACATTATTGGCCTGACCTAATACATAATTGTCAAAAGATTGACGGACAAACATGCAAGCGTGCACGCAAACAAAATATATAATTATATTTTTGATTGCATGAAGCATTTATTATTTTGCTTTGGAAATGAAAAGCACTAACAGGTGGTAATAGTTCTTTGTGGCACTCCATTAATTTCTTTCAAATTGTGACCCAAAAAAAAATACTTACTCTGACTGCAAAAATGTAATCTTTGGAACGGAAATTATTCTGAACACACCCAGCGGTCATTTAATACACCTGGTGGTGGTGGTGCCGTTTTGTGGCCTTTGCCGTTTTTATGCCAATCGGTGCGTTTTTAATTAATGAGCCATGACCATTACAAAGCAACATCTGAGCTTGAATGAGAAGTAATGAGAACCTTGAGCTTTTTGAATGTAGCTTGAGGGTCTGCAATTTACTATAATGAGGAGACTCATTTTGTGGCTTTTTAGATGGCCTTTAAAATATGGCAACCAAAATGAAAGTTCCGCTGTAATGAAACGTAATTTTCTCTTATCTCGGTAATTTTAGTTTTTAAGTTTCAGTACACAAAAAATTATCAGTGTTAAAAACGAAAATAAGTTGTCATTTTAAAATGTGATGAAACTGAACAAATGGAATTTAAATTGAATAAAAACACAAGTTGATATCATTATTACAGATTGATCTCCTGCCACCGGGGCGCTTGCAAAAGACATAAGAGTAAAACAAACATCAACCATTTATTTGTATTCAAAGGCGTTGCTACAAAGTCCCTACATGATTAATTTAATGTTTCTCAGATCCATTTAAGTAAAACTATTTGCACCTGCACATCATGTCGCCTTTTATTCCTTTGGTTGGTCTTCCAGCACCACTCTTAGAAGCCTCCTTTATGGACGTATATGTCACCAATCTAACAAAAGCATTCTTTATGAATTTTTCCAACAAAGTAAGTGGCGTCTGCTGTACAGTACTCTGGACTTTTCTGAAGCTCGTTGTGCAGTACATTATAGAGTATAACCATTTCACTTAATGATGTTTGGGTCAGATTGCATTAGTACAATCTGTGTCGTAGACCCTCATCCACCCGACACAACCGACTAATAGAGTTGTCACTTGAACAAACGTGCCAATGTATTACTGCTTCAGCACACCAGTATGTTGGAGAGCAACCCACAGCATGCAACATTTGGGTACAGATGTTTCGCTGCTAGTTATAACCAGCATCATCAGGCAGTTACCAGGATTGTGAAAATGTCCTCACGCCAACTATTTAAGGCCAAAAGTTTTTGCCCTCAAATAGGTGGTGTAATTTCATCAATGCGCACCCTGACCCAACATTAATTACGAATCATATTGGTTGCAAAAGCCCCATGTGTTCAATCATTAACATTATCCATATGCTGCAATCAAGCTGTTTACATATTTTGACAAATGTCATAAAAATGGAATATTGTACTCAACGTCATTTGATACGCTCGCCGCTCTTGGTAAAAAAAACAATTACACTCAATTTCCTTTCCATCTTTGTACATTTAATCACCTGCAATTTTACCGAACCCTGATACTCATCTCATCACACCAATAAGATTGAGCAAATGGGCATCTTGAGCTCAACAAAAGAATGCCAATTATGATGGGTTTATTTTCAATCATGCTAAGGTAAGAAAATGATCTTTGCATTTCTATCATGACCTCGACTCTCAATCTACCTTGCATTCATCAGACAAGACCAATAGTAAAGCCATTCCCTTGAATTATCACTCTCTTATTCTATTCTGATCCATCATAGAGCTCATTCTTTGTTACTCTTTGCCTTTGTCACATTGACTAAAACTAATTAATTGTAAAACATAGTTATTTGCTAATCGCAGCCTTTACATATATATACACACAATTGTCCCTATCATAATCTGCAAGCTGTATATTATTCATATAAATGGAAAAGTTCAAGGTAAATGTGCAGCCCTGCTCTCCTTGCTCACTCCACTGCTTGTGGAAGGGTATCTGCTAGAGGCTGCTCTAGAGACCTCCTCAGGAGGGCATTTGGCCTACTCTTCTACACTGGCCGGACATCTTGGAAAAGGGGGGAGTCCCCACGCTTTACCTATGATGTAACGGTCAGAACACAGGACATGGAACATCAGTTTGATCTCACAGTTGAATCATCAATGAGAATGTTTCTTAAATACCCCCACCTCTGTCCAGACAGCAGTACAAACGGGTAACACCATCGTGAGACTCATAGGTAGGTCCCGTGTGATGGATAAAGGGTTAATCTAATACATTAGAAAAAAATATGTATCGTCCACTGGTATATATCAACGTGTGTGTGTGTGTGTGCATGTCTTTGTATGCATACATTCGTACGTATGTGTTTATGCACACGTACGTGCTGTTGTTTTAATTTATTGGGAAACCTAAATCAACGTCACTGTGGAGCCCAGCTGCCTGGCCAAGGCCAATGAGATTTCATTGCAATGTTCTTTTGTTTGCCTGAGTCCTTCATGAAAACAAAATTACTCAGCCTGTGGGAAGCCTAAAATGTAAACAGTTCTCTGTATAAATCATGAGCTTAACCAGGTACAGAACAGATTAATATAAAATCGCCTGTTAAATCCCAAGTCGCAGTTGAGAATTGGGATTAAGTACAATGTTCATTATGCACACCATTGCAAAATTCAGTAAATGCTCCTTGAAGACACTTCCAAACTGGGCTCTGTGTATCTCCTCCAGCTTTAAGATCACTTGTTATGACACGCAGCTGTTTAAGAATGTTTTTTTGTTATAATACTGCTTGCCATAATTATATATAAAATATGGAAGACAATCTGCGATGAGACATTTAATTGAACTATCGATGTAAAAGTGTGTTACTTTGAGAACGTAGGATTTGCGGTGATCTTGCTCCGTCCACGTAAGTTCGTTCATGCAGCCCTGGAGATTAACAACTTCCAAGGGTGTAGGTCGCTTCTGGTATAATGATTTAAACAAACAAAAACACTGTCCCACGGCTTCTAAAATACCCTTCTATATAATAGGGCATCTGGACAGGTTAACGTGAGCACACATAGACGTCCGCACAATAAATCTTTCAGCAGATTCTTCCAATGCAAGATGCGACAATTGACGTCTTCCATCAGAGGCCACGGGGCCACATCCATCCTGAGCAGACGCCATGCATGATTAGCACGGTTGGATACGTATGGTGCGAAAGAAGTTCAACATACATGTTGGTAGTGCCCTCCATCTTGTCAGCACACGCAGGAGGCTGGAGCAGCACTCTGCTCCCTACTTCACCTGAAAACCTTTACCTGGGAACGACCAAAATCTGCCTGGAGATCAATGGAGACTTGTTTGGAGAAGTTATTGTGGGTTTGGAGCTGGCAGTAAACAAATCACCTTTTAAATTGTTGTGGGCATGTATGTGTGTGTGTGTATGTTGAAATTCTTTGGCACCACTATGCATAGCCAACCGTGCGAATCGGAGGTGCAGGAGGGCACCACCGCATGATGTGCGATAACCTGGACCGCCAATATCTTGTCTGCACGCCAGAATACCTGGGAATGCTTGAAGGACCTCGCCACACCAGTGTCTGGCAATGCCCAAAAATCCCTGCAGAGTGTCACCTCGTCCGAGTCTGGTTACACTTGGAGATGCTTGAAGAGTGTCCTCTTGTCAGTTTGCTGTGATGCCCGAAGCTTCCTGTGAGTGCTGGCTGCAGTGTCAGTGGCTGGTGATACCTGGAGCATACTGGGATAATGCACCATGTAAATGCCAGGGAGTTAGCTGGGAAATGTTCCCGTTGTCCGTCTACGAAAAAAATCCCGCAACCCTCCAACCTCGTCCACACTGCCTTGATCACAAAACCGGGTTCTGCAACCCCATCAGTGCTGCTTTGATGCTAAGATCCATAAACTAAAAAAAAATTAAACTATTTTATTTTTATTTTACCAGGAAAGGTGCATTGAGGTTTATAGCTATTTTTCAGAAGTGGTCACAAATGATAGCTCAACAAAGTGGCTTATCATGTGGAAATGCAGAGTGGCCAAATACTCTAAATATGCAGGAATAAACCGGGGAGAACGTGCATCAACAACCTCCTGTATAACAGGCGAGCACTCCTCCATGGTCTATGGTCTCGCTTCCTCATTAAATGTCTATTCCAATTTGACACTATGTCACGATGAAGTTTAGACATTGGTTGCATCCACAATGGATCTGAATTATTTTCATTGCAGGCAAATGTATTTCAATATTATTGTACGGTTTGGCTTAAATGTTAAACGTGTGAAGCTACTCTCGGTTTGCACTATTGAAAGCATTATCTCGGCAACATGAAAAAAATATTCTCACGATTATCTTAATTAATATTCACAAAAATAATGGAAGTTCTTTCACCATGAACAATATAGCTTGGCTGAGACTGAATGTGCTGGAACAGCTCTGTATACAAAGGACAAATCACCACTTCAGCAGAGAGGAGAATGGCCTTGCAGTTCATTGGTTTTAAAATATATTAATATTTTTTCAATACATTATACCGTGAGCATAAACTATATTCTGATTATGGCCATACATGTAAAAAATGTGTTGCACTGAGGTTTGTTTGGACAAAGAGGTAGTGCTTGTACAATGTAAGATAAATAAATAAACTGTTTAACACGCGAAACGTCGTACTCAGGTTGTAAATGTTGTGGCTTGGCTCTCCAACACACCGGTGTGCTGTCCTAGCAACGAATTGGCATGTTCTGTTTACGTGACAAACCTTACTAATTGGCTGTGTCGGGTGGTGGCGGGTTTAATGCCACATTTTTTATTTGTATGCAATCTAACACAAAAAAAACTGTTTTATGGAAAATAAAAACAAGTTATATGTCTTTACGTGTTTTACTTTTATATTTTATTCAACTTATTGTGCTTTCTTAAAGTACAGATGCAGAGAGGACTGCATAAATGTACTTAAGTGAGAGCGATAGTCGTGTCAGATATGTGTTTATGATTACGTCACGTTATCTGTCATAAAAATACTGCACTCAAAATGACATCCTTAACCGCGCTGTAAGCAACACAAATCCGGAGCACAAATAGATTCAGTGAACTGTGTTATCCTTCATACTGCAGTATAAAATCACGAAACAAAGGTGCAAAAAAAGGCGTTAAAAATTAGGTTGTAATTCCCTCTAAAACTCCATGATGACCTTTCGGCGTTATTAACAAAGCTTGGCCACCTGCCCAGCAGCTTTCTGAGTTTAGGGGGTGGTGCGTATTTGCCAGTTTTGACCTGGGGCTGCGCAAGATGAATGGCAGAGCCTCCGCAAGTGTGTATTGTTATATTTGCCATGCTAATTGGAGCCACAGTGGCGGGGACCTGCAGAGGGCTAGGTTATATTAGAAAGTCACGGTCATTATCCTGCCCTTTGTACATACTTGGCTCATACATAGGCAGCCTCTTTGAAAAATGACATGCCCCCTCACATTAGGATAATTTTTAAGCCCAACAGTAATGTACAGTAATGTGTTTGATTTCAGCATTTGCTTTTGGCAAGAGCATTTTGAGTGTGTGCGCTTTTTTTGTGCTATAATGAATATTGTAGTGAGTAGATAATTCTGCTATAATTGTAAAACTATACAAAAGGATTATACGTGATTAATGTGTACGATGGTAATAACTTACAACTATGCTATTACAGAGACAGGTTAGAATTTTGGATGGAATTGCAAGATAATATTATAGATGATGTATAGATCATAATGAGTCTCTTATAATTAACCATTACTAAACATTCATCTCTCTACGCCAGCATGTGTCTTTGCGTGTAATTAGGTACTGCATTTTTCCTTGTTTCACCCCAGCTGGTTGCAATTGAGACCCTCGATACTGCTGTGAACTCTGCACATTTGCTTTGCATTTGTGGCTTGTGTCTGCGACCGAGTCAATGCAAAAAAAATGACTGATGTTTGCGTAACTTGAGATAATAGTTTATGATCTGTAATATTATGCTGAAACGGCATAGTTGATTCATTTTAGCGTTTTCTTTTTCGAGCCATCTGGGTTGCAGATATACTTTTTGTCAGCATTGATGAATTGCTGACATTACCATCCACTTTGCGCAGTTTTACTTAAAATACAAAACAACTGGCAGATAACGCGTAGCAGCACCACTGACACTTGGATTTTATTGTGAGGTGGGTTTGTTTAAAATTGTGTTATTCACGGAATTTAATGCTTTTTGTTTAGATGTTGCGCAAATATTTCAAGAATTAGCGGCTTGCATTGCATCATGGTGGTGTTTATTTTCTAAACCCCATTAAAAGCATCCAACAGCTGCCAAAAAGGCTTATGCATTGCTTCAATACAATTTAGCTTTTTCCCTTTCTCAATGGAAAACATAACTTGTTTATGCTAGAGAATTACACATTGTGTTTTTTTTCCTAAACCAGTTCATTTAACAAAACATTTTTTGTTAAAGGATAAAATCACTGATCTCATCGGTCTTTGAAAACATCTGTTTTGTGTTTAGACCTTCAATTGTGTGGATTAAAAAAATGGAATGGAATAAATGTGTCCTAAATATTGTATAGTTTAGATGTTGTGAAAATATATACTAATGTTTGATTGTTTTGTTTGAGAAAGTTACATTAAAAAAAGAACATAAACACATGTTTATGCTATTTGACTAGTTGGATAGTTATGTTTTGTTAAGTAGTTTTGATAATTTTCTATGTATTTTATTAAATTTGCCAGCGTTTCCAATCTATGCACTCAACGGCTTGTACTAATTGTATTTGTATGTCATTATCATGCCTTCATTTGTTTCAAGTGTCAAAGGTACACACGCAATTCAGCCATTCCTATAAACAATATTGGACTTTCACTTTTTTCGTTCAAGTGCTGTTTCCTATTAGGTAACCATGAACATATTGCTTTGAGAAACTGGCCACTGCTAATTATTGCCCGTTCATGAAGCAGGGTGTAATTAGCCAGATTCCCCTAAGGTCCACGCATTGAAATGAAAAATAAAACCTGGCCGTGACCTGGTTTTGAACCCAGGAATATGATGAAGCATTCAGTGACCTCAATTCTACCAACTCTGCCCCAGATGTATTTAAAGGAAAATGTGACTTTAAAAAGCGGCAAGACCAATTTCAAATATTTAATTGTATTTCAAAACAACACACATATTAAACAATGTTTATATTCCCACATTTCTGTTACAATTGATTTTTTGAATAAAATGCACCCTTTTTGCACAAAACAACAATTAAGTAAACTCTATAGGAAATGGAAATTAAAATGTATATATTTGTTGTACATTTTAGTTTTTATATATAATTTCATACAGTTCAGTTTTTCAGTATATTCTTCAATTTCAACAAACTGTGAATTGCATTTCAATTTAAAATCAACTTTAATACAATATACACTTTCTGCTAATCCTAATAAATAAGCAGTATATTCTTCTCATTGCAGAGTGGTTCTCAGTTTAGTTCAACGTCAGCATCAGCCATGATCAATTCACTGCTGGATGAAGGCCTCCCCAAGTCGTCATAACCTCTCATGATCCTGCGATGTGACAGTCCTCCCGGCACCTGCGCGTGGACTGATTCTGTTGCTCCATCTTCCTTTGTGGGCATCTTCTCAGATATTACTCCGTAATTATCGTTTCCCAACGTCTATTGCCCCTTCTTTATTAGCAATGTTTAGAATCACTAAATGTTGGATGTGCATGATTTTAACACTATACACACCGGACTTTTATTCTCTCTTAATCCCGCGGACACTTGTCATCTGAACACGCGTTTCCACGCACAAATGGGCTTTCATTTCAACGGAAATATTTCGTCGAGTTTAATGTTGTTATCGCTGATCACAATTACCCAATCATCAAACATTAATATCACAGAGTCCAACTGAAGTCAATGACACGTACAATGTGGTTTATTGAACTGCATTAGACAGCGAGTGTCCCTTGTCAGTGATTTTTGCATTGATAGTTTGCCAAGTTGTCATTTAAAAAAAAAATGTTGGCTGTTGGCAGCACTTTAAATCGAATTTGATACCAACTCACGGCTAAGTGAATAAATGTAATGAAATACTAAGATGATTTATTGAAAGCACGTAATTATGTTTGTCGGAAAATGCGTGTTTGATTTGACACATGCATTCCACTAAGACGTGACATTGAACGTCCTGAGTAGACAATTGATAAAATCTGCAAGTATTTTCAATTCAAAAAGTGTGCTCCATATTCATACAAAAGGCTATACGAGTACAACAAATTGATTATTGATTCCGTGCGAATATGTAGGTATTATCCGCTCATTCTTTTGGGGGTTTCTCAATGTACTTCAGTTTTTTTCCTGCATGCAAAATACTCTGAGAAACAATAATGGGAGTCACTGAAGTGTTCTTTGTTGTTTGGAACACTGCTTTTTCCACATCATCTCCATTTCATCATCATCAGCATAAGCGCCTTCAGTGGAAAGCTGTAAATACCACTACCAGCAGGATCATCATTATCATCATACACATAATCTTCAGCATTATGCTCATCACCACCACCGTCATCTTCAGCATCATTGTAATCATTGTCATCGCCATTTTTGTCTTCAAATTCATATGATTTTTTCTTGTGCATACTTGTCTCCATTCTGCCACTGTCCACCCCACGTAGAAGGAAATAAATCCTCTAAGGTCTGTGCGAACATCCCACGAAAATGCAAGAAACGGAGGTCACAGACAATTGCATGAATTTGGCCAGAATGGATTCCCACTCTACCCCTCCGTGATTTCCTGTGCCAGTCAACCCTTTCCCATTTGGATGACGTACGTGCACGTGTACATCATCCATTTTTTTCCCATTCCGTTCTGATTACGTTTATGTCATCGAAATAAAACCAGAAGAAAAAAAATACTTTATCAGTACCGAGGCTTTGTGGTCCTGACGCCACCGCTCTCTGCAGTGAGTACAATGTATTTAAATACAGTGGCGCTTTGCCTCTCTAAATAACATGAACGCTGAACCTCTTGCGCGTTCTGATATACAGCAGTCAACAGGACCCATCCTGCAATTTTCAATCGTCTCAGAACGGGAGCGGATTAAGCCCCCACATGTCAGCAGGAAGGTTTCCACAATTGGGCAGAAACCGTTTGCCATCAGTCGTTCTTTCCTAACCCCGCCCTGGTCCTGCCCACTATTGGTACAATTTGGCTCAATGGAATGAGTAGCGGTGGAATGGGTGTGTTTTTGTACAAAATCATCCCCACAGGAATTTCTAAACGGAGTTATTGGGACAATTTTATGCAAACAAAACGCCATCATTCTCCCAAAGAGTGGAGGAATTATGGCCAAAATAGCTTCATGAATTGGATCCGAAATGGCCCATAGTTTCCTGTATGTGGAAGCGATATAATACATTTCCAGATATGCCTGACTGCCACATTTCTCATTTTCAAATTGAGCAGTTATTCCTCAACATCTGTGCAGAAATTAAGCCTATCCTTGGTATGTGACCTTGTGAAGTCAGTATTTTTTGTATTTATTTTTCAGTCTGCCTGCCTGTCATCATACTTGAAAGTGAATGTATTAGCAGAAGACCTTTGTATGTAAGTAAGCTTTGGACATTGCCTAAATGTGGTGGCATTGCGTGACATTGTTCATCCGAAGAAGTTATCAAAGCTAAAAGGTAGAGTCCACGAACGGACATGCCATGCAATTGGTTGTAGGCAAACGCTTCACCCCAATGGTGGTGTGAGCCGGAGGCGTGGAATAGAGGAGGAACCAGGCAGAGAGAGAAACCAGAAAGCACGATTGCTGTATCAAGATGATTGCTGTATCAAGATGATACAGCGAGCATGCTGTGACGGTTCCACCTGAAGACGGAAGCTTGTGTTGCCTCCAAAACGTCGTGATTTTTATTTTATTTTTATTTTACTTTTATTAATTTTAATTTTATTTTTTTACCTACGTGACTTTACCGAAAACCTAAGAATATATAAAGAAAGAGCCCGGGAAGCGAGAACGGGGTCCGTGTACTCTCCCCCTTACATCTGGAGTGCTCACACTGCACCTTACCAGCCGCCACCTGCTCATCATATAACTGCGGATAATTTGTAAAAAAATAAAAAATTACGTGATTACATTCCAATTTTTGAGCCAATGTATACACCAACTATTCAAGCCACGTTGGCGATTGATAATCTGTAGAGTATGGTAGAGAGCGGTAACCTTCAAGATTGCGAGCCCACGCACTCCAGAAACTACGTCCACATTTCCCACGAGAACTTTTCCCCGTGATTATTTTAGGAAAAGCAAATCTGCGAACTGAAATAACATGCACAGTTTGGGTGAACGTTCCTTCAACATATTCTCGTGGATGCGGCTGGGTTTCTAATTTTGTAAACAAACATTTATAGCACGTATTCAATGTAAGGTATGTTTGTATAATTAAAAGTGATGCTATGCCTTTTTGTATGCTGAACGTTTGCACTGTACGTAGTCAACCGAGCTAATCGGAGTGTTAGAGTATGTTGAACTTCTTTCGCACCATACATATCCAACCGAGCTAATCGGAGTGTTAGAGTATGTTGAACTTCTTTCGCACCTTACCTAGGCAACCGTGCGAATCGGAGACGCTTCACTGAATATTATTTAATGTCCCTCAATTTGCCTAATTTATACGAGTGATTTTCCCTCAACACAAGCGACACAACAAAAGTAATTATTGAAATTGCTTCATCAAAATTATTCTTTGCAAGTGGGGATGTTTTATGTTCATTCTTTGCGGATGCTTAAGCCGCTTGTGGCTTGTGTTAATACAGAGCAAAATGGACAGGCGAATTATTTGTTATCACCACCTCTACCGCATACGTAAAAAAAACTATGTTAAATTGGGTGATCATCATCGGTCATGATCAATCCACTGCTGAATGAAGGCCTTGTCTTTCCACCCAGCAGTGTTATTTACTTATATTACATACACAACGTTCATGTATTGTACGTCATTCTCCGCAGTATCCTTGAAAGTTTTAACAAGAAAAAAAAACCCCTTAACTCTACAAAAGTACAATCAAACCATTCCTTATGCAGGAGAGAGGTTCGGGTGGCTTGGGGTTACATCAACAACGGCGGCTGAAATACCTGATCCTCTGTGTGGCAATCCATTAGATCCCTCGTCTGTTTACTGGTGACCGATGTTGCCCCGCCGAACAATTTTCCACATGTTGCTGTATTTTGGAACGTGTCTAAACTATTTAGAAAGGGCTCCGTGATGGTTATTTGCTCTGAAATGCACTACGTAAATAATGTAATGAAGGAATATGAACGTTGCAAGAGAGTTAGTATTCAATGTACAATCTGCATGGGCAGAATTGGGGCATTGCATCTTCAACCAAATAAAATGTTGCGGAAGTCTTTGGCGTGGGATGAATTTGCCATCAATTTTGGTGGAGTAACGATTCCCTTGGTTATTTTTAGTCCCATTTTTTACTGTCTCGTGTACATTGCTTATAATTTATTCTGCCCCAAAATAGTCTTTGCTTCTCTTTGAGCCTAAATATATCTTGCCAAAAATGTTCTCCCCGTAGTCGAGTGGATTTTTCTCCGGCTCCTCCGGTTTTTTCCTCCACATTTAGAATCAACGTCACGCGTTTTGAGTATTTGGCTGGTCTAGATTTCCACGCGATAAGCCTCTAAGTGAGCGATCATTTGTGGCCAGGTCGCTTCTGAAAAAGAGCTTTAGAGCTCAGTGAGCCTGACCTGGTAAAAATACAAATACATATTTTAGTTTGTTTTAGTTGAGTAACATGTGCATATGTACATATACAGTACGTGTACAGCCGATGTTGTAAATCTACTGCTGGATGAGGGCCTCCATGTCCCTCGTGAACCGGTGAGGTCTATTTGACCAGACTTCACCCTGCTGGTCAATGCAAGTTGGTGAGGGAGTGTAGATCAATGGATTTATCTAAACTGCCCTCTACTGCCCATAATGCCCATTACACCTATATCATACACATGGTGGTCACCCATCCGAGCGCTACCCAGGCTCATCTCTGCTTAGGTTCATGAATCACATTATCACACTGATAATGTGATGTACGAGTGTAAGAATCAATGTTAAACTGATGTTACATGCAAATAGCTAAAACTATTAGCAATCACACTGTACTGTTGGAATGAGATATTCATATGAAATCAATGGAACTTTGGAACTTTGCAATGGGTAGTCGATACAAAGACAGAAAGCACTCATAACAACGCGATATAAATCTGCACCGATCGATTCAAACACTGATCAACATGAACAATACAGTAATTATCAATAACCATGGCCAATCCACTGTTGGATGAAGGCCTCCCCAAGCCACCGCTGCCATCTCCAGCGATGTGACAATCCATAAGCGCTCGCAAAAAACCGTGAAGCATAAACCGTATTTATTTTAAATGTAATATCACCTCCACTCAAGTTCAAGTTCATTTATTAGCCATTCGGCTCTTGAATCAGGTGCAACCGCAACAAACAAAAAACAAAAACATGAACAAAAAACATCTTAAAGTGAATATGTGACTGAGTGCAAACAGAAAATCCAAGAAAAGACAGCAAAATATTGCAGAAAAAAACACCGTACACCAACGCAGTGTGCAAAAATCCCAGTGGGATGCAAGTCAAACAACCAACAACAACCACAAGACAACTTAGATTAAGGCCATCAGTCTAACTCTGTACTACAACAAACAAACATGGCTAAACCAATACACTTTTCGAAATCACCAAAATAAAGCCAGGGGGGGTATCAAAACATCGTTCATTAAAATAAAACGTGAAGACAATACAGTGATTTTTTAGTAAAAGCCATGAGGAAATAGTGAGCACTCTTTGGTTCTTTCGGTAAAGTCACGTAGAAATAAAAATAAATTAATTAATAGCATACGCCGTTTCGATTGCAAAACAAGCAATCACCATCAGGTACAAATGAAAGAGAAAACAAACCTAGCACAACTTTCATTTGTACCTGATGATGATTGCTTGTGTTGCAATCGAAACGTCGTATGCTATTATTTAATTTATTTTTATTTCTACGTGACTTTTACCGAAAGAACCAAAGAGTTATTCCTGCAGTCACGAAAGCTCCAAATCAAGTTTGAAATAATTCTAGATTTGAAGCTTTCGTGACTGCAAGGATTCATATTCTTGGGTTTTTTTGGTAAAGTCACGTAGGTAAAAAAATAAAAAAGTAATAAAAGTAAAATAAAATAATGACTTTACCGAAAAAACCCAAGAAGTTTGAAATAGTGAGCCTTGCACTGCCTCCGAAACGACGCCGAGGCTCCTAGCGTGCCGGGCAAGGCTTGATAAGGCACGAGCCTCACCCAGCGTCGAGTGCAAGAGCCGAGGCTGGGTGAGTAGATCCTGCTTTGAAGACTGCGGTGTATAAAAATTTAACCCGTAAAAACTACGTTTTTCACTATAAATCCTTTATATGCGTGGCATCGGTTTTATTTTATTATTCATTTCTGTTTTCCTTGAGTAAGAGTTTCATTTTTATCACATTGGTATATTAATTAAATATTTAAAAAAAATTCCTAAAGAGTGGAAAATTTTGGAAAAAAAATTTCACGAAAATAAATTGTCACGCACAACGAGTCTGTGTGCAAAATGTCAGCTCGAATGGATCACGGGAAGTGGGTTAAAAAACGACCGAAATATTTGCACGGTCGTAAGCACGCAAGCAAGCAAGCGAACTTAATATAAAGGATTTAAAAAAACCCTAGTCGTATGACAGATCAGCTGGGACCGCAGGTGCATTGGTCCAAGACCATGCAAAGCTTTATCGTGCAGAATGGCTAGCTTCTACTGGATGCGAAAGTTTACAGGAAGCCAGTGCAGACTCGTGATTTTAATGACGGAACTGTAGATGTCCTCTAAGATGCGTGTTTACAATTCTATTTTGTTTATTTGATGACATTCATCTCGAAGAATTGTGTGGCTAGGCTAAAGTGAGCCATTAGTGAGCAACGTTCGTCAATTGGCTACAAAAGAAGGATAACTGAAGATGTGATCAGGGGAGTTTCCTTTGCTCCCGTGACTCTCTTCCCAAAGATAAAGATATCCTGTATAGCCCTAACAGACTGTCGGGGCAAGTGCTGTTAGCGAGCACCAATGAAGGCTGGCACGGCACACGAGAGGGTGGGGTGGCCAAACACCACACCCGGCCGCCTTTGTCTCCCCAGTGGCGATGTTTACACATCACACTAGGTACTCATTTGAGGCCGAGTCGACCTAGGGGAGGCCCAGATAATCGTCACTGGTGTTGGCCGTGAGCGAGAATCGAACCCGGGTCGCCAGGTTTGGAGCGCAGCGTGCTAACCGCTACACCACCGCTCCCCACTCACTCACACTCTCACACTCACTTCTGTAAACATCGTTCCCCACGCGGTCACACTGGGCTATGTGCCCGGAACACTATGGGGACCCTTAACACAGGGCTCTGACAAGTGCAATTCTACTCGTGAAAGCAATAAAACGGTGCTAATGTTTACTATGCTTGATCATTAAAAAAAAGTTTTTTTTCTTCCCCCAAGTCATCTGTTGGTGATCATAATGTCAAATTCTCATGAATTTATTTTAAATACCCCTGGAAAAAATATACCAGAGAATAAATACGGCGCAGCAGATGTGTTTGAATTTAAGGACTTGAGAGTGCGGGTTTTGTGTGTACAACATGAGCTTGCTTAAGCAGACAGTCTAGGCTATGCAAATTCTTTTGTCAAGACGCCCTTTCCCCCCCTTCCAACCCAGCTTATATATATGCTCCAAGCACGTGTGCTATTTCATTCAGACGCTGTCGCCTCGACAGACCTGGTTTCACCTGAGGACAGCTGCTTGCGTTGTGGCTGAAACGTCGTGAGAATTATTTTATTATGTTTTATTTTTATTATTTTATTACTTCCCTTCTACGTGACTTTACCGAAAGAACCAAGAAGATGAATCCCTGCAGTCACGAAAGCTTGAAATCGAAATCTATGGTCAATAATTTAATATATAACGTGATCGTATGTCTGTGCATACCATTCTAAACTGCTTAATTTCATTTTAGTTTGTGTAACATCATTGTCTGGTATCAGCACATTAAAAGTATTCCACTGGAATGATATTCCTACCATTCATATATTTGTGCACGTTTGTAAATGTACATTGTTGGGTGTTTTTTATTATTATTACAGCAGCCAGCGAACAACCAGCAGTTTAAGATTCTGCTAGTTGTGTAATCTTTAGTGTACGTATCTCGTGGGGCAAACACAAATAATAATTGAGGCTTAGCCTTGTGGCCAAAGGCCCACAGGTTTGGTGCCAACATTCGGATAAGTCATGACCTCGAAGCAAGCGGCCTGCGTGCCCCGGGGTTCTCCTGGGACTAGGGAAGCACCTTGACACAAAGCCTGGCAGCTTGGCTTCGTGTGTGCTATCTCCGTTGTGCAATACATGATGATGATCATCATCAGCATCATCATCATCATCAGTCACGGTAAATTTAGCTCATTTTAGATTGACATCTATAATGGTCCCGCACCTCCGATTAGCACGCTTGGCTACGTACGGTGCGAAATAAGTTCAACGTACATGCATTCTGAACTAGGTATCATTAGCCAAACTCGTTTGAACTTGCTGGAATTGATATAGCATCAGCAGTTTAATAATTTCGTGCAATTTAACACATTTTTCTGCTCATTATTTAAAATACATCATCAATACACATGTCAATAGATGCAATTCTTCAACACGGATAAGTGATGAGTCCTTCCCTATCAAGTTTATTTTGGATCATCGTTTTTAAACAAGTGTGGACGCACACCTGAATGCACAATAGCTGTGTGCACATGTTGCCCTATATGGCCAGTGCAGTTTCAGGGTCTCCGGCCAAAAGACCTGGATCATGTTACCGGCAGTTGACCGGAATCCATCATTGAGTCTGAGCCAGTGTTGAAATAGACTTAAAACAGGGTTATTATTCCTAAGAGTTTACACTGCTTGTGATCAGTCTGCATTTGTGATGGACTAGACTCAAAAGTGTGCGCGTTAACAAGTGTTCAGACTTACTTACAAATGTGGAGAATATTTCGATTTAAAGCTTTCGTGACTGCAGGGATTCATCTTCTTGGTTCTTTCGGTAAAGTCACGTAGAAGGGAAGTAATAAAATAATAAAAATAAAACCTAATAAAATAATTCTCACGACGTTTCGGCCACAACGCAAGCAGCCGTCCTCAGGTGAAGACCAGGTCTGTCGGGACGGCTGCTTGCGTTGTGGCCGAAACATCGTGAGAATTATTTTATTATGTTTTATTTTTATTATTTTATTACTTCCCTTCTACGTGACTTTACCGAAAGAACCAAGAAGGTGGATAATATTATTTAAATCACAATCTTCCAGAACACCTGTTTATATAAAACCATGTTTCGTTGTTGTGCTTAATATACATTATTGCATATTCTGTCCATGCACACATGTACAGTCATATTCACTTCGTCGAACACCAATGCACAATATAATTATTGCCAATTAAACAAAGTTTAAAGATGGCAAAAGTAAAAACGAACTCAGAAAAATTGTTCAGCTCACGAGCCTTCCTATGAACATTCTACAGCAGTATATTTTCTCCCTGTCACGGACAACAAAAGATACAGCTCTGGGAAACCCGAGTCTGCCGCAGGATACTGACCTCAGATGTTGAAAAGCATGAAATATAGGTAATATGATCCCTGCATGAGGTCACGTGTGGGGCTTAGCTGCAGATGCTGCATTAGTTATGGATACATGATGGAAAAGCTTACGGCCTGTTTTAAGCACTGAAATATTGCTGCCTACCCTTCTTGTGCCTGAGGACGTGAGACACTGGGCAGCAGCATAAATCACAGACAATCATTGGATCTGTTGCGTCTCGCCGACCTAAGTGGTAACCTACAGCAACCATTATATCCGCCTTCTTCAATCCAGGTACATATGCATGTAGATATATGCACGTGCAAGGATGTTGGAGCAATTCCTCTCGATTAACTTTCCCAAAGATCGTTTCCGCTGCCTAATTGATAAACCTCGCTGGAATTATTCTGCTCCATTTTGCCACTTTCGCTCAGCGTTCATGATGTTGCCACTTCCGCGTTTCATTCCTGATACAGCGCATTTCCCTCGTGTTCTATATACATATTTTTTAAAAGTATCACACTCTTAGCTATGCAAACAAATTGGGCTTCAAGTAATGTGTAAATATAGCGTGTTAGTTTCATGAAATCTTAACAAATTCACAGTTAATTCTGAAGGATTTTTTTTATTTCGAACTCAGTAAAAAACAAGTGGGAATGCAAAAAATGTGAAAGATAAAGGTGCAGCCTTGCAATGTCTTGCTCACACCACTGTTTGTGGAAGGACCTCCACTAAAATAAGTTCCAGAGAGGCCCTTTCGAGGGTATTCTTGCCGACTGCTCCACACTGGCCGCACATCTGGGAAGAGAGGAATGTTAGGCACGTAAAAACATGACCGTGACATTGCAACTACACAAACGATTTGGAAATGTTGGCCAAATTAATGTCCATTGTAAATGCAAAAAAGGGTAATTCTCATGTTGCCAGGGAAATGCTTACCTCTGCAGGACAACACAGAACATCTTCAGAAACACTTTCTCAGGCCACATCATAAGGAACAGCATTTAGAATATCAGATACTAACAAAATATAACCACACTGTGAACATACAGTCCAGGTAGGGGTGCGGTCCTGAAATTGGACGTTCGCACCAAGGCTGGCAGAGAGCCATTTGTTTTAGTACTATGGGGAAATCCAGAGCGTTGCTACTCTTGCACACTGGCCAGATGTCTTGAAAGAGATCGGAGTACTGGCGACCATTGATCTACCCGTTGCTACTGCTTGGTGGACAGAAATAAGTGGGATGGAAGAAACTTAGGAACGTGTCGTAAACGTGTTGACTCACAATTAATGAGGGGGGGGGGGATGGAAATAAATTCAATATAAAGATAATGACATTGAAACCACTGCTGGCACTTTTGTGGCACTGTGCTCGATGCCATTGACCTCAATTCTAACTTTTCCATAAATGAGTATTGATGTTTTGTAGCCATCACAAAAAAAACACACCCATAGATACTTCAATTGATTTTTCTGTAGTTGATCGTATTCAATTCAGAATGGTTTCATACCTCCAACAGCAATAGTGTAAAGAATTGGCAGGCAAAGCCTTTTTTGAACGCGATGCCCTAATACAAACACACCGATCTCATGCGATATATAATATATAACTTCATGTAGCAATATAAATCCAAACACAGTTCTGTAATACATTGCTATTACACTATGGAGTGGTCATTAAAAATAAAGTGGATGGTGTGAGTTGAGTGTGTACATTTAATGTTGATTCTCAGAACACTCAAATTAGTATTATTGTGATCCAACTGTTCTATAGAGCATGCATTGTGTGGATATTTTTTTTTCATTTCATTACGGAGCAAATTCAGCAAATTGTGCTCTTAGTAATTACAGAGCATGATGGCAAATAAATTTAAGATTTTTAGTCAAACGAGTGTTCTAAATAAATTGCCGGTTGACGTATGTGTACAAGATTTACAGGTAAATAGAACAAATGTGTTTCTATCAGTAGAGCCTTTGGGCACACATTTACCTCGTAAGCTGCCTCGTGACAGCAGGGACATATAACACACTTTACATGAGCATGTAGATGATCTATTAATAGCTTAGACATTTCAACGCAAGAAAAGTATTAATCTGAGTAAATATTTTATCAAAAGGATCAAGTAAATGCGCCTATTGAAATGAAGGTATATAAACAAGTGGGGCAATGGCACAGGGGTTGGGATACTGCGCTATGAACCTGGCGGCCTGAGTTTTATTCTCAACCCTGGTCAATATTAGTGGTGAGTGATATCTGCACCATCCCATCACCGACACACATTGGTGGAGTACGGTCCAACAACCCCCCATGACCAACATTGAGTCGGGAGGGCTTCGTTCAACATGGGATTGAAAAAGGGTGGCTTTTGTTATAATTTTTTAATAAATATTTTTAATGTAATTTCACAAATTCTATATAAAAACACTGTTTACGAATTTTTTATTTTATTCAAAGATTCGTAAACTATTTGCAGTTGCCCAAAGGTTAGATTGGGTGATTGCTTTGGAATTTAAAAAAGGTGTTTTACTGATTATATCTATATTTACTTTGAAGATGACTTAGTTTCAAAGTCTTAAGTCTTTGCATGCAAAATGAGTTGAGCTGCATTTCTTTAAATTGATTTACATCATCAGTTGGTCGAAATAAAATAAAAATCTGAATGAAACCTTAAAAGCTATTTCTAAATGTCTGGGCATACACTGAAAGGGACCATCTGCCCTATGTATTGTGTTTTAGTGAAGACATTAACCTCTGGTATTTACTGGGGTTATTAGGCACTGATGGGGCAGTGCACATCTGAGTGCAAAGTCTGGCCCTTCCTTTGAACTTAAAATCCCATCTTTGTTTAATCCCATTTTAATATGAGCTTGAAGGGTTTGACCAGTCAAGTGTTTAGACTGTGCTGGACAGATAATCCCTTTCTGCTGTGACGGCACACTCTTGACATCCCACCCCACCCGTCACAGCTTTATTTGCTGGGATCAATAACACAGATCGGGACTTTCAGACAAGATTATTCCAAAGATAAAAGCAAAACGTTGCCCTTGGTTTTCTGCAAATCCGTGTGTTGGAATTGACAGTTGACAATGATTTGAGGCTCCCCATCAGTCGTTCTATCACAACATTGACCAAGGACTTAAAAATATAGACTTTAAAAATGCTACTGCTTGCTCTGTGTCTGTTTGTTCTCTACATATATCTGAGTATATAAACAAAAATACCGTTTTTGAATATGCCATTGAATACACCTGACAATTCCTCCAATTGTATACTTTACCATTTTATTGGATGTGTTCTTTCCCAGGTAGTTTACTATGCCTTTATCCTCTAGAATAAAACAAAGTATTCCCGAATTCCATTGATACATGTGTGTCCGTTTTCTTTGCATGGTATATTGAGATTCAGTCGCATTTAGAGATTTTAAAATGACAAATTGTAATTATAACACATCGCTACTCGTTATTTTACTATATTTCCGCATTAAAAGCCACTTTTTTGTCTGTTCACATCAATAATAAGGCTTTTGTAAACAAAATGCTGCACACCTTCGTGTATTGCTGAATCTAATTATGTCTAGGCTGCAATATCTACGATGTATTTTTGCAGATTTGAAATGTATCGGTCATTTATCACATAAATCGAAGAGGAATTGCTTTCAGTTGCTCCTATTAGATTTGTTGGAGGTCAGTTACGTAAATGACACTTATTTTTTTAATTGCATTTTATTTCAGTCCTTACAAAAACTACCTGAATTTACAGCCTTGCCCATCAATAAAAGGTATGGAATGTTCCATTATGAGAGTTGTTGTTTTTTGTTCGTAAGAATATATCAGTTTTATTAATAATAGTTGACAAATAATATCAATTGTCTGAGATGGAAGACGACATAATGAGGTGCATAATAGACTCTAAAGATAATGTAAGATGGCGTTAAGGTGAAACTGAATGCTGTAGATAGAAAAAGTGTTTGCTTATAAAATGTGTATCCACTACTTTTGGAAATCCTTATTAAAAAAGTTTTTTTCCCGAATGAATCAGCATTCACATGTTTGGACCAGAGGTATGTGTTCTTGCCTTTGAAGTAATTTCACTTGTCTTTATTACAGTTTTAAGTGAATAATTAGGCTACTAATTGAACACAACAGCTGTCTAATTAATGAGCATGGATATAAAAAACAAAGTTGCAGTATTATTTCATAAGGATGTTTATTTTAAATGAAGGATATTGTGCAGTGTATTTTATAAGTGTACCCATTATGTGGAAGACTGTATGCTTTGTGTGCTTTGTCATTTGTGTATAGTGCTAAAGTCAAAGCTAGATTTTTTTTATAGCATTAATAAAAAAGTGGTTAGAACAATAACATAATGTAAAGTTTACATGTATATTTTATTAATTCGTCAATTGAAGCAAAGAAAAATTAAAGTTCCAGTGTTGCGTCTTCTAAAAGAAAAAAATACAATCCACTTTCAATTGAATTGCAAAGATATATATTTTTGCATGACCAGTTTATATGATGTAAAATTAGGTAAAAACACAATGTCAGCATTACATATCACTATTACACAATATATAAACATACAACGTATAAACATATCAAACGAAAAATGTTATTAGTCACCATTTCCTCGTGTGTGAAATTTAATAAGAAATACATTTGAATTAACCGTTACAATTGTTTAGACACTTTCCGAATTAAATACGATAACGAATCTTTTTTTTACTTACAATATGCTAAAGGTTACAGATCAAATAAAAGTATAATCTATATAGAGTGTGTAGTTTTAACGGGAATTTCACTTTAAAATTTATTTTCGTTGAACCATGAGTGATTCAAGTTTTCCAAACTTCCTGTGGCAATGACCTGTCTAACCTCCCTGGTTTCTCACCGAGAAAATTCCAGAGACAAGCTTAGGGAAATGGCAGTCTGAAGGTCACACCTGGGCCTTGAAGGGCAGAGCCCAAGTTTAATTAACTCTTCGCCAGAGGATTAATCTGATTTGGTGTCTCTTTCTGTCTCCTCCGCTGGCCAGAATCCTAGCGATGAGGTCCGATAATGTAATCCTCTCATTGCCACCATATGCTAGGAGGGACTGGGCGACACAGATAATGTGATTAGCCCGCAGCTGCCGACATCTTGGCCCGGTGCTAACCGCTAACACTGGAAAAATTTCGTGATAGATATTGCTTCCCACCACTGACCAGTGTGTGTGTGTGAGTTGCAGCTAAAATTGTTTCCCTGGAATTTCTCGGCTAGAAATGTCATTGATTTGTCTATTGGCACTAACAACCAATCCGTAGCTTGCACATTAGACTGTAGTGTGCGACCTTGTAATACATGTGTGCGATTTGAATGTGTTTTCTGTGAAATTATCGAGGCTTAATATATTATGATTGCATGCGATATTACAGAGCAAATCACACCATAGGGGAAGTGGTACAACATCAGTGGGGTCCATAACTTATAGTAAGCTCAGGGAAAAAAAAGTGTCTCGCTGTGTATTATATTCACATAGCAATTGCTCCAGCACAAGATTAAACTGACTTACAAAATGCTACCTTAGTTGGTAATTGTATCTATTTCTTCAGAGCCCTATTATCGATAACACCCATTTCTATTTATCTGGCTTACCCCATGACATTTACTTTACCATAAATGTACGTTAAAGAAGATGGTCTAACTTTAGTTTCTGCTCATTGTTGTCAACGTTAATGACGATAACAATATGGATGCAATCTGCCAAGGGTATCGTGATAATCTCCCCAGATGTAATATAGCATGACCATTGTCATTAATGTTATAACAATGGTATTCGTCATCACACAGGGTCCTTCCATAACAATCTGAGCGGCCACTGTTGCCCTCTGTCAAGAATTAGTGAAGCTAAGTGGCACGATCCATCCCACCCCCCCCGCTCTGCTACACACTGCATTGAGTAAACATTGCGTCATGTAGCACCACCATCATAGCTCCTGTTTCTAGCGCATGATCGCCACTTTATTCATGTTTTGCCACTCTTGTTTCCACGAACATAGTCGATATGTATGTTGCATATAGGGCTGCATTACACACATCGTCATAATAGTGATTCCGTTGAATGATAATAAAAAAAACATTAAAACGCACTTCCTGTGCAAAAAAAAAATTGCAGTATGGTAATGTGTGGGGCAGTTGCCCTTCTTGAGAGAAATTATTAGGTTAACCTTTATTAACATCGTGTTTATGTAAGCGGGAATATATGCTGCCCAATAATGATGCCCCATTATAATGATTGTCTCCACGCTTGTTTTCTTTCTGTAGGACTCTCTTCCAAGGTCAGTTCCACAAACCTCAAATCAATCCCGGTATCTTTCCCCCAACACCTCATTCCCCACGTATTATTTTCCCTTCTCGTTTTTATGCCGAGCGTGACCTTGACATTCTCCCCACACCCCCCCCCCCCCCCAATAGGATCCTGAAGATGAGACCACGCCAATGATGTCTGAATTATTACACTTAGTGCCTCCATTGATCTACTTATGCAGCTCATTGCTCAACAGGAAACGGTACCATTTCATTGTAAGCCACTCTAAAGTAAGAGAGGACCTTTGAAGGACTTTGCAACATTTGTTTTGTCGATGCACAAGCCTTTCAGGTCTCTGCTTTTGTATTGAAACCTCCGATTAGCACGGTTAACTACGTACGGTGCCAAATAAGTTCAACATACATACGAAACAAATACGTACTTAAATAAGGGTACTATTTACGAATGATTTGGCGTTGTGGAGCCTTTTAAAAATTACCTCAATATGCTCTGCATGCACATGTACAACTCTTTTCGTCAATCTGCTGCTGGATAAGAGCCTCCTTGTGCGATAGCTTGGGTTATTTGACCTGACTTCTCTACACATGTTGGCGCAGGTTGGTGAAGGTGGGGACCACAGATGTGGAAGCATAGATGTACCATACAAGAATGGATTCATAAAGTACTTTGGAAATAAAGTCATGTGTTTATATCTATGGATCTGTGCACAGGGTATGGTTTAAAACGTCACGTACAATAACATAATTTGCTCTCATCGCTAATATTCTTAACGTATACGTAATGATGCATGTGCCTGCACGTATATTCCTGGTATGAGCAATGCACAACGCACAATTGGGGCTATGCTATGCACACATGGGGTTACAGGCGTTCACAGAAGTGGTTTGCGAGAATTGGAGGTGAAATTCCTGAAATTGGTGTCTGTTTCATTGGCTGCGATGTTGCTAATTGCATCTGCATTCCAGGTACGTTTTCCACTACAAGTGGCCATTTGTCTTCAGATTCTGGTGTTATGTATCAGTGTTGAAACATATATGGGTGACTTAGTCACCGCGGTATGCCACTACTGACACCACCAAAAGTATTAAGTGTTTAAGAAATGCTCAATTTTATTTAAGGCCAATGAGAGCTGCGAAGCCAAACATCCGAGTTAAAAGTCTAAAATTGTAACGTATTCACATTCAGCATTTTTACTAAAACATATCTATCTTGAAATGTGCAATGCTATATAAAATATATGGAGAAAGAAAGCATGTTGAAGTAAATCAACAACAAAATATGGTAAAACATAAGCATGTAGATTAATTACCATATCCATAAAACATTCAAATGAGAAAAAGATAAACAAATGGATTAGGCAACAACCCCAAGTTAGATACCTCGCATTGACTGTTAAGGAAAGTAAATGGGAGTCACACTTTCCAAGAAGGGATTACAGCCAATGGGCGAGACTGGTGAGGGAACGGCGGCCAAAAGAGTGAACACACCGGAGAGGAAGACCACAGCGGAGATGGAGCAATGAGACCATTCGGAACTGTGTGAGCTTACGGAGACTTTCGTTACCTGTTAAACTCTTAACTTTTTTTTGTTATTATACCAGATACGACCAACTGAGCTATACGGCTCTTTTTCAGAAGTGACCTGGCCACAAATGATAGCCCAATAAAGTGGGTTAACATCATGTGGATATTTACAGCAGCCAAATACTGTAAACGCATGTTCATTCTAAATGTGGAGGGAAAACCCAAAGGCTCTGGAGAAAAATACACGCGACCACGGAGAGAACGTGCAAACTTCAAATATACAGGCATCAGGGTTGGGATCGAACCCACAACCTCCTGTAGACCAGGCAAGGAAGTTAACATCTCCCCAGCACAATATATAGATTATGGCTGCTGATGATGATGAAGATGCAAGTTTAATCAATTACAAATCAGTTTTATTGTTGTTAATATTATTGTTCGAGAACCCTATCGGACCAAGGGGAGTGAGCCAATGCTGTAGCTATTCCATATTCCTCACATGGCGGGTAATAATGGGATTTTTGATAGATCAGCAAGTAGAACATTGCCCAACCCAGGTCAAATTACAAACGGCCCTGTTTAATTTCATGCACCATTTGCTGATCGGGCGTGTGCAAAATATTGCGAGAGATAGCAATGAATATAATATAAGGTTAAGACACTGTGCCACGGTGAAAACATTTTCTAATATTGCCATTTCATTTAGGCATTCCTAGGTCAAGTCTCAGGTCATTGGGCTCATTAGACGTACCATTAACGGTTAGCTTCCCTTGGAAAAAGAGCCAGGCTAGTGCAAAGAGAATTTCTGAAAATAAAATACCATTTCCTATTTTAGTGTGAATTAGAAGACAACATTGCTCAATGTTTTGGATCACGTGCCTCCCGTGAAATTGCAGCGTTTAAAACAATATAACAATGAAGTCCCTTGAAGCCGCTAATATGTACCTTATAATACCCATCGTAAACCCAATGCAGTTTAATGTGCCAGGCAACATTTCGTTTCCATTTGCTGCTGAAGGATAAGCACAGCTGAGTTCAAATCACTTTTGTCTTTAGCAATGTGAGTAAAAAATATATAATATATACCACATAATAATGTTAAGTAGATGAGAAAGCATTTTCAAAGGCTGCACTCGAGCCAGATAATAAGGTTGATCCAAGGTGACGTTCTTTGCTCCATTGTTCTGCTGAAGAGACGTTATCCCTGCAAACGTGTGCCTTTTGCCAAGTGGCATTATACGCCGCACGTGTGTGCTGATACCAGCAGGCCTGCAGACATGGCCTAGGACACAGATGTAATTTGTAAAGGGATAAGTGTGTGGATCGATTCAAAAACTAAAGCAATTATTTAATGTCAGGGGACAATGAAGTGGAGCGATTTCATTTGGCAGAAGGTGCCTTACCCTTGACCCTGGTGCCACTGCCGTCAACCCCAAAGAGCTGAGAATTACAATGGCCTGAACGAGCCCCGTAATCCCGTCCGTGGCAAGGCCGGAGAGGCAGATTCTGGTCAATGTGTAAAAGTGAAAACCGCCGCACCATTTCATGCTGCTGTTCACCCAAAAATGAACGATCTGTTGACACTGCATATATAATTTATGGTTTTGTGACATCTTATGTACATGTAACTTCTTCCATTCCAGCAAAAATTGATAACCGGCAAGTATTTTCCACATCGGCAGTCTGCATGGCCCCGAGGATATGGTCTCCATTCGTCTTGAAATATTACATACAAATTGCATTCTGTTGAACCCTTTCACAGCCACGTCAGTTAAAAAATAAAACTAGATGTCAAACAAATTTGGAATATCTACAATAAATCCACAGAATCTGTGTTTATGATGTCTCATTCATCAATTGATAAAACACCCAAAAGCAAAAGTAGAGTA
Organism: Lampetra planeri; assembly: GCF_965212315.1. Classification (NCBI taxonomy): domain Eukaryota; kingdom Metazoa; phylum Chordata; class Hyperoartia; order Petromyzontiformes; family Petromyzontidae; genus Lampetra; species Lampetra planeri. The sequence goes on from NC_136119.1 coordinate 8,513,114, forward strand.
CAAAACAGATTAAACTGAAATGTGAAATATTCCAAAGAAAAATGATGTTCATTATTCACTTTTGTTCTCAGTTCACATAATGCTTTATTTGTGACGGCATCATCATTAAATTCTGAAATACATATCTTCTTTCATCGTGTAAATACATTGTGTATAAGTGATTGTAAGCTAACTAGACAGATGTGTATGCTTTAAGGCGTGTAACCAATGACATGAAAGCTTGCTCAAGTCAGTGGCTGCTGTTTGAGTTAACAGGGCCTAATAGATTAAGTCTGCTGGAGCAGATAATAACATGATATAAATTGTCTTATCTCTGAAAGCTTATTTGTTCAGGCAGAGAAACATATGATCCAATATGCTGTTCAGTAAATGGTCCAGATAATAGATTTTTACAAACCATAAGGGTTTAAATTAAACTATGGGAAATGATTGATGGAAAGTGTGGATCATTAATTTTGGATTCAAGCCTTTTTTGTTGTTATCTCACAGGTCAAACTGAACAATTAGGCAATCTGCAATCTCATGAAAGTCACGTAAAATGAAATAAAATAGCTGAGGAAATGACCGAATTTAAAAAATACAGCATATATTTTTTCAAAAGATGTGTCCTTAAAATGGGTTGTAAATTGTCATCATTTTCATAGGCAGCTTGGCAGGCCAGAGGTAAAAAGATCATATAAAATGTTACGTGTTATGGAGCACTATGCCAACCGTTGTCACTGCTGGTATGCGGTTTGTGCATCAACGTGAAGCATATTACCTCTTTGTGCAGATGTTAAACCTTACCACTTATATGCCATATATAACGACTCTGGAACATCTTGTGAGGCGCCACACAAAGGTTGGACGATGCATGCTGTGTCACAACCGAATTAGTGCAACTGTTCAGTGCAGACCACAGTAAATTCGCTAAAACAACACAGTGCTCAATAAAGCTTAATGGAACAATCTGTTACTTTGGAGGCCATTAAATAGTGTGCAGTGAGCCATACCAGGCTTTTAATTAGATAATCATCCGTTATTAAAATTCACAGGCAATTGAAATACAATTCGAACAAAAGCTGTAACTTCAGTATTCACTCAAAAATAATATTGCTGGTTCAGCTGTAGTTTCGTAACCATTTGGAACAGTATTACATGTATTGTAAGCTAACTTAAATATAAGTAATAATAAAATATGACGACAGTAGGTCACGAATTGTGAAAGTGCTTAAACATATATTTGTAGCGTGCATGATTTTGACGATGTAACCAATTCAGAAAGGAGTAATGCGGCAAGATATGCTTTAAACTAAAAATGTGTACCAGGTAACGCCCACTGAGCTATACAGCTCTTGTTCAGAAGCGACCTGGCCACAAATAGCTCAGCGAAGTGGCTTATCACGTGGAAAATTATCGCAGTCAAATACTCTAAACGCATGTTTCTAAATGTGGAGAGAGAAACTGAACTCGCCAGAGAAAAGTCCACGTGACCACGGAGAGAAAATGCAAACTACAAATATGCATGACCCAGGGTTGTGATCGAAGTCACAATCTCCTGTATACCATGTAATGTAGTTAACATCACACCACCGTGGCTATTCATAGCAATATATAAATTTGTTTTCGAAAATTTCATTGGAAAATGAAAAGCATATTCATGAATGCAGACCTTTAGGAATAACGGGTTTGCTTAAAAAATTATGATTGACCGATTAAAATTAACTATAGGAAATTACAAAAAAATGTAATGTTTAATACGTTTGCAAAGTTTGACTCGAGAAAAATATGAGCTATTACCGTACGGGATCATTGACTTTTCTGGACACATAAATTCACTTGTCTTCAAAAATCCAAATGCAGTAATTTAAAATATATATCTTATAGAAAGAGTAAGAGCACTTTTGGAGTTGTAGCTGACTTCTGACAGACTGCCAATATATGCCTATCAACATCACATTTAGAACATGTTTCTGATTAAGTAAAATGCAGACTTGTGGCACTGATTAAATTACATTACATGTTTATTTGCCAATGCGAAACTACATTAACTCTGTTTAGTAATCATGCCATGCATGGCCATAACGTGTTTTGTTTGTATATAACTGCAAAATGTGTACTCTGTAGACTCATGTGAAATGTATCCTTTTTGCAATTCGTGGTTTAGATCTGAGATGTTTTCTACCAATTCTTCGCCACCGTTCAATACAGGAATAACAATCGTCGGCCTGTAATAACCACACGTTGTTATTCCCCGGACACTGCACGCATGTCTTTTAAAATTAAGCTCAATATGTTCAGAAACTGTAATTGGAAAAGTGGAAGAAAAAGCTCGTGTAAGTGATATATAAAAAAGTATTACCTTCCAAAGCATAAAAGCAAGAAGCATTGGCTGAGGAATTCATACAGATTGACCCTGAGCTTACCTTCCATCGTTCCTTATCGCACAATGTCGCACCAAATGACAAGTAGTATCTTGCTAAATATTGATCTCGGTCCTTTCCTCTACACAACTTATTTGTATGCAGCATCATTGGCAGAACATTTTGGTTAAGGATGGGTAAAGGGTAGGGGTTTGGGCACATAAAAGAAAGCTGCAATAATAAATTAAGCCAGAAAGCTGTTCAACAGAGTTTACATTTTTTTTTTAAATGTGCAATATGTGCAACTGTGCGGTGTTGAGTACGCTTCGCCTGAGTTTGATTCCCAGCTTTGACTAACATCAGTAGCACGTGATATCTGAACCCAGGTCTCCTCACTCCATCAACCCGCACTGACCAGCACGGTGAAGTAGTTTCAAACAACAACCATCACCAACTTGGCGTGGAGAGGGCCTTCATCCAGCAGTGGATTGACCAAGGGATGTAAATATTTTCTTCGTCTTATCATCATCTGCTAGGATGACAGAAAGCAAGGCTTACATCTGCAGCGATGACGGCATGGGGGATAACCACGTTTCTCTCTGGCTGTGGAGAGAGAGAGAGACGAGCATGGCAGAGTGCCAAGCAAAACAGCTGAGTGGCCAGGTCAGCGAAGCGGTGTGCCAGTGGAAGGGCGCACAAACTCCAAGAGGTGGGACACGTCACCAACTGCCGCCGCCGCCGCCGCTGGGGCTCGCTTCTGAAAAATGATGCTCAAGCCAGCTGCCCGGAATGTGCCAGTGGGGGGGGGGGGTTAGCTCTGAAAGCCGTGGGTCATGCCGAAATGTTTCCTCGCTCGTGCCACTGCCCCCCATTCCAAAGGCAACAAAAAAAACAATTTTCTTTTAGTTGAGTGCCAGGCTCTCTGGGAGGTTGCCCTTGGTGCAGCTGGCGATCCTGGATTGCATTGGGGGGGGGGTTGCGCGAGCGAATTACCTTGTCATTTTGTGCCAACGTGGACCTCGAGTAGTGGACTGTGTGTTGGGATTTTAAGAAATTGCTTGTTTTGCTCGTTGGTTTGGCATCATCCCCAGAGAGCACTCAAGTGAAGCAAGCACGCCGGTGTGCCTGTTGGGGTTTTTTTTCTTTTAACACCTAGTTGCCAGAGCGGTTAAAGACTACGTCATATTCAACTGTTACAAGTGTCCAATTATCGTTGAGTTGCTCCACTGAGCTAAGCGCTCGAAAATGCCTAATGCAAAAGGATTTATAAATGGGAAGCAATGCATGCAAATGATGCTCGGCAAGACATTGCCGTCCTTTGTGACCTATATCTCACCGCAGGGGATGAACAGTGATGCCGTTTGACAACGGATGTGATATGTGAGTTACGAAGGCTGGGCGAATGTATTCAATGTGTAATCATACTCGTGCCAAGCGACATTTGAATGCTACCATGGGCCATGTCAATACTGGTAGCTAAAAGACCTGCTGCATCCACAGTTCTGGACGTTTGACTTGCTTGCAAAGAAGCTGGTGTCCCTTAGGGCATCATTTATCGAGCTCTTCCACAAGTGAAATTAAAATAATAGGATTCCCAGGAGCAGCACAACTCTGCGGTATATATCTATTTTTATCTTGAGAAAAAAATGAAAACAGCTTCGATTGTTTTTGTACACTCTTTACGTATTGTATAAAGCACTAAATGAAATGTAAAAATGTCTCAAATGCGCGTTATTACTTCCGACTCTTGTAAGGCATTCGAATACACGATGCACCGATGGATAATTTATGACACATTTACTGTGGCATGTAAATGCATTGTGGCGGCTTAATTTGATTCAATTTCGTGCACCTCGGGCTGACAGTGCTTTGGGTGCACGATAGCACCAGTTTTACATTGTTTAGTCGCGATTATTTCTGCCCGCAACATATGCTTATCTAAAACATCGTGGTGTGATCATTCTCCACGCTCGTAATAAACGTTCATTTCCATTCACAGATACCAAACATGTCATGTGATGCAATGGTGATCCTATTCAACTACAGTACTGTACACCCCCCAGATAATAACATGGAACATGCCTTCATGGACTCATAATAATTCCGTCATAATGTACATCCTCTTGTAAATCTCCTGCTGATTAAAGCCCTTGCAACTTCGTGCCGGTAATTGGGGTTGTTTGACCATACTTTACCATGTTGGTCAATGTCGGTTTGTGAAGTATCGGGTTTTATAGGGACAGCAGTAGTTCAGATATCACTTTCCATTAATGTTAGCTGTAGTTAGGAATCCAACTCAGGTAGTAGGGTTCACTGCGGTGTGTAAAACCAATTCACCACTACTCCCCCATTTCTAGATATGGGCCAGAATGTGTTTACGTTTACGCCTAATGATACAAGCCAGCTGTATTCAATGGTGGCTCAATGGTGGAAGTTGAATGATTCACCACTTACGAGTTGTCATAGATACTTAAAAGCACAGTTGACCTCAGTGGTCCACTGAGGCATCCCACAGAGGAGACCTTAGCAACATCTCTCTTACTCCCTCTCACCCCTCTGAAACACAGATTTCTGTTTCATCATGGGGATCTTTATTGGGGGTCCTTGACTGTGCCGACCTCGTGGGAGGTGAACCATTGGCCTCAAAGTCCCGTTGGTGCTGATCAAAATGATGTCTGGCCAAATCAGTGCCACCAGCAGCTGTGACCAGCCCTGCATTCAGAGCTTAATTTCTCACTGAATATTTCCTGGATCGCTCGTAGGCTGGAGTGGTCACGTGGCCTTTAGCCACAGCCACGGGGAGAGGGAAACTGGATGTGGGTGTGCCAGGTGCAGGAATATTTTCCGAGTCACCAAACCCGAGCAGACGTCGCTGAAATTATTCCCAGCCTGCGTCCTATACTCCCATTCCTTCTGTTCGAACTTGTATTATATAAGCCGATAGACAAACAGGTTGCACTCATCTAATGGGGCAAAATGTAATTCTGCAGGAGCAGAATCACATGGCATGCATAGGTCAGTTATATGAACTCTGGCTTTGTTATGTTGATGGCAGAAGTGCATCAAGAAGATACAAACAATACGTGATTTTTCATGATAGTCCAAGGTGATTTTAATTTCAAAATGAATATTATGCATATTTCAAAATAAAAACGTAGAACATAGGCTGTGCCGTTGTCAACCCAGTGACTTTAAATGGAATCTGCTGTCCTCTCATAATGTTATGTCAAATCGAAGCATGCTTTCAACCATTACATACTTGAACACCATCAGTAGAACCATGCCTAACACTTGTGAGTGGCATCTTGGGATGTACACTATACCTGGAAAAGATTCAGAGATAACTCTCCAATCATCCAGTCTATCGCATTATACGAGAGGATATCTTATTGTAAGGGGGTGTCATTTTTCAGATGAAGCATTAAACTGAGGTCCTATCTGGCCCCCGTGGCCATTTCAGATCCCATGGCACTCTTCAATAAGAGCAGGGGTGTTAACCCTAGTGTCTCAGTTAAAATATGACAACAGATCAATGGGATCACTGGTCTGGCCATACAAAATAAATAAACAAATGATTCCCCTGTGGGTCCTGGACACCTCTCCAATTGAGGTGTATGCATCTGAGTGGAAAGATCCATTATAAATATTATATGGCCCCTATATATAATAAGGTGTTGCATTTATTCCAGAAACTGCTGTCATACTAAAACCTCCTCCCTCAAGCCAACGTTTTTTTTTTACCCCAGTCCTAGACAGCCTCTATAATCAGGTCGTGCCTCTGCCCATCTATCAATACTAAACATCAATAGTTTACAAATTTATTTTGCTGATTCCTTCCGTGAATAGAGCTTCCCCAGGGCTGCAGAATGTGGGGAATAAATCATGGATTTCCATACCGTGCCTTCTTTATGATTAATGGAGCAGCAACCCAGAAGTGGTGTTGAGAGGGCGCATACCTGAAAGAAATTATGTCACCTTTCCAGTTGACCCAGAGTGCACCTCCCATCGTCCCTCACCCGTGATTTGTTCCACAGTGTAACAAAACCATACACAACCTGCATTCTTGTGGCCATCTCTGACAACACCTACACGCTGGGTCAAGCTATATTGAGACCAATGTCTACTGCCCTGGCTGTGACCTACTGGTCGAATGGAGTGGTACACAAGTGCACTGTGGGGATTTTGAGAAGGGGTCCCTCATGCATTGCAATGCCGTGTATATGCTGTGTGCTGTAGACTGTATATGTACATCTACATATTTGTGTATAGATGTCACATTTTTATGCGACACGTTTTTAGAGAATTGCAGAACTGTGCACTTTTGCAAATAACAAAACATAGCACCGCCATGTAATAAATGTTTCCAATGAGAATGATATTGTTTATGATTGCATGTAATCACCTATTAACATTAAATATTGCCTTTTTTCAACCATTTCAATACTTTGTATGGAACAGGCCATACGTTTTCTTGGTTCTTTCGGTAAAGTCACGTAGAAGGGAAGTAATAAAATAATAAAATAATTCTACGTGACTTTACCGAAAGAACCAAGAAGATGAATCCCTGCAGTCACGAAAGCTTTAAATCGAAATTTAGGCCATACGTTTTGCCATCATATTGTTAATATAAAGCATGTTTGAATAATTTACAAAGTGGTTGCAAAGTTTTTATCGATATTGCAGCAAGTACTATTCATGTTTTCAAATACTGCGCAAATACGTCTTGACAGGTTTTGAGAACTGGCTGGTAACTCTTCGAAGAGAAAAAAAAAAACACTGAAGCAATTACTATTCCAACAAAATGATAATTATAAACATGAATACACGCCTTGCATACGCACAATTAATGTAATCTGGTCAGTATATAAAGATTAAAATTAAAGGTAATCTTGTATTTGATTATCTCAAGATGCAACCCCTTTTATCCTTTTCTCAAAGTATTTTAACACGCGACCATATGTTTCAGATCAGGTGGAAATCTTTGCACGAGATTTGCTTCTCTGTTTCCAACCTTAACATTCACAGCCCCCCCCCCCCAAATCCTTACCATGAGCCCCCCTCCCCTCATTCGCCTCTCTTGTCAGTCCTGTAACCACCAGGGGGAGCATTTGAAATGAGTGGACAGGCACAATTGTAATCCATATTGCCGAAAATATTTTTTAGATATATATTACACACACACATATATATAAAACGGAGAATATTCTGATGCAGGGCTGGTCTTTATTTCAAAGTGAAAAAAGCACGTGCTTCGCAAATGGTGTTTCCACATTTATTTATTTCCACCACCAAGGTACAAGTGGTTTTTTCGTACCCAAAGCTGATGTGATTACACATCCAATCCACTCTGAGCCGTGCGAGTGCTATTTGCTGATGAAACGTGGGGACCGCCGTGCGTGTTGCGCAGCACGTGTGAGATGCCACTTCACGGCGCTGGAAGTGTGCGCGCTCTTCCTTGCGCTGGTGATGGAGTGCTAATGGCTTTGGCGGCAGCAGCAGCAGCAGCAAAAGTACGGTTTGCCGTCGGGCGCGGCGCGCCCTTCTTTTATTTGCTCTGTTGGTGTTATGGGCGATATAAAAAAAACTAAAATATAGGAAAGAAGAGGGGGGGGGAAACGGCACTAAAAGTGCCATCAAATTCATGTTGCATAGTGGTCTATTCTACACGTTGGCAATTATATTGGATTTTCGTGAGCAAATGTAAATCTATAAAGATGTAATTTTTGCGTGATAAATAGGATTCTTGTTTTTACGTTTTAAATACCAGTAAAAATGCAGGCGACATTGCTGCCCAGTGCCCGCCGTCATGAATGTGACCGCACCGCGCTAGATTGTGTGCATCTCTCACGAGACCTCTAAGGAGTGATCCATCTCCAAAGAACTCCCATGGGAAGGTACGTTTTGGTAAATAGGTCACTTAGCCACCAGATTATGTGACCGGTAGATAGGCTACCTTGAAAGGTAGTCTGTCTTTTCAGCTGTTCATAGCATTCAAAAACGGCTACCACCCTCTCCCTGCCCCCCAAACAATTGCTAACCCATGTTGAAAATTGGGTTGATCGGGTAAAACCCATTCAATGCAGCCTTCTATAATGGACTATTGACCCCCAAAACAAACATACTCCACCATGACTGAAACAAACTCTATTGACTTTCTTAACATCATATTTGGTTCCGATAAGTGCATCTTTTATTCATAGGCAGATAAACTGTAACGCATTATGCTAACACAAGCAAAACACTGCATGAACCCTTACCTTTCTTGGGTGGGGGGGAAGGGAGTACTCTGCTAATATCTAACGTTAACAAAAATGAAAATGTTAAAGATTATTTTTTTAAATAAAATAGACACTAAATTATAATGATCCTGAGTCCTTTAACCAAATTACCCAGAATGCACCTAACCTCTTGAGGTCTCAAAAACTTTAAGTGTATATACCTTTTCCTGATGACGACCGCTTGTGTTGCGATCGAAACGTCGTGGTTTTTATTTTTATTGTTATTTTTTATTCACTTTATTATTATTATATTTTTTCTATCTACGTCACTTTACCGAAAGAACCAAAGAATACGTACATAGCCTGGCACAAGCCCCGTGGTGACGTAACCGCCGCTTAGTGGAAAATGGCGGTTGCTGTTGTTGATGGCTCACCATCAAGTTCAAAAGACATTGTAGTAGTAGAGGGTGTGGATAGCAGAGGGAGGTGCAGAAAAAAAAAACATCCATTGTTCTGTATTCCCACCACCTTCACCAACCCGCACTCACCACAGTGGTGCAGTACGGTCGAATATCCCTCATGGCCACAAGGCATGGGTAGGCCCTCCTCAGCATGGCATTGATAAAAAGCGCGCTGCTACGTGTACTTGAACACACCACAAGGAAACACATTGCAGCACTTGTTGTTGTTACACTATTAATAATAATGCCTTGACCATTGACTCACCTGCTGCTAAAGCCGCATTCATGCTTTCCTGACCTTTAACCCTGACTCCTGCAATTACCTGCTTTTCAGCCTTCCTAAATCACTCGCCACCAAGCTACAAATGATCCGGAATGCCGCTATTAGGAACATTACTTATACTCAGCATAAGGGCCAGTGTCACCACGATCTTTCCAATTTAGTTCCAGATCAGCTGCGTAATTGTTTTAGTCGCCTTAAAAACCTTAGAATATTTTGCATTCCCATTCTAATTTCTACGAGCTCAAGTCTTCATCTTCCACCCCCACCCACCTACACCCCCCCCCTCCCTGCCCAACAATCCCCTCTCCAGCCCTCAAGCTCCACGTTAGCCTCTCCTCGATGTCTGGCACCCTCTCCTCTTCTGTCATTATCGGTAAGTCCCTTCCTCGGCAAACAAAAGCAAATCCAATCTTCGGTTCCGCAGTTCTTCTCCATTGCGTACGGTTTAATATTTCCACTGCTCGTTTCTTGTTGTTGCTCTCGTTCCCAAATGACTTTCCGCCAGTGTGTCATCGGTGTCACGTCATCAGACAAGTCTATCCCGAATTGGAACTTTGGCAGCTAGCAGTGTATCGGCCTGTGCCGGTCAACAGCCCCAGGAGATGATGTCCCATAATTACTTGTGAATTCACATCAATAAACCTTTTCCTTCCCCCCCCCCCCCCCACACTGTGGACACACATTTTATATGACTTGCAAATAAGAGCTGAAAAAGTGAGAAAATACATTTAATGATGTATTTCTGTGCAGTTGTATGAGCCTGAGGTGACATTGTCATTTTGCTGCTCTTCAGAATCTTGATTAATCAACGCCAGTTGCCTGGATTTGATCCTCATGCCTTCATGGTGCCAGATCAGATCTGACCCCCCCCCCCCCCCCCCCCCCCGAATAGCCAAGCCATCTAATATTTTCACAATTTCTTGTGCTGATTATTAAAGTTCAAACCATGTTTCGGCATGATAATTTACTCCTAACGGTGTCACGTTCGATTTAACTTTACTCCAGGCGTAACTTTCACCCTTAGAAATGCAGTCGTAAAAAAAAAGCAAATCCCAAGTAATTCCTTGCTTTAAACAATGCGATCTTATAATCTGATTTATGCAAGAAGAGCGAGTGGACTTGGGCAGGACACGGCACTTGAAGGAATGATGGCCTAATGGTCGAGAATAATGACAGAATGACAGCCGAGGAGCGGGAACATGTCCGAGAGGAAGTCCACAGGGGAGACACAGCAATGCAATCAGCTCGTGTGCCAGATAATGAAAGATCGTGCAAGATTTGGGAGGCCTTCATCCAGCTGTAGATTGATGATGAAGAAGATGTATTGGCAGCGGTGGCACAGTGGTTAGCGCACTACATTGTGAAACTCGCAACTTGAGTTTCGTTCCAGGCCACGACTAACATCAGTTTTAAAGTAAGTACTGGCCCTCTGGTTTCTTGATGTACGACTCCTAAAGGCAAACGAGCCACCACTGGTGCCCACAAACACTGAGGAAGGTGTCGGTGCTGAACGGTGTCTTTCCAGCCACCCACGACAGCATCACGCCACGCGTGCTCGATAGCTGTCTGGATTGTTATCTTTCTCGAGCTCCGTGACCTTCGCATGTTTTGATTGTTGCATAGCATCTTGAGATAGCTGTTATATTGACAAGATTCCGCGCAACATTCAAATTGCATTCTATTACAGTCGCATTATTAAGTGGTCGCGGTGTGTGTATAAACTTTGGCGTGTGCATTTTGAACGGTCTGCCGTAAATTACTTAGCGAGAGCTTCCCACGAATGGGGTGATGCTGGCCGTGGCCTACCATAAGTGGTCATGGGCCCCACTGCTTGTGATCAGTCATCGTGTCTGCTACATTGGAGTCACCTTGTAGTTTTAAATAGTAATGGATATAACAGTAAATCTTCGTGCTGGGGTCAAGTCACGATGCATCACTGCTTTGAGCTGTCAGGGAGGCATACACTTTCCTGGAGCGCACATTAGCAATGTTTAAATGGAAGCAAATACTATAAAGCTTTCAATGAAATGCCAACATGTGATACACTTCCAGCTACTGTGAAATATTTTAGAGCCGTGATATGTCCATATAGTGATGCATTATGTAGTTTGTGTACTGTGCACGGTAGCTTTGAAATATTTAGATGAAAATGTAGCCTAAGAGCGGAAATACTCAACGTGCCAAAACTCTTTTCAGTCATTGTTGAATATCATAACTGTGGATTAACGTTTCTGCTGTACAATTAACGATGAACAAGGTTGCAATGTGAATTCAAAATAAATAAGTAAAACTTCTCTTTGGGTTTTTATTTAGTGGTTATGTTCAAGTACAACAGATTCGTATTGCATCATATGAAATTGCGAAGGTTGTTTTCATTTGCATCAAAAGTCAATTACATCAATGTAAGAGAAATATGGTGTAGAATAACTCTATTCCAAGTGGTGGTGGCTTTGGCATTTTTTTCGTGAGCATTTTTGTGAAGGAAAATATAACAATTTTGTCAATTGGGTTAATAATAATCATAATGGTTAGTTGTATATCACGTCGACGTTCACGCAAATTAAATCTCAATGCTTAGCAACCACAGATTAAGCTGAAAGGAAGCCACGCGATGAGCCGTTGCCAACAATTGCCCAAGCTCTGCAGTCCTCCATATATTCAGATGTTGCATCAAATGGTATTGAATAAGTTAAGCAAGTGATGCACTATTTTGCAATGTATTGCAAACGATCATTTGCAACCCTTTGCCAAACACCTGCTGACCATACTTCACCACGCCCGTCAGTGTGGGTTGGTGAAGGATGTGCCCAAAACTAGTTCAGATATCACTTATTTAGACATGACCAAGAATCCAACTAATATCGTCTGCCTCACTTTGCAGTGTCTTAATGGCTGCGCTACAGCTACCCCCGTATAATGTATTTGGCTTGAAAACGTGTAAAAAAATTAATGTACCTTATTAACAAAAACGTCCGGTACGATAATTTGGTCCGAATTAGGTCAAAATCTAATGGCCATTCAATGAATCATCATCATCTTGATAGCCATAGTCGTAATCCAGTATATGCATCTGTGTAACCACTACGACAACAGATGCTGTCTCATGCTTTCAAGTGCACGTCCAGCAAGGACTCAGTTTGTTGACAATTTTGACAGGTCCTGTGGCAAGATAACATCCCTGCCCCATTTTGTCACCAAAGTATCAGTCACTGCATCATTTGAAGCTGCCACGTGCATATGTGTGTGTATACATATACTCGCCGTCATGGGTCTTATATATGAAAGCTTTAAAGTAAAAAAAACACTTTATTTATGTTTTACGAGGCAGTATTTATAGATATTTTATGCTGCTAAATCTTACATCTGAAGACATTTCTAAAATGTTGTGCCATGCAAATGTGCAGTTATCTAAACACCCTATATCATGTTGCCATTATTTTTATGACTCACATTATAGCCTCTCATGAGAGCATTTTGCCCGAAAAATGTGAAAACGACTAAAGAAATATCTACACTCCGAGACACACACACACACAGTCATACGTTTACTCGACTCTTTGACCTCATTGGATCTCTTCTTCTGGCCCCGGCTGGGCTCCTTGCAGACACACCCAGGATACACATTCCTTCTGCGCCTTACTTGCAGGTCACGTGTGCGATTGACCATGATGGGCTGGAAGGAGTGTTGAGGGGGCGGCGGGGGGGGAATTGCATTGCGGTGGTAGTTAGTGCTAGCACTACAGTCCCTGCTTGAACACTCGTTGGTAATGTGAGAGCCTACTGATCCTCCTGGAGCTATCTTATCTGAACACCAGTGATGGTGTCCCGGGAATGCGGGGGGAGATGATGTACAACCCACAGCTGTATGCTCCTCGTGGGGCTTCTGTGCTCTTGGCCTGTCCATACGCCATCTCCTCCCTCCCTACTAGCATGCTGCCCCTGTTGACTCTTTCATTGGGCGAGTCACTGAAAGAAGGAGCTCATTTGTATGAATTTGCTATCACCCGCTACGAGGTTTGTGCACGAAGCCATAAGGCTACCTTGGCTGAAATCCTGAAATAAAATCACTGCTTAGTTGTCTATTACACATAGATTTGACAGCATTCATTCAGATTGTATAGCCGACTATGTACATATCACTGCTATATATATTAACGTAAAATGCAATCCAATTATTTATTTTGCTTATAAAGAAACATTACGTGGCCTATTGCACTATAGGAATTTGCACTGTGAAGGAAATGCCGTGTTTACAAAAAAACATTTCTGTATTTCAAAAGTAGATATATGACATTTATTCATATCGGATGTATACCACGGTATATGCTTCAACAAATGTTTATGGTTTTGTGGTCATAAAATAACCTGGAGATCCCAAAAAAAATCTAGCAAAACAATTTTTGTAAGAAATGCTATAAAGGTAATATTGTAACGGTTTAATTCATTTTCCCATGTAAAATTTAGCATTTGTCATAATAACTCACACAAAGAATCTGGGAATTCTCCCTCAGGGAGGAAAAAAATGTTGGTTTACTTTGGAACGTGAACATAAAAAATTGGAACAGACTCAGCTTTCTTCCAATTTTATTTCGTAACATGTGTCTCTAATTCCACACTAAAGCAAAACCATTTGAGATAGTAATCACAGAAGCAAGCTGTGCCCTTTATTGTTGCATATGAGAATAGCCCGAAGGGGATGTTAGAAGTATATACAAATAAGCACCTTTTATCTCGTGAGTAGGTCTGGCCAAGTAATTTTCGCAAGGGCAAAAGTAGAATCCTAAGTCGAACTTATTTGATTAATAGAGACGTGTGGGTGGTCATTTTGGCTGGGAGTCAAATGTTAAGCTGAAGTTAATAGGGGCAAAGGGGGAGTGAACTGCCCCTTTGTGCAAGGCCAAGAGGCAAGCCCCATACAATTACACGATGTTTACAAGCCGTCTTATTGATGCAAATGTGGGCTGATATGCCCTATTGCTTGAAAACGTAATTAAAACAGCCGGGAGCACTGCTTGTGCTCTCGCACGTTCGTTACGCCCTCGGTGAAAAATGAAAGATTAGGCTGCACGCTTGCGACGAAATTCTCTCCACCCTTTGGTGCTATTGGTAAAGTCGCGTATTCTCTCTGAGAAAAAAAACGTAAAGTGAGTCAAGCAACAACAAACAACCCCAACACACACTGGCAGCATGTTCAGCGTGGCAATGGGTATGCTGGAGGGCCCCTCAAAGAACCTCCCCCTCTCTCTTCCTCCTTGCAAGACGCATCTCGTGAGCGACCGGAGCAGGTAGCGCCGAGGCAAGCGGAGAGCAACGCGAGGAAGAGCCACGCGCTCACTGGCGGGGCAAGGCGTGATACCTGACCTGGAACCCGCCTGTCAGAAGGGGGACAGCGCCAGATGATGGATGGCGTTTGAGCCTGAAACCCAAACCTCTCCCAAAGGCTGCTGCCGACTCAGCCACCCTCAGCTGTCTCCTCAAGGTCGATTCCCGCACACGCGCGCGCGCACGCAACACGCACACAGACACAGAGACGCACAAAAAGGCTGCGGAGATATGCGTCTAACCAGCACGGCCAGCTTCTCCCCAAAGCAGGGACACCCTCGCATTGGGACAGGAGGCTGGGGTGGTGTGGAAATTTGCTTAATGACGCATTGTGTTGAGCATAAATAGAATAACGAATCTTTTGAATGTAGTGACAGGATTATTAATGGTTTAGGGATGTCATATCAACCTTCATGTATATTCATGATCGCGTGCTCTTTTGTGCCCCAAATGGGTTTCAGCATGCCCATGCAGCAACTCCAGACGGGTGATCTGCGTGCATTTGTTTGTGCGGTGCGGAACAATCATTTTGAAGTAAATACTTATTCTGCCACGGAGGGTAAAGGAAACGCTCATCGTCATGGGAGTTGACAACATTGTGTTCATTTTTAAGTATGCGGCAAACAGTACGTGTTGACATACACCTGCATTCCATTAAAACCCGCTGTGGAAATGTTGAGTTGGAGTTTTTTGTTGTTGTTGGTAGTTGTAAAAAGTAAGTTAATTTCATAGCAGTTTGTTTTACATGCTCTATTGCTGAGCGGTTATGTCAGCTGCCTGACCACTTCAGCATGAAGCAGGCAGACAAGTCGTCGTGGCCACCATTTCTCTCGCATGACAAACCAATTATAGTAACATAGTTTCTATCCCCCGCTCGTCTAATCAGTGTAACGATGCATACACAACATCTATGGGATAGGATATCAAACGTTTTTTTTCTTTAATTATAGCATATGTTTTCTTTCCGACTGATCTTAAGTATGAATATGTAAATGTATATTGATTGAAATTAGCCCTTTTGAAATTGAGTGCAACAAAGTGAAAACTCCCCCCCCCCCCATTGATGGGTGTAATACATGGCATGTGTGAGATTAAAATGTGCCAATGTGTGTGCCTTGGCCTCTGCTCTGGCTGGGAGTGGTATTCCCTTCTCTGAGATGGTATCTCTAAAACCCTGGGCCATAGAACTGCCTCCAGTAACTGCTTCGATCACTGCTTAATTAAGACTAAAGGAATGGCTGAATGACTTGCTGTCTATCGTAGGGGCAATGACAACAATCACCCAAGGTCTTGTGCGTATTTGAGCGGCAGAGTCAGACTTGGGGTTGGGTAGACCGATTGCAAACTCCACGCACCCCTTTTTAGTAATGGTGCATTCCACTATATATCTCCCAGCCTTGCACGAGCAGTGCATGGCAGTGCACAGGCATGCCACATTAATTGGAGTGCGCCATTAGGGCATGCCCTATGGGGGCGATTTCTTCCATAACCACTCCTCTGTCTGGATCTGGCCCCATGTGGTATTATACTGTCTGATAAGTCTCACTGCACACAACTTAGAACATATTTGCCTTGTCAGCCACGGCCAGATATGTTGCCATAGAATAGGGACTAAATGTAAAAGAAGGTAACAAAGCAGTTCGTGGTTAGAGATTTTAATAGAGGGGCAAACTAAAGTATAATTTAACCTTAGAATAGTTAGAAAAAATATTACTGCAATGTATGATTTGCTAAGCAGCTACAAAGATACGTATAATGCATGGTGGTTGCTCTAGAAATTCACCCAGAAATGTCATCAATAAAATACATCCAAAATAATGCAAGTGCGTGACACATACAAAAACACGCCTCAAATGTACAAACCTCTTCATGCAAAATCTGCTTGTTCACGAAATGCAGACTATTCTCCCTGTCTTTACAGGTCACTACATATCTTTTTATTACCTTCACAGGTGCACTACCCCACACGGGACTGCTGTAGATTCATAATGTCGGCCTCTTTGATGCCTGTGCTACACTCAATTTTATTAGATTGTATTGGACAAAACACTTTTTTTTTTTTTTTGGCGGGGGGGGGGAGAGGCTAAATCGAACCACGGTCATCAAGACGATGTTCCCAATTGCCACTACTTTCCTTTGAAATGAAGTGCTTTCACCAATTGTTTTCAGGTGGAATGTTTTGGTAGCAGCTTGTGCCTTCCAGAACCATTGAATGAAAACGGCAAATGCTGCAGCGTGCGTGATTCGTTAAAGATATGTTTGAATCCTCTTAGACGGACCATTGAAAATGATTACGCTTACAAAGGCTGTACGCAAAAAGTAGAATTTTGGAATAAATCGTGAAGACCCGATGCATCAAAGAGAAATCTCGTCAAGCCAGACTGCACAGGAGCTGGTTGCCACTCATTACGCAAGTAGCAGAATCGCATTGAGAGTGCCCTTCCTATGAAATATAAGCGGTGCATTAGTAGCGAAATTGCATTCTATTTACGAGAAACACACAGGCTGTGCAATTATATTGGGCAATTAAAATTAAACACAAAACCACAAAATGTAACTTAAATCACAATATTTACTAGCAAAATTAAAAAATATATATATACTGGATATACGATGATTATGATAATGTGGGGGGAGGGGGGGTGCCACAATTGTCTAAATAACACATATTTATTTTTGTTTTAAATGAGACAACTTTTGAGAATAGGTTTTCCCCTTTTTCTAGGCAGCAAAACAGGTGTTCAGATGTTCAAACACCAAACTGAAACCTTTTAGAAGGAATCATGTCTGCATTAACCACAATACTTGTGGTCAGAATGCAAACAAAAAACGTACTCTGATAATATATGCATTGTCTTTGAAACTGATTGGTCCACACCAGAGACAGCTTTCTTTTGAGCCTCATCTCAAAAGGTGTTAGACCAGAGGACACCTGTTTGTGGCCAAAAAAATAGGGAAGACCTATACTCATATTTTGGTGCTGGCAAAGGAGGTCCCATGATATAGGACAACTTTAGTTGTCAGGATTTTTATAATAAATTGTGTTTGTGGCGAGGATGTGCGTGTGCTGCTTTTACTGAGAACTCAGAATGTGATCGACATTGAGTCTGCAGTGAGTAACCAGCTACATGCACTTTACGCTGCATACAGATCACGGTGATGGTAATGATGATGATCATCATTATCATCATCAGCCATGATCTATGGATCTCTGGATGAAGGCCTTCCAATTTTTTCGCCATTCCTTCAAAGTCTCAGTGATGCAATGATACAGCATTCTAAACATTATTCAAAACTGGATTGGAAAAATAAAATTATTTTTTTAAAATTATAAACCACGAACCATCGGTGAGTGCAGAACCTATGCGTTGGCAGTAATCCCGAGTCCTTGTACTCCCTCTGTGCGACATCTCCTCCATAATCCTCCAACTCTTTACCCCACCGTTCCGCTGAGTCCCTCAGCGGGTCTGCCAACATTCCTTACCTCCACACTACTGCTAGACGTATCAATCGCACCCACAAAGGTGACCATATCTCTGCAATACTCCAGCTTCCATGTCAATCCAATCCTGGATTGATTTTAAGATTGCTGTCATCATCTTAAAACATCCTTCATGGACTTATTTCTGCCTACCGCTCCCCTCTCATCTCACCCCTCTTCCCTCCAATTATTATCCTACCTCTCCCGTATCAACTATTTCTAATGCCCCTCCCCCTCCCCATGCTCTCGGTTGCAGCAACCAAGGCTCTCTGTGGAAGCCCTCAGTCAACCCACACGCAGTGGGAGGTCACTCATCCTCCTCTGCTACCTCCATGGTCTGGACCTTCCTTCCCCCATCCAAGTGTGCCGTCAGATCCCTGCTCCTGTTCAAGTCCAGGCTCAAGGCCTTCATTTTTTCCTCTATTTTTGACCGATCGCCTCTGTTTATTAAATAAGTATGCCCACTCTTTATGTACAGTGTCTTGAGACGTTGTGTCGAATTTAGATGCTACATGCAGTGAAGTCAAATTGTATTGTGTATGACACAATTGTTACGACAACCAATGGATATAAATGACAGAAAATAGTTGAAGCGTGTAACAAACAAGGCTGCAAGATAAATGAGCAAAACAAAAGTCACGTAAAACAAGATCCCTAAATGAAGTGAAATAGAAAACACGACGTATGGACAACTAGGGATATGATTGAAGGTGTGTACCAAGATAAAAAAACAAAAAATTATGAAATGAAGAGGCGAGCGAGATCTTACAGTTAAACCCCTTGTGAAATCACCACGAAGGCTGTAAAACTCCCACGCCACTATCAATATGTTACTGATGGTGCAGGGTTTGGCGCTATTCGTTTGAGACAAGGACAATCTCTATTTGTGTGCTTCTTGTAAGCAGTCTTGACACTTGTCAAGTCAACTGTTGTACCACAGTGCCCAGGGGCAGTGGTGGAGTTTGGAGGTCCTCTGTGGAAACAGCTGATGGGGCCCTCAGTGACTGTTGAGCCGTTGTCTGTAACATTTCTTTTTTCTTTTATACATATAACATTTCAATCACTCATCAATTGATTCCTTTATTTAGACATATGTGAGAGCCCAGCGAGATGCGTTGCTTTGTTGGGCCGAACAAGCCAGCGTAGCTGTGTTACTAAGGAATCATTTGTACGGTTTTAAATTAATAATTAAGTAGGAATTAATTGTAAAAATGTGTGATATTGTGCTCAAATGAGGGTACTCACGGTTGCAATTTTCTTTTCGAGTGAGAAAGAATGGCCCTTTAGAGAGCTTATAGATTGTTTGCAACCTTTATATTTTCCTTACGTATGCATTGACATATTCGGTTTTGTTTACGAAATTGTTATCTTCGGAAAATAAAGGTGTTGATTGTATATCAGTGTGTAGCCAGAAAGCATGTTGTATGTGATGTCGTTGTTTGTACATTATTATTTTTTTTACGTTTATAAAATGTGCACAACGTTGCATTGAGGGCGTGAAATAAAAATGAACAATTTGTCATCCCACTGCTCAATGAAGGCCTCTGAACACACAGCGTCCGACATTGGGGTCGTTTGACCACAATTCGTTACGTGATCAGTGCAGGTTGCTGAGATCAAAACCGGTTCAGGTGTCACTCGACATTGTTAGACATTGCCCGTAAGCAAACGCAGCTTGCTGCGTTCACAGCACTGCACCCCACTCCCCTCGCTCCATCCACCGCTCCACCATATAAGCAATATACTCAGATTTCATTTAATTTAAAATCAATAGATTTTTGTTTACGATGTTTTACATCGTTATTTTAAACTATCCCACGTAATGGCCATATTGCGGATTACGTGCCAAGCCACGACGAAATCGAATTGCACGCAAACATATCAAGCATGTGTATTTGCGTCCGCATTTGCACATCAGTTCAAACGACCTCATGCAATTGTCCTAAACAATGCAATACATTGGAAATATTTGTCAGGAGCATGTTTGGCACCGAGCCTGTTTACAGCCTGTTTACAGGCTCGGTGCACTGTTTTCTTTTTTTATTATATCACAACATGTCCACTGGGAGGCATTGCTTTTCCTTCCAAGTGGCATGCTGTGCCGATAACGTCTCGTCCCTGAGGTCCGCGCGCCCGGCTGCTCCTCACTCTGTGGCCAAGAATGAAAGACGCTTAGAGTTAGTGGGAGGGGGGGGGAGCCGCTGACAATAACGACAATGCTGGGGGGGGGGGGATGTGTCCAGGTGTGTTGAGCTCAACGCGTCTGATGACTTCGACAGGTGTAACACGCGAGCACGCGTTGACGTCACGAATGAGGTCTTGATGCCATTTCTACCTGCGATCCCTGCGACAAAAATGTTACCGTGGCATAATTGATGTGAATCTCACGATGAATTAGAGCGTGCAATGCGCACGCAATATCGTTGTAGGTCGTAGTACTGTGCTGTATTCCTTATAAATCCAAACGTTTCGTTTATTATAACATTGTCAAGAACTCAGACTGTTGGGGCATGTCCTGTTAGCGAGCACATTTGAAAGGAGGCACGGCACACGATGGGGTGGGTCGCCAACACCATTCACGGCCGCCTTTGTCTCCCTAGTGGCGATGTTTATACACTGCACCCAGGTACTCATTTGAGACTGAGTCGACCTAGGAGAGGTCCACGAACGGGGTCAGATAATCGTCCCTGTTGTTGGCCGTAAGCGAGAATTGAACTCGGGTCGCTGCACCCAGGTACTCATTTGAGACTGAGTCGACCTAGGAGAGGTCCACGAACGGGGTCAGATAATCGTCCCTGTTGTTGGCCGTGAGCGAGAATTGAACTCGGGTCGCTGGGTTCGTAGCGCAGGGCGACTAACCGCTACACTACCGCTTCCCAAGAACTCATGCACACACACACACGCGTATGCAATGTTTACATTTTATTTCGTTACATTGCTTCTCCAAGACCCCCTCCACCCACCCACCCACCACCCACTCGTCTACTCTTACAAATCCTCTCACAGCTGCAACCTATTTCTTTTAAAATCTCAACAACACCCCTGGTGACGCGTCAGAGAATGGCCGCATGCTATCACAACTTACAAATACCCCCTCTTGAGCTATCAATCGAGGCGTCTACTTGCAGGTGTTAAAAATAATTGGGCAAGCGTTAAAATATTTACCTGTTGCTTGGCAGTGAGGGCTGAAAATTGAGAAGTGTCCTACTTTTTTTTTCGATGCGGCCACCTGCGCAGGTGAGTGATTTACTGATCGGTCACCTAATCCAACGGTGTGCTTGGCGATGGCTCTTGATGGGTATATGGCTGACGACCACTGCCTTTAGCGCTCTGACATTGTGTGCCCTGGACACTAAGAACAACATGTGTAATGCATATGCCCTCGGAGGTGTGGCGATTTGCATTGTCCTGGATTCAACGCCAATTCCACCAAAAGGCGCAAGTGTTTAAACTCTGCATCAGATGTCAGACTCATTTTCCTGAGACCACCACAGAAGGCCTTTCCATCCCTAGACGACAAAGAACAGCACAAGGGAATGCTCATAAAGAGTCGTGGTTTGTTACCTACTGCCTCTATTACTGTGTAGCAGAGGTGGGACAAAGTCATTGTTATGCAAGTCCAAGTCGAGTCGCAAGTCATCAAATTCATGACTCGAGTCTGACTCGAGTCCAAGTCACATGACTCGAGTCCACACCTCTACTGTGTAGTGTTACATCACCGACCTATTTAATGAAAGGATTAGGTTGTCACTTTTAGTTGGCTAAAGCTGTTCAAAAATAATCGCGTACATAAACGATACCATTACCCAAGATTTGTTTGAGTGCATTTAATGTAATAATTTGGATAAATGGCCCTCTACTCAGCGAGTTTACAGTAACTGACAACATCCCCATGACATTTCCTATCTCTAAAGAGATTGGATGGTTGATCCCACATAGCCTTCTGCAGGAAGAGGAAATACAGTATTTAGGCCAAGCAATGACCTCAGATGATTTTAAACTCATTGAAACATCTTCCAAAACATTGCTTACGTATACACACACACACATGTTTAGCATAGCGAAGGTTAAAGGCCTTTCTCAATGTTTGCTTTTGTTTATGGTTACTGATATGTACTTTTTTTTCTTCCTTGCAGGGCCAGCAGTGTTTTGGAGAAGCAAGTCCTTTGCCTGGGTGTGAGAAGCAGTAATAGCCGGGGCCCGGCTACCCTGAGGGAGGGAGCTGGCCTTGGGCAGGACAAGCGATAAAGATCAGCTGATGACAGGCCTTCTGCGGAATTTGTGTTCTCTCCAACTTAATACTCAGCCCCTGCACTCTGGTAAGCAGAGATGTTTGTAATGAAACAACACCACTTTTGCTGTAAAAATATGAATTATCAGCTGAACTGCTTTTTTGTGGTTAGTTTGTTATCCTTCCCCCGCACCTGCGATTAGCACGATTGGCTACATAGGGTGCAAAAGAAGTTCAACATACATACATATATACGAATGAACCACCATTGTTTTCACATCGTTGACATAAAATCCGGTGATTTAATCATTATTTGTATCTAACTTTACCTGGGAGCGGTGGTGTAGTAGTTGAAGTGCGCTGTCCAGCATGCAACAATTCCAGAGGACTGTGTTCCACTCCCGGCCAAGGCTAACTTCAGTAGTAAATGGTATCTGAGCTGGAGCTACACCACCCCCATCCCTTCTCCCTCTTTCACAAACTCACACTTACCGACATGGTGAAGTATGGTCAAACAACTCCCACGGCCAACAAGGCATGGTGAGACCTCGATTGATCACTGAATTGACAAACGGCTTTAAATTATTATTTTCGTTTAATCTAACTTCACGGCCATAATGCAATGCTATACACAATGTGTGTGTGTAGTTACTATTCAGTTTAATTTAACGTTGACTGTGTATGCTTCTGGATAAAAATTCAGTGCAATGATATAATATTCAATTCCACATCACTGAAACCTGCGTTGTGCCCTTTGCCCTTCGTGGCATTAGAGATGCATACTTGTGTAGAAGTGCTTCCCAAGAGACAATTTGTACGTGCGATTGTACTTCTACAGTAGAGCCCTCAGTGCTCAATGAACCTCTAAATCACTCATCCGTCATATGACAAATACCATGGGTGCCTTGGCTGCGTCATATGTAAGTCATGGGACGATACCCCGGCAGGAAAGACAATGGCCTCCAAAGCACTTATCTTGGCCATTCAAAGGGAAATAAAAGGCGTCTTGGTAGATTTTCTCATTACAAAGCCAAATAGAAAGGCACACTGCCAGCCTCGTGCAAAGCTACCACAGAATGCACAAAGCATTTCCCGCATTAACGAAACATTACAGAAACGTTTGTTCGTACATATTTTCAAAAATCTTGTTAAAGTTCATAATTGCTCGTTGTTTTATGATTATTTTATAGGGCTTTTAAATCAATCCATTCGTTGCAATTAGTTAGCAAATATATGCTTTGCCTGAGCTGCATGCACGATTCAAATCACCGTGCTTCATTCACAAAGCACTCTTTTAGCAATCGCAACAGATACGTCGCAGATAAACTGTGCAGCCTTAACAATCCGTGTTGGAGTTCGAGGTCCTCACACCGTGACCACGCTCCTCTGTCAGCCACGCTTTCGGTAACAACAACCAAACGTTTCGAAGCTCGGGCTTTTTCAGTCGTTGGCTCTCAGATTTGGAACTCTCTTTGCCTGTAGAACTGTGCCCGCCTGGCCACCGAGTTTCTACCATTTAGAAAGAAAAAAAAACCGAAAAACCCACTTATTACCGATGATATGTTACAAAAAACTGAAGATGCGTGTTTTTTTGTATATACATGTACGGCACTCTGACGCCCTTTGTTGGGTCTGCTGCACCTTATAAAAACGTGATTACTGTTTATGAATATACTGGTAAATCAGGTTGTATTAATGACATTGAACAAATAAATATCTGGCGAAGAAGTGGCATGCGATGTAGACAATGAGGTACTAACGTCTGCATCCTTTTGATTTTGAAGCCCCGTGACATAGAATTTTAATTATAGCAGCGCGTGTATTGTAGAGTGTGCATTTTAACTCTATTCACTGTTCTCAACTATGTTCAAGCGTTTTTTATACACACACACACAATATTGTTAAGTAACTCAATTACCTATTTATTGTGATACTGATAGAAAAAGGGGTAAAAAATATATAAGCCAAGTTGAACATGTTGGACGTTATTTGCACGTAACCTTCTGCGGCTGCATTAATGCCACTTAGTGTTGTAGTTCACTAGGGGACATACACTTTAGAGGTATACATCGTGCGTATATGGCCGTGTTTTAATTTTAGATTCTTTTACAATTAATACGTGACCATGGGAACTAACCGCAAACTACACACTTTTCGGTGTTGCCCCCCTTTTTTAGATTCTGTTTACAGAAGCATTTCTTCCGTAGCTCACATTTGACAGTGTTGCTATTTTGTCCCACTGCTGACCATTGTTGGCCACCTGTTGGCTCATTTGTCACATTAGTGGGCACTAAAAGCGCCCTTCCCCAGGCCCCGTGAGAAGCGCAATAAAACCCCGTTCTCTGAACACGCCTCGCTGGCTGCCTCGCCAGCTTTGAGCGTGGCCTGTAATGGGCCTCGGCTGGGGTGCGGATTAAGCCGAAGGTGTTTAAATTGGCATTAAATCGCTTATTTATACAGACTTATGGAGGAAAACACTCACTTTTATTCCATTGTCATATCTGATCCTGTGGCACAAGGCCCCTTCCCCCACCCCCCCCATTTTTTTGTGGGCAGTGTTTTCAGAGTGGTTTCTTAGTGCTCACTCATCCAAAGATTTGTGTCAGCCTTGGTTTCAACGTCCACATCAAACATGCAAATAGAGCCCTTTTATTCGAGCTTTAGGGGGCCGAACCCAAGTATCCTATCCATGGGGCCCTTTTCTGGCTCTGTCTGACCTCTGTGGCCCAGGGCTCATGACCTCTGTGACCTCACAGCTTGACTTTCTGCGGTGTCTCCCTGACGAATGGCGGGGGCCTGCCCAATGGTTTATCTCCGTGCAAACCAGTTGCTGCTCATACCTCAACAGCATTTGAGGTATTTCTCTTTCGCCCATCCCCCCCCCGCCTCGCCCCCTCCCCTTCGACAAAAACGCTCACACAACAGCACGCACGTGCACACGCGTATACGACGGTACATCTCAGTTACGTGCGTATGGACGAAGCGTGCGTGCGTGTGTGTGCGTGTGTGCTACTATATATCGTGGGGCTGTTGCCGTCTGCACGCAGACACGAGTAGACAATGTGGGAGAGCATAAAAATACGTTGTGTGCCCCGGCTATGATCATCTAGCACTCTGAAAAATGTCAGGCTGTAAAGTCGGTGATAGAAATCGGTTATCTGCTCTTGCAGAAAAGTTTTCACTGAAAGCCATCGGCCGACAGACCACTTTGTCCACTTTGATCTTGCTTATCTGTGTGAGAGGCCAATTCTTCCCTCATGTGTCAAGAGGGCAGACGGGAGCCAACAGCGCTGACCTGCCAAGGTACCCCCCATCACCCCCCCCCCATCACCCCCCCCCCCCGCACCTTCCCTTAGTGGCATAGGCTCGCCTCTCTGGGAAGCGTTGCCTCCAAGAGCTGCACGCCACTGCCACACTTGACCCATTGCCCACCCTGAATTGTACTGCAGGACACCATAAAGTTGTACATTAACTTCAAAATAAGGTGGTGACATTTTCCTCCTTAAGTGGCTTATGTAAATAAACAATATTTCTACATTTGGTCCTTGTTTTTTTTTTCGTAGATTTTCTTTTTTTATATGTATACGATCCTTGATACAAATATGAATAAGTATGTTTTGAAGGCCCTGAAATTGCTTGCTCATGCACTGCTGGTGTTTGGTCTACTCTTCCCAGACTTGTTGAAAGAAATAGGAGCACCCCATAATTACCCCACTTGACTTGCCAATTGGCGAACTCTGTTTGGAAATGTACCCAAATGAATTTTGTTCACATGAGTTGAATAATTTTGATGCCATTGAGAATGCAGTGCTAATGGTGTATGATGTACATAGTTTTAAAAGTAAGTGAGAAAAACGAGGGTAAAGAGTTAAACTGAGAATTTCACTGTCGCAACGGTCAAAGTGTTGTTGTTGTTGTTTTTTCAGATAAAAAATAATAATCCTACGTTTGTACAACTTTCTGGTATGTACCATATTTAAGGCTGTTCCCATAGCTGTATTTCATATTCCTCAGGGCACCTCGAATGTTTGGTCTGCTCACTTCCCCCAATCCATTCTTACTTCCGGAGTGCTTCTGTCAGTGAAGGTATCTGCTCTGAAATCTCACACACTGCTTATGAAATCCCCCATACACTAACATTGCGTACATTACAACTATCATTATATATTATTATCCCAGTGTAAATAGCATTACATCTGTTTGGCCAAAGGTTTATAAACGGCTTTAAACTAAAACGTACTTTGTTTGACTTTTTCTTAAACATAAACAGCTTGCTAAGCTGTAACTTTTATATGTTTTAAACCACGGGCATGCTCAGTTTCCTCTGTACAACGTGAGTCACGAAATGTACTTTGTATTGTGACATTAAATAGAATAGTCATTCAATGTTGATGACAATTGTGCCATGTGAATGAGGAAGACATGGCGGGTCCACTCGACTTGCTTCACATCGTCGGTGGTAGAAGCATCGCATAGCATTGCTCAATTTTATTTTTACACTTTTAATTGTTGGCAGCTGATCGCTCGCTCGCCACATTCTTGTGTGTCTGAGTCTCTCGTCGCAGCTCACCCTAACCAGGAAGACTGACTGCATTCAGCAATCGATGCATATTGATCTTTTTACAATTGTCACTACCGTCATTGATTATATTGCTCTCCAAGAACACGTGAATGGAAGCAGATAATCACATGTTCGTCCAATCTAATATTGACTGAACTTGCTCAAGCGTTTGTATTTTTGTACATGTAAGTTCCTCATTGTGATACTGGCACCTGTTAAAGCATGGCTCTTTTCCATTTCTTTGGACGCCCTCCCGATGACAGGACACATACTTACTCCTTTTTGGGAGCGGCCTTGGACTTAGAAACTCTGTTAGACCCTTCCAGGGCGAAACGGGCCTCTGACAGCCCTGCAGAGGGGTGTCTTCAGCTAATGATGCAAACGGTTCGTTGTTTATCACGCTTTGTCTTTGCTGCGTTGAGCTGGCTAGGGCTGAGTGAAGCACAGCCACTGTGTCTCGTGTTCACAGGAGTCATCAGAAGCAATCGTTTAAGACGAGAGCAACGCCTTCACGCTCACTGCACATCCGAACGCATTTCACCCAAGAGATGGAGACCTCAATTCCATGAGACATCTAGCTACCCGCAGAGCAACTAGGGGTGGTTTTCTGACTTATTTTGTGAGTGTTCTCCCTTCAATAACAACACTGCCCTTAAGGGGAGCACATACGAACAAGCAACATGTGGGCAATTGCCATTCTTCATAGTAGTGATGATCTCTCTGCTAGGAGGAAGGGGCGTTGCTTAAAATGTCACCTATATACGTTTTTTTTAATCTTTAAAAGCCAAAGTGACTTCCTACTCAAATCAACATTTAGGCGACGCTCATCTCCCGGTTTACAGCCCTGAGCCAATGGTGGGAATTCCTCATTCATACGTGGGGACGAGTCTAGCCTTAGGGCAACCGCTCTTTTTCAGTTTCAGTTTTAAGTTTCATTTATTTGGTATAGCACTGTGAGCCATTCGGCTCTTGAATCGGGTGCGACAGCAATAAACAAAAACAAAAACATGAACAAGAAAACATCTTAAAGTGACTATGTGACTATGTGCAAACAGAAAATACAAGAAAAGACAGCAAAATATTGCAGATAAAGAACTGCACACCAACGCTGTGTGCAAAAATCCCAGTGGGATGCAAGTCAAACAACAACAACAACCACAAGACAACTTAGATTAAGACCATCAGTCTTGACTTCTCCATGAAGTGGTACCTATTTTAGTGACTCCGGAAGGATGATGGGTTGAGTCAAGTAAACCTCTCAAACTGAATTTGAACTCGCCAAACCTTTGAATTGCGAGGCTTTCACTCTACCACTCAGCCACGTGGCTGTATCCTCTTGTGCCGCAGTTTATTGACGAATGTGTTGAGTTTAATTTTTTTGTTCTTGTGCACCGCTGCCAATGCACTATCGCATTTTTCTCTTCCCTTCTATGTGTGTACACTTCCCAGAGCATTTGTTTCTTCTTTTATGGAATATATTGAAAGTAATTAATTGATTGACCAAATGTTTTTTGCGTGCGATTTTTATTTAAATTTTTTGCGAGTGGTATAGACATGCTTAAAAATATCAGTCTCCAAAACTCGGTTGGTTAAGCAATACGCTCATCTGGTACATTAAGTGGAATGTTATCTTTAAAAGTAATTACATTATATTTACAATATATGTCTGTGTGTACTTCTGATATCCTTATTTTTTTTCTTCTTAAAAAAATGCGTTGACAGCAAAAAATGCTTTGACCAACGCCCGGATACAGGCAATGATTAATAATAATAATGTAGAACATGACCTGTTTTCTAAAACAGATGAGTGATTACATATCTCTACGCTACATGGCTTAAATGGGCGAATCAGTCAACAGTTGTAAAATTTATGGTAAAATGTGTGTGCCCGCATGCATTACTGCGTAGCACTGTCTGGCATCACTAGAGCACCAGCGTTGACACAACCGGGCCCGCTCACCGTGAGTTCAAGGTTTTCACATTCAAAACACAATCCCACCCAGGCACCCCGTGAGACAAGGCTGTCTCGCAACGCACGTACATGTGTGTTCTCTTTGTGAGCGGTGGCGCAGCGGGTTAGCGCCACGCCACGCTACGAACCCGGCGACCCGAGTTCGATTCCCGCTCACGGCCAACACCTGTGACCATTATCTGAACCGGGCCTCCCCTAGGTCGACTCAGCCTCAAACGAGTACCGAGTGTGGTGTGTAAGCATCGCCACCCGGGGAGACAAAGGCGGCCGGGCATAGGGTTGGCCACCCATCCCTTCGTGTGCCGTGCTAGCCTTCATAGGTGCTTGCTAACAGCACTTGCCCCTACAGTTTGCTAAGACTATACGGGGATCTTTGTCTTTGTCTCTTTGTGAATGCTTCTCATGAAGCTCATCTCCATTTTTGCACTTTAAATACGCACAACGTACATTGTCCGGCCCGTGAGTGTTATTTGAAAATACTTAACAAAACAATGTAGCTTAAGTTGATCGCGATTTGATTCCATCATGAATATTTAAATTAGATATTACCGTGCGGGAAATGTTTCACTTTGCTTGGACGCAAACAGAAAGCTTTAAAGCTGAAAGTAAAACTGTGTTGTGGTGGTTCTGGTGGTGTGGTTCATTAGTGTGTGTGTGTGTGTGTGTTTATAGGACACGTCTAACTAAGCATTACTTAGCAGGAAACCTCTGAAGTGACTAATTTATTTTAAATTAATAATTGTTGGTGCCATCACACCAATACCATCTGTCTAACAGCAGAGCACAACTGCCAGGCCAAGGTGCCCAGACAAGGCGGACCTACATTGGGCACAGCTTCACATTGCCTCTGATCTCTGAAGTGGTCCCCCACCTGCAGTGGAAAGGTGGCGAGGGGAGAGTGAAAGGAATGCTAATGGGGCAATAATTGCTCACGTGTCCAGGAGGCAGCGCTGCGTTGGCCCTCCTTGTCATGTAACTCTCTTACTCTTATTGGACACTCATTGTGTGGTCTGTCTGTCTCCGTCTTCCTCTCCTCCCACCAACCTGGGATAATAACATCATGCTGCTTTTAAATATAGAGCAGGGGGGACATATTAGGTGCGATAATTGCTTTAGAAAGTTATTGCAATGATTATTACGTCTTACCAGGTTGATAGATCTTTAATTATCCTTTAAACCTGCGTGCGAACAATGCTTCTCACTGTAAATAATAGCGCATGTCATTTAACGTATTATGTCTTCTGAAAGAATTAACATACTGCGATGTGTAAAGTTCATTCATTAACACACTTGTTTAAAACTATGCACTTTTTCTCTCTCTCTCTCTCGCTCTCTCTCTCTCTCTCCTTTAAATGTGTGGTTCTGCTAGACTTGCAACAGCAGAATGACCCGCCTATGATCCTTTGGACCGTGCATATGAAACACACGGATGCTCAATGAACACAAAAGTCTCACAAATCTTGCGGCCACAAATGCTGGAGAGGTCCTTTACCATTCAGCCCTATTAATCACCGCAGCCCTAAATCCTGCAGGTCGGCACTTCAGCCGCAGTTGATTCTCAGATACCCGATCAGTGCGCTTTAGGCTTCTCACAAAAGGAGGGAGCCCCGCTTTCATTTAATGTGACTCCACCGCCAATGTCGTGGCAGAAAGCATATAAATTAGAGAATGTAAATCCTGATGGGGGCACCTTCTTTTGCCCACGAGATAGATCCTGACCACCCGGTGACCTTTTCTCAGCCTGGACCAGAAATCCCAGCAGAAGTTCAAACGCAGGTCATCAGGCATAAGGTAACTAACTCGGTGCACATTTGGCTGTGTATGAAAAAGCAAATAAATGTATTTATAGATCTTAGCAAAGATGCATTCATTATATTGGCATGTATATTTGTTTAAATACAGTACCACAATGAAAATGATCGGATTATAAAAAGTAGAAGTTTTAAATTTGTTTGTCCCTAAGCCGTGTAATTGACAGGGTGCATAGCCACAGTTTTATATAAAATGTCACTGCTTTAGTGACTTCACTTCTTACAAACTTGATAAATGAGTTGCCTATAGGTTAATCAATATTCGTGCATCTCTCAGACACGGAAAGCCGTTATGCATTTTCATTTTTGTCGATAGGAAAGTTTACATCTGGTAAAACAAAAACCAATGTAGACTCATTCGAACATAAATTTTGATTTAAAGCTTTCGTGACTGCAGGGATTCACATTCTTGGTTCTTTCGGTAAAGTCACGTAGAAGGGAAATAATAAAATAATATAAATATAAAACAATAAAAATTCTCACGACGTTTCGACTGCAACACAAGCAATCATCATCAGGTGTGAAATCCACAGCAATGCATTTTTATTTCACACCTGATGACGATTGCTTGTGTTGCAGTCGAAACGTCGTGAGAATTTGTATTGTTTTATATTATTGTATTATTTCCCTTCTACGTGACTTTACCGAAGGAACCAAGGATATCATTCGAACATGCACACTTCCAGTGTGCGTGTTACGAATGGGGGAAGTGGTGGTGCGGCAGTTGAGCATGCTGCACAATGAACCATGGCCACCTAAGTTTGGTACCAAGCCGTGGATGACATCAGTGGCTGAGCCCATCCTGAACCTTCCACAGCTTCCTTCCTGGAGGACCCCGCGATGTCTTCTCAAGCAACCCCCATAACCGACAGCGCAGCACGCGGAAGCTTTCACCTAGCGGTTTCATTGACAAACTGATCACAATTGCTGGTGTGCATTGATACTCTTATTGTGCATTATATACGGGCAATAGTATATATATGAGACATTTTACAATGGAATCATCACAGCGGTTATTTTAACCCACGCATATTTCTATTTATTCATTTTCCATTCCTTTATCAATCCACCGCTGTATGAATACGGCAGCCTGAATGTTTGCCGTTGATTGTTTACGCGGCTAAACGCGTGGTCATTTGTGTGGCAGCATTGGCTTTGGCTGCAATTAAAGGAACAAGGATTGGTGGGGGGGGAGGATACATCAGACATTATGCACTTCTTCCTCAAGAGGAATGTCTCTTGATATATGCCAGTGTAACAATCACAACGACACTTCTCCACCACCGCACGTGCGTAGTTTGGTTTAAATAACCGCCAGCGAGTACCTTCGATGGGCATTCCGTATCGCGTTGGAAACTTTACACGTGGGGCGACTGAAGCGGGGGGGTAGGTGGTGGCGAGGGGGGGGGGCTCTAGCTTGCCTCGGAGCGTTATCACTTTGATCAGAAGAGGGGGGGGGGAGGCTGTTAAACAGTTTAGGAGGCGAGCAGCAGGTGATTAATGAGGGGAAGGACTTTTGGAATGTGCAGCAAATCACGCGGGCGGCTCGCTCGGACCCTGCCGTGCGTCACGAGGCTCCCCGACTGCACCGCCCGAACGCAGCTGACGTTCTGTTTACTGAGCCCTTCCATGCAGCGCACTCCTTGCAGTCGAAAAACAAAGATTTAGTTACGGTATTGCCTGCAAATTAGTAGGGGGAGGGGAGGAGGAGGGGGTGGGGGAACAGATTTATTTAAATATATATGCACGATGTTTTGCTAGGGTAATGCAAATTAACTGATGAAACGCGAAAGCGTTATTCACTTTTGTTAACTTGACGTTATTAACTTGCCAAAAAATGTTCGTTTTCTGCAAATGAGCACAAGCACGTAGAAACGTTGCTGTTCGTGGCGAAGGATGCACAGGAGACGCTGGTAGATAATAATAATGATGCCATTCATGTATTCACGGAATTCTCGCCGAGTCTTGAGAAGACTTTTCAGGAGGGTCCTGAAATTGGCCTGCTGTTGCACTTTCTTTATGTAAGAAGTATCTGTGTGTCTCTGTGTGTGCGTGGGAGGTAATGGGAATACCCAGAGAAACCCCATGCATACAAGGGTCCAAAGTG
Source organism: Lampetra planeri (assembly GCF_965212315.1). Classification (NCBI taxonomy): domain Eukaryota; kingdom Metazoa; phylum Chordata; class Hyperoartia; order Petromyzontiformes; family Petromyzontidae; genus Lampetra; species Lampetra planeri. The sequence continues at coordinate 8,545,903 of NC_136119.1, forward strand.
GGTGGTTATTGGATGTGTGCGCACTGCTGTTATAACACTGCCTCTTTATTTTATACGTGTAATTTTTAGTTTTTACATCCTTTGCATTCTGGTGTAACGATTCACCACTAAGTCACATGCAGCTTGCATACCATTGTACTGTTGGTTCGTGTGCGCTGACACGGGTTCATGATCGTATTCTCTTCATAATCAACGTTTTTGGGTTAAATCGCGTGATTTATAAATGTGTCGTAACCCTCCACCACCCGACACGGCCAATCAGAAAAAAAGTGTCACGTTGACAAAAGACAAATAGTTCACTACTTTAGCCCACCGGTGTGTTGAAGCGTGAAACCACAACATTTACTATTTTTGAGTACTTATTCTCTGTCCCCACGTCTCTTGTGCACCTTGCACCCCAGCGGGTTTGGGAGTGTTTCAAATGTCTCAAATTTGCACCCCAGTGCACCGCCAAGCCCGGTACATAATATTCAGGGTAAGTTTAACGCGTGTGTACTGAAGGTCTGAATAAATAGACACTCGCATAGGCAGCGAGAGGTAGTCACATTTTACTTTTAGAATGAGTTACTAAAATATTCCTTATCAACATCAGAATTGCATTTATTTAGAAGTGCCGTCATTGTATACTCAAAATATATGAAATACATGAAGTGTAGTACTGTTGTGGACTATTGAAAAAAATAACAGCACAATGTTAATACTCTCAGGGAAGCTTAAGGGGATATATATTATGATACTCATTCTATTATTAGCTCTGGTTTTCTGATATTGTGACATATGCCCGACATCATTATGCAAAAAAGGTGGGTGGGCACCATCGTTGTGTGCAACATTTTTGTTCTCAGTGGCTCTGCCACAAACAAGAATTGCGCGGCTAATATATTCTGTTTTTGAAATAAACATACAAAGGCATGTTTTGTGGGACCACTACAAGCCCGCCCTCCCAAAAACGATCACCTCCCCCAGCCTATACACAACCCAACCCTACCCATAGAGCCCCCGATTCTACCACCTCCCCCATCCTATACACAACCCAACCCTACCCATACAGCCCCTTTCCCAAATGCCCCACTCGTATTCTCCTGGGAGGCCAGCTGTCTTATCTGTGGCCTTCTTCTTTTCTTCCTAGTCATTCTTTCACATCTCTCTATCCTGGGAAAGTCCCCTCCCCTGGCCCGTCTGTTTACTGATGTGTCCTGATGCGACAGAGATCCCAGCCAGAAATAACAATTGGCTTATCGGGCGGACTATCAGGGGAGGACAGAGCACTTATTGGCGTTAGCAGCTTGGATCCACACTCTATCGCCTGCTAATTTTAAGATAAATTAATCCACACTCCCCAAAATAAACAGCCCCTGCTGCCAAGTGCTTGTAAACTCATTTGTAAACATGGCAGATCCTCCCCAGAAACGTGACTGGCAGAGAAGTTAATGGGCTGATGCTATCACGCCTTTGATGATACCTTTTCAAGCGAGCCTGCTTTACTTTGTTCCAAATCCCCAGATCTAGCTTGCTACCTGAAAATCAATTCTTTTATATCATCGGTGTCGACGCCCATCACAGCGTTTTGGTTTCCTTCACCCTAATTGTGATGATGGGGGAGGGGTGGGTGGTTTCTTCGCTTTTAATGCAGTAACACCTTGAGTTCAATCTTATCAACTCGATAGAAATGACCGTCTCTTAAGCATAGGGTTTTAGAGAAAATACCATTAATGCAATACCTTTTCGCACGTGTACACCACGTAGTTTGTTTTGTCAACTACTTTACGCGTGCCTGTCAGTGTGCAGTACTGTGCTGGGGACTCGAAAGAGGCCGTGAAAAGCGAACTGCTTACTGAAACGAGGCGTCAAGAAGGGTTGAAAAAACAAACCTATATAACGTCTGAGGATGTTTCATAAAATGCACGTGAAACAAAAAGTTGTCATTTTGTTCAACTCGGCCATATAGTATTACGATTTGTCTTGTAACAAAAAAAAACTCAAGTTGATCAAACTGTGTGCTTATTGTGCGGATTGCAACATACATGCACCCACACGCAATACATACAGGACTGAGGCACAAACAGAACATATGATTGTGATAGGCACAGTAACCCACAATATTTCGGTCTAAACCTTTGTCTATGCTGTTAATGTAAATAAAATACATAGCCTTTCAAAAAAAATTGCATTTGACCATGACTGAGTGCAATGATGCTTCACATTTTTCAGCAAAACAGCATTGATATCTTTAAAATATCTGCCACAGAAAAGCTTGACTTCCATTAAAGATTTTTTTTTCTCCAAATATTTTATTTTCAGTGACACTGATAAAGACATATTATTCTCTCGGATTTTGCAGCAACACGGGTGCCCCTATCGTGAGTCCGGGCAAGCATTGTGCTTCGCAATGGCTCTAAACGCAATTTTGTGCACCGCTTCCAATTTGTATTCATCTGTATTATCGTCCAGGTCATCATCCATTTTTCATGAATGAATCAATCAATCTTGATTTTGCCCAGTGGCCTTGCCACAGTAATAGGTCATATTGGACTAGGGGTAAATACGACAGCGAGTATGGATCCTCAGACAGTGCGCTTACAAAATATACAATGTAGGTGAATATCCACTTCAATTACTCATTGCAAAACAACCTCCCATCTCCTGCAATTACGAAGAATATGGAGGAATTTAGACTGAACACAAGCACGTGCGATTGCTGCGCATGGATCATTACACGCTGTAAATACTGCCTAATTATAATGGCACATGCGGGCGTGCTTGCGTATTTGTATGGGGTTCTTTGTTTAAAACTTACAAGTATATGCTGTTCACATGAGTGTCATACTTGCAGTGAATATGTAACAAAAAGGCGTGGATTGAATTGAGGCACAGCACACTGTTTTTGTGTAGGATAATTTGTACAGATGCTTATGATCATGGCATGTTAAATGAGACAATTGCTCCTAGTACAGACATTTATAATCTTCCAAGAACACTGAAACATTATCCGCTTCATTATTGAAGGATTCTTGCAGTGTGTTGTGGTCATCTGTCTTGGCCCACTCGATGACGATTTAACATTGGGGGGGGAAAGGTTCAACAATTGTGGTTAACCTTCATTTGATTATACGTGATGATTCATAATAGAAAAGACAAATTTGGTCATTTAATTGAATTAAGTTCCCAGCCCAGGAGAGGGAGCTCTCTTAAATCAAGCGTACAGGTTCATTGATGAGTGAATGATGGCAAAACTATTATTGGAAAATCTGACTGTGAGAGGTACTTGAGTTTTCTTTACTGACATTGCGCAGAGATGTGAAAAGGCTTAATTTTGACTGCCAAATAATCTGATCAACATACTACTTCAAATTGAATGTGTTTACATTTTCAGCCAATTTCAAATATGGACTACAAGAGTATTAAATATGTTTTATATTACTAAATCGTGCAGTGGTGGTGCAGTGTTTACAGCAATATGCTATGAACTTATCGACCTGAGTTTAATTCCTGACCAGTGGCAAGTAATATCTGAACCGGTCTTGGGCCTCTCCTTCACTAACCTGCACTGAGCAGCGTGGTGAGATATGGTCAAATAATTATTAATTACTACTGAAACAAAATGACAGTAACCCACAATTTCTTGCATTTAATTTGGTATTCGTGATACAACCAATGCAGTGCATTATAACATTGCATCAGTACAAATTTTAAATCAATATTGTAAAAGTTTGCGTTTGCTGAGCCAATATTAATCTCAACAATCCCACATCTACCGACCAAACAATACCATATCTTCACGCTAATGGACACATTCTAGAAGCAAACTCTAAACGTTTAATTGACGGTGCCTTGACAATTAACCTTACCGAATGGTCGCCGTTTACATTTTAATGTGAGACATCGAATGCATGATCATTCACTCACGACGGCTTTCCTTCTAGCACCCCATCACGCGCCTTTGAAGTTGAAGGCATTTATGATGGGCAGAAAAAAAAACGGGGCCACTGCGAGACAGACGCTTCTGGCTACGGAATGTGCTTGCCAAGCAAGGATTTTAAAAGTGTTTTGTTTTGTAAACACACTCTGGTTTGTTTGGGTTTGGCCTCACAGCTCTCACATTCCCCCGCAGATTAGTAGCAGTTCCAAGTTATGGAGATAAAGAAAAGTCCACGCGGGATATTTCCCCATTTTTCTAAACCTTTTAACGGTGTCACTAATACTAAATACAACAACATCACCATAATTCGCCTTAGTCCTTAGTCCATTTAAGAAGCAAATGACATGGACTTCCAACGTTCATATAACTTTTGGTGACAGTTTATCGCGGTCTATTGAAGCAATTAAAGCCTATCCTATTCCTATGTGGTACATTTAAAAGATTGTATAGTGACAGGGTTTGCTTAGTTGAGCATAACTATATTTGTTTGTGCAGAACCTTATATTGTTATTTCCCCATATCATTGCTCCATGAACGTGTACACACTATCGATGTTAAATTTGTAACGGAAATTACCTCTGCTTTGCCATGCAGAGCTCATAGAGCACGGTATTCATATTGTCTCACTTCTTTGTGGAGTACAATTAAAACATTTATTTTTGCATTTAGACAGAAAATCGGGTTTATTTTAATTCGTATAACCAGGTCAAAGCATGTTGGTATACAGCAATAGACAGACTAAGCAACAACTCCACAAGGGACAACTCTTATTGTTTTTAGAAATATATGATAGTAAAATGGTATTTTTGTTGGAACTTTGTTATCGAATTGCATACAAAAATATACTTTGCCATTAGTGTCTTTGACATCTACTTTTCAGCAGATGGCATCCTTTATTAATTCCCTGCAGAAATTCCTGAGCAACTGTGCAAATTGATCTGTCGACGCCACGCAAACCGACTTAGTGGCGCGCGCACACCGACTTGCACGCCCTGCAGCTGCGGTTGAAAGCAGAATTTTGAATAACGCAACATTTTTTTTTTGGGTTAAAAATTACAGATTAAACAGAGCAGCGGGATGCTGCTGCCGCCACGGTGTAACGATCATCACACGAGACCTGCAATCCAGAATGTTGCCAGTTCAATCTCCCAGTGCGGTAGTTGGAACCACGGATAAGTTTCGTAAATCTCTCCCCTCCCTGCTCCCGCCTCTATCCACCCAGTGGTATAAACGAGTGTTCATTGTAGATTTAAAAGTGCATAGCTCCAGTGGCTTCCTCCAAAAATATAATCTTAAATTTGTCTATCAATTTTCCCACGCTACAAACAATTAAACAAAATACCGTTTCGTGGTGTCATTTTCTAGTTTTGCAAACATATTGTTGCCTCTCTTTTTATTATTGATGTTGCTTTCAGTCTATGTTTTCATAGGTTGTATTCAACTGTGAGTGCTGAAAAATGCCCTCAACTGCTCAAACCTATATAGCCACGCACAACTGGGTGAAGCACAGTTGTTGTGTAGTGTAGCGATGAACTCGGGTTGATGAGGCTCCAAAAAGGTCCGTTGTTGAAAATTACCTTCAAAATCATTTGCAAGACAATGTTTTTCCTTTGTCAATATGCTGGTGTGGGTGCTTGTATATTAAATGGATAAAGGTTCCACATCACCACACCGGACATCACTTGTGACATCAGTTAGGCTTTTGGGGGCAGCTTTGCTTATAATAGCCATTCACAGTGTGCATCTGTCATTGTGTCCTCATGGCAATCACGGCTTAGCAAAGGTCAGTATTAAAAGGCTCATAGACCAATGGACCTTCATGGATTCGTACAAAGCTGCACTTTAGCGAATGCATGACATTGTTTAAGTTACCTGATCCTGGATCAACTAACTAACGTCATCGCTTAATCTTTGTCGATAGTGTGTTGCTCGTTTCATTCATTGGGAACTGAATTCTCCCCCTTCAAAGTATGATTATCCTATTTCAACGCAGTGAATATGGATTTTTTTTTAATACCCATCCTCATTCAATTTGCCACCACGAATACATGAACACGTGGCCACGCAGGACCCTTGTGTCAATCCACCGCTGGATGAGGGCGCTCCCACTCCCTGTGGGTCGTGGGCGCTATTCCCCCCATACTTCACCACCACGGTGCCTTGGCCACGACAGGTTGGTGGAGACTGAGCATAGACTTGAGAGCATAAAAAAGGCAGTACAGCACAACAATGTATGTTGATGCCACTGCCCTCTAATGGCTAATATGTTGTCATGCGGCCTATAACAACTGTTATTCATTCTGGCCTCTTATTCTAGCTCTGGTCAGGTTCAACTCGGCTTCGCTACTGAGTGTTGATGAGATCCGGTGCATTTTTGGTGATAACGTAACACCCCCCCCCCCCCCATACAATATTTAATCCAAATTAATATCCAATAATAAAAACTGGCTAATTGCATGTAAGTATCTCTTCATTAGGTCACGTGCTTATGAAATATTGGCTTTAAAAAATATATTCCTGAAAGAGTCGTGTTTTGGCCAGACGTGGCCTGATGCATTTCTGTTTGGTTAGTCGTGGGTCACGAGCAACACTGCCGGGTTGCCTGTGCGATCCAGGCACGCACGCTGACAGCATTGACACAAGCAACTATCACCGAGGATAAAGCGCTTGTCATTGCTTTGCAAACTGCCTTTTTCAAACGGCGCCCCACTCTCCGTAGCAATTGAGCAATTGCGTTGACGCTTCTTGCGCTGTTGTGGCAGTTGTACAGCACAATCGCGTTTTTGTTTCTGAGCCGCAACTTTTCAAACTACTGCACTACACTAAACGGACAAATATGTAATGTCAGATCGGCATGAGCAAGCCAAGTGCATTGTAACACATTCCAGAGCGAAACAAACAAACAAACAAAAGCGCACATAACTGAACAAACCAAAAAAATACAACTGTCTATCTTTGTTAAGGACAAATGTATGCATCCATATTGTTTGTGCAGAGTTTATTTCACATGCAGGACAAGAGGGAGGGGGGGGGGGGCGGGGGGTGGAAGTAAAACAAAATACAGAAAAATGAAAGGCCACGACTGCCTATTCAGTGCTCTTGTGTCAGAGGTCAGTGGTTTTCAAAAGGGGCTGTGACACTTGGCGCCTGGGATTTGGCCAGGCACGAGTGGGCAAAGCAAACAGCGCATCCCGGGCCTGCTGAGCAACAGCAACACCATCGGTGCATGGCTCCCTCCGGCCCATCAGCGAGCCATTTCGACCGTGGTCCACTGTCCACTTTTCACGATGCGAGCTAATGTGCACGTGACCAGGTTTGACCTCTTTTACACATGTGACAGGAATTTATCGGAATAAAGAAGAGATTGTTCAAGCAATATGCAAATACTAATGGAACCCTGTTGTGTGTGCGCGCTTTGTTGGTACGGAGAGTAGTCGCGGTGCACTATGAACCCGGCAAGCCGAGTTCGATTTCCCGCTCAGGGTCAACACTAGTCACGATTATCTGAACCGGTCCTGGGCCTGACCCGAGGACGACTCGGCCTAATGGGAGTACCTGGTGTGATGTGTTAAACATCGCCACTGGGGAGACAAAGGCGGCCGGCGCGTGGAGCTGGCCCAAACACTTCCCTCGCGTAAATTTTTGATTTAAAGCTTTCGAGACTGCAGGGGTTCATCTTCTTGGTTCTTTCGGTAAAGTCACGTAGAAGGGAAATAATAAAATAATAAAAATAAAACATAATAAAATAATTCTCACGACGTTTCGGCCACAACGCAAGCAGCCGTCCTCAGGTGAAGAACAGCGTCTTCCCGACAGACCTGTTCTTAACCTGAGGTTATGGCCGAAACGTCGTGAGAATTATTTTATTATGTTTTATTTTTATTATTTTATTATTTTTAATAAAAAAACATAATATTATTTTATTATGTTTCATTTTAATTATTTTATTATTTCCCTTCTACGTGACTTTACCGAAAGAACCAAGAAGAACTTCCCTCGCGTGTCGTGCCCGGCTTTCATCGGTGCTGCGACTCGCAAATAAGGCTGAACGATTAATCGATTTCACGTGGAAATCGCAATTTGAAACAATGTGATTAGCAAATCGAAAAAGGCTGCGATTTGAAAAGTCCTACTAATTTCTCATTGGAATTGTTTTATTTTGTATCATTATAACTTTATTTATTTAAATTAACAATTGTTCTATGTATGATTGTTCTATTCGAATGAAAACATTTAATAAATACATGTTGGAAGCAATTCATATCTTTTAAGTTCTCATCCTTGCATTATAATATATAGAGCAGTTCATATTTTGATGGTCTCATGTGATAATGCTCCATCACATGTTTTACATCTATTACACAAATAATATTGAACTGAAGCTTGACTTTAAAAAATGTAATCGCAAATCAAATCGCAATATCTGTCAGAAAAATCGCAATTAGATATTTTCCCCAAATCGTTCAGCCCTGCTCGCGAACAGCACTTGCCCCCAACAGTCTGTCACAGGCTATACGGGGGATCTTTGTCTTTGCCTCTGTGTGGGTGTGTGAAAGAGAGGGAGAGCTCTAGGAGAGCAAGGGGGGCGAGAGAGCGAGCGGACGTTTGTGCAAGCATGCATGTCTCCACCGTATGCACTTCTTGTGCGTGCCCATATTTGTTCAAGTGAAGTTAAGTTAAATTGTGTATTGCAGGGATGTTTTGTAAAATAGCGTGTTTATTTGTCCTGTGATTTAAAATCCGGCCAATTGTTGGCCGGCTGAGGACACTAAAACAATGACCAGTTCATTTAATCAAAACTATACGTGACAATATTTATGAGCATGAAAGTCAGTTTAACACGTATGCTTTTTCGACCAATTTCATCCATTATATACGTTTTTTTGGGTTATATTACGTAAATATAAATGTGTCGTTAAACCCGCCACCACCCGACACAGCCAACTAGTAAGGTTTGTCACGTAAACAGAACGTGCCAATTCGTTACTAGTACAGCACACCAGTGCGTTTGAGAGCAAATCCACAACATTTAAAATCAGAGTATGACATTTTGCCAGTAATTACAACTAGCATCATCAGGCGGACTGCCAGATTTGTGAAGAAATCATCCTGTTTCGTTCCTTAAATAGAGGGACAGATGTGATATAAACGCATGTCTGTAACGTATTTCTATAGTTGTGTAATGTTCCTTAATGTTTTGTTAATATCTGCATTTGTTTTCTCTGCTTCTCTGTTTAATTGGCATTTCTCGGATGTTTTTTTCTCTCTCTAGTGTATACATAACAAATGTATCTTCTTGGTTCTTTCGGTAAAGTCACGTAGAAGGGAAATAATAAAATAATAAAAATAAAACATGATAAAATAATTCTCACGACGTTTCGGCCACAACGCAAGCAGCCGTCCTCAGGTGAAGACCAGGTCTGTCGGGGAGACAGCGTCTGAATGACAAATGTAGTCAGTGCTAATTGAATCAAGGAGTTAATGATAAAGAAATGTTAATCCGCTGATTGGCTTAACTTTGTAGGGCCAGGGGTCACAAACATCTCCTTTGTTATCTTAGAATTTACTTAACTCTATGCACTCTCAGACAAGTATTTCTATTTCTAATGTTATTGTATTAAACTCTAACATAATGATGGGCAGTCTGGTTCAAATTATACCACATTTGCCTATACCCCAATAACACATAATTGTTTAAGAATTTAAATTATAAGAAAGACAAAAATACACATTTTTCTAACTAGTCTAGATATTAACTAATGCATTGACATTTTGTTCAAATGACAACATATCAAGAACAATAATTAATTGGACGATGATAGATGATTGCATTTATAAATCTTACGCGGAATGGGGACGCTGCAATTGTGTGATGGTCATCACAAGGGACTTGCAATCCAGAGGTCGCTTATATTTTTAATGAATCTCCTGGCGTGACAGTTGAAGCAATGTTTAGCAAGTTTCTTAAATCCCCCACCTTAACCCAAACGAGCAGTATAAACGAGTGCAGCACAATGAGTCGATGGGCAGGTCACGTGTGGTGAGCTAAAAGTGTGAGTACTCCAACTTCCTCCAAGATTTCGATTTAAAGCTTTCGTGACTGCAGGGATTCATCTTCTTGGTTATTTCGGTAAAGTCACGTAGAAGGGAAATAATAAAATAATAAAAATAAAACGTTATAAAAATTATTCTCACGACGTTTCGGCCACAACGCAAGCAGCCGTCCTCAGGTGAAGAACATGTCTGTCGGGAAGACAAAAGAAAAAAGATAATTATTTTTATAATGTTTTATTTTTATTATTTTATTATTTCCCTTCTAATGACTTTACCGAAAGAACCAAGAAGATTCCTCCAAGATGTCCGTCCATTGTGGAAAAGTAGACCAAAATACCCTCCGAGGAGGCTTTCTAGAGCTACATTTGATGGAGAACCTTCTGACAACAGTGGTGTGAGAATGCAATTGCAGGGCTGCACCTTTTAATGTGGATAAATTATTTAATTTAGCATGTGCCTAGCTTCATGTCTGACAATATGCTACCCTGCTTTGAAATAAAATGCATATACCCTGTCTGCTTTTGTACCTCCTATCATGTTGTTTTGTATTGTTGGTTGTTCTAACGTTTTTACCCGCCCCGACTGGACATCTGTGAAAACGAGCTTTATAGTTCATCAGATACCTCCAGTATTAACAAATATTTTGATTCTGATGTGTGTTTTTTTCTGAACGTTTATATTGTAATTCTACGTTGAGAATTATTTCATATTACGGATGTGTGCGTGTCTAATGCACATTCATTATTTTACCACAATATCAACAAATGTCAACAAAATTCATATTTTAAAAAAATCTGTCAGTTTGAATGCTTGATTTTGTCATAACAGAAAGGTTAACGTGATGCCAGAGATTGGGTCAAACCGTGGCTCGTAAAAATATGAAGATGCATGAAACCTGACACAAATGTTAATGCTTAAATTGCCATTCCCAAACACGCAAGTTGGCAACTTTCCATTTGATAATTGGTTCTTTACCCTTCTATCTGGCAACAAAACTGACACCTTTTTTTACAAGGAGTCATGTTTGAATAGACTGCAATACCTGCAGTCATAATACAAACAAAAGAACATTATCAGAGTCATGTTCTTTTGTTTGTATTATGACTGCAGGTATTGCGGTCTATTCAAACATGACTCCTTGTAAAAAAAAAAGGTGTCAGTTTTGTTGCCAGATAGAAGGGTAAAGAACCAATTATCATATTTTTACTGGCAAATGAGGTTCCCATAGTGTAGAAACTTTCCATTTATTGACAGTTTTGCACCAAAGCACATTGCCCTCTTGAAATTGGTGTGTGCATTCTGGCCATTCTGACTGCAGTACATCACGTATATTGATGTTTATGTATATCGTGGTATCAGTATTCGTGTGGCGACATTAAAGTGTGTTTATTCACTGGGAGTAAAAAAAATGTAATTGAGTACTGCTTTGAATATATGTCCACGTGTGTTACCCCATTAGTTTTACAGCTACAGCTTTCGCTACTGTGTGTTAGGTTATATCTCTTGGACCTTGAAGAACATTCTCATGGAAACATTGGCCCTAATTATAAAGATAATATTTTCAATACGTGTTGAATTAGCTGGCAGTTTAAAAATCACCCACGTTTTGTGATGGATGAAAGGTTTAAACACTTCAACGTAGCATTTATATTGTTTGATTATGCTAGAGAAATGTTTGGACAAGGGAATTTTGTAGTTTTTGTGAAAGGCTGACAGAATTAGATAAACAAAGTGGCGGGCGGATCAGGTGGGATGGACTGCAGGAGGCTGTAGAACAGGAAACGGGGTGGCCAGGGTTAAAAGCTGTGTCAAAAGTCAAAACAAGTGGTAATTGCCAACATTCCCCAATTCAAACACTTTAGGTCCCATCCAGTGGTGGGGTTTAGCGACACATATATCCCAGGGCACTCTCACACGTGGTGTCACCCTGGTACTTTTGAGAAAGCAATGGTGCCTCTGTTGAGCCAGAAATGGCAGGCACGCTCGGGCGACTTTTTTTGCGCGTACTGTCGTACGGTTTTTTTCGCAGACCCGTGCTCACGTCCGGTTAAGGGTTGTGGCTTTGCCGCGCTTGTGTTTGTACTGCGGACGACTGCCAATAAAATAACAACAACAAAAACGTATCCAAAGGTCGCTCAACTTGACAGCAACATTCTCTTTTTCCAAGTCTCTCATCTTCCTGCAACCGTCTTCCATTCATCGGCGATTGTGTGAGGCCGCTTGATTAGGCCACTGCATACCAACGAGCGAAGCATTTGGATGCTATCCAATTGTTGGATTTACTTGCGGGGATTAAGCAATGTGTGGCTTTGATGGGAGCCATAAATTGCAACAGCGCACTCAAAGTTGATATTTGAGTAAAAAAAACGTACATACACCTTTGATTCTGTATGATAATACTGCATTAGGAAACTGCTTTCCGTGGAAATTGTATACTTTGATAGGTTACACATTCCGATCATAGAATTGATGTTGTCCAATGAGTAAACGTTTAAGTGAAGCTATAACCGTTTTTGTTTTAAGTTTACACAAGTCTCAAAGTAACATTTAATTTCATTTTTTAAAGTCATCGATAAGCATGGCTCCCTAACTTGAGTCATGTGCCATTGTAGAATTCCAGCTGATTATTTAAAATACCTTTCCATTTTCATAGCTTCGTGGTAATGATCAATTGAAGGTTGGTGAATATTAAAACGTATCAAACTGCGGCGTGGAGTTTGAGGACGAGAGCATGAACAAACAAAAAAAACACCCTCTGCCATAAATATTTCAATGGTGGCTTTGACCACGCAAGGCATTTTTATTCTATTGTCTTAACCCCGAATTAAATAACTGTCCGGCAAAATCTGTGGCAATAGACACAACGAAACATGTCCATACAGTGTAGCCTCAGGACGCCAAAGACAATTGCGAGGAGAAGAAAACCCGCACACATTGCATTACCGTCAGCGAATGTGGGTTGTGTAATGGAACTGCAGTGTTGCGGTTGGCCACAATGTCACCACCAGCTCCCAACACGGACATTACCTGGGGGTCAATAGAGACTGTTAGCGCACTCTGTCCATTAAAGACCTTTGATCTCTTTATCTGCCCACAAGCACCGTTAACACTGTTTGGGTGTTTGGATCTTTCCACTGACCACGTGCCCATTCCCTCCCTCCCTTCCCTCCGCTTACCATCCCCCACGCACACCCGCAGAAAGTCGCATTCATTTGTTTTGCTTGTTTGTTGTCGGCTTTTGTTCGGTCCTGCCGTGCAAGCATAATCATTTTCCTCTAAAGAATATTTCGCCGCCAACCGCTCGAATCCTTTTCGACAAAGGCCGCCGCTATGCAGAGTCAAGGCTTCGCGGAAGTGAGGAAGATAATTTAAATGTTTACCATAAACCGTGCACGGTTAATGCCTTTTGTATGTTTTTTTGTGAACAAGCGCTCCGTCCGTTGGTGCTTTCAATCACAAGAGAGATGCGACACGTAATGGCGTGCCATGCGTGTGAAAGTTTGGCATTCGCAATTTACGACGCGAATGCGCTTATGCTTTAATGAGAAGCGTAACATATGTGTGGCACGGTCAGTCAAAATTAGGGCTAGTTCATGTTTTGTTACGTACGGCCCAAGTTGCGTCCCCATCTGGAAGCATTTTGGTTACAGTAAAAGCAGCCGCGATGTTTGGCCATATAAAGTGTAGTGGCACTCTCCTTTTATGACCCCACCCACTAGCTGAAGCTGAATATCTCGTAAGTCATGACACTTCAGAGCGGAAAGCTGTTGTGATCAGTAACGTGACCAAATTAGAAGAAGAAGAAAAAGACCCACATCATAAACACACGCGCCACGTTGCCTCGTCTGCGTTACATTCTCCATTGCCGGCTCTCAGCTTTTGGCTGCTGAGCCTCTGTGATAACGTTCACCCAACAACTTCGGTGATCTGATCGCAGTGGCACAAATCGCACGGAGACAATTGATGGATGAGGACAACGCCACACGCCAATTGCAAAAGGAGAGATTGGCTAGCATGAACCATCCATGCGATGTGACGCAGCAAGCCCCCTTTTTGGAAAGTACTAAATATATAAAAAGTGGTCTGAGAGTTTTTCGCACACTGGTGAAAGCGTGAAATTCGATCCTGTAGCTCACAACTGCACATTACTGTTTATTCTGCCAGTTGCCTTGTCATTATACCACTTACTGTCTCTATTTGTCACCTGGGCCCACCGTAAAGCCCACGGTAGAAGAGCTAGCTAAGGCACTGATTAAAAATACCCTAGCTAGGGCTTACAGAGAACTGTAATCAGCACTATTAAACTATTGACCTTGATTCTTCCCAGAATGACAGCGGGTCACATCAAGCTTAGCAGAGCCACACATTCCGACAGGGAAGGTGTATCCATTACATTACTAGGCATGTTCTTTCAGATTTTTTTCCCCCCTACTCTGTGAAATAAGCTTAATTTCGTTTGAGATTGTATGGATGTTGATACGAGGGATGTTAAATGTACTCCCAGCAGAATAAGCTTAAGCTCGTTTTAATCCGCATTATATCAATTGGAGCTCCAACCATGGCTTGTCACTTTTTCAACTCCAAACTGTAATTTCTAATTGTTACTGGTGCGTAAAAATCCGTAGTGTTGGCCTATCATGGGTTATCGCCAAGGTTGATAAACACATTTGAAATTATTAACCCCTTCACACACATATACTAAACAGTACGTTTTTTTTTTATTTTAAAAAGCAAATTTTGATTATCAAATGCAAAGGTTGAAATTACATGAGGCACGTCCACTAAAAAACACGTATTTAATAAAACAAACTAAAATTCAAATGAGATTCAACATCGTATTTCTTAAATTCAACCTCATCGCAAATCTTGCAACCAGTTGTGTGACAGACAGCCAGTGACACTATTTGTGTACAACTGTCAATACATTCCCCCAAAAATGTCGCACATTGCAAATAATTTTACTTAGTTGAAATTCTGGAAATTATTTTAGGGGGTTGATAGAAAAGCACACGGACGGATGATTTGTGTGTTTTAAATGCTGATTATTACCTTGCCCTGGAAATAGTGATTGTCCAACAGTCTATTCATCTGTCAGAGGGCATTTAACATGTTTTCAGTTACAACTACAAAACCTCTCAACTAACCTCGACCAAATGTATCAAGCAGTCTACCAGTACGAGTGCCTTGCTTTATTGGCCTTAAACTACTTTGAAAAAAGTACTTTTATAAAAGTGGACAATACAGCAGAATATGCAGACCTAGGTCAGCTGTTGAAGGTGGACCAAAATGACAACGGGTGTGGACAAGAGTGGGTTGGAGTGCCATTGTAAAGCTGATCTTGATCATGAAAAGTAACAAATCATTGTGAATAAAGGAAGAACGTTTTTAAAATCCTTTATATTAAGTTCACTTGCTTGCTTGCTTGCGCGCTTACGACCGTGCAAATCTTTCGGTCGTTTTTTAACCCACTTCCCGTGATCCAATTGAGCTGACATTTTACACACAGACTCGTTGTGCGTGACAATTTATTTTAATTTTTACCGAAATTTTACACTTTTTAGGAAAAAATAAATTATATTTAATTACCAATTGCTTAATGGTGGCAGGCAATCATCTGACCCATAGGTGGCAGCCATCTCAAGCCAGAGGACGAGAGGACTCTAGCCGCCACGCATATAAAGGATTTATAGTGAAAAACTTTGTTTTTACGGGTTCATTTTTTTAAATCCATAATGTCCTACCTGTTATGACACATGGTCAAGAAACGTGGGTTAGGCAATCTATGAATAGTTATGGCCATTCAGATCAGTTCACGTGCATCAGTAAGATAGATGGGAGCAGCAACGGACGGTGATGGATTGCAATGGCATGTGGAAACCCTCATCCAGCAGTGGATTGACCATGTCTAAAGATGATGTAAAAAATGTTGAGTAGAATGTGTGCACGTGGGGGTGTAAGTGCACGAACGTAACATGTGCATCAATTTGTACATGCGCGCGCGCGCGCGTGTGTGCGTGTGTGTGCGTGTGTGCACATGTCTTTGTACAGTCGACATCCATTCGCGAGACAGAGAATCCCCCCTTACCAGCTTGTACCTGGGTTTTATAAACACATGCAAAACACACACACGTATTATTTCTTAATGAACACAAAAGTATTGACTCCTGCATGTCTAATATAAAAAAAACACGACTACTTGAGTACCTCTTCTTGGTTCTTTCGGTAAAGTCACGTAGAATCGAAATAATAAAATAATACAAATAAAACATAATAAAATAATTCTCACGACGTTTCGGCCACAACGCAAGCAGCCGTCCTCAGGTGGAGAGCAGGTCTGTACCGCCGTTACAATGTCATTGCAGCACACTTTGCTGGATGAGAATCTCACCAGATCGCGCACATGCCGGCATGCAGTAGACTCTGTTCCGATGTCAAAAACATATGCTCGGTGGAATGCACTTTTCACCACATGTTATTTTAGATTTATAATAGCATTAATGTTAAATGTTATGGTTACCTGTAGGGTGCGTGCATCAGTCATTGTATAGAACATTAAACCTGCAAACAGCGAGCGTTGGACCCACCGGTCATGGAAGTAACTGCCGGCTGAAAATGGGTTCGCTTTGTAATCGGCCTGGGCCGTGCCATATGGAAAGCATAGCTCCTCTGGCCCTGGGTTGTTTTTTTTTGTAAAAAGAAACTGTGTGTACAGTCTCATGTGCAGGTGGGTCTTCAGTAAGTTGCATTGATTTAATTTAGTCCCAGAGGTCATATAAAGTCCCGAAGAAACGGTTACAAACAACTTTATTAGGCCTTCTCGTGTAACTTTTACTAAATACGCTCCTTGGCATGGAGTGCATTCATATGTATAAGTGCTAGCACCACAACCTTGCACGCTCAACCACAGGGTCATAAACAATAATAATTGCTTTTATAAAATATAATTTAACCGTGGAAAATCATACAAATATGTTTCGAGTGTTAGGAGTTGTTCTTTTATACTCCGCGTGGCCTTCTCTAAAATGATGGCAGGTTTACTCTGAAAAATAACGGCTGAGTAATCCACTGTGCTTGATCTTTTGACCCTAATCCTCGTGAATAATCCCTTCCAGACATCATAGCCATTTTCGCTGTGGTATAAAGTTCATCTAGCCCACACAAGGTCGTTTAAATGAAAGGGGCGGAAAAAAAGGTTTATTGTAAAGCGAGTCAGGAAAATATTTGAAGCAATATTCTTTATTAGATAATTTTAAAGGCACACAAAAGCACTTTCTCTTTTCAATTAATAATTTGTTGCAATAACTTTGCAAATATCATCACGTATATTAAACTAAAATTTGCTCTGTTCCACATTGCCACTGTGAGGCTAGTGATTCAATTGCTCAAGGCTAAGCGAGGCGTGTGTGAAAGTTGAAAATGCTAATTAAATATGAATCACTCTACCCAGATGTTGCTTCATATAGTAAAAAGGAAAGGCGAAGCCCTGCAATTGCTCACTCACACCACTGCTGGTGGAAAGTGCCTCCACTAGAGGACCCTCTACAGAGGCCCTCTAGAGGGCATTTGGCCTACTCTTCCATTCTGGCAGCATGTCTTTGAAGATGTACGAGTACTTACACTTTACGCCCACCACGCCGTATATGTATATGCATGTCTAGCGACGTGTTATTAAATCTACCAGCTACACCAAGAGTGTATAGTGCAATTACTTGGGGGAGAATGATCATTTAACAAACAAACAAATGAAAAGTGGGGACTAAATTATTTGCGGTCACTCACAAAACGTGCATTTTTTTTTCAGTATCTGCTTAAATCATCTCGAACTCGACAATGCAAGTATGACACAAACAGCTGCTTCACACGGCAAGCTGCCGTTCCTCCTTAAAATCTGACACTTCGCGGACCAACAATTG
Source organism: Lampetra planeri (assembly GCF_965212315.1). Lineage (NCBI taxonomy): Eukaryota > Metazoa > Chordata > Hyperoartia > Petromyzontiformes > Petromyzontidae > Lampetra > Lampetra planeri. The sequence continues at coordinate 8,563,789 of NC_136119.1, forward strand.
GGTCGCGAACTTGAACCAACAATTGGGGCCAATCGACCTCGAGCATAACACACGCTGGGGGAATATTTGCCAACGGCGATACAACCGAGTCTAACGTTGCGGACGCGTTTTGCACGCCCGTTCTGCCCGCAACGATCTTTTCACCACCTTCGGCAGACAACAACCGGCATGCGCGTTCGCAAAAGCGGCAACCTCTTGCGACAGAAAGGTGCCACGCGGCTCTCGCCTCCAGCGCCGGCGGGTGCGGAGAGAACGCCGCCACCGCCGATTCATTAAAGTGAAAGTCAGAGAGCAAAGGTGACGCTAAAATTGGCACCGTTTTAAGGCTCCGCGCGTGGAACAGGTGCAGCTGGAATGTTGATCACCTGCGGCAGGTTATCGCCCTAATGGAGCGGCGTTGTCACGCGCACGCTCCACAGTACCTGTGGCAGCTGTTCGGCGTGCGAGCACAAGTGTAAAGTAGAGTATACAGATGTAAAGTAGAGTCGACGCGAGGCTGGTGGTGGGGAGGAGGGGGAGGGGCGATCCGCCCTTTATTTCCCCCCAGTCCACACTGGCCCATAGCCCTCTTCCCAATCCGTTCTCCGCCAGAATGCCCCGATGCACCCCCCTCCTGTACCTCCTCACCTGCTCCTGTACCTCCCCCCCCCTCCTGTACCGCCTCACCTGCTCCTCCACTCTTCCACTGTTCCCGCTCCACGGCACCCCCCCCCCCTCCTCCTTTTGGCGAGAATCCTCTCCATGACCCTTAACCCACTGTCCAACTCCGTTCCTACCCGCTGACATCCCTTACACACGTACAAAGACATTAGTTTCTTACGAAGTGGATATTCAACCGAACCGACGTGTGGCGTCAGTGCAACGAGGAAAACGAATGTCTCGCGTTGCTTGCTTTAATTTTTACTTTTTTTGGTGGTCTCACATTGCTGCGTGGGCATCGACACGACGGAAGTGTCTTCCGGCTCCAAGGAGCACGCGGAAGTACTTCGTGGTCGATGCCTTCATGGCGAGCCAAATGTAAATGCCACGTTTCTTGGTGCAGGAAAAAAAAGTCAGTCCCTCGGCGGCCGTCCGACTGTTGACTTCCTTCAAAGTTGCATTGCCATGAACTTGGAATGTAAGAACTAGTATTTACTGTTACCCCCCTCCCCTCCCCCACGGCATTATCATGTGCAAGTGCTGTGAGCAAACCCTTCACTTGGAAACAACTATTTGGACTCTGTCCAACTGCTTCGCTTACCTATACGACAAACATAGACTCCAACGTAATCCATTTCTTCAGCATTGGATAGACTAATTTGCTGATGTGGCCGATGTAAAATTCACCTTCCGATAGCGATAGCTTGTGATTATGTGAATCATTTGTCAGGTGAGTTTAATGTTGAATTCACTCCGTTTTCATAGATGGCTTGGGGGTGTTATTATGGTGGCATTTTTCTTTAGCAAATATCCTTCATATTCTTAGGCGTTTTCGGTAAAGTCACGTAGGTAAAAAATTTAAGTTAACAAAAGTAAAATAAGAAATAAAATAAAAATCACGTCGTTTCGGAGGCAACCGTCACAGCACGATAGCTGAAGACGGAAGCTTGTGTTGCCTCCGAAACGTCGTGATTTTTATTTTATTTTTTATTTTTTACTTTTATTAATTTACTTTTTTTACCTACGTGACTTTACCGAAAACACCTAAGAATATGAATCCTTGCAGTCACGAAAGCCTCAAATCTAGAAATATCCTTGAAGCGGCTTCTTTGTTTTTGCATTTGGTTTATTGTCATTGACATTAGTGGCTGCACTTGATCCTGTATCACTTGGAGCAGGTAAAACTGCATTCCATTACCCAGGTGTGCAATCTATTGACAATTAAAATCTCGTTAAGTACGTGCAGATATCAATTCACCTCTTCATCCAAACCCCCACCCTCACGACCCCCATCCCCCAAGCAATTCTATGAATTGTCACAATTTGAATACAAATTGTGTTTGTATATTTTTGTCGTGTTTGCTCTATTATCCAAAAGGGATAGCAATAATTATTTGTGCATAATTTACAGACATTTTAAATAATTGATACCTGGTTGCACAATGGAATGCCTGGATTAAATATCTTTAGTTGATGAAAATCCTGATATGTCTAGCAGATACAGCAAATTTATCATCAACAGGCCTCTGTCAATCCACTGCAGGATGAAGGCCTCCACACACTCTGTCGGCTATGGGGATTTCATGACCATACTTCGTCACACTGGTTAGTGTGGGTTGGGGAAATTTGGTCCCATGGCCACTTCAGCTTTGATTGGCACCTGATTTTAGCCATGACCAGGATTAAAACTGTAGTAGCCGAGGTCAATGCATTGCGTGCTAACCACTGCACTGCTGCCCTCGGCCCAATATATTGTATGCTGTTCCCTAATTTGTTTCATGTGTAGGGGTTTTTACGGGGAGAAAGGCGGACAGAAACACAAGGGTGTCTGCATCCACACACGGGTGTCTACATCCACGTCCGCATCGGTTAACCCTGGGGGGCCATGGGGGCGCTGTGATCCCCCATAGCCCCACCCCTCGGAGAGGATTGCTATAAAAGGCGGGGAGCCAGAGGGCTCGGGGCCAGTGTGTTAGAAGCTTACCAGTGAAGACTGATGACCGGCAGAATAGGCCCTGGGACTCCCCTGGCTCGCTGTCCTTGTCAGGGCCGAGCAGGGCAAGCCAGTGGCGTGGCCCCAAGAGCTCCAGGACCGCTGCTCTTGTAAGAGCAAGGCCGGGTTAGCTGGGTGCCGGGATCCGTGCTTGACCAGGGCCGGATTAGATAGCCTCCCCTAGCACTCATAGCGGAGGACAGGGAATAGGACCGTCAGGGAATAGTGCTAGGGGTGTTTCCCATTGAGTACGGGTGAAGGGGCCGTTACCCCTTCAAGTGTTGTTACGTCGTCTGTCTCCCTGAGAACTCACTAGGCATGTACTCAATGTTTCTTCTTTTATAGCCATCCAGTTGCTCGTGAAGGGTACAAAACTCCTAACCTCGTGTGCAAGGTATAACTAAAGAGCACATTGATGTAGAACACATGGTTCCAGTGGCATTTTGACTGGCATGCTCTTTCTTTAACGTAACTGCAGTAATTAAAGCATGCTAATACCTTGTCATTAGCAGAGAAAGGTGCGCTAAGTGGAACGCCATCGCATGTGTTAAAGTCCGTTCAGGTGACATGTTAATCATGAACATTGCAGTTTAACTCAACAGCGAAAGTGAATGTAAGGCTGAGCCCCCCCTCCCCCGCCCGGCAAAGGACACTTACAACGCAACACAATGCGGACTTACATAGCGACGTCTAAATGAGACCGCATCGCAGGACGCTGTACAGAAACAGTGGGGATGTTTATTGCACAGAGAAAGGCGGTACAGTGGTACGACAGCGGCACAAAGAGGAAGGTCTTGAGGCTGGAATGGAACAGGGGGCCCAGCGCAGATGTTCTGGGAGTAGGAAGTTCCAGACTATGGGTGGCAACAAAGGAGAATGAACAATTTCTCACTGTGCAAAGGTTGACTGAGGTTTTTTGACGGAAACTATTGGATGCGGGAGCAGAGAGCGTGGGTTGCGGCGCAGTGAGACGAGGGAGGAGGGCTCGACAGGGCTGGGTCCATGGAGGATCATAAAGATGGTGAGGACAGTTTTTAAGTGGATCCAAGATTGGACTTAACCAGAGTAGAGGGTGGAGAATGGGGGGTGATGTAGTCTCGTTTACGGGTACAGGTGAAGAGTCTGGCAGCAGCTTCTTGGATCGTCTGGAATTTGTAGATGAAATATTGAATGAGGCCAGAGAATTGTGGAGATGAGATACGACAGAAATGCATGAGAGCTCGGGATCAGTGGCAACCACACTTTAATGTCAGAGCTTAGGAGGTAAACACTCAAACTGGAGTCTTTCCTGAGAGAGGGCTTTTTGCCGATGACGAATACCTTAGTTTTTTGGCAACGTTTACCTGGAATAAGTTACAATCAATCCAAGATGATGTCACGTGGGAGCAGAAGTTGAGGAGGGAGATGGCAGGCAGGAAGCTGAGGTTGGAGTAAAATTGTGGGGGGGGAAATGTAAATGTGACAGACAGTACAAGTGAGACGATACATATGAGACAGGCAATGGAAACAAGACAAGCAGTGCTAACCAATGTATGTATGTATGTTGAACTTCTTTCGCACTGAACGTAGCCAACTGTGCTAATCAGAGGTGCAGGGGAAAGACAACAAACTAAACATAATAAAGCAGTTCGAAAAATGAGTTTTCAATCTAGATGGTTTAAAAGTGCATAGCTCCAGTGACTTCCTAATATTGGAAGGAACAGCGTTCCAGACGGCCGCAGATGGGCATCTGAAAGTGCGCGATGCGGTGACCATCTTTGTTCGATGGCTGGCCGAAATCCGCTGTGAAAAAACAAGACACACAGTAAACTTAGGACAGGCAGAACAAGCGAGGCAAATAGCGCAATTCAGAGTGCAAAATGAAACAGAGTTTATGCAAGCGGACTTGACAACAGCAACCCACACGGTACAGACAGGACGGACAAGACACAGGAGACAGACAAAACGCGCGTCAAACAATCCAAGGCAGACGATGCAAATGAGATAGTGCAAACAAGACTGACGACACAATTTCTGGGAGTCTCAACTGGAACGTATAGTGAACCGGAAGCCCCTTTCCTCTGTCAGCCCCACCCAATGTTACATAGACACACCCACTCAATCACTAGCCCTACTCACACCGTTTATTCAGTTTAATTTCATTTATTAGGTATAGCCCTGTGAGCCATGCGGCTCTTGACTCGGGTGCAACGGCAACAAACAAAAACATGAACAAAGAACATCTTAAAGTTGACTACGCGCAACAGAAAAATCCAGGAAAAATCAGCAAAGTCTTCCATGTTGCCCACCTGCCACATGTTGACCTCAACCTACTGACCACACGCCCTGTGCTTAGTTTGCTGTTCCCCCCTGCACCTCCGACTAGCACGATTGGCTACGTAAGGTGCGAACGAAGTTCAACATACATAGAGACAATTCTAGATTTGAAGCTTTCGTGACTGCAAGGATTCATACTCTTAGTTCTTTCGGTAAAGTCACGTAGGTAAAAAATTTAATTAAAATTAATAAAATAAAAATAAAAATAAAATAAAATAAAAATCATTTTAATTTCATGTTTTACCTACGTGACTTTACCGAAAGAACTAAGAGTATACATAGAGACACCCATTACTCAGGTAGTCCAACCTCTCACCCATATTATGAGTCATACATTAATCCAGATACGTATCCAGGACAAAATCCAAACACATTTTTACAAGAGCTTCGTGACTACAGGACAGCCGTTCGAGCATCGGGGACTGTGCCGGTCAAACAGGGACATTTTGTTTGCCAAATATCAACCAAGCAAGACAGACAGTACGAATTGGATACACAGTATACATTTACAGTATGAACTAGGCAGGCAGTAGAGTAGACCCTACAAATTATATATACGATGAAAATTAGACAGTTTAATTGAGATAGGCACAATTACTAAGATGGCGTTGATGAAGACAGAGTAGAAATAAAACAAAATGTATGAGACGGTACAAAACGAGACAGGATAGGAGATTCCGTGAACAACATCAGTCTCTATAAAGCATCACGGTTATTTGTTACATGCAGCCGAATATATATGCCATTCAATTATGGTGTAGCTTATTTAAAATTTAAGTCTGTGTGAATGTGAGTGATGGACTACAGGCTTTAAGCAATTTACGTCAATGTGGAGGCATTCCTCCAACAGTGGATTGAGAATGAATGATTATGGTTATTTTAAAACTGGGGCTAAGCATGTATCTTCCCCAGTGATTAATCACTCCAATATCAGATCATCTCCCACAATACTGTTCTATTGGCAATAGCCTTAGTGAGCTCGTTCATATGTGCACAAGGAATATATGTGCCTCGATAAACCCATCCCTTTCATGGTCATGTTTAATTTAATAACTTTACAATTTAGTTTTACATAACGCCAATGTAAACGCATCTCTGGTTATTGTAATAAAATTGATAACAATGTTTTGTTTTTTTAATGCATATTGCTGATGACAGCGACAATGGATAAGATGATGATAATAATAATCATGAGCTAATGAAGGGTATATCTGATTCATTATTTTGGTATTACATAAAACCCTCAATGCATGTTTTGTTCGAAGAATGACAGGAGTGTGATATAATAAAAGTTAAACAATCATCAAATTATTTGTCGCGTTGTGCCAATTCTAAGGGATAGTTGATTGACCATATTTCACCACACCGTGTTGGCTTGGTGATGGCAATGAGCATAGATAGGCGAGCATAAACGTACAATACAACAAGCTGTTTTATTGCACTGCCCTCTGATTCAAATGCTGCTGTGGATTGCTGAAGGTTCAAAGGATAAGGGGGGGGGCGGCTAGAGGGGGGCTAGATCCTGGACTGCTTCAAATTTCCCACCGCCTCCGATGCTAACCGTTGCTGGGACTTGGACTGAGATCGCTGGGTTCATACCACAGCGCGCTAACCACTGCCACTCCACCCCGCACGGGATTATTGAGGGTTAAATGTCAGAGAGCAGGTGTGCAGCATAAAAACACACACACACATAAAATCAATCTCATGAAGAAGCCGGGCTTTACATTTACCAGCTTCTTTTGGCATCAAGGATTTCAACAGGAAATGCCAAGATCTTTAATCCTGCCAACATCCTTAATCCATATTCAAGCATTGTCCAGTATTTATAGCTGCTCTGTCAGGGTTTAAAGTTATGAAAAGTGCTAATGTTTAAAAATATATATATATATAGACCTGCCCTGTTTGAAATTTGCTGCACTAAATGTTTACTTTTTTTTCATTCCCAAGATTAAATTTGATTCCCCTATTTAAGTAATTCAAACCCTTGCCCTAAGTATGCCGTCACGTTCACAGTTTTGCACTTTGAATCTCTCTGAAACACATGACATCAACTCACAAGGAAAGGAGTTCAACGAAAGAAAAAAGCCACCACCAAAGTATAGGTGTGGGTTATTTTTTATAATTTCGTCACTTTTTGGCTTCCATGACTTTGTTGAGTTACATTACCGGCACCTGCGACAAAATCCCCAAAAGTTAGGAAACTTGAGAGCAAAATGTTCATTTGCGAATTTAGCGGCCTTTTGTCAGCAGTCATGCACAGTGGCATTTTGTGTGTGTGTGTAGCGTTTTCTGAGAAACAAGAATTCTAGCCGATGGCGTGATGCCAGTGGCGGTGCTGCTGAGACTGTGGGCAGGTAGTGCATTAGCGGCACGGCGAAGACGACGGGGAGGTTTCTGGGAGTATTGGCAGCGCTGTCAGAGTAAGGCAGCTGAGTGGGTGGGAGTGAGGGTCAGGTGGGGCGTGGTGGGGTGGGGATTTCTGCAGCGTGTTTTGGCAGATCATATTCCCTCGTGACTGACGTCCTGAATTGTTCCCACTAAACCGGTTTGGATGTGATCGTATGCACTATTGAAAAAAAAGTACAAGGAATACAAAAACAAGTAAATTCTGTGAACTAGATTAGATGTACTTTTTTAAAATTAAACACAATTTTCGCTTTTTGTCCATCATCAAACAGTTAATTATGCCTCATGCCCCCTCCCCCCTCCCAAAAAAATCTAGGTCAGCCACACATTGCATTCGTGTGCTTTACTTCGAAATCATAACTGCAAATAGTGCTCCAAAGGGCATCACATTATAAAGACTAAACCTCTAAGCATTTCTGTTTGTGCATTACTGTTTAACAATGCATTGTGGTTGGGTTTCGTAAACGTGCCAGCCGGTTGTATTTATGAAAGGTAAATGGTCAAGATGTTTTTTTCCCCTTAACTTCAGGCCACTGTTGATTTTTGGTTCACTTGACATTGTCGAAGTGTTGAGCTCTGGGGCACATTCGGCAGAAATGTCAAAAGTCATATGTAAAGCATCGTCTTAAGAAAGAGATTTGGATAAGCATATTGTTGGCCAATGATAGAAAGGTCAAATCTATCAATGTCACGTGTATGTATCGTGCTCTGTCTTGGGCCTGGTTGCTCAAGAAACACTGTAAAGTGTCGGTGAGGACCAGCAAATGAATGCACTTTAGCATTTGGGTATATCGTCATTAGTTGTGCAAGCTGTGTACAGGTACACATGGAAGAAAATGCCCCAAGGTATTGTATTGTAATTAAAAAAAGTATGTGTTAATCAGTCCTCTATATTCTAGATTTGAAGCTTTCGTGAATGCAAGGATTCACATTCTTAGGTTTTTTCGGTAAAGTCACGTAGGTAAAACATCAAAAATAATAAAAATAAAATTAATAAAAATAAAATAAAATAAAAATAATAATAAAAATAATAATAAAAATCACGACGTTTCGGAGGCAACACAAGTCTCCGTCATCAGGTGGGACCGTCACAGCCGGATTAGATGCATCAAGTGAGGCAATGATTCAAGATGTAATCCCTTATTAATTTTGATGTTTTACCTACGTGACTTTACCGAAAAAACCTAAGAATATGAGTCCTCTCTATGTGCAACTTTATTTCATATCGTCTCCTTCATTATATTTAATGTCCATGGCTTTAAATTTGGTATGCTTTGTTGTGCCAGGAGATGAATATATATATGTGTGTGAAGTCGGCAGGCGCAGTCATAATAATCACATGCGATGTTATTATACGTACAGGCAATTTGCTGGCCATCAGCACTTTCGAAGGCAATACGAACTTTCTGCTGTGCCTGCCGGAGAGGCTGCTGCCGCTGTCTGTTATTGGAATGTCGGCACCTGCGTCAGTCATTGCTGAAACAGAATCCCCAGTTTCCACCTGTGAGTATCCATGCTCGCCTGCAGCGGCAGGTCACGCGTGGCTAACTCTGGGCCCATTTAGCACCCCACCTCCCCCTCCGCTCCGCTCACCCCCCCCACTCCAACCAGTTCCAAATCTGAGCCGACACAACGGGTTTTGTCAAGTCGCTAATGAGCTGGAACTGGGAAAGCTGTGGCGATGAGAACAGACGACATACCTGGATCACAAACCTCTAGCTAGAGCCAGAACCGAGGTCCTCGTTGGTATTGTGCAATCTGTGCAAGGCCCAACAGGCTATAATACACACCTTTATCATTATAATATTATTTTAGTATTTTATTATTTTACAATATTATTTTATTATATAATTATACTATATAATTTTGTTATATTATTTTATTATGCTTTATTTTTATTTTTATTATAATTTTTTTATTATTTTATTACTTCCCTTCTACGTGACTTTACCGAAAGAACCAAGAAGATGAATACACACCTGCTCCACGGATCCTGCTGTTCACGTGCATGTCAATTGGTTCTTGTGATTTTCACCTCTTTTTGCCTCGTGTATGCAAACACTGGAAAGCTGGCTTTGCTCGCCCAGGGATTGGCCCTTTTCTGGTCCAGGATTAGCAGCATGGGCCCAGGCTTGTGTCCCGACATTCTTTGAGCCATTGGGATCCATCAGCCCAGCCCCCTACACTGCTCGTATCTCCGCCACCTCCACCCTCCCTCTCTCTCTACTCCCTGTGAACACAGGGCGGGAGTCCGGAAGCAATCTGTAAATAGAGTTTGTTTGAAACAAAGTTTAATGCAATCGTGCGTTAGATTAGATAACTGCAAGTTAAAATCTATTTATTTTTGTCATTTTCCACCGTGTAATTTCAACACAAACACGGCAGGCAGAGTTCAACTAGGGAGTGACGTCACCGTGTGGGCCCGCCACGGTGCTGAGATGTTAACTACCTCGCCTGGTATGCAGGAGGTCGTGGGTTCAATCCCGACCCTGACGCCTGATGTATATTTGTAGTTTGCATGTTCTATGTGCGCTAAGAGTATTTGGCTGCTATACATTTCCACATGATACGCCACCTCCTTGAGCTATCATTTGTGGCCAGGTCGCTTCTGAAAAAAAGAACTAAATTGGTCAGTGGACCTTACCTGGTAAAATAAAATGAAATAGTGTTTTAGTTGAGTTTGCTTGTCTCTTACGCGTTGACCCCATGGCGTCACGGAGAGTTCTGGATGCCCAGCTCCAAGCTTGTGGCATGGTAAGATAACCATGCCCAAGAGTCCGAATGACGAGGTCGCTTGGGGTTGGGTCAACCTGATACGGCTGCCATGGGAACATGGCCCCCGTGTGAGAATGGAGCTTGCGCAGATTTCAGCGGTTGTGAGAACATGGCATCTGGCCCCTTTCGTCTTTAAGAGAGAATCTATCTACTTCAATTGCGGTGACATTACCACGGCGCTTGCCTCAAGCTATGCACTTCTTTCGCATCGTACGTAGCAAACCGTGCTCATGGGAGGTGCGGGAAATCGGAGGTGCCACCAGGTGTACTTTTAGGTAATGCGGTTTGACAAATGCTTTTCGCCACGAGGTAATTTTCCTGACCCACGTGTTTATGGGTTAAAAGATAAAGGATGATTTGCAAATACACCACCAACATTCCTCGCGAGAGCAATTTCTCATTCAATTGGCCAAACATCCCTCCTGAAAAACAATGTTAAGATTTCAGTGAGGCTTTCTTGGATCGACGACAACGGTTAAAATATTTGGTTTTGTCTTTCATAAACATCCATACACAATATTAGTCGATATCTTGGGAACGATGAGTACAATGAAAAACAATACAAATGCTGTGATCCTGCCAATATTGGTAACAATAATAATAATAAAAGTGCCAACACGTTCACATCAACCTATTGCAGACAATGTGTTAGCTGTATTGGTTGAATAGTCATTGGTATTCAACTAATTAATATGAAACCATTTCAATGCTGCTGTGGTGTAATGCTTAGCTCTACGGAGGTCACTGGTTCAATCTCTTTATGCAGCAGTTGAAACAATGGTGCAAGTTTATTAGAATCTCCCCCCATATCCACCCAGCAGTATAAATGGGTAGAGCACAATTAGTTAATTGGCAGGTCACGTGTAGTGGTAGGGTAAATGTGGGACTACTCCCACGTCTTCCCTGATATTTGGCCTGTGTGGGATAGTAGACCAAATATACCCTCTAGAGATCCCTCTCGAGAGCTCTCTCGAATGGAAACCCTTCCACCGGCAGTGCTGTTAGGAAGAAATTCCAGGGCCGCACATTTACTTATTTCATTTCAAACATATCCTTAAACTAGCTTTGGCAGTGTCTTTGGCCTCCGTATCTCCATCACGGTCATGTAGACAGTCGCTCACACATTGAAAGTTGAATGACACTTAAACATCTTCCATGATGATGCTGAAAACAAACATCTTTCAAACTAGATTCGAAGCCTTCGTGACTGCGTATGTGACGCAGGAGAAGTTGATGGAGGCAACGCGTATTTATAACAATTTAATTCAGTACAGCAGAGTAACGACTCTAACACTCGAAGAGGTTTCGATTTAAATCTTTCGTGACTGCAGGGATTCATCTTCTTGGTTCTTTCCGTTAAGTCACGTAGAAGGGAAGTAATAAAATAATAAAAAATAAAACATAATAAAATAAAATAATTCTCACGACGTTTCGGCTACAACGCAAGCAGCCGTCTTCAGGTGAAGAATGAGACACTGCCAAGCTAGGAGCTTATATATAAGCTTCCCTTCTACGTGACTTTACCGAAAGAACCAAGAAGACTCGAAGAGGTATCGGCCTCTTCACCCGGCCTATTCGAGGAAGTGTTCCCCAGCTAACGCTCCCCGTTAACTCCCTACTTCTCTCTATCCCAGACCTTCCCAAAATGTAGGCTAGCTAGCCTGGCCCAGCTTCGGCGCAGGTTCCGACCCTCAGCCACACGAGTCTGGCCCTTACAAGGACATCAGACTTCGCTGGTCTGAGGTCGCCACGGCTTGCCCTGCTCGGCCCTCACAAGGACAGCGAGTCAGGGGAGTTCCAGGTCTAGCTAGCTGGCCTTCAGTCTTCACTGGCTCTTCATATTGATCTATACCCAACGACGTGGAAAATAAAATACAATAGTAATAGAAAATGACGTTTCGGTTGCAACACAAGCAGCCATCATCAGCTAAGAATGAATGATAAAACACAGACACGGAAACAACATAGGCAGACACACATGCATGTGTATCATTCATTCTTACCTGATGATGGCTGCTTGTGTTACAACCGAAACGTCGTCTTCTATTATTATTTGATTTTATTTTCTACGTGACTTTACCGAAAGAACCAAAGAGGTAACATCTTTCAATCAATCAAAAGGTATTTTTGTGATGGTAATTCTCGAGAAACATTCTCATTTAGCCATCCAGAGACAGGTGTCTCTTTGAAGACATTTTCCCACCTGTTCAGCTTATTTCACGCCCTCTTTAAAGAAAAAAAAATACTTACATTTTCAAAAAGGTAAAGTTTGCAGACAAACCTACGGTGTATCGATTTCCCTTGTACTACTTTTCGTCGTCGCGATATATTTGCGGAATGACAAACATCTTTTGGACAAATCAATATGGTACATTCATACATACCGAGCATGTGCCTGTGCCTTGCTAGTTAGTGGGATAGGAAATACCGACCCCCTTCGGGAGTGATTGCCTCCTTACATCGGCTCGCGATCCTGCACAGGGGCCAGGCCTTTCCAAATGAACTCCCAGAATAGTCAGCCTATTTATTCATTTATTTTAGTTGGCAAGTCACAGATAGTTTACTGGTCATTTCAGATTCACAGCATTGTGAATCTGATATGAACATATATTTACCGTTGTGTCCATGCAGTTTGTTTATGAATTGTTCTTTCCAGTCACTATTACATTTTTTGAAGAATTACCATTATTAAGTGTTAACTCTAAAGAATAATTAGCATCGTGGTGGAGAAAATAAGTAAAACTAATTATTTACCGTTTACATAGGGGAAATGCAGAGGTAACGTTACATGACAGCATATAAGCTCTTAATAAATTGTAAATCGTGATGCTTACGAACTGAATCGATGAGTTCAGAGTTTTGGGTCGTTGGATAAGAGCTAACAACTCTTACACAAAGTAGTGACTTGAGCCAGCTCATTAAAATAAATCCAGAATGACTTCCACATTTATGGCAGTCAAAGCACCATTCGTTTGCCAGAAGTGCATTTTACTACAGGCGGAGCTGTGCAATACATCTGCTAATATTATCCCAGTGTCGAGGTGGGAATGGCCACTTAAAAGCATTCCTTTCAACCGTGCCATTATCAAGTGAGCCAACTCGTTAAAATCCAATATAGTTCACAATAACTGACATTGTGTCAATTTTACAGACACAATGAGGGGAGAATCTTGTGTCAGGTGTCCGGTTCTGTGACTGCAGTTTGAGCTGTGAACTCGCATTGAAACCCGAGGGTAAGCGTCACGTGATTAAGCGGACACTGAAGAGACGGGACAGACAATACAAGGGCATATTCGACATGCAAGTCCCTCGTGTGTTTTGTTGGTCAAACACAGCGATCTCAGCGCCTCTTGTTACAAAAGCACTGGGGGTGGTATTTTTTTCTACACGTATCAAAAGGCATCAACGTACTTGAAAACGCATCGGACGGAGGTGTCAATTGCGTATGTACGTTAAACAGAGTTGTTGAGCAACATTGTTTACTTCTGTGCGAAGAGGTGAGGAGGTATGTTTTGTTTTTTCGTTCGGATGAGCTGGCAGTAAATAATTGTAAGAGGAAAGTTAAAGGTGCTTGCAAAGAATTGTGGGTGGTCTTGCGTTATTCGGCTACGGTTATCACATTTATTGCCAATTTTCACAACATCTCACCTCCACTACAGGACAATATATATTTGGCATCAATAAAAAAAAGTGGCAAGCAGATTGTAACAAAAACATTCCGAGACTAGTTTTTATTTTAAAATGTAGCAATTTTCTCTTCAAGAAAGAGCATCGCACAATCTATTCCCACGCCACTTATATTTAGAGGTTTGACAATTGGGGAAAAATAATCACAAATTCGCACATTTTTATTCATTATAATTGAGTGGGGAAAACCAGCCCACTGCCAGGATTTTTATTTTTTTTATGGACTTTTTTTGAAACGCATTTATTTTCTTTGTTTACTTCTGCACACTTTTAAGACAGCCTCAATTAAAAAAAAAAATGTGTCAAACAATGAAAGGGGTATTTTGAATGGGAGACGCATTAAAACTCGCAGCACATCCTGGATAAAATACCAAACGGGACCGGCCGCGTTATGGCTGAAACTTTCACGACGAAAAAAAAAACATGCATGGGTAGGAATTATAAGGCGATTCTTCATTGCAAGTCGAAAGAATTGAAGACAAATGACGTGCTAATGTTTCTTAAAAAAAAACACAGACACACGCACACAAAGGTAAAGAAGAGATTGCTGAACAGCCGGACGTGCACTGGGAGTCTTGGAGGAAATAGTTTCCGTGTGCACGCCTCCCACTGCTGCTTGAGCTGCCGTTGCCATCAGGCACAGGATGACAGGTGACTGGCTTCAGAATCTTGACTTAAAGCTTTCGTGACTGCAAGAATTCATATTCTTTGGGTCTTTCGGGAAAGTCACGTAGATAGAACAATAAAATAATACAAATAACAATGAAGTTAATACAAAATAATAATACATAATTCACTTTAATTTTTATTTTCACTATTTTATTGTTCTATCTACGTGACTTTACCGAAAGACCCAAATAATATGGCTTCAGAATGTCCAAGGTGTACAGGCATTCCAGGAACAGCGAGCCTTGGAACCAATTATGCAGGAATACGTGTCTATTTCTGGACACCCTGAATCCCGGGACAGGTTTCATGCCTGGGAATGATGAAATCGCCACCCTCGTCGCAAAAAAACTCGAACGCGCAAATTCTGCACAGATACAACGCAACCTTAATTTGGAGCAATGCTCCTCAACAAAATGATATTTAACATCGCAAAACTCTTGTGTTTTTGGCAACGATCTTATCCGCAAAGCCCATAATTTGTGGGTCCAATTCGCTTGTGCTATCAACTCATTTTTGCATGAAGATGAGTAAAGGGGCCGTGATTTAGGCACTTTTCACAGTTCCCGCCTACACCTCGGTCCCGAGTGAGGCGGACACGTGACCTTGTATTGTCATGGTTATGTTGCAATGTTTTTTTTTTACGTGGAAAAAGTGGAGATGCATTCGCTATGTATTAGCTGCTGGAAGAGAAAACAGTTACGGAACTTAATGCTAAGCATATACCGACGGATAGACAAGCCTGTTGCTGTATCACTGCAGTAGAAAGACATACGCAGTGACGACGTGCAAGTGAATGGTTGGCATAATCCCATAAAACACCACCGGCACCAGCTACGTACGGTATAAATCCAAAGTGTATATAAATTTGAATGCACAAAATGCACTTCCACTGCTTTTAGAAAGGATTCGGTGTTGTTGAGAAAACAGTTCTCGTTTATCACGGAGCAGTGATGCTGTGTGGCAATCAATGCCAGTAAACTGTGTCATTGTACCGCATGATTGGTGTAAACATGATACAGGACATGTTGCACGAGTCACACGGCTGCGTTGGTGACCCTAAATGTGGTTCATGTCGAGCAATTCATCAGTCAGGATAACTCCATCGCCTTCACAACTTAATTTGACAATCCGACAAGATGCATGATTCATACGCAACGGTACATGCATTCCAAATGCACACGTGATATTATGTATTGGATAGTTTATTGTTAACAGAAGCTAACCTCATCATGGGACCTCCTTTGCCAGTACCAAATTATGAGAATAGGTTTTCCCCCTGCTTGTCTTTGTGCTGTGTACGCCTTTTGGCGTCCTCTGGTCTAACACCTTTTGAGACGAGGCTCCAAAGAAAGCTGTCTCTGGTGTGGACCAATCAGTTTCAAAAACAATGCATACATTATCAGAGTACGTTTTTTGTTTGCATTCTGACCGCAAGTATTGTGGTTAATGCAAACATGATTCCTTTTAAAAGGTTTCAGTTTGGTGTTTAACATGTTAACACCTGTTTTGTTGCCAGAAAAAAGGGTAAACCTATTCTCAGAAACTAACCTATAGTGAAAAGAAATATGAAATACAAAAACATTTATAATATGACAACAACAAAATTGTGATATCTTCTTGGTTCTTTCGGTAAAGTCACGTAGAATGGAAATAATAAAATAATAAAAATAAAACATTATAAAATAATTCTCACGACGTTTCGGCTACAACGCAAGTAGCCGTCCTCAGGTGGAGAACAGGTCTGTCATTCAGACTCTATTATTTCCATTCTACGTGACTTTACCGAAAGAACCAAGAAGATGAATCCCTGCAGTCACGAAAGCTTTAAATCGAAAAATTGTGATAGTGCATTGGCAGTGGTGCACACGCACAATTAACACAAATTCAACACATTTGTCAATACCGCTGCCCTAAGAGGTAAAAGGGCCATTACCCAAAACATCACCTATGATACATTTTGTCCACGAAGGAGGGTGACGGCTTCGGAATGTCGCCTAACATACATTTTTTTCCCTTCGAGAGCAGTGCTATTGACACATTTGTTATCATAATTTAGGACCGTTAACAATGCTCCGTGTGATATAAATATTGTAGTGAATTATCAAAATAATAAAGAGGGGTCTAACTTACAATAGAACAATAACATATTCTTAGGTTTTTTCGGTAAAGTCACGTAGGTAAAACATTAAAATTAATAAAAGTAAAATAAAATAAAAATCACGACGTTTCGGAGGCAACACAAGCTTCCGTCTTCAGGTGGAACCGTCACAGCCACGACAGCTGTATCAAGTAAATGAGGCTGTGACGGTTCCACCTAAAGACGGAAGCTTGTGTTGCCTCCGAAACGTCGTGATATTTTATTTTATTTTACTTTTATTAATTTTAATGTTTTACCTACGTGACTTTACCGAAAAAACCTAAGAATATGAATCCTTGCAGTCACGAAAGCTTCAAATCTAGAACAATAACAGTTGTTTTGACCGATATTCGGTATTCTGAGAACTGTCAATTCAATTTCTCCTTCTTTCTGCTGGAAATAATTGAATGATAAGCACGCTTGAGGATGCGAGGTATAAATTTCGATTTAAAGCTTTCGTGACTGCAGGGATTCATATTCTTGGCTCTTTCGGTAAAGTCACGTAGAAGGGAAATAATAAAAATAAACATACTAAAATAAATAAATGCAAATAAAAAATAAATTCAAATAAAAGTAAAATAAAATAAAATTCCCTTCTACGTGACTTTACCAAAAGAACCAAGAATAATAATAAAGATGCTAGGTATGCTAACAAAACTTCCGAAAACACACACCGCAGGTGTCTCTTTGTGAAACTATTAAACGGACACTGTTGGCGGGTTGTTTTTCTCTTTCAGTCGCGTTAATGACAATTAGAGGCTTATTTCTGCAGGATATTGTCTGATTGCAAACACAGTCTCTGGAAAGCGTTCCTAAAATATTCTCGAGGGAGTGACCATTATCTCCAGCATGGGTCTAGTATTACCGACAATTATCTGATTACCTGACCTGGTTCGAGTTATTACCAGATTAACCAGCTGAAGCAAAGCGAGGCCACTCCCTTTGGCAAAGCATCTTAAAGGTGCTGTTGCTAAAAATGAACGTATCCATCTTCTTAAGGTCAGTTTAAGTTGCTCATAAAGTACTGTGAGCACGCTAACACAGGAAGGGCATTTGTGTATGCATTGGCAAACGGAATCCAGACCTCCAGATCAAGGCTATTGAGACCGAGGCCAGGTTTCTTCATCTGTTAATGCCAGACTGCTTGTGGTGGGGTAAATGGTAGGTCTCGCATCCTCTTCAAACCATCTGGCCAGAGTGGAAGCATGTGCACCAATCTCTTTCCCTTGCCACTCATGATGATGGAGGCTGTCCATTGGCAGTTGGTGTGAGACCTGAGTGGTGTGAAACAGAATTTGGTTGAATACGATGTATCTTGATTTCTAAAAAAACACACACCACGTTGTAAAAGTCTCCTCTACAATCAAGCAATACACCAGGACGCATTTACAGATTGTCCTACGTGACATTGTTGTGAGATAATGGGAGACGAAAACTGCCTCGGCATCAGGGATATATTTGTTGACCACCCATGTGTGTTTGTGGCAAATGCCCACCTTGTGATTTGCAGCTGGCGGTAATATGATATCCCTCCCCGCAAAGCCAGTGCCTCTGCCTGTTTGCTAAAAGCTGAGTGAAGGCCACCGGTGGCTGACTATGAGCCCCTTTTATACTGGCTTTGTCTCTGACCACAAAAAAAAAGCTTGTGTTACTTCCAAAGACCTTACGGGTTACTTTATGCTTCGGCAGCCAATACTTCTGTCTTGTTTTAAGCATTTTATGCGAGCATGTTTAATCTGCAACAACGTGCGATTTAGCATCACAAAACTTCGATTGACGTCTGCAAACAAAAAAAGTAGGAAGTAACAAAAAGCGTAACAGAGATGCATCCAGATTTATTGGACGTATATGTGTGTGTGTGTGTGGTTCATTCTAGGCCATTAGGAAACTCTTAGCACGAATATTACAACAATAAATACTAAATAAAGAAAACAAACAAACATTATGTTCAAGCAGTCTTGGCAATCAGTGGCATCACCACTGTTGGTGCATTGTACCCATACGTTTCTATAATTGGAGTGCGTTTTTAGCCCCATTAGCCAACAACTGGCGCTGTTTATTTGTAAGAGTGATGTAGCATGAGCTCCATTTCCTAAGCACAATTGTATAAACTGCTGCGCCTGCCTCGAGTTCAAAGGCCCATTCATTTGACTTTTTTGGCAATCGTGTACTGGTGCTTCCTTATTTCCTTAAGAGCGACATGTAATACATCTTGTGGGAAATAATTAATTCTGGTTTAACCCACATGGCACTTTGCAGAACATGCATCCTTTAATACCTGTCAGCTTTGATATGGTCGGACGACAAGCGGGTAGTGTTAATTTATTGAACTAAAAAAATAGAAAAATGGTTTCCCTTTAACAAATTTCTTAACTTAATGTACGTTAAAGCGCATGTGACAATCATAAAACATTAGAGCATTAACACAATTTATTTGCGTATTTATTTAATGTAATATACCTTTCCCAAATCTTTTTAATTGATCGAGTTCGTCAGGGTGTGGGGGAGGGTTTTCACTCGTGGATTATTTTAAAGACATTGCCTGCACATGGGAAGTAAAACAATCCAATTAAATGTCATGGAAGACACATTCTGCATATTTTCGGTGACGTTTAATTATGTTTTGGGAATGTGTTAGTGTTCAATGTATAGGTCGCTTTTTTAATTTGCCACAAATGAAGTGAATCCTTTAGCACCTCTGATTGACAGTGGAATAAAACAGTTATACTTATCTCCGAGTGATATCGGCAAGAATACTTGTTGAGAAAATTCCGAGCAGACCACAGCAGTCGCTCTTTAAGGTTCTGCAGAGGCAAGAAATGGTAAAGGGGCAGAACAATATATTTGCTTTTCATTTTACAACTACAAAAAAGGTAACAGTATCTTGGATAATAGAGGATTATTAAATGCCACAACCGTCTGCCTTGATTTAAAAAAAATGTTGCTTATAAGAGATTGTATTGGACAATTCTAAGAATCCGTGTCAGGGCTTAAGGGCACATGCCATGGCACAAGTGCACTGGGTGCAGAACATTCACTCAAATTCAGCCAGCTCGAATACAAACTTCGTCTTTGTGCGAATCTGTAGTTGCACATTATTTTTTAAACCTTTTATATACGACGCACATGATGTTGCTGGCATGAGTTATGTGTGTCCATGCAATGAATGTCCTTTGACAGAATTCCACACAATGTTCCCTAAGACCAACTCGCTGTATCTTTTAGATCACATTGGCCACCGAGGTCACGTTGAGAAATCCACATTCATGGCCCAGAATGCTGGGTCCGGGCTCCAAATCGAGTTGACAGATTCCCATTGTCTTCAAGAGCTCTCTCCACAACCTTGAAAAACGCAGTAAACTGTAGGTAGTGTGTCATTACATTTACCCCTTCAACCAGTGTTAAACGGTAGTGTCCGATGTGTAGCTGGCATAGTGCTACATTTTACAGTATTTTATGATGTGATGTGTATTTGTCGATTGGGGTTTTTCAAATCATTATATACAATGTTGTTAAACAGCATATTCTAGAATTGAAGCTTTCGTGACTGCAAGGATTCATACTCTTAGTTTTTTCGGTAAAGTTACGTAGGTAAAAAATAAAATAAAAATGTATAAAAATAAAATAATAAAAATCACGACGATGAGGGAGACTTGTGTTGCCTCCGAAACGACTTGATTTTTATTATTTAATTTTTATTCATTTTAATTTAATTTTTTACCTACGTGACTTTACCGAAAAAACTAAAAGTATGTTAAACAGCATGTTTGCTCAACAAAGTAAAACTAATTGTTGGAGGGACACTGCATTAAAATAGAGCGAAATACCTGGGCAAATAATAAATAAATAAAAGCACATTAGGATCAAATATATAAAATAAACAAACACACAAGATCATGATGGAATACTTCTGTAAAATTTTATTTGACTATGAAAAGCAGCATACTGGTGCACCTAAATAAAACGTTTTCAATCAGTGCATATTGGGTCTGAAACGTTGACAATGTCAAAATAAGTGGAATAAAATATGAAAAATGTGCCAAAGATACAAAGAGAAATTGAATTAAAACTCAGACTTGATCTCAGCTGGTAATGCCTATTGAGCTCAGCAGCACTGTTACAAGGATAACCAGAGCCCGAGACTTTCAGCAATGGTGGCAGTTACGGAACATTGCATGTTGGGAACGTGCAAACGAACAAAAAGACCAAAACCAACAACATCCCCTGCTAGGACACTGCAACAAGATAAACAATAGTCCTTAGGCACAAATCAAAAACAGGGGTAAAAATATAAATACGGTTACAGGATTACACAAAGAGACAGAAAGAGGAGCGCATGGAACAGGGGACAAATGCAAAGCAGAGACAATTGATTTCAAGAAGTGGGCTTGGACTTAGACCCATCACTCGAATCGACGGTCACCATTTGACAAGGCTGGTTGTAGAACGGCAACCAAAAGGAGTAAACATGCCCAAGAGGACAACCACCAAGGAGATCGAGCAATAGGGTCAGTTGATGCGCAGGAGTGAGATGCATTGTGGCATCAAGGTACTGTGATGTATGGTCGACAGTGTTGTGTCGAGGGGGGGGGAGGGGAATTCGTCAAACAGTGGATAGAAAATGGTTGATTATAATGCCGATGATTGTTGCCGTTTACACTAAAATGAGTTTATATTTTAAGTGCTCGTGCCGATACCATCCTTCTTGTGTGAAAGTATTTCTGTGAAAAGTAGCATTCATCAACGTCATTTAGCCATCGTTAATGCAGTCGCGGACGATGTTCAATCAACGTCAAACTTTACTCGCGCTAAGGTGATACTGCACAATGAATTTTAATGTTGTAATATTCCAATTGTGGGCATCATCCCCCCATGTTATATTTATTTTTAGTTTTATAAATTGTGTTCAAGGGGTCAAGTTGATCGACCAAATTACAATATCTTTTAAATTCCGCTCGCACATCATTACATTTGTCAATTTTCTTTCGGTAAAGTCACGTAGATAGAAAAAAAATTACTTTACCGAAAGAACCAAGAATATGAATTCCTGCAGTCACAAAAGTTTCAAGTCAAAATTCGTCAATTTATTGATAATTATTCAAGGCAACCGGCTGGAGTGGTGGTACGGTTCGTAGCAGCGAGCGATATCTTGACCACCTTGGCTGCCCCCGACCTTCACTGACCCACACTGAGCAGTGTGGTGAAGTATGGGAACTCCTCCACCCCATATGAAAGCCGGAATCTAGCAGTGGCTTGACAAAGGGCCCTAAATTATGAAAATCCGTCCCATTACATTTAGCCTCGTGGCAATTCGTAATTTATATTGCGTCTCTATTTAAAGCTTTCGTGACTGCAGGGATTCATCTTCTTGGTTCTTTCGGTAAAGTCACGTAGAAGGGAAATAATAAAATAATAAAAATAAAACATAATAAAATAATTCTCACGACGTTTCTGAATGATGCTGTCTTTCCGACAGACCTGTTCTTCACCCGAGGACGACTGCTTGCGTTGTGGCCGAAACGTCGTGAGAATTATTTTATTATGTTTTATTTTAATTATTTTTATTATTTCCCTTCTACGTGACTTTACCGAAAGAACCAAGAAGATTATATTGCGTCATCAGAACTTTATACAAGTCACACGGAAGGTACCGGAACCGCAATGTCATCGATACACGACGAGACGAGCAGCTGGTGTCAGCTGCCCCGGGGACAGGGAAGGCGAACTGGTTATAACAATAGTAAACAGCTGTGTATTCCCACCATTGCAGCACACTGGCTACAGATCTCATGACTCAGTTTGGCCCCTGGCCAAGAGATGTCACCTGAAGCTAGGGCATATAAATCTGGGGAACTGGTGCATGAACATTCGTTGGAGATTTCATACCTGATGTTTCAATCATTTGATTGTACCAAAAGTACTGCTTAACTGTAATACTGTATTTAATATATAATATTTAACAGAAGGTTCATGTCACTGTTAATAACTCTGAAGTCATATGTTCCCTTAAAGCATCCTTGCCTCAATATCCGACCCCTGTATGCCAAGCTGCTGTGTTACCTAGCCTGCACTGTGCTACAAGGAATTATGCATGACTTAAGTTATTTTTAATGGTGCCATATTATCATTTGGCAGACACAAATAGTAACCTGTAATGTTATGGCAAAATGGGAAAAAATATCCACGATTTTTTATCATCACAATTTGTTTTTGTTTCTCATTTGCTTAAGGGATTTGACCAGGATATATCGGCAAACTCTGGAAATTGTCCTAATTAGCCAATTGGTTCTTTAAATGTGTTTTCTCCCCTTTCTCCAAGAAGTGCTCAACAGGTAATTGGACTGGACATTGTATTGCGTTGTACTGTAAATTTGACGAACAATATTTCAATGCAATATCTGACTGTCTTTCCTCAGTGTTAAGCTTAAAAATGTGGGATTTTTTTTTTAAGTCGAAGTGATTTTACCTCAAATGAGCACCGACGGGTGCTCACCGCCTGCTGACAGTCCCAGTGGTGGAAATGCCACATTATTATGTTGAGGGAAAGTCTATCCACATGACATCCATTGTTTACTTATTCCACAAAGTGGTACTATTTTATCGACCCCCCAATTAGAATGGTGGGCTGAACCAACTCCCAACGAGGATTTAAACTCGCAATCTTCCGTTGGCAAGCAGCTCGGTTCAACAATGATTTGCTCCCATGTGTTGTGCACTTACTGGCGAGTGTAGTCAAATAAAATGTTTCAAAGTTAATTTCATAAGTAAAAAAAAACGTCGCACAGCATTAGTGAGCTGTTACAAAAATGCCCGTGGCTGAGAGAATTAATTGTAAAATTCAGCCAAAACTAAAACAACACAAACAGCCCCCATGTCATTGCCTCAATGTACACAGAACTCAGTCTTAATGCCTTGCAGATGGACTGTCGGGTGTTTATCCAGCTTACAAGTTAAATTGTACAGAACAGTGCACTAATCTCCTGACCGCGGGCCTAATCTGGCCACAGCCACCCTAGCCGAGTAATCGTCGCCAACTATTGCAATGCGTGCCGAGAGAGCAAATGCTTACTGCTGGTATTTGCAAAGTGACCTAGTGGGGCTGGATTTAGGCCTTGGGATCCAGGATGGAGGTTGTACAGAGCTGAAGTTTAAGTATTTTTGTGATTAAATATATTTTTTATGCATTACAATAATCACCGAGCTGCGTAAGGCGGGGCCTCTTGTCCTGCACGTGCATAGACACGTACACAAAGACAAAGATCCCCCATGTAGCCTGAATAGATTCTCGCTGCAAGTGCTGTTAGCGAGCACCTATGAAGGCCGGCACGACATGAGGAGGTGGGGTGGCCAGCACCACGCCCGACCGCCTTTGTCTCCCCAGTGGCGATGTTTTTACGCACCGCACCAGGTTCAAATTTGAGGCTGAGTCGACCCAGGGGAGGCCCAGGACCGGTTCAGATAATCGTTACCGGTGTTGGCCTTGAGCGGGAATGGAACTCGGGTCGCCAGGTTCGTAGCACAACGCGCTAACCGCTGCACCACCACTCCCCACATACATACCCATGCTCACAAGTGCAAAGGTCAACTGTATCACCTTATAGAGTGCCGAGGCAAACGCTGTGAGCAAGCACCTCCTAAAGCAGGCATCGTGCAGGTGCTGAAGCTCAACCAAGTGCTCATTTAAGCCTGAGTCAACCTAGAGGAGGCCCAGGACAAGTTCAAATACCATGTGCCACACTGACGGTATCTACAGCTGGGAATCAAACTCGGGTTTCCAGGTGTGTTCGAGCAGTGTCACGCTCCCCGCACGTACACTCGCACGGGCGCGCACACACGTACATTCACATACACGAACACTACAAGCGGACTCACATCAGTCAAGAAGCAGGATATCAATGTGCTGTCGCTAAGGATAAAGGTGCAGCCCTGCAAATTGTATGCTCACGCCAATGCTGGCAGAAGGGCATCCACTAGCAGGAGCTTTAGAGAGCCGCTCTAGGGGGCATTTGGCCTACTCTTCTATCCTAGCCAGACATCTTGGAAGAGTTGGGGGCACGGACACTTGACCTCACCACACCTGACCTGCCGATCGACGAACTGGCGTATTTTATGCCATAGCATTAACATATAAAGAGGGCCTTTCTCAAATAGTCAATCTAAAATTCGACAAATGATGCGCTTTCTAGTACCGAATTTGCACGATATTCCAAATGATTCTTAGAAACGCAACGAAACCCCAGTTTGTGCTTTGGCAGAACGCTTATCATCTTGGCAATCAGCAGAGCAATCAGAATATAAGACGACAGTTCAAAATGTCGGTTGGAGTTGGGCGCTCTGCAATTGCCTGCGGCACAAACGCACAAAACGTAACATAAGGCTACACAATGTGTGCGACCGACCATTCTTCGTTCGTAAAATCTAGCACAAATGGCCTCGTGTTTTGTTTGCATCTGTTACTGGACATGGGAGAGTCACAGGAGAGAAATCCGATAACCCGCCTGGGCTGTTTGTTAGCGGGAATTCTGCGCAGTGTTTATTCAGACTCGTTGGAACATCCTCTCTGACATTCCTTCCTCTGCACGGACCTTTCACTAATGGCCGCCCAACTACACAGATCTCGCAAAAAAACACTCCGCGACAATTCCAGCGAATCGTTTGTCTGCGGCCACGTCTCAGTTAAAATGCAAAGTAGATTATGTCACACAACGACGTGTTTGTGTCGGTAAGGATTTTTATCTAGTGGTAGGTTTTTACCCTTTAAACTGGTACAAAACTGACACCTTTATACAAGGCATCATGTTTGCAATAACCACAACACAAGTAGTCAAAATGCAAACAAAAAGAAACAACTCTAATGATGATAATAATATGCACTGTCCTTGAAGTTGATTGGTCCACAGCCGAGACAGCTTTCCTTAGAGCCTAGTCTCCAATGGTGTTGGACCAGATGACACCAGAAGGCATACAACTGAAAATCTGTTAGCCATTTTATTATGATTCTGAACGGTTTTGGTAATGTTCGACTTGCAATGGTGGGTAGGAAACACACATTACCATATATTCTGTACCGATGTATGTATTCAGTTCACACTCCCTTAGAAAAGAGACCAAACAGAATACTTTACAGTTCTTATCATTTCCTTGATAGGTCCAATGTGTTGGCATTATAATAGCCAATATCCCCTCTCTCGTATGCTAAACAGGCGGCGAATCAAGTGTTGCTCACAGTTCTCGTGCCTGATTGCACGCTGATAATCAGCTAACAATTATTGCCAAGTGCTGTCGGCTGGTCTTTGCTTCTTCGGGTTTCTTTTTATTTTGTTTAAGCAATAAAGTTGAAATGCTAGCATCCGTCATACGTTTTCACCTATACCCTCAGGATGAATTGCACTAAGTCAGCATAAACTTTAAGCTCTCTCGAGCTACTAACAAGCTCGAGAAAAGAAGAAGATGTCTTTTTGCTCCTTCCTGGAGAAAAAAAAAAAGAATAACCACCAAACTTTCTGTTTCATCTCTCCATCATTTCCCCCTTAACTTTCTCAATTGCGTAGGTGCCGGGATACTGCCGCTACGCGGGGGCGGAGAAGGAAAACCGTCTTAAAATTTTCAAAGAACACGTCTGATTTGACCAGCGTTGTTTATTACATTGTTAGAAACTACACATTAGCTTGGTGAATCCAAAGACACGTTCGCTGGCTCGTGCAGAGCGGCGATCCCTCTGCGGCACAGGCCCCGTATTGTGTTGCCTGCATCAGGCAACAATTACTTTTAATTGCCACACTCCCTTATGACAACACATAGCAGCAGCAGCAACAACAGCAGCAGCAAAAAAAAAAGATCCAGGTGTTCGCCTGGGCTGTCCTACTCTACACGTGCGGTTGCCAGAAACAGTGAACTCAGCTCGCAAATTTGAAACATGTTTAAAGAGTTTGCAGCTGTTGGCAGACTGAAGTGTTAGCGTGAACAAAAAAGAAGAAAATGGGAAAACATTGCTCGGACCCGACCAGTTGGAACAACACGTTGAGTGTATCAACTAAAAAGCCAATACGTCTTCACCTGGTGTTTGGATGTGTCGTTCGAAAATGGACAAGGACCCTAATGAATCATGGTTACACCTTCGACTAGCACGGTTGGCTACGTACGATGCGAAATAACTTCAGTTGTAATTACTGGCGAAACGTCGTACTCTGATTGTAAATGTTGTGGCTTGGCTCTCCAACACACCGGTGTGCTGTACTAGTGACGAATTGGCACGTTCTGTTTACGTTACAAACCTTACTAATTGGCTGTGTCGGGTGGTGGCGGGTTTTAACGACACATTTATATATTTACGCGATCTAACCCAAACACCTATATTATGGATGATATTGGTCGCGAAAGCCTACGTGATAAACTGATGCGAAATAAGTTCAATGTACATACACTGATCCGTTGCTCTATTAAAGCCGCGTATGGCGGGGGGCGACTGTTGTTTTATAAATGCGTATCGTTTCTCTGTGTGTTGTTTTCAAACAAAACATATCAAATATGTATCCTTTTACATTCCCGTTGCTTCGATGACAATTGCGTTGATAGAGAATATATTTTCCTCACTGTTTATTTTTTTCGGGGGGGGGGGGGGATATGTTTAAACAACAAAAAAACCTGAGGCACTTGTAAATAAACTTGCGAAAACGTTAAAACTAAATTGCAAGCGAACGCAAATGCGTGTAACGAAGTAAAGCATCTTGTCAAAGGTAAAGGTGGAGGCTGCAATGACCTGCTTCCCACTACTGCCGTTGAGAGGCTCTCACCATCACTCGAGGGTGTTTCGGCCCGCACTTTTCACGACGGCCAGACGTCTTCGGAGAGGCCCGAGTACCCACCCTTTGCCCCACCGCATGCGACATTCCAGTCGACTGCGGTGTTAACTCATTTATACCACCGGGTGGACAGAGGCAAATAAATGTGCCCGTCGAACGAGCGACATTTGGATTGAAAGTCCACTGCTTGCCATTACACTGCAACGGCGTCTGTACACTTGTAAGCATACGTTTTTGTCTCATAAATATCCATTTGCAAATGATAAATGCATGCATGCGTGCGCAAGGAAGTAAAAAAAAGTGGTCATCCTCTGGGTAGACTGGCTCTGCCATGGGGATACGGAATGTCCACCGGTGGCTCAGGGCTACTAATGGAGTTGAGTGCTGCCCCAATGCTCATTTGAGCAGGGAAACATTGACTTAGCATGCGTACTGCAGCTCTGAAATAAAGCCCTCAGGCCTTAGCCGACCCTTATCTCAACCTCAACCCCATTCAAGATCTCTGCTATTATTCTCAGGATTTAGGCCTATGCTAATACTAGTCTCAACGTCGAGTTTCGTCCGAACCATACCCCAGTCGCAACTAAAAGACCTTAGCCTGGCCTCACCCACACTTAACCCAGTGACCTCATTGGGTTTCCCTCGGCTCAACTCGGTGATGTCAAGTTGTCCTCACACTGGAGGGTTAAACTTTGTGGAGTATCATGGGACACCGATGTTATCCAAGGGTTCCCCCCCCCCTCCCCTCATGAGAAACGCCATTTCCCCCCCTTGTATGGAGTCCGTGCATGCCGGCTCAATCCCTCATGGCACAGAGTGGGCTGGGAAGAGTGGTGACAAGGTTTTAGGGAGTGGAGGGAGGATTGAGACATAAATGTGCGCTCATCCGTGCACACCAACAAGTGTGAGACAGACATTGCCACGCACCAGCTGGCTGAGCACACTGCCACGTGCATGCACCTGCCCATACCTCACCTACAAGCGTACGCTCGTACCATAGGCACGAGCGTACGCTTGCCGACATGTGGCCACACAAAGACAACAGACCGTTGGGGCAAGTGCTGTTAGCGAGCACCTATGAAGGCCACCACGGCACACGAGGGGGTGGGTGGACAGAAACCACGCCTGGCCGTCACTTTCTCCCCAGTCGCGACGTTCACACATCGCACCAGGTACTTATTTGGGGCTGAGTCGACCAAGGGGAGGCCCAGGTACGATTCATATATCGTCACTGGTGTTGGCCGTGAGCGGGAATCGAACTCGGGTCGCCAGGCTCGTAGCGCAGCGCACTAACCGCTGGACACGCACACTTTCACGTGCACCCACGCGCAGGTACAAACTGGTGAATGCGTGCGTCCATGGGATAGGTATGTACACAAACATTCATACAGTACGTTGTGAAATATCATAGAATTCTGTGGAGCTTTTTTGTTTTACAATGCAACACTTCCTCAAACCACTGACCTCTGCGTGGCCTGCGGAAATGTACGAGAGGTGACTGGGTGGCTCTGAGGCTGCACCTTGTGTGAGAACACTGAGGCAATGTGACCAACACCCTGGGTGTGAGTCCAAGTCACCACCCCAACATTCAGCCACGCTAAAGTACAGCGCCGTGATGTTCCCGGTCTGTCTACTCCGTGGATGGCTGCTTCGTTATTGCAATTTGGAATCAGCCGCAGTGAGGAGCTCGCATCTGGGTCCAATTCCAAATGGTTCACATGGCGGAGCCTAAACAGACTGAAAGTTGGTTTCGGCAGAAGCAACTCTCTCATGAAATCATGCGGGGGTGGGGTGGGGGGGGCTTCTACAACACCGACCGATGTGTTTGTCAGCAAACCATGGATCATCTCCTGAGATGCCCTGCAGCACCACACAATGGCAATGCCAACACCAAAAGCGGTGGCCTGCGCAGAATATTTTGTGAAAGACCCGTAGAGGTTGGACAGGAGACACGACGACTTACATTAGTCTGTTCACATGTTTGCCTATTCAGCAAAAAAAAAATAACTTACTCGTCCAACTTTAGAGCTGAAATATATGACGTACACAGTGGTCCAAATGGGGCAGTACACGATGGTATGCCCTATCAAACACGTGTGGCACTTTTTGAGAACGGTTCCGTCGTATTCCTATGCTTACGATCCTTCCGTAGGGGAGAAAGGGCAGTGAACGTGATGCTGCAGCGTGGAAAGTGCTGGATGCAATCCCATTTGCAAATTTGATGTGTAACTTTGATCCTTACCTGTGCATCAACAGCTCAATCTCAATGTGCCATTTTATTGAGGGACTCTGTGTTGCCTTGGTGTGGTGCGGGACTGTTTTTGTTATTTTTACTGCCTTGCCCAAGCTTGATAAATCAGAATTATTGAATAAATGCGTTATTAATTATTCATAGTTAGTGACTGGCTTACAATTTTCTCCATGATGCACTTCCATCGTTGTTTTGTGTAGTTTGGTGCTCTAACTTGATGACCCCGCCCATACTGGGCATGTGTTAAAAAGAGCTTCATAGCTCATCGGATTCCTCCTGCGGTCAAAATCAAGATTCTGACAGATCAAAATGTCCATTTAGTCCACCGTATGTACATGGACAGCCTCCACGTAACCACAAGACCTAGTCTCAGAACTTCCTAAACTTACAAATTGGTAACTTGCTCCAGTGACAGACATATAAAAAGGAGAGTTGCCCGTCACTGATTTAAATCCGCACGCCGCTCTAGGCGGAATTGTAAAAAGAGGGATCAGGGTCGGGGAGCGGCTGAGACAATGGCGCTGCGTGCACCTGACGATGTTGGAGCGGCCTACGGTGCAGGTGAGAGACGGTGTGATGGCGTGCGCGGCACGGTGACATCAGGTGCGCGAGTGTCGTTTACAACTAGTTGTCGTGAACGTTTCCGAGATTGCCAATGACAGTGTCTCCATTTTATCTCTTCGTTGGGTTAACAACAACAAAACTCTACGATCTAAAATGAGGTAAACGCGAGAGAAATGGCCAATTTCTGCTTAGACGGCTGCACCGTTTCCCAAGTCAAAATAAATGCAGTGGTTAGCCGTGGTGTTGTTTTATTTTGGTTTAGGCCTTGGTATGTTATTTTTTATATAGGGACCATGATTAGAATAATTATTTACTAGACATATTAAGATGCAAAAACGTTCAATTACATAAAAAATATAATTTTACATTTAATGGTACATTTACAAATGTGAGGGTGTGCATAATTTAGTTTCCATTGTTAATACTTTCGCGCTACCCCTTGTACATTTTATTTATGGAAAGGCAATTATCTAAATTATCTGTTATATAAAATTAATATGTATTCCTTATTGTTTAAAATGCTCTTGGTACACATTAAGGATATTTGAAAATGTGTTTTTCGTAGTTTATGCCCGTGTCAGAGGAGATTATAAATAATTACCGTATAGCACATCGCGAAATTAACAATGTTCACCTGCAGTAAAAACGGTGCCCCAGTAATGTCATTGATTAACACTGGCCGCGGAAATAAATTATGCATATTAATAAGAGTGCAGACAAATTAATTGTTTTTATTCATTTAGGTGCAGATTGCTCATTTCCCACGAGGTGCACATATCAGGCCCAGTGAGATGTAATGCACAATAGCCACTGATGTAGACATAGAGATCAGGACATTGCTCTGTCCTGAGTGGAGTATCCATCACACACGCTGTAACCTCATTCATCACGCTGCTGTGCTGAGCCTCTGTTTAACAACAGGCATTTCTCATGCCACCAGTGATCTTTCTAAAATGTGTGCGCACTCAAGTACGCTAATTCATCAAGCCATAGCCCCAATGCTCTACATTCAAAATAAATGCGCCAGGATCTATCACAATTTATGTCTACTGTGCACGCTGCACATATACCTAAACTCCAGCGGCAAAGCAGCTGCAAAATCTTGACTAATTACGACAGATAACTCGTAAAAACACAAGCGATGTTTTTTTTTCCTCATAGTAAGTCGAGACTCTAATTATACTTAACGATGTTTGCAAAGAAATAATCTTTAAAAAATTTGTCATTATGTTTGTGCTTATCAACGCGAACATCATCACCATCATCATTATCACCATGAGGCCATCGGAGACCATGTGTGTCTAATGAGGTCAAGACCACAAGTCGCCGGCAGGTCAAGCCCCTGTGAACTCTGATTCGTGTTCATAAGCCATTCAATGCCTCCCTGGCTCTCTAGCCATGAACTTCAATGGTTGTGGGAAATGTGCAAAATTGTGAGTGCAACCATGTATTTGGATGAAAATCCAGAGTAATGCCTTGTACAATTCCCTTGACTATTTTTGACTGCCAAAACTTTTATGCCTAAGAAAAAAATTACAAATGACCATGGTATATTATGCATACGTGACCTTAAAAAATAATATATTGCTCAGAGGGCTTTTTTTGTTATTAATAACGAAAAACTATGTTGAGCATTGTTAACAGATATGAGTCAATGGTGGGTGGGAAAAAATGCTTCTATAATTATCTAAGTCAACACGCAATGCGAAGCCTTACATGGTCAATTTTTTAAACACAAATCTTGAATAATATAAGGAAGCCCCTACCCGATCTTAAACAAAGGACAAAACATGCATTGTTGTATCAATTCATCATAGCAGGCTCCAGATTTCATTTTCAGTCAAAACAATCGTCATTGCATGCCTTGAAATTTTTATATATTTTTTTTTTACAAGCACAATATAATAAACCTTCCCCACCGCCTCCTTTCTACCGAAGGCTCCTTCCTCTGCTGTCTCCCAAAGCCGCCATGTTTTGTCCATCATCAGGAAATGAGGACAGGGCAGCAATTAGCGAGGGCCTCTGCCAGGCACAACAGTGCGGGCGTGGCCCGTGTCGGAGGCGAACAAGAGGATGCAGCTGAACAATGCAGCCCCGCATCCTGTTAGGGGCTCTTTTGACGCTTGGAAGTCACAGCCAGCACGTGGTGCAGGAAGCGCTCAAATGGAAGGATCAGAGGCCAGGTCCCCTGCTCGTTTGAGGATGAGCTCTGCCTCAAAATCAGAAGACTTCCAACCTGGAAATGAAGTGCTGCCGGCTTTACAGCCTTGCTTACTTGAGATATATATATACCTGTCATCGCCATCATCATCATCATCACCATTGTTACCACCATCAGCCATGATCAATTCACTGCTGGATGAAGGACACACCAAGTCATAGCCATATCTCACTCTCCTGCGATGCAACAATTCGATTATGCTCATTATATTTCGATTTAAAGCTTTCGTGACTGCAGGGATTCATCTTCTTGGTTCTTTCGGTAAAGTCACGTAGAAGTGAAGTAATAAAATAATAAAAATAAAACATAATAAAATAATTCTCACGACGTTTCGGTCACGTGACTTTACCGAAAGAACCAAGAAGATACTCATTATGTTTCATGTCTTTTTGTCATCAGCACCAGGAGCCACAGTCAATCCACTGCTTTATGAAGGCCTTACCATGCCACCATTTCTCACAGTCCTGTGAAGTATTAATCCAATTGCATTGTATATGCACTGTGTAATGTGTTTGTAATCAACATCATTAGCCATGGTCAATCCACTGCTGGATGAAGGTCTCCCAAAGCCACCGCCACCTCTCACAAATGTGCGATGTAATAATCTACCTTGCAGCAGTATACGTGTACACGTGTTTTTTTCGATTTAAAGCTTTACCGAAAGAACCAAGAAGACGTGTTTTTTTGTTTACCTATAGCCGATTTGAATTGCTGCATAGTTTGTCCAGGTCTAACGATTATGGTGACATTGTATTGGTCCTTTTTACTATATTGAGATATTTAAATAGGCAATGTAATTCAACAAAAAGATAAAGAGAAAGGACAGAGAACATCAATTCAGATCATAGCTAGACGTTTAATGATGACGCTTGCGATGGGAATCTGGTGTCTATCGGAGATAGCTTCGATTCGTTAGATTCCAATGCTATCCATGTTTTAAGATATATATTGAACTAGCCTTTGGTAAATAAAAAGTAGCAATGCTCTAAACCCTTAAAATACTTTCAGTAAAATAACTGAATTCAACTAAAATCAAATTCAGTCTTCTGGAGATATTAGTGCATACTCCATGCTACAGAGTGCATTTTTTAGCTGTAAGTCTTTGAATTTGATTCAGTAATTGTGTGACATTCTGTTGCTATCATGTGTTTTACATTTGGGAATTATCTCATGCAGCTGGGTCACAAAACCATCAGAACTAAAGCCAAAATTGTACGCCACCAGGACAACTTGCCACAAACGTTGCTTCTGGCCTACCTCTAACAGGAAGATGTTTTACTTGTAGCCACACATTCTTGAATATTTACATGACAGCCAATAATGTATCAAGTTTATCATGCAAGGTGCTCTGAGTTGCTCTTCCTTGATGGCTGTGCTTCCATGTATTCGCTATAGGTAGCCAGGGACAGTGTACGAATGATAGCCCACTCTTTCAAAGCACCGATGAACAAATAAATAAAACATTTCGCTCTCTGATGCGTTTTGGAGGTTGTGCCGTGTATTGTTTGGCACAATGTCCGACGTTTTGCCTCCACAGTGCTGGGAGCTTCTCCAGGAACTGCATTGAAGAAACTCCCAGCACATGGATTGAAATGTCAGGCATCATTCCGGACAACACGTGGTACAATCTGAATTACACATCAGAGACATAGACATCACAACTTTGAAAACACAGAATTACTATTACTTATTACACGTTAGTCGTGACCACAAAACCCCCCATTAAACTTGAGGTTTAACGCTGGTCCCAAACCAGTTTATATTGCATCATACGAGGTGTGGGCGGACACCATCAAAACACCACTTAAGGCAACAAACAAACACCTGCGTATAATTGAATCACTACCTGGCTCCAACTCGTGAAAAATGCCAGCTCTGCCCAGACACCACCTCTTCCTGACTTGAGGGCTACTGGCCCGTGACATTTGACCTCTCCAGAGTTCTTCCGAAACATGAAAAGACTACGCCTGTTGTGGCAGCAGTCGCCTATGTTTTTCCTGCACTCAGGTCGTGACATTTTTTTTCCCCAATAAATTAACGCCGGACACAAAAGAAAAACTCCTTGATCACTGCCTGATGCTCCACCGCCCGGTGGCAACTGCGAAACTCGTCCACACTTATCCCAAAAACGACACCATCAATCGCACCATCTTCCAACACACGGATGCCCGGTCACTCACCGGCACGTGGCAAAATCCGACCGACATCACCACGCACCGAGACGTGCCCTTGCGTGTTAACAAAAAAATAACAACCGCCATTCGCCACTAAGTGGCGGTGACGTCACCACGACGCTTGTGCCAGGCCAAGTGCACCTTGAGGCTACCACGTGAAGTGTCGAACGCCCGCTGGCAGGAGGCCACGGGGCAGACCCAGGTGCCACAGGTCGACTGACCGAGATGACCGAGATGACTGGCTGATGCACCGGAGGCTTCGCCTCAAGCACCACCACACAAACACCGCCGGTTGCGTGTTGCTTGGACCCCTCGCAATGTGTTTATTTTGCTATTCCTTGAAAATCCTGCGAACTCTGGCGTCCGCCAAACAGGAGACCTGGCGTCGTTTGTGTTCCTCGCGTGGCCCATAAAACACCCGCCTGCCATTCGCGGCTCCGTCTCTGCCTTTGCTTTGTGGCCAAGCGAAGATGAGGTCAGCGTGGCTTTCTTTAACGACGACGGTGGTGGTGACGATGACGACAGTTGGTCATTAATGTTGGCAGAACTTTCTTTAAAAAGTCATCCGATTCTGTAATACCTGGGGGAACCATTTTGTTTGTAAACATGGTAGGCGGAGGGTGAATGCACTGCCTTGAAATAACTTCAGAATCAGAATATTATTTATACTGGAGGAATCCGATGAGCTATAAAGGTGTTTTTCACAGATGTCCGTGCCACCTCTGCTGGAAGGGCCTCACTTGCGGGAGCTCGAGACAGTCCCCCCAAAGGGTGTATTTGGCCTACTCTTTCATGCTGGCCAGACGTCTGGGCAGAGGTGGGAGTTACCCACACTTTACCCCACAACACGCAACACCTGCCGATTTACTTAACTGCGGTGCACCCATTTATACTGCTCGATAAACAAATATAAGCAGATTTAAATAATAATAAAAACATGCCCATTGTTTCAACTGCTGCACCCGGAAATGGAATCGAACTGGCGTCCTCTGGATTGCTGAACATTACACGGCACGGCAGCAATCGCACAACTAAACATGATTGTTTAAATTAATTATCAATTGGCTTTGTTAAAGACGTTCCTCAGCACGTACGAACACCCCAACTCGTGGTGGTGCGTAAGGCAATTTATAAGTGATTATAAACACAAGTGAAATTCCACGAAGATGAATCTATAGGCTCATTAAATTTTCACAGGACACCAAAACCCATGTATACATGATAAATACATGCGGTGATAACACCACTGA
This sequence comes from Lampetra planeri, assembly GCF_965212315.1. Classification (NCBI taxonomy): domain Eukaryota; kingdom Metazoa; phylum Chordata; class Hyperoartia; order Petromyzontiformes; family Petromyzontidae; genus Lampetra; species Lampetra planeri. The sequence goes on from NC_136119.1 coordinate 8,599,676, forward strand.
GATACACAGGGACTCTTGATGTGACACACACGTTCCCATTTTGTCAAAGCGACCGAGACTTTCATTACATGCTAGCTAATAATCTCTGCGACTCTGAAAAGTCGATAAGTTGGGAAGCCTTCGGTGCCAATTAGCCCGACTGTGTTATTACTGCGCTGCTAAAAATGATTCTTTGACCCTTGGAGGCACAATTTTTAGAGCGGAGAGAGAAAAAAAAATCCTATTTTCACCAATTATTAAGTAGTATGCAGATTATTCACAATGTTATAATGGGCTTCTGATTAGTTTCAAAGGCTCTCCCTATAATTAGTGTGAATAAATTGAAGTTTCATTGTGTATTTGGCATGTACAACTATGTCAATCTCAAACTTGTTAACTCCCTTGCCTTACGCGAGGTGCAGTTAGCTCATCTTTGCACTTTAGACACACGCTGCAATAAAGACTGCGGACGTATGCGAGTGCTTTGGTAAAAAAAAAAACGCTATATCAAATAAAACAACAACAGAAATCACTGCATTTTTGTTGTACAAGTCACCGCCAGTAGGCACGTACTGACGTTGCCGCCTTGCAAGTCGTGGGTGGTGATCAGTGTCGCATTTAATTGTGCTTGGTCCAGTCGATGTCAGCGAGACAGAAAATGTGCTTGCCATGATGAATGTCTTCATGTCTGTGGTAGGTGGCAACAGCTTTGAGAAGGCCGCATATTCACTACGGGTGTAGTATTTGTGTAAACAAGCCATGCATCAGTTATCAGTTGGAATCCTTACAAATGTACAAGAGTTGTATGTATATCCCTTTATCTATACAAGGCTTGGAGCCTCGTGAGATCATAGATCACGATTCCAGGGAAGGCCTGGCCGACAAAGCAACACAAAGTATACAAATCCTTCAAACATAAATTAACGAGGCATCGCCGATAGGCAATACATAAAAAAAATAAGAATTTATAACAATAACGTACAAACTGCTGGATGAAGGTCTTGGGATAGTTTGACCATACTTCAGCATACTTCACCACACAGCTCTGTGCGAATTTTGTAAAGGAAAGGGCCGGGCCTGTTTCAGATATCACTCGACGTGTGGTGTTAGTCACGGCTGTAATTCAAATTCGTGGTGCTGGGTGCAAAGCGCAGTAGTGTGCTAAGCAATTCACCACCACTCCACCCCAAATGTAACTTAGTTCACTAAATATAATTTAGTCACTGATGCATGTAATATTTAGCATTTGGGTTCAGGTGCAAACACAAAATAACAAACTTGTTTGCATGATGGACTGTTTCGTCGAGAGGAATTTAAATCTATATCGATCCCATATACATTACACAAAACCTCAGAATAGAATCATTTCCCAAAACTTGGATGCCATGAAAGCAAAGGCACAGCATGCCTTGTGGGTCACATTTTGGAGCCACACAGGTTTTTTTTCAATTCAGAACAGCTCCCCAAGTTCATAAACTCCAAAAGCAATAACAAAAGAGTACATCAGGTAAGACATTACCTTCGATACATCTAATCACCAAGAGGCGTTGTGTTTTCTTGGGTTGTCACGAACACTGCTTGCATTCTAGATTTTGCTGAAGTTAATGTCGTTGGTGTGGTGGAAAACTAAAGCCTCTCATCATTTGGTGTAGTTTGTTCACAGTTTGGTATGTTATAGAACGACTTCCCCCGCACCTCCGATTAGCACGGTTGGCAACGTACTGTGCGAAAAAGGTTCAACATACATATGTACATTCTGTTTGGTAACTCCTGGCATATTAGACATCAAATGGAATATATTGTTGCATTTTAAAGCGGAACAAAAATATGTGGGGGGGGGGGGGAGTGAAGGAGAAGAAGAGATGTATCCTTCAATGCAGAGAGATATATTCATAGTATCTATACATTAACAATGAGGAATTTCTATGAGGTGAATTTCCACGATGGAAACATCTGGAACCAACATCAAGTTTTTTTGGGTACTGGAAAAATGTTTCTGGAATATCAACCGTTATTATTGATGCAACTTGCAACGAATCCCTAATGTGAATTCTTCAAGCTATTTGCACGCATTTTAAACAAATGAAAATACACGTCAGCACCTTAGAAGTTGTTGTGAATTGAACATATTCTGGCTTGATCGAGTCACTGTCCAATTCCTGTGCAGCATAGGAATTACCTTTGGGAACACTGTGCACATAAGCTTGAGGGCCGTCATAAATTCAGAATTTACAACAATGTCGTGTCCTTGGAAACTCTCCGTTTAGTATTGTGTTCAGCTACAGAAAGTCTTCAAATTAATTACAGGATCCATGCATTTTGTATAGAAATAACGTTTTTTGGAAATGAATATTTTTAACTGTAACAAAAATGTTTACGTGTTTCATTATTGTATTCTTTATAACCGGGCAAAAGCCTGTTGCAACTAAATCATGTATATTTTTTCTTAAAGAATTTACAGTGCTTCGTCAATTGCCTCGTGGTTGAAGGTCCCTCCACGCTGTGTCGGTCACATGGGTCTCTTTTGCCATACTTCATCACTGTGTATGTTTAACATATTTTGCACCTCACGTAGCCAACCATGCTAATCAGAGTCAGAGGTGCGGGGGGAAGGACAACAAACTAAACATAAAAAGCAGTTTAAAATAAATGAATGTTCAATCTAGTTGATTTAAAAGTGCATAGCTCTAGTTGGCTTCCTAATATCGGAAGGAAGAGCGTTCCAGACGGCCGCAGAAGCGCATCTGAAAGCGCGCGATGCAGTAGCCGCGTTTGTTCGATAGTTAGCCAAAATCTGCTGCGAGGATGACTGGAGTTTGCGTGATGGTTCATGCTCCTTGACGAACTCAGCAGTGTGGGTTGGTGAAATAAGTTGTTTGGAACATATTTAGGTATCATTGGCCGCTCATGTTAGCAATGGCCAGGACTTCAAACTCAGGTCACGGGGTTATTAGTGGAGTGTGCCAACCAATGTGCTACTGCTTCACCCCATGGAGACGACACGTTTCTCTTTCAAGTGAGATCGGGATTACAAAAACAAACACATTCAAGAGCAGGCACAGCTACAATGATGTTGGAGAGGGCATTTATATTCTAAACGTACACGTCAATCGACCTTACTCGTGCTCATTTAATAAAATATGCATTTACAATCATTTGTTTATGACTGCTAACCTTTTTTTAAAGTAAAATTAGATGAGCCCTTATTTTCTGTAGGGTGCTTTGTCCCGTACTTAATTGCTCAAACATTATTGTTTAACATTTTCTCATTGCCATCAATATTAAAAAAAAATCTATGCAGTGCATGTTGACAATGGTAATTCCGATGGGTCGGCACATTGTAAAGGGTAGCTGTTATATAAAACGTGTCTGCATTACACTATTAAACTTCAGAGCATCGTTTACACATGTATGCATGTAAGTTGAACTTCTTTCAGAGCAAAAAGGCAAAACATACCATTATACCCGCAAGATATGCTTCACTGGGAGAAATAGATGCCTGAGCATGAGTTCTGATTGATTATTTTACAGGCAACTCACATATTCTATGCATCTCTATTTCAAATGATGTCTGCTTTTATATAGTTTTTTTACAGATGCCCTTTGGAGATATGTGCTGAGAACATTTGTATTTTCAAGGCAGACGAACTAAAACTCAAAAAATACATTCCTATTTCAAGTGAAAGAGAATGCAGTGTTGGCCCTGACTTCAATAGCATTACCTACAGGGCCTCAACTTTGCGGACTAATGGTAGATTTGTGCATAAACCAGATGTGGAATCCACAAAACCGAAGTGAAATGCACGTTGGCTACAGTAGTGCATAGTATGCTAAGTTCAAGAATGTTAACGTAATACCATTTTTTTTTACAGAAATGAAAAGTTGTTTTAATGTCCTGACCACATCGTGGCTTAGAAGCACACTGACCATTCCATTTCGAAGGTGACCCTGTCGGGCATTACAGAATACGTGTACATGGAGGTATGTGCACGTGCATTCACAGCTATCATCGCCTTCGTGTGCCTCATAATTAGCGATGCTTGTTTGCTTACGGAATCGTCGTAATACTGCAATCATGATGGCACCTGCGCATGCGAGGGTGCACTCGTGCATTCCTGGAGGGAGTACCTCCCCTATGGAATGAAGCCATGTGGGCAGGTGTGTGTGCACGCGTGTGTGTACACTAGTACACACGCGTGTGTGGGGAGCGGTAGTGTAGCGGTTAGCGCGCTGCGCTAGGAACCTGGCGACACGAGTTCGATTCCCGCTCACGGCCAACACCCAGTGACGATTATCTGAACCGGTCCTGGGCCTCCCCTAGGTCCACTCAGCCTCAAATGAGTACCTGGTGCGGTGTGTAAATATTGCCACTAGGGAGACAAAGCCCTCGTGGACCGTTCTGGCCTTCATAGGTACTCGCTAACAGCACTTGTTCCTACAGTCCCAGGATGTACGGGGGATCCTTGTTTGTTCTTTGTACACTAACATAGGTGGGGAGTGGTAGTTTAGCAGTAAGCGCGCTGCGCTACTAATCTGGCGACCCGAGTTCGATTATTGTTCAAGGCCAACACCAGTGACGAGTATCTGTACCGGTCCTAGGCCTCCATTAAGCCGGCTTAGCCTTAATTGAGTTCCTCGTGCGATGTGTAAAAAACATTGCCACTAAGGGGACAAAGGCGGCCGGGCGTGGTGCTGGCCACCCACCCCTTCGTGTGCCGTGCCAGCCTTCATAGGTGCTTGCTAACAGCACTTGCCCCAACAGTCTGTTAAGGTTATAGGGGGATCTTTGTCTCTTTGGCTTTGGCTAACAACACTTTCCCCAACAGTTAGACGATACAGGGGAATGTTGTCTTTGCATGCACCTTGAAGCAGTAATATCGTAGTTAGCACACTGCGTTACTCACCGTGCAACCAGTGACGGGCGTCCTAACTCGTCCCGGATCTCTCCAATGAGTACCTGGCGCGGTGTATAAACGCCAGCATTGGGGATACAAAGGCATCCGGGTGGGTTGCTGGTCACACCGTAAGGTGTTCGCTGACAGCAGTCGCGACAAAAGTCTGTTAAACGTTCTAAAGGGGGGGACATTTGTCTGTTTTTCGCGTGTACAAAAGTTGGGGGGCAGTGGTGCAATAGTTAGCAGACGGCACTACGAACCCATGAGTTAGTTTGTTGTGCTTCCCTCGCACCTCCCATTAGCACGGTCGGTTACGTACGGTGCGAAAGAAGTTCAGCGTACATGCATTCACTTGAGTTTGATTGCAGTACACGACTAACATCAGTGGTAAGTGATATCAAAACTTGTTCGAGGCCTTCCATAGGTTGATTGAGCTGCAGATGAGTACCTGATGCAGTGTGGATGTCATATTCTCCTACCTTTTTCATAATTTCCCATATACTGTATGTGCATACACACATAAAATGACTGTGGGTTGTGATTTGTCCTGGGTAGGTCCTGTGATCATTTTCTTTCTCCAATGTGTGGTATTTTTAAACACTATCTTCAATTACATTTATTAATTTACACATTTCATACTGCGAGATCGTTCAAAAAATGTGGGTGTGTTTAAAAACAGAGCGTACGTAAAGGCTGTATTATAAATGTATTATCTTTATATATTCTGCATATTTTTTTACAGGCTTCATCCCACCAGTGAGTCAGACTCAAAGTTTGCATTCCACCGTTTTCCCAGAACTTTGTACATGTCATGTGCTTATCTTCACTCTTTTACATGTGCATATTTTTTTGAAACTGTAAATAGCAGTATATTTGATTATTACGCGGTGTCTATCAAGTAGGAGAAAAGCTTGATAAAAAAAAAATAGAAATAACAATTCTTACAATGGTACCGATGAAATAGCTTAATACCATGCTCCTGTTATTCTTCAGTGTGATATAAATGACATCTGGTAACGTGGTCATAAAGCAGAGCAATGCACACGTTCCAAAAATGAATAGACCGCCACTTTCTTTAAAAGGTGGATTTCATGAGTTTAACAAAAGGAGTGAGATTTAAATTAAGTGAAGTCACGCCTGGCTTTGTTCGTGATTTTTCAGCTTGTCTCCCAAAGCAGCATTTTACCGCGAACAAAACACAGCTTCCAAGGAGTACGCATGGACTAACAACTCACATCGAAGGGTGATCAATTTATAGGCTTCCATGGCAAGAGTATCAGCGAACCTGTCTGCTCTGCGCATTCTAAATGTGTCACGACAACATTTGCAATTCAGTTCATGTTCTGGCTGATAAGACCAGGAAATCGCGGAAAAAAACGTGGCCATAAATCACTAGACGCGGGCTGTAATAAACATAGCGCTCCGTTTCCTCCTCCGTCTTTTCTCTCTCCCCCCCCTCTCTCTCTTTTTGTTATACCCCTTTTCATATTTCCTTTTTCCCGGCATGGGGCACCTCTGGGAGGGTGCTCTCTCTGGCTTTCTGGACAGCTGTGTTATTTCTGCTAACCACAACATCGGCATGGCGTTCTCTCTGCCCCCAGAGTGTGTTTGGCAGAGCCGCTCTTGCCCAGACAATGCCCTCACTGTCTCAGCCAGCCCATTTCTTTCATGCTCATCTTATTTACTGCGTGGTATAACAAAGATGTTTATGGTTTAACAATGTTTTCTCACGTTTTATTTTTTTGCGGTAACCTTTTCTTTTCTTCTTTCCAAAAAAAGATGATGTAGCTGCTTTGAACCCAAAAAAATACACTATATTTGTATTGCCATTAAAATTAATGATTTACTTTAAGTAATTTAAGACGTGATTTTTTTCGGATTAATATTTTACGACGACCAGCGTATACTTATTTCTCGTCATTTAAAATCGGCATTGGCTAGTTTTTTTATCTTACATTTTTGTATGGAATGACACCAAAATGACACTAAAAGTAAGCTTTAAAAATGATACTTTCTTTGTCCTTCCTTGGAAAATTCCTTAATTTAGTTCATATGAGTTCAGACTGCAAGCTGCATCAGCAATCCCAGTATAGATTTATACGCTGAGCCAACACAAGCACGGAGTTTTATTTAAGCATGCACATCCTTATGCAATTACTGAGCACATTATTTGCAGTCTTCAAAGACAAACCAACATGCAATCTAAACAAGGAATGTAACGTACGTAGCAAACATATGTAGTACACATAGAAGAAGAAGAACAACAACAGAAACACATAACAGAGACCAAAAAATACGGTTATGGAATGAATGCCCTCTTAGAAATCGAGCCGTAAACATCTCGAAAGCGCCAATATTGCCGGGTGGAAGGCAAAGAACGCAGGTTCGCGCAGTTGGATGCACGCCAACAAAACAAAAACCTCAGGGTGGCCTTTTAATGCAGGCTGGGCCACCGTAATCCGTGTTTGCAAACATTTCCCCATGCTGTACGCGTATCTCAGCGCTTGAAAGCACAAACAGGGCCGCCTCGGCTGTCCCTTCCGTCCACCCCACACGGTGGCTCCCCCGAGCCGAAACACGAGAGCACTTCAAAGACGCAAGCTGAGCAGAGAGACCGTGGAGACCTTTTCCTCACGCGCGCGGGGGTGGGTGGTGGTGGTGGTGGTGAAACTTTTTAGCAGCCGAGTCAGCTTTTAGCAGCGCTAGCTTCCTGTGCGTGGTTGTACAATGGTGTCTGGGGATCCAGTGCCTTGCACACGCTGTAATTGCTCTACCTACTGCTGTGGCTTAAGGCTCAGAGCCTAACCTCGAGCATATACACAACACAACGCACACCGCGACCGGCCAGTCGACGACGGACGCTCAACCTCACTGAGCTTCCAAGAGACCTTTGGCCACTTACGACGCAGATGGCTGCTGGTACTGTACGGTGGCATGCAGATTGGTGAACATTTTATTGGGCCAGAAATTCACAATCAGGCACAAACGCGCACGGCGGTTGTTCGCTGGCTGGCGGTGGTGGCGCTAAACTGCGCAATAAATATAAGGCATCCCCCCCACCCCCCAAGGGACGCTTCGTCATGTACCGCTAACCAAAAAAAAACCTGCAGGCTGCATGCCATCTGTGCAGCGTGGAAGGGGAAAAAACAGACCGCCTCCGACCTCTCGTCCCTCGGAGCTGAGAGAATTCTCGCAAAGAGGAAAGTCACTGGGCGCTGCAGTTTTCACACTGAGCCGACTGCGGCAAAGGCTACGCACGTGGGTTTTTTTTCTTCCGCGGAATGTTGTTTCTGTTGAGATACAGCAATTGGAATGGGCATCGAAGCGTGAGAAATTGTGCTTTTAAAATTATTGTTATAACAAGGATAACAATGGGAGGGTGATACGCGGCAGTGGCGTCAATATCAGAACGGAGCTTGAAACGTTCTCTGTAGAGCACCTGCATAACGGGAATCTACGGTACTCGTACAGAACATTTTTTGGCTTTTATGGAAGGAAGAGATGGTATTGGCTACACACTGGCGCTAACAGTAAATATTCACCCCGTGATGTAGACACTGCTGGAACATTCAGTAGCACAGAGGAACTCGTTAAAAGGATGCTCTGCAGGATACCACACCAATGCGAGAGCGAATTATAACGTGATTAAAGAAGAATGATTAAAGAAGAGAGCCAATTTAAAGGGATCAACTCCGTGTAACACATTACTAAGTGGTACTACTCTCAATTAAAAGTGTTTCCAGTGACAATAAAAAAAAACGCCACGACAGATCGAGAGGGAACGTGCATGACACACGTGAACTTGAATGAGTGATTTTTGATTCCCGATTCCTTCTCTCGTCGCACGCAACCACTCAACCGCCAGCCCGCCCCGTGCAGTGAAGTGTCTTGATGTGCTACAGGAAACCCGTCGTCGGAACGTCTGAGTTTATCAATCACGGTTGTCAGCTGGGACCATTCCGCCTCTCTTCCCCTGGCCGGCAAGGTCGGTGGAGTTGGAAGAAGTCGGAACGGGATAACGAAGAGCTCCTCACACGGAATCGCACGGGGGGGGGGGAGTTGGGGGTGGCAGCTCAACCTACCAAGCAAATGGAAGCACTGGATTAGTGCCAGGCCCCCAGCTTTCCTGGGCCACACCGCTAAGACCGCGCCCCCAACGCCACCGCATTCCTTGCGCTTGTGACGGAGCGACGCGCGCAATCAAAGCAGCGTCATTGCACGTTGGCGAAGCGAGATCGTCGATGCCCGGCCATTGTGAGAGCTGTCCAAAGTGAAGTATCGAACAATGACTGTTAAAGGGAATTCAATTAGCCCATTGATAAAATAACGTGAAATGTTGCAAACGCGTCGTCGTTGTTGTTGTTTTTTTCATTCTCTCCCACAATGCTGCCTGTGTACACGACCAAGCATAAATATAAGTTTACTATTTTTTGCATATTATTATTATTAGTTAACTTTTATATTCCCAAGTCACACAAAAAACAACATTTATTTGAACCCCCTGGCCAAGTATACATTGGCTTTGTTTACACTGAAGTAACTGGCAGTGAGTTTTGGGGGGAGAAACGATGCACAGCCAACACGTGTGGCTTGCCTTTGTTTATCCCCATTTGGAGGTGGCAGCGACCTCCGGAAAATAAAAAAAAATTGCAGCACACTCGGCAGAAAGTGAGTTGACTGGAAAGTAGGCCTCAACTGACAATATCGATTTTTGTGGACAGCGCGAGCTTAAATGAAAGTCTTTTGCAATTATAAAAACAGCACATTCTGTCCTTGCAGTGGAGGGGGGAAAAAAACCTATATTATAGGCTTCAACATCCACGGGAATACAAAAGAAAACTGCTTTTGTGAAAACTGGACAGTTGCTGCACGGTCAGGTAAATTTAAATGATGAGATATTGGAAAACGTTGACAGATTCACACTTTCTGACCACAACAGAAGTGGTATAGAGGGATCTGAAATGAAGAAAAAAAATAGTAATGTCTACTAAAACAAGAAAAGCAGTTGAGTTAGAAATAGTCAATTTGGTGTTGTTTTTTGCATTTACAACATGGACTGTGGTGAAATGATGCAATCTCGCACGAACAAATCCAAACTGATTGAGCCTAGTCAGATATTGGTTTATCATCGGCAGCCATTTTCTATCCGCTTCTGGACGAAGGCCTCACTGCTCGTCATACCGATCTGTCAAGAATTCTAGATTTGAATATGATCTGTCAAGATCTTGCGAAAAACCCCCACCCTCCTCGCCCCCTCCTCCCGGGGTGATCTCATCTCGCCATCTCAGCGGTGGTCGTCCTCTCGACCATCGCCCCTCTGCTGGCTGCTGTTCCGTCGCAAATCTCATTCCTCTGCTCTGGTCCCCTTCGAGCGACGTTCTCCCAGACAACCGCAGTCAACACGACCTCTCTCCCACTTGTTCGTTCCGTAATCCACGCGTTCCTCATTCTGTCCCTCGGTGTAATCCACGGCATATGATTTCTCCATGCTTCCCTTTGTACTTTTCGGCATTTATTCCATGTCCTTTGGCAAGAGTCCACGCTTCTGACCCCTTTGTCATGGCAGGTAGCATCCACTGATCGAAAATGTCTTTCTTTAGCTACATGTGCGCGCGTTGCTTTTCTATATCCTGCTGTCACTCACCCCTTTATTTTATAATTTTGATCTTGGACTGCCTTGAATAATCGCCGATAGTGTTACATACTTTGATGCGTCTTTGTAAATGTGTCCCTCCAACGGAGAGTGAACGTGTTGTGCGTAACGTTTGCTTTGTTCATAATTACATTGAACGCAAATTTGCAGCCTTAAATTTCGTTTTAAAGCTTCTTTCGTGACTGCAGGGATTCATCTTCTTGGTTCTTTCGGTAAAGTCACGTAGAAGGGAAATAATAAAACAATAAAAATAAAACATAATAAAATCATTCTCACGACGTTTCGGCCACAACGCAAGCAGCCGTCATCAGGTGAAGAACAGGTCTGTCGGAAAGACAGTGTCTGCATTTATTAAGTCCATCAACCATTTCCCGTAGCTAGTTTCCATTGGTTGTTATAATCACTGTCAACAGTAAGTCCGAGATGGTCAATACTTTCAGCATTTATTTTTATGCCCGAAGTCAACATGTCAAGCACAAGAATAATAATAACACAAATGCAAAATTTTTAATGTTAAAATTGTGCGATGTTGATTTTTTTGAGAAAGCACATTCATTTATAATGAAGAATTTCAATAACTACGCAAGCTCAATGTAAAGTCCAGCTCCAGCAGGATATTGAATTGGCATTGTTTCACACTTGACTCACACACGTGCAGAGTAGCTTGATACTCTAAGCAGCCCACACTGACGCCTTTTGGCAATCCTCTCACTCTATGCACCATGGATTTTCTCATCAAATATTAACCTATTTTTTGCATCCAGTGACACAATAATGTGGTGATATTTCTTTTTGTTGTTTGTTTTTATTGTCATTCTTGTTTTGAAAGTGCACGTTCTGCCTCGCATGCGAGTATTGTTCCATAGAGCAAACACGGCTAATGAAAGTCACCTAAATAAAAGGCAGCATTATGAAGAGGGAGGGAAAATAAGTACCATCGGTGGCATCTTTCATTAGCACCTTTTTATATTGTAAGCTGACCTATTGTAGGAGGGTTTTTGGATATATGCACTGCAGTGCTACCATAGCCATAGCTTTTCAGTTTGCAATACATTTGACAACAAAAGGGCCTTTCGTGGCCTTGTCTCCGTGGGGATGGGCTCCTATTGGGATGTTCTTAACGTTCTCCAATTCGTCAGGATTTAACCATGAGTGTTTTATAAGGACCTAACTGGAGCTTGTAGTGTCTGACGAGGTGCTCCGCGGTGAAATGATGTCCGCTAACGTGGAAGCGGGAGTTGCCTTGTGTCCTTGGCAATGTAATTTGTGCTCGAGAGACGAGATGCTGCTTGAAACTTTTGCCATCTTCCCTTTCAAAAGGACACATTGAACTCGATCATGTCCTAAAGGGGCCCTCAACTCCACCAAGACTGCATGAAGGCAATGTTGTTTTTACACAATTCCGCGTGTTGATATGTATTTATCAAACAACAAAGAACACAACAAGTCAATTTGGCGTGTGTGTTTCAACATTTAGAACGCAATATTTTGGTAGTTTTTGAAAAGCATACTTTTCAATAATACCGTAATTTTACTTCGCCAATTTTTGGGCAAAGCGAAGCTTTCCTAATTGGATTTTTCTACTTATCGCGAATTATATTAATTGGGAGAGGAGTGTGGAATAGAGGCACTAAATAAATAAATAACCGCGTCAAATACTTTCAGAATTATTTAAAGAAACCATTAAAACTTGAGATTGCTTTCAAATGCATGCAAAACAGACAATGTACTCAATTAAACAACGCTAATTATATGCCGACACCTTGACTGTTGCTTTAATACTATTACATCATTGGCTTAAAAGTGAAAACAGTTCTGGCATTGTTATTTCCCCCCCCCCACCACCACCACTTGTGCGCTGGCGCGTCTCAGCACGAGTTTTGGTGCGCACCTCTCTCTCCCTCTCTCTTCTTTTTTTATTTATCCGCGAGGCACAAATGGCGCGGCGCTGTCGAGATGACAACAGGGAGTGGCAATGCGACCCACGACTTAGGCATGAAACAAAGGGAAGACCCTCCGTCGAGATAGAGAAACCCCCTTCATCAGGGGGTGGGAGGCACACCCTTGATACAGCTGTCCATCACCACCTCCCCCTCTCTCTCTCTCTCCCCACACTATTAATTACTCACCAACAAAGTTAATTAAATTCCTGACTTGATGCCTAACCTACACTTAGTTGATCTTTTACTTTAAAAAATCCATTTGGGATTTTTCTGGGCCTTTTGTTGTTCCGTGTGTCTGTCTTTACATACGTCAGTTAGAAATGTTAAGACAAACTTAACCCTATTTTGCATGCACACATACGTACGTACAAATACAAAGGTCCCTCCGGTATAGCCTTTTGACTGACTGTTGCGGTAAGTGCTGTTAGCGAGCACCTATGATGGCCGGCACAGCACACGAGGGATGGGTGGCCAGCAACACGTCCGGCCGCCTTTGTCTCCCCGGTGGACTATTTTGTGATACATAGTTATATCAGAGCCAATAATGAAATTTAAAACTGTTTATGTAAATGTGTTCATAAAATGTTTCATGACACCGCATCTAGATTTACGTGTGCGGAGCGTGAACTACACTCGTGATATAAGTTCAACATACGTACAATAGTTAAAGTGACACTTCAAATAAACACAGTGGTCTTTACACGTGGCCTGTCATTCCACATTTTAAAGTATGCAATGCCTGATATATATACACAATCCCCATGGAACACGTTGGTGACACAATGCACCCAACACACAGTGTTACCCCCACCCCCTGTGGCTACTTAAGTATTTACGTATATACTTACATTAGACATACAGCCTTGTGGTACACAAGTAAATGCACTTAGGTAAAAGGTGCAAATCTTGCTTATAAAGTTGCAAGCAGTAGTAATACTGTATTAACTTGACCGCATTGTAACGTAGCGTCAGCGAGTGTGTTAAAAGCAATGCATTTCCATTACGTGATCTGCCAGCATTGTTCTGGAGTGCCCTCTGAAAAGCCTTGAAAAGAACATTAAATCAACCCTATGTTAATTTGCCAGGTTGAAGCCCGGCAGAAAACCCGAGGTGTACTTTGAGCAATGCATCGCCACTTAATGCAACAATTAACTTGACAGCGTATGGCAAGAAGATGTGCACTGAGCAATGTTGGTTGGAGCAGGCAAGTCATGCGATAATGCATTGGCTCATCATACGAGCAACCGGATGAACTTAGTATAAAGTAAACATTGAACCAAAAAAACACAAACATGACATTTTATTACATTAACTACATTCATATCTAGAAAACCTGCATGCTCCTATTTAGGAATACATAAAGGGTTATTCGTGAAAAAAAAACTTGCAAAAACGTAATTAACGCGAAAAAAATCCTCATTTTTTTTAACAACCATCGTTATAGAATTTTTTTCTCAGATGCTAATTAGTGAAATGTAAAACTATGGCCAAAACTAGTTAAAAAGTGTAAATTATTCCTATATAATGTATATATAGCAAAAAAATATGAGTTTTCAATAACGCTACATGCATCACTATGTCAGGGCAATTTATACAGCTGTCAGCTGCGTGTGATAACGCCGTGATAAAATGTGTGTTCTTCCCTAACTAACGAGCAGCAATAACCATGCACCACTCGTCCAACACACGTGGAGTCTACGTCTCACGTACGCGGTACCATAGCGCACCCAGAATTAATTTGGTTCCGTGCATCGTGCCCGTAATTGTTTTACACTTTGCAACGTGTACAAGCATTTCATGAATAAACAAATTGCAATAAATAAACAACACAAATGTTGTTGCTTTAGGTTCAGCACCCATTCTGACTTTTGCCCGAGTATTAAATTGGTTGTACAAATTAACAAGTTGGGAAATGTGAGGGTGAATCCAATCACACGGAGTTCGCAGCACGAAAACGAGATGGGAAGGAAAACGTCGCGGCAAAGATTTTCCATGGAAACGGAGGGATGTTGCCTTTAATTAACCGCATAGCTAATATTTAACACAAATGTAAGAGTTCGCTTTATAAAGAAAAGTTAATGTGTGTTTAGCCTTTATAATTTATTTGATTACATTCACCCTGCTAATGCACGCTGTGCAGGCTTCTCTGCATTATTATTTTCGGAAACAAAAATAATGAAATTCTCTGTTGTGCATTTGTGTCCGTGTATCGTCGTCGTTGTTCAATATATACACACACACACACCCGACACACCCTATACTTCGTAGATTGCAAATGCAGTTGGCCACGGTTTCACCTATCGCACTGACACCGTCAAGTTGGGGCCGAGGTGAAACAGACCTGCGAGCGCTTGCTAAATAATCGCGCAGCCCTGAGGTTTGTAATTGCAGAACCTTTCTTTTTTTTTGAGGCCCTCTTTAACATTTCTGCGTGGCCGCCTCCTGCGTCTGCGCTGGTCTCACCGCGTGGCAATCCCCGCTGCCAGCGGCTTCAAATGCCGCTGAAATAAACATGCTCACCCCTGACCCCGGCCTCTGCGGAATGACCTCCAGCCTTTTTTCCAGTGAGAGAAGCTCTGTTTGCCATGGACAATGAGTGGCTGTTTGGCTGGCTGGGCAGCTTGGCGCGAGATTCCAGTGGTCACAAACAAAGACCTGGTGTCCGTTGGCACTGAAGCTCCTTAGCCCCCTCCCTCCCCCCCCCCCCCCATTTTTGTTCTTAACCCATTCTACCGCTTAACATTTACGTAAGTTGTCATTTGGAAGATACTGAATTTTTTGTGCGTTTTGGGAAATAGCACTTGCCTCGTGTGCTAAATGGGAATCTGAAAGGGCGCATGTCGTCCACGGAATGTGTGTGGATTACACACGCGCGCGCACGCACGCACGCGCATACACACACACGCGCGCGCGCACGCACGCACGCACGCGCATACACACACACGCGCGCGCGCACGCACGCACGCACGCGCATACACACACACGCGCGCGCACGTAAACACGACGAAAGCCATTGCAAACAAAGCAAACAGACCCAGCCACAACACCAGGTGTTTGCTTGTTGATGCACTGTCGTAAACGTGTACCACTCGACATTAAGCAGACTGGCCTGACACGGCTTTTGTCACCACGAATTGTCTATATTTATTATTCATCCGTCCATCTAAGCGCACACACACACATCTGGGAGACAATTAGTTAAAACTGAAGTATGAGTGAGTAACCGGTTCATGCTAACACACTAGCGGGAGCACATGTGCCGTGTATGTTCATATGTGTTGCTCCGCTGATTAAGTTGTTAATAATTGTCAACCACTGTCCGGCCTGTTTACACATTCACAGTGAACCGAATATTCACCAATGGAATTGTCGTCATTGCCACGAAACAATAACATCACGAAAGCTTTAAGTCGAAAAATAAAAAATAACATCAATGCTTTGTGAGCAATTCTCTCACGTTTTATTTCACGTAAATATATTTCATAATATCATAATCACGGAAATATCTAGCTCACCCCACAACATTATCATCCGCAAGGAATCCCATAACATGAATGTAAATAACACACGTTATAAAATGTAACATTTTCATGATACGAGCATATACTAAACAATGGGTCGGTATAACGTAACGTTTCTGAAATAAAACACAACTCGAGCAGAGCTATAATCTTTGGATCACACCTCTATTACGAGATGTATCTACTCCATGGGTCAAGTTAAAATATTGTAATAAAAAAAGACTACCTTCAAGTGTATTCAAAACTTACAGTAATGCCGTGACTATGAAATTAAACTTGAAACGAATTCTTCTCGCCAAATAAAATATGCATCTGCAGGCACTCACGACAAGCGACTTGGCAATGACACAGGTGTTAATTCTCCCGGTCACATTCCGACTTGTGTTGGTTCGGATCGCTGCAACACGCTGAGATTTCAATTGCCATCATTCAAATTACCACCCAATCATTTTCTTTTGAAACGCTGCTATCGCCCCCGGCGAGAGAGAGAGAGCGAGCGAGAGAGAGCGTGCATTACAGAAACGTAAGCGGCTTGCGTTGCTGTGTGTCCTGTGCTCTCGTTGCGTTTTAGCCCGACAGAGAGAGAATGCGCTGCCGGCTGACTTGCATGGCTGGCTGGCCGGATGGCCTCGATGTGTTGCGCGTTCATAAAAGCCCGCTCGGGTGTTTCACGCCACGGCCCGCGAGATGGACAACGGGACACGCGGGGGTTGCCTTCAAGATTCACGGCGCGCTCCGGCATCTTGCTCGACCCCCTGCTATCCCCGATGTCTGCCTGCCCGTCAAAGTCACCCACGGCCCACGCTTAACGGTGTCCTCGCCCCGCTCTCCCCCCACTCCTCTCTCTCTCTCTCCTTTCCTTATCGGTCGAACGCGCGACGAGGTGGTGTGGGTGTACTCCGCGTGGAGCACGGCTACACCGCTACTAAGAATTAAGAAACGGGTTTTTTTTTTGTTTTTCCGCGAGCTCTGGAAATTGCCCTTCCCCCCCCAACTCTACCCCCCCCCCCCCACCAGCTCCCCCCTCCAAACCCCCACGCTATACAGGAGAGCGTAACTACCTCGTCACTTTATTGAGCAGCGGGACAAGGGAATGTCCGTGGCGTCTTTAATTTACTGGTCTCGGATGGTAACTCTCGCGGGGGTTATACCCCCCTCCCCTCACCACCCCCTACACCCCCCCCCCCCGGCCTCTCTCTCTCTCTCTACGCTCCCCTCCTCTCTTTAAAGTTATCCGTGCGCCCCAGAGGCTGCGCGCGGAGGAACAAATGAAATGCCCGCGATGTCGCTGCATTAGGCCGTGTGAAGCTATTAACGCGTTCCTCTTTGGCGGCTCCTTGGAGCATTCATCGCATCCTCGCGGCGCGGTTATCAGCGCAGCGCCTGACTCGCCCCCCCCCGCCTCCTCCTCCTCCCCGCAAAACTAACGTGCAGCCTTAATAATTCAGCGGCAGTCTTTAGTACAAAAAAAAATTCCACCAGACACCCCCCCCCCCACTCGTTTGTTGTTTTTGTTGTCTTTTTTTGCATCTTCTATTCTTTGGGTCTTTCGGTAAAGCCACGTAATAGAAAAAAAGTGATGATAATTCGCACCCGGCCGAGCGGTTGGAAAATATTGCTGCGTACAAAGCTTTTACTTTTATTTCTCTGGCTGCCCCCCTCCACCCACCCAGCCAGGCACCCACTCCTCCGTCCGTTCCCTTCCTTCGCGCGGTGGTTGTTTCCGCGTTCCGTATCTGCCCCCCCCCCAAACCAACCAGCCCCCCGTCGCAGTCGCACCAACACGCGCCCGCGCGCGGTGCCGGCCGTGTGCTCCGAAGCAGTTGGGGGGGCGGTGTGGGGAGAGAGTTGATTTTTATTTAATTCCATTCTTTTTTGGACAACGCCATGCAGGAGGGCACGAAAGGAAAAGCAACCGCACACACCATACGTGCCCAGCCCAAAGTATGCATATGAATAACCGGTGTATGAGCATAACATTAAACATCTGCCGCAACGGAGCTCGCCGTCGTAGCACCGGTGATGAAACGCAGGCTGTTGTATTCCCTCCTCCCCCCCCCCCGGAAAATGTGATAGAGTGAGCAATACGAAGCGTGCCAAAGGAAGGCTACAGATTGAAATGTTTATAGGTATCAGAAGATGCGCAACGATGACGCAGCATCGTTGCCGTCACGTGGGCGCAAACGACACCTCCGGGTTCACCGAATAAACAAAAACATGAACAGTCGTGCACCTTTATTAGTAGGCGTCTTCTTTGAACACGCAAATAAAATCCACTGAAACTAGTTGTGTGGAATAAACGAGTCGGGACTTTGCTGGGCGAATGTGTGCACGCGCGTGTGTGTGTGTGTGCCTATGCGGAGAGCGGTGGTGTAGCGGTTAGCGCTACGCTGCGCTACGAACCCGGCGTCCCGAGTTCGATTCCCGCTCACGACCAACACCGGTGACGATTATCTGAACCGGTCGGTTTTGGGTCTACCTTAGGTCGACTCAGCCGCAAATGAATACCTGGTGCGTTGTGTAAAAAAACATCGCCACTAGGGAGACAAAGGCGGTCGGGCGTGGTGCTGGCCACCACCCCCCTCGTGTGCCGTCAAGCCCTTCATAGGTGCTCGCTAACAGCACTTGCCCCAACAGTCTGTTGAGGCTATACAGGGGATCTTTGTCTTTTTTTGTAAAGAGTCGCTACTAATTGGTTGATGCAGATTGTTTGGTCGTCGGCGCATTTAAAAAACAGAAAAATGGTCACACGTGAGCAACTTGCGGATAATTGTTTCCAGTTGATATATTGCACGTGAAGAATGTGCGGGTTCGTGCCCAACTTTGTTTCAGAGGCGCTGGAGTTACAACCGACGAAAAGAAGTAAGTGTAGCTCCTCGCGTGGATAATATGTTTGTAGAATTCCATCACGGAAATGTGCAGTCCTTTATAAAATCCACTGCTGGATGAAGGGGGGGGGGGTATCATTAGAGTTGTTTGACTATACTTCATCACGCTGGTCGCTGCGAGTTGGTGAAGCGAACGCTGCCAAGGTTCCTATATCCCGCGCCACTGGTCTTAGCCGTGGTCGGGAATGGACCTCAGTGGTTGCCAGGTTCATAATAACAATGCGCGAACCGGTGCCAAGGGAGGGGAGGGGGGCATCCTGTAGAACTATCAGCAGCAGGAGCAGAGCAGCCATGATCAATCCACTGCTGGAGGAAGCCCCCCCCCCCACCTAAGCCTTCGCCATCTCCCATGATAACTCTGCGATACGATCATCAAGCCGGCAAACTCATTTCTTGGGAGCTGCTTTTTGTGTTGAGTTCGTTGTCTTCCCTAACCACCCGCACCTCCGACCAGCACGGTTGGCTACGTGCGGTGCGAAAGAAGTTCAACGTAAACACGTGCGGCAAACTACGCAAGAGCGAATGTTATCGCCCTTTCACCCTTTGCGAACAAACTCGCAGAATGATGTATCTGAATAAAAGTGAACTCGCTGTAGGAGCACCATAATAGCGTTTCTATGATAGGGTGAATTGTACACCAATGTATGTGACAATGCTATACCTGGACGGACTGTGTGTGAGTGAGTGTGCACTCTAATCCACACGCAGGAGAGTCGTGCAAAAAAAAAGCTAAATAAAAGTCGGAATTCGCTGCACCGCGCAAGTGTTGAAGACATCACACACGACAATGCGATGTCATTAACAGGTGTCTGACTTGTTGCGTGCAAAGTGTGAGTCGTTTTTGCGAGGCCAGCGGAAATAAAACATGCAGTCTATGCGCGTTGTCATAATTATCAATGCGCACATGCGGGCAAAGTGGAAAAGCGTTGGCTACAGAGCCCCCCGGGGTAACTTGAGTTCGATTCCCAGCCACTGACTACCGAGGCAAGTGATCTCGGTTCGTAGAACAAAACCCTCATGACCGACACGGCCATGTGAAGCAGTTTTACGAACACAGGGCTCAAAATTAACATTGTTTTAACAATGGGGGGGGGCAAAGATACGAAGCAGCAATACACCTGCTACGCGCTGCCTACCGATAGATATAAAAAGTGCAATGACCGAATCCGGCGCGGTATTTACCTCCGCGCCCGTGGCCTAATTGGCACTTGCTCCCGAAGAGAAAAAAAAGCGAAACCCGTTTCAAAGCTGCTTCGTGCCAAACGAGTGCCCTGCATGCTATATAGGGGCCACTTTTTTTGTTTCGCGGGCAGGACGGTTAACCTTTGCACGGGGAGAGGGTACGGTACGGTACGTCCGGGGAAGGGCGCGGTGGAGGAGGGGGAAGATTAAAGGTCGGGGGCAGCAGGGGGGGCGGGGGCAGCGGGGGGCGGGGGCACGGGGGGGGAGGCAGCGGGGGGCGGAGGCAACGGGGGGGGGGGGGGGAGCTGCTGCTGTGTTCGGAGCGGGTCGTGGGGGTGGGTGGTGGTGAGTTTGGGCACGGGAGGGGTCAGCGCTTGTCACGATCCGTTCCTTCTCGGACCCGCGCGCCAAGACGGATACGTTGTGAGTGAAAGGTTGCTGTTTGGTGGACGGACGCTCTCAAGGACTCTTGACAGCGCAACTAAAAAAAAAACGAGCGCCCCCCCCCCTCGCCGCCCTCCGCTCTCCCCACTTTGTATCGCTCTCCGGAGCGATTAGAGACGGAAGAGTCGCCGCGCGTGCAAGATAAATAAACCCCATCGCCGCCGCGCCTCCACGCCGCCTTCCAACACCCAGTGACGGCGTTTGGAGCAAGTGGCTCTCCGGATTGTAAAGATCGCACGACGAGAAACTGACGATGACGAACCTCGTCGTCGAGTGCACGACGACTGCACGGGCTCGAGGCAATGCGCAGGATGACAGGGACCAGTGCAATGCGCCCACTGGATTTCACGAGCCGGCTTGCGGTTGCGACGTGCAGGCGAGGTTGTGGACGGCAGCAAGCCCACGTCTATTGTCGATGTAGCGTCTTACCTGATCTTGCTATTTTCTTGACTCGCGCATTCGACCACAATCTGAACGTCGCCTTGTTACATTCGCCGACAAGCAACGCGTTTAACATCGCATCACTAAATTGGTATGCGGTCATTCAATCAAATGCTTCGGAACCTTACAAACGTTTGACGTATATCATTTGCAAATGTAATCCTTGCGTGCGCGTTTGCGCGGATGTATACGAATATAATCTAACGTATATATATATAGATATAAGTACAGACGTACTGATGTACACATGTTAGCGTTTACATCACTGTGTATATCAGAGCACGCGTGCATGTAGATATACGATGCACGTATAATCCAGTATTGCATACGCATATATACTTCATATAAATGGGAAAGCGGTAGAGCAGTAATTAGCGCACATTGCGACGAGCCCAGCGACCTGAGTTTGATTCCCTGTCACGGATGACATCAGTGGTGATGGAAACCTGAACCGATCTCCCCCCCCCCCCTCAACCCCCCCAGCACATAACCTCCTCTCCCTCCCCCACCTACCCGCATTGACCAGAGGCGTGCTGATGAAGCATGGGTCAAACAGCGCGAGGAGGCCTTCATCATCCAGCAGTGGATTGACAAAGAGCTAACCCTTACTTTATTACACTACTAATATTCTCACCAGCGTTACAGCGAATATACATATTTAGTTTATCGACACATTAATCACTCGGCATTCTTAAACAATACCAACAACTAAAAGACCACCCCCGACCGTTCATCGCACAATCACGGATCGTGAACCTGCGTAGGCGCCCTGAGCAAAGCAGCGGCCGTGCAGATTTTCGTTTCCCAAGCGGAGCGCCAAACCAAAGGTGGATATTTTTTCCTCACCTCCCCACCCCCGTCCTCCCGTCCACCTGCACGCCTCCTACCCCTCCAGCCAGCCAGCCAGCTACGCCAACTACCACACCACCATCCCTTGTCGGGCCCGCCCGCCAACTTTTCCTGGCCAGCCTGCCCGTCGTTTTTATAGCGGGTTCCGACCGTGCAAAGCCGTGGTCTCTACCCCCAAACCTCGCCCTCGTCGTGACCACGTCGCCTCTAATCGCCTTCGCGGCACTTTTGAGAATAAGGGGGGCGGGAGGGCAGGGAGGGATGAGGTGGTGGTGGCGGCGGGGGGGGCAATAAAATAATTAGACTTTTTGATTGAGTAGGAGGGAAAAAGACAAGTCCCCGGCCAAAGTGAGTTTGGTAAATGTTTGCACAAAAGGAATTGCCTCCATTCTCTCTCTCCCCCCCACCACCTCCGTCTCTCTCCACTTTGTAGCCATAAAAACACACACACGCGCGAAGGTAGTGGAACGGGGGGCGAATAAAAACAGAGAAAAGGCACAGCGGGCAAAACACGGTGCCTCGTAATGACAGAAGCTTAACGGAAGAAAAGAAAGGCGATGCTGTTTTCCGCCCCGGCATTTAATTACGAGCGGCGATATACTTAGGGGTCGTGTCGTGCCATGATGTTGTTTATTTCAAAAGATGCAAAGTCCCCCTAAGAGTCTAAGTCAACGGCAGATCATCGACCGTTCAAGGGGAAAAAAATGAGCGTGGAAACAAACGTTGTTTTTCTACGTTTTTGTTTAAATGAATGAGTTGGAGATTCAAAATGAAGAACTATACATTGGAGTGAATCAGATTTTTCCGGGACGGAACTGAATGTGTGGCTGTTAACATCACTCTCGTGCACCGTAGTTGATATCTAGCAACATAATTTAATTGTTTATGTCGGTATAAGATGGAAATCTGATGCGTAATAGGATTAATGTAATTGTGCATTTATGTGATTATCTTCAACAGGCTAAATTGTGCATATATATGGGAAATAATTTGTATACACACATATGGTTACGTTTAATTTAAAAAAAAATCTAAATATTTACAGCGTCATTTAAATCTATTTCCGAATTAAGACCTCTTTGCTACCGTTGTTAGGTACAGATCGTGGGTGGGGGGTTGGCGTTAGACCATACTTCACTACGCTGGTATCAGCGCAGGTAGGTGAAAGAGTAGGAGGATGTTGTGGAGACGGGGGGGGGGTGGAACGTTTCAGATATCACGCGCAAATTGATGTCAGCCGTGGTCAGGGATCGAACTCAGGTAAGTCGGGTTCAAAGCGCAAGTCTGCCAACCACCACGCCACTACTCCAACCTGATCACGTTAACAAAGATGTAAAGCCCATACAGTACGTAAATGCGGTCGGGGTTTAAACGATTTAGTTATTTGTATCAAGGCACTAACAAAGTCGCGCTTAATATACGAATATTTAAATGCAAACATTCATAACAGATAGCGGCGATGCGCTGTCGTGATAACCTCGATGTAGTTGATAAGAACGCGAATATATGACGACGAAAAAGCGCATCGCAAAGGAAGTTATCAATACAAATTAAACATTTATCGACTCTTGTTTATATACCCCAGAGTAGGCTAATTAATCTATACCTACAATATATTGTTAACCGTATCCTGTAATCACATTCGGCAAGTTGTAGTCCACGCGTGTGGTGTGTACACTCGCAATAAAGCGACATGCGTACACGTACGACGTAAAACAAATACACAGCGAAATGTAACATTTGGGCCGTAACTTTAAATCGCATCGAGGGTACAGTGGAAGATCAACGCGTTGTTGGAATTGACGCCTATGATGTCGCCGTCTGGGTTATTAGCGGAGCAGGGCAGTGCGAAAGCCTATACCAGCATCGGTGAATATACCACCGTACTTGTTTTTCTAATATATAGACTGTAGTTCTAATTAAACTTAAAACGTTCTAAGGAACGGTTATGCAGTGTTATGATTGAATTCCCCCGCACCACACTTTTATAAGCATGTTGTTTGTCGGCTAACTTGAACATGCCGCTTATATTCAACGCGAAATATGTGTATATTATATACCTTTAATTTAAAAATAAAATCGGACGTATTTATTCATAACCTCAAGCCTGTCAAAATTCAAGAATTCAATGAAAATAATTTTAACGTCTCACCCCAGTACACCTCTAAATCCGAGGAAGACCAAGCACACAAAATCAAATTGTTTGAAGACAACCGAGAGGATGACGACGACGACGACACATAAAGCACGTGCATTGCCCCCGTGTTGTTGACACCATTCTGGGAATGAAATCGCGAGTGTCGGGGATTGGGTGTTCGAGTTAGTCGTCAGATTTTTTTGGTTATTCACCCACCAGACCTGAAATCATATACAGCCGTGGTGACGTCTGCCGCACCCATACGGCAGACGACTTCTTGAAGCTGTCTTACTGGGGGAGGTAGGTAGCTAAACGTGACACAAATTGGACACTTCATTATTTATTTCAGGTGCGAATTGAGAGTTATGGAACGGTAATAAACATTTAAGCGACAGAGCGCGGTAATAACTGTTATATTTCTTTTTTTTTAAAAGGTTATTGATTCTATAACCTCAGCCAATGTTAATGTAACGGATTATGAGTTTGTGGGCGGGCGGGCGGTGGGGGGGAGTGTTTATTAGTACGAAGAAACGTGGCAATTTCCATGGCCGAATTCAAGTCTGCGGACTAATTGCGAGGCGAATTCGGAGACGCGGCCTGCCCGCGGACGCACGGCAAGTGAAGTTGTTATGTAAATGGGAAAGGCTGCAGCTGCAGCCAAGCGGAGAGACGGAGCCCGACCGGGGTTAGGGACCTTTGGCCCCTGGGGCACTGAATTGTGGAGGGAGGGGAGAGAGGGGGGGGGCCGGCTGAGAGAGAGAGGGGGGGGTGAACAGGGGGGTGACTGGGGGAGGGAGGGAGGGAGAGAGGGGAGGGCGAACCGGGGGGGCTGAGGGAGGGAGAGGGGGGGGCAGGGGGGCGGGGGGAGGGGAATTGAGGGAAGAGGGTGGAGGCGAATAGAAACCGGCTTGGGCAGTGCCTGGGCAGGGAAGGTTTCCACGTTGTGATCGCCACAGCCTGCAGACTCGCGTGGAGTTAAAACATATTTAGCCTTGCGCGCATTCACTCCACGGCGTGTTGTTTTCTACGCATGCATGTCTTTAGACTCGTTACCGCATTTTTATGGTAAGTGGAACGCGGGAAGTGATGCACTCTGCCTGTGGCTCTTGCTGCTGTTGTGTCTGTGTGTGTGTGCGCGCGCGCGCGCTTTACGCGATAACAAACGATGCCTTTTACGTGATTGATACGTGATGTTAATACGCGGCGTTGCGAACGCGACTTTGCGTGCGTGCGTGCGAGCTCTGTATAGTCAAAGTGATCTCGACGTAACTTCAACTGCCTCCTCTCTTGATTAGTGAGCGCGTGTTCGCGCGCGCCTGCGGAGGCTACAACTCGAATCTTCACAGTCCGACGATGGCGTATATGTAAACCCAAAATTGCGACGCGCTTACTAATCTTGAGATTCGTGAATAGCGCGGCCCACCTTTTGTGCGCTGGGTGACTGCGCGTCCGTGTCTACCGCAGGCGCGGGGCATTATTGTTGCAACAACTAACAAACAAAAAACAGCGCCGTGTGACAGCCGCCACGATCGAATGATAGCACAAGCACGCGTCGCAGTTGACCTCCGATTATACACGGCGAAGTACTGTAATGTATCATACCTTTTTAATACCTCCGAAGTGACGTGATTTAGTCATATACTTATTGACGAACAAACAACAAAAACCGCGTGGCTGCCCATGTATTTATATTTTTGGTCACCGCTCTGATAGACATCTGATATACAACGAGAGGAGTGAGAGCGAAAGATTCTAACCGTAATGTGCTTACTACGTTCGTGTGGCGGTGGATCTGTCACGTGTGCCGTGTGAGTCCTTGAACTCAACACATTGACTCCGATGTCTCTCTCGCTCGCTCTCCGCGTGTCATCGTACTCCGCGGAAATGTACCAACAACTAAAAAAAACCTGTATGGCCACGCACGAACGTAATAGCGAGGTTTTCGACGGGCTCCTTTTTATCTTTGCCTTGGCCTCCCAAACGCTTTGAGATGTTTCCTCCGGAAAAAAATATTTGTTTGGGAGGCCCCTACACCGTTCACCTATGTATTGTTTGCTTCGTCTTTTACGTCCATCATTCTTCAAGCGCGGAGTCTTAGACGTGCGTTGCGTGGTTCGCAGCGCACAGACCGTGTGCACGTTGTGCGCGCTATCTCGCTCGGGTTGTGTCTACGGGCTGAAGCGTGCAGTGATAAAATACAGCCGACGGGTCAAGGACGAGGCGAATATAAAATATCTATTCACTTTTTTGGAGAGAGAGAGAGAGACTGTTTTTTGGACTCCCCGTCCAAAAACACTACGGCACAGACTTGAGCTATGAAATAGACGGGCAAATTGTCAAACTTAAGTTCTGTAGAGAGAACTAGAGAAAAGGAGAGAATGGTCGCACGTTTGCTTGTTGTTAAATTGAGCTGTCATTTCGTCACAAAGCGAGAATACATACGTGCTGACTTGTGTGTGTATGCTAAGTGATTGACTATGGCATCACGGATGGTTTAAGTTTGATCTGCCCATATTTTATTGTATAGGTATATTTATGCGTGTGTGTGTGTACCTGAGATGTCAGTTAAAGAGATTTCGCAATTCTCAAAACATTGGGCGCATTGCACATTTTACAACAGTGTAAATCGTTTTCTATTCGCGTGCACGTTAAAAATGTAATTAAGTTTAACGGCAATTGTTTTCGAATCGCAGAAGCGTAATTGTACAAATAAATGGGAGGGGGGGGGCTGACATTGGGGTGATGTACATTCAAAATACAAACTCCCATTTGAAACGCTCTAAAGCTATATGCCAGGGAATAGTCACAGAGGCGAATATCCCCTATTGAATCCTTTACTATGCAATTATTTTAAGTATGAACAATTATAAGCATACCAGAAGACACGGTGAACAAAGCGGCAGTTGTGTCTACTGCACATCATTGGCTACGCAAACATCCACGCGTATTGTAAAATACTCTAATGTTCTCGTAACGTCTTTGAACGGAATAACACCAACAACAACCTGCTAAAATCAGCTTGCAAACGTCTCGTCATGACATCGTGACTCAATGAATGAGTAACAATTGAACAAGCTATCGCAAAATATCGCTTAACTCGACACTGTCATTCGAGAAACGCCGCAATTTTTTAAAAGAACACACAAGAGAGACTTTGCTTACTCTTTGCTCCAAGTTGGCTCTCAACAACTCCTCCCGGTGCGCGTTATGGGAAAACGCGCAACGCGGCCGTGTTAAATGCGATATTACACGCTAGATGGCAGTAAGATACTGCTCCTTCTTCACAGCACGGGCAAGAGGTTGGGTGGGGGGGGGAGGAGAGAGGGAGGGAAAAAAAACCTACACAGCCACAGTGATGAAGAGAAGCGAAAGCACCACCGCTCCTACCCACACAGCGAAGGCAGAAATCGTCGTTACTGCAGATCGTTCGCGGATACAAACCGGTGCGATTCACGCAGCGAAATGTTTTCGCTTTTGCAAGATCTCGCTGTGACACGCGCGATAGTCAAGTGCACGTCTGGTGGAGACAGCTCTCCATTTTTCCCCGTTGTATTTATTTGAACTATTTTTTTTACTTAAAGCAATTATAACGAAGTAACACGTAGTAGCGATCTCTTCGCACCGCCGCGAGTCAAACGTTGACATTGAGCTGCTTTAAAGTTGTTGTGTTTTTAAAAGCTATAATT
Organism: Lampetra planeri; assembly: GCF_965212315.1. NCBI lineage: Eukaryota > Metazoa > Chordata > Hyperoartia > Petromyzontiformes > Petromyzontidae > Lampetra > Lampetra planeri. The sequence continues at coordinate 8,627,294 of NC_136119.1, forward strand.
GCGCCCTTCTTTCTCGGATGTGAATTATTGATGAGATATAGTCGTGCACACGTGTGCACCAGGTAAAGGTGACACTATGCACACAGCCCAGTCTACGATTCAATTAAGCGCTTTGCTTCTCGGCAATTTCATCCGCGAGGTTAATTGATTCTGGAACATTGCTTTTTCTTTGCTTGCCCAAACAATCTTGATGAAAATACTTTTAAATGCAATCCCCCAAAACTAAATCTGGGTAACGGCTTAAGCATAGCTTTGTGAAGTAACACGTGAATGTACGTATGTATGTTGAACTTCTTTCGCACCGTACGTAGCCCACCGTGCTCATCGGGAGGTGCGGGGGAAGGACAACAAACTAAATACAAAAACAATATTGGGTCAGTGTGTGTGTGCGTGTGTACGCGTGGAAATAGTTTTACCTTGCGAGTACATCACGTGCGTGTGTTTGTAACGTAACCTATCTCGCCGCCCCACTGGTACGTGTCAGTAGCAATGTAAAAGTGTGGATTTTTGAAAATATATATAATTATTCTCCATACGTCGGCTGATTCACGGCACAGGACCGCTCTCTTGCACCTACACCAGGCCTCGTCTGCATTGTCCCATTGTTTTCAATTCTACAATGTTCGCGTCGTTTTAAGAGACTAATGCCGGTTTGGATCACCAAATGACCACTAAGAAACGGTACGACATCCGAGCATGACCCAGTCATATGGCAAATATTAAGCAAGTACTGTTTGGCTTGCAATGAGGATTATCTTTTACCCGCAATAATCCAAATCTTCCCGAGTGCTAGGACGAGCCACAAAGCACATTCAACCACCCACATGGCACCGTCTATTCCGCCGACAAACAGCCGTAACGAGAGCGCGGTGATTCGTGAACGCAATGCGAAACGTGGAGGAAAACGTGAACGAAAGCTCTCTAAAGGGAGGCAGGGCGAAGCCGAATCGGAAAGGCGGGGGGGGGGTGGTGATGATGGTTGGTCGGCGATTCCGAAGAGCCCCTTCGACGAGCACGGTCGCGACCGCACGCGAGTTACCCTGCCACTAGCCCCGGCTCTACCCCACAGGGGCCGGTCTGCCTGCCTCTCCCCATGAGCTTACCCCCACCCACCCCGTCCTCCCCCTCCCGCCCACCAACCCCCTTAAAGCACCCCCCCCACCACCACCACCATCCATCCCATAACCTCCCCAACCCCACTCCACCCACCCATACTACAACCCACACACAAACACCGCTCTCGCTCTCCCCTCTCTCTCTCCACCCACCGCCCAACCACCCCAACCTCCAACCCACCAACCTCAACCGCCCCAACACGCACACATTCTCTCTCTCTCTCCCCCACGACACAACCACCCACACCCACCCACCCCTCCACACCCGCCCACCCACCCACCCACCCCCCGGGCCCCAGTCTCTGACCATTCGCCTTTGATTATCAGCTGCCAGAGGGCCCTCTCCCCGCACGCTCTGACACGGCGAGCCTTATATGGAAGCGGTCGCCACGGTAACGTGTCAGTTTCGCTCCTCGTGTCAAAGTTCACTATATACTGACATCCGCGCTTCGCCTTCTTTCAGAGGCGCACTCCGCCAAGCACCCAGCTCCTTCTTCAAACGGCGCGCACTCTCTGAATATTTTATTAGGGGAGGTTTTTTTTTTTCGGGGGGTCCGCCTATTGTATAAGGTGGTGGGCAAACTTCGGGACACCAAGTGGCTTGTGTCTTTTTATTTTTTTTTGGTTGTTGTTGCGCGTCTCTCTCTCACTCCTGCGCTCTCTCGGAGGTGTCTCGAAACCTCGCGAGCCCGCCTCGAATCCGTGAGAGTGTTTCGCCTTTAAATTGTTTTGCGTGCGGCGGAAAGGAAGTCAGAACAAATCCGATTTCTCATTTGCGGCCACTGTGACTTTGCTCTCTCGCTCTCTCTCCGAGCGCTAGGGTCGTCTATTGTCGTAGTCTTATTCGGAATTTTTTTGTTGTTGTTACTCTTAATACAGATGCGCGAAGCTTTGTAATCTTTAACCTTTCGTTCGGTATTTTATATTAATAATAATATATATTGCTTTCCTGAATGGCTGACTGCGCTCTGCCCTGGACCTGGCCTTCCGACACCCGCGTATCCTGAACTCCTCCCGCCCTGCACCCTCCCGCCCGCCCGCCCTCCCATCGCATCTCATCGCCTCCGCTTGCTCCGACGACTCTTCCTCCTTTCTCCTCCTCCTCGTCTCCGCCTCTACCGCCGTCGTGAACGATACGACCACCACGACTACCGCCGCCGTCGTCATCACCATCGCCGCGACGACCCACAACCTTCCTCCCGATTTGGGCAGACGCTCTCCGCTCCCCTACCTCTCCACAAGCGATGGCAATGGTAGTCGGGCCGTGGCGAGACCCACAGGGCGACCTGACCAGCCCCCCGAACGTGCCCGGCCAGGCGGGACAAGCCCCGCTGGCTCCCGCGGGGCCGCAGACGCCGCAGACGCCGAGTCAGTCGGGCGGGCCCCCCACGACTCCGGGCCAGGGCAGCACGCAGGGTGACAAGCAGCAGCAGCAGCAGCAGCCGAACGTGGAGTGCGTCGTGTGCGGCGACAAATCGAGCGGCAAGCACTACGGACAGTTCACGTGTGAGGGATGTAAAAGTTTCTTCAAGCGCAGCGTTCGCCGGAACCTGACCTACACGTGCCGCGCCAATCGGAATTGTCCCATCGACCAGCACCACCGCAATCAGTGCCAGTACTGCCGACTCAAGAAATGTCTCAAAGTCGGCATGCGACGCGAAGGTACAGAACACGCGCGAACATCAAACTCGCACACGCACGCACACACACGCGCTCACCATACAGTCTCTCTATTATTTACGGGTCTGCGTGCATGCGCGCCTGTGCGTGTGTGCGTGCGTGTTATGGTGTGCATCGTGCATTCGCATGATGCGTTCGGACTGTAAATAGAAGAGCTGCCATCACGTATTGTCAATGCGTTTATGAAATGCCCCCCCCGCCCCCACCGCAATTAAACGCTATGCGTGAGATAATTCTAAATGTGTGTCGTGTGTGCGTGTGCCGTGTGTGTGCGTGTGGTGTGTGTGTGCCTATGATGTGTGTACGTGTCGTATGTGTGTGCATGTCGTGTGGGTGTGCGTGTCGTGTGTGTACGTATCGTGTGTGTGTGCGTGTCGTGTGTGCGTGTCGTGTGTGTGTGTGCGTGTCGTGTGTGTGCGTGTCATGCGTGTGTGCCTGTGGTGTGTGCCTGTGGTGTGTGTGTGGTGTGTGTGTGGTGTGTGTGTTGTGTGTGTGGTGTGTGCGTGGTGTGTGCGTGGTGTGTGTGTGTGTTTGTGTGGTGTGTGTGCGTGTCGCGTGTGCGTGTCGTGGCTATTGAATGCTCGTCGTCGGGGCTCGCGCGCGTCTTCGTGTGCGTGCGTCTGCGCGGTGTGTCGTGTGTGTCCGCGCACACGTGTGTGTGTTTGTGCGTACGTCCACTTGCTCGTGCACATATATATACGCGTGCGTTTGCTTTAGTCAATTGCAAGCCCCCCTTTTCAGTTTTGCCGCCACGTATACAGTACAGTAAATATTGTAACCCCCTTCCCTCCCTCCCTGCTCATCCCCCCCCCCTCCTCCACCATTCTCTGTGCTTGACCCCACACTGTCGATGTGACTGCCCCGTAGATCGTGCGGGTCTCGGGTCTGCAATGCAACGGTCTTCTCTGTCTCCCATTGCAGCCGTGCAGAGGGGAAGACTGCCTCCTTCACAGCATCCGAATCCAGCACAGTACGCCCTGGTTAACGGCGACCCTCTGAACGGCCACTCGTACCTGTCGGGGTACATCTCGCTGTTGCTGCGCGCCGAGCCTTACCCCACGTCACGCTACGGAAGCCAGTGCATGCAGCCCAACAACATCATGGGCATTGAGAACATCTGCGAGCTGGCGGCGCGTCTCCTCTTCAGCGCCGTGGAGTGGGCGAGGAACATCCCGTTCTTCCCCGACCTGCAGATCACAGACCAGGTCGCGCTGTTACGGCTCGTGTGGAGCGAGCTGTTTGTGCTGAACGCGGCTCAATGCGCCATGCCGCTCCACGTGGCCCCGCTGCTCGCCGCCGCTGGTCTCCACGCGTCGCCCATGTCCGCTGATCGCGTGGTGGCCTTCATGGACCACATCCGCATCTTCCAGGAGCAGGTAGAGAAGCTCAAGGCGCTGCACGTTGACTCGGCCGAGTACAGCTGCATCAAGGCGATCGTGCTGTTCACCACGGGTGAGTCTTTCTTGAGAGATGACACGGCGTGGATTGAGAGAGATGTGTGTGTGTGTGTGGCGGTGGTCCGTGTTTGTTTGTTTATGGGTGTGTTTATTAGATGGTGCCGGCGTGCATGTGTCACCGGCACCTTGTGTTTTGCGGTTAAATCTTCATTCAGCAATTTCACATTTAAATTTCATTGCATTACAGTTTTGCGGTGATTTTGATCGTAGTGATTGTGATTATTTTTTACTCGCAAGCAGTATTTTTTTCTAAATAGTCTATATGTGGTTTCACTTTGATAAAGAAACACAAATTTAAGCGTATGCTCCATTACATTTGTAATATACGCGTGCAGACTTTGGCCTGCATACAACTTTGAGTTATGGCAATTAATGGAACACATTTCGCAGCTTTGGGTAGGGGAAAAAAGCTGACGATATTACTTTTAAGTGGAGAACCGCATTTTTAAGTGCACGCATATACTTTTTTTGGTAACACTTATTAAACACGTTGCTAATTGTGCGGTTCGACACCACGTAATATACATTCATCGTAATATCGGGATAAATTCTACCACTGCATGCAATTAAAGGAAAGTGTTTGGGCTTAAGAGACGCCACGAAACGATAATTTGCGACATTATACAATTATTTGCGAAATATGGCTACGGCCGTGCTAAGTATACGCGTTCGTATGCACACACATACACACGCGCGCGCAAACAGGCAAATTCGACCGCTAAACATTTTACAGGAGCGTTTTGTGTGTGTGTTGCCATTACAATGTACACGGCACGTAGCTCTCGATGGCACTTAATTTGCAGGTACACAACCCCTTGACAGCTTAAGCACCGATAACTAATTTGCATGTATAAAATATTCAGTGGAAATCCACGTACAGTGTGGTGTAATCTGGACATGGAGCTGTGCACGTGTACGCATTTAAATGGGGGGGTCAGAACGTTTGGCCCACGTGAAGACCGCGTGCTTTCTTCACAGTTTTCACCGCATGAAATGGGCACACGCTTTTATGCTGCTGCTGCTGCTGCTGTTCCGTGTATTATTAATTCACGAAATTGGGATTTTTTTTTCTTCCTCTCGTCCACGTGAACACGTGTCGTGTATATCACCGCCCTCGTCAACACTGGGGCAGCAGTAGCAGCAGATGCGCAACGCTGCTGTGTAATGCAAGTGTGTGAGAAAGAGAACACGTGCTTTGTACCTGTTACGTACAGTGGCCCTGTGCTTTAGGCCACGAGACGTGTTCGCGTGGAATGCTTCGTGAATGATACCGACAGAAATGTGCGTTGTGTGTCGTCGTGTATGCGGGTATCGTGTTAAAGGGGTTGCCAGCCGCAGGCCTTGCTAACGTCGTTTGATACATCGAGTTGTTATGTTGGGGGAGCGGTGGGGCATATAGTGCGCGCACTGCGCTCTGAACGCGGCCACCTGAGTTCGATCCCCCCGCCACGATTCGCATCAGTGGGCGCGTAATATCTCTGAACCGGGTCCTGTGCCCCCTCCGTGTCATGCAACTAGCGTGGTGAAGTACGGTTAACTAACCTCCACGGGGTCGACATACAGCGCAGGGGAAGGCCTTCTTCATTGACAAAAGGGCTGTGGATTAAACATCATTGTTCGATACGCCCAGCGATCCATGCGTGCTGTTTGAGTTACACGGTAGACCCCCACGCCCTCGCAATGTTTACCCTCTGAGAATAATAACCCCTTTGAAAGTGTGCACGATATATGATGATCATCATTAGTACGCGTTACGATACAATGCATGGCACGGGCGGCATTAACGTATAAACAACGTAACGATAACAGACGTGGCTTTTTTCGGGTGTGCATATTGCTGAACCATGAGCACGGAGGCGTCTTTTTTAATTTACAGGGTTTGCTGCTTTCTTTGTCTCATTTCCCCTCCAAAGATGCGTGTGGCTTGTCGGACGCTGCTCACATAGAAAGTCTACAAGAGAAATCGCAATGTGCGTTGGAAGAGTACGTGAGAAGTCAGTACCCGAACCAGCCGACCCGGTTCGGGAAATTATTGCTGCGTCTGCCCTCGCTTCGCACCGTTTCCTCTTCGGTAATCGAACAGCTCTTCTTCGTACGTTTGGTAGGTAAAACCCCGATCGAGACTCTCATCCGGGACATGTTACTGTCTGGAAGCAGTTTCAACTGGCCCTACATGCCTATCCAATAGAGAACACTCGCTTGCGCGTGGACCGTGGGAACGGGGGGGGGGAAACAGACTTTTCGTCCTGGTGCCCAGAGGAGAGAGGAGGAGAAGGAAGGAAAAAAAAGCAAAAGCGGATGAAGTCTGTGAAGTGAGCAGGCCGGAGCGTTTGACTGTAAAAAAAAAATATCTTGTACAAAATGATGCCGGCGTATTTCTTTAGAAGTTTTATGTGTAGTGCAACATGGCAAGCTCTTAGTTATTATTATTGTTTAATTTTTTTTGTAAAAAAAAATGGACATATTTTTTTCAAGCAATGGAAGGATGTCGATGTAAAGATTAAAAACGACAAAAAGGAAATTAACATTTTCCAAATTATTGTAAATTGTCCTGTGTCTATGTATCCATAGCTGTTTTGTATTTTCTGGTTGCAAACCAGTTTTTTCTCGTGATTCCATACTAATAATTTTGATATAACCATTTTCGTATACAGTAAGGTGTATCTTGTAAGGTGTGTTTTAGACAAGTTGAGAGAAAAAATGAAATAAGTAAATTCGATTAAATATTGAAATGAGGACAGATTTTTTTTGGACTTCAAGATCCCGCTGAAAGCGCATCATATAAATAAATACAAGTATGCTCTCTCTATACCTCCATTGTCGTATGTGAATGGAATGTACTTGATACTTTTAAATGAAAGTTAAAACGGGCCCGAGTGCCGGTTGGTGTGACCAGTGCAAAACCCCTGGTCTGGGCAAGGAGCCCGCGTGTGTTACGTGTAGGTCGTTCGGGAGACCTGCATTGCATAGGCAAAGGTGTCTAAGGCACGCATGTTGGTGTGTTTATGAAGTCTCCTTATTCCCCACTCTGTAGAATGCTTCTGGTTTTTTGTATAGTTAAACAAGAGGAGAAGAAGAAGGAAAAAAAAATCATGCACGTTGCGTTGGCCAGAGTATTGGTTTATAAAACCGTGATACATTGTGTACCTACAAGACTTGACGCATATAGTATAATAACAACAATTATGAGAGAGAAAAACAAACAGTTGATGATGATCATTCAAAGGTTGATGTCAAAACAGCGTTAATTACAAGAATATACGATGTTTTTTTTTAATGTGCAGACCAATTTCATGAATTGTATTTTTCTCTCAAGACTGCTCTTGTTCCACTACTCGATACGAGGGTCTCAATGTGAAATCAAAAGCGGACAGTGATTAATAATATGAAATTATGATGTTGACGATAATCATGATGACGATGACGCATGCATCAACTGCTTATGAATTCACTTGAATTTTTAAAATAATAATAAAGATATGTGTGCATCTTTCGAAAAGCATTCAGCCAGTCAGTAACCTTGGTAATGGACAAGTCTCATTCAATACGTATGTTAAGTTTACAATTGTAAATTGTATTAGCAGTGCTTTTATTTGTTATGTACATAAACCATTGGTATAAAGCAAAATAAAAAGTGTGTGCACCTTTGGGCAATTTGGCTCTTGCCTGACTTAGCATTCACTTTGTACAATTGCACTGGGACCCAAGGCAGCTTATAGTACTTACACAATGAGTTATTTTGCAGACAAATAAACAATAAAAATCGTTTTAATAGTTTATATTTAAATACATCAGCTAGTAATTCAAACCCAAAGCGCTGTGCAGTAAAAATGACATCGCGTCCAACTCTACTCTTCTGATCGGAATGCACATCCTTTGTCACTCTGAGCTCTTATAGTAGCTTTAATGTCAATCGCAGGACTTTTTTGAGTTTATTTTTGTTAATGTTGCCTTCATAAATAGATATCAGATTGACTGATAGACATTACCTATCTGTCCGCTGACAAAAAAAAACTGCATATTTATGCCATTTCGGAATTATTCGGAATATTTAAGACATTTTTGTTTTGTTTTATTCTTAACAATGCGTTGTACATATCCCTTTGTTCATTTCCTCTCTTTCGCTCTGTCTCTGGAATCGCAGTAAATAATTTAAAAAAACAAAACGCAAAATCTTTAGCCATCGCTCTTGTGTGTTTGAATTTCTCTCCCAGCTCCCTAATATAAAAGTGTACACATTGCATATTTTTTGCGATGTTCAGACATTATAACGCATAAGTCGTATATGTATACAATGTATTTTCCTTGTTAACTTTTTAAATAATTAAAATAAAATACATTCTCGGAAAACATTGGCCTTATGGTTTTTTTTTTTACAAATATATTTTTGCATATACAGCACACAATATACTGAACAAACGACACCGTATAGCTGCATTACATTATCACAACAGCAATTGATAACGGTTTGCAGCAAGCTTATGCATGCATCTTCAACCCCCCGGAAGCACTCAGTCATATAATATGCACGGGTGTCCGAGCAGTGGTACAACGTGCATAATGCGTGGTGGTGATGGTGATGGTGGTAAATGGATCTCTAAACGGCACGGGCGATAACAACCGTCCGACTTCCATAGCATCCCTGCTATCCGTGTGATCAGCGCGTGCTGTCTTGTCAAAGCTAAAAGCATCCAAACATTAAGCGCGTCTCTCCTGACCCCCCCCCCCGCATGCTTCCACCACGTTTCGACCCCCAGTAACACAACAACAGCAGCACCACACAATCATTCTGCAGCGCAAAGCAACACGCCGTTGTGTATGTATATATACACACACTACACACGCGCAACACAACAGCGTGCCCGCGGCGTCTGTGACTTGCTCGCTACACTCTTCGGTATCACCGAACCGATTCTGTGTCGACGTCCAATTCGAGAGCGCCTTGTGTGTGTCCGTGTGTATATATATATAAATACCACGGGGAGCGGTAGTGTCGTGCTTAGCGCGCTGCATTACGAACCTGGCGAACCGAGTTCGATTCCCGCACACGACCAACACCGGTGACGATTGTCTGAACCGTTCCTGGGCATCCCCTAGGTCGACTCGGCCTCAAATGAGTACCTGCTGTAAACATTCGCCACTGGGGAGACAAAGGCGGCCGGGCGTAGTGTTGACCACCCACCCTCTCGCGTGCCGTGCCGCACGGCCTTCGAAGGTCCTCGCTAACAGCACTTGCCCCTACAGTCTGTGAAGGCTACAGGGGGGATCTTTGTCTGTTGTGTGTGTGTGTGTACCACTGACGCGTGTCGTGGTGTCAGAACGCTGCTCTCCACACCGCCGCTGGAGCGCCGTGCACCACCAAGGTGTCAGTGGGGGTGGTCGTGCAAAATGGTGTATGCAGTACTATGTGTGTGTGTTCAGGTTCGGTTGTTTCTTTTAATTCACACCCGTACGGGGTGCTTGTATGTATTGTAACACTGCACTGCAGCCTATGTGCCACGCACACAGCACGCACCCATAGCCAGCACCGCTTCCCTGCCAACGTGCGTTCTATACTTTTTTTTTAGTCGATCCATGCATGGCAAGCATGCATGCGCGCGTTACAAGGATCTATTTGGCTGTTAAGTGTTACTGGAGCACTCGAGCCGAGGCTTGAACGCTTTACCGGCTGGCAGAATAAAAAAAAAGAAACAAAGAAGGAAAAGAGAGAGCGGGTGGTGGTGGTGGTGCTGGGGGAGCAGAAGGAGGAGAGAGGGGGGGGGAGAAAGGGAACGGATTGCGAAGTTGAGAGCGAGAGAGGAGAGGCTGTGAAACGGCGGATCAAGCGTGCAATGCCCAGGCGGTGCAGAGCAACGACAACAAAAAAGGGAGCGCTTTGCAATGCCTGCGACGCTCTAACATGGCTGCTGCTGCTGCTGTCTGCCTGCAAGGTTTGTGTGGTCGCCTGACCACCACCAGCATCAGCAGCAGCATCAGCAAGCTCTCTCGTTTGCTCTGCCCGTGCCCTGGCCTCTGCCTTGCCACGCTTACAGCCTTTGCCGCACGAAACATCGGCGGGCGTGAGTCATTAACAGGGCGAAAGGGGAACGAGAAAGGCAGTGTAAGGGGGGTGGGTGGTGTGAGCGGGGTGTGTGTCGGGGGGGGGGTGCCGGAGCAAAATTAAACCTCCACGAAGCCTTTATCCTTTCGGTAAAGCTGAGGATTGCACGCAGGCAAAACAAAATGATACTTAATCCTCCTGAATGGCGCGTGGCTCCTGTTAGCACGCTTTGGCATAACACTGTATGTAGGTTAGGGGGCTGTCCGATGTTCCCGACACTGGCGGTCCCACCACCATGCATTTGCGTGTTATGATGATGTCGTCTGTACGTGATCTATGCCGCGCTGCTGTGATGCACGTCCGTATGATGTTAGCGCCAACGCTGCTCAAGAGATAACGAAGCTTGCACCGCCGTGCATGCATATAGTCGAGTAAAAGTGTATCAGCGTGTGACGATCACATCACCGAATATGATGATGATGATGGTGATGCATGCTGGTGACTGTGTGTCAATGTCGCTGGTGGCGGTAGGGGGTGGTGGTGGTGGGTTTTGTAAATATTTTCACGATTCGCGATTATTTTCACTTTCATTTTGAATGGCTCGTACCTTTGTGGTCCTTTTCACATTCGCGCCCAAGTGAGAGATGTGTTTTTTCTCTCTCTCTCTCTGAAGGTTTTAACTCAATGTAAATCAATTTAGTTAACGTGTTGGCAGGGAATTGAAGCAATCAACGTTTCTAAAGGGCACGGCGAAGCTGAAATAAAATACACAGTCACTTGGGAGGTATATTAACTAATTACGTCCAATTGTGTAAACAGCATGAAGCAATTTACTATAAGTTGTGCGCAACTTTCGCGGTAATAGATGGTCTGGTGTTGATTTGGTTTGAGGGCATGTAGAACAGTGTGAAGCTACGAGAGAGAGAGACAGAAAACACCTTGTGTCCCGCGATCATTCATGCGTTCGTGGAAAAAAAAACCTTTTAGTTTAGTTGTGATTTTGGGGGCTTCTATCCCCGGCACCACCACCACCCCACTGCGACGATACTTAATTATCCGGCCGCAGTCTATTGAACCTAATGGCATCCGACTGCGGCCGGGAAGGGCCTGTAATTACATTGCAGACGTCCCCGAATCGGAGGCCGATCGGAGAAACTCGCGACTGGCTTGCTCTCTAATCGGCAGGCTTAACACACTCCGCGGCAGTTCCAACTTTCACTTGCGGTGCGTAAATTACAAACCTGTACTTACGGTCTGGCACCCTTTTCATTTGTGTGTGTGTGTCTCTGCCCACCCTCCCCTTCATCCCCACCCACCCCCCCTCCGCTGACAACGTCCCATCCACACACACGCATCTCTCTCTCTTGTCTCTCTTATGGGTCTGTAATATATAATGTTCAGCAACGCTACAGCGGTCAACGGAGTGGTCTTGTTAAGATTGCTGCGCCGTTGAATCAGAGTCAGGTGCACGAGAGGCTTCAACGTACACACACGCTCTTGTCACGTATCAGTCATCGCACCGGTCACCATTTCTCGTCGCAAACCCCTCTCCCGCTAGACCGTTGCAAAGATAAAATATGTACGTGTATATATACACGCACACACTCAAGTTGTACACCACGTAAACCCACGCGCGCACATCGTACACGCCGCTTTATTCACACGAGCACACGCACTTAAACCCGTGCACTCTGATTTAGTTTCGTGTGATTTCTTTTCTTTTAACTCACAGCCACGCAATTCATAACGCACTCTTGATCCTACCAAGAAATGTTGCTATTTTAAAAATACATAAATGTATATTAAACGGCCAAATGTGAACGTATACGATTTTATTTAGCCGGACTGACATGTATATACGCAAATTTTGTTTTGGTTTACATTCGCGTGTGAAGAGATGCAGCCTCCGTGCCCTTCAAACTGTGGGACTCGATCAGGGGGCTGGTTTGTCGCTAAACATAGCACATCCCTGCACGCGTCAAGACTTGAAATTTTCGCGACAGCCACGCAAGATATTTTACTGCTTCTCGTGAAGAAGAAGGAAAAGAAAAAAAAATATCCGGCTTTGTTTATTCTTTGGAAGAATTTTTTTTCGTCTGCTTCTGGAAACGCCTGGGAGTACGTGCTCAATTGACCTATTTTTAGGACTTCATAGATTGTTAGCGGACTTCAGTTTCGTTTTATCCTCGCAGGAGTCGTATAACAAGCACACTTCAAAGTTTAAACCATTCATTGGTTTCAAAAGGAAAACGATCGAGCCATAGATTAACACACTGGCATCTGCGATGATGAATCCGCGTTTTTATACTACGACATCCCCCCCCACCAATCATTTATTTTCGTACGTCCACGGTATTATAATACTTATTCACTTTACAATTCGGCATTATAATAATTATAATGCACAATCTCAAAAAAAAACATGCATGTTATTGTCCTCTCCTCAACTCACAAGTGTACGTATATGCATATACCAATGGTGAAATAAGTATATAAAACAATAGATGCACATCATCTTAAGCGCATTCTATAATAATAACAGATTCCACGATTGATTAAAATCTTGTCGCGAGCTTTTATATTTTTTATTACGATGCCTTGGGACGTAGATATTTCATCCATGTCCAGAAATCTGCAAATGATCTCAAGTGTGTCTTGTTACCGCAGAGGCACAGTCGCCCTTTGGTAGCAGACCTTACACCCGGCCGTAAGAAACGCGGATCAAACAAACGAGCATAAACATTAACACACACACACGCGCGCGCTAATGGCCACCCGCGGTATTTATCCAGATTTATAAAGCGCCCGTGCGAACTCACGGCTGCCCTTCGAGACTGCTGGAATGCGAGGCTGTGGAAAGTAGCGAGCACGTGATTCCCCGTGCCTCTCCCGGCCCGCGTCGGCACGGCCACGAGCCCCACTCCATCCCACGCCGCCACGTGCAGCCGCCCCCTCTGTGTGCTGAAACATGATTTGTCGTCACACGCATAAACACAAGAGAAAGATCCCCCCGTGTAGCCTTCACAGGCTGCTTGGGGCAAGTGTGCTGTTCGCGAGCCAGCACCTATGAAGGCCGGAAAGGAAACACCACGCCCAGCCGCCTTTGTCTCCCCAGTGGCGATGTTTTTTTACGCACCGCAAAATGCACTACTCATTTGAGAGTGGATCGACCTAAGGGAGGCCCAGGACCGGTTCAGATAATCGTCACCGGTGTTGGCCGTGAGCGGGGATCGAACTCGGGTCGCCAGGTTCAAAGCGCAGCGCCTTAACCGCTACACTACCGCCCCCCACTGTGTTGAAACTTGATTTGTCATGCACATATAAACACAACATCCCCTCTGTCACACACACACACGTACGCACAAAGACAAAGATTCCCCCCGTCATAGCCTTCACAGACCTTTGAGGCAAGTGCTGTGAGCGACCACTTCACGAGGGTCGGTGTGTAAACACCACGCCCGGCCGCCTTTGTCTCCCTAGTGGCGACGTTGACACACCGCAGCAGGTACAGTACTCGTTTTGAGGCTGAGTCGACCTAAGGGAGGCCCAGGACCGCTTGAGATAATCGTCACTGGTGTTGGCCGCGAGCGGGAATCGAACTTGGGCGGCTGGATTCGCAACGCAGGGCGCTAACCACTTGCGCCACTGCTCCCACACACACACACGCAGACACACACACGTGCACACACGCAGACACACACACGTGCACACACGCAGACACACACACGTGCACACACGCAGACACACACACGTGCACACACGCAGACACACACACGTGCACACATGCATGCAGACACACACACGTGCAAACGCACGCAGACACACACACACACGTGCACACATGCACGCAGACACACACACGTGCACACACGCACGCAGATACAAACACGTGCACACACGCAGACACACACACACGTGCACACACGCACGCAGACACACACACAGTACACGTAAACGTTTTTAGTATAATTTGACACTTCCCATCTTTCCAGGCTGACCGTGTTATATTATAATACACAGTTATGGGAGGAGACTGCATTGTATACTGAAACACACTTTGCGTTGTTGGTGCGTACAGGGCAAGCTATCCCAAAACCATATTTGACCCCCCCCTCCCTACCGCTCATCCTCCCCTGTCGTGAATGCGTGGATATGTGTCCATGCGGGATATGCTCACCAATAAATTGATACGTGCACGCAATGTGTGTGTTTGTGTGCGAATGTATATGTATGACAAAAAATACGAACACAAAATGTAACCCCGTATCGCCTTTAGCAGACCGTTGTGGCAAGTGCTGTTCGCGAGCAATGGATGAAACAGACAAAGATCCCCCCTTATAGTTTTTAACAGACTGTTGGGGCAAATGTTGTTAGCGAGCACCTATGAAGGCCGGCATGGCACAAGAGGGGGGTGAGTGACCAAAACCCGCGCCCCCACCTCCTTTGCCTCCCCAATGCTGATGTTTATACAGAGCGCCAGGTACGCGTTTAAGGCTGAGTCGACCTAGGAGATGCCCAGAACTGGTTCTGATATTCGCCACTGTTATTGGTTGTGCGCGAGCGGGAATTGAACTCAAGTCGCCGGATTCGTACGAATGCATGAATACACACGCACGCGTCTCTTGATTCGTTAACGCGATGATCCGACGCAACACACTGTCGCGAATAAAGCAACGTTGGTACGGACATACGCGTATGCGCGCTGCATATTTGACACCTTGGTGTTATAGTTAACGCATTCTTAAATCGATTGGGTAACTGGAGGTTTCAGAGAGAGAGAGAGAGAACACTTGATCTTCAAGGTGTGTAGTCTCGGAATCCTCAGGCGTACAGTCCCACAGCCCAAGCAATGGCATTAAGAAATATGGCACACACACACAAAAAGGATCATTACGTGACTCCTCTGTTTTCCCACCAGGATTCGCCGCATTCCGTCAATGTTGGTGAGCACATTAATCGCCTTCGTCCTCGGCTCGTTCCATGGCAAATCAGGGGCGTCTTCCAAGCTAATTCTCAATTTCTCCCGTGTCATTGCTGAACACACACTTACTTTCTCACACGCACACACACACACACTCAAAAGACAAAGGTTCCAAGGTTCCCCCTGTAGCCTTAGCAGAACTGTTCGGGCAAGTGCTGTTAGCGAGCACATATGTTGAAGGCCGGCACGGAACAAACAGTCACGAGCGTCCCTTGTGCCAATCTACTGCTGCGCGGTCCTTTCCGCGCCGTGCGGATTGTTGTTGTTGGATGTCGGGGATTGGGGCGCGGGCGGGGGATGGAGTTATTTGACCATACTTCACCACGCTGACACAAAACACACACACACACAGAGACACGCATTCGCGCGAGTGATACACGCGGGTGTGTGCTGCGTTGAACCCTACGCGTGTTCGCCTGTGTTTCTCAGCCTCCCACGCGCTCTCTCGCTCTCTCGCTCGTTCGCCAAAGGCCATCGTTGTGTGGCCTCTAGACTCTGCACGTCCCTTGCCCGCAGCACCGCCACCTTGCCAGAGGCCCTTCCACGAACACGCGATCGCCTGCGCGGCGTCACCGTCGCGGCGCGCGGTTACGGAGCCACCGACCGCTCACCTTTAGGGTCAGCCATTGATCCGATGTCGCTGGATGAAATCATAACCCACACACCCAGCCCCCTACCCCACCCCACCCACCATCAGCGGTCCATTGACTTCATTAGCATCGCCGAGGGTGGAATGCAAATTGACAGCTAACAGAGATGCGCTTCTGTGCTATCGTTTTCGCGTCTCGGCCGCCCCCTCGTATATCGTGCACGCGCTGTCTGGACTCTCGATGTGCAGCGGGCGGGGGTGGTGGTGGTGGTGGTGGGGGGACGTTTATTCATCAATTCACGCCGCGTTGGGGGTTTTATTTTATCGCCTCTCTATTTTTCACGTGCGCTGCACATGGGCGATTTAATTGAACGATATACAAATGCGAGTGTTATGAGTGGCGGCGAGGGGAGCAAAACAAAGACAACCGCCCCCATATAGCCTTAAACGAGTGTTGGGACAAGTGCTTCTAGCGAACACCTCCGAAAGCCCGAACAGCACACGAGTTGGTGTGGTGGTGAAGCAACCCTGCTCGGACGCCTTTGTCTCCCTAGTGTCGATGTTTAGACACCGCACCAGGGACTCAGTTGGGGCTGACTCGACCTCGAAGGGGATCCAAGGCCCGATTCAGATAAATCCTCACCGACGATCGAGCCGCGAGCGGGAATCGAACTCGGGTGGTAGCGCCAGCGCGCCGAACACTACCACGACCGCAAAAACCACACGCTCGCACGCATACGCACTGCATGCACACGACGTGGTGAAAGTGTTTTCTTTGTGTTTCACGGGGGGACAGAGCGCTGCGCCTCTCAGCCTCCTGTAGGCTCTTCTCAGCCATCACTTGAGCGGCTTTTGTCTCATCAAAAGCCGGGGAAACCCGTCGCTCGCTTCAGCTGCTCAGGCATGCCAGTCACGGCGAACCCGGCTCCTTGTCAACAGTTTGGATCAAACGGAGCCCCCCCCCCCCCCTTTTCTTTCGCGGAGCCGATATGTCTCAATCTGTCCGCGATCCCCTCTCTGTACGAGGGGAGTAGCGATCTTCTAAGGGACTCGACGCGATCAAAAAAGTTGCAAACTCTGCACCGGCACTTTGTCCTGCAGACGAAGCACCGAGGGTTTACAAGCAAGACGGGCTTTTCGTTTTTAATTTCGTGCCGGACAAATTCACCGGCGAAGATTTCAGATTCGCGGCATCGTCCACGAGAGTACGAAGAACAACTCGCCTCCGCTGGCCAGGAGGAAACGGGAGAGAGAGAAAAAAACTGTCCGTAAGTAGCATGACAAAGTGATTTGTCATCTTGAAAGCGTGCCTCTTGGATTTTCCACGTTTGCCCTATGCTTGCCTCTCTCTCTCTCAATATAATAAAAAACCCACCCCACACACACACACCCGGTAAGGGATAGAGCCAGGGATGTGGGTAAAGCGAAGGGGCGACCGTGGAAGTGAATGGCTTTGTGGTGCTGGTGGTGGGGGAAGAGTTTTTACTTGCGGATGCCTCCTCCTGTCAATGCCCTGCTCTTGGCACAGTTTGTCTTCCTGTCCAAACCCGGCAATGCGGCGGCTTCATCTGGGAGATTTGCAATTTCACACGGGGGGGTTGGTGGTGGTGGTGCATCCCCCGGTATCAACGAGCATGTGCGTAAAAACTGCAAGTGAATGCATTCTCGGCGCTTGCCGCTTGCTTGCTTGCTACTGCTGCTGCTGCTGCAGTGTTTGTAAACGCGATGTGTAGGCATGTATGTACTAAAACAAGAAAACAACCCAACACGCATGCGGAGTTGTTTCTTTTATTTACTTATGATTTATTTGCGCTGGCAATATAGTTGTTGTTGTTGTTGTGTGTGTGTATATATGTTTTCTTTCGAGCTCTCTCTCTCTCTTACGAAGCTCCGTGTGGTTCACGTCGTAATTGCGCTCAGACCCCCCCCCCGACCCCCCCCCCCCTGACCCCCCCCCCCCCCCCCCCCCCCTTTCACACCCCCTCACCCCCCGATTTGCTTGTAGCTAACACAAGCCTATCGCTTAATCACATCTCTCAATTTCGCATTGGCGTTTCCTAATAAATAAATAACAACAACAATAATAGCTCGCATTCAATCGACGGGTCCGCGTACAGATTTCCCGCGACGGATTTATTGACACTAAATACGTTTTGCGACACAACAGCGGGGTACGGTTAATACAATTACACTGATATGCAACGGTGATGCATGCGCGCATGTTACGTATGTTGTACGTGTGTTACGCATGTTGTACGCGTGTGTGTAGATGGACGTGGGGAGCAGGTAGTGTAGCGGTCAGCGCGCCGCGCTACGAACCCGGCGGCCCGAGTTCGATTCCCGCTCACGGCCAACACCGGTGACGATTATCTGAACCGGTTCTGGGCCTCACCTAGGTCGACTCAGCCTCAAATGAGTACTTGGTGCGATGTGTAAACCACATCGCCAACGGGGAGACAAATGCGGCCGGGCGTGGTGTTGGCCACCCACCCTCTCGTGTGCTGTACCGGCCTTCATAGGTGCTCGCTAACAGCACTTGCCCCAACAGTCTCCTCGGACTATACGCGGGATTTTTGTCTTTGTTGTGTAGATGGACATGGGTATGCACACGCACAACTATTATATGAATACAAATCATGTACGATGGGTGGTTCATTTTTGTTTGTTACGATTGCGAACGAATGCTTTTGTATTGACACTGTGCTATGAAAACGAAAATATATATACTATAGATACGAGACGCATTTTTATGCGGAACATATGACACAAGTGTGAGTGATGATCGCACCGTGAAATTGTGTTGAACCGTAGATTTGCACAAACAAACATATCCGGCTGCGATAGTCAAAGTGCAGCACGTGTTTTCAATGATTACAAATGTGCAGTATAGGTGGACACAGACGCACGTTTTCTTAATTACCATTCCGAAATATTCCGCGCCTATATTTTGTAACACGAGTGCATATCTATCCCGTGATATTCTCTACGTAATATATATACGTTTTTTTTTTAATGTGTACGTTTAGTGAATTGTAATGTAATTATGCGAATAATGCATTTACCGGAAGGCATTAAATGCATTAAGACACGTTTGTACGAGATTGTTCTTCCATCAATGCAATTAACACAATACCGATATAATTCAGTATCATTAATCACTGGTAAATGTGTAAGTTAGTAATTATTTTTGTAAAATGCTATATTGGACTCATCGCTTGCCTACAAATGTATGTACAATAATCGAGACACTGCTGCACGCGCGCATACATTTTGTGAAATCGAATTAACATTTGAACATCGTAAATGGGGACGCTATCAAACGCAATCGCGTCTTATTCTTTTGATTGTTCACGTTTAACGTGAAAGTTTCAGCGATTGTGATTGACGGACGATATCTTATACGCCACCTTGGATGGTTTGAATATAATAAACATGAAGTCAATAATAAAACAAAAATCTAGACCACCAAGTGATACATTATCGCGACACAGCGTTACGCCCGATGAAGTTCAATATATGCGCGTGTCTGGATACATATTCACTATATATTTGTTTTTACTCAGAACACCATTAAATAACACGAAAATTAGCCTCACGTCTCAAAGCAGGATGTTCTTGATGACAACGCCTCGAGACTCGTTGAGACTTTTCCTGAATGAATAAATACGTGCATTATATCGTCGTTATTAAGAGGGACATCGACCAGCAACGTTCTATGAAGAAGGGTCATTGCTCGAAACGTTGCCTGTTATATATTCCATCTAAAGACCACAGTGTTATTTCGACTGGTGTCTTGCATGTGTTTTATTTGTTGTTACGCGTGACTGCCAACACAGAATCACACAACATGTCTTTAATCACAACACGAATTGGCTTTCGCGTTGTTTTAAACGACACAAAAAACATATATATTGCATACACCACATACGCTTACGCACGCACACGCATATAGACACATTCACGTCTACAACAAGCACACACGAATGCAACGTGTGTGCTTGTCTTTATATGTGGGGAGCGGTAGTGTAGCGGTTAGCGCTACGCTGCGCTACGAACTCGGCGACCCGAGTTCGATTCCCGCTCACGGCCAACACCAGTGACGATTATCTAAATCGGTTCTGGGTCTCCCCTATGTCGACTCAGCCTGCAATGAGTACTTGGTGCGGTGTGTAGTAAGCATCGTCACTGGGGAGACAAAGGCGTGGTGCAGGCCACCCACCCCCTCGTGCGCCGTTCCGGTCTTCATAGGTGCTCGCCAACAGCACTTGCCCCAACAGTACGTTGAGTCTATACGTGGGAGCTTTGTCTTTGTGTGCCCACACTCATTCAAGCCCCTCGCTGGCACTGCAGGTTATTCAATTTCCAATTCAATGTTGGGCATCGTTGCCAAACTTGTCCGTGTACCCCTACATTGGTGATGCATGCAGGCAATGGCAAGCGGTCATCACCACCACCAACCACTAACCACCAACTACCAGCACCACCTACCACCACCACCACCCACCAGCACCACCTACCAGCACGTTTGCATGCAAGAGAGGAGACAGGGCGATGCGCATTATCCTGAGGCACGCTCCCTCCCCGATCACTCGTGACAAACCCAGCTCATTAACTCGCGCTACATTCTAATCGTTAGCCCCTATCTCAAGCCAGATGTTTGATGTTGCTGATCTGATGCACAGCCTCCCTCCCTCCCACCACCCCCACCAAAGTGGGGCTCCCGCGCTGAGAGCCGCGGTCCTACTCCCGGAGCGGCGAGGATGTGCCAAACGCGTTACAGCATCGTGATTCAAAGTCTCCCTCCCGTACCCCCTTTTAATTCATTTTTACCCCCCATGTCCCCATTGTGTTAAACGTTCGCGAAGAACCAAACAACGACAACAACGACACGATAACAATCACGCCGTTGTCAGCGTTATTTTCAACGGGTGCCACGAACGCGTTTCTACATTTATACATATATGTGTGTATTTATAAACAAAAAAGTGGTTAAGAAATGTTGATTGAATTGGCATCCTTTGCAAGCTTTATTGCGAGTGCACATCACACATGCACGGCTATTTATAAAAAAAAAACGTGTACACTTTACACGCACGCGTACGTTAATACCGTGCGCGCAGATTTATCATTAACACACGCGCGCACACATTCACGCGCGCAGGACAGTTTTAACCCCGGTATTTATGACGAAACCCCAAGGTTAAAGGTCTTCGTCGTCAATGGCACCGGCCAATTCATGTATTTAGAGAGCGAGCCGGCGAGCGAGCGAACGAGGAGAGAGAGAGAGAGAGAGGGAGGGCAACGAAAAAAAAACAAGTCGGAAATTTCGAAGCCTTTTTTTAATCAAATACATCGCGTAATATTTATGGCTGCTCCCACGACACCCAAAAGGTGTAGCGCACATCAGCGGCATCCGTCGTGGTAAATAAAGAACGAATGGTTGCCCACTGTGGACCTGTTCATCAAGTGACGCATCACGCCCCAAGACAAGTTGGTGTGATTCTTTAGCAGTTCATGTCGCTAACGTAATGCATAATAATAATAATACAGTCGCAAACACCTTTTTTTTAATTTCATCTGCTTCTTCCACCACCACTGCCACCCCCTCCTCCCCTTCGTTACACCTGTACTCTAGAGAGCAAGAAAAATAAATAGTCTCGTGCGCGGATGAATATCGCTCGGGTGGGTGTGTAGTATGTAGTGTAGTGTGTGTTGTTGCTCAATGTGACAGCAGCTGTATTGTGGCGAAGCCATGACAGGCACTAATGTCGTGCAGACTATAGGCACTTAAATGAGTTTCCGTTTAAACGCGAGCAAATGTTAGTTGATATACGGTGGCGCCGGGTTTAAATTAGGTTTTCTGTAATATTGTGAACTTTATTTTCTGGCCTTATCAGCGATACGCATTTAATTTACAGAGGCGCAATTATAGGCACGTCAGAGCATCTCGGCGTCGCAAGATAAGCGGCCCGAATGTTTTTTTTTATAATACACGAGTCTTTGTTTAAATATAAAATGCCGTATAACTGCATTTTATATTTTCAAATTTAAAATTGAGAATTTGTTTTATTATTGATACACGATGCACACGTTTCTGATTGTATTTTTTAAAAGAAATGAAGCTATAAATGACGAGTGCAATAAACAACGTTTGGTCATTGAAGTGCCGAACATATTATTGCATGCGTTTAATGTTCCACCCGTTCGCATCTCTTGTTATAAACGTGGTCTGTCTCTGATTGACAGCCTCTTGAAAGGCACGGATCATAAAGGCCCGGTTTCATCCCGACGTGCGTCCGCCCATCCCACGCTCGAAGCCGTCTCGCCTTGGACTTGATAAATTGTTTGATTTTTGTTTTCGTCTCCATCAGCACAATTTATTTAATAAGGTGGGCAAAGTCCTTTCCCCTTGACCCTCATGTAGATTAAAAAAAGAAAGAAATTAAATCCATCAAATCACGCGCGAAAAGAGGGTCATGTAATCGCGCACACGGCAATGACTGCCTCCAAAGACGAAGTTCAATCCAATTCTAAATTAGAAGCGGAGAATAATGGATCGATGTAGACTTTAATATTACAAAAAATATCATTATTACTACTACTACTTCCAGTATTGCATCGCACCCCAACTGACCCATTAAATTTTTTATTTGTTTTCCCCGCGATGAATAAATCCGTGCTCAAACTTTTGCCACCGTTGGCGTCCTGCTTGCACGCAATGTCACCCACACCCAGGGCGGCATGGGTGACACATGAATGGAAGAGCCGTCCGTTGATGTAAACCTGCTCAATAATTATTACAACGCCGTTTATTGCGGCAGGGGGTGGAAGAGAGAGACTTTAAGTGAATCTAATTGTCCACCATCATTTTTTATAACTTTGTAAACGATCGTGGAGAAGAGAGGGGGGGGGGTCGTGGTGAGCGCTACGGAGTTAGTCCTAGATGTTATCTCGCTCCGTGGGTTTGTTTAGACACCGTTCGTTCACCGCTCGCTGCAGTCGAGACGGCGAAACGCAATTAGGTAAAGCAAACATCCATTACGAGAAAATGGCATTGTTAAACCTAGAAATACACATTATGGTTTTATTGCTTAATTATTAATGGAATGACATTGGGAAGCCCGCTGCTCCACACTGAAAGGTAAATATGCGCGCATTAATGGAATGTTGGATTCACACGTTATATACCCTTCCCCTGCACCACACCAAATCCACGTGCTCAAACATGCTCACACACGTGTGTGTGTGTGTGCTCATATAGTATACGTGCTAATTGCCTGCCACGCTGTGCCGCTTGCTGCACCATGCGTGTTAGTGGGAGGCGGAAAGAATGGGGGGGGGGGTGGAGTAGGGGGGGGGTCTATAACTTACGCTATTTAAAGCTGCACTTGCGTAGAGATACAAACAAAACAACGACGTGTAAGGCACGCCAATGATTAATTCCTCAGGCCACTGGAACTCGCACAGAGAGGGTCCGTGGATTGTGTTGTTTGCGCTGTAAGAGCGCAAACAAAGGTAGACTGACGCACCTTGCAGGCAGGTGTGTGTGTGTGTGCCACCTCTGAACATTTGCAGCAAGAGTCCGCGTTTCCCCAACGTACTGGCAGGTGGCGCTCAGCACACTCGATTTCACGCGGTGCGAAGTCCGCTCGCTGCCCGGCATCCTTATCACTCGGCGTGCATCTCGCATCGGCGTGCCTGGCGGTGGCGGTGATGATGATGTCGCCGATGATTCTTGTTGTTGATTGACAAACAACAACAAATCACACGTCGCAGTATTTTACGCACGCATTGCGGATGACAGCCGGGGTTCCCCCCCCCCCACCACCCCCCTTCACTGCGAGCCCTGCGTTCGACCAAGCCTCGAGCCACCACGCCGCTGCATATACCTGTTGTTTAAAGGCGAAGGAATTGAACACAGTGGTGATAATAAACCAACATCCCCGTACAACACACGAGACAGAGATATGGCTCGGTAGCTCCAGACGCTGGCTGGAAGCGACTCGATCACTTATCCGGCGGTGGTGGTGGGTGGGTGGGGGGTGATTTCTTGGACGTTGTGTGCCACGTCCCACGTATTCGACTTAAGTGGCTTTGCCTCCCCCACCTTGTTGATGGTCCAGTGTTGCCACACGCGCGCGCACGTTGCAACGTGGTGATTGCGGCGGCAGTGTGGGCGCCGTTCACAATTGGGAAGGTTGCGAGTTCAAACGGTGGCCGGGAGTTCACCAAGTTTCTTCACAGCCCGCCGGGGTTGATACGAAACAAGTTATATGAGTGGCATTTTGTGCGGAAGCCAAACGTCTGAATCAGAATCTCTATTTTTTGTTTTTACTGGAGGAATCCAATGAACTATAAAGCACTTTTTCACGGATGTCCAGTAGTTTCGCAGATTTTCCGGTAGAAGCGGTTGACCTGTTGATATACGGGCCCCCTGCCACAGAAATGTGGAATGTTTTACCACTGCTTTGGGGCGATCAACAGAAGACGGGCATGGCCTCGATGCTCGTTTGAGCAGAGAATCACTTTTTACGTTGACAATTTTTTCATTATCACAATTGAGTTGGGCATTTATTATGAAGGGGCTGCCAGAGTCTAATGGTTAGCGCACTGGACATGCAATCCGTGAGTCGCGCCGACTCGATTGGGTCTCTTGGCCCGGCAGTTATCGCCTGGTATGTCGTAGGACGTGAGTTCGATGGCGACCTTGACGACTGTATATTTGGAGTTTGTATTTTCTCCCCGTAGTCGCGTGGATATTCCTCCGGGTCCCCCCTCCACATTTAGAAGCATGCCCTTAAGAGTATTTGGCTGATGTAAATTTCCACGTGACAAGCCACCACGTTGAGCTATCATTTGTGGCCAGGTCGCTTCTGAAAGAGAGCAATATCGCTCAATGGGCCTCACCTGGTAAAACATTTAAAAAGAATATGAATAGAAGTAATACACCCCACCCACCCAACCCTGCCCACGCAGTAATATCGTCTGTCGCTCGGCAGATTGCGTGTGTGGGTCTGGGTAAAGTGTGGACACTCCTCACGCCCTCGTCCAAAATGTCGGTCCAGCGTAGTTTGAAAAATCATTTTTTTCAGATACAATTTTTTTTTCTGTCGAACTGCTTTTTGTGTTTAGTTTGATTTCCTATCCCCCGCAGCTCCGATTAGCACGGCTGCCTACGCACGTAGGCCACGTACCCTCTCGAGGGGCTCTCCCTCGTGCAGTGTGGGTATACCCACCTTTGCAACACGCCCGGTCCACGTGGACAAGCAGACCGAATGAATGCGCTGCTCGAGTTCGCTTCAGTGGAGGCACGTCCGGCAGCACGTGGCGTAAGCAAGCGATTGCAGGGTCGCGCCTTTACATATGTACACAGGATATTTATACATCGTAGAAAACAATGTATTAGGTGACAAAGGCAAATACAAAGATCCCCCCCCCATAGACTTAACAGACTATCGGGGCAAGTGCTGTTAGCGAGCACCTATGAAGGCCGCCACGGCATACGAGGGGGTGGGTGGCCAGCATCACGGTCGGCCGCCTTTGTCTCCCCAGTAGCGATGTTTATGCACCACTGCACCAGGTATTCATTTGAGGCGGAGTCGACCTATGGGAGGCCCGGGACCAGTTCAGATAATCGTCACTGATGTTGGCCGTGAGCGGGAATATAACTCGGCCCCCCGGGGTTCGTACCGCAGCGCGCTAACCGCTACACCACCGCTCTGCACAGGCAGAGTCAATTTTTTGACTCTGTTGATGATGGAATTGAGGCCAGCAGATCGATGAGCATCTCAACGGTCCTCAGTCGTCACGGTTCGATTCCCCAACCACCACCAGCAGCAAGGAGACTCCGATGGGCGATTTCCGGGGGTATTTATCAAACCGCGCCACCTGCTGTGAAGTGGTCGTTAAGTAAGCCACGCGGTGAGCTGATTTCGCCAAAGCTCGCGTTCCGGCCAGTCTATACATCATCAAAATTCGTAACGTTTACGGCAAACAAAGTTAAATCGTGAGTTTTGATTGCATCGTTAAATGTATTGTGAGTGCTATTGCGCTAAAACATGTACGAGTGTTATCACACGCGATTACGTTTGATAATACAAGATAATACTGTTATTGCACGTGTAATAATTGCAGGGCTTGCATTCGTTACATTAGAGATTGTTTTTTTGCACTCATGCTGTACTATTGCTACAACGTGGTTATGGTTAAATAAATGTTCCCAAATGGAGTGGAAGCCGCCTCTTCACTAAAAATAAAGACGGGAAGCAATGGGAAGAGCCTTTTACCTTTGGTCTAAATAACTTTCGCTCCTTACAGAGCGCCAAGTCACACAGCTGTACACACACCACTGAGATCCAGGCGGGGGAATGTGCCTGCAATGAATTGGACGTCAGATTATCTACTACTTTAGGTTATATACCAGCTAAATCAAGGCGTATTCGTATGTTTGAAGGCTTACGAGAAACGGGAACTACAAAAAATAGCCGGGTTATTCTCGATGAAGGTGGTATACATGGGATTATAATGCAACGATGAATCGTGACAGTTGTATAATTACTCGACATTTTGAATGTAATGGTACAATATGGTAAATATAACGGCAGTCGTGTTATATATTTATACTCGAGAGAGAGAGTGAAAATAAAGCCTTGAAAGACAGATTTAACTGCCCAATATTAAACCTCCTCCATGGCTTCACCTTTATGCAAGAAGCGTTATATATAATGTTCGATAATAATACAATACTATATAGTATTATCAGTGGATATACCAAAAAAAACACAACAATATTGTGCAAGGAATGTCTGAGCGTGTATTTGAACGAGACCTTGACAACAATATTGCCACCCAACGCACGCTAACTACACACAAAGACAAAGATCCCCCGTACAGGCATGTCGGTTGTCGGGACAAGTGCTGCTAGCGAGCACCTATTGAGGCCTGCACGGCGTGTAAGTTCTGGGTGGGCGGTGGAGTGTCCCAGTGCCACGCCCGGTCGCCTCTGCTCTCCCAGTTGCTGATGTTGACACCAGGGTACTCACTTAAGGCTGAGCCGACCTAGGGGTGTCCCGGGACCGGTTTAAATATTCGCCGGGAATGTTGACGGTGAGGGCCCGTAAATCTCACTCGGGTCGGAAGGATCGTAGCGAGTGCACTAACCACACCGCTGACCCTACCAACTACACACAAAGCAAAGACAAAGATTCCTCATTTAGTTTTTAACAGACTCTTAGGGCAAAGTGCTGTTAGCGCGCACCTATCAAGGCCGGCAAGGCACACGAGGGAATGCATAACCAACAACCACGCCCGGCCGCCTTTGTCTCCCCAGTGGTGATGTTTACACACAACACCAGGTGCTCATTTGAGGTTGAGTCTAGCTAGGGGAGGCCCACGACCAGTGTCAGCTTAATCGTCAACCGCTGTTGGCCGCGAGCGGGAATCGAACTCGGGTCGCCGGTTTCGCAGCGCACGCGCTAACCGCTGCACTACCACTCCCCCCACATAACCAACACGCCCGCGTGCTGCACGCGTTCGTGCAGTTACACTTAGGGCGTCACTGAGCAGACACAATAATTGTGTATTTCCTCGTAGAATTCCCTCCATGGCCGGTTACACCGCAGGACGGAATAAAAGCACCGCAGAGTGGGTTGCCCAAAGCCCTCCGCGTCGCCCACTGCCAAGGAGTAAGTCTTTTGTGTGTGCGCGCGCGTGTGCGCGTGCGTTTCTCGTTTTTGGGTTTTTTTTAAGATGAAGAAGAAACGTGAAACGTGAGAAGCACGCGCAGCTGCTACGCTCCGTGTTTCATATCGAGAGTCTGCTTACCTGCGCGGAAAAAAAAAACCCGAAACTAAACCCAAGCCCGGTGTCTAAGCCGAACGAAGATGAATTCGTCCGACGGACTCGTGTCACGGACAAGGGTCTCGCGCACGTGGCTTTTGCTGCGCCACGCGGAGGAATCCGTAACGGCGTTTGTCGGTGTGCGACACTGTAGCGCGCGTCTTGGGCGTCAATACGCCTCGGTATTGTCCACGGCCCATGGCACGCATGACATCCAACTGCGGCTGCATTGCAAGTTCCGTGCACGCGTATGTATATGGTGAGGCGTTTGACGCCATCGCCTTGATATTAAACACGGGAATAGCTCCCAACGTAAGCATACCGAACGATCCGGCATGCATTCGTTGAACGTGTTATGTACAATGGGTATACTACACACAGGCAGACACACTCCGCGTGTACCGCTGTGCGTGGTGTGTGTATGCGTGTGCGTTTTAATGCAACGGTATCACGGGGGCGGGATGCCTAACATTTGTTTTATCGCGAATACAATGACAATCAAGCACGGATTTGAATATATTTGTTGTTTTTACGTGAGAGTGCAAACTAGATGTGCTAAACAAATACAAATATTCCCCGTATAGTCTTGCACAAGACTGTTGGGGCAAGTGCTGTTAGCGGGCACCTCATAAAGGCCGGCACGGCATACGAGGGGGGTTGGGTGGCGAGCATCACGCCAGGCCGCCTTTGTCTCCCCAGTACTCGTGATTTTGCACCCTGCACCAAAGTACTAATTTAAGGCTGAGTGGACCTAGGGGAAGGCCCTGAAGCGGTACCAATACCCGCCACTGATGCCGGCCCATCGCGGTAATCACACACGACGCACAGACACACACACACACACGTGTCTGCGTTAGTCTGCGTGGCGAAGCGCCGTGGACACGACAAGATATCGTTACAAACCAAACCAATGAAGAATACAACTTTGTTTAATGTGTGTGGATGTATATATGTCTCCTGGACGATGGATTACAACGCGGTCTAGAGCCGTCGCCTCGAGTTGTTCGCTAAGGCGAACTCATGTACCCTCGCCAAGCCAGACAGCGCATCGTCATCATCATCATCACCACCACCACCACCACTCCTCCTCCTAACCCGCCATGCACACCCCCATCCCTTGCCCTCAACGCCTCATCAGCCCCCCCCCCTCAATCTCCCGCCGCTGCCACCACCACCAACCAACCAACCTTCACAACAACCACCTCCTTTCCTCCCCAAACCTTCATCATTCCCGTCGTGTTTACATTGTCTCCCCCCGCGACGACTTATTCTGCAGAGGCGTCGTCATCTCCACGCAAACCACCGTGGGCCTTGTGCACGGATGTAGATAGGGAGAAAGAGAGAGAGATGTACGCTACGTTTCTCAATTTGCTATTGCCTTTAGTATTATTATCATCATCATTTGCATTCTCGGAGATTTCAGCTTCGCGAGAGAATTCGCTGCCTCGCGCGACTTAATTTCCACATCATTTGGGCTGCTTTGCACATTTGAGCGGAGCGTCAATTATGGGCGCAGGCTTTGAGAGCGCACTATGTGTAAGGGGTGGGACGATATATATGGTATATATATATACACGTGAATCGCAAATGGGCCTATTAACGCGAGCTACCTCCGCCACGGGCTGTTGAACTCTTATTTATAACAAATGACAGGGACGGTAGCGATGTATAATAGCGTGGTCGATAGAAGGCACGGCGCAGTGTGGCTGCGAACCGCTCCGTTGTACACAACGGGCGGTGATGTTTTATGTATTGTATCGAAGGGGTGCTCCAACTATTATACGATTTTTTTTATATATAATAATAATAATAAGAGCGCTACTGTGACGCGCTTTGTTGCATGATTAAAACGGACGATTGTGCGTTTGTCAATTGTGTGTATACGCACACGTGCTCGTATCTCCGACGGAAGGTTCGCGTAAGGGATACGCTTGCAAGCGATGGTCGCGCGTACGTGGGCAGCAGCAGGGCGACATACAAGGCATCAATCTCTGCTCCGTAATATACACACGTGTGCTGCTGCGGCCGTCTGGAACGCTCTTCCTTCCGATATTCGGAAGCCGCAGGAGAGCGCTGCACGTTTAAATCATCATCTAGATTGACAACTCATTTCTTGACAGCTGATTTTTTTGCGTGTGTCCAGTTTGTTGTCCCTGCCCCGCACATCCGATGAGCGCGGTTGGCTACGTACGGTGCGAAAGAAGTTCAACACGTACATTTTAACACATTCGGTCCTGTGGACAACTGCGATCCCAACAGACTCCATTCCGTTTCCCTTCAACACCCGTGGCACAAACGAGTGAACGATACATATCGCATTTATAGGAATAAGTCATTGGTAACGGAATGTTTCTTTATTGACGTGATTGTCAGGACGCTTTGTTAAACGTGATGTGTGTGTGTGCGCGCCTACGGATGGATTTCGCAATGTTAATACGGGATGTTAAATGATGACATGCACAACGACCATAAATATTCTATTTGCTCGGTTAATCAATCTACCGTGTAGTAGTATTATTACATATTGTTAATGTCATAATTGCGTGGTTTATGAAAAACAAGCACTATTTTGGAACGCCGACAAAATGTGTTAGAAAATCCGAATGCTAAAAAAAAGAAATACCCTACTGGCAGGATAAATACATGAAATTAAATAAAAGGGGCAAATAATGATGCGCGTTTATTTTAACGGTACAACGTGCTGTAACACCCAAGACAAAATGTGCGTCGCATGCAACACTGAGATACGATTGTTGAAATGTATCACGTGCTCTCGTGGCCCTGATGACCGACGGTCTCATTGTAGTATTAACAATGCGTTTCGAAATTAAATTTCGCGGCATCCTTCGTCGTTGTCTCATTTCACCGTTCATCATTTTTTTATTTGGGGGGGGGGGGCTGCTGTTTGTTTGTTTGTTACAAACCGCCCCCTCTTTTTTATTTTCTTTAGCGACGGTTGCTGTCCTCCCGCTCATCACCGGGGCCTTTGACATCGCGGCATCCCATGAACCTCCGTCACGCACACGTGGCCACGGCAATGCAATCGGAATCACGACATTATTATTATTATTGCTAGCCATTATTATTGTTATTGTTTCTCGTTTTGAAAGCATCTATTGAATCAAAACACATAACGGGGGAAATGAGTTGCACAGGGACTGTAGGAACAGGCCCGGTCATTTAAAACGTAATATGTTTTTTGTTGTAATACATTTAAATATATTAATACAAATGTATTTCAATATCACCACAGGACAAATGCAAAGAT
The DNA here is from genome assembly GCF_965212315.1 of Lampetra planeri. Classification (NCBI taxonomy): domain Eukaryota; kingdom Metazoa; phylum Chordata; class Hyperoartia; order Petromyzontiformes; family Petromyzontidae; genus Lampetra; species Lampetra planeri. Next base: position 8,658,262 of record NC_136119.1, read on the forward strand.
CCCCCGTATAGCCTTAATAGACTGTTGGGGCAAGTGCTGCTTGCGAGCACCTAAGAAGGCCGGTACGGCGCACGTGGGTGTGGAGTCGCCAGCGCCACGCCCGGCCGCCTTTGTCTCCCCAGCGGCGATGTTCACACACCGCACCAGGTAATCGCTTGAGGCTGACTCGCCCTAGGGGAGGAGGGCCATGAGCGCTTTAGATATATCATCGACGGTGTTCTCTGGTGGCCATGAGTGGGACTCAAACACTGATGGTCGGCCTCGTAGCGCAGCGCGCTAACCACTGCACCACCGCTCCCCACACACACACGGATCCTCGTTTTTTTTTTGCATGGAAATAATAACAAATCCACGAGCACATCGCGTGTACAATGTAATGTCCTGTATTGTTCAAAGAGTTGTGGATGTGGCGAGGGGGGGGGAGTGCAGAGAAGGGGAATTGAGAGGGACCAGGCATCGAACGGGGGTTCGTGACGCCGCCTTTAATCAGGCGCGGGGCCGCCCTTAATTGGAAGTGACGTCCCTGTGGTTTGTGCGAGCGTTTAAAGTTTACTCGCATTTCAATAAAGACGACCGGAGTAGATCCCGAGCTTTCGTTGCATTCAAATTCGTTCGCACCCTCGTTGCGGTTAGAAACGTTAGACGTCAATAGTCGAACTTTGTTGTTGAAATAGCCACGCGTTAAGGCGGTGTACGTTACGCACCCAATATCGCACGAAACTTGCAGCGATATGCGTTAACCGTTTGCTTGTGAGTTGGGTGCGAACAATACCTGCGATTTATTTATCCGTGATCTGTGTACTTTTTTTTTGTTACTGAATAGTATATTTACAAATATTAAAACGTCAGGTTTTTTTTTTCAATTAAAAAAAATATTTGAACAAAATGCACATGACGAGATGGATTGACGCAATTCACACGTTAATTAATCTACATTTACATACGGGATAAGTATCGCCGGTTTTAGTATTTACATATATGCGCCTTGCATCAGAGAAATGTAGTCCGATATGCAATGTGATTTAAACCTTAATTCGCATATATATAGATATATATAAACGCAGATGTATTCAGTAAAGGGCTCGTGCACGCGAAATTTTTGTCAACGCAGCAAATGACTTCTCCAGTGCCTACATAGATACACATATATTATATTTAAATAGATACATACATATGTCCGAGGCGAATTTAGTTGCAAATGAGCCTATATACTATACGAAGCAATGAATGTGATGATATCCACGTATGTATTGCATGCATACAAACACAATTAAAGATGTCAATCGTTCCCTGATAATGCTACACACGTTAACATCAGTTTCATGTATTTATGTATAGTGCATTGTGTGTGTAGTCCGTATTGATTCAGCCTCAAATGAGTACCTGGTGCGATGTGTAAACACTGTCACTAGAGAGACAAAGGCGGCCGGGCGTGGTGTTGGTCACCCACCCCCTCGTGTGCCGTGCCGGCCTTCATAGGTGCTCGCTAGCAGCACTTGCCCCTACAGTCTGTTAAGGCTAAATGGGGGATCTTTGTCTTTGTTTATAGTCCGCATTGGCCACCCACGCGTGCACGTGCCGTGCCGGCCTTCAATAGGTGCTCGCTAACAGCACTTGCCTCCCCTCCGAGGCTCTCAAGACCACACGGGCGGGGGGAGATATTTGTCTTCGTTGTGGCCACGTGGGAGACATGCACCAACAGGGCAACATTCGGGCAGTCGGTTGGAATCCAGTCCGAGAATCAATCAATGTGAGGGCGTGCGTGGAGTGTGGCACATGAGCACGATTTAACGCGATAACGCAGCACGGTCTCGACACAGGTAATGTATTCACGCGTAAACTACCGACACGCAGATGTTCCCGAGTCGCGTACATTTATTATTTGTTATTGTTGTTGTTATTATTGTTGCTGTTATTGGAACAAATACCTCGCACTGCAAGCACGTAGCGCACAGATGGGGGCCACAGATGGCTGTGACACTTTAAAAGTGACATTATTGAGAATTTAAAAAAAAACTTTCGTGCTTTAGTTAATAAAGCTTAATATTAGAGTGCGTATTTTGTATGTATATGTATGTGGCGGCGATGCTTAATTGCAGTGTGTTTGCATTTTAGGAATACGATACTGTTATTGTGCCGCGTCCCCCACATTGCAAGATCCGTTGTTAGTTCAGCAAATTAATTGCCTGCGCCTCTACATTATCCAACACAGATACAAAGGAAAGACTCCGTGTGCGGAATCGTTAATACGACACTTAGTTCGAATGCACACGTATCCGATTATAATTACTAGTGTTTCGAACACATTTAGTATTTTTAGGTAACAGTCCCACGGTATCTACGATACCCACGCGTATTTGCACAATACGTCCGACCGTTGGTGTCTCCATACGGATAAATATGGAGTTCGACATTTACTAGAACATATAAAGGTGCGAATTTGTTCAGTACTTTATTCTCTCGAGTCAATTATCGCTGCGTGAGTGTTTGTCTGTCTGTGTGTGTGTGTGTGTCGACTCAGCCTCAAATGAGTACATGGTGCGATGTGTAAACATCGCCACTGGGGAGACAAAGGCGGCCGCGCGTGGTGCTGGCCACCCGCCCCCTTGTGTCCCTGTTCTGGCCTCAATAGGTGCTCGCTAACAGCACTTGCCCCAAGAGTCTGTTGAGGCTATACGGGGGATCTTTTGTCTTCGTGTGTGTGCGTAAATGCAACATTTTACGCCAGCATTTTTGCGTGGACAACAGCATTGGGGAGACAAAGGCGGTCGGGCGTGGTGCTTGGCCACCAACCCCTTCGTGTGCCGTGCCGACGTTCATCGGCACTGCTGCTACTCGCTGAAGAGCACTTGCCCCAACAGTCCGTATGGAATAGGCTCTGTGGGGGATGCATTTACGATCGCGATTACGATATTTGGCTACAAAGTTCAATACGAGTTACTCTGTGTGTATGTCTCTTCTCGCTCACACCTACGGTGTCTATATACACCCTACACGTATCGCCGATACACCAACGACTCCGTCGATTTGCCCGAGCGTGGCTGCAGTGCAGGGTTAAACAATTCCCATGGTTCGTGTCGTTCGTGGCTGTAACTTTCTGCGCTGGGCATCCGTGAAGAAGAACTGCGGAGCTCATCGAATTCATCCAAGATGAGTTCGATTCACGGCCCGGATACACGAAACAGACGAATTCAAAACGTGGATCGTTCTCGAATGTCTCCAATCGAGTCTTTAACGTCCACTTAACGGTAGGTGGCGCGCTTTGGGTAGTGGCTTTTCGGAAGAAGATTGCCGTGCTGAGAGTGGATTTGATTCGTAAAACCCCTCGCCACCCGCCCCGTCACTACTATCTCCCCCCCCACTACGACTCACACACACACTGTACGTGCACGCATGTACTACAATCATTACGCGGAGCGTGAGTGTGGGGACATTTCTGAACGCTTCCACGCTGTGTTGTGCGCGCCATAGTTCACGGTACGTGGGGTTGTGTTAAACAGGTGTACGGTTTATACCGCGAGCTCATCTATATGGACACGTGTGCTTTGTGTATTAATATACACGGAGTCGTAAACGAAAAAAGTTTTAGGGACAAGATACACTCCGAGTATAAACAGCCGAACAACGATTTTTACATTTTCGATCCGTCCAAACGTATTCGTAATGTAAATGAATCACTCGTAAAGGAGACTTGTGCGAGTTTATTCGTGGCTTTGAAAAGGCAAAGTGCTGTCGATATTGTTGCCTGTGAATAATCGATATTCCGTTATGAACGTGATTACAGAAAGACATTATACAAATACAAAGACGCTCCCCCCCCCCCCTCAGTGTATGCATTCACAGACTGTTGGGGCAAGTGCTGTTAGCCAGCCACATACACAAGCCGGCACGGCACACGAGCGCCCGGCCGTCTTTGTCTCTCAGTGGCGACGTTTACACATCTCGCCAAGTATTCGTTTGAGGCTGAGTCGACCTAGGGGAGGCCCCAGGACCGGTTGTTGGTGACCGTGAACGGGAATCGAACTCGGGTCGCCCGGGTTTCGTAGCGCTGTGCGCTAACCGCTGCTCCACTGCTAGACGATCGCGACGCAATCTGTAACGATTTACAATGCTGACGTTTTGCACAAATGTAATATATCCCATGCCCGTGACTAAACATTGTATAAAGCTACATTGTACATTTAGACGACGAAAACTCACGATTGCCTGCACCCTTCGGGGCGGGATGAACATGCAACAAGTTCGCGTGCTGTGAAGGAGGACCATTGCCTGAAACGTCGACGAATATAGCTTGTCGAGATTTTTGTTTCTCTCTCTCTCTCCTAAACAGAGAAGTTCTCTGTTGCTTTGAGCCTCGTGTAACGCGCCACGCGATCACGGTCCTCGTCGCAACGAGCCCAAGTAATTCGCCCGTCGCGCTGCGAGTGTGACACCAAGGCCAATTGAAAGCGGGCAACCCCCCACCCCACGCCGCCGCCCCCCCCCGGACCGATTCCGAGCTAAATCGCAAAGCGCTCGCGTTCAACTTTTCAGGCTGCGCGCGAACGCGAAACGTCGGCGTCGCTGGGACGCTGAGCTCGGAAGGCGTGAAACTTCTGGGAGAGCAACTCGAGTAGCGGGCGTGCCGACTTTTCTGCAACTTTTGAAAAACTACGCGGGATCGACTCGAAAACGCAACGTGGGAAGTGAATCTGCAATAGCCCCGCGCGCAGAATTGAATTTCTCTCTACCTGAGATGTACATAATGATGATGATGATAATGCGTCGTTATAGATATTGTGGTACCGTCTATATTTTGATATAACAGAGATGACACATCACAGCGACGCAATGCGCCAATATAACTTACGAAAGTGGAGGATTGTGTAACGCTATTATTATTATTTACGCCGCGTTATACCAACGAATGTGTTGACATTTCAACGGCTATTCCTGTAGCACGAGTTTAACGACACATATATACTGCACGTGTATATATCAATTACATAGCATAGCTATACAGGTAAGCCTACGTTCAGATAGACTTACTGGTGAACAAAGGCAAATATCTCCCAGTATACATTAACACACTGTTGGAGCAAAGTACTGTTAGCGAGCACCTATGCAGACCGGAACGGCACACGAGGGGGTGGCTGGCCAACACTACGCCCAGCCGCCACACACACACACATGTATATGTATATATATATATAATACCAATAGCCGCCATTCGCCATGAAGTGATGGTGACTTCACCACGGCGCCTGTGCCAGGCCAGGTGCACTTTGAGGCTGCCACGTGAAGTGTCGAAGGCTCGCTGCTGACAGGAGGAGGTCTCGGGACAGACCCAGCAGGTGCCATGGGTTGGCTGACTGAGATGACCGGTAGATGCACACCAGCTGTACCCCCCAACTGTGCCAACTTGTTGTATTTTATCCGCCCGGCGCTCCGCTCGTTGTTGTGAGCGTCGCTCCTCTGCCCTCCGTTGTTGCTGGAGGGCGACTGCCTCGGACTGCCCAGTAGCAGCGTCCTTCACGAGCCTCCTCCTACACACATATATATACACACACACACACACATATACATATATACAAATACTTCATTATCAGTTGAATGCTTCCTAAGACGGTCAATTATTTATGGCGATGAGGTGTTGTTGAGCGTGTAGTTGTTGTTATTTTGAGAACGATCGTTCCAGACACTCGCGAAATTCCTGTTATTTTTAAAACTTGTCGCGAAACAATTCAAGGGCTCTGCGAACACATCACCCGCTGCGTTGTTCGTAAATTAATCTCTTAACCACACCGTAGCAACACGAAGACGAGGGAACGAGACGTTCGTGGAAATAATGAATCTCTGCAGAAACGGGTGCGGCGTTTACAGCGCACGCATACGATTCGTATTTCTGGATCCATGTTATTTAGCGATTTAATTAAGATGCCACACTTCACGTGACTCGATTAGATAATGTGAAAAACAACTAAATTGCGCTGATAATGTGCACGTGTTGTTATACTGTCAGGCACTCGCTATTGACACTTGTTTCATGTTGTACACAAGTTTGCACAGACTCTGCTGTTTGTTCGCAACTGCGTTATATACTTCGTCACTTGCATGCTAGACCCTTTAAAAATTTCTACGTTTAATGTAATAATTAGCTCTTTGGGTTTTATTTTTTTGTAACAAATACAGTACTCGTGCACTGATTTTTTTTTTTACGGTCACTGCATCGCGCGCTTTCAGATGCGCTTCTGCAGCCGTCTGGAACGCTCTCTTCCTTCCGACATTAGGAACCCACCGGAGCTATGCACTTTAAAATCTCCATTGAAAAAACTAATTTCTTTCGAACCGCTTTTATGCGTCGAGTTCGTCGTCCATCCCTCGCACCTGCCGATCAGCGCGGCTGCGAAAGAAGCTCAAGTTCAACGTACGCAAAGCAAGCGAAAGTCTATCGCCGCACACGCATGCACTGCAGCGGACAACATCGGAGTTTAAAGACGCGCATCAAGCCCCACTGCGTTAACGGCCACACACTCCGTGATTTTCGCCAAGAGCGCTGTCCTTGGTGCTGCCGTTGCTGCATTGCATCGCTCCCGGTTCATATTGAGCAAAGACCCCCCTTCACCCCCCCCCGTAATAGACTGTTGGGGCAAGTGCTGGTAGCGAACACCTATGAAGGCCGGCACAGAACACGAGGGCGGCGGGGGGGGGGGGGGGTAACACCACGCCCGGCCGCATTTGTCTTCCCGGTTTGCAAAGTGTACGCATCGCACCAGGAACTCATTTGAGGCTGAGTCGACCTAGGGGAGGCCCAGGACCAATTCAAATAATCGTCACTGGTGTTTCGCTGTGAGCGGGAATCGAACTCGGATCCCCGGTGTTGTAGCGCAGTGTAGCGCTAGCCGCTACACGACCGCTCCCCACATTGAGCTAACGCACGCAAACGGATTCTACTACTGCATCATATTAAACTTCCTCTCTGCGTTTAAAATGTAATGTACACATGCGCTGCCTCTTGCATATTTACGTACTGTATACATATATGTATGTGTCTATATATACATATATGCATCACTAAAGCAGCATATTGTGAAGAAGACGATACAATGGAAATATTGAACAGTATACATTGTGTGTGTGTGTGTAAATATATATGCATATATGTTTGACAGGGGCAACGATCAGCTGCACCGAGAGACATTGATTGTCTGGCTCCATATCCTTCGCAATGCACTTTTCGGCGCTCTGCACCAGTGATGAATTATGCATGGTGTGTACTCGAAGCAGTAATCCTCATGTCAAGGTACAATGCGAATGACAACAAGTAATTGCCGAGCATGATGAACTAAAAAAATCGCAACAATCGATCGAGAGAGGGCCGTTGTCTGCATCTTGCAACTTGCACTGTGAGCTCATGAAGACGGCAGCCTCCCTTGTACGCGGAACATTTGACAAACATCGGCGGTGGTGGTAAATAAAAAGAAAAAAAAACATAATATGAATGTGAATTTATCCGATGTTAAATGGTCTAAAAGTCTATCGCAATCCCAGTGGCGTGGTTGAGATGATTCAATGTTGGCAAAATGTTGTTTTGAACGCAGACAAACGTCCTTTAATGATCTCCAAATGCGCATATAGTATTTTTTTTAAATCGTACATTTAAATATATAATACGCGTTATTTTACAGTACTACATAGCCGACATATGTATTGCTTTGCGTAACCTTTAATGCACCTATTTCACAATACACTATTGTTGTTTTGCATACAGTGTATACACAGAGTACGTGTAAGTGCAAACTCATACATGCATCCACAGGTACAAACACACATGCATACGAATGTATGAACTCGTATGACTATTTCGAGGCCTGCTTGCGCGTCCATGTCCGCCTGTGTATTACATTTTCACAGACACGTGGAAATTCATCCTAAATTTTGTACACGATGTTACACGTACACGTGTGTGTGTGTGTATGTGTGTGATTCGACTGAGAGAGAGAGAGAGAGAATGCCCGAGAGGGAGTGGAGGGAGGAGATGGAGGGAGAAGATGGAGGGAGGGGATGGGGAGGGGAGGTGTGGGATGGATGGGCTGGTGTGGATGGTGGAGTCATTGTCGACAGTTTTCGAGACAGCCTTAGGCACGAAAAACTAAAGCTCAGTTTCCACTTCACTTGGCCCACAGTTCCATGCAACCGAAAGGGCACGGCGCTTCCCGCAAAACCAATTAGGCAGTTTATCCGTTGATATGAACAGATGCCAAATGTTTTGTGCCCACGATCATAACGAAGGCAATGCATATTTTTCAAGTACTGTACTATATATAGGTAAGCCGGCAATATCAAAGACGGCTACACTATTACATATATGCGCGCGATTAAACATTTTGAGCACATACAAGAGCGAAACAAATTAAATGTTAATCTCCTGCGAGTAAGTTCATGTAGTCATATAAAAAAGGATTTAACTCTTCTGTGTAATTTACGGGTTTTTTGTTTTATTTTCTTTGCTCCGCTCTGCTTCATTATCGTTCGCAGACAACGTGTCACGGGCCACCTCCAAAATGAATATTTTTGGAAACCAAAAAAAAAGGTCTGGACGCTATTGTCGTCCCATCTTCATCCCAACCTGAGAACAGTTTTCATCGCAACGTCAGAAGACAAAACACGCCGATGATGATCTCAACACGGCTCCTCCACAGCATCGTACAACATGAACGCTTAACTTTGACTACACGCGCACAGTCACACCTGTCACACAGGCGTGCATATCGCATAGCGGGTGGCTTTGACACAATATATGCGCTGAATACATTTCGAGTCGAAATTTGAGCTCAGAAGCAGTGGCCTTCACGATCCCGAGACGTAGCCACGTTATCCTCAGGCCAGAAAGCTCATGTTGCTCACCTATGATCCCTTTGGGTTACCTAAGGCAGAGAAAGAGAGAGAGAGAGCGAGCGAGAGAGCTGAGAGTAAATAAATCAGGAACACGCCTCCGCACGACGCAGCGCGCAGGCCGCCGCCACGTTGACGGCGTTCAACTTTGAGATGGGCATCGCGACGAACACGACGAGTAGAACCGCCTCTGTCGCGCAAGCGGCTCGCGAGATGAACCCCGGCCCCAAGTGCGTGCCGCCGTGACACCGTCTGGGGGGCGAACTCGCGCGAGGTGTCTCCGACGATGCGCGATGGCAGCGGCGTGCAACAAAAAAACAAAATAAAGTGCCACGCGTGTAGCAGCGCCACTTGTAAAACACGAGTCGTGTGCGCGATTTAAAGATGCCCTTCTCATCCGGGGGGTGCGGTGGGGGGGGGCAAAAAACATGGTCGGATTTTTGGGGGGGTTTTGTTAGTGATTCTTATTGGCGAATGTTGGTGTATATTTAGTTGGAACCTCCGATTCGCACGGTTGGTTACGTACGGTGCGAAAGATGTTCAACATGCAAACCTATGTAACTCGCACCTCCGATCAGCACAATTGGTTACGTACGGTGTGAAAGAAGCTCGGCATACGGCACCCGACCGGTTGGCGCTCAGCTGAATGAATAAAAGAAAAGTTGCGTTCGACTCAAAAGTTTGTCTGAGAGTTCGATTCCCGGTGCGCATGCGCGTGGGTCACCTCGCATCAGTGACCCCTCGCAGGGTCCTGTACCACAGGGATGTGAAACGTGTTTGTGTTTGTTTTACCGGTGGGGGGTGGCTCGGGTCTCGCCAGCGAAGAAAGTTACTGCCGTACGCTCGTGGTGTTCATCATCCCTCGTGGTGTTCATCATCACTCGTGGTGTTCATCATCACTCGATTCATCATCCCTCGTGGTGTTCATCATCTCTCGTGGTGTTCATCATGACTCGTGTTGTTCATCATCACTCGTGGTGTTCATCATCACTCGTGGTGTTCATCATCACTCGTGTTGTTCATCATCACTCGTGTTGTTCATCATCACCCGTGATGTTCATCATCACCCGTGGTGTTCATCATCCCTCGTGGTGTTCATCATCCCTCATGGTGTTCATCATCCCTCGTGGTGTTCATCATCTTCCGTGGTATTCATCATCCCTCGTGGTGTTCATCATCTCACGTGTTGTTCATCATCCCTCGTGGTGTTCATCATCACTCGTGTTCATCATCACTCGTGTTGTTCATCATCTCACGTGTTGTTCATCATCCCTCGTGGTGTTCATCATCACTAGTGTTGTTCATCATCACTCGTGTTGTTCATCATCACTCGTGTTCATCATCACACGTGGTGTTCATCATCTCACGTGTTGTTCATCATCCCTCGTGGTGTTCATCATCACTCGTGTTGTTCATCATCACTCGTGTTGTTCGTCATCACTCGTGTTGTTCGTCATCACTCGTGTTGTTCATCATCACTCGTGTTGTTCATCATCACTCGTGTTGTTCATCATCACTCGTGTTGTTCATCATCTCTCGTGTTGTTCATCATCACTCGTGTTGTTCATCATCTCTCGTGTTGTTCATCATCACTCGTGTTGTTCATCATCACTCGTGTTGTTCATCATCACTCGTGTTGTTCATCATCACTCGTGTTGTTCATCATCTCTCGTGTTGTTCATCATCACTCGTGTTGTTCGTCATCACTCGTGTTGTTCATCATCACTCGTGTTGTTCATCATCACTCGTGTTGTTCATCATCACTCGTGTTGTTCATCATCACTCGTGTTGTTCATCATCTCTCGTGTTGTTCATCATCACTCGTGTTGTTCATCATCTCTCGTGTTGTTCATCATCACTCGTGTTGTTCATCATCACTCGTGTTGTTCATCATCTCTAGTGTTGTTCATCATCACTCGTGTTGTTCATCATCACTCGTGGTGTTCATCATCTCTAGTGTTGTTCATCATCACTCGTGTTGTTCATCATCACTCGTGTTGTTCATCATCACTCGTGTTGTTCATCATCACTCGTGGTGTTCATCATCTCTAGTGTTGTTCATCATCACTCGTGTTGTTCATCATCACTCGTGTTGTTCATCATCACTCGTGGTGTTCATCATCTCTAGTGTTGTTCATCATCACTCGTGGTGTTCATCATCACTCGTGTTGTTCATCATCACTCGTGATGTTCATCATCACTCGTGTTGTTCATCATCTCTCGCGTTGTTCATCATCTCTCGTGTTGTTCATCATCACTCGTGTTGTTCATCATCACTCGTGTTGTTCATCATCTCTCGTGTTGTTCATCATCACCCGTGTTGTTCATCATCACCCGTGTTGATCATCATCTCTCGTGTTGTTCATCATCACTCGTGTTGTTCATCATCACTCGTGTTGTTCATCATCTCTCGTGTTGTTCATCATCACCCGTGTTGTTCATCATCACCCGTGTTGATCATCATCTCTCGTGTTGTTCATCATCACTCGTGTTGTTCATCATCTCTCGTGGTGTTCATCATCACTCGTGTTGTTCATCATTACTCGTGTTGATCATCATCTCTCGTGTTGTTCATCATCACTCGTGTTGTTCATCATCACTCGTGTTGTTCATCATCACTCGTGTTGTTCATCATCTCTCGCGTTGTTCATCATCTCTCGTGTTGTTCATCATCTCTCGTGTTGTTCATCATCACTCGTGTTGTTCATCATCACTCGTGTTGTTCATCATCACTCGTGTTGTTCATCATCTCTCGTGTTGTTCATCATCTCCCGTGGTGTTCATCATCACTCGTGATGTTCATCATCACTCGTGTTGTTCATCATCTCTCGCGTTGTTCATCATCTCTCGTGTTGTTCATCATCACTCGTGGTGTTCATCATCTCTCGTGTTGTTCATCATCACCCGTGTTGTTCATCATCACCCGTGGTGTTCATCATCACCCGTGTTGTTCATCATCACTCGTGTTGTTCATCATCACCTATGTTGTTCATCATCACCCGTGGTGTTCATCATCACCCGTGTTGTTCATCATCACTCGTGGTGTTCATCATCACTCGTGTTGTTCATCATCACTCGTGGTGTTCATCATCCCTCGTGGTGTTCATCATCCCTCGTAGTGTTCATCATCTCACGTGTTGTTCATCATCTCTCGTGGTGTTCATCATCACTCGTGGTGTTCATCATCTCTCGTGTTGTTCATCATCACTCGTGTTGTTCATCATCACTCGTGTTGTTCAACATCACTCGTGTTGTTCATCATCACTCGTGTTGTTCATCATCACTCGTGGTGTTCATCATCACTCGTGGTGTTCATCATCCCTCGTAGTGTTCATCATCTCACGTGTTGTTCATCATCTCTCGTGTTGTTCATCATCACTCGTGGTGTTCATCATCACTCGTGGTGTTCATCATCTCTCGTGTTGTTCATCATCTCTCGTGTTGTTCATCATCACTCGTGGTGTTCATCATCTCACGTGTTGTTCATCATCTCTCGTGTTGTTCATCATCTCTCGTGTTGTTCATCATCCCTCGTAGTGTTCATCATCTCACGTGTTGTTCATCATCTCTCGTGTTGTTCATCATCTCTCGTGTTGTTCATCATCACTCGTGGTGTTCATCATCTCACGTGTTGTTCATCATCTCACGTGGTGTTCATCATCACTCGTGTTGTTCGTCATCACTCGTGTTGTTCATCATCACTCGTGGTGTTCATCATCCCTCGTGGTGTTCATCATCCCTCGTGGTGTTCATCATCCCTCGTAGTGTTCATCATCTCACGTGTTGTTCATCATCTCTCGTGGTGTTCATCATCCCTCGTGGTGTTCATCATCTCACGTGTTGTTCATCATCCCTCGTGGTGTTCATCATCCCTCGTGGTGTTCATCATCTCCCGTGGTATTCATCATCCCTCGTGGTGTTCATCATCACTCGTGGTGTTCATCATCCCTCGTGGTGTTCATCATCTCACGTGTTGTTCATCATCTCTCGTGGTGTTCGTCATCACTCGTGTTGTTCATCATCACTCGTGTTGTTCATCATCACTCGTGTTGTTCATCATCACTCGTGTTGTTCATCATCACTCGTGTTGTTCATCATCACTCGTGTTGTTCATCATCACTCGTGTTGTTCATCATCACTCGTGTTGTTCATCATCACTCGTGTTGTTCATCATCACTCGTGGTGTTCGTCATCACTCGTGTTGTTCATCATCACTCGTGTTGTTCATCATCTCTCGTGTTGTTCATCATCACTCGTGTTGTTCATCATCACTCGTGTTCATCATCACACGTGGTGTTCATCATCCCTCGTGGTGTTCATCATCACTCGTGTTGTTCATCATCACTCGTGTTGTTCATCATCACTCGTGTTGTTCATCATCACTCGTGTTGTTCATCATCACTCGTGTTGTTCATCATCACGTGGTGTTCATCATCCCTCGTGGTGTTCATCATCACTCGTGTTGTTCATCATCACTCGTGTTGTTCATCATCACTCGTGTTGTTCATCATCACTCGTGTTGTTCATCATCACTCGTGTTGTTCATCATCACGTGTTGTTCATCATCACCCGTGATGTTCATCATCACCCGTGTTGTTCATCATCACTCGTGTTGTTCATCATCACTCGTGGTGTTCATCATCTCTCGTGTTGTTCATCATCACCCGTGTTGTTCATCATCACCCGTGGTGTTCATCATCACTCGTGTTGTTCATCATCACCCGTGTTGTTCATCATCACTCGTGTTGTTCATCATCACTCGTGTTGTTCATCATCACTCGTGTTGTTCATCATCTCTCGTGTTGTTCATCATCACTCGTGTTGTTCATCATCACTCGTGTTGTTCATCATCACTCGTGATGTTCATCATCACTCGTATTGTTCATCATCTCTCGTGTTGTTCATCATCACTCGTGTTGTTCATCATCACTCGTGGTGTTCATCATCTCTCGTGTTGTTCATCATCACCCGTGTTGTTCATCATCTCTCGTGTTGTTCATCATCACTCGTGTTGTTCATCATCTCTCGTGTTGTTCATCATCTCTCGTGTTGTTCATCATCACCCGTGTTGTTCATCATCACTCGTGGTGTTCATCATCTCTCGTGTTGTTCATCATCACCCGTGTTGTTCATCATCACCCGTGGTGTTCATCATCTCTCGTGTTGTTCATCATCACCCGTGTTGTTCATCATCTCTCGTGTTGTTCATCATCACCCGTGGTGTTCATCATCTCTCGTGTTGTTCATCATCACCCGTGGTGTTCATCATCACCCGTGTTGTTCATCATCACTCGTGTTGTTCATCATCACCCGTGTTGTTCATCATCACCCGTGGTGTTCATCATCACTCGTGGTGTTCATCATCACTCGTGTGTTCATCATCACTCGTGGTGTTCATCATAACTCGTGGTGTTCATCATCACTCGTGTGTTCATCATCACTCGTGTGTTCATCATCACTCGTGGTGTTCATCATCACTCGTGTGTTCATCATCACTCGTGGTGTTCATCATCACTCGTGGTGTTCATCATCACTCATGTGTTCATCATCACTCGTGTGTTCATCATCACTCGTGATGCTCATCATCACTCGTGGTGTTCATCATCACTCGTGGTGTTCATCATCACTCGTGGTGTTCATCATAACTCGTGTTGTTCATCATCACTCGTGGTGTTCATCATCACTCGTGGTGTTCATCATCACTCGTGTTGTTCATCATCACTCGTGGTGTTCATCATCACTCGTGGTGTTCATCATCACCCGTGTTGTTCATCATCACCCGTGATGTTCATCACTCGTGGTGTTCATCATCCCTCGTGGTGTTCATCATCACCCGTGATGTTCATCACCCGTGGTGTTCATCATCACTCGTGGTGTTCATCATCACCCGTGATGTTCATCATCACCCGTGATGTTCATCACTCGTGGTGTTCATCATCACCCATGATGTTCATCCCTCGTGGTGTTCATCATCCCTCGTGGTGTTCATCATCTCCCGTGATGTTCATCACCCGTGGTGTTCATCATCACCCGTGATGTTCATCACTTGTGGTGTTCATCATCACCCGTGATGTTCATCACTCGTGGTGTTCATCATCACCCGTGGTGTTCATCATCACCCGTGATGTTCACCACTCGTGGTGTTCATCATCTCCCTTGATGTTCATCACCCGTGGTGTTCATCATCCCTCGTGGTGTTCATCATAGCTCGTGGTGTTCATCATCACCCGTGATGTTCATCACTCGTGGTGTTCATCATCACTCGTGGTGTTCATCATCTCCTGTGGTCTTCATCACCCGTGGTGTTCATCATCACTCGTGGTGTTCATACTCTCTCGTGGTGTTCATCATCAGTCGGGGAGACACTCTGCTCGTCGACGCTTTGGCCTGGCCCCGTTAGTCGCGAGGCGACAGCCGCTTTCCGTTGCCCAGCAGAAGTGCGGCCACACCAGCGCTCACGATTGATAACTTGGGCAACTTTGTTCTCAACTCTTGCATGGCGTCCCCTTTGCAACATCAATCCCTTCGTCAACAGTAATCGCGGAAATGTCGCGTCGATGCTGCTCTATGAGTCAAAGTAGCATTGTGCAATTGGGTGACACTGCCGAGCGAGTTCGCTGCTTGTTGCAGAGATTCGCGGTTTCAAATCGAGCGGCCGCCCTAGTTAATACTGTGAGCAATAACTCCGCGCCGTCTGCTTTCACGGTGGACGTTAAAGATCCCGTGACGGCATGCGAGAGAGTAAGCCATTTGCGTTCCGGCGCCACGGGCCTGAGACTCTTGGCAAGACCCTCCCGTAACGAGTCACGAGACTCAGCGCGGCTTTCCTTGGACTAAACAAAGCGCGTTCATAATGATGCCGATGATATAAAAAAAAAGTCGTTCTCTCCACCACTCACATAAGAGCTCGTGTACAACACAGGTAGTAGAGTCGATGATCGTGTTCGAGCGGCTGATGAAATGTGTCCCGAAAGTGCCAGGATTGCTTCAAACGTGGCAGAGATGTAACCGAGTCCTACGTGTTATACGTTCGCCAACGTCACGATGGACAGGAGGTCCATGAGTTTCACTTACAGGGCACGGCCACGTACACATTCTACAGTACTCCCTAGTTCTCTCGCTCAACGCTTTACACGCAATTAAGACGCTCCCCCTGTCGTCGTCGTCATCATCATAGTCGCCGTCGGTGAACCAAGTAATTCGCCTCCCGTGGAGTGTGACGCTAAAGCCGATGGGAAGCGTTCGCATCGCGATCGTGGTTATTTCGCACTTGACTCTGCGTTCACGTTTGTTGAAGCTCTCCACCCACGCACGCACCCACGCACGCACGCACACACACACAGAGTAACACTTCGAGGCGCGTTTCTGCGTGAGCTACAGCCGGAGAATAAATAGCGCAAACGTGGTTATTATTTGTGTGGACGCTTTGACGCGCGTCATTTTTTGCTGTTTGAGATTGCCACCTTGAAAAGAGCCGGGACGCACACCTGCGGAGAACGCCGGAAATAGCGCAGCGCAACGGGGTTATCTCGGCGAGACATCATCGAGCGCAGAGTTTTCAGCTTGTCCGTGCTCACTGTGGTTCCGTTTTAAGCTTTCGTCTCGGACCGCTGACGGAAGGCGTCACGAATGTTTTCGGCTGATACGCCAACAAATGGTTGAATTTCTCGAGTAATTTGGGTGAAAATGATCATGAATAATATACAATGTTATATTATGCCTCTCCGGTGATGTTTATCGTCTAGTTCTGTTCATTCGATGCTACTACGCGGTCAGATCGAGTCTATTCCAACTAAAGAGGTCCGTGTCACCGTGGATGTGAGTTGACGTGGCACTAACGCTTGCAAGAGCACACCTTTTTGACAGGTATGCGGCATTTCGTGTATTGTACACGGTCGTCAAAGATCGTCCGAACGAAATTGAGTAGCATTTATAAAATGTCAATCACATTGAGGATATTATTGCTATTATTTCATTGTCATTAGTTTTTTGCATTCCGACATTATACGTCTGCAATATCATTGCACAGTAACTTGTGCCTAAGTGTGCATTATCAGGTTAGATCGTGCACCTCCGATTGGCGCGGTTGGGTAGGTACGGTACGAAAGAAGTTCAACTTAGATTTTGATTTAAAGCTTTCGTGACTGCAGGGATTCATATTCTTGGTTCTTTCGGTAAAGTCACGTAGAAGGAAAATAATAAAATAATATAAATATAAATATATATATTTATATTTCTATTATTATTTTACTTCCCTTCTATGTGAGTTTACCGAAAGAACCAATAATATAATACTTAGAATCATAATAGTTCTAAATATGTTTGAGAAAAGAAAAAGACCACGTTTAAGCAAAATAATATGTAAACTAGTACACGACAGGATACATCTTTGCGTGAAAAATTCGAATGAATAACTTTTGGAATATCTGACATTATCAGACGAAGGCATGTATATGAACACAGCGAATTCTTTATCTACATGTGATAAGTTACGGACGAGATGTACGTATTGTTTCAATACACCTGAATTCATCATCATCGTCGTCATCCTCATCATCATCATCAACCTCCTCGACATCATTCTCGTCATCAGTGTCATCTCCAACCACTCACCGACATGCCACGTGACGCCCTGCGTCCTCACGTCTTGCCTATTTAATGCTTCATTAGCTGTCAAGTGATCCCTATGCAGCATAACAAAAGGAGAAAGTTAGATGTCGGGTCACGCGGTGATCCGTCTGCTCACGTCCGTGGCCGCTCGCGTTTCATTTCTGTGCCTGGCTTTCTGAAAATGATGTCACGTGAAGAGTGACCGGGACACTTCAATGCACTTTTGCTTCCGAGACAGTGCGCGGTTTTTATGCCGTTCACCTTTGTTTCAACTCGTGCATGGTACACGCTCTACGCTGAGACGTGTGAGATAAATGTCACAAAGCACCGAGGCTTGCCCCCCCCCCCCCAATACACCCCCCCCCCTTCCCCCCTTATATCGTTTCCGTGAAAGTGAGCGATAAATTAACGCAAAATGTTAACTTTCTGATATGGCACAATGCGTTTTTCATAATGCTGCTTCACAACCAATCATGACACGTAAAAAAAACAAATCTATAACTATATATGACCGTTGTATGATCATTTACTGCGTGACCGTGACTAGAAAAAAAAATATCTCATTATTAACAGATATATTTAAACTTGTAACATTAAGGTTGTGACATTAAACATTTTTTTTTATCGCAATTTGAAATGACTTTGAAAAAAAGTGACATTCAGGCTCCTTTGTTGTCTGTCACAATACGCTCACGTGCATTTTCCAAGATCTCTTTTGGAACGAGTGACATACCTGCAAGTGCGTATTTCAAGCGTAACGATAATTGTAATGTCACGGATATTTCCAGCAGTAGTGCATACATTGGTCTGGCCACAATTAAGATTTTTTTTTTTTTACAAGGTCTCCAAAGTTTCAGACAGTGGGACAATCTGTTAAATGTGCTATAACCCAATGCAGAAATAGGACCGCGTTGCCACAAGCAATTAAAGGCAGCTGCCCATCTCATATCCCGGCCCATGGGCAGGGTCTAATTAGAAATGTCAGCACGAAATAAGAGTTTGCAATCAAAGAAGCCGTGATGAGATGTCAGAATTTACTTTTTTGTTTGCCAAATAGTTTTTTTTTTTGCAAGTATGTAAGTGCAGGGCACATTCAACGTGAATGCAAGTTGCAGATCTTAAGCCCGGTAAGAATGCACCGGCGGTTCATTTATTCAATTGGGGCTGAAGCAAGAATCCTGTCATTGTTCGCGGCCGTACTGAGCCAGTTTAATATCGTGCTAATTTGAAGGCTCAAATTGTGCTTTTTGGGCAAAAAGAAAATAACTGTGTAGGTTATACGTGACTGTGTAGGTTATACGTTTTGATTTTATAGTGTAATGAGTCACCGTGATCATGGTTATCACTGGATTAACCGTGTACTTCACAATGGTTTATCACAGATAGACTCGTTGGAGATCGATGGATACACAACAAAAATAGATCAAATAAGAAGATGAAAAAAGCACAACGTTTGGAGATTACACGAGTCAGACAGTGAGACACGCTATTGCCAAGATTATTCGCAGTGATTAAAAAAAACATATACATATATATCTTCAGAAAATTGGATGGGGAAAATAAAGAGACACGCATAAGCAGAGGGAACAAAAATGTCAGGCTTTTCAAAATTAGCTGATGACGAAGTCGTTCTAATAACGAATGGAAATAAAGAACGTGCAAAAAAAACACACAAAGCGGAAAAGGGAAGGCACAATAAAATTGTGAGCAAAGCAAAAGTCTGGTCACAACAACCTAGTTAAACAATTGTAAATACAACTTTGTTAATCGGTGTAAATTAACTTACACACGTCAGCTGACATGCCGAAAGCTTAATGATGGCTTTCTGGGCTTGCATTTTCAAACTCAAGGAAATATATTTCCAATCAAATAAATTATTGACAGCTTTAAATTTCAATTTAAAGCTTTCGTGTCTACAGGGATTCATCTTCTTGGTTCTTTCGGTAAAGTCACGTAGAAGGGAAATAATACAATAATAAAAATAAAACATAATAAAATAATTCTCACGACGTTTCGGTCACAACGCAAGCAGCCGTTCTACGTGACTTTACCGAAATAACCAAGAAGATATTTACAGGTTTGTTTTGCGTTGAGACGTCGTTAGGAGCTTACCTTTTACTGCAAATAACACAACTGAACACGTTTATTTCACATAAAGGAATGGACATTCCCATCATGTCCATTGTAAAAACACGTATCCCTCCGAAATGAATTGCCATAAACATCATAATCAGCAATGATGTATCCACTGCTGGATGAAGGCCTCATCCCCAATACATTTCATTAACTGTATTATATACAGTGTATATGCATACTGTTTACATGGTCTAAAGCCCACCTTTATGCCTCCTTTAATATGGGATTATTAGCGAAGCAAATAAATAATTTAACGACATACGAGTGTGGAGACCCTCCGCGTGTTGAGGAAAATTAATCACGGGTGGATGAACTTTGTGAAAAAGGAATTCGCAAATGGCATATGGTCAATATCCATTCCTCGGGATTACACAAGCGACAATGTTCCTTAGGACTCGTTGTTGTAGCGCCGTGGACGATTTCGGTCGAAGCAACCGCGACAATCACACGTGTGTGTGTGTGTATATAAATGCCTATAGTCTCTTAAGGCTATACGGGGGATCTTTATCTTTATAAATGCGTATTATAGGGAGCGGTAGTGTAGCGGTCAGCGCGCTGCGCTACGAACCTGGCGACCCGGGTTCGATTCCCGCTCACGGCAAACACCCAGTGACGATTATCTGAACCGGTCCTGGGCCTCCCCTAGGTCGACTCGGCTTCAAATTAGTACCTGGTGCGGTGTGTAAACATCGCCGCTAGGGAAACAAAGGCGGTCGGGCGTGGTGCTGGCCACCCACCCTACTCGTGTACCGTTCTGGCCTTCAAAGGTGCTCGCTAACAGCACTTGCCCCTACAGTCTGTTAAGGCTATATGGGAGATCTTTGTTTATCTTTGGTGTTTTGTATATAAATGCGTATTATAATCGTAGATTGTAATTTGTATATTGGTACGCTATTGCTTCAAAAGCTGTATTTTTCAGTGAACGTTTATTAAAAGTCATCAGTGCTTAATTATGTGAACTACAACATTGTAGCATCAAATTAGTATCCGGTAATCAATGCGTAAATAAATAAAGAATACGAATACGAAATAATTGAATCGCATTCGTTTCCATTAACACACTTCATGGCTAGTACTTGTCTAAATATTTATTTAATTCCGTGTGAACATATTTTAATTATTAGACATTGAGTTTCCAATGGTGTTTGCACATTCATTATTTCTGAGCGACATTACGCAAACAAATGTGTCTAACATTTAATTTATGATTTACTTAAAGACTCGAATGCAAGTTGACAATTATTTCCGAGAAACTCAATATGTATTGCTGTAAAAGTTATCGTTTCGAAGAAATAAGTTACAGTGACTTTAAACTGCTAAATATAAATACAGTATATATATATTTTTAAAATATCAAAAGCTACGAATGAACTCGTTTTATGAAGCGTGAGAAACACTCGCAAAACTCCGACGACGCATCGCGCGTGACACATCAAGGTAAATGTATGGGTGTATTATCACCTGGAATGTGGATATTTAGAAAAAATATATATTTGGATCACTCTGTGGGGTTTCGATGGAACATGCAGCTCCAACCCCGCAGATGCAATTGCAGAAGATTTGAGACCCAAACAAAGTACTCCGTGTAACGTGGCTTCTAGACCGCGAGCCTAATTGTACTAAATAACCAAACTGTAAAACCAATTAATTTACACTGTAATTTCACAATTAATGAACGAATCCCATGCGGTAATTGCATATCGAGGAATGCATCACTGTACAAAATGTAACGTAACAAACCAAAAATTAAGACGCAGACACGTACAACCAATTTTTTTTTAAAGCGGCAAGCGAAAAAAACAAACCCCGAGACTGTAATGAATGTTTACACGACTTGATTTTTAACAATATGAACAAATGGGTTATGTTTAGTTCATGGCTGATTAGACGGCAGTCTAAAGGGCCTAATCTTTGGCATCTGCCACCAACCCGTTCCTGCGTCGAGGAGGAGGAGGAGGAGGGGGTGGTGGTGGTGGTGGAAGCGTTCGCAGGGCGCGGCAGACTGGCCGGCCCCAGCACAGGCAGGGAGGGCTGCCGGCCTGTCAGCCCGAATCAGTGGCGGCCTGGGCCAAATGCGCGCCGAGCAGCGGCAAATGGAACGGGGGGGGGGGGGCGTAGGGGAGCTAGCCCAGCGCACCCACTCGCACGGAAGTAATGCAAACGGCAATCCATATTAATACGCACTGACCCCGCGCTCCGCGAAGAAAGCTATCTAATGAGAGGCTGGAAGCACATCAGACAAATCTGCACCAGCCCGAGCCAATATAATTTCTCAACCTTAATCCAGCCTTTCTGACTGGCCCATCCAGCTACCGTTGCTGATTTTTTTTTTTGCTTAGTGGGAGAAGTGGTAAGGTTGGATTGTGGATGGGTGGGTGCTGGGATGGGGTGAGTGGGCGAGTGGGTGGGTGGGTGGGTGGTGGTGGTGGGGATTTGCTCGCTGAGAAGTTGGTATGCTTGCATGCGGGAAATATTTAGAGATTTGCGAAATCTTTGCAAGAATGTCGACCCCTGACACTTCCTGCAATGGACTAAGCATGTTTTTCAGGAGATTAACAGTTAAATCTACATTTCCCCCCACCCCCGTGAACCTGTAATATTCAATAAAATGTCAGATACGCACTTGGTGCAAGAAGTATAATTGAAGAGGTCAATGCATAAAATATTAAGCAAAAGTTAAGTGCTGCATTAGAAACTAAACAAAAAAAACCCCCAGGCAAAGTTGCGTGACAGTATTCACAACACGCGATGACAATTTCACATTTTTTTTGGTACCAGCTTCGTGCCAATGTGGCCACAGGGCCAAGGCTGCGACACAAAATGCCACGTTTATCACATTACAGAGAGACTCCCTGGCTCCCACACATCACATTATCATCTCCACTTTCTGCCACATCCTCAGCTATTAGACTAACCTCTGTGGCTGACCCAAAGAAGACCTCTCCACCATCCGCGCCTCTGAATGGATCCACGCTGGCACCTGATCGACCCACCGCCGCATACTTCGGACAGAATACCGTACAGGAATCGATAGGTTCACATTTGAACTCCCGCCCTTTGAAGCTCCCCAAATGTTGATCTTTCTGATATGTGACATTTCCTATCCATAATTCATATCCAATTTTAAAAGCTGGCTGCAACGGCAAGATCCGGGGAGGAAGCTGTCTACTCAGTGACTCAGAAATGGAGCTAATGTTTGCTAAGGCCTAATTTCTGTCATGGAGGATTACGGGATGGGTCCTGACCGCCTATTAAGTGATGCATGCATGGCACACACTGAAACCAGACCTCACAGCTGAACCAGCCCACAGGGCATCAAACTATATCCCTTTCTTTACAATCCTCCAGCCTCATTATGCGGATCTCTAGAATTTCATCACAGCATAAAAAGCATTGGGGGGGGGGGGCGGGGGGCAGAGGGAGGGGGTTCTAAGCAGCGGGCTTGGAATTACTTTCATCATTCATTACATAAAATGTGTACAGTATCACACTCAGCCCCGTAGGATAATATTACCTCTTCTTAAGGGTGTTGTGTGGTTATGGTCTGAGAACATCTAAACTGAGTTTATTAACCTGCAGGAGGCTTGGCAAATCCCTCCGTGATGCGGATGAATTTCCTATTATCAAGTCCCAGGCCACCAGTGTTGGCGAACAGCACACTTCTCACCACACAACATCTTCCCCCTGCATTGGCTAAAAGAGCATGGCTGATGAAGGCGATGCATTATTTAGGATTTCGGGTCCGTGCTGAGCTGCAGTCAGGACATGCACCAGCAGCGGGCGAGTCAGAGAACACAGCGGAGTGAGCGGCTGCCAGGAGCGGGGAACATATGATGCACTGCTGGATAGATAATTAATGCAGAGATACTAACGAAATGCCTCACTTATTTATTTGCCGGCTTATTTGTTTTTTTTTTGCGGGTCACGTATTATACACTTCATATTCATATGCTTTACAGGATGTGAATTTTGTCATTTTCAAGACTCCTTGGCCGCTATGAAACAATTCGAAATAGTAAGGAATGAATAGTTAAGTTATGAGACGTTTCGCATTTTATTATGAACAGAAATATTAATGTTACATGGAAATCCGTGTTTCAAAAACACGTTTTAGAAGTAAGAGTGACTTTAGATTCAGAGTGAATAGTGTTAATTTGCATTGGTGTCCCTGAGCACAGTGGTGACAATTCCACATTCTTATGACAGTGGACAGATAATAAATATGCCAATCACTGTTGATTGTCTTATAAACTAGTGGCATTTTCATGGAAGTGGTCATTTAAACCAGAAATAATCTATCACCACGGACCAAAGGTGTTGCCTTCCATTTAAATTCACACACAATTCGCAAACTTAGGCAATTAGTTGTGGTGGAATTAATTTTAACACGAACATAATGAATTGAGGACGATGAGAAAAAGGCCCTTACGGAGGTCCACACAGCAACGGAAACTAATTGATCGTCAGGTATTGGCTAATGATGCATTGCCGTACCCACATATCTGAAACTTGAGACGCGTGCCCTGCCTCTCGGCTAATGAAGTGCCAATGTCATGACCATTTGCCACCCATAACCCAATACTCTTCCTATTGTGTGCACCCTCAGAGTGATGTATAACGTGTTATCGTTACACCATCACTGATTGTCACTCACTCTCTAGGCTATATCCACCGCTTGGAAGAAAATGCACGAACTGTTTATTAATTAACTGATTTTGCCAGATTTGTAACATCTGGTTCAGGCTACAATTTACATCAGAGGGCTGGCTGATGGAACGGCGTGTTACCCAATGCATACAAGTTAAAGTCACTGCAGTCACAAGCCTCGTACACGCTGATGAATGCAACATCAGTTCCGGTGAGGACAGACACAATTTCACAGAACAACACTAGCGACTCTCAAAGCAGGCGCTCTATGGAGAGCCCCTTTGAGGCAGTGTTTGGCCTACTCTTCCACGCTGCCCAGACGTCTTAAGAAGAGGTGCGGGAGGTGCCCACCCACGCTTTAGTTCACCACGTGCTGATCAACGTCAACCGTGGTGCAGCCCATGTGTACCGATGGGTGGACAATAATAGTGGTGGTTGGTTGGGGTAAGTCGGAGGGAAATTAAGAAAGTATCCCCATTATATCTAGATTTGAAGCTTTCGTGACTGCAGGAATCCATACTCTTTGGTTCTTTCGGTAAAAGTCACGTGGGTTGTAAATAAAATAAATCACGACGTTTCGGGCGCAACACAAGCGTCCGTCATCAGGTGGGAAAGCATGTTGCGCCCGAAACGTCGTGATTTATTTTATTTTATACCTACGTGACTTTACCGAAAGAACCGAAGAGTATACCCGTCGTTATAAGTGCCGCGCCGGGAGAACGAAGTGGCGTTTGCTCAGCACTGCACCGCTGCAGCGTCCCCGCTACGACTGCAGCTGCCATTGGGGCGTGCTTAACAATTGAAATTTGCACAGCAAAGCCCATGCGTTGGTGACTTCATTGGAAATGCTGCAGGGCAAGCTGCATGTAACAAACAGGCTCATAATGGCTGATTAGTTGAATACGAATGAACAGGGCAGCAGAGGTTAACCATAAAGTGATTCAGTCGGTAAATGGCTCCTTAGCATTCCCATTACCCTCTTACCTTACACTGATAAAAACATGGCCACAGGGAAAAGATACAGCATGTACATTTTTAATAGTCCTGCAAGTTTTATATGCTAAGGATAAAAAAAATAGTTCTGCTTAAGAGTTGGGGGGGGGGGGGAGCGCGGGGCACATTCTGAGAGTCCCAGACCATGACAAATCCGCTCTGCGCTGGGTCACGTATCATCCGTCCCCCTTCAATTAAGATACGCAACCTGTGAACGCGTTCCTGACAGTTCGTCCACGCGCGCGATCGGGGCGCTACGTCTGTGTGCAAGGATCTATGCATGCGTCGTGTTTCTGTGTACAAAATATGCATCTGAGAGTTACGGGGCTTTATTTGATTTTTTTTATATCATGAGCATTTGTGTGGTTACATGGATATATATATAACCGTGTTACTTAAGCGTCCGTGCCGTATAATAATAATAATACATCACGCCTGCGTTCACTCTCAAATATGTCGGACTCTTAACTTTATGGAGCAGCAGAAATTCTCTCAACTGTGAGACGATGCAATGTCACTCACAGCCACTTAGCCAATCATCACATCACAAGCAAAGATGGTAAAACGAACACCGCGCCCGTGAACGGATCCCACCACCGTAGCGTGATGGCATATTCTCTCCGTATATGTTCACAACTGTGAACGGAGGTGAGCATTGGTCAACTGGCTTCTGTAATTCAAAGTAAATAGATATCGAATTATAAAACACAGCGACGGAATTACATGTGTACCTCGGGCAGTCATTGACGGTGGACCAGAATCTAAATGACAAAGAGGTGGACGAACGGGTAAGGAGTTTCTAGAAAGCTTAAAGTACGACAGTACTTTCAAGAAGATTATATTCTTAGGTTTTTTCGGTAAAGTCACGTAGGTAAAACATTAAAAAAAGTCACCTACGTGACATTACCGAAAAAACCTAAGAATATGATTCCTTGCAGTCACGAAAGCTTCAAATCTAGCATCAAGAAGATTGTTTTTGTTGTTGTGAATTCAGTGCTATTAAAAACAGAGAACACCACTTACAAACACACAATAACTGAGAAATGCGTCTGCCAAAGGAGTCTCGGATGAGGTCGTTTCTGAAGTTACCTATTTCATGAAGTCATCAACACAACACGCATCGCTCTGCGGCAACTCGTTCACAAGGCGGACTCGAGTTTAGCCACGACCACCGCGCTCTCTCAATCCTCTCCCCCAGAGCTCACCGATTGCTCTCGGCTGACTCCCTCTGCCCTTAGCCAATCGCACGGCTCCGCTTTCAATTGGTATCAAAGACGGGCTCAGCGCTGCACAACAGCTGTGCCGCAGCGCGGACTTACATGGAAGGAAAAAACCGTAACTTAAATTTCGATTAAAACTTTCGTGACTGCAGGGATTCATCTTCTTGATTCTTTCGGTAAAGTCACGTAGAAGGGAAATAATAAAATAATAAAAATAAAACATAATAAAATAATTCTCACGACGTTTTGGCTACAACGCAATCAGCCGTCCTCAGGTGAAGAATTATTCACCTGAGGACGGCTGCTTGTT
Source organism: Lampetra planeri (assembly GCF_965212315.1). NCBI lineage: Eukaryota > Metazoa > Chordata > Hyperoartia > Petromyzontiformes > Petromyzontidae > Lampetra > Lampetra planeri. The sequence continues at coordinate 8,685,052 of NC_136119.1, forward strand.
TTATTTTTATTATTTCCCTTCTACGTGACTTTACCGAAAGAACCAAGAAAATGAACCGTAACTTGTTCGCAAGCTAGGACAGAGGAAGTCTTTCCTCCATGCCGTTCAGTGGCCGATCCAGCCCCTCCACCTCCTGCTCCCCCCCCCCCCCACCTCTCTGCATTGTTCGCGGCGAAGTACGGCAGCAGAGAGCCGTCAGCCCGCACCGCCGGCCACTACGCCGGGGCCCACAGTGGGTGGGGTGGGTGGTTGGCCCGGGGGGTGAGTTCGTGTTTTCGGGAAGGTGGAGCAAGGCGAGAGAGTGTGTGAGTGTCTTTGTGTGATGGGGAGCGGTGGTGTAGCGGTCAGCGCGCTGCGCTACGAGCCTTGCGAACCGGGTTCGATTTCCGCTCACAGGCCAACACCAGTGACGATTATCTGAACCGGTGCCTGGGCCTCCCCTAGGTCGACTCAGCCTCAAATGAGTACCTGGTGCGGTGTGTAAACATCGCCACTGGGGAGACAAAGGCGGGCCGGCGTGGTTGCTGCCCCCCCCCCTCGCGTGCCGTTCCGGCCTTCATAGGTGCTAGTCGCTAACTGCACTTGCCCCAACAGTCTATTAAGGCTACACGGGGGGGGGGGGGGGTCTTTGTCTTTGTGGGATGTAAACAGCGTTGAGACGCAGCGCTCCTTTAACCACCCACCCCCTCAATAATATTAGGGCCGAACGATTTGGGGGAAATATCTAATTGCGAGTTTTCTGACAGATATTGCGATTGCGATTTTATTTGCGATAGAAAAATGTAAGTCAAGCGTCAGTTCAATATTCACTGTGTAATAGAATTAAAACATGTGATGGAGCATTATCACATGATACCATCAAAATATGAACTGCTTTATATATTTTAATGCAAGGATGAGAACTTAAAATATATTAATTGCTTCCAACATTTATTTAGCAAAATGTTTAACTGAAATAGAACAATCAAACATAGAACAATTGTCAAGTTAAATAAATAAAGTTATAATAATAAAACAATTCCAATGAGAAGGTAATCGGACTTTTCAAATCGCAAAAAAATTGCAGCCTTTGCGATTTGCTAGTCGCATTGTTACAAATTGCGATTTCGATTTGAAATCGATTAATCGTTCAGCCCGACCCAATATCCGTCCGTCAAAATCGCTGTCCAAACTCTTTGGTTCTTTCGGTAAAGTCACGTAGATAAAAAAAATATGTGTACAGTACCTGATGACAATTGCTTGTGTTGCGATCGAAATATCGTGATCGATTAATTTTCTATTTACTTAACTTTACCGAAAGAACCAAAGAGTATGGATTCCTGCAGTCACGAAAGCTTCAAAACAAGATCGCTGTCCAAAGCGTCGAGCAGCCAATCCCTGACCAAGACCACGCCCCCAGCGCGCTGGAAGCTGCAGCGCTGATTGGCTACTGAGGCAATGCAGAGGAGGAGGCACTCCTCGCATCGAAACAGTAAAAGTCGTTCAACTTCGGGGCCATCCGTTGAGTACGTACGCATGGAGGGGGGAGGGAGGGGGGTTAACCCAAATGCGTACGCTTGCATTTGGGGGGTCTACTGACAATGTACGCATAGGAAACGGGGGGGAGGGTGAAGCCTGGATAATAATTTGTCTACATTGGCCTTCAAATGAGCCACAGTTCAGTTTCTCCAGCTGTCAGACAACAAGTCCTGCCGGGAGAAGTGGGACTGTGGGAGAGGCGTCACTCGTGTGCCACCACCGTGCCCCTGACTGTAGCTATCACGCAGCTCAGCAAAATAAGTGGCCAATGTACGCAACTTAATTCTTTAATGCAGCCGGCGATGGACGATCTGTTTGCTAAAACACGTTAATATTCATCTTCTTGTTTTTTTCGGTAAAGTCACGTAGAAGGAAAATAATAAAATAATAAAAATAAAACATAATAAAATAATTTTCACGACGTTTCGGCCACAACGCAAGCAGCCGTCTTCAGGTGCAGAACAGGTCTGTCAAGTAGACAGAGTCTGAATTAATATTATTAATCCTTGATCGTTTCTGCGGGGATTAAATATCGGCCGTTTTATGGGATTCGGGGGGGGGGGGTGCGTCAAGCGTATGTACGCAGGTGGGGTGGGGGGGTAAAAAGTATGCGTGCGTACAGGGAGGGGTCAAGTTTTGACATACTCTTAGGTTTTTTCGGTAAAGTCACGTAGGTAAAAATAAATAATACAAATAAAAATCATAGAAATAATAATAGAAATAAAATTATAAATCACGACGTTTCGGAGGCAACACAAGTCTCCGTCATCAGGTGGGACCGTCCCAGCTAAATTTACTGTATTGCAGTCACGAAAGCTTCAAATCTAGAAGTTTTGACATATTTTTGCTTACCTACTCAATGGATGGCCCCTTACATGGACTTCGCATTGAGAGAGAGAGAAAGAGGAACACTCATTCGAGAACATCTGCAGGTGTTTGTGATCTCGTTCAGACAGGAATTTTAAATATAAGTGAGCTTCGGCAGGACAGGTCGATTTAGAGGCGATTATTTTGCCGTCGGCACGCGAATTATAATCAATGGAGCGGCAGCCAAGGAACGGAATGCGTTCAAATAAACGTTGCCCCCTCCACCCTCTCCCCCTGAAGGAGGTGGAGCGATACAAATCAGCTCACGTATGAACAGGTGCCAGACAGGTGGAGTGGAGAATTGGGAAGGCCGATCAAGGCTGATGATTTTGTGTCCTGTCATACACATGTACAAAAAAAACTGTATTGTTTACCACAATTAAATGACATCAAAAGATATGCTAAATGTATATTTTGCTTTCTTTATTGTAAACAGAAGCGATTTTTCTACACATATGCACAATTTACATTGCACTATAATGGGAAGCAACAAGAATACGTTAATTAAAGGTTTTATAAACATTACATTGTTTCTGTGCGAGTTACATAACCAACTTTTACGCGTCTAATAATGCATTCATGAGTATTTCTGGTAAAATTGTCAGTGGAAATGTATTTTCAAACAAGCGAACTTAACTGATACGGTATGCTGCTGATGGTGCCGCTACAATTTATTTATATCACGAGCATTGAAGACAGTGCCAGGAGTCACTAATGAAGTCCGTTTGAAAAGTCATGCAATATTTGGCAATCTCTGAATTTGCCCTCTCGGTCCCAGTAATTCAGCAGAGGCATTTGAAAGTATCAGCAACCCGATGCTGAAGCAACAAGGCTGGCACGTCCATGGGCTCAGACAGGACATTTCACTTTTTGATGTTGTCTAGGTGACAAAGATTAGATGTATTTGTGTGCGTGTGTTTTTGTTCTTCTTCCAATGTCTAAAAAACAAACTGACGATGATATTTGGATGACCATTGCAAAGGTTACCACATATTACTTCACTTTTACTGAGCAGATTTTTTAAACAAATGTGATATCAGTCGTGCTCAAGGTATATGTCCACCTCAAGTCTGCCCACTGACCCAACTTGGCAATTACTGCAGAGATTGTGGGATCGTGCGTATAATATGAAGCGCTACAATCGTCATGTGCTGTGAAGAAGGACCATTGTTCAAAACGGCGTCTATATATTTTTTTTCTATTTGAGGCTACGGTTTTATTGACGAATCCATTAGCTGTTTTAGATTTGAATTCTAGATTTGAAGCTTTCGTGCCTGCAAGGATTCATATTCTTAGGTTTTTTTTTTCGGCAAAGTCACGTAGGTAAAATATTAAAATTAATAAAAGTAAAATAAAATAAAAATCACGACGTTTCGGAGGCAACACAAGCTTCCATCTTCAGGTGGAACCGTCACAGCCACGACAGCTGTATCAAGTAAATGAGAGATTACAAGAGCTACCACTCATTTACTTGATACAGCTGTCGTGGCTGTGACGGTTCCACCTGAAGACGGAAGCTTGTGTTGCCTCCGAAACGTCGTGATTTTTATTTTATTTTACTTTTATCCATTAGCTGTGTATGTGCACCGCTGCTCTATAAACAAGCATCAGTGTTTCAATATGAAGAGGTTGCTTGATAGTTGCACAAAACAACTAGCAAGCAGATTTGTTTTGGCACTTAATCCCATTTATATTTATCTAAACTCCAATTTATTCCTGTGAAGCTATATTTGTCAAAGTGAAGTGATTATGAAAGCTGTCGAAAGAGAGACACCTTGTGGTTGCCAGTCGAGGCATGTGTATTAGACTCCATGCGTGCATTTTTCCGGGCAACTTCTTAAACGTGGCAAACGGGTCTGTTGATGTAAGTTGATGAACAGTCGAAGATGTCTGTCGGGGATGATGGGGGGGCACAGCTGGAAGGCACGCCAGGGTCTATATATATACCAAGGGCAGTTACTGAAGGTGGAAATTTATTAAATAAACTGGTTGGATGGAAGCAGTTTGGAATCCTTTTGGCGAAAATGAGACTTAATAATGAAGAAAAACACACCACTGTGTCCACAGAAGAACAATCGTAGCGGTGTGCATTACCTGCTATGCCACGTGGATCAGACACCTGCACCATGACGTGCGACGTCGAACAAACAAAAAAAGCTAAAAAGTGCGCAAAGAAGCGTTGAGAGGCGCGCCCTTGGAATTAAATTGAAAGACAGGGAGAGGAGCGCATGGATTAGAGAACGCACGCACGTTAAAGACTGCTGGGAAACGTGAGCTTGGGCAGAACACGCCACTCAGTGACACGGTGGCCGAGGGGGGGTTGACAGGATTGCGGCTAAAGGAAGGAACACACACGGAAGAGGACTTCTACTGCAGAGATGAAGTGTTGAGATCATCTCGTGTGCGGGAGCTAGGCGGATCGTAGCCTTGCAAGGCCGTGACAAGTGTCAGCTTGGGGAGGTCTTCATCCAGCAGTGCGAAGTTCATGGCTGCCAACAATGATGCCTAGGTATTAAACTGGATAGATAGTTTTACAAAGGCAACATATGTAATCGTCGATCCGTCCACATCAGCAAGGATCCTTTGTATAATTACTGTGGGATGGATAAATATGATATAAGAACTCCGCTATGAGACTAATGTTTTCCCAATTAGCCATATCTGTCAGCAAATGTTCAAGGTGTTCCACCGTGAGGCTTTAGCAAATGCAGTTTGCCCGTGATGCATCCAAGGACAAAATGAGATCCGGCAGCATTGCCAGAAATCGGATTACCGCCCATCACTGCTTAATTGCCGTCAGGGCTTAATAGGCAAAGAAAACGAATTGCCGTGTTGGATTGAATTGCAGAAGATATTTATATCAAATACTTTGTTGGTACAATTCTCATGTTCCCTGCAATGTGTAACCGGATATTTGCCAATGATTTAAATGTTAATACCATGCGCCAAACAAGCGTTGAACGCCTACCAAACTGTGTTTATAAAAAAAAAACGGATCCACTTTGCAATGGGTGGCAATCTTCACAATAACTTTCTTATATATATTTGAAAATGTTAATTGTTTCAACGTTAACGCACTGCGTACAAAATATTTCAACTCGTCGGCAAAAAGACAGCGAACAAAGCCTCTTTTTGTTTTTGTTTTAATGAGATGTCTCCTTTCGAAAGCCTAACACGACGACGGAGAAAAGCAGGCGAAATGAGTCTCATCGATTACATTTCAAGAGCACAACAAGTCGTTGCCGTGTGTATCGAACGCGTTTATACTTTTTGTTGTTGTTGTTGCAGTTTTAGCTTTGTCCAGAATGCAAAGCGTTGCTGATTAGCAAAGTGCAGATGTTGGCTGTTCTGCAGCTCACCCGCGCCTTGGGCTACTGACCGCATGCCGACCGTGGTAATGAGAAAGCGCCGTTCCGTTGAGCAACACTCCACAGGCGACCACATTTTGGCCGTGACATGAAATGACATAAGCAGCTGTTTGCCGTTGTGACGCGCCGTCACTGTCGTAACTAATGAGGCCTGACTGCAGGAGGAGAGAGAGAGAGAGAGAAAAGAGATACAAAAAAAATCCGCACTGCCGTCTTCGCTCACAGCCGTAGAGAACTCGTTCTCTCACGTACACCACCACCCCCCCACCCTCCTGTACCTGCTCTCTCCCAGCAGACGTGCTAGCCGTAAAAGGTGGCTGTTGAATATTTCATGCTCGGATTTCGCGGGGTGGTTTCGCAGCAGACAAGATCGTTGAGTTTTCATCACGGAGAACCGCTTGAGGGTGTAAACCACCTGTAACTTTCGAAATGCATTTTTTTTGCATATAAATACACATGACCAAGCAGAGCATTTGGGAGTAAGCGCGCATTTGTCTAATGGAGAGACACATCTGTAAATAACCCTCACAGCAGTGCGCTTCATAAAAAAATGAACTTTTTGGGATGTAGTTTTTACGTGTTCGAAATGTATATATATTTTAAATTGCTGAGAAGCCCAATTTATAACAACGTATACCATGTACAAGCAAAAAACCTAAATGACATCAGAGAGTCCCCCACATGGATAGTTATTATGCCCCATGTAACTGCATACTGATTTCACACAATAAATAGAATACCAATGAATTTCCATTATAAAGTAAGCAGGGAGTTTCGGCATTATGAAATACATCCTTCCTTTGATGCCGGAGAATTTAAAAACAATAGAGTCACACGAAATGATTTGCACGCGCGCGCAAATCATTTCCACCATTTCTCCGGCATCTTTGAGGATTCTGCATTGTTTTAAATAAAGGCAGTCTCCCCCCACACCCCACCCCCACCCATTCTCTCCCACGTTGCATCTAATTACGTGCAGCATGCTATCATTACCTTTCCATTTAGTTCAGTGCGATATTCAATTTTCGGGGCGTCGGGGTTTAATGGCCACTCGACAGCGCCTGCCCATCGCGGCTGTCAGCCGTGGTGGCCAGGCGTCGCCCGGCCTTGATGGGCAGAGGCGAGGAGATTGACGGGACGGCATTGTCCTCACGCTGACCCTCAATTAACACCGCTGATCAGAGCCGGAGCAATGCGGGCAGCTCGAAATGACAGCCCCTGAGCTCGGTGGAAATATATTCACGTGTCCCCTACCCCCCCCCCCCCCCCATTATGCAAATTTAAAGCAGAGGCGCTGTTGTGGAAAATGGCAATTTTTTTAGTCGCCTAATGTACAATTGTAGTTTGGAGTTGAGATGCAAGGCGGCCCCAGCTATGCTGCTGAATGCCCTCTCTGTTTGAGTGACAAAGGTTTTTTAAAACCTCTTGCATAATTGTTCACTGCCATTTTATCCCCATTTTTTTTTATTAAAGGGATTAAATGATGGACAATTAATTGAAAATATTAACTTTGAAAGATGTATTTTAAATATTAAATATATATATGAATGCCACTGAGAAATGGAATGGAATAAAATCCAGGATTACCGTTTCATTTCAAAAGTCAATATTCGTTGCAGTTCTTCCTAAATGACACACAATACATGTGACGATTGCACAAAAAAGCTAAATATATTTTACATCAAATATATATTTTACAACCGCGGGATAATGCTGAACGCGATCAATGGACCAAGAGCAACGCCACTCGATTACGGAGAGCAGCAATCGGTGATGTTACAGAAGACCTTTGTTACCAAGCAGCTGAAATGTCCTCATTTTCATGCACACCAGTGATCCCACATCCAAGGTTAGCTATGAGAGCATTAACATCACCCGTGGAAAGGCTCTTCTCCCTTCCTCTCATAAACATCCATTAGTCGGGGAGAGCTTTCCGATGTGCTTAATTACGAGCAGAAAAAGGGATTTTTTTTTTTGCTAAGAGTGTCCGAGACCCTATCTGTCGGATGCATTACAGCCGTGTATCACGGCGGCGGCGGCGTCGATTTGCCAGCGCCGAGAACAAAGATGGGCTCGCACGACAAGACGCATGGCCGCGCGCGTGCACCTCCGCCAATAGAGACACGTTACACCTCATCGGGACATCTCTCAAAGCAGCGGGGGAACAAATTGCGGTCTATTTACTCGATTGAGGGTACGCATTCGCACGCGCACATATTCAAAAGTTGTGAGATGCTGGCCGGACTGCGTAACCCCGAATAACCCTAAAACTGTTTATCTACCGGCCTAAGAAATGGCCACAAAATCATCACGTGATGATTTGACAGCTTCTAAAGTAATGATAATGATGATGATAATAACCACTTGATCATCATCGCGAATATCATTATCATAACCATCACCACCTCACCATCATCACCACTTCATCATCAAGCCACTGAAGCTATGCACTATTTAATCGACTTTTTGCGTTTAGTGTTTTGTCCTTACCCTACACCTCCAATCATCACGGTTGGCTACGTACGGTGCGAGAGACGTTTAACATACATGAACATAGGAAAACCTCGCACTTTCGTCTCTGGTTAGGATCCAGAGCATGGACGAATGTCACAGCAGAGCCTTTATTTAGTCTTGCTCATTAAGTTTGACTATGCCAAGCTTTTCTTGCAAAATTGAGAACCTCATGTATTTTACAGTAATCACAAAAAATAAGCGCAGTATGAATACTGTACACGTGTTTTATAATCACGAAAATAACTAGAAACACTGTAGTATTATACTGTTATCACAAAAATAACTATGAAGTGTTTACAGTATAATCACAGAAATAAGACAAGTATTAATAATATATGAATAAACACAGATATAAGAGATGCTCACTGAACGACATCTAAATCAAAGACTGAACCAAAAAGACGGCGTGTGGCGCGAACGTCGTGGAAGGTTTGGGGATGAAATCGGACGAAAGAGGAAAGGCAGGTGGACGACACGTGAAATGTGGTGAGAGTTGAAAACGGCCGAAAGAGAAAAGTGACGAAACTTCTCAATGAGGAGGTGGAACGATCCCAAAATGTAAAGCTTTTTTAAATAGATCCCTACATTAATACAACAGGGCCCTAAATTAACTAATAGAACCCCACATTAATAAATAGGACTTTACATAAAACAAAACATATTGAATGTCATTTATCTGTAAATATCAATATAGAACTAGAAAATATTCTGGGTCTCAAGTTGGGTCAAACAGTCTCTGTAAACCAGGTAACCCTGAGTGTGATTTCCATCCACGGTAAAAAAAAAAACGACGTGGTGAGTAATATCTTAAACGGTACTATCTGAGCCGGTCACTACCAATCAAATAACCCCCACGGCTGAAGGCATGGGGGGGGGATGGGGCATTCATTCAGAAGTGGACAGAGAATGGGCAATAAATGATCATGACGAATTTATATTTCTGTATTTATTCATTACATCTTTGTCACATTCTGTTCATTGGAGCTCTGATATCTGTAGATTCCACGTTTGTATGTATAGCCAGTGAAGGGGGGGGGGCGGAATATTCTTGGTGAAGCTAGCAAGACGTGAAGCCCTGGTACGTTTCTGCACCCCATACCTTTGTCGAACAACAATCGGAGCCAGCGAGGTGACAGGTGCCCAAACCACACACGACTCTTCCAATGCACCGAGCCAAGGCGACAAATAGACACCCACAGCGTCCTACCCTGCGTGGCTTTGCGAGCACTGGTGCCATTATCCTAAAAGGTTTAATTTAAAAGCAAGTTTCCTCGCTATGTATACCATAATTTAAACAAACTTATAACTGTGATCTTCGGTAATTAATCCTGCATTTTAAAATGTGCACGCTCGTGGTCAGATAGCGCTAATTTTCTTCGAGGCCAGAGAACATGAATACTTTGTAAGGTAATTAGGCTCACAAATTACTATCCATTTTTCTTCCTGGTCTACTCTAAGTATACAATAATAAATATAATTTGAAAAATTAGAAGCCACATGAGATGCATAAATACATTTTAAATTGCCGGTTTCTCCTTTAAAATAGAGGTAAGCTGATATGTGCACTTAATTATTCTGGTCAGGGGCATGCAATGGCTAAGCTTCTACAATATCTGGGCCCCTTCAGAAGCTGTATGCTGGTACATGAACTGACCTCACACTGTTGGCTCACGGTAAGTATACAGAAGGGAGATATGGCTTTGTAGACTACAGACCTCCCTGTCACTCTCTTTGTTTTCCCGAGCAAGCCCCTGTTTTGCTAACCGGGTCAAGGCCAGAAGGCTGGGGCACGAGGGGAGCAAGCAGGAGGTAAAACAACAGGCTTCATTTGGAATGTCCATCGATTGCTGGTAATCCAGTCTCATTTTAGTTGTTTCCCCATCTGTTTTTCATGGATAAGGTCTAAGACCTGTGCTCTATTCCCTCCGGAGACTTCTTGCTCCGCTGTACTTTTGTCCAAATAGTCCAACCGTGACTCGGTTCATTATTAAAATGCGACAAGACCGGGAGGCACCCTACACACACACTAACTTTATATATATATATAAACTACGCACTGCCCACCCCAATAAAAGATCCAATCACATGTACTCATACCTTCCATCTGCTTTTCACTAAATTGCTGCCAAATTGGTCGGTTTATTCTTGGGTGTTGGAGCACAAACAAACACGCCTTCTTGTTGTTGTTTGTTGGTAACAACTAAAATTTAAGTCGAGGGCCCCGATTGACCACGAATATTGCCGGCAGGCGGTCCAGAATCTGCCAGAGACACACGTTGTTTTCCTGGAGGGTAAATTCCCACCCCCGCCGACAAAAAAAAGGGTGCACGCGATTTAATCAAACACGAGGCCCTGGAAGCGGAGAGAAAACGTGGCGTGTCCACGTTCGCCCCAGCGCCTTGGCACACCACAAGACAGCACTAAGCTGTTTGGAATGAGAGCTAAGACCCTGGCTGCGATCGCGTTGGCCTTGTCAGAGCGTAATCCCAGTGCACTGCTTTACACCGGGCGGGGAGCTCGTGAAGGGTGAACACTGCATAGTGACATGGCTTATCACCCGCTCTCCAAGCGTCGCAAGACAGTTCCCCCCCCTCCCAGCATGGACAGCCAATGCGGGCAGACCTGCTGGGCAACCCCACTGACCAGTGCAGTAATGCGCCGCGTAGAGGCTGGGGGGGGGGGGGGAGACGGGACAGGTGGCGAGCGAAGCAGATGTTCTGCGTCAATGCCCCGTTTGTTTATTCGGCCGCACACTCGGATGAGCACATCCCTTGCCGCATTCCATCCTCTGCAGACCGCGGCGGCAGCAGCAGCGGTTGCGATGCCACGGCTCCACCCGTGATGGCCATGGACGGTTGTAGAGGTAGGGGGGGGGGGCGGCCCCCACCCCGTGCGAACGCTAATAGAGAGAATAAGTAAATAATTAAGCAGGTAAATATATTTGTTTGCCGTCATCGATGCGTCAAACATCGATGCGTCAAACATCGACGTGTCAAACATCGTCTATGCGGTGGGGGCCGGTGAGGGGCGGTGTCCAAAAAAGGGGTTATCGAGACCCGGTCACCATTGAGAGACTCAGCCAGAAGGACACACACGAGGCAGCACAGGTGAAAAAAAGAAGCAAACATTTAATGAATGTATCCATCCCACTTCCCCATAGACAAAGACCCCCCCCCACCACACACACAATTTTAGCCTCTAACGGCCTGCCGGCCCACGTGCTGCTTACGGCATGGCACGTGGTGTGGCCAGTAGCATGCTCTCGGCCACTTTTGTTTCCCCAAGTGCTGATCTATAGACACAGCACAACATATTAACTTAATTTACGGCTGAGGTGACCCAGGGGAGATGCCCAGGACTAGTTACGATATAACTCGCCAATGATTTATCCGTGGCTGGGTAAGCCATACACACGGATTATATGCTGCAGTCAAATTCCATTTTACAGCCTGGTTAAAACATTTTTTGGCATCATAACATAGCCATCATAATGACCATATCATTATTTTTGAGTCAATGAAAAACACGCACGCGGAGTAGCCGTTAGGACCCCACGCACGGGCGTTATTAGAGCTACGGTAAATAATTATAAAAACAAACCTAAACTTTTATATGCTCAGGGTGGAGCGCTCGAAAAAAACAAATGATCCAACACTCCGTGTCATTATTGCAATGATGACTCCTGGTAGCGCATTCGTCACAAGCGATGGAGTTATACAGCGCGATCAAGGAGGGGGGGGGGGGTTCCCATTCCAGCAGAGCATCACAGCGGGAGCGAATGAGCAAGCATTCCCTACAAAGATCTCCATCGATCACTGTGAGGACCGACAATGTCTGCCTCCCAACGCTGCCTCCGAGCGCTCCGCCGCAAGCAATAGGAATCGGCGCGTGTGCCCGCACTCTCGACTGTAACCATCAAGTGCCGTTGCAGACAATGTCCCGAACTTGCACCCATATGCGTCTCTCTGCAACGTTGTTTTGTGTGTGTGTGTGCACGTCCTAGCGGCTGCATGCAGCCTTCTAAGGAGCGCGTACCCGAGGCGTGACATTCATTATCTCTACTCTTTGGTTCTTTCGGTAAAGTCACGTAGGTAGAAAAAAATACTAGATCACGACGTTTCGATGGCAACAACAAGCGACCGTCTTCAGGTGAGAGAGAGAATCAAATCAAGGGCTTGCTCCGACCGAGATCCCGGTGAGCTCCGTCCGACGCGCTTACAGGCAATGCTTCTTTCCGCACGAAACGCGGTCCCAGCCATGAAAGCGGGCTCGCTCATATTCATCACGACGGGGGGAATGGCAAGCGTGGCGACATCGCAAGCCTCCAGCAGTCTCGAGCAGCCGACGTGACCTCGACGCGAGACGACGGGCGCTTGTTCGGATAAACGCGCGCTCGATAAGCGCGCTACCACCCAACCCCGGGGAGGTCCCTGCGTTGGCGTCGAACGAGTGCCGAGACGGCTGCCAAAGCGACACGTCGTCGTTGTCGTCGTCGTCGTTTTTGTCGTCGTCGTCGTTTTTGTCGTCGTCGTCGTTTTTGTCGTCGTCGTCGTCGTAGTCGTTGTCGTCGTCGTTGTCGTCGTCGTCGTCGTCGTCGTTGTCGTCGTCGTCGTTTTTGTCGTCGTCGTCGTTTTTGTCGTCGTCGTCGTCGTAGTCGTTGTCGTCGTCGTCGTTGTTGTCGTCGTCGTTGTCGTCGTCGTTGTCGTTGTAGTCGTCGTCGTTGTTGTCGTCGTCGTCGGAACCCAACCAGCTTCATTTTTGTGGCAATTCAGAGAAGGTCTGCCATCCTTATTTTGTCCTTTTTTGTTTGTTTACAATGCTGATTGTACGTTTTCAGCGCAAATTACACCTGGGAAGCGTACTTTTTCGTTAGGATTGCAATTACTGCACTGCGCGCACGCACACACACACACACAGGGAATTTCGCACGCATAACGTGGAAGCGTTTAGTAAAATACAATCTGGTGGAAAACCTCAGCCCAACATTAGTTTACGTTATTTGGGGAACGCGTGGGCAATCTCAAGGTTTTTAGGCTCCCAGCAGGGACCGGCTGATTGGGCCCACAGACCAACCTCAAAACTGCTTCCACCAGCCGCGATAGGCGCTGTAGTTAAATCATTTGTTGTTAATTGCTTCGGCAATTACACAAACACACGCACAAAAAATAACCCCCGTAAAGAAACTCCCCATTGGTTAATTTATCCCCGTGTGTTGTTTGGAGCCCCCCCACCTCCATAGTGATGTGCCCCCCCCCCTGCTGCACCCCCCCCCCCTCCCCTGCAGCTGCAGATTTTTGCTGAAATGTAAGAACACCCCCGTTGGTTTAGCGAGGTCAGTGGGCTCATCACGGCCGGTGGTGTCGTTGTGCGCGAGTCACCGTGCAACGAATCGCGATGCAACAGACCGATGGGGGGAGAGAGGGGGTTTTTGTAAAGGGGGCTTGCTCGCAAGTCACCGTCCGAATGTGCAACGTCTGCTCCTCATGACGGACGCCTTCCATGTATATATTGTGTGTGCGTGCGCTGAGCGAGGCGTCGACAATGGCGCTCTCTGAAAGGCGGCGACGCCGTGCCCCGCAATTACCGCTGGACACCTGTGCCACTCGTCGCGGGGGCCGGAGAAAAAAGGGGCCCGTCCCAGAGCCTGGAGTGCAGGTGCCAGAGCAACATTGTTGAGTGCGGAGATGCTTTTTATATATTTTTTTTTCAAAGGGGGTGTTACCCCCGCCACCCGCCTTAACAGGCCTCTCCTCCCCCCACCCCCCATTTCGATTGCAAAATTCTGGCAGGTACTGTGTATGCCCATCAGGGGATTGACTTGCTTGTTCAAAGTCAGAGCCCCCGATGGGCATGTTGGCTTTTGAGAGAATAGAGGAGGAGGGTTTAGGGATGAAAGGTGGCGGTGCGGTCGTGTTCCCAAAAAAAGTGTTCCCGAAAAAAGTGAAATTCTTGATCCACCCACGGTGCCGTTGGTTTTGAAATCGGTTTGAGAAATCTGGGGATCTTAAGGCATCTTACTTTTCACGGGAATAGCCCGAGGCTCAGAAGGTCGAAGCAAGGTAATGCAATGGAACATTCAGGGAAAGAAAATCCTTAAAATAAATAGAACGTGAGATTATACTTTTACAATACAAGCAAGTTTAAAGTTTCCGTGGAGGAGGAGGATTTTAAACTCATTCCTTGCAGCCGTCAGTGAGGCTTGTGGTAGATTTGAATATTTTTGGAGGTAGCAATAACCATATTAATTTGACTGGGAGAAGTAGTCGCACATTGGTTAGTGCACTGCACTATGCACCTCATTGACCTGAGTTCGATTTGTGGCCACGCCTAACATCAGTGGCTCCTGCCTTCACCAATCCACACTGACCAGTGCGTAGTATGTTGTTCAAGCAACCGCCACAAATAACACGACATGGGGAGGCCTTCATCCAGCAGTGGATCGATAGAGATCTGTAAATTAGTGCTGTATTATGATTCTCTTTAAATTAATTGGACTGGGAATTTAAATATATATATTCTCGACAAAAACCCTTAGTTTTTTTGTTAATGAAATTAATTGACTTAGAAATATTTGAAGCAACTTGAAATGTCTCTATTTAAGATATGTGAATAGTTTTTTTTTGTAAATATTTTAAACTGAAAATAAACATCTATTCCAGTGTTCATGTCACCACATTTTTTATCATAACAGCTATGCAGTCTAGCTAATGTTAGACTTTGATTATCTTTGTGCAAACAGTTCTTGACATATCCACTCTGAAGATCAATTCAATTTTTCTCTCCGATAATGTTGGCTGAATTTGTGAAACCAAAAGCATCAACAGGGGAGAAAACAGTAAGGGCATTACAAAGGGTACATCAAGTCATTTTTGACAAAGTTTGGGAGATAGGGTGACTGTAATCATGATAAATGATTATTGATTATCAAATTATTTCAAAAATACATTTTGACTGCTCTCATTCTTCACAATTGATCAGGGTCAGAATTTGAAGTATGTGGTGATGACGTGAATTGTATTTTTACACTAGTATTTATATTCTTGAACTTGAACCTTACTGGAATTATTTATTGCATATTTGTATAAACAGTTTATTAAAAAAAAGTTGATAAATCACTCACATTTAATATGAAACTTCAACTGTCACATTTTACCTTTGCATTTTTAAAACAGTGCTTTCCTACCTCGAAAAAAAACCCTGTTCACTACTTATTTGCTATTTCGTGTTCCCCTTCAGTTAACGACATTGGATCGAAGTCGGCTGCCATGCAAATGACCACCACCGTCAAGGTTAATGTGGCACGTAAACAACACGCGACTAACACCGAAGATAATTGAAGGAAATGCTGAATTAAATGCAGTCATTTATGGGGGTGGGGGGAGAAGGCGGGCTACTTTCGTAAAAGATATCTCGTTAACGACGACTTAAAATGCATGCAATTAGGGTTGGGGAAGTTATTGAAATGACCCGATGGGTCAAAGGTAGCATGCAGATTGACAAGTCCATCTCATGGTGACCTGCACAACAAAACACATTTCTAATCCCTTTAATTTATTCACATTTAATTGATACAGGTGCATAACTTAACAAGCAAACAACCAGCTGCCTTAATGCTGCCTGTGCTAGTTCGGATCATGTAACTTTAAGGGCAATTGCATGATAAATGAAACCATCTGGTGAGCAAAAAAAAATGTCTCTGCCATAATCCCGCAGCATGCATCAATTGTATTGTGGATTAAGCGCCAATGTCTATCATAGTCAGCAATATACGGTGTAAATATTACTGCGTGTATTTTGGTTATTGGGAATTTATTTTCATGTAATTATATAGCGACTGCCATTTATGCATGCATTTCATCATAATGTTGAAGCTTAAAATTAATTAAACATGTCTTTAAATGTATTTCAGAAAACATTGTATTTGCGGTGTATATACGTATGCATATTATGTCTATTTACCCATACAGATATTTCTAGATTTGAAGCTTTCGTGACTGCAATGATTCATATTCTTAGGTTTTTTCGGTAAATTCACATAGGTAAATTTTGTTTAATTTAAATTAATAAAAGTAAAATAAAATAATATAATAAAATCAAAACGTGGTGATTTTTTTATTTTATTTTTATTTTACTTTTATTAATTTTAATTTTAATTGTTTTACCTACGTGACTTTACCATACAGATATGCCGATTATTTGCCCAAGAAAGCCTCAACCCAGACTCAAGACCCCGTTTCAGCAGGGGCATGCTTGACATTGGGATGCCTGATCAATTCCAGTGACGAGTAGTTCTTTCGGTAAAGTCACGTAGGTAAAAAATGAAATTCAAATTAATAAAAAAATAAAAAAAATAAAATCACGACGTTTCGGAGGGAACACAAGCTTCCGTCTTCAGGTGAGACCGTCACAGCAAAATATCTGTATCAAGTGACGGTCTCACATGAAGACGGAAGCTTGTGTTGCCTCCAAAACGTCGTGATTTTTTTTTATTAATTTGAATTTCATTTTTTACCTACGTGACTTTACCGAAAGAACTAAGAGTATGAATCATTGCAGTCACGAAAGCTTCAAATCTAGAATCCAGTGACGAGTGTTTTGTCACGTGGGAGGAAACTACAGCACAATTAAGGAACGCTCCCAAATATACGGGGGCGGGGGCGGGGGGGGTGTAACACCCAGCACTGCCATCTCCTGGCCACCTCACAGCGCCACACCTACCGCGCCTGTCAATCCCTGGTGAACATTCAGCACGAGTGCTAACCAAGCTCAGCCTTGCTCAGGTCTTTGGAACAGATTATTTTGGTGCTTTTTTTGTTGATGCTTTCCCAGAATTGGTCCCAAATTGCAATATACAAGCAATATTAATGCATGATAGATACATTATAATTACGTCTAATGATAACGTGGTAGGTATCAAATGAATGCAAAAATATACCCATGATGGATACATTTTATTTAGAAATGATTAGTCAAATTACAATATTTTTGTAAACTGGCCAGTACACTATTCAGCCATCATGGCTGTCATCCATCATGTCATGTTATCACTCAATCATACCAGCAAAAGACAGTTCCACCCTTTAGCCTGTTACCAGGCAAGTGCTGTTAACGAGCACCTATTAAGGCCCGCACGGCACACGAAGAGGCAGGTGGGCAGGCCTACACTCGGCTGCCTTTTTCTCCACAATGCTCATTTTTACACACACACACACCGCACCGCACCAGCTACTACTCATTTCAAGCAGAGTCAATGTTGGGGAAGCCTAAGTACCCGTTCAGATAGTCTGTGAGCTGGAATCGAACTCGGTTCGGCAGGTTCATAGCAGAGCGTACTCACCCCGCTGCACTGCCTCTCGTCTCAACACCAAAGCCAGCACAGTCAATGACGACACCGTCAGCTTATTCAGAGCTTTAGAGGGGTAGCATGCGGCTGAGCATGAATGCGCGAAAGTGCCCTCGCGTGGGGTAAATGCCTCGCGTGTGCGTACAACGTTGCCTAAGAAAAACGAGGAACCTTGTGATACATTATTTGCGTTTGGTGAAAGTATTAATAACTATTAATTTTACCAAGAAATATATATTTTTAAGCAATTACTGCACTTATCCCGTCGCTGTAACTTGAGGCTATTGCGGGAGCACCATGGCAGTTGACAGAGGAAGTAAAGTGCTGTGTTCGTGACGATGCGACAGTTTGAACGCGCTGAAACCATGAACGTTGGCATTCATCATGTGTTCTTGCCAGATTATATCTAGAGAAGATGAATGGCTGTTTACCTCAATGGGCAAATTAAAAGAGGAATAACACCGTACTCTGATGTCACTTAAAATTAATTTAAATATCCAAAGGTTACAGCCACGGGCTTTTCATTTGCTCCCTTTTCCTTTAAATTAGGTTTAATAATGGACTATTTGTCAAGCATTGCTTTGACTCATCATAAACATACCACACAGCTGGAAGTGACACATTTGCGCCATGTATAAAAATGGAACTGATCAACTATAGCATGACTCAGATGTGGATTTCAAATCTTTTGTAAACATGTACAATGCGTATTCCTTGGGTCTTTCGGTAAAGTCACGTAGATAGGTTCAAATTAATAAAAATCACAACACAAGCGATCGTCATCAGGAAGAAAAAAAGAGGGGGAAAGCTGCTGAGGCAGACTGTTTTAAAGGTTTAAAATGGGTGTAGCCCAAGGGTCATAAACGAAGTGGGCGGGGCTAGTGATGTTAATGTGAGAAATTGGCATGTTAATGTGAGATTGGAGAGCGGCCTCCATGACGAGGGCGTGGAGGTAGCGATGTTGGTGTGAATATATTTTTTAAACATGTTAATGTAAAATCGGAGAGCCGAAGCCACGGAGAAAATAAAAACTGGTCTTACCAGTGCATGGCTGCAAGGTCTCAGACAGAAGCCGGCCAGTTTGCAGGTGGGTGAGCCAATGGTGGAGACGATGGGATGAAGGGGTGTACCTTCTTTATGGATATTTGGTAAGCCATACAATCTGGGAAGTCTAGCAGCAGAGGGTTTTAAGGAAAACCGTTTGGTTTGTTCAATTAATGAAGCCGAATAAGTGATGATGCTGTTGGTTTTTGTAACGAGGCTGTTGGTGGGATTTCTTTAAATGTTTGTGTTGCTACCATCATTGAGAAGGTCCTGAATTTTGTTATTTTATGTGGTTTTGTCCATGATGACTGTTGCATTGCCCTTGTCAGCTGAGAGGATGACGATGTCATCCCTTTTTTTATTGAGATTGCTCAAAACGTTTACCCTTACTGATGTTGCTGATTGGTGTCTTGGCGTTGTTGAGGATTGCAGCGATTTCCGATTTTTCTTCGTCTGCAGCGATGTGTCCCAAACCCTTAAGGGCGACATCGACATGGGCAATGATATCTTCCACTGGGATGTGTTTAGGGGTGACTGCAAAGTTCAACCCTTTAGCCAAAACCGATTTTAGGCCATCGGACATTGGACTATTACTCAGATTAATAACAATCTTGTCAACATCTAACTTTGTAATGTGTTGAAATTTATTTTTCCACACCAACATAGCCACGTCCGCGGCTCTGCGATCTTCCATTAACATGCTAATCTCTCAAATTAACATAGCCACCTCCGCGCCCTCATCATGGAGGCCGCTCTCCGATCTTACATTAACATGCTAATTTCTCACATTAACATCACTAGCCCTACCCACTTCGTTTATGACCTTTGGGCTACACCCATTTTAAGCCTTTAAAACAGTCTGCCTCAGCAGCTTTCACCCTCTTTTTTTTCCTGATGGGGATCACTTGTGTTGTGATCGAAACGTCGTAGTTTTTTGTTCATTTTAATTGTAATTATTTGAACCTATCTACGTGACATTAACGAATGACCCAAAGAATATGAATTCCTGCAGTCACGAAAGCTTTAAGTCAAGATGTATAATGCACCTTATCATTCCTACATATATGTTTCGAAGGTTAAAAATGCAGATGTGCGTGTGCGATAAGCCCACAACAGAGAATTTAAATTGTACACCCCAGTGGGAGGGCATACTCTGTGCCTGGACAGAAGCTGCTTAAAGTACGCTTTATATATATTCTTTTCTTTTCTGTTGCTGCATGGCAACAAACACTTTTGTAAATTGTGCAGCAAGCTTGGAGGCGAAATCACACATTCATGTCCCACAACATGTGGTCCTCGTGGTTGTGTTGTGCACTGCAATCTATGAAAAGCAACTCGTACGAAATCATTGTGTTCTTTAATAGACACCAGCTACTTCGAAGCTGCACTTAGGAAGGGCAGCCTGTACGTGTCGGATTTTTTTTAAAAATAAATCACAGCCAGTGCCAACAGACGTGCCCTCGTGACTTTATTTTCTGATCTATCGAACGAGCATGAAATATCCGATTTCATGACGTGCACGCCTTTTACGTAAAACGCACGCTTTTGAGTGGCGAGAGGCTTCAATGCGACTCCGCGCATGTATTCGGGTGACAGCTTCCCACCCCCTTCCTCCCACCACCACCACCACCGACCAGGCCATCTGACCGCGTGCTCAACATCCAAGAACCTGCGGTGATGTGGTGACCTTTCGGCGTGACCACTGAACCACGAGTTGCCTCTGCGGCTTGTCACGTGCCAGACAAGCAGCCATGCACGCGGACTCGCAAACACAGCGGGGTGAAAGGGGGGGGGGGAGCGGGAATTATAGCCACGCCAGCGTAGGACATCAGCTCAATTCCACTCTCTTCATCCACCCGCGTCTTTAACTGACTTCATGTGAAATTAATGGCCAGATAGGCCCATTACAGATTTTGTTTTTGTGTGATTTAAATCGATGGATAAATACACAAATGATACTTCACAGCCCTCTATCAATCCGCTTCTGCTGTGAAGGCCACCCCGGGCATGCCACCGTTGTCCCGTCATGATGGGTTGTCCGACCATACTTCGCCAATGCTGGTCAGTGTGGGTTTGGTGTCTTTGTATTCTTTGCGAGAAACGAAGAAAGAAAAACAGCTTCGTAAAAATGTGCACGCGAGTGATCTATTCCACGTTAACAAAATGGCGTCCTGCCTCTCGAACTCTGGCCTTAACTTTTGGTGCTCAAAACGAATATTTGCATTTTACGCAATCCCAAACAAAAGCATTACTTTCACGAAATATGCATGTTATAGCCAATTCGTTTTTAGTTAATTAATATAAACAAAAAGTGTTGCTGCTAAATAGCTTCATATATAGTACTTGAAATATATTTGGGCAGACACAGTAAAACAAATTATTTGGCTGGTTCATCAGAACTTCATGGATTCATTAAGACCACGTGCTATTAGAATTATAAAGCAAAGCAGACACTAATCTTAATCTGAGCACAGCAAACAGAACATAATTCAGTTGTTCGCATATTTCCAAAGCTCTTGGTTAATATCCTAAGCAGGGTTTTACCTCAAACAGAGAGAACACATTCATGATGGCATGTCACCGCTCCGGAAATAGTGCTTCTCTATGCTAATTATACACAATCTCAGGAATGTTTAACAAGTTATTTCTCATAAAGCAAAGCAGGGCTTTCTTTCAAACAAAACTTTGTGCAGATTATTGGAGCCACCCTCTGTGATACAGATAACATTTCATTTATCGCATTGTAAGCACCTTAAAATGGATTAGGGCATTAGAACCTAAGTTTGAAGAAACGATGTGTTTCATATCGTATATCGAAGTTTGCTCACAAACGTAAAACAGTTAAAAGTCGGTGGCGCTATTGACTTATCTTTGGAGCATATGGTTGTTTTGTTTGTGTGGATATCTAATGGGGAGGATGTATTGTCAAATTGTGACGCTTACAAATGCGCATAAACCGTCG
Source organism: Lampetra planeri (assembly GCF_965212315.1). NCBI lineage: Eukaryota > Metazoa > Chordata > Hyperoartia > Petromyzontiformes > Petromyzontidae > Lampetra > Lampetra planeri. Next base: position 8,706,668 of record NC_136119.1, read on the forward strand.
GGTGAGCTGAAAACCTGCGTGATACGGTTCAGGATTTGGGCATATCCCTCCGCCGCATTCACAAACTCGCCAATCGCCGCGTGGCAGATTGGGCACGACATAAAACACTCGGCGTGGCATCTCGGCTTCTCCTAAAGGATTCCCTCACAAAGCCCTGTCATTCAACATTCTGTCAACACATGTGAAGGGTATAACAGAACCAGGGTGACTTTGCCTCGCAATATGCAATACCCTTGCTTCTCAATAAACTATATAAGGATAAAAATGCGAACGCGTGTTCGCATGTTTGTCCGAATGCGCTAAGTAATAATAAACAAACACACGCATGTTGATTCATATTAATAATGAGAATGGAAAAGAATAATGGCATTGTGGCGGCATGTAGGTGCATTACAGAGTGCTCTATGGGAGCAACAAACAAAAAAGTCGGCACTTGCAGCCTTCGAGTCGCTGCATGAGTTAGCGATGATTTTGTGTTCGTGGCAGAAGTGATGGCACCACTGGTTGACGCCTTCCCGGGAGCGACATCTGACATCCTTGCCAAGGCGGGGAAGGAGGAGGGGACCGGGAAGGAGGGTGGTTGTGCTGCCTGTGTCACAGATTGTTTGGTTACGAAAGCAACAGGGTGTGACACCCTCTGTAGGGGGGGCGGGGGGATCGTCATATGATCTCCTTGATATGCAGCATGCCCAATTAGTGTTTGAAAATTAAAACAGTATCTTCTTGGTTTTTTCGGTAAAGTCACGTAGAAGGAAAATAATAAAATAATAAAAATTAAACATAATAATAGTATCTGCTTGGTTCTTTTGGTAAAGTCACGTTCTACGTAAAGTCACGTACTTTATCGTAGTACATGACTTTACCGAAAGAACCAAGAATATTAATCCATGCAGTCACGAAAGTTTTAAGTCAAAACAGTATATATGCTTAGATGCCATTAGCAAAAAGAAGCGGGCAGAAGGTTAAATGATTGCTTTATTGTATTTGTTTTTAGTCGTGTTGATATGGCATTCAACAAATGTCATTCAACGAGCCTTTTGCCCGTCCAAAGACGGGTGTATTGCAGTAAATCTGAAACTTGCGAGCGAAAAGCAGACCGCGACGTGATATTCATTGCATTAATGCATGTGCAGTTTGTAAGGCCGTGGTGACACAGAGCTATTTCATTTTAAGGTTATAATCCCGTGTTCATCATGACGTCCTTTTTACTTTGATGTCTCAACAGCGTTACGGAGATCACGTGACGTGAGGGTTCTGCCTTTGTAGTGAGGGTTGTAAGTTGACGCTGAGGAAGGGGGAGGAGGCGCCTCGCCCCCCCCCCCCATGTGGAGTGACGTCAGCCGCTAATTATTATGAAATGGGGGAATGTCAATTTGGAGGATGTCACCTGTTAATGATTATTAATTAGGGGGGCTGTTCGATGTGGAGCTACGTCACCTGTTCATGATTATTAATGAGGGGGGCTGGTCGACGTGGAGTGACGTCACGAGCGTTGCACACAGACATTTTTGGCTCATTATAGTAGGTAATAATAATGGGGGGGGGGGGGGGAGTGTCCATTTGGAGGACGTCACCTGCTCATGATTATTAAAGAGGGGGGCTGTTCGATGTGGAGTGACGTCACTTGCGCATGATTACTAGTGTGGGGGGGTACTCCATTTTGAGTGACGTCACCTGCTCATGAATATTAATGAGGGGGGCTGGTCGATGCGGAGTGACGTCACGAGCGTTAAGGACAGCCATTCCTGGGTGATTCTCGTATTTTAATGATTGTGTTAAACGCGTGCGTAACTTAATCGAGTTTCTTTTTTTGTGCAGGCAACTAAAATTAAATATACATTTAAATATATGATATGAAACGTAATTTTTTTTAAAGTGATTATAATTATTGCAATTAATCTTAGCACAGCTTGATGTGAGAAACGCTTAAACGTACTTGCCTTGACATCAATCCTAGGTTCATATGCTATGAGAGTATGTAAACTTGACCCTTGTATGTCTGTTTAGCTAATAATTTATCTTTAAACTATTTATTAACTCGTAGTGACATGTATTAACGAATTCAAATTCGCTTCCAGAAATACACCGTTAATATTTTGATTGACACTTTCTTTGAGGCTTCCTCGTTTGATTTTAAGAAGTAAAGTATTGGCCTAAAACGCCGGTATTATTGTAATCTTTTTTTATCCTCAATCGATTTTGTTCACTTTGATATTGGAATGCATTAGAATAATGGTATATATACATAATTGTAGCTTCCTTTTAAATCATGCCAGTAATTGATAGAACCAACAGAGAATATACCGATTTTGAGTTTAATACAATATCTCAAAGGGCGCCTGTTTAAGGTACTTAAAACATAAGCACAGAAGTTTATTCTGTGGCGACTTGTGAATAGCTTAAAATGTGCTTTCAGTACGTTCACCTGCTCTACGCAATAAGTGTTTAAACACATTTTTTGCCGGGACAATTTTAGAGCGCAATTTAACTCTGGTTACTTTGACAAAATAGAAATTGTGTTAATAATAATCATGTATTTCTTTAAATCTATTATGGGAATATAGATTGGCCCATTTTTTATTTTTCTAATTGCAATGCGTCGATAGAATCATGATATTGGTCGGTTGGTTGTGATTGTCAGGTTAGTGTAATGAGGTGAAACTATTTAGTCGTTGGCAACAACAGGGTGTCCTTAATCATATTAAGGTGTATTGTGTCAGTGATAAAGATGGGGTTTTAATTCTATTGTCATTCTAATTGGGCGTTATTTCATGATTTAACCGAGTTCACGTGCGTGACTGTGCCGATGGCGTCATGGAATCTACTTGAGAACCCAGATTCAGGAAGCGCTTTCACATTGGAACTGAGCTCCTGTTAACAACCTGATGATGCAGGATGTAATGTCAAGTAGAACGTGTATAACATTGACAAAATGTTGTTTGTTTTTCAACATTCCAGTTTTTGCTTAAATATATATTTGCATATTTCCCCACGTGACAATTCGATTTTATTGGTTCTGTAGAGCGGGCAGGACTACATTGGCATTATACCAAGATGATTATCTAATGCAAAATAAAACTAACTATGAATCATAATTTTGCTTGTGATAGCCTACGTGTAAAATAACCAACCTCTCTGGGTAGGATACCTTTCTTAAAACGAGAAAATTGGAAAAGCTGCACATCAAAAGAGTGAAACTGCTGTCTTCAGTGACCTTTTTGAAGATATATCGGGTCTCGGAGGTAACAGCTTTGCATTTAAGTTAACACACCACGTCAAATCGCTAAACAGGAATAAAATACGAACTCGTGTTCGCCAATCCCTGCTAAGAGCGAGAACTGCTTTTTGTCTTTAGTCTGTTGTCCTTCCCCTGCTCCTCCGATTAGCCCGGTTGGCTATGTACGGTGCAAAATAAGTTCAATATACATACATGCAACAAAGTAGAAGTGAATTAATCAACATTTACAAAATCACTAATGGATGTACACCTGATAACACACCATTCAAATGGCAGTGCAGTTAGAAGCATGAACAAAAATTAAATGACTAAATTCAAGAAATTGAGAGATAAACAAGAACACACTACCAATGGATAAATTCCTAAAAACGGTAATTAATGTGGCGAAACCAAAATGTACTCCTCATGAATCACATTTGTACGATATTCTTAACCGCGCGGGTTTTCGCATTCCGGGTCATGTCACCTTGTTGGATAGAGCGTTTGCCGTCGATCAAATTGTGCCCGCTTGCCCATGGTTCAGACACTCGCGCGAGGACACACACTCCTCGTTCGAGCAGAAAGCCATGCCTGGCACCAGCACATTGTGACACTCAACTGCCCCTTTGCTCAGAAATGTGGGCATGACACACAACGGATGCCACCACCAAACCCTCCCCCCTTTCCCAATGGGGGGGGGGGGGGGTTCAACGGACCAGTCAGGGATTTTTTTTTACTTTACTACCATAGATGGGAGCCGTGTGAAGTGGGCTTATGTTTCTCTGCAAAAAGGCTGGCAGCAGGTGGAATGTTGGCTGTAGCGTACAGGAAATGGAATCCAGATGTGGCAAGGTGAAGAGACAGGATGGAGCGGGTGGAAGGGCATGGATGGCGTGGCGTACGAGGAGGAGTTGGGAGGGGAGGCGCGAGGGGAGGCGGGAGGGGAGGGAAGGCCCCACCGGCCACTGACCCCATAGGAACGCAAACCAGCAGCGCGCAAGTGACGAAGCTGGGACTTGTCGAAAATGGCCAAGGTCTAAGGCCAAATTCAACCCATATGGCGGGAAAATGTCAGGATGGAATCCATTCTGAAACCCAGCCAGAATGAATTAACCCTTCAGAGCACCTAAGTGGAACCTGCTTTTGCCGACAGGGTGAAACTTGCACAAAAAAGCCATGCTTGTTTCTGTATTTTTTATATTTATTCGAAGTTATGTATTTGATTTTATGGTAGGGGTTTTTTTTTAATTAAAGAGAAATGTATAATTACAAAAAATGAATTCGGTCTCTTATTTCGTGGTAAATGCAGATCGTGATGTGTATGTGCGCATGTAGTGTATGTATGCAATAGTATTCAAAATTACTGGAAAATAATTAACCTCTCAATAATAAAAAAATAATGTCACTGCAAATTGCATGAAAACGGCACATCAACATATCACTTTAAGGTGAATATAATTCTTACATATACGTACAAAATACATAGCATGCACAATTGTCCATTTAATTTGAATCTCATGAAAAAATCCACTGGTCTGGTCTTGTGGTCGCTATGCAAGACCGAAAATGTGGAATTAAATATTAAAATAATATTTTAAATAATATGTTTGGAAGGCTATGGTTTTAGGTATTTCATGACCGTACCTAATCTCAGAATGCGTAAGTAAAAAGACAAGTCGTAATGCCATGGTGATATAAGAAGATTTAACAAAGCCAATGTAAGAGTCAGATTTTAATAGATATATAAAATGAACCTCGGCACATTTCCTTAAATTGTCAAGGTTGTGTTTTCCGGGAGCGTCTGTGTGCATTTAAAAAAAAATCGTGAAAGTGTACTGGTTATTGAAAAGCCGCTGTGTTCGAGAATTCCTTCCCACTGTCATCATTTATTCCAATTCACAACACAATCATGAATGCCGTTCGAAATGTCAAAAACTCATAATGACACAGCAGTGTCATTATGAGTCCACCAGTGTCTACGTGGTCCCTGAAGACTCAATGCGGGACATTTATAAACGTGTGCGTACAATGGTTTGACGAGCACATTCAGCAGCAACGAAACAGTATCGGCAATTACACAGAACGTGAGAATAGCTTTAGTGGCAATTTGGGAAAAAAATAAAACATGATCTTGTATGCCAGTTGCAACATTCAAACCTCGGAGGAGCTTTACCATGTGCACAGAACAGTTTCCTTCCAATGCGGTAGGTCCTCTGTACTCTCACTGGGAGAACGGATCAGCTTCTTTCACTCATTATAAGCTTCCGTTGAATACATGCCGCTGCACACTTTTCCCCATCTCTTTTGCCAATAATGGCATTTGTCAGCGTCGTGAAAGCGAGTCATCGCCACGACTCTAACATACTGGAGACACTGTTGAACCAGCATGAGATACATTTATCTCTGCCTTCAGGCCTGCAGCGTTCTCGTGTGGCACGCATTCATACAGGCTTCCTGATAAAGCTGAGACGCAGCCTCCAAGCGAAGGCGCGCTTGTCTTGTGAAGAGCGCGTGACATTACCCTGCGTCTGAGCATCCTAAATCTTACCGCTGGACTGCTGTCAGACTCCCCTCGGCTACGAACTGTCGGAAATGGCAGCGAGTCTTGTCAGCTGGCGTAGAATTTTATTTAACGTCCTCCCTGCCCTGGCAGTGACCACCTCACGATCCCGCAGGGCTCTGCGTGTGTGACGGGGAGGGGGGGGGCGGTGAGTTGGATGGATTTTTATTTTAAATATATATTACTTTTATTATTTTTTTTACGAGAGCCACACCTTCCGGTCAAAAGGTGAGTAGGGATTTTCCTTAATCTGAGCGGATGATGCAGCAGATGAGATCAAAGCTCGGTTTTGATTCTTGGGGATGGATAATATGCTTTGAATCCAAAGGCAGCTGAGCACGAGCGAGGGAGATGTGAATTTGGCCAACCTCCCGGCACCAAACATAAAGTGAAGCGTGCAGGGTCAGGCCACGCTGTCAGCCAAACAGGCTCTGGCCACAGCACGTGAACATTTAAGCCTCCGCCCTTTTGGTGGAACACCAACAAAAATCCGGTGCAATGATATCATGTGCTTGCTCTTTTCCCGAGAACGGGTCAGTTGATGCATCAGAAGGTGGGTACTCGCGGATCCTATTGGGGCTCTCAGGGCTATTGCTAATAACATTCAAACAGCTTCAACAGATATCTTATCAAAGATCACGTCGCCTTCATAATATGAAATGTTAGTGTGGGGGGGGAGGGGGGGTATGGGCGATAGTGAAGTTATTACATCTTTGCAGCGTATTGTAATAGGTCAGAAACAATAAAATTGTTGGGTCAACAATAAATAATAATGCATAATGGTGGAATATGATGCGGTAAATATGGGCAAATAGAGCTTGGAGGCTCTAGAGAGGCAAAATATGTGCTGTTTGTGCCAGGCCTTATATGTGTCCTTTGAATCGAAATTCATCTATTTAACATCACGGATTTCTCAGCACAGCCTATTGCATGCTAGAGAATTAAGTGGATATTGCATAATCTGTGGTATTTCCAGTTCTGGTATATGACTCCATTCTATAAAGCCACAGCAACAGCACAAGTGCTAAAGTTCAAGATATATTTTCACTCAAATTCTACCACAAATTTTTGCAAGCCAAGTCTGCAGCGGCTCTAAAAAAAAAAAAAGGTCACGCACAAACCACTAAGCTGTACAATTTCCATCAAAGAAAGTATTTGGCCTAAGCCGACTATCAGATTATGAACGCGATTGAAATCATACAAAATTCCGCATGGAGTAACGTTCCTCTATCAAACCATAGGAATGTAACTTTACCGAAAATCTGGGCCAGGTTTTCATGGCAGCCAGGCTGTGTTATTGTGTCACTTTACACAAAAACAGGATGATCATTCAAGACGATTTGTGCAGATTCGGGCGCAAAGCAGTACTAGCGCAAACCATTCAGTGGCACCCGATCAGGAGGCTGCAGCGGGGAATACTACAGAGCTACAGCTGAAAAAGATGCCAAACTAGAGAGATACGAATAGAGAGGGCTGCAGATAAAAACATGTAAGTACCGTCATCTAGGTAGGTGTTGATGTATGGCTGTGTTATCTCATGTAATTACTGTGTTAGGGACAACACTGCTATGCAAATATGACTCTATATTCTTTATTTTCTTCAAGGCATCGTTAGTACCCCGTTTGAATACATGTGCAATTGAGTCGTCATTGCGTGATTTAATTTAAAATGTGGCCCCACATTTTATTTGTCTCTATTCCTGTATTTCACAACTCAAATACCACGTTGTGTTTTATTTTGACTGGCATAACCAATGACGTCTTGTAAATATTTTCATAGGTTTGCATGATTTGTATAACAAAGCTGGTTTAATTTTATATTCAAACAATAAAATATAATATTCAGTTGTACGAAGAATACACTTATTGACGCCCAGTAAATATGATATTAAGTAGAACATTTCTGACTACTTTATCCAGACACATATAGTATATATACCCAGAAGCACATATGAGAACAATTTAACGGTGTACTCTTCAGAATCTAAAAGATATGTCACGCGGCATTTAGCCTTCACTGATTATCAAAGCTATAATAAAATGTAAAGAAAGTCCCACTTCAAACAGGCTCTTCTGAAAGCCCTTTCTACCTGAGCCCCTGATGAAGTGAAATGATGTGAGAGGGTGGATGGGAACAGCATGACTTCAGGAAGCAAGAAAAATAGAGAATAATGGAACAGCTTTGAGCTGTGAAATGAAAGCATCCAAAGTGGCGAAGAAAAAAAATACAGAATGCGTTACGATGAAACATCGCGAACGACCACCTCCAACAGATGCTGCTCTCGCAGCGAGAAGCCAGGTAACGGCTGTGAAAAAGCAAAAAAAAAGTGTGTCCTGTAGATTCAAATTAAAATCTTGCTCAACAAAGCTCTTTGGGAATTTTAGGTGTCATTGTACATATATAATACACTTGATAATTAAAAACAATATTTAAACAATAATAATAATAATAATTTAATCAAGCGAAGAAAAAAATTTAGTTTCGGCTGCTCATTAAAATGTTAAAGTCAGATAATTAAGGAATGTTATACAATTATGAAGTAGTCTTCTGATCATGGAATCTACCATGGGTTCAAAGTCTCCAAGTTTTATTATCAGCCAGTGATTTAAAGACATTTAAAAACTTGAGTGACTTCATCAGACAAAAGAGGAGTACAGGTATTACTGAACACTGCACAGCCAGGCATGGGAAGATTAATTATGAAACTCTCTCGGAATTCAACTCAAAGTTACATTTTCTAAACTTGATACATTGATAATGGTTCAAAGTCAGATGGTTAACGCTAACGCTGACTTTAATTTAGATGTTACACAATCCACAAGTTTTAGTGATAGTAATTGATGTGCGACACTATTTTCCTAAATTAATATTTTCATTTATGCCAGTGTGGTATTTCTCGTGGAAATAAGGTCAACTTCTGACTCTGGTGGATTGGTTAGCGCGCAGTGGAATTGCAATCCTGGAGGTTGCCAGTGCGATTACGTCTCCCGAAGTGGTAGTTGAAACCATGGGCAGGTATTTTTTTTAAACCAACTGCCTCTGTTCGCCCATCAGTCTAAATGGGTACATCAAATTGTGTCGATTGTCAGGTTGTGTGGTGAGGTAAAGTGGGTATTCGCTCCTTTCCCAAAATGTCTTACCAGTACGGAAGAGTAGGCCAAATGCTTTCTGGAGGTACCCTCTACAGGAGCCCCATTGCGTCAATGGTGGGACGAGCGAGCAATTTCACGACTGTACCTTCACCTTTCCGACTCAAATTCACTCCTGACCCAAACACATACGGACTCTATGGAAATAGCGTAAGACAAACGTGCATCCATAAGCCATGGTCTCTGTGATTACAGCAGCAAAGCTATGAGCTCAGCTGAGATCACTGGAAAGTTAATATGACTGTGGCCCACAATCAGAAAACCCATCACATCAAATCCTCGGTTGGGAAGGCAACTCCACCTATCATTTAAATAAGTACCATACCACTTTGTGAGACTGTAGCAGTGGTTGTCATATGCAGAGACTGGCCCTACCATATAAATATGCAATTTCTATCACCCGCTTAGGGCTACCAGCCAAAATATCTTCTGCCCATTGCTCATTTGAACATTGTGTTTAGTGTCAGCATCATCATCAGCCACGATTTTTCAACTGCTGGATGAGGTCGTACCGAAGTTGCCACCATCCCTCACGGTGATCGATGCAACGGCTAGTCTCATGCACACGAGCCGATCTCAACGATCTATCTCCTCGGTTGTCATCCTCCTCGAGCATTTCCCTTTCTTCGGCTGCCGCTGCGCGCTTTATGATGAACATGAAGTCGAGGGAGGCCAATGGTGAGGGCAAGAAGGGGTCATGGAAGCCACTAATGGCCTGTGTGATGCTTGACTATGGAACATTTCACTCACACAATGACGGCCAAGCATTAATTCTCAACTATCTATGTATACATATTAAACAAAGTACGGCTTGAACATTTGAGCCAGACCCCAGGGGGTTCCATTGCAAGCAGGTACAGTCTTGTTGTTGGCCGCGGCAGTACAACAAAAACAAAATTACGCGATTAAAATGATCGCAAGTCGTTTTGGGTATTTAAGGAAAATACGACCACGGAATTGAGCTACTGAACTTGCACATTTCACATGCAGTGTCTGATAATGTTTCGGGGAGGGGAATTGTGCAGCCCCGCAGTCGCTGGCCTACGCCACTTCCAGCGGAAGGTGCCTCCTCCTGGAGGGAGCTGCCGAGTCACTGCTGGGCAGCCGTCTTGGAGGAGGTGTGAGTGCTCACGCTTTACCCCACCACACGCGCAAGCCTGCTGATGGGTGCCACTTGTGCGAATGGTTGTAAAGAGGCAAGGAGGGATTCAAGAAATGCCACCCCCCTCCCCCCTCCCCCCCTTACTGCCGCCCTGGAAGATTGAACCGCTAACCTCTGGCTTGTGAGTCCGGTGCAGAGGTCGCAAACGGGTTTTGATTCCTTACCCGTACCCGGCCGCACCAGGGTCGCAAATGGGTACCCGTACCCGTACCCGGCCGGGTACGGGTACCCGTTCCCTACCCGTACCCTACCCGAAATGAGTGACAAACGGTTACTCACCAGTGACCCACGGCCTACCCGTACCTGTACCCGGCCGCACCAGGGTCGCAAACGGCTACCCGTACCCGTACCCGGCCGGGTACGGGTAGCCGGGTATCGGGTAGGGTACGGGTATCAGGTACCCGGTTGCGACCTCTGGTCCGGTGTGCTGACCGTTGCAATACAGCAGCATCCTATCTTGTTTGTGGTATATCAACAACAACAACAATAATGTAAAGTTCTTTGTCAATCTGCTGCTGGATAAAGATCTCCAGATGCCATGCCAGTCATGGGAGTGTTTTGACCATTAGTTACCCTGCGAGTTTAAATAACATAAACTTGTACCTCGTCAAAGTGGGTTTGGTGAAGGAGGGAGCCCAGGACCGGTTCAGGTATCATTCGCTACGGATTTAAGTTTGTTGCTTGGAATTACACTCAGATGTGCTACTTTCATGGCACGGTTGTGCAAACCGCTGTGCGCTGCATTCATACGTAATTGAATGTAAAGTTGTGTCTTAATATGTTTTTACATATATAAGTGTTTACTATCCCTAGACAGTGTATACATTGCAAAGTGTTGCTCAAGGTAATGTGTTGGCTCAGCCACAGTAAGCGACATTTTGAACAAATACATAAAAGTTGCAGCCTATTCATGTTTGTTGAGTACATACACTGCATCGATCCCACACCCAATAGTATTTTATTTATTTTATTGACAATCAAGACAAGCGGCAATGTTGAGGAAATATTTTATATCTGTTGCTATCAATTAGAGACCTTCAAAAGCTGACCTTTCACAATATGATACAGCGCACACACATATAGCGCATATCCATCAAATATAGTCAATAGAGTACATCTTCAAAATGGTTCATAGCAAGGTTATCTTAAAGGCATTCTCACTATATAGAGCATGTTCCACCCATTGTTACTGTGTCCCAGCATGATTGCCATCGGTGTGCAATTATAATCGTTGGAGGACCATTTCAGTCAGCGTCACTACAGCTCGACCAAAGGACATCAAGGTTACAATTTTGATGGTGCTTTCAATGCGAGATATATTTTTTATTCCTTTCACGAGGGCCTGTGTTTGCGTGCTCGGTACACCAATATTAAACTCGCCGCGTGCGTGTGTACTTGTGGTATCCCAGTCTCTGCGCATCGCCGAGTGAACCTCTCCAGTGTAGCGAGAGGAGAGAGAGAGAGAGCACTCATCTGCCTGTGGTTAATCATGTGAGGCTGACTTAACTGAGCGGCCACGCTGCCTGCGCATTAATTAATAGAGTGTCTGACACGGCATAGGCACTCATTAGAATCCTCGTCGGACTAATGAGGGCCGAGATTGAATTTTCTGTCAGTTCCAATTGGCAGCGAAGGCACAAGCACATTGATACGCGACTGCAATAGGCGCCACTTGATGCAAACAATGGGGCGCTCTTAGGTGGAACAAGTTTGCGGTGAAATTGCGCCATTGTCCGCTAAACTCTCTCCGCAGAGATGATGCCGCACGGGAAATCCGTGCCAATTTAGCGGTCACATCGAAAATGGAGACGGTCCAATTTTATTTTCAGCCGCTTGCCTTAGAGCTACATCGCCGCAAGCGGCCGCCTTAAACATCTCTCGAGGAAACGGACCAAAAATGTTACAATTCTCAATTCTTGTGTCGACACACTTCATAAAAGCTGTAATAAAAACCGGGCATAGCCAGTGATCTTGATACACCTTAGGCATGTAAATGAGCCGTACCTTATCAAATAAACGTTATTTTGGAAACGCTCACATCTGCCAGCAGTACCACCGTGTGCCAGAGCATGGCCCCTGAACAATACGTTACAGAACTACTTCTGAAGTCACTTCAAGGGACCCCTTTTATCGGCACTGGGGGCTCCTCTTTTACATGTCCTTCAAGACGTGTTCATCACGTGTCATTAAAAGCAACATGCCCATTTCTGAGCGACGTTCAAGGTAAGAGGTGGGAAAGCTGCAGCTCTGCAATTTCTGGCTCACACCACTTTTGGAGGAAGGACCTCCACTTGACAGCTCATGGGAGCCCTTCCAGATGGAATTTGGCCTACTCTTCCACGCTGGCCAGACGTTTCTAAGCGAAAACATAGGATGTTTTAAATGTTTTATTACCCAGTAGAGACCACGAACCCACAACGCTTGAACATCGAGTTTACTCAGAGATGGCTTCCCACACTCAAACCCAGGATGTCTGTGGTGCCAGCTCGGCACACTGACGAGGTTATGATTCACTTGAGCTAACAGGTCTCCAGACACACTTTTAAATATCAGTCGTGTAAGCAAATCTCGACGTATGGCATAGTGCCACATCGGCATGAAAACTGCAGAAGCCAACGTGATCATATGTCACGCTTTCTGGTAAGTTACACTTTACGTGTCCACTTTCACATACGCACGAGTTCATACTTTAAAAAAACACATCTTTAGAGTTTTCTCGTGCACAAAAAAAAACAAAAAATGCACGCTTCAATTTTTGGATTCGGGTAAGGCTGCTTTCCAATAACGCCTCGCAAAGGTTGCGTAACGTTTTGAGAATAACCCATCAGGTGCTTAACGAAGCACGCGGTAGATTCGTCGTTGAAATAATTACACGAATAAAAGTGCGAGGCACAACGTGTACACACACACACATATATCTATATCCCAGTGGATGAGAGTCGCGCGGGCACAAATTAAAACAAATGGAAAACGTCCCTTCGATGAGAATGGACACGAACGTAAACACGTGAGCTAATGAGTGTCCAGATGGATCACAGTTTACGCACAAGTGAAACCACCACCACCACCACCCCCCCTTTAAAGTTGTGCAGGGCCCACGTGTGCATTTGCCACAATTGTAAAGACCACATCAAACACGCTGGAGTTTGGAAATGTTTTGCCAATTGTGCTTGTCAGCACGTCCATGCCAATGACATGTTATCCCTAAGATCGCCGTTGTTTTGCCAAAACATTTTCGGCCAGCGTGTGAAGTGGGTACAATGACAGGATGTGCTGGGTGGAAACACTCTGGCAGACAAAGGGGGATATTGAAGCCATGGCCATTTGCACAGCTGCTGAGTTCCTGCCAGCCGAGAAAACATCCTCCAAGGTCCAGCTCACCGCCGGAGAAGCTGAGCACATGTGGATGATGATGATGCTGCTGATGATGATTGGAGTGTACCGTGCAGATCAGATGGAGGTGACGCACCCAACCCGTGGTGTGTTATGAGTGAATGCACGCAAGTAATGCAACTGTATGCGTGGCAATGCATGTATGTTCTCACTTGAATGATCACGTGTTGAAAAAGAATGAATGGATGATGGTGTGCAAAGGTGAGACTGATATTGCTGCTGCTTCTGCTCATACTGCTGCGAATGACACTGATGATGATTGTTACACTGCACAAGATAATTTCTACCCAACCGTCTCCAGTCAGCTGATGGACATATATACATCGCCTCGTATAGACAGGAGTTGTGTGTGGTTGTGAATGAGCTGTTCTTGTGTACGGTTGTGGCTTGTGAATGAGCGGTTGTTGTGTGTGGTTGTGATTTGTGAATGAGCGGTTGTGTGTTGTTGTGGTTTGTGAATGAGCGGTTGTTGTGTATGGTTTGTGAATGAGCGGTTGTTGTGTGTGGTTTGTGAATGAGCGGTTGTTGTGTGTGGTTGTGATTTGTGAATGAGCGGTTGTGTGTGGTTGTGGTTTGTGAATGAGCGGTTGTTGTGTGTGGTTTGTGAATGAGCGGTTGTTGTGTGTGGTTTGTGAATGAGCGGTTGTTGTGTGTGGTTGCGGTTTGTGAATGAGCGGTTGTTGTGTGTGGTTGCGGTTTGTGAATGAGCGGTTGTTTTGTGTGGTTGTGAATGAACGGTTTTTGTGTCCTTGTGGTGTGCGTGGTTGTGAATGAACCGCTGTGTTTGCATCTCTTTTCTTCCTTCATCGTGGCTGCTGAACACAGGGCCAGTGGTCCGCAGCGCCAATCGGGCCAGCAACAAGCAGCACTGTCAGATACGTCACAGATAACGGGCTCAACGCACTTATCGAACTGCGCAAGATTATTATATGAGAGCATAAGAATAGAGGGGGTGCCAGGGAATTCCAGAGGGCGGGGGAAGAAGCAGAACGTGGGGGTGTATTTCGATCTGCAGTGTGGTGGTTGACCACTGTGGATGAGACAAAACGGCTTGGCAGACAAGAGTTCTTGACGTGTGTCAAGGGCTCTTCTGTATGTTCAACTTCTTTTGCATCGTACATAGCCAAGCGTGCCAATCGGAGGTTCGGGGGGGGGGACAATCTAAAGACAAAACCAGTTCTAAAGAAATTATTTTCATTCTAGATGATTTCAAGTGCATAGCTCCAGCGGCTTCCCAATATCGGAAGGAAGAGTGTTCCAGACGGCCACAGAAGCACATCTGAGCGGTGACAGTCTTTGTTCGATGGCTGGCCAAAAAACGCCACAGCGAGAATGGCCGGAGTTCGCGTGATGATAGTTTATGCCCCTTGAAGAGATCAGTTGAGGTGTTGTGGTTCCATTGTGGCATAACAACGACAGCCGTGCACTGACTCGCTCATCATGCGCTTACTCACTCACACATCATACACTCGCACAACCACTGACCCATTGACTCATCATACACAGGTTCACTCATCGTGCGCTGGCTCACTCGCACATCATACACTCACTCACACTGCCGCTGACTCGCTCACACATCATACACTGACTCACTCATCATGCGCTGACTAACACATCGTGCGCTGACTCACACATCATACACTCACTCAAGCGACTACTGACTCACTCACACATACACTGACTCACTCACACATCATCCGCTGACTCACACATCATATACTCACTCATACTACCACTGACTCACTCACACATCATACACTGGGATTGCCATGCTGCCAGCTATGGCTGCAAGTTTGGTCGTACGTGTTATGTATATCGTTTATTGTTAAATTTGAATCACACTTCCTATGATTACTGTTGTTACAGTGTTTTTATAGCTTTATTTTAGTGATTCGAAAACATATGGTTAATCTCAATTGTCTTATGCTTTTTATTGTTGACTTGCACCACATTGGGATTTTTGCACACAGCGTTTTAATAAGTTTTTTTAATATTTGCTGGTTTATTCCAGGATGTTTCTGTTGCGCGTCGTCGCTTTAAGATGTTCTGTGTTCATATTTTGTTTGTTGCGGTTGCACCCGACTTAAGAGCCGCATGGCTCACAGGGCTATACCAAATAAATGAAAACTTGAAACTTGAGCAGCAGCAGCTTCCTAGACGCTCAGTTTCTCAGAAGGCAACCTGCGATCAACCCTTGCAGCTGATTGGCTGGTGCCAGTGATGAGCGATGATGTAATCCCTAGCAACTGCTGCCACGCCCGTAGATTTACTCAAACTAATTTAAACCTTTTAACTCTGACAGCATTCTGGAGCCTACTGCAATCATAGCATGCTGGATTTACGAGCATTTTCTTCACCCGGGGCCATCCCGGTTGCTGGGCTCGGAGCAAATTTCCCGAACCACTGCATCACCGCCATACACAGTACACGGCATTATCCAAATTATGAGTGGCA
Organism: Lampetra planeri; assembly: GCF_965212315.1. Classification (NCBI taxonomy): domain Eukaryota; kingdom Metazoa; phylum Chordata; class Hyperoartia; order Petromyzontiformes; family Petromyzontidae; genus Lampetra; species Lampetra planeri. Next base: position 8,722,604 of record NC_136119.1, read on the forward strand.
CTTCCCCCCTCCCCCCCCCCCCCCTATTTCTAAAGGAAAATAAGTTGGGGGGTACGTCTTATAACTGGTACATAGCACAGAATAATCGTTAGCCTCCTTCCCATATTTGTTTCTCCACGTAAAAAAAAGTATATATATATTTCTTACACATCCCATCGACCGCATGGCCTTCTGGGATTAAATTTTTTACAGCAGCATTGTATAATACAGGGGTCCCCAACCCCCGGGCCGCAGACCGGTACCGGTCCGCGGCCCGGGCCACACAGCAGGAGGTGAGAGCGGTGAGTCCGCGCGCGGTCCGCCCCCATTATTCTATTTACCACTTCCATCCGCGCCTCTTTACCGCACTGCGCACTGGTCTCAGTCACAGTCTTGGTAAGCCCACAAGCTGCTAACCCCTAGTAGCCACAATGAGTAACAAACAAACGTCGCTGGAGAGCTTCTTTGAAAAGGGGGAAAGACCCAATGATGACCCTCCCCCCCCCCCCCCGGTCCGTGAAAAAATTGTCTTCCACGAAAAGGTTGTGGACCGCTGGTATAATACACGCAAACTCTGGACCGGTTTCAACATTCAGTCTAAAATAGTGGATTTGTGTACGCGCGTGTGTGATGCCAGATTCGGACAACTATTTTGTCACTGGGCACAATATTGGGTTGCATCTGACTTTTTGGAGGGTCTTATAGCCTCATAAATGTGATAGATAACGGCTGAAATAGTCATGGTTACGAACGAACGCATTGCATTCGACGCATGTGTCTTACTTTTAATATCCCATTTTAAACTACCTTTATCACCTCACGTCTGTGTCTTCTGCACTCCCTGGAATGCATGTGCCCTTTGCGTCACATATTGTTACGTTATTCGGTGCATTATCCACGGATTATACAAACCCGCCGACTCGAAAACAACGTGCGTTACTCGATTATGTAAGCAAGCGCACCACGGATTCAATTGTCCATGTAAACTGTACAGATGTGTGCATGAAACCATGTGGGTGAGATGCTTAAATGCATTTAAAAGCTCTGTGGGTCATGTGGGTCTCCTAATCGCAAAGCCCCATGCTCAAGGGTTGCCAGCACCTTTGGCTTGGAGGTCAGTGTTTTCCACCCAATGCACATAGGCACCGTTACACACAAAAAGACAAAGATCCCCCGTGTAGTCTTAACAGACTGTTGGGGCAAGTGCAGTTAGTAAGCACCTATGAAGGCGGGCACGGCACACGAAGGATGTGGGTGTCCAGCACCACGCCCGGCCGCCTTTGTCTCCCCAGTGGCGATGATTTTACACACCGCACCAGGTACTCATTTGAGGCTGAGTCGACCTAGGGAAGGATCAGGACCGATTAAGATAATCGTCACCGGTGTTGGCCGTGAGCGGGAATCGAACTCAGGTCACCAGGTTCGTAGCGCAGCGCGCTGACCACTGCACTACCGCTACACGACACGCTGACATACACGCACACACGCGCACATGCTACAGCGGTGCATGAGAGCACGGCCATTTATCCGCAAAGTGGTGTTGGCATTACCACGTTAGCAACGCCATGTGAGAGTGCATGAGATGCCCCATTGGGACACGCGTCTTTTGAAGAATATTACTTACCACCTGCATCCATCAGGATCAAAAGTTGTAGTGGGGTTAATGGGCCATGTGACCAGTTCAAGCGGAGTGGAACAAACGCAATGTTTACTCACTTTCACTCACACGCGCACCAAGACGAAGATCCTCCAAGATTAGCCTCATAGAGCTGCCGGGGCAAGTGCTGTTAGCGAGCACCTATGCAGTGCAGCCATTGCAGCACATGATGAGGGCGGCGTGCCCAGGGATTGAGCATCAACAACTTACCGCATCAGGTACTTACGGGAGGCTGATCTGACCTTGGTGATGCCTAGGTCAGGTTCAGACTCCAATTATCCTTGCTGTGCATGCCCAAAAATGGAATCTTGGTTGCCAAAATCGGGAGCAAATTATTCTGCGCGCTATTCCACCGCTTTATATGCGCACTTGCACATACACAAGGGCAAACGCAGGTGATTTGATTCCAAAAACTTTTCATTATTTATAGGAACAGATTTAGTTTTCGCATGCCACACAGGAGTTATTCGCACCTCCGATTAACACGGTAGGCTATATATATTGAACTTCTTTTGCACCATACACAGCCAAATGTGCAAATCGGAGGTGCAGAGGAAGGACAATGAACTAAACACAAAACGCAGTTCTAACGAAATTAGTTAATCAACATAAAAGTGCATAGCTCCAAGAAGAGCGTTCCAGACGGCCGCAGAAGCGCATCTGACGGCGGGCGATGCAGTAACCGTCTTTGTTCGATGTCCAGCCAAAAGCCGCTGCGGTGCGAAATACGTTCAACACACGTAGATACGTTCAGTGCTCATTTCAGAGGGAGTACGTGCAACAACCACGTTGCGCATTTGCTCTTCGCCACATCACCTCCTCACTCGTGACCACCGCTTACAATTCGCACATCAATGCACGCAGGGTTACGAAATCTTTGAGTGTGAGCTACGCGCCTATAGCGGCGCACGAGGCCAATATACATCCCCTCGGTAATTCGCCGGTGCTATACCCTAATAAGTCGAGCGCCAAAAAATTTCAACGACACTTTTTTGTCGCGTAAAATTTTCGTCTGTGGGACTATAACAGGAGCCATAATTTTGTTTTATGGTGGGTTGGGCTCGTCTGCTAAGAACTGGTCACAGTGTTGTGGCCCCATAGCCGTAGCCAGTCTCGGGGGATCTTTAACATTCAGGAGCGGACGGGAGTGCCGGCTTAACGTCTTTTCCACGGCTGCCCTTGCTTCCAACTAAGTGCAGAGAGGTGAGCCAGGGGCCTCCCATGTTATTTCTTGTTTAATTATTTGTGGCTGTTGTTCAAGGGACGCTTTGTGTTGTCAGGCGGCCCATATGAACGCGACTCCTGGCGCAAAAAAAAAAACATCCGCAAAGAGGCGGGTGACTGCTGATGCACAGTTATTAACGAGGTGAAGCATTTTAACAATTTGTTCGCACTTTTAACGTTTACTTTGCGAATGTGAAAATGTCAGCGTCTTTTTTTTCAATTGACGTTTTGGTTTTTGGAAAAAAAACTGATTTAACACGGAATATGTTTTCCATCGAAGTTAAAAACCAAATTTTGTGAAAATGGTAAATGACTGGGTACTTTTTTCCTTCTCAAAATGTATTTTTTCTTTTTTTTTATAAGGTATAATAACTATAATAATACAATATAAGTACTGTATTCATATACGTGTGCATTCACAAATAGTTGCACACAAGTGAAAAACTTAATGTGAAAGTATATGTAAAGGTATATGATTTGTTTTAGCTTGTGAGATACTACGAGGGGGGTTTTCTCATGCAAACCTGAGTTTGATTCCTGGCCACGGCTAACATCAGAGGTAATTTCTGATATGTGAACCGGCCTTGCCCTTTCGCCTTCACAATCACCGTCAGGAACTTACATTGCATCATCAGGCCACGTGGTAAACTGCTTAAAAACAAGATAAACAATTAAAAAACATGCACCGTGGCACGAATGATTATCCTCAATGATACTGGCAATAGACTCGACGAGTTCAAAGCAATGCACGTGCTTCACTGATACAAATAAACAAAAAGTTAATAATGCATTGGCATTATCGATCCTTTACGAACTTTTAATTGGATTTGTAGCTGTGGTTTTCATGAAACGATTCAAAATAGTATCTGGGTGAGTGGACAATAACATAACTCTAGATATGCCAAAATTATCAATTATATGGCACATGTATAATTCCATTGTTTGTGATTTTAAGTGTGCATCCTATATGCATAGCTGTTTTGTCAGCAATGGAAGATGTAGGCAATACATAGTTAATGGCAGTTATCTATATACACACGCACACAAGACAGAGCTTCCCCTTACAGCCTTACCAACTTTTGGACCAGTGCGGTTAGCAAGCACCTATGAAGGCCGGCATGACATACGACGGGACGGATGACTAAAACCACGCCCGACCGCCTCTGTCTCCCCAGTGGCAATGCTTAACTTACCCCACTAGGTACTTATTTGAGGCCGAGTCGACCTAGGGGAAGCCCAGGACCAGTTCATGTAATTGTCACTGTTATTGGTCAAGAGAGAGAATCGAACTCACGTCGCCGGGTTCATAACGCAGCCCGCTAACCGCCACACTATCACTCCCCACATATACAAACAAAGATTCCCGTATAGCCCGAACAAACACGAGGAGCAAGTGCCGTTAGCGAGCATCTATGAAGGCCGTTACGGCACGCACACGCGTGTAGAATAGTGGACTTTGATTTGGTCATTGTGGCAGAAATTAGCATTGGTTGCTCTCTGAAGGGATCAAAAACGTGTCCTTAATTCCCAAGTTGTGTGTCCTTCTGGGAGGTGTTAGACCAAAACACCCGGCAGTGTTTTCGCAAGCGGACAAAAAAACACACACACACACATGAATAATACAAAGCCGAACAATATCACAGATGGTATTTGCATACCGCACCAGAAAAATAGTTTGCGACGACTGCACTAATATCACCACGGCATTTAAATTCCACGAGTAATTAGACACTAATTAAAGTCATGCATCAATAAGAGATGATATCGGAGGAGGAAAAAAGTTTCGCAAAAAAGCACCAAGTCTGCACCTGTTTACTGCAAAGACCCTGAGCATTTTATCAAAGGCATTAATTCCCCTCTAATTCCACGACAGCTATTCAAATTTTTTACCTAATTTGCATGAAAATTGCCTGCCTGCCGTTATGAAAAGGCAATCGCTCATTAATACAGTAATTTTGTAAGAAAGAATAGGAGAAGGCTGTGTCCCTAGGGCTTCCAATCTTGCTGGCAGATGCCGGCATCTCAGGGCTGGGATTAGGAACCGAGGCTGAGCAAACCCCACTCGTTGCCACTCCAGGCACATTGTGTGCTTGTCCACGCACGAGAGTAAGCTGGGTGACAGCAGGCATAATAATCCATTATATCCCAGCCTGATACACGGGAAATAATTACACCAAACAATACAATATCTTCTGAGTGTAAGGACACTTTTTTGGCTCATCTGGATGACTGCTACTTAACATTAAATTCCATAATTGGGCTCAGTGGTTAATGACATTTTGTAAAAAAAAAAAAAGATAACTTATCATGATCCGATTCAGGAAAACTTTAAAATGAGTGTAAGCCTTTAAGTATGCGTTTTGCAGGTAAGATTATTAGATATGTTAACCGCCACAATTATAATTGGCTTTAGATTGTGTGAGTTGCATATTCAAAAATAGTGGCACGTAATTTCCGTATGAGAGATGCGTTTTTTCAAAAGTGTCCATGTTAAATGTAACACAAATTCAACAAGAATGTCATCGGACCATCTAAAAAGTTGAATCACCAAACATGCAGAACACACGTTTTAATATATTAAAATACAAGATCATGTTTGAACGACACAGCGACTTTAGCATCACTTTTACTTATAGTTATGGAACAGATTACTGTAATCGAAGCTACGCATCAAACTAAGATTGATCTGATAATGAAAACACGTGAAATGTGTATTCAGATAACTGTTCTGAAACACCAGTGAAAGCAGCCGTTAGAAATCAAATATCAACTCTGGTTAGCAAACATGTTGTTACCTATTATCATTTTGTCCCTCAGGGAAGCTACAACATCAGTACATAAATTTTTCATATCTGTGAGCAAGTTTTTACTCGTGGAGAATCCACCAAAATGTGTACGCGTATTTTGTTAATTGGGAACCAATGATTGCTTGATTTTGACTTTCGAGGAATAATATGTTATAATATAACGTTCCCCAATGGAGTAAACCAGTTTCCAAGATTCAGTTAATCTGCAGACGAGCATTTCTTAGTCATACTATAGCTAGCTACCTTTTCCAATCTTGCCATAGAATATTTGATAGCAAAAATGTTCTCTCCCCCCCCCCCCCCGATTGAACAATGAACATTTCAATGAGCTATTGTTTCGCAAAATAATTTCAATAGGTCGGAGAGAGCAGACTTCGCGCAGACAATACGTTAAATTTGGCTTTACACATGAGCGGACGCTCTTTCGCACAACTGCAGCTGACATGATACTTCCTGTCGCAGACAACTGGGGTGCCTTTTCCTGCTGGCGAGCGGTGGCTGCGGCTGTGATTAGGCCCCCAAGCTCGCGGAGTGGAAAAGCATGTGCGCGCGTGCACCCTGGGACACCGCAGCTCGGCCCGAAAGGGCCCCGCGGGTGGTGGTGTGGACAGGAATTGGGCACAAGCTATGAGCTGTAATATTGACCGTGCTGCCCCCACCCCCGCCCATCAAAACCACCAGCAATGACTTATTTCATATGTCTTCAAACACCCCCGGGGTGTTGATTCAACAACTTATCTCCTGAACAAGCTTTGTCTGCGAAAGATACCAGGCAGACACCCAACATTTTTCATGGTGGCAATATGTAGGCATGTATATTCAAATATATGCGGAGTAACTTTAAATCAGGTGAAGATATCTGTTGGATGGACAGAAATGCAAAACACATCAGAGTATATATAAGTAGGTAGTTATTGCAGGTGAACTGTGAAAACAATGATGAAATAGGAAGTGAGCGAGAGCAGGTTGGATGCTTTTTAAAACTTATCTTGATCATTTAAGGTGACAAAACAAAGTGTCTAGAGTGACTATTTACTGCTATACCAAGGCTCTCAAACGTGAACACAATGGACATGGTCGAAAGTGCGCAAAGAAGCATGGGGAGGCAGGAGAGGAACGCATGGATACAGAGAACAAATGCAGATTAGAGAAATCATATTGACAGTGAAGAAAGAAAAGTGTTTCCCTCGGTGGGGCGATGGCCGATGGTTGAGCCTGACGAGAGAGTGGCAGCAGAAGGAAAGCACAAAGACAAAGATCCCCCTTATAGCCTGAACAGACTGTTGGGGCAAGTGCTGTTAGTGAGCCCCTGTGAAGGCCGGCACGACACACGAGGGAGAGGGGGGGGGGGTCAGCGCCGCGCTCGGCTACCGTTTGGCATCCCCAGTGGCGATGTTTACGCATCGCACCAGGTACTCATTTAAGGCTGAGTCGACCTAGCGGAGGCCCAGCACCAATTCAGATAATCTGTTACGCACAAAGAAGGAACAGGCCCGAGAGGACAATGATGAGATGAGCCTGATGCTTTGAAGCTATGTGGATTGTTGCATCATAGAACCATGAGAGATGTAAACAACTTGAGGAGGCCTTCATCCAGCAGCAGATAGAGCAGTGCTGCTGCTGATAATTTATGTCATATTGCATCATTTCGTACAACTGACATTCTTCATCTTTGTGTCTAAGAACATTTACACGTTATTCGTGAACGGTCTTTTGTTTATTTGTAATACTGAAGTACTAAGTATGCATTGTTTTATTTTAAATGAAATAATTCCTGACTACAGACATGCACATCAGGGTGTCACTGAAAATCTTAGTTGGTTAATTTTCAAGGTTCCGCCTCCCGGTTTTAATAATTTTCCCGCTAAACTGAAGCCCCTGCGAGTTTAAATACAACCCCTCAATTTTTACCGATTGCTTAACGGAGTGGAAAAAATGCACTACCGTCAGTAGACATCGTCATAGTTTAGAGGACTTAAATACAGATGAGAAGAGGATTAATATCCCAAACAACCTTGAAATGTGAAGAGATTCAAATGAAATTGTCAGCCGTTGACTTTTACACCAAAAGTAACAAATTGAGAGGATGGTCTAATCTCAAAAAACCGAAACTGAACTTTTTCCATATGCATATTGAGTGTCACCGTAATGCACGCGTAAATTACTTTAACAGATGACATCCTCACAATCACACATTGTAGTTAACTTAAGGTCAGTCCTGTATGAGTCAACTTTCAGTTGGTTGGTTATCCTCGATTAATAGCATGGCTCATTTGTAAGAATTGATGTCAATGAGGGTCTGAAATATACACTGCAAACCACATCACTCAAATATTATTCTCTGCTTTTTCAAAGTGTGTCTGTAAGAATTACCCGACAGTACAATATCTGCAGTATGGAGATAGTATCAACGTTGCCCAGATAATGTGGAAACGGATAAACCAAAAATGTTAAAATGCCAATCTACTGATATCCTATTTTTTTTTTCGGTAAAGTCACGTAGAAATAAAAAAATATTTGTGCATATTTATATTATAATTTTTCTATCAACGTGACTTTACCGAAAGAACCAAAGAATATGAATTCCTGCAGTCACGAAAGTTTGTCGTCAACATTTCTCCTCATACCCTTTATGAATCTCATCAAGTTACTGGCCATGAATGATCACGAAAGAAGCAACCAACATTGCATAACCTAAAATTGGTTTGCCTCACATTCTTTTAAAGTTTTAACAATCTTAACTAAAAATAATTTAGTATCACTTATTATGTCCGTATATCATTACATTTTCTCCAAAGTTAAATCAAACTTGGGGGGAGCTTCAGGCAATTACGCACAAAAGCTGTATAGGGGGGGGGGGGGGTTGTGAGATCGCGTAAATATATAAACGTGTCGTTAAACCCGCCAACACTCGACACAGCCAATTAGTGAGGTTTGTCACGTAAACAGAACATGCCAAATCGTTACTCGTACAGCACACCGGTGTGTTGGAGAGCAAATCCACAACATCTACAATCGCCAGTAATTACAACTAGCATCATCAGGCAACAGACAGATTTGAGGCGATATCCTCATGTTTCGTTCCTTAAGGAACTGTACTAGCAACGAATCGGCATGTTCTGTTTACGTGGTGGCGAGTTTCACGACGCATTTATATTTTCGCGATCAAACTCAAAAACCTATAGTGTGGATGATATTGGTCGAGAAAGCCTACGTGTTAAAATGAATAAAGGACTTCATTTCTCTCTCCAGTTGCGTTATCACGCCTTTGCCTAAACTTGACACGTTTAAACACTCCTGGCAATAAACTCCGAGTCGACTTTCAACGAAACCTTCAATATATTCCTATTGACGCGAGGCGCAAATTGTTGCTGAACATCATGGCAATTGCCCTTCGAGCTCTGCAATGCACGGACGATTTAACGGAGCTTGTTGCATAGTTATAGTGCTTTTCAAAATGGGTTAGCTTTTATTAATTATTCTTCAAACAGCTTTCACAGACATGGAAAGTCTGCAATGGCAAGTTGTAAACAATACGTTTCGCATCCTTTGATGAAAGTTAAATGTTTATAAAGCCTCCCACGTTCTCCACTGCTCAAAGTGCTCCGGTGTCGACTTGTTGAATACCACGGCTATTTTCAGCTTAACAATGCAGATAATAACGCTTCACCAATGGTTTGCTAAGAGCGAGAGAGAAAAAAACGCAAACCGAAAAACTATATTGAACGGATAGCATTATAAATGCAATTGCAAATGTTACATTTTCAGTTTTAATTTGCTCGCATTTTTCGAACGTTCAAAAAAAAGTGCCAGTCACGATGTAAAAAGTAATCCACACTTTCATCCGAAGTGAAAGTTTCACTTTCAATACTTGCTATTGCCGAGATCGAGACAGTAGTTTGCGCATTGGTCTCGTGACCTTTCTCTCGACAGTCGTTGTGTGTTCTGTTTTTTGTGATGTTCGTTTCCCTGCATGCATATCATCCCAATGGGAGCACTTCATAAGCAATTCTCTGATGTCACAAGGTAATATCGCGTACACGCTGTAATGCAGTTTTCTGATTGAACAAAAATGTTTTTGCCTCCACTTGCATGGCCTGCCTACCAACAAAGCTGCCGGTGCTGCTTTTATGTATTGTTCAACAGCTGCGACAGAATACAGAGCAATGGGCAAACCTCGGGACAGCAAATTGCCCCAGCTTCAAGCCTCAACCAAGAATGTTTCTTTCCTTTTATATTGGGGCCCCCGTGATTTCGGCCGTACTTGAGAATGCGTGAGGATGAAAGAGCAAGAGGCAAGATATGATGGTGGAAAGGTATATTGAATAACGATAGCTTTTTAAACACGACAAAAGGTAAACAACAGTCTAAAATAAGTGGAAAAGTGTTGCCACCATCTCAGATACAACTGTCGATAACGATATTTAAAGAAGAAAAGGTTTGGATTTTTTGTTAAATAAAAATAAAGTTGATTTGAAGCTTTCGTGACTGCAGGAATCCATACTCTTTGGTTGCAATCGAAACGTCGTGATTTGTTTTATTTTATTTCTAACTACGTGACTTTACCGAAAGAACCAAAGAGTATAGAAATAAATTTGGCTATTGAAAAAAAACTGCATAAGTCAATAAAAGTGCCGTTGTACTCAAAGAGAGGTCAGAGTTATGATGAGTGTGCCACTGAGTGCCGACTGCTGTGCCATGCTCTGGCAAATCACCGCAGCGGAGCCGAGCCGACAGCGAGAGGTAGCTTTACCGGCTCCGAAGATGACATTGTCTGACGTGCACAGTGAATATGGCGAATGCGTCGTGAGATATTTCTAATTATGTCCCAATGTCAATGTTTGAAACCAAGCACCCAAGTATCGGCGGGTACTGTATTGCATTATTTCTTTCGTGACTGCAAGGATCCATACTCTTTGGTTTATTCGGCAAAGTCACGTAGTTAAAAAATCTAACAAAATAAATGAAAATAACTAAATTAAATCACGACGTTTCGGGCGCAACGCAAGCGTCCTTCCCCACCTGAAGAAGGACGTTTGTGTTGCGGCCGAAACGTCGTGATTTAATCTAGTTGTTTTCATTTATTTCATTTTTTACCCACGTGACTTTGCCGACCAAACCAAAGAGTATGTATTGCATTCTCTTGACATACTCTATTTAGAATAGAAACAGAATGTATATCCATCCAATCGGGCTTCATTTAAAGCCAGGCACTAAATAAACAAAATATTGTAAACACATTCTATTGTTGACACTTTCTTTTGGTATTAATGGGGGACAAAAGAAAGCCATCCGCGCACGTGTGTGTGTGAGTGTGTGTGCGCTAATAAACATTTTCCACATTTTAAAGTTACCCGCCATCAGAGGTGTGGACTCGAGTCATGTGACTTGGACTCGAGTCAGACTCGAGTCATGAATTTGATGACTTGCGACTCGACTTGGACTTGCATAACAATGACTTTGTCCCACCTATGAGATGTGGACTCGAGTCATGTGACTTGGACTCGAGTCAGACTCGAGTCATGAATTTGATGACTTGCGACTCGACTTGGACTTGCATAACAATGACTTTGTCCCACCTATGAGATGTGGACTCGAGTCATGTGACTTGGACTCGAGTCAGACTCGAGTCATGAATTTGATGACTTGCGACTCGACTTGGACTTGCATAACAATGACTTTGTCCCACCTATGAGATGTGGACTCGAGTCATGTGACTTGGACTCGAGTCAGACTCGAGTCATGAATTTGATGACTTGCGACTCGACTTGGACTTGCATAACAATGACTTTGTCCCACCTATGAGATGTGGACTCGAGTCATGTGACTTGGACTCGAGTCAGACTCGAGTCATGAATTTGATGACTTGCGACTCGACTTGGACTTGCATAACAATGACTTTGTCCCACCTATGAGGTGTGGACTCGAGTCATGTGACTTGGACTCGAGTCATGAATTTGATGACTTGCGACTCGACTTGGACTTGCATAACAATGACTTTGTCCCACCTATGAGATGTGGACTCGAGTCATGTGACTTGGACTCGAGTCAGACTCGAGTCATGAATTTGATGACTTGCGACTTGACTTGGACTTGCATAACAATGACTTTGTCCCACCTATGAGATGTGGACTCGAGTCATGTGACTTGGACTCGAGTCAGACTCGAGTCATGAATTTGATGACTTGCGACTCGACTTGGACTTGCATAACAATGACTTTGTCCCACCTATGAGATGTGGACTCGAGTCATGTGACTTGGACTCGAGTCAGACTCGAGTCATGAATTTGATGACTTGCGACTCGACTTGGACTTGCATAACAATGACTTTGTCCCACCTATGAAATGTGGACTCGAGTCATGTGACTTGGACTCGAGTCAGACTCGAGTCATGAATTTGATGACTTGCGACTCGACTTGGACTTGCATAAAAATTACTTTGTTCCACCTCTGCCCGCCAATTGCTTAATTGCGAGTAACTTCCACCTCTTATTGTGTAGTTTGGTATCTTTGTAAAGTTTTCTGGAGATCTGTATTAATAAAAGGGATGTTTAAAATAAGTATATTACATGAAGAGCAACAACTATGGGCAATGAAATAAAACTTCTACTGAGAATAAGTGAACAGATGCTCGGCTTTGCTCCGTCGGTGCCGGTCCATGGAAATGTTGTTCGAGAGGAAATCTGTTTCTTGTTGAGGGTGACACAACGCAGAGACCTCATTCGGGTCATCCTCGCAGCGGCCTTTGGCTAACCATCGAACAAAGACGGTGACCACATAGCGCGCCTTCAGATGCGCTTCTGCGGCCGTCTGGAATGCTCTTCCTTCCCCATGCACCTCCGATTAGCACGGTTGGCTACGTACGGCGCGAAAGAAGTTCAACATACAGCACAGCGCCGTAATGTGTTTCCATTGTGCGATGATGAATTCATTGCCACACCTGCTGTTTCCTAAAAGTGTATGTTTTACTCTGTGAATCTTTTATTTGTAAACTGTATAATAAAGCTTGATTATTTTCAAACGATACAGAACATGATATTGGTATATTCTACCCAGCAAGTTTATTTTTTGTATATGTTCAACAATTAAAACAGACATAGGGAAATAAAACACAACTCTACAGGCGGCAAAGCACTAAAACACGCAGCGTACATAAATATCCGATGTAATCAGGTCACAGCCTCTTAAACCTAATTCTAGACAACAGTTAGTAAATCTGATCTGTCCCGCGCACACTCTGCTTTTATTGACATCGAGAGCGGTGAAGGCAACACATTTATTGCTGAGCGCACGCGTCCTTTCGTCGCACAGGGAAACACAGCATTAACCCCGGGCTCGTTGCTTGTCAAGTGTTGGACGGTCTCTTTTTTGTGTTAAAGCAGCAACCGCAGCAGCAGCAGCCCACATTTTATATAAACAAAAAAAGAGAACTTGCCAAAGGCAGCCCGCTTACTCAGAGCAAAGTCTCCCACATATGCGCACACGGGGTCAAAGCTACGTAGCCGCACGACAGGGCCAAGTCGCTTCGTTTGCGCATCGCGGTGGTCACAACCTCGCTGCGGGCAAAGAGGGAAAGTAAAAACACTCGGACGCCTCTCGATCTTGACGTCGCCAGCAGATGCTGGAGAGCGATGATGTTGCAGGCTTGTGTTCGACTGATGGCGTTGAGATGGCCGCGTGGGTTGCGTACGTCGCACCGCTCAGACGGCAAAGACGAAATAATTGGTCGCTGATTCGTGACATAACGTAATATCAGTGTACTCTACTTGGGGTCAATTTGCTGATTCGTGACATAACGTAGTATTAGTGTACTCTATTTGGGGTCAATTCGCTGATTCGTGACATAACGTAATATCAGTGTACTCTATTTGGGGTCAATTTGCTGATTCGTGACATAACGTAATATCAGTGTACTCTGCTTGGGGTCAATTTGCTGATTCGTGACATAACGTAGTATCAGTGTACTCTATTTGGGGTCAATTCGCTGATTCGTGACATAACGTAGTATCAGTGTACTCTACTTGGGGTCAATTTGCTGATTCGTGACATAACGTAATATCAGTGTACTCTATTTGGGGTCAATTCGCTGATTCGTGACATAACGTAATATCAGTGTACTCTATTTGGGGTCAATTCGCTGATTCGTGACATAACGTAATATCAGTGTACTCTATTTGGGGTCAATTCGCTGATTCGTGACATAACGCAATATCAGTGTACTCTATTTGGGGTCAATTTGCTGATTCGTGACATAACGTAATATCAGTGTACTCTATTTGGGGTCAATTTGCTGATTCGTGACATAACGCAATATCAGTGTACTCTACTTGGGGTCAATTTGCAATGGGCACTTTCAACTTTCTTAGTCGAGAAATAAAACGCGTGCGGTGCAATGAACTTGACACGTGTAGATGACACACCCAGTGTCAACAGAGAATGTATTTAATTTACTCCCAGCTGTACAATCAGGGTATGGAGTACAAGGTGATCCATTGACGGACACCCCACCGATTCCCAGTGACCCTCTCATTTCCTTCTCAACAGGTGATTGAATATTGTTAAAGCGATGTTGGGCAAAGTGTATCACGGGAAATTGTGAAATATTTCATAAGCGTCCAGCGTTGAGATTGGAGGTAGAGAAGTAGAGGATTTCGATGTGAATGTTGTTCTCTCTCTTAATTTATTTAAGTGGGGTGTCTATATATTGATCGCCCTCTGTACACTCTTTAATTGTTGTTGTGTTTGCAATCATGCGTAGCTTGTATGAAAGAAAAAAAAACATATACGTAGACGGAAAGAAAATGCGTGGCATTCTGGCGAACTGACCTTCCAGAAGGGAGGGGAGGGGACGGGGGGGGGGTGTAAATTAATCATATTCATACCCATAGTGTTCCCTTTTAATTATCATTAATTGGTACCCATGAGAATTATCAGGGTCTGCTAATTATCAGTTTGAAGCAAGTTACACAAACCTAACAGAATGCTGACATTTCCTGTGATACGTTTTGACTTGCTGTTAGGTCAGATGGTCAATGTGTTTAGTGTGGGGAGTTAGAGATATATTTTCTTTATCCTCATTGGGCTCTGTTCCAAAAAAGTTAGAGGCATATTTCAATGTCACAACCATGAGAACTGCGAATCTCCATAAATAATGCTTTGCCCGATGCTGACCACACAAAGTTTGAGAGGTGCACAGAATAAGCATCGCAAACCTTCCCACAAAACCTGGCACGGTTTGCAGAAATTCGAACGGCATTCAGGCTTTGTGATCGATAAAAGTAATACACATGTAAAGATCACAATAAAGCAATATCTATTGTTTGAAATGTTAAATAGGCGATATCTTCATATGCAGTGCAACATTTACACATGGGCAAACACTGAGAGCATTTTCAATTTGTATTATGACATTTTTACTTCTTTAAAATCACCGTTTCTGAAAAACATAGGCCACGCATAATACCACTGCACGTACGACATTGCCGCACGAATTGCGAATCGAGAGTAGATCACACTGCACGGACACAATTGACGTGTGGAACTACTTTGGGAATGCGCACACAGGCTGGTCAATGTTGCCGCACCCACCCCTTCCAAGGAGGCCACAGAGAGCCAGAAAACTTTCAATGGGGGGGTGGGGAGATGGGCAGGGTGGGTGGGGGGGGAGTAAGGCCCCAGCTCTTTATCACGGGATGGCAGTGGGGTGTGTGGAAAAGAATCGGAATCAGAGGCTCCAAGAAATCACCCCTCACTCGTGCTTCTACTGTGGAAGTCGAAGTGTTCTTGTTGTTGTTGTCGTTCTCCCCTTCTCCAGGTGTATTCGGCGCTGTCACATGGCGGCCAGAGAGACAGTAAATGAGATGAGGAAGCGTGGACTTGGCAGGGACAGCCCCGGCGAAGGTCGCTATTAATTTCCTGCTCTGCGTTCTCTCAGCTCTCCCCGGCCGCTCGTTGTGGGCTGCCGGATAAACAGGGAAAGGGCCAGGAATCGCGCGTGCCCCCAAATCTAGAGGAGAGAACAAGGAGGCATACGCACGCGCACACACACACACACACGCGCACGCACACGCACACACACACACGCGCGCACATACACGCGCGCACACGCGCGCGCACACACACATGCACGCACACACACACACACAGACGCACGCACACAAAAACTACTCCGCTTCATTTATTGTGAACGCGGACGGCGCAATTAATAAAGCAGAACCGAAGCTGACAAAAAGTCTGATTGGGACATTGACATGTAATTTGCGATGTTCATGGTAATCCATTGCAGCTATTATTAAACAAAATTAATTCCCATTTATTTATGGTATATTGCTTGCACATTTTTCTTTGTATTGATTTTATGTACAAAAGGTAATTCTGGCACACCGAATTGTGTGCTTGTGTTCCTAACATTTTTCTATTACTTAAGCATTCAATATTGATCTCGAACACTGTGTTGTACTAATGTATGTCTGTTTAATGCAAACTGTCAGTATTTAATGAATATTGATGTGCATTCGATTAAATTAAATTATTTTCTCTCAAAGAACCATTATAAAGTGCTCACCTTATTTCAACTTTATTTATTAACCTTGCATTTTCAAAGTTGACACCCTTTCCTGATGCCCATTTATAAACACATCAGGATTGTGCTTACATTTAGGCATATTGTGAGCCTGTTCAGCTTTAGAGCCACCGACGTAATTTTTTAATGGAAGTTTATTCCAAGTACAAAGTAGAAATGCTTAATGCGGTATGTTTTTTTCTCCAAAACGTGCACAGAAAAAACACAAATGACTGTAATTAAAACTAAAAGGGCATTGGGATCAAAAATACTTGGAGGGAAAAATTATCAAACAGCCTTGAGATAAAGCAAAGGTTACAAAGGCTAACAAAGCACAAATTATAAACCATAATAAAGGCGCCGTGCATTGGTAATAAGCGCATTAAGTGGCACCAAAGCCAGCTTTGTCATGAGTTGGTCTGGCATTTTTCATTGCCGGCTGCCTCTCGCTGGCCCGCCCGCTTGCACACACACACAGGACCCTGCCAAACTTGAGCTCTGGAATTCACTCTGAAAATCTCAATTAAATCTGCAGGCTTAGCCAGCGTGTAGCAGCCTCTTTCGACAGCGCCTGCCCAGGCCCGGTACCCGATAGCCCGCGTCTCAAGTTTTGGTACCGTCAGTGGAAAACAGCCGTTCCAATAATCCCACCGTCAATGCCAAATAAAATGCGGCTTCTCTTTTTATAGCAGCCCCTTGCAGCTGTCAGGCCACAAGCATTCACCTTCCCAGTAACAACAATAATAATAATATAAATCTACTAAATAACAATGTAGTAAACTTCAAAATGTAATGGCATGGGTGTAGGTGTACCTGTTGAGCGTACTGTTAACGTGGCAAGACAAACAAAAAGCTATGCAAATTTAAAGTGTTAATTCATACGTGCTAGATCAATGCGAAGTGAGAAACAAACCATTTTGTTCTGTCCGCAGCAGCAAAAACGCCGTCATTTGAATTGATCCGTCTCTGTGTACTTGAACCACACAAGTGATTTTAGTGCGATCTGTGAAACCCCCCACATTGGCTCTGTGTGAGCCACAGCTCACGAAGAGGAAGATCGCCCCCTGCTGACAACACAACGAGCATTTAAAAAATATATACATTTCATGCAGGCCACATTGAAGAAAGAAACAAGAAACACCCCCCCCCCACCCCCGAACAAAACTCTGCACTGTTCAAGCAAAGAGTTAGGAGGACCACCGTGCTTTTATGGTTTGAACGTGATGAAAAGTAAAGATAATGTATGAACGTTAACACGTAAAGTGTTTTCAGAATGTAACAATTGTGTGGGAATTGTTCAATTTCAGACTAAACTCATAGAGGTGTTTTCTTCTCACATTTTCTTGAAAATAAGTACCACACCAGCGTGAAATGCTATAACTATAAAATGCGAATCACTCTGTTAAAGAAAACATTTACGCAAAGCTTTCCATCTTGAAAGTGAGCAGTAAATGCTAAATAATATTACGTGTGTAAAAAAAAAATCAAATGCCCAGCCTTCTTCTTAGTCTAGCAGTCGTCCTACGCAATATAATTTCACACAGTCGGTGTAATTTTAAATAATTACAAGATGCATCTCACGGACTGCACTCAATATAAGGTACACCCCCCTCCCCTGCCACGTGAAATCAAACTGCAATTCGCCCCCCCCCCCCCCACGCATGCTCCCCCCCCTCCCCCCCTACTACACAAATCTTGACGCAGGACAAAATGTCGTGTGGCTGTGTTGCTACATAAGATTCTGCCCATTTTACCACGGCCAGGCTGACGAGATTCACCTCGCCCCCCCCCCCCACCATTGCACCCCCTTGATAATTGCTTCAAGAAAACAATGGTATAGCCTTAACAGACCGTTAGGGCAAGTGATGTTAGCCAGCACCTATTAAGGCCGGCACGACACAATGGGTGACCAGCACGATGCCCGGTCGCCTTTGTCTCCCTCGTGGCGATATTTGCACGTCGCACTAGGTACTAATTTGAGGCTGAGTCGACCTAGGGGAGGCTGGGCACCGTCACTGGTGTTCGTCTTGAGCGGGAATCGAACTCGGGTCGCTGGGTTCGTAGCGCAGTGCGCTAACCGCTGCATTACCGCTAACCCGAGCTCACACCGACACACACACACACGTAGCACTGAAAATACGGCTCTGGATCTATGACCAAGAAATATATCGTCATAGCATGATGTGTGAAGATGGCAGCCACACACAATGCTTTCTCCTTTTTTCGTTGAGCATGCTGTAGGGATAATCAACTGATTTTTGGAACAGCAAGTCCAAAATAAATTGATGTCTATTTCTTTAACCGTTCTACAGTGTCGGTTGTAAGCTGGAGAATTGCTTTGGTGTTGCTATTCAATGGTTTTGATGGGCAGCAGTTGACTGTGTGCCCCATTGTTTGTTTCCGCTCCACAGTCACAGCTGGAACTATCTTTCATCTACACAAGCCAACATTACATAGGACTGAACTACCATTTTTCCTGCAGATATGCCGATAGTTCATCCAGAGAAGCGTTGAGACTGACTATTGTCTGTCTGTCCTTGTAGGTGGATGTGCTGTGTCTGGCGTTTGCCTGCAAATGTTATAATCTGTACTCTACCAGACACACAGTATGTATGTATGTATGTTGAACGTCTTTCGCACCGTACGAAGCTCACCGCGATAATCGGAGGTTCAGGGGAAGAACAACAAACTGAACACAAAAAGCAGTTCTGAAGAAAAAAAAACATACTCGATTATTTAAAAGTGCATAGCTCCAGTGGCTTCCTAATGTCGGAAGGAAGAGCATTCCAGGCGGCCGCAGAAGCGCATCTGAAAGCACACGATGCAGTGACCGTCTTTGTTCGATGACCAGCCAAAAGCCGCTGCAAGGAAGAACAGAGTTTTCATGATGGTTTATGCTCAGTATGCATGTCCATTTGTATTACATTTAGGAATACATGTTTAGCAAGTGCTCGGAATACATGGCAACACTATTGGTGACATCAAGTTATTTACAACGTCAAATGAGAGAAACTGCCAAGTATGTAATCGCTTTGGTTTTGTTTTTCTTTACTGGTAGTAATATAGCTTATAAACAATAAATAACATTCAATGGAAATGATTAAAGCTCTGACAGCCCCACGAAGACATTGCAAAGAAACAGCCAGATACATATATGAATGTTGCAAGGCACAAAGCAGGACACTAGTTTAAAATGATAATAATATACTATTGCTGCCACTACTTGTGATAATGGTTTCCATAATCAGATAAAACATTCCGTGAGTGGCAGGTCAGTATGAGTGAGGAGCGGCAAGCACAGTGGTTCGTGCCCTGCACGATGAACCCCGTGACCCGAGTATGAATTTTCGGTCAAATCTAACGTCAGTGGCGAAACCTGAATTGGTTCTAAGCACCCCTTTTCCCCTTTCACCAACCCACACTGACCAATATGGTGAAGTATGGCCAAGCGATCCCCATGATTGAAACAGTGTGGATTATCAATTGCTGTTTATAATAACGATATAACTCAATGAGGAGTGTATGCAGTGTGTGTTGCAATGTGATGAACGTAGGCTATAAATAATGCGTGATTAAGTGTTGCAAACAAATTTAGTCACGTTGTTATCCGATAGTTATATTCAGCTGTGTGAATATTTGTTCTCTAGATAAAGATGGCTTGATCTGATATCCAAGTACTATGACATATGGTTGGACACCGGCTACCACTTAATACAGTTTACAATAATCTAGTTGTGTACTTTTAAAGATATATATATGATGTGTGCATCCACAGCAGAATGTAATTCACTGCTTATTGTTTATATCACATTTACAGAGTGGATGAGGCGAAAAAATATACACGCAATAAAGCATTCCAACTACAGCTTGTTTTGTAATGCCTGTCTCATGCTATAATTATGTGCTGCAATTACTGCCAGAACTCATGAATTATAAATGAGCCAGTACAAGAAAGTGAACAAAGGCTCATCATTTTGCCAATTTATAAAAGAAATGAGATGCACACCAATCCGACCACATTCGTGATCAGGTGACCTCACCCGAGCCAATGGAGTGAATCCACCTTGCAAAAAAAATGGCCGCTGAGATTGCATTCAGTGGGAAAGGAGTGTTGACAGGTTGGTCTCAGGTGTGCGCTTTGACGCAATGAGCCACTTTACCGAATGTCGCTTTTCTTCACTGGCCACAGTTGCGGAAGGCAGAACAGCCCTTTGCCGTTAGTGGAAAATGAATTAGCTATAAATACCCCTCAGGGCAGCTGTTTGCAAATATAGAGCAGGGTTGACAGACAAGGGGAGGGCATTGGCAAGCCATTTAAACCCCTTTACAGTGTGCACCATCACAGGAATTCCATTAATAAAAAAGTAATCCCCAATTTTTGCTAGGTGATTATGAAATATTTTCACGGTGGGATAATAATTTAATTTAGTTGGAGTTGTGCGTATGCCATGTAAATGTATATTCCTGATATACAGTGTCAAAAAATATGGCCATTTTAATTTACGGTTGGAACAGATCAGTAGACAGTTGTAATGAGATATTTATTTGGGCTCCTTTCTAGGAAAAACGAAAACACATCAACTTTCCATCACGTCAGATTGATATGTGACCTGATGCCAAACAAAACTATAATTATGTCGCTTCCCCAATTATTTTGTAATTTCCCACCGACAAAGAGGGTGCGCACGCTTTATCACGGTGCACATGTTTGCGAGGATAATCTTTTTTTTTTTGCAACGTTCACGTGATTCGAGGCAGACGCTCAAACTTGCAGTTGTTCTCTTGCAGTGTCCTGCTTTAATTGCACACGGGGCTTGGCAAAAAAAAGTTTGAATGCATAAGCATAACTGTACAACTAAAACACACTGTTTCACCTTCATCATGCTTAATTAGGGTGTATCAGAGCACCCAGCGTGTGGGGCGAATGCACACATACATTTGATTCCCCGCTTTCAGACTCCACACACACCCCCAACCTTCACCTCTGACCTGCGCGATCATGTCATTGCCCAATTAGGCCAAATGATATGTGCAGAGTGTAAACATTCACAATAATATATATAACACGGAAATATACTTTTTTTTATTTGGATTCCAAGAATCCCCTTTGTCGTCAACAAGCACACGCATTCACGCTTCGTTTATCTTTTCCGAGCAAGATGGAAGAGACCAGTCCATTGTGATGCTTTGTATGCAGCTTGAGTATAAATTTAAAGCACAATGCCCGTTCAATCGTACGTCCGGGGCTGATTTTTGGTAATATCACCTAAACAGACAAGACAATGCGTTCGTGTATATCCTGTTATTTGTTATGTAATCTACAGCTCTTAGTCAATCCATTGCTGGATGAGGACCTCGTCACACTTGGTTTTTTGGGGGGGGGGGGGGTTGAGATGGTGGGGCTCTCAGGCCTGTGCAGATATCACTCACCACTGATACTCATGGCCAGAAATCATCGGCCAGTGTGCTCAACACTGTGCCACCACTTCATCGCAACAGTCTACTATGGAGTCGCAATGTCAAATAGCAGCATAAAATGACCATAAATAATGCAAACATAACACAAATAGTGTCTGAGAATAATAAAGTATATGAAATGTATTTATGGGTGCATAATGACACACTTATTTCTTGGGACTTTGCAGATTACATATATTAGATGCAAGCCCTCAAAGTGGTATGCAGGTGCTGCGTTCGGGATTTGTCTATATAGGAGCTGTGGTGCAATGGTTAGCACACTGCACCGTGAACCAGACGACCTGAGTTTGATTTGCAACCATGGCTAACATCATTAGCGAACTCAATGTGAATCATCGTTCCCGAACCCCCCTAACACTTCACTCACCAGCGTGGTAAAGTATTGCCAGATAGAAGGGTAAAGAACCAATTATCATATTTTTACTGGCAAATGAGGTTCCCATAGTGTAGATGCTTGCCCCGAGCTCTCATACTCTGATGGTACATTGTCTTTGAGTTGTACGCCTTTTGGCGTCATCTGGTCCAACCCATATGAGACTAGGCTCTAAGGAAAGCTGTCTCGGGTGTGGATCAATCAACTTTAAGGACAGTGCACATTATCAGAGTTATGTTCTTCTGTTTGTATTATGACTGCAGGTATTGCGGTCTATGCAAACATGACTCCTTGTAAAAAAGTGTCAGTTTTGTTGCCAGATAGAAGGGTAAAGAACCAATTATCATATTTTTACTGGCAAATGAGGTTCCCATAGTATAGCCATACATTCTAGATTTGAAGCTTTCGTGACTGCAAGGATTCATATTCTTAGGTTTTTTCGGTAAAGTCACGTAGGTAAAACATTAAAATTAATTAAAGTGACGGTTCCACCTGAAGACGGAAGCTTGTGTTGCCTCCGAAACGTCGTGATTTTTATTTTATTTTACTTTTATAAATTTTAATGTTTTACCTACGTGACTTTACCGAAAAAACCTAAGAATATAGCCATACATCTCAATGACCAAAAGGTTGTGTGTAGAGGGCTTCACCTAGCAGTGGTTTTACGAAGGGCCATGAATATAATATGAATATTTTTTTAAACTTGATGGACAATATATACAAATATTTAGTCTTCTTCTCTCGTATGGCAAAGGTGAAACTAGCAAAGATGTATGTGTGTACAGCTTTAACGATGCATACAAAAATAGTTAAATCAATGTATAAGTTGATATTACGGTTTTTTTTTACAACAAAAAAACATCACAGAAGAGTGAATATTGGGAGGTGTTTGTTTTCATAATTAAATATGCAAATAATATTGTAAATATATATGTCATAACACATGCAAAGAGTTGTATTTTCTGTCATGTTTTATACTCCAAAAAACATCCATATGTGAAGTAATAATTCGTGGCCAAGAATCAGAAACGTACTGTTGCCTGACTTGCCAATGTCGACAAATGTGGAAATCCTACTCCACTAATAATCAGCTCAGAACGTAAATTAATATTCCCACAGGTTGCATAAGCTTGCACTCCCCCACCCCCCAGTAGCAATTGATAAGAGTGTTATACGTGGCATGCTGCATCTTTGAGCACATTTCCTCATTAACATGCAAGCACCGTTACGAAGATAAATGCTTCGAGTAGCTCAGCGAAACTGATGAACCCTGGAGAACAAGCCTTCCTTGAAAGTGAAACGATCATGAGACTACTTCACAGCAACTCTGTCTAAGCATCGGGTCAGGAGTGTCTTCAGATCAGAATTAATCACAACACCTCACCTGAGAATTGCCAGGCACATCAAATAAAGCAGGGCCAATATATCTGCATCCTATATTAATATCCTCCTGGACAAGATGTATTCGTAATGCATCCGTATATAACATTCTGACTACAATTCAAAGGGCACAGCTCAATTGGTGCGATGATAACTTTAACATGCATTGTATTGCAAACAAAAATTTCGTGCGTTAATTTCTGGTTATAATGACGATGCCAGAAGCAAAACCGGGGTGTTTAATAATTTCTCCATTTCTATTCGCTTGGCTTTATTGCTCCAATAAACTTTTCAAAACATTTTCTGATGTCACTTGAGTCCAATAACCCTCCACCACCCGACAAGATTGTCATGGTTACAAATAAATTATTTACGCGTGCCAATGTATTGATCAAATTCTGACCAATAAAGCTCCTTGCTGGTGACTTAGGGCTTTTCATCACTGAATGAAATGTCAACATATACGATGTTTCACTCAAACTGCTTTGAACTTCATCTGGTAATCTATTCGGTAAATCGAATGGGCTTCATACTTGAACAAAATTCATCAGGATTTTTTGCTGGTTTAATATGATCATTACTCAGCAGCCTTGATCACTCCACTGCTGGACAAAGGGCTCCCGAAGCTGTTGCCATCTTTCACAATCCTGTGATGTAATAATCCACAGGGCACCTGCACTCGGATTTGGTCAAAGCATAAGCCATTGACTGATCCTGCCATGACATGGATAACTGTGCTCTGAACACTATGTATTAATTCTATTGTCATAATTTTCCCATTAAAATTGCAATAACAAAGTACAGTTTAGATTCGTTCAATACATTCACATTTAAATGTTTAATAATATTCACACAAACAAAATCACGAACAATACATTTCAATGAGTAAAGTTTTGTGACGTAGTAACCACCTTCTTCTTCCACGCATTTATCCCACTCATGTGGGGTCCGCTACATAGTAGCCATGTAAGTGTTTTCTCTGTGCAATGTTTAGATCGGAATGTGTGGGAATTAAAATAAAAAATAGGCGGCTGGTGGTTGGGCTTGTGTCAATAAAACCTCGTTCAGGAGTTTGAAAGTTTGTTATATGAACCCAATTTACCTCTGAATACCGACTAATTAATGTCTGAGCACGGAGTGCATTGATGCAATGCGCATACCAAACAATACCGCGTGTACATGTGAATAGGGAAAAATGGTTCACATCGAACATTGTGGCACCAGACTGAATGTTAAAACTCGCTGACCTAGAGTATTTTTACCGGGATTCACCAATTCAATTTTCTTAAAAAACAATGGCATTTAAATATCACACAAAATAAATTGTCTCCAGGATATGTAACCATTTTTCGATTTAAAGCTTTCGTGACTGCAGGGATTCATCTTATTGGTTCTTTCGGTAAAGTCACGTAGAAGGGAAGTAATAAAATAATAAAAATGTTTTATTATGTTTTATTTTTATTATTTTATTACTTCCCTTCTACGTGACTTTACCGAAAGAACCAAGAAGATATGTAACCAATCTGTATCTGTCATTGGTAGTTTTATTTAGTGGCATTGCTTGGGGAGGGAAATAGAAAGTGATGCCCTCATCACATGCGTTAGATTATGCGCAGACAAATGAAGACCCATCACCTGAAATGTATTTTTAACAACGATTCCTTTTTCTCAAATTAGATTTGTGACACTATTGGTCAGTGTCAAATTTGACGCCCGTGCATAACTCTGAATTTGAGCGCGCTGCACACCAGCGGAGCTCTGCAGGTGACGACGGTAGCTTGACCACTTTGTACGAACAATAAAATGTAAAAAAAAAAATCACGCTGGGGAATAATTCATCAGTGGCTGATCCAAAGCAGAGCGACGGGGCAGAGACTAACAGTGCCTGGTAGCTTGTCGCACCGGGGCGGAGAACTGCGGCCATCCGTTTGGCGCACGCTCTCTCCGGGAAATAACCTTTGCACGCCTTGCAAGTGCCGCGCATGGGAGCCATGCGTCCATTTTCAATAACCTTTGCGTACGCCGCCTGTTAGTTTGAAAAATGATGCGCGGCAAGCATGCCCGCTGCGATCGCGCCGGCTACTAACGTCCGCTGGGCACGCACGCGGGAAATGCAAGGCACGCCGCACTCGCGGCAGCTTTAATGTCAGTGTGGTCCGGGAGAAGGAGCCAGGGTGGGAGGAGAAGGAGGAGGCACTGGTTGTCCCCAGCTTTGCATGAATGGGGTGTTCCATAGGGCAGCTAAAATAAAGGTTACTCAAGCAGCCATCTGGCATTTTTACTCCAAAATGGAACAACTCTTTTTTTCTTCATCCTTTTTCAAACCTATCAAGCCCTGGAAAATGAATTTAAGATGAAATCGAGAAAGGGGACTATAAATGTGTGTGTGTATGTATGTGTTTGCGTGTCTGTTTATAGATTTTATTGAACTAGATTAGCATTTTTGTGGAAATCATATAGAGGCGTCCCTCGCATTACGTGACAAGCATTCCTGAAAATAGAGCGTAAGTCAAATCGCGCTGTATGAATCCTGTTTTCCCATAAACATTACACATGCTATAAAAGGGGAGGTGCATTAGCAAACAAAAAATAAGTTTGAATTCATTAATTTCGCCCCGGATTTACAAAATACGTATAAATGTCATACTTAATAACAATATTATTATCATTACAAACATTACTTAATGAGAAGTTTAATAACAAATAACAATGAAGATTAAAAAGATGACTACTTACAAAGATGACTTAATAAAGAGTAACTTCATGGCTTCTTCAACACTGCCGTTGGCAGCTTCTACTCAGATCCAAGATGGCTGACGCTGCCATGATGCGGTAACGAGGTAAGATTGGGATTTGAGTTGGTTAACCTGCAAAATGGTTTTTTTAACTTTGAAACGTTATAATTTAAAATAAGTTTTTTACTTCGAGTTTCTTTCTTTTTTTTCTTTCTTTTCTTCAGCGTGTAACTGTGAAACTCATACGGGTAAGTGTGCGGTATGTCCCTAGCAGATGAGTGGCATAACTACGAATTCACGCTTTGTGCTGGGGGGGGGAGTCAGCGTTGCGTGAGGGACGCCTGTACTCTGTATTAACGCATTTCGCAGTCTTCATTTGTGCGAACTGCGTTATATATATACACACACGCACGCGCGCAAAAATCTGACTTGTAAATTCCCGACTACCATCATAATAATTAGCCGTGGTCTACTGGTGGATGAAGGCCTCCCATGCTGTCACCATCCCCCTCAGTCCTGTGGTACCACAATACATCTTCCTCCTGCACATTGACAGATCTCATTGGTCCATCTGCGTGGTGATCATTCTTTTAGGCATGTTCCCTCTTTTCACTGCCATTCCATCCCCATTCTCTTCCACTGGCCAACAACCCTTTCTAGCGACGTAGCATGCTCAAGCCCACTTGTATTTACACTTAATGTGACGTCTTCTTGGTTCTTTCGGTAAAGTCACGTAGAAGGGAAATAATAAAATAATAAAAATAAAACATAATAAAATAATTCTCACAATTTATTATTTCCCCTTCTACGTGACTTTACCGAAAGAACCAAGAAGATGAATCCCTGCAGTCACGAAAGCTTTAAATCGAAATTTAATGTGACGTGTCACATTTGTGTTGTGTTCCTTAATCCACGTGTTCCTGTCTCACACAGACACGTTAACATGTAACTGGACACGTGGCTGTAGGCTTCTTCTTCTTCTCTTTTTGACCCAGCGCTTGCAGGTCGCCTGATGCGAGATCTTGCGTGGCACAGGGCACTTCCTAGAGCAGTGGGCAGAGCAAGAGGTGTCACGTGGTCTGCCTGTCGCCGCAGTTGCAGGCTCACCGCACCCGTTCCACACAAGGTGCTTGCCACAAACGAACCACAATACCTTGCTGATCACGTCAAGGAGCATAAACCACCAGGCGGACTCATGTCATCATTGCAGCGTCGGCTGTCTGGAACGGTCTTTTTCGAATATTAGAAAGCCACTGGCGCTATGCACTTTTAAATAATATCGATTGAAAACTAATTTCTTCAGAGCTGTTCTTTACGTTTCGTGTGTTGTCCTTCCCCCGTACCTCCTATTAGCACGGTTGGCTATGTACAGTGCGAAAAAAGTTCAACATACATGCATACATAATATAAGCACAAATATTTTTTTTTTAATTATAAAACAGGCCAGAAAAAAACTAATATAAGATAATTAAAACAGACAGATGAATGCGTTTCCATCACGTGCACACTTATGATTCAGACTTTTAAGTGCCATATCGTTCCAAATACATATTTAGCTGCACAAAGGCGTATCAGCATAATAATAAAAAAAAAATCAAGGACAATCCGTTTTGAGTACAGCGTATTGTACGCTTCATCATCAAATCTATTGTACACACACATCCTAAAAAAAATGCAACCATTTTGGTAAGAGACAAGTGGTATTTGTCAAACCACTTCTATTCAGTGCTTGCGGTGGCTGAAATTAAAAGTTACACACTCAAAATCTGTGCGAAGCCAACGCAACACATTGCATATGACCAATGAATGGGCACACGCGCGAACAAAAAAATAGATGCAACACACGCAGAGTGCATTTGTGATATATTCAGAGCAAACTGACCAACACACGAGCACAATTGGCAATGAGTGCCCAAAAGCAATCAGGATGTTCACAAAGGCATAGATAAGTAAATAAATAAAAGCAGTCAGGGCTCGGTAATTATAATTTATGTAGTACAGTATTGCATTCCTTTGTTGCACGGGCATATTGTTGTCAAAGCCGGAGAAAACATCCCATGTTCTATTTCATTTGGGTAGGTAATACTGTAGACTCGATATTATCTTTCCTTGTAGTAGCAATCCAAATTATGATACTATACGTCATTCCAAGTATCAGATACAAGAGGTCTTAAGTAGGATGGGAAACATATATTTACATTGAGATACAAATATATTGAGGTGTGTATGCAATAATAAAGGTAAACAAAATATACGGGGGAACAGATTAACCACAATGCGAATATAATATCAACAACAAATAGTGCACACTTCACACGCATTGCGCACTTTGCAAACAGGAAAACACGTGCACATGAACAAGATTGACTTCTTCCTTGTGGTATGAAGCCTGATTGAAATATGAATGTGGTCGTTCTTTTGTCTGTCCGTCATATTATTATTATTATACAACTCCACTGTTATTTTGGTGCTGGGACTCGGCCTCGTCTGTGATTGTAAATCACAGCTCATGGCAATCCTCATGCACGTGAGCTGCCGTGAGTTATAACTGAGTCTGACGCTTTCAGCCTCCTCAGATTTACAGCTCTCAGCCACTGAAGACGCGTATTTACTCTGAATAATAAATCTTTTCACCGCTGAGATATGAGCGGATCATAAAATAGCTTTATTATGCCTTTTGATTCAATTATATCCTCAAAATTAATATTTATTTCACTAGGATTTATATAGACGGAGATATAACCGTTTGGAATTCCATATATCAGAGCAAAAGGTCTTCGTCTGAAAATCACAAATTATATTTTTACGCACTTTTTAGTACTCTTTTTGTGCGTGTGTCAAGGAAATATAAAAGAACGAAAAAGATATTTTTTATGCCCAAAAATTAGTGCCGGTGCTTAAAAAGAAGGTTACCATCATCATTACGGCCATCAATCATAATCATCAATCACTGCCATGAGGGCAGACTTAAGTGAACCTTCGCTGGACTAGGCAGCAGGATGCATGGGGGGGGCGGGGGGGCACAGTCGCTCTGGGAAGCAAAAGCAAAATGCTGCAGGGCTCGAGGGGTAGAGGACGCAGGCGGGATGGTGACAAGGGAGAGCAGTTTGAATGGAGATGAGGGAGAAAGAGAAACTGACCCTTGAGCCAAAAGGGGCCACCTGTCCACTGTCTGGGCCTGAGCCAAGGGCAGGCCCACATGACCTGGCGAGCTTTTTAAAGCCATTTAAACATCATGCACACATGCGTACACGGAGACCGAATCATTTTCATCGTGACCTATACTCCAGTCATCTAATCTCATGCGCAGGGCCATAGATGCAATGTGAAAAAGGAGAATTCATTAAAAAGTCAATATATTTCTACTTTACATATATATCAATAATGCCATTTTAAAAGGTTAATTTTATAGGTTCGGTGAAATAGTTCTATATTTAAAATACAGTGTGAACTATTCGGCACAACGAGATATCTTATTCCTCGAAAGTTAGTTCAAGGTTCAAACTAAAATGCACTGATTCATGAAATTCATCTCATGAAGCTAATGCAACACTTCATTTCATACGTTTCACATCTAGCAAGTTCCGTTTAAAATCATAAATATTTTGGGAGGGAATATGGTAAATGCAAGAATAGAATAATTTTCAATTTACTCTACGTTTTAATTATCGGTAATTATGGATTGGCAACTAATAATCAAGTGCGTAGCAGATTGCGGTAAAATAATTTTCCGTAAAATAATCTGATATTTTTAATCAAACACCAATGAAATTATACCATGTCCTCCTTGCAAATTAACTATGTGGAGCTGAGCAAACCTGCTTTCTAAACAAACATGTAAATGCCTTGCAACACCCTTTTGAATAAAAATGTAATCACTTTTCACACTCCATTTGTCCTTGGGGAGTATTTTACGCCACTCATTCCTGTTGCAGTGAAGACAGCGACAGAAGACAATGAACCAGTCCCAATCCGGTACGACACCTGTTAAATCAAAGTTTTATTATCGTTACATATCTGAGATCTTGTGTAAACAGTGTCAATTATTAATCGTACATCATTACGATATTGAAGTATTTTAAATACCCCTAATCTTAGCGTACACATTGCCATCATACAGCTGCACGTTTGCCAACAAAGAGTGCCACCATAATGACTTCTCTGAGTGTAAAGGAAAGAATTATGTTTATTTTGTGGCCCTTGGCTGCTATGAGCTTTGAATACATTTCCTGCAATTGATTAAGCCATAATAACCGCCATTAAATTCAATACCAATATTATGTTTTTTAATTATCTCCAGAACGGCGTGGCATTTTGGTCTTGACATTGTAATGAAAGTGCCTGGGACGCATTTCCATTCTGGGCAGGGACAGTGGCCCCCATCAGAGCAGAGACACTTAATTGCACAGCGGGTCAATAAGAAGAGAAGAAAGGGCCCTGTGGAGCAAGGGGAGGGCAGGCGCACGGTGACCCTTTGAGGCAAAGGTGCTGTCAGTCTGGAGTGTGGATTAAGGAACAGGGGACCCACGTGACCCCCGGTGCCTTATACCGACAGAACCTGAAGCTGAATGCGGAGACCGCGGTGGTTGCGGGCAAGTCTATGTGTGTACACATTTTCATTAAACCCTAACTGTACCCAAAAAAAGATTACCTGCCATTATGGTAAATACACATTTCTTTAGCACACTCACCTGCTGGCAGTAATTAATAAAATATATTCTACCGGCAGACTGCTAAGCTTCATTAACCACAGTGAGTCTACTTAACCTAAATGTAGCTAATGATCACCTAAAAAATCGTGTTATTAATTTTAAACCTGTATTTCAGCGAGACTAATTTCTACTACACATTTGCTGGGCACATTAAAGTCTGGGGTTTCGGTCTGCATGTGCACATAATAAGAATTAGGTTAACATAACACACGCTCCCAACACTGCAGATTACAAATGTGTAATTTGTTTTAACAGGAGACATTATTTACGATGAAGCAATGCTAAAAAAAAATGGAATGTGGACACATAAAGGCTGGAGAAAGTGAGAGACAGAACCACATTAGTCACCGAGCAATAATTCTGTCTGGCGGGATGTCTGACACAACTTTACCGCTAACTGTCCCTTTTTCCTCCACAAAGCAATTGACCTCTCACAGTTTACGAACGGCATTGGGCCAGCCGCCAAGCGAAAAGGAAGTGTGTGTCCTCCGTGTGTTATTGTTTCAGCAGGGGCAACGTCAAGGGGGGGGGGGGGGGTGGACATATCCTACCATAGTCAAGCCGGTCACGTGTGCCAGCGTACGCCCTGGATATCTCTCACTCCAACTAAACAACAACAGAAAACAGGCCACGCGCACATTCTAGCATTAATTAATGATTTCTATTTTGGTACCGTTATACAATTATTATTTCGCAAGAAAATTCATAGCCCCATTCACTTGCATCATTATTTTATTTCCTGAACTATTGCATCCCCCCCCCCCCCCCCCCCCAAATTAAAAAAAAACCATTTGGGCAATGCCAGCAAAGTCTACGAGACAATGCAGGGTTTGGCCTGCGGTGCAAAGTGAATCGAGAAGGGTGTGTGCCGTGTCCTTGAGTTTGACAAAAAAAAAACGGTGACCGATGCAGACAAAAACACGTGTAATGAAAGTTGAACTTTCACAGTCCACACACACACACGGAGGCATATAAATGGGCCCGGTCTAGCTTTCTCAAAGGACCATTGCAAGTGCAGCCAAAGATGTAATTGAATGGTGCTGCAGTTGTCCGCGCAAGTCACAATAACTACATAAAAAAAACATCCGAGGGAACAGGTTGGATAACTCTGTGCTGGATTGTCTTCTCAGTAAGTGTTGGTCTGATCACCCCCACTGGAAGTTTGATGTTATTGTGTAGATTTGAAGAGCGGGGCATTGTTTGCGAGAGCGTTTGCAGTTAGCTCGCATAAACTACATCTCGTTAAACTAGATTTCATTGATGAATGGCTCTTAAAGAACAAAGAGAACATTAATAATCCTTTATAATGTTTCTATTGATTAAATCACAACTGAACATTGCTCACATGAAAGGAAATTGTGGGAGCTATTACGCCTACTTCATGTAGGCTGACCTCGGTGAAAAATAGTTATTAATTCCCTGCAGACATTCTGACATTGAGCCTGCAGAAAACGGCACTGTTTAACATATCATCTGCGTACCTAATGCAGTTGTGAAAATAGATTTGAGGACGTGAAAAAATAAATCGGTGTGCATCCACCGCTATGGAGTCCCCAATGTCCTTTATTATTAGCCAGCACTAGAATGAGCAATGCAAGACTCACACCTCGCCAATTAAAATGCACTAGCAGTGTAGTCAGCTCAAGATTCGTGAACCGCGTACGTACATATTTACGTGATGCTGACATACGTCCAGAAGCATTTTGCGTTTCTTCGCCGGAGAGACTGAAATTCCGAACATCCAAAAGGAACAACCAGCGCGATTCTCCGCTAAGATCAACTCACAAAGTCACTCAACTAGGACAATGCAGACCGTGCCAAGATGCTGAAAGAGCAGTGCTAGAATGTGGGCAACAGCATCACCAGTCTTGACTGAAAGCTCTCGTGGCTGCAATAATTCATATTCATTGAGTCTTTCGGTAAAGTCACGATAGATGTGACTTCACCGACAGACCCAAAGAATAAGCTTCACCAATGTCTCCACTGCTGGCTCACCTGTTACACACGAGTGCTGTGATCAAGTGCCTGTTTCGATTTAAAGCTTTCGTGACTGCAGAGATTCATCTTCTTGGTTCTTTCGGTAAAGTCACGTAGAAGGGAAATAATAAAATAATAAAAGACAATTTACATTATTTTATTATTTCCCTTCTACGTGACTTTACCGAAAGAACCAAGAAGACAAGTGCTTGTTGTTTATATGACATCACGGCTTGTCACAGTGGCACACCCCACGTGATGCACACTTCCCTTCGAGCCACAGACCGAACTTAAATACAACGTCAAGTAGCACAATCATATGCACACACGTTGCACTTACGCCAGCAACGCAAAGCTCCAACCGATCAATGCAGCGACTGAACGCGGTAAACAAATGTCATTACCAACGCTTCCGCGCGCAAAGTTTCCATTTCACATCTTCGACAGGAAACAATAGGTTTGGGAGCGGCCTTATCCAGCGGGGGGCGAGGGAGGGGGGGCACACTTTGTATATGAATTTTGTTGCCCTCTTTGTACAGATACCGCGAGAGGGAGAACGGAAAACAACTTTGCTTTTTTTTGTCATTTTGGGATGGGTGGATGGGTGGGTGGGCTACCGCGCCTCTTGTCCCTGATGTGGGCTCACTGCCCGGCAAGAGTCCATTATTGATTTAGCCTTTCCTCTGACGTCTGCCGCCGCTTCCCTACAGCAAAAGCGGAGCTGTTGGCGGGGGGTGGTGATGGGGGAGCCGCCCAACCCGCTCCGCTACGCCCGCTCGGCATGGGACCGACTCAATTGTTTTCAACCTCCTTCCTGTCTCACCCCGGCCAGCCGCCAGGAAATGGGGAGAAGTCACCACCGGGTGGGTGGCGAGGGCCACACCGCTGAGGATCGCGCGGTGGTGGTGGTGGTGGTTGTCACTCGCCACTCGCTCGCTCGCTCAGCCCCTGACCAGCACCTGCCGCTGGGGCAGAGGTCCCCAAGCTGTGGGCTCCCGAGCCGCATGATGGCTCTTTGAGGAACGCCTCGCGGCTCTTGAAACATTGAGGAGGGGTTTACCGGATTCGAAGAAAAATGGCTCTTCTTTGACTTTTGGTTGCCGACCCCTGAATATGGGAGTCCAGTTTGTCATAGGAGTCCAGTTCACCATGGAAAGCCAGTTTATCGTATAAGCCCAGTTCACCATAGAAGGCCAGTTTACCATGGAAGTTCACTTTATTATATAAGCCCAGTCCAACATGGAAGGCCAGTTTACCATGGGAGTCCAGTTTATCATGGGAGTTCAGTTTATCATATGAGCCCAGTTCACCATGGAAGTCCAGTTCACCATGGAAGTCCAGTTCACCATGGAAGTCCACTTTATCATGGGCAGGGGTCGCCATCCTGTGGCTCCAGAGCCGCGTGCGGCTCTTTAAGGACTGCTTCGTGACAGTTATTTACGAAGAACCACCACCGTCTTGTATTCAGACGCCATCACGGCTCTTTAAATATTGAGGGTTTTTTTTTTTTTGGGGGGGGGGGGGTTTACCGAATTCGAAAAAAATGCCTCTCCTTGTTATTTCGGTTGAACGGCCCCTGTGCCAGGTAAGGACTCCGCCGTTACCTTCGCGGGCTGGCTCCTCCGTTGGGGAGGAGGAGGAGTACTCTGAGGTTTTTTCGGTAAAGTCACGTAGGTAAAAAATAAAATTAATAAAAGTAAAATAAAAATCACGACATTTCGGAGGCAACACAAGCTTCCGTCTTCAGGTGGAACCGTCACAGCACGATTGCTGTATCAAGTAAAGAGGAGGAGGTTTTGTCGGTAAAGTCACGTAGGTAAAAAATAAAATTAAAATTAATTAAAGTAAAATAAAAATCACGACGTTTCGGAGGCAACACAAGCTTCCGTCTTCAGGTGGAACCGTCACAGCACGATTGCCGTATCAAGTAAAGAGGAGGAGGAGGAGGTTTTTTCGGTAAAGTCACGTAGGTAAAAAATAAAATTAAAATTAATAAAAGTAAAATAAAAATCACGACGTTTCGGAGGCAACACAAGCTTCCGTCTTCAGGTGGAACCGTCACAGCACGATAGCTGTATCAAGTAAAGAGGAGGAGGAGGAGGTTTTTTCGGTAAAGTCACGTAGGTAAAAAATAAAATTAATAAAAGTAAAATAAAAATCACGACGTTTCGGAGGCAACACAAGCTTCCGTCTTCAGGTGGAACCGTCACAGCACGATTGCTGTATCAAGTAAAGAGGAGGAGGAGGAGGTTTTTTCGGTAAAGTCACGTAGGTAAAAAATTAAATTAAAGTAATAAAAGTAAAATAAAAATCACGACGTTTCGGAGGCAACACAAGCTTCCGTCTTCAGGTGGAACCGTCACAGCACGATTGCCGTATCAAGTAAAGAGGAGGAGGACGACGACTCCGCGGATCAGCAACGCGACAGTGGAAACCGCGTGCGGGGGGCCAGGGCGGCACGAGACGAGGAGCACAGGGCGGGCGGGGCGGGGCGGGGTCACGGGGGTCATCGAAACGGCACGGCGCGAGCGCGCGCGGAGGGAAAGGAGACGTCATAGCAAGCGAAACGGGGCACATCTTCATTGGCAACTGACATCCTGTAAAAAAAATGAAGACGATGGACTGTCAGAAATGTCACATTAATACGAATTTACAATATCCCTGTCAAAGGCAATGTATGAGAGCATTATGTTTTTGGGTGGGAACAACCGGCGATGAAATGTGATGGTATTCGGCACGCCGTACTGTACGTGACAAATCTTGACACTGTTTTCCAAAGACTCCCCCTAATGTGCACGTTGTGCTTTCCAGGGTGAACAAGTAGACTATCATAACAATAGTTGCTTTAAAAACAATAATATATGGTACATTCAATAAATGAGAATACAATTTTACTGAGTGAATCAGGATTTCGTTATTTATGATGGTAATTTTATTTCACATGTTATTTTTCTACCAATTTCATAGCATTTTGAAAAGGGCAACTTCTATTATGTTTGTAAATTGCAGCAATCATTGGTTATTTGTTCATGTTTGGAACATCTTGCATCAGTGATCAAAGTTGTTTTTTCCAATTCAAACAACCCACTTAAAAAGACATTACATCAGGCAACTGGGCAATAATGCCACTGAGTGACATCGTACAAAAAGTTCAAATAACATGCAACGAATTCGTTTATTTACTTACTGTTTTTTATTCTTCCAGCGACTAAGCGATGTACATTGCCTGTCATTCTTCCGACAGCTCAGCCATGAGCATGTTTATTAATAAATTAATTTCATGGCATGAAACGAGCAGAACCAGCTTGATGAATCAGCCTTCCACTTCAGAGGAGCTCCAGTGAATTATCACGGGAAAATAGCATATGGGACTATGTAAACAACATCTGCGTCCTGTTGTACTTTCTACACGACTTTAATTGGCTGCCACGAAGTTGCGTACCCTTCGAGATCTGCGTTCTCCCTGACAAGCCCATATATTCATGCCACGCTGTGAGCCGCAATCCTTCGCACCTTTTTATATATATGTACATAAAAAAAATAGCGAGCCAGATACACAGAGTGGGAAATGGCCATCGGCTCCGTGCTAAAGAGCCAGCTGCCAATCCGCAGGATGTGCTGCTTTGTTGTACAGCATCGCAGCAAATAGCGCGCGTGGTGCATCTCGGAGCCGTCAAACGTGCCGCGGTTTGCCGTGCGCTCAAGTCATCTAGAGTATTGCAGTACAACGTGTTACACACAATTTTGATGTCGCAAGTAGCTGGGGGGGGGGACAAAGACAAATGACTCTTTACCCGCGAAGTGAGTTTATTTTTAGACTTCACAAAATGCAATTACCGGAATCAGAAAATTACGCATTCCGTCAACGCGAAAGCGGTTTTTTTCACGTGTATTTAGCATTACTAAAACGGAATAAAACTATCACGTGAAAAAAAACAAGCCAGTGTCTACTACAATGATACATTGCGTGAAATTTGATTATTATGTGAGAGAATAAATGCGTGGAATGTCTTGCATTTCCTAGTCTCAATACCCACAAAAGCCTAACTCCGCAAAATAATGATCGTTCCAGATAAAACAACTGCAGAAGGGTCTGGGGATGGGCAGCACGGAATTCCATTAGACTGCAATGTATATTTTAGTAGATTGCCACCAAGAGGGCTTGTGTCAAGACCCGGCAGTGTCAAGCTAATCGCGCGATATTTAGCCCAACATTGTTTCAAATCAATAACTAATTATCCGAGTATGACCAGAGTACAGCGAGCGGCATGTCTGAGGTCCGCTTATTACGTGCACGGCACTGGGCAGAAAGGTCGCCTTTGTGACATTTATGGAAGGCCTCCAAGATCCCCGTGTGCTGTCGGCCTGAATTAGCATTAGCAACTAATTACTATGGAGCACACTATGCAAAGTTTTGTTCTAGTTTGGAGCTACATAGCCAAAGACTAATACTGGAATTGCTGGGCGTGTATATAAGCCAAACCAATTTACTGCAACTGCAGTAATAAGTTTGCATTGGCTAATATAGCTCTGGTGCAGCATAAAATAAAAACATCAATCCTGTGTTTAAAAAAAGAAAGAAAGAAAAAAAAATCATTGAATTGCATGTCAGCGCTTGCACGCCTTATCGAAGTGGTTTAAAGTTTTGCGCAAAGTCTCAATAAGACTTTTCTCTGCAGCAGTGCACAAACACAAAACTTCATCCCCCATTTATGTGCCGGCAATAGAGGCCTGCCGAGTCCATTCCCCGCCCGGTAGCTTGTCATGTTAAAGCCCCCACGCCAGAAATGTTTGGGTTCTCCCATCCATAATAAGCCTTTCAGCGCTCAGTTTAGCAGAGAGGGGCTATTCTTTGGTGCGCTGCAGGGGCTGGACCCATTGTTCAGGCCTGCTGGTAGCTCCCCTTCCAACTCCACCCCCCCCTCCTCCTCCTCTATCTTATTCATGCTCGGAGCCAAGAATTACACGGGATTCTATCACGCTGCCCTTGGACACTGCGTGGAAAAATTGCAGTTGATTGCTTAATCTCCCACTGTAAATTTAAAACTCACAGCGTCAAAAAAACACTATTTTGAACGTTAACGCGCTATAACGAACAGAGGAGTGGGATGCGCCAGGCGTAGACGTGAGGTCGTCGTGCACCATCTGTTACAAACGCGCCGGTTGTGTTGAAAGTTGTCAGAGGCAGGAAAAGATTTTAAACATTTTTTGTTGTTAAATGTTTAAACGTCCTACAGGAATAGTCCGCAACAAGTGCTTTATTCTATTAGGATTAAGATATCCAGACTGACAAATTCAAAAGTTCTAAGCATAGAAAGCAATTAGATTAGCCTCCAGGGGCTGAAACTCATTAACTGACATAACATGCGGTGCACTATCATGTTGCTTAAATATTCAAACAGTTTAATTTCATGAACTCCCTTGTATGAATTTATAGAACACAGCGGGATTTTTTTTTTGCTCAAACAATTTTTCCTGTTGACATTTTTGTTTTCAAAATTGTGATTATTTTGCTTGAAACCTGTAATTCGGAGTTGAAAATAACAGCTATAATGCTTAGATGCTGGTATTGAAAGTGTATAATTGTATGATTACGAATGCGGCTTAATTTATCTTTGCAGACGTGAGGTCTACGAACATTGCACATTCAGTTTGATTTAGATCAATCCAAATAGAACGATGGGCTATTTTAGCCACCAACTCGTGTGCTGACATGTATATATAGAAAAAAGGATGAATTCTGAGACCCAAATGGGGGCATTTGAGAAATGGGTCAATCGAGGTTTATATTGCACGATTAAATGCACCAAACTAGAAGTGTAAACTTCCAATTGAGTTAATAATACTCACATAGTGCCAACAGGCAATGATTGCAAGTGGTAGAAGGGAAAATAGAAAACACATCAGTGAGAGGAAGCATAGATGTCTATGTCTGCTTACCTTAGCAGTACTCACCATTTCAGAACGCAGGGAAACTGTACAAATAGCACCGGGCACTTTCAGACAATGTATTCTTCGTGAATTAAGTTGAAATTACCACGTTCATCACACTCGCTTCTACGTTTATCAGTTCGTCAAGAGTGACCACGTGTCAACCATTGCATTTAAAAAAATATATATGCACTACGATATTACACGACAGGACAGAGTGATGTGCCCGGAGCTGGTCTCAGCAGTTTAGACAAGGAGACAGATGTAAAGAAAATAGCCGTGAGACTGGAGCAGCTAAAGAGTTATTAATGTGTGCAAGGGAGTGGATTAATCTGCCCAACTTTACTTTCAACTTGTCTGACATAGCCCTCGGCTAAAAAGGAGATTGCAGGTGGCCAATCTCACAGATTTAAAGGGTCAACCCCGAGCAAGCGAACACACAAGTACCCACACTGAAAGGAGCCCACACTTTGCAACAGGCAGTGAATAATGAAACGAAACGTAAAGCAGTTCAAATGTACTGGGCAGTGAGTCCATACCAGTGTTCTCTGCAGAAAAAGGGGAGGGGGGGCGTTAAAAAGGGGGGGGGGGGGGGGGGACTTGAGTGCTCTGAAGACCACACTGCATGAAAGTGTTTGGGCCCTGTTTGAAAAAACTACCCCAATAGGTTGTCAATGGAATAAGCTCAGCAATCCGCTAAAGGCAGGGTTAGAGTAGGGGGCAGTGCTCAAAGGCACGATCATGTGACAATGTTTTGCCCAAAACAAAGCCTTACGTTTGCTTAAGGCAGGGGTGGCCATTTTTTTTCTTCCACAGCTCTAAAGAAATTCCCTCACAGAGGAATAATAACCACCAACACAAAAGTAACAATCCTTCAAAAACTCTGCACGGAGGCTAATCATCACAACTCATACAAATATTCCCTCACTTTCATATTAGTGCTGTAGTATGAGAAATGTTTTTTATCTTGAAAAGAAGAGGGGGGGGGGAATTCATGAAATACCTCATCACGAAACCCAATGATAGTAATAATAAAACAACCTTGCAAGAAAAGTTTATTTTAAAAAAATAAAATCAAGGTGTTCAAGGAGAATTGTCTCGAACGGGATCAAATTGGTTTGAAAAAGGACCGGACTGGGAAAGAGACCTCCGTGCTATTCAAAGAGATTGTTGAGACCACCAGAATTGACGATTAAAGAAAAGTGTGACCTGTCTGACCAGAAGTGGCTGTGAGTGGAAGCCCCGAGGCAAACTAATATCATTGAGAATCGCACGAAACCTGCAGCACATTATTGGCATTTTAGATCAATGTTATTTCTATTTCCTAAAAGTACAATAATAACAATCTTGAGAGTAAACGTCTTACTGAAAGAAGACAAATGTAAAATAAAGCGAGCCTCATATCACAGTGTTTACGTGAGCTTATAAAAGGTTGGTTATTTTTCTTAGGAATATCAAATGTTGAATTTTGTTTCAAGTAGGAGTTATTGCTCACAACATACCGTCAACAACATTCCTTTTAAAGTTACTAAAAAAATGCTAAATATCAATTTATCTCACTGTGTATAAGAGACTAATGCCTCTGCCTTTTTTTTTAAACAAGCTCACCGTACTATATTTAAGACATTAAAACAAGCCACAGTACATTCTATATTCTCTAGGCTGTCAATGAGAAATGTAAAAAAAATTATTATTTACAGATGTTGATAATCGCATGAAGTTCAATATGGGGTCACATTAAGAATTGCTTGGTTTAACTCTAACCCTCAAAGCCATTGGACAGGACCTACAGGAAATTATAGAATGAATGTACAGCAAGTTATTTCGCAATTATATATGCCTCTCGAAAGGGCACAACTGGAATGCACAGCAGAGTATGAATATCTGGGACATTTATTGAAAGCGGACTGGGATATAAATGATGAAATAGAGCGATGAAGAAGAACAGGTTAGGGTGCTGTTGGAAAACTGAACTAAATAGTGATTAATGAAAATTTTAAGACCAAAAGTGCCTCAAAAAGATGATTTAATCAGTCATTCTATCCTGTTGTGAAATATGTATAAAAAATGTGGACGACGAAGCAAATGGAACACAATCGGAATAATGCTGAAAGAAGCGTCAAAACGTGCACGTTTGGAATTACTGAGAAACAAAAAGTGGGACTCATGGATCATAGAACATATACAATTTAGAGACATTAATATACTGGACTGTTAATAAAAGTGGATTTGGGCAGCGCACATCACTGGAAGGGACGACCAGAGACTAATGGCAGTGGCAACCCAAAGAGGTAAAACTTTCATGAGGATCATCACCAATAGGAATGGAGAAATGAAATGAGCTCATTTGCAGGTGCTACGTGGATTTTAACATCACAAGACTGTGAGAGAAAGATAAGGTGTTGCGAGATCTTTATCCAGTATGCATGTATGTTGAACTTCTTTCGCAATTGACTGATTCTGGCTGGTGATTATGCCAGTAACACAAATAAGTCATGAAATAAATTGTTGTTTGTTCTATGCTTTAATATAAAGGAAGAATTACTTTTTGTATAATTATAATGTATACATGTATTGCTGTTGACAGGTACACTTGCAGTAAAATCACCAGGCCTGATGAGGCAGGAGGGTACAAAAGCACTGGAGCCTATTTCTCAGCCATCTATTTCATCCTCGAAACACGTCTCTGGCCCAAAAGTAGCAAAATAATAATAAAAAAATGCATATGCATTTGCTTCGTAAATATAACATTGAGTAAAATCTAGGCATAGGCTAAGTTGTTCCCCTTTGACACAACGGCGATGGGGGATGGAAACCAACGGAGACCCCCAACCAACATCATTATGCACCGGGGCCCAACATTTCTCTCGCCGGGCCTGTCTACAATCACACACTACCGCTTGCTTTTCAAGCCTTTACGAGCTTTTGTCCAGAGCCTTCCGTTAATATGATTATTAAAGCCTCCGACGAAGCATTCACTAAATGGACGCCCTCGACGCACAGGACTGCATTTTGCCCCAGTGCAGAATCAGTTCCCTGCGAAGCGATTGCCTGCATGTCAGTTTCGTCATACGCCCTGGATCGTAATAGCCGTCAACGTCATATTGATACGGCTTCACGCTGAATTACGAGTTGATAAGTTTCCAATTGATAATTGTGTTTTTTACCCTTTTATCTGGCAACAAAACTGACACCTTTTTTTACAAGGAGTCATGTTTGCATAGACCATAATACCTGCAGTCGTAATGCAAAAAAAACAATTATCATATTTTTTCTTCTGGCAAATGAGGTTTCAATGGTGCAAAAGTTTACAATTCTCATCAATTGCCTAGGTCCCAACGTGTTGTACAGGGTGGTCCAGATGGCCTGTGACCCCCCCCCCCCACACCTTTAATTCCCTAAAAAGTTATATTTTTTAAGTAAGGTTTATTTAAAACATAAATGAACATGCAAAGGGGGGGGTGGGAAATATTTTGGGTCAATTCATTGGGGGGGGGTCACAAGATATATGGACCACCCTTGTAGTGTAGTGGAGATTCGTATTGCTTTAAAGACACATTGAGACAACTCGACGAGATATCTAAATTCATTATCTCCGAAGCTCTCCCCACCCCTTCCAATGATGTAACCCACGTTTGCAACGTCCCCCACCCCCCTTCCCCCATGCAGATTTGCTTGGGCTTCCAGTCTAATCCCCATGGGGCTAAGGCCCCATGACCGCCAGGAGCAGAGCTTCTGCCTGGGGTCGTGCAGGGCACGGTTGGGATGGTAATGGAAGTAAGAGGAGACGAGCGATTGAGATTGACACTGACCTAGGCCCGTGACACCTCCCTTCCTTCCCATCTGTCTGGCCTGCCTAGGTCTAGCTTGCAATTAAGACCTGCAGGCCTGTGAGGGGGGCGGGGGGGGCTAAGCAGACCAGCTGTCAAGGCCTTACGCTCAGCCCGATGCTGATATCATAATTACCTTCTAGGGTAGCCCGTGGGCCCACGCTGTAGCAGTGGCAAACCTGGCTCAGGCCAACAGGGAGAGAGTTCCCAGTTTTCTTTTTTATTTTTGCCCAGGCCGACAGCAGGGCCCATAAATTACTTTAACAGCAGGACGGACTCCTTAGACGTGACCTTGTTCCCAAACAGCACTTCGCCACCAA
Source organism: Lampetra planeri (assembly GCF_965212315.1). Lineage (NCBI taxonomy): Eukaryota > Metazoa > Chordata > Hyperoartia > Petromyzontiformes > Petromyzontidae > Lampetra > Lampetra planeri. Next base: position 8,765,568 of record NC_136119.1, read on the forward strand.
GTCTCTGCCCCGCCGATCCCCCTTTCATCTGCCCCTTCTTGGGGCTTGCTGCGAATTCCACAGGAAGGCTACGAGCTGCACCACCACCACCACCACCCCCTTGTTTGTCGACTGTCGCTTCTCCAAGATGAAAGATTATGCGGCTTAATGTATGCGGTCTCAACGCGACGTGCGCACGTACACTAAAGGTGTTTTGGTTATTTATTTACTTACACGTCGGGGTTCAAGTTCAGGAACTGAGCCGAGGTCGTGTCGTTGCTGATGATCAACAAAACTGTGTCCAATCAGTGTGTTAAGAAAAGAGAAGAACGCAGTGTACCTTATGCAATGTCGTCAAGTTTGCAGTGCTTTTATTAAACACATGCTACAGACTTTTTATATGAGTTTCTAAATTTGAAACGTCAAATTATCAATATTTTTTCAATCAACAAGTATTACTTAAATGAACATATCTGAGTAACTCGTCTACTCACATTGGGTCGGTCCCAGGGGTTCTCTGACCATACTTCACCATGCCGGTCAATATGAGTTGCAGGGGGGAGTCTAGGATTGTGCGAATCTCCCTCACCACTCATGATGCTAGACATGAAACTCAGGGAGTCAGATATACTGTGGAGCGCACGAGCCACTGGGCCATCACTCGACTGAGTATGACTACATTTGAAAGTGTTTCACCGAAGATTACTAAACCAATGCATTTACTTGATACGGCTGTCGTGGCTGTGACGGTTCCACCTGAATACGGAAGCTTGTGTTGCCTCCGAAACGTCGTGATTTTTATTTTATTTTACTTTTATTAATTTTTATTTTTTACCTACGTGACTTCACCGAAAAAACCTAAGAATATGTGAAAATTGCACGGGACACCTCACGGCAAACTTAATAACAACTTCCCGCCTTTGCTGCTACAGCTGCATAAAAAAAAACATCGCCGATGTCACGACGGTGTGTACGGGAAAACAGATGTGCAGAGAATCAAGCAAAGGCCGCTTCAAAAGCCAAGAGAACTCGCACTGAGACCTGCATGCGAACAACATTGTGCTGTTGAACATTCAACCAGCCTCCAGAAAACGGTGGATTTGTGGGGGTCATCTCGAACAAGAGCGGCATTTTTTGTGTGTGTGTCATTGAACAATCCAATGACCATTCTTGGCAGTGAACACCCCCTTGAGTGTGTCAGCACTAAGCCATGTGCCTTATCTTGTACAAAAGAAAAAGGCACTCCATTATAAACTGGTCCACCAAAGGACATTAAATATCTCATTTAAAGAGTTTAACACCAACGTAAGTAATACGTATATAATCGTTTATAAGTGAGCAGAAATACAAAGCCTACTTATTCCTAAACATGGTGGCGTGTATGTGATATATTCTGTGTTATAACTCGAATTGCAAATTTATTTGAACCTTGAGGAGAACAAGCTGTGTTTAATGTAGTGAGGAATGCAATATGATACCAGTGAGCTTAAACTGACCTGTGCCACGACACTATGGTGTACGTATAGAATTTAATTAAGAACACGAGTGTTTTATAAATATTTGGTATCTAAACATGAACGTCAAAATCAAAGCGGCAAAAAATGGTATTTCATTGCATGCATTTCTCAGCGATTTTAAATCTGCGTGTATTATGCACAGTTGAAATGGGTGGAAAATAAAACTTAATGTAAATCCATTGTGAGGTGATGAATTTGAAGAGAACATCACACTCACCAAAACACACACATCTGGTAGAGTGATAACTTGTGTTACTGCTTTAGGCCACCCCTCAAATATCATTTAAACATTTTGCGACCAAACTTTAGGATGGTAATTACCAGTTTCTGTCTGCATCCCAAAAGCCTCAGCTGTCAGATTACCATGATGCATTAGAACGTGTAATTGTTTAAATGAGTTAAAAATCCTCTGGAACAAAAAAATTGGCCTAAGAATTAACTTTCAATCATAATAGCAGGAGCAGGGCTTTTCATTTCCTACTAAGCCATCCAGCCTCTCAAATTTGCCCATAATTAACTTTGTCAACGAAGGAGCTGCGACCAATCTTAAATTAGTTTGCTATAAATCAAAGCTGTACCTTGCGATAAGCAGCGAGTTGGATTAGAGAGATTGCACCATTTGCTTTGACGAACTCCCCAGCTCTAATGTATGTGTGATTTTTTCTGGCCGGACAATGCCTCTCAGCCAGCGTGCCCCTGTCTTGTTAAACGCGAGGCATCTGACCCTGGAGGTTACGTGTTGGGTGACAGTCCATTATCTGCCCTTTTCATTTTTCCGCACAGATGAAGAGTGCCCTTCAATGACCGGCATGTCAGGAAGAGACAAGCGAGCCTTTTCATCCTTTCAGGCCCGGTTGAACCCCAAATTAGTTGCGCTGCCGTATTAGTTTCAGGGCTCTCCCCCCCCCCCCCCTCTGCACTGCTCTTGTAACGTGCAACATTCCTTCAGCATGAGCAAAAGGGCCTTCTCGAGGGGGGGGGGGGGCAGGGATGAGGGGGGCAGCAGGGGGGCAGGACCCTTGTAGACCATCCCTACAGTGGGGGGCAGCATTCCCCAGGAGTGGGGGTGGGGTGATACGGCAGGGAGGGTAGAGGGGGGGGCACAAAAAGGTGCCCCATTTCTGCAGGTCAATCATCATCACGTACCCCCACGCAGATTAAACAGCGATTGCTTTACTTGCACGGCGCTGCGACTGCAAGAATGTTCCAGCCAAGTGCAGATTGGTCGATACGTCCTGGGAGCCACGTAATCATTAAAGAGTTCATTGACGATGACGTATTTTGCGCGAGTACACCTATTCATTGCATGCAATGAAGTTTTAAACTACGGGGGTGGTGGGTGGAACAATATTAATTTTGAGATTCTTGCATTTTTATAAATAGGTATATTCGTTTGTTTGAAATGGTAGTTATTGAAACTAAATACTTTGAACAAGTTTTTTTTTGTGTTTACCCATCCTTCCTCGCAAGAGTGCTCTCATGAGGTTACTTCCGTGGAACTCGATGCTGTAAAAACATACAACATAGTTTTCTTCCAGTATATTTTCCTTTTCTACATCCCTAATACTGCATATGAATGTCGAGTTTTCAGAAAACAAAGTACTCCTATGATAAATAATACCCACACAATGTTATTAAAGCAAACGAAAGAGCACATGCTGTCATATTACACACAATACTGTGGAATGCAGCTCACAAATACGCGCCTCTTTGCTATAAAATGTAAAGCTTAGTTTTAAGAAACACCTGCCCCCTTAGGCTACGCTTACATTGGACACGAATACATATATATAATTTTGAAAGAACTTTCTAACAGGCAGTGCACAAAAGAAAGTTGATTGCCATCAAGAGGGCTGGAGGAGGTCATGTAAGAGCCATTACTGTGACAAGCCAGGTGCAAAGGTGAGATAAGGTCACTGCAGCCAATCAGAGGTCGCCGCTAGAGCGTTACAGTAAACACTGCCCGGTGGTGTGTGTCTGGACATGTGACAAGTGTCTGCGCTGATTTAGGCTGTTTGGGTGGGATGTGACTCCGAAAAAAAGGCTCAAGTGTCATTCCTTCCTCGCTGGTGGGTTTCCTTCCTAGTGACCCAGCCCCAATGCACTGTAAGCCTTTACAAACATTTCCTCATTGTCCCGCAAGGTCTGCAGGAAGACACACGGATTAATGAGCGTCTGACAACCGCAAGAGCACTAAGTGTCAGCGGTTGAACAGTGGCCGCTGATATATCCATTTATTATTCAGCAACTTTGGCGATGCGCTTGATATTTTGGTAAATGGATTGATTGTTTGGACATCTTAGAGCAGAGGCGAAAAAATATATTTTCCAGAAAAACTGCTATCTGGCCACCTGTTGTCTATTATTTTAAAGTCTGAGCTGCACATAAATCATAACCCTCTGTGAATTAATCAAACTGTCAGGCCCAGATGAAAGGTCAGTGAGCAAGGTCAGAGGTCAGGTCTGGACTGATAGAGGTCAGGACCACATTGCATTCCTCACTGCCAAGTTGGGGGTTGGTAAAGATGACTGTGGAAAAAAGAAGGTCGGTATGCTAGTCTGACAGGCAAATTTAAACTTGGTTTTCAGTCTTGTTCTGCACCAAATTGGGCTTTAAGATTGGCTGCTTTCTGCTGAACCAAGTCTCAGCAAAAACAAGAGCAAAGCCAAACATCTCAAAATCCAGTATAAATAATGAAAGTGTCATTTAAGTTTTCTTTTGAGCTATCATGATCCATTATATTTAAAAAAAACAGTTTTCTTCTTACAACAACAGGATTGTTTAAATGCTATCGTATTATGTAACATATATGTTTTTGTACCCATTATATCGACACTCTAAGATGCACCTACTTCCATAATTGTTTATGTTAATGAGATAGGGCGAATACAACATGTGGATGTGAATGAGGAAGATCGATAGGAGCAATCTGAATTGGTAATTTCATGAGTGGCGGGCTAACTGCCTCGTGTGCCCAAAGCATTGATAACAGAGGGGGTGGACAGAGGTCTAAAGAGTAAAATAAACAGTGAAGGGAGGAGCGAGGGGTTGGCGGTCGGGGGTGTGGAGAGGAGATTGAGAAAGTCGTAAAAAGACAACAATCTTTGAAGGCAGAGAGGACAGATTGAAATAATGTACAAAAAAGTATATACACTGTGCATATGCTCGTGTCTGCAGGCTTTGCACACTTTTTATAAGCGTTAATGTCACACTTCGAGGGGAGGTGAGTTACTTGGTTCACTGATGATGGGAATTGTAGACTTTTGAGTGTTTGTCGAGACACTTAAAGTGACGTGCAACTTCATTCTGAGCCTGCCCTGAACGTTAAATCGATCAATCGCTGAGCTGTCGTTGTTTGAGACTGAAATGCAAAAAATGATAGTTCTTGTTATGAACATAGACCACACTATTTTTGTGCTACATTTCAGAATTGTGGTCCTTCTGGAACAGAATTTGCACGAGAACACGATGGTTTGTATGTGTATATATGATGGGACAAAATAAGATATGAATAGAAAGACTCATACATATTAGTAAGGACATTTAGTGGTTAAGCATGAATGAATGGAACACACCGGCCACTGAATCTAAGCTCTTAATTTTCATTAAATATACAAGATTCACTGCGTGTGACCGCATGGGGGTTTTTGTTTGCATTGTTTATAATGTAGAGTAATACGTACAATCAGGGACAGCTAAATAAAGCGCATGCCCCCTCCCCCTCTGCTCTTCGTGTGGCGTATTGATATGTGATTGCCTCTGTACACCACATCAACATCGAGGTTTACTGTCCGTGCATTAGACAAAAAACAGACAGCTAGCTAAATAACCGAATATATAATTAATTAGGTTGATAAATAAATAAAAGATCTCAGACAGAGAAACATATTACAATGATGTTTCCAAAGACACGGGTTCATCAGAACATGGTAAAACTGTCAGATTGATCAAGGGTGCGCACTAAATAATGCTCACACTTTCCTTTACGGTAATTAATGTTAATGCACAGGCAAGACTGCAAGGACACTCCATAAGAGAATCCTAATGATACAACTCATTAGCCTTTGAAAGAGGTATACAGATGACTTCATAAAGAGTATTATTCCCTCCTTCATAATTCATCACCCCATAAAGAGAAATGCGGTGCCCTCTTTCAATAGGATTCGCCTTATACCACGTGAAATAGAAGGTATATTGCCATCCAATTGGTTGCTAAGTGCAAATTAATTCCTTGCTTCAAAGAAGATGTAATTGTACGTGTGTAATGGGAGTGAATCTGTATGTATGTGTGGGGAGTGTTTGCATTTCGCTACGAACCCGGCGACTCGAGTTCGGTTCCCGCTCTTGACCAACACCAGTGACAATTATCTGAACCAATTCTGGGCCTCCCCTAGGTCAACTCAGCCTCAAATAAGTACCTGGTGTGGTGTGTAAAAACATCGCCACTGGGGAGACAAAGGCGGCCGGGTGTGGTGTTGGCCACCTGCCCCCTCGTGTGCTGTGCCAGCCTTCGTAGGTGCTCGCTGATTGCACTTGCCCTAACAGTCTCTTAAGGCTATACGGGCGGTGTATGTCTTTTTAGAAACTATACAAATACGCATGTATACAAAGATAACCCATGTAAAAACATAGATGGCTTGCGTGAGTGCTCATTGTGAACATTTATTAAAGGCTGGCAGAGTGCACGTGGCGGTGCTGTGGCCAAGGCCACGTCTGACCGACCGCCTTTGTCTCTCTGGTGCTGGTGTTTACACACTGCCATCAGGTAATCATTTAAGGCAGAGTCTACCTAGGTGAGGCCAATTGACGGTTGACATATTCGCCACTGATATTGGCCGTGAACGGATATTCAACTCGATGCGCTAACCACTAAACTGCCGCTCCCAATATATATGTGCGCGCACACACACACACAGGCAGTATACCATACACTTTATACATGCCCAGAAGGTGCGAACATGAGACACATCAACATCTCCCTCCTGTCCTTAGTGCCTTGATCGAGAAAAAAAAACGTCTCCATTCCCATGCCATTGTCTGCGACCCACGGCTCCTGTGATCCCCTCCCTCATCCCTGCCAATCTGTCAATTTCACCTCTCCACCCATCCCCAAGCCTCTGTGGATTTATCCTGCCATCACGTGGGTGATGTCCCATTGTTCTTCCCGTCCGTCAATTAAGTGCTATTCCAGTCAGGTGTTCTCCTCTCCATCCGGTGTTTCCCTTCAACCTCTCAATCACACCAAAATCTGCTCTACGAAATCAATTTATTGTGCTCCTCACTCTGTGCGTGCACGTGTGCTTGTTCGTCCCTGACAGAACAGGAAATGCTGAGAGAACGTTGTTGCTTCATCACACACATCTATTGCATGTGTCGATACTTGAAGGAATTTACATTTTGATCTTGGTTAAATGAACGCATCAAATGTGAACTTGCAAACGAATAATAATTAAAATAATGTTCAGCTCTTTGTCATTCTACTACTGAATAGAGTCGTGATGTGTCGCATTAGAAGTACTTATACTGGTAGGAACCCACTGGTTCCACCAGCCCACGGGGGATTATTGTGTCCGTCCGTCCATCGTGCAGGGAGGGGCTGGGTGGGGAGAGAGGGGCTAGATGGGGAGGGGAGGGTGGGGAGGATGGGGAGGGGCTGGGTGGGAAGGGTGGGGAGGGGCTGGGTGGGGGGTTGGAGGGGTGGGGCTGGGTGGGGCTGGGTGGGGAGGGGCTGGTCACCCCGTGGTGCCCTTATAAAACTCAACGTTTAACCTACTCACGCCGGCTTGTGCCCGCCCTCGCAGTCAGCCATATTTGCAGAATACACCACGCCGCCGTTGACTCTGGCCTTTGACCGAGCAACCCAACGGTCCTACCAGCTCCCTCCGTAGGAATGTGTTTCATTGTGCAAGTCATGGGCGTTTGTTTCCATTATTCTTCCAGACAGAGGTGCAATAACTCGAATTTGCACCGATAGATAAAAAGAGGTACACATGGATCTGAGAAAATACGTGTGTTCGAGATACCACGTTGACTTGAGTAGGACACGTCGCTGGGAAGAATGATGGTTGGCGGTTCGCGACGAACAATGGATTAGCGGACAAAGGAGGGAACGTCCCTGAGAGGATGTCCACTGTGGAGATAGGGTGATCAAATCAGCTGTGTGTAGGATGGCGATGTATTGGGGAGGCCTTCATGCAGCGGTGGCTAAATCATGGCTGATAGTGGTGCATTGACATGCAAGTGGGGGCGTTCATGTGGCTGTGCTCCGTTGGTTTATAGGGGCACACACGCATGCACACACGTGTGCATGCCGGTGGGAGTATATTTATGTAAGTGGAGCAGTGGTGTGGAGGTTAGCGCACTGTATTACAATGCCGTAATTTGAACCTGGTGTGAAGCTCCCCTAGGTCAGTCCAGCCTAAAATGAGTTCCTGGCATGGCACGAACATCGGCACGGGGATAAAAACGATTTTGGTCGAGAACGGTGTTGACCCAGCTACTAGTTTAAAAAAGTGTTTGATAACTCTTGTAAGAACAGCCTAAACAATTGGATTTGTGTTGTTGCAATGCATTCTTTGTGTGTGTTAGCAATGGCACACATTACACACTTGACATACGAGCGCATGAATATGATGATTATGAATGAGCTGCCTACCAATGTGAAAAGAAGCCATCATAACTGACTCCGACTATTGCACATCTCCAAATGATAAAAAAAAAGAATAGTTTTCACTATACACCAGCTACACTATTACTACGACTACATGTTATAAGTAGTGGAATCGATCGCAACAATTTCGTGTAAAAGCTGTATTTTAGAAACAGGACTGCAAGAAGGCAACAATAGACAGCTGGAGAAAATATGGCATCTATCTCTATAGAAACCAATTAGAGGCAATGTTGACCCCAAACCCCCCCCACCATCACTGTTTTACTCCAGGGAAAGCAATTGGTAAGTGCAGTCGTGTCACTGTTATGTCTGCTACGTATGTGCGCCAATTGTCCACGTGTGTGATTATGTGTGTGTAACGGGGAGCGGTGGTGTAGCGGTTAGCGCACTGCGCTGCTACGTATGTGCGCCAATTGTCCACGTGTGTGATTATGTGTGTGTAATGGGGAGCGGTGGTGCAGCGGTTAGCGCACTGCGCTGCGAACCCCGGTGACCCACGTTCGATTCCCGCTTCGCGGCCGACGCCAGTGACGATTAATCTGAACCGGTGCCTGGGCCCTATCCGTAGGTTGACGAAATCTCAAATGAATACTTGATGCGATATGTAAACGTCGCAATCGGGGAGACAAAGGCGGCCGGGCGTGGTGTTGGCAACCTACCACATCGCGTGCCGTGCCCGCCTTAATAGGTGCTCGCGAAACAACACTTGCTCCTACAGTCTGTTCAGGCTGTACGGTTGGTCTTTGTCTTTGTTCCGTGCCGTACCTTGCCTTCACGGGCGTTCGCTAAAAGCGCTTGCCTCAAAAGTCTGTTCAGGCGATATGGGGGAATCTGTGTCGTTGGCATGCGCGCATTGCACATAATTAGTGGTGAAGTGGTGAGCGCACTGCTCTATGAAACTCATTAGGCCCGAGCCCGATTGTGACTCATCAGTGCCGAATATCAGTCTTGGACCTCCCCTAGGGCGACTCAACCTTTACTGACTACCTGGCACCGTGTTTAAACAGGACGAGGGAGACAAAGGTGGCCAGGCGTGGTGCGTGTCACAATGCTTCCATGTGCACCGTACCGACCTTCACAGGTGCTCGCTAACAGCTCTTCTAACGAGAGTCTGAATATTGGTCGATGGGGGAATCTTCATTTTTGTTTTATGTAGTAAATATCCACGATATTGGTGGCGCAGTGACTCACCCACTTGCTGTGAATTCGGCAACGTGAGTTAGAGTCCAGGCCACGGTTAACATCAGTGGCAAGTGGTGTCAGTGCCTCTCCCTGGGTCAAATCTATGTTGACTCAGCCTTAAATAAGTACCGAGTACGGTGTGAATACATCAGCACCACCGCCGCAAGTGGCCACGCCAACGCTCAGCGGTACTCGCGAACAGAACTCGCTCCCGATAGTTCTCGGTGGCTATCCTGGGATCCAGTTCATCATTGTCAGCACCGATGTCGGCGTTCATAATCTCCCGCGCGGCGATCACAGAGGGCGACAGTGCTCGTGTGCTTTGTCCTTGCGTTCCACGATGTGGCCAGAGTCGTTCATCGACGAAGTAAACGAACATTGTTGGATCGTAGATTTGAAGCTTTCGTGACTGCAAGGATTCATACTCTTAGTTTGTTCGGTAAAGTCACGTAGGTAAAATAAATAAAATAAATGACTTTATTATTTTATAATTAATAAAAATAAAATAATAATAAAAATAAAATAATAAAAAATATTTTATTTTTTATAAACTTTTTTATAAACTTTTATTTTCATTTTCTTACGTGACTTTACCGAAAATACTAAGAGTAGGATTGTTGGATCGATTTTAAATGGGAACAACACCTGTCTCTTGATCATTAGCCCCCTTGACACCCCCCCCCCGCCCCGCCCCCCCCTTTTGCTCCTACCTTTATAAATACCGTCGTGTATAAGGTACAGTATTAAATGATCTCAGTCATGAGATACACTTGGCTTTAATATATTCACTCCGCTGTAATTGCTTTGGAGTGGGGTTTCTTTAAGTAATTCTAGATTTTAAGCTTTCGTGACTGCAATGATTCATACTCTTAGTTCTTTCGGTAAAGTCACGTAGTTAAAAAAATTAAAATTAAAATTAATAAAAATAAAATAAAAATAACGACGTTTCGGAGGCAACACAAGTCTCCGTCATCAGGTGGGACTGTCACAGCCAGATTTGCTGCATCAAGTGAGACTTGTGTTGCCTCCGAAACGTCGTGAATTATATTTTATTGTATTAATTTTAATTTAATTTTTTACCTACGTGACTTTACCGAAAGAACTAAGAGTATGTTTTCTTTAAGTACTTTTTGACAAAAAATTTAACATACGCTGTGAAATAACACTGCTGTAAAACAGTGGCTTGGTTGGCCTTGTAAAGTCTACAGACACCACATGGGGCTGCGGTTGAAGTGCGGGCCTGGGGTTAGTGACCCGCCATCATTTATAAGCACATGCCTCACACGCTTCAGACGGTGTTCATATTGCATGAATATGCGCGCATTAACAGACGCAAAAAAAATATAAAGTGTTTGCTGTTAATTAAAATGTTAATTTGACGCATTATGCGTAAATAAAACTCCACCGGTCCGTAAAGGATTGAGCGGTTCCGCACATTTCTAAGCAACATTTCTCATTGTTTGGCACTTGTGACTTTCACAGCCCGCGGTTTAGAAGCAACAGCTGGTGTCCAGGTGTTTAGTCTCTTGCCTTCTGCCATAGCAGTGAACCTGTACTCCTTTCTGGGAGCCACACTCATTTTCAGATGACTCGATGCGTGCCTTCAACGCAGCCACCATCTATCTAAAATAAATGTATGCAGCAGGGATGACTTTGGAGTTCAACATTTTCTGAATTGTTAATTTCTAAGGACAAATTTTGTTTGAATTGGTTTTTTTTCTTTCTCAGTTTTATAAATATCGTGTGGAAGTGCATAACGTGATACGGTGAACGGTCGTGATTCGGGTGTCACAATTTAATCTGTGAATCGATCGTGTATTTTGTTTTACATTGTAGTGAATCTAGCGGCCTCTAGTGATTGCAGGGTCTCACGTAAATCCATTGCTTACAAATAAAAGAAATACATAAATTCTCGTACACGCAATTCAATGCATGTATCATCGCCAAAAGGAATCGATATGAATACATACTGGATCGATACATCGTCACACCCCAAGTATGTATGTGTTTTACATATGTGATGTGTTTGCGCTGTTTGTGTATATACATGTTCATCAGGGCGTTATGCTGGCCACCCACCCCCTCATGTGCCGTGTCGGCCTTCCTAGGTGCTTTTTAACAGCACTTGCCCCAACAGTCTGTTAAAGCGATACGATGAACCTCTGTCTTTGTTCATGTATGGGCATACATGTGCTTTTTTTATTCGCTATATGTATGCAAGTCTGTGTACGCGCATAAGGATGAATGAGGAACAACTCTGCCTTTGCATGCACACCGCTATTCTGTTCATTCCTTGCATTCTGATTCGAAGATTTACACAGGTTCTTGAAGGACAAAAACAACTGAGAGAAGCGAGATGTACATTGTTGGATGCCGATGTTTCAGACAATTGCCCTTCTTCATAGCGCGTGAACGGTGCTACGAAGAAGCGACCGATTTATGTATTCTGAAAAAAGGGCCATTGCCCGAAACGTCACCGACTAAATTAATATTTCCTTTTGGAGGCAGCGTTTATTGTTAATTGTACTTGTGCTGCATCGCCGAATAATGAATTAATTACAACTACATTGTTTTAGTGATGGGAAAAAAACCCGAAACGTAGTGATGGGTAGCTAGTGCATCACATTATTGAGTTGTTCTTGTCAACAACATTATTATAAGCTTTTGATAATAATAAAAAAACATGCAAAGATATGTTTTTTTTACAGATAACTGGCCAGTTAGTTCCGCAAGTAGAGTGAGCAGCTCGCATTTGAAAGGTTGCATGTTAAAATCCTGGTTCGGAGGTTGACTCAGCCCATAATCCTCCTGGGGATGATAAAATACAATCAGCAGAAGTTAACAGACTGCCTCTCCCTGCCCCCACCATAGGAATGTGGAATTTCCACCAATGGCCTAGAGCTGTAGACATGAGATGAGTACCACCGCAATGTTAAATCATTTCGATTTTGACTTGAACATTTCCCGGAGGAGGAGGATAAAACTACGGGCGGTGAGTTGAGAAAACACGGAGTGGACAGCAATTTCATGACAAAATTGCATCAAAATATTGCCCCTGTGCGTAGTCGTGTGTGAGATACCGTTCGGTATGATTGTACCGAGATTCGCCACACATGTACGTGTTAACCCCCGCACGTGATTCTATTTAGATGTGTAAACTTGCACGAGCGGAGGGGTGGTGCAGAGGAGCGATGTTTCATGAACTCCCGTAGTAAAATCAAGAGAACTGAGTTTGAATCCCGACCGCAGTTCAGCTTGAGTTGCGAGTGATGATTCAGCTGGCACTCAGCACGCCCTCTATAGCATCCTGTACGGACCAGTGTCGGTGTAGTATCGTCAAACGGCCCCCTTGGTCATACAACAGCGGATTGGTGAAAGGGTTGTGAATTATTACCATTAACGTAACATGCTTGATCGTTTTGCTTTTTTGTTAATCGAGTAAGTCTATGTAAATCAACTTTACATGTAGTAATTTTAAGCTACATTCATGATCCCGATATCAGTATACTATTCTCATTCACAATTAAGAATGGTCATTTTATAATGGAGGAGGCACCTGAGAGACCCTTATTAAAGAATGCTATGAACCAGCGCTGTTTGCATAGGCTCCATATGTAATAAACACGAAGCTGTAAGTAAAATATCGACACGTGCGCTTTACAAATCTCACACGGAAGAGAAAAATATTTCAGTTCGGCAACACCAAGAAGTAAAATGTTGAACCTCTGCTTTATTACAGTGCAACGTTTGCTGTTGGAACTTGTTTGAAGTTGCTGAGATATTGTATAGTGAACATTTACACATTGATGGAGTTTTAAAAAGCATGGTTTTTTTTCTCTCCTGAAAATCTGTCTGGCATGAATGCCAATTATGCATTCAGCTTTACCGGTAACCCAGATAACAATAATACATACAACTATAAAAACACTTGCAATTAACTGTGAATTATCGAGGGATTGTGAGGCCTGGTGGCATCTTGGGGAGCTCTTCATGCAGCAGTGACCATGGCTGATGATGATGCTGATGATGATGATCGTGATTGGTGAAATATGATACTACTCTCATACTACTTTCAAAAATAACACTGGTCAACACACTTTTTCTGGCATAAGGTATTCCAACGGTTTTAAGGTAATTTTGGGGTGCTGATTCCAAATCTGGCATCAGATTTTGTCTATCGCCTCAGGTTTTTGAGATTTTAAATATTGCATTTTCAATAAAAAAAACTGCAGAAGATAAATATTAAATAAATGTGGATATCTAAATAAAATGATATTATAAACACACTATCCTAAAAATACAGCACCATATTTTAACACTAAAGCAGTCACTGACTCGCAACAACTTGCAATCATAAGTGACAGAGTTAATTTCGGGTAAAATCAATGAAAATGGGGTATGCCGATAACATAAAATGAGATGTGATAGAGCAAATCTGAGATCAGATTTGGAATCAGCACCCTGAAATTAGTCTAAAACAGCTGCAAAAGTCCAGGCCAGAATTTTTTTGTTGTTGACCAGTGTAATGTATGCCTCCAATTCCCTGGCTGCTGACTGGGCTCCTCTCCGCCCCAACAACGACTGCATTGTTCGTGGCTGTCGCCACTGAAGCTAGCCAGGCAACTGGCTAAACAATATATTTTTTCTCCGTGTAACGAATAAACACGAAACTTAATTTAAATGGCGGAATAAGTTCTGAAGACATTGAATAGATGGTGACACCGAAGAGGCGGGAGCAATGAATACAGCAAACTGACACGGTTCGTGTAAAATTGCTCAAACGTTTCAATTGATGCTCATATTAATGCAATTATTTTGCCAGAATATTCCATACATTCTAGGGAATATACAACAAAATGTTACCTTGGTATTTTATTACGTTAAAAAGTACTTGTATTGCTTCGAGAACATGATCGTGAGAGGAGTACGAAAATGGCAGCTGTCTCTTATTTTCCATTGCAGAGCAACGGGTTATCTACGAGTAGCATAACAAACAAAAAGGTTTGCTGGCTGGCCGGCCGGCACACGGGAGGGCAAGTTGCGTGGTGGTGATGTCACCATGCACATCTGCTCGATGACATCATGCGTTGAGCTGGGTTCGTGTGGTCGTGATGACGTGACGTCCCCACCCCCCTCACAATTAGGCCATTGGGAGAATAATTTTGATACGTAAAAAGTTCAAAGCATGCATCGTAATATGCATACATTGAGGTTGCACAACTGGAATGCGTAGTTGCTAATGACCGCATTATCAGCTTTTAACAACCTTTTACAATATATAATTGAAGGTTGTGCACATTTTTGTTCCAGGCTTTTTGAGATCAAAACAAATATTCCAAACAGATGAGACGTTGACTTTTATGTGGAAAACAATCTTAATATAACGCTAAATGGAGATTATTTTCACGTTAATGTGTATCTGTGTTTAAAAAAGCCCTAAGAATTTTAGCCAACCGACAAATATAGGCTCCTCAAACCCTCAACACAGAATAGCATTGTGCTATTCACATGAAGATGAAGCTGTCCATGGCACTGCTCAGCATAAGCAAAGGCGCAGCCCTGCAATTTCCCGCTTGAAGCAATGCTGGTGGAAGGGTCTCCGCTAGAGGGAGTGATAGAGACCCGCTCTAGAGGGTATTTAGTTTACTCCATGCGGGCCAGACGTTATTAAATAGCTAGGAGTACCCACACTTTACCCCCATCACACGTGACCTGATCACACGTGGTGGGCTAATTGGGGCGAATGTAATGCGTGGTGAGGCGCATACACTGCTTGGAATGAGTCTGAGAAAGAGGAACTTGCGTGCGGATCACGTGATACGCCCAAGTCAGAGACGTCAAAGTGAATGTTTATAATGGTGAGTGCGCTGGGCAGGACGTGTTGCTCGAAGGGATTTGATGGGCAACGGTCAACGACTAACGACTAAATGGCAGTCAAGCTGAGAGGTCCACCGTGGAGAAGGAGTGATGAGTCTGGCTCGTGTCCTCGGTGGCGAGATGGATCGTTGCACCGTGCGATGGTGGGGGACGGCTTGAAGAGACCTCCATCATCCAGTGGATAGAGTGTCGCTGATTGATGATGATGATGATGATGATGGTGTTGGTGATACTTGCATTTATAATGATGAAAGGAAATGTATGAATTGCAATGACGATTCTTTTTTAAATGGACAAAGAATACGTATATACATAGGATCCACGTACTGAAAATAAGAGCTTAGAAAATTAGACAGACTTTGATAAATAATCCTTGAATATGAATATCAGACGGCAATAGATTGGAACTCTGTTGTAGATGATTCTTATGTATCATAATAAGTGATGTGATAATATAATAATGCAGAAACAGTAAAACTGAGTTTTTGTCTATGATGTTGTGTTCAAGAACAAATTTATTTGTGCATTTGTGTTTTCTCTTAAACACGCATTTAATAATGATTTTACTGTATAATTATTACATGCAATGTTAATGCATAATACGCATTGCTAGGGTGTGTGGAAAAAAAGCCACTGTAATTTTTTTTTTTATCCTATATACACTGCAATAAACTACAGCGTACAAAATGCACGGGGTTTGACCTCTGTCAATATCCTAACAGGACACTGAGTGGGTCCCACCCCCGCCGGCCTGAACTTTATTTGTGAGATGCTGTACTTACAAAAAACACAACCCAACGCAAAGTTGGTGTGGGTGGCGAGGAGGAGGGGGGGGGATCAGGAGGGGGGGGGGGGAATGACAGAGGGAGGGAGGGAGGGGGTGGGGCGGCAACCCTGTCAGGGAGATGAAATCTCTCTTTCTTCACAGCTAGCCAGCCCACTCTAACTCCATTCACACCTGAATCTTTTCACGGGAACCAGTAGAGTAGCCCCTCCAGTCCTTTTGAGGGCCATCTCTCTCTATGCCCTATTGAGCCTTTTCACTGTGGGACATCCATAGAGGAGGGGGGGGGCGGTGGTGGTGGTGGTGGGGGAGGCTTCTCTGTGCAATTGCCATTCAAGGGGCAGAAGGAGAATGGGGAATTGAGTATTCACGGACATGAATTTAGCGGTGTGTATCTCTAAAAGCAAGCCCCCCTACTTTGACGGGCCCAAATTGTCTACGTGTTGCACGCACGCGTTAAAAATTTCAGGCTGAAAATACGCGCGTTTGAGTCCTTCAGCGGGAACGTGTATAAATGCTAAGATTAACTGAAGCGTTTTATGAGCGTACAGGTTTTTTTTTTAAAGATTTGAAACAACACAGAGCGGCAACAACAAGGAGGTATGGAAACGGTTCACCTCAGGACGTGTAATTTTCTGTGATAGCACAATGATGCAGGTATAAATGTCGAGAGATTATTAAGATGACATAATAGTGCTCCGTCATTGCTATGGGCTGATTATTTAAGATGTAATGTTCTAAAATATATTTCTTTATTATAAATGTTCTACTCGGCAGCAATAACGTCCAAAATCTTGGAGTAAAAATATATACGAAGAATATTTAGAGGATTTATACTCTCAGTTAAGCGATATTTCAGTAACACAGATTTGTTAAAATGGTCATTTGAAAGTTGGTTTGTAATGACCACAATTAAACACCAAAACGGGTTTAATGAATTAAAAATGCCTCAACAACAACTACAAGCTGACTTGCCCACGGTGAATGAAGCGTCTGCCACTTAAAGAAAAGAGCCTCCCCTTCGCTGCAGACCTCCTAATCAAACGGTATGGGAATCAGACCCCGCACTACATCAGGACCTAATAACCGTAAATATTCCTTTCAGGAGCTCTAGCCAAGCATTTTCCCCCTGTTGGCGTGGTTAGGGCACATTCTAAGCCACGATTCCGGCAGGGCAAGCCTAATTAATGTTTGGCTCGCTGCAGGCATAAAGACCAGGCTCCCAAGTCCCTTGACCGAGTTTTTCTGTGCCCTCAATACGTGACCTGCTCTGGACAAACAATCCGCAGGCAGCCCGCCAGCACTGCGCAGTTCCCGATCTGTGCCCGCGCATTTGTTAGCCGAGACCACCTAACGCTCGGCTTTGCCTGCCACTGAGCACTCATTACAAAACGGCGATGAAATAGGCTGCTCTGAGCTGCAACTTGTGTGGTACGCGATCATCGTGGAAATGAAAATCTACGTGGAAAGAGTAAAACAAAACAACGGTGCCGTTACTTTGAGATCAAATGCAAATAGACGTGCGCGTGTATAATCAAACAATGCAACACATTAGCATTGGGATATGTGTATGTTTTTGTTATTTACAATGGTCATGCTTAAAAATGTACGTTATTACAAATGTTTTTTTTTATATTCAACACGTATACATTTCATAATTATCTTGCACAGTATATATTCACATTGCTTTCGGTATAAATGCAGTGCTTTTACGAAACAAGGTTTATTGACCTTTATATTAAAAGACGTTGAAAACACATGATAAAACTATACTCATGTTAGGCATAGCATACTTTAGTGCTTTCTATCAAAAGGGCTAATAAGGAACAACAACAAAAAACCGTATAAATAATAAACACATTGTCAATGCTCACTTTTAAAGGTGACTTAAAATATATAAAGGAAAACACAGCAGTTTCGATTTAATAGGATTACAGAGTCCGATACCCAAAATGCAGCAATAGGGAATGATGGATGACAACGCATTAACTCAAAAACACAAAAAAATGAAATGCTCAAATAACCTAATTACCAAATAAGAAGTAAATTTGTTTTGTTACCCTGCGTTATTGCACTCGAGGCAAATGTAAGAAAAAAAATTGATTGATTACAACGCTATGTGATCATATGGGTAGTTATAGCAACATTTTCCATTTTCCAGTGTAAATTATCAGCAGACTTACATTTATCTCTGCCTCCCTAAACAATATAAACCGTATAAATAAAATAGGTATCTGAAAAAATAAATCAAATACAAAAATACACATTTAATATAGAAGTGGTGTAGCTGTATTGGATTAGTAAATGCCAAGCCCAGAAGGTTGTGACAGCTGCAAATCTATAATGAAAAATGGCCCTGATCTCAGCAGAAGACGAAATGTCACTGGATCTCAGCCGTGTGGCTTAAGCACCAGTGGATTGACACTCGGCCTTCGATCGGCGCCTCCCTTTCTGCAGCTCTTGACGTTTCAATATCCCCGGCTTGCAGTTCGCCGTCTGCGTCGCCAGCGCCCCCTGTGTACGAGCCAGACATCTCTGGCACTTTGTCAACTTTCGATAAGACTATTTGATAAACTAGGCTCATTTGATAAACTAATATACCGCTGGTGCCACTCTACTACAATAGGCTAAATATAATCTTCGGACTTTAAACAGGAAAGTGTACATTTAAGCAGAGATGTCAATTCGCTCTTTTGAAATTTATTTTCAGGGATATCGCTATTAAGTGGGGGATTTTTCTGCACGCTATTCAAAATATCCTGAATAAGAATTCAGCATGAAAAAATGTAAGAGAAGAATAAGCCACAACATTTTCTCTTTGAGAGCTAGACGTGAATTTTGTTTCATAGCACACAAGTGGTACATGCACAAGGGATGTATAAATAATATCAACAAATAGTGAATTAAACATGTTATAGTTTGAAACATCACTATACTGACACAACACTTGTGTAGAAATTGCATTGTCTGCAATGCTACCGAGTTAAACAACGTCACTGAGAAAATAAATATAATCACATCTAGTGGTCAATAGGCCTTCTAAATACCATAACACATTTTAATATTCTCACTCTATCAAAGATCAATTACGTGCTGCAATATTGATGAGAATAACATATAGGAACCAAAATATGTCAATACAGCCAACGTACTTGTCATCTGCAAAGGCTTTTTAAAAAACAATTTGTTCATCTTGTTTGCACAAAGCCCTTTAAAAATAAATAATAATTTTGCTTTATTGCATGTTTGCGTCATGCATTGTATATTACTCTGCGTAGACTATATTGTTTTTTAATGTCATCATGTTATTCTTTTCCAGCTGTATTTATTTTCAGATTTCAAGTAATTCAAAATTCTGGTAGTGTACAAAATGTAAATTTCGGTATTTTAAAGTGTCCTTTTTTGATAAATGGAAATCACTGATATGTGCAAGACACATCTTACATATAAAATGAATCAGAGCTGAATCCAACAAATTGGATTCTGGTAAGTGTCAAATATTAGAGGAAATCTGTACTACCAGATCACATGATAAAACGGAGGCAGTGACATGGTGTTATGTTCTGATCTTGATATGCATGTCATACCAGACCCAGTTTAGCCTTTTTCATTATCTCTAATTTGAACCACTTTAATGCTCAGAGTTTATTACTGATGCTACACTGGAAATCGGGTTTAAATAAAGAAGGAAACATAATTCATTTGCTTTTTTACGTGATTTTTTTTCGTACTTTATTCAAAGCATAACACGATAAACTTGCAGAATGAAACAATTAGTTTTGCTGATTATAGAGTTATATTCATTAATTGGCTCAACAATAGTAAAACATCCAAAAATAACCCGCATTCTGGGATTTCTAGACGTAACAAAAAAAAATGCATCGCCAGATTGATGTCTGCATTGACAAGGATGGTAAATGCTAACACAGCTGTTACGACATCTATTTAAAATTAACAAGACAATCTGTGCCCCTCCGTTTTGGCATTGGCAGTCTCATTAACATATATTGTGTCTTACACTATCTTGTGTGATACCAGCACAGTTCGAAGAAAAATGATACGGCAATATACGTGTTTCAAACAAGTGGGGTTGTGGTGTCTAAGCGAAACATAAGCAATGTACATACATCGATGAGATGTTAATTATCCACTGAGTGAGAAACATTACAATTGTATACATTTTTTTTGTTTCAATTTGTCAACATGTACACAAAGATCTGTGTTGTTGTTGATGTAGCCTCTCTCTCGGACTGTGCGGCAAATAAGATTGCTCTAAGTGGGACATGTGCGCCGAAATGAGGAGGGCCATTTGGAATGGTCTCCATGAGTCTGGCAGCACAAAGGTAAGACCTAAGACCAGACAGTGGGATAGATACTGTGAGGGAAGACCTTAGAGGTCTGTGTGTCTGCTGTGCAGCAGCGGCGAGATTTAGCAGAGGGTAGAAAGATTTGCTGAGGTGTGGCATTCGTGTCTTGTGCCGCAGAGACGTCTCGATCTTGGTCTTGAGTAACCATGCTGGTTTGTATTCTGCTATTGATTGCTAGCACATCTTAATGTGGTGCGAGAAAAATAACCTAATACATTGTTTAGCAATTCCTTAATTCGTGACTTGCACTGGCCTAAATAATATACACATATTTCGTATCATATACAGTAAGCACATTTTTCTAAATTATTTCAGTTACTGAGGTGACATACTGATAAACACATCGCATTTCCGTTTTCGCATAACACGGTGACACATCTTGTTCTAATTGTTATGGAGCTACATGATACTTAGCTTCTATGTGACATCACATTCCCATTGGCTATCCCCTCGTGTGCGTTACAACTTTGTTCCTATTTTATCACTTTGTCCATCTGTTGTTATCTTTTGCAAAGATGACTTCTGCCAAAGATACACGATCTCATAAAATGTAATAAAAGAATGAATCAATAAAGTAATCCAGCAATTAAAAAAACGCATTATTTTCCCAATAAAGGCAATGGTCCTTAAAAATTCAACAGGGGAAATATTGTACAAGGCTGCCAACACAAAGCTCATGTTTCCCAAACCCATCATTATGTGTCGCAGTTAAATCGCACCCACAATGTTGAATGGTAAATCCATGCAACGATCAGTTGCCTCCATGACGATTTGGAGGTTAGTTATGATTCCAAGTTCTTGATTTCCTATCACTACTGAAAACAGTGATGGTCCGAATTCAACATTTAAGATCTATAACCATGCGACTGTTTTAGACTTCATACAGCAGTGAGTCAAAGTTAAATATATTAAGACAAGGACCTACGACTGTGCATGGTTTAGGGAACATTCCCAAGAGGAAGTTCAACACAGAGATGGAGCAATGAAATTAAGCTCATTTACAGGAGCTATACGTATGGATTGCTACATTGATTGTTACTTTGAAGAAGAACCATGAGACATGGCGACAGCATGGAGAGGCTCTCATCCAGCAGTAGATTGATAATGACTGAACATGATGATGAACTTACTATAGGTGGCATAGTGGCCGTTCTGCGCACCAGCTCATCATCGACTGCAGGAGCTGGCCAAAATCCTTGATATGCAAAGGCGCTGTGATGAGGCCCTTAATGCATTTGTCCATCCCAGTTTTCGGCACGTGTGGGTTTTCAGTTGGCGACAATCGCTCCCTAGGCAGCCACTACAACTCCGGCTAATGGCACAGTCCGTTGTGCAAAAGCGGTTTCCAACGCATCGCTAATCTTGGAAAAGCTGAAAATATGTGAGCGATGTGGGCAACATTGTCGACCACGCTGTGCAAGCACCCATCCCGTGAAGAGGCTGCCTGGATCAATTCCTTAAACACAGCTTCCTGCACGCGGACAACTGTTTGCAACGCAGCTGTTAAGTGTATATTTGAAATTAGCCGTGCAAACTGTTGCCTTGTGTTACACTTAGAGAGGTACTGTTATTAACGGTGTTGCATTTTGTGCCCCCCCCCCTCACTCCTAGATGATTCTTGGCAGGGGTGCTAACGCACACTCGCGTACAGCTACAGTGGGAGCACTTCTTCGGCACAACTATTAATAGAAGGCAATAGCCTCATGAAAAATGTATAATAATGTGCATTGTTAATGAATTACTGTAAATATGTAGTGGTTTTTTTAATGCTAGATAAATAACCATTTGGCAGGTAATAATGCGTGTGATAAAAAAAAATATTGTTACGCTCGCAAAACACACACATTGAGCCACACTGGCAATCGTCGATTATTTACAGTTTCTGTAAATTGCATGCTCATCATATGCTCATACTGCATTTTGACTAATGGCCTGAATAAGAAGCAACGACAAACAGGGCGAACACAACGAGCCCGAAAGATGTGATTATTGAGTCGAATTGCGAGCCTGAATTGTGACAATTCATCAAACGGTTACATGCCCAGTAACTGTCCTCTGTGGTTTAATTGTTGTATGTATACATATATCGATATAATGCGGTAGTAATTATATTGGCTCATCAGCACCACTTTTCACCACCACTAGGTCTCGTGAAGCCTTCACTGGAAACACAATCTGGGGTCCCAATTCTCATTTCGCCTATGTTTTTAATCTCCCTGCTGTGCAGCAGGCGTTAGATTTAACACCCGATGCATACCACTTGTTCATGTGTCCCAGCGCTGTTATACAAAATCCACTGCCAGTAAGTGCTTCAATTTTGGCATAAGTGCAGCAATGTGCACTGCACTTCAGGGTGATTTAATTTTGACCCACGTGGCTGCTCGGATTGATTTTAATTAAATATGCATGTTCCTTTTGTTAGACGTGACAACAAAAGCTGACATGTTACACGTGTGTGTGTGTGTGTACATTGGTTTTATTGGCGTGTTTTCATGCTGGCATTGTCTGCTTCTTGTTGTGCATACAGTCAATGCATAGAATAGTGCACAGGAACGTTGTGTGACTTACTGACTTCACACAAGCATATGCATACCAATGCATTGTGTAACTGGAAGCTGTTTGTGAGCATGAGTGTGTGCTGATGAATGCGATAGTAAAATACAGGTCCATGCGCATGCATTTACAGTCAGGTTATGTTTTGTCAGCGTCATTAACATCATCGTTATAAATTAGATTTAACTACGGGAGAATGCACCGAGGCAAAATGTCACTTTTTCAAAGGAAATAATAAAATAATAAAAATTAAACATAATAAGATACAATTCTCACGACGTGTGGCCGAAACGTCGTGAGAATTTCATTTTATTATGTTATATTTTTATTATTTTATTATTTCCCTTCTACGTGACTTTACCGAAAGAACCAATAATATGAATCCCTGCAGTCACGAAAGCTTTCAATCGAAATTTTTCCAAGGAGACCAGGGTTTACAAAGTAGACAACCGAACGAAGACTTATCAGTGCAGAAAAAAAACCCACAACCAATGTTCATTCCACAGAGATAACACAACAACGGTGAACACCCACGGGCTGCACGCGCGAAGCAGAACTATAGAGAATGTAATAATCACACGTATTGGTATGTATAAAATAGAGTTCATGTGTGTGCATAAATGAATATCGCCCCCCCCCCCCCCTTCCACGATGATAAATAAATGCACGCATACGCATTTGTATGCGTGTCTGGGTTGCGATGCACTCCTTCCTCTTGAGCATATCCATGTGACGAGGCCCACGAAGCTATACGCAGTCGGTGTTATCAGTTAAATTATAATACTGATGTGTACGCGCAATAAATACGCAGCGTTCAGAAATGTAATTTTTCATGAAAGCTGGCAGGAACCATATATTTTCAGCAGAGGCACGATAGTTTCATCTGTTTAATGAGCTCCAATGCAAAGTGTAGTTTTACCCCCCCCCCCTCCGTCAGCCCCCCCCCCAACCCCCCCCCCCCCCCTTAAAAAGTGCAGCTTTGACTTGTGCCGTAGAAGACACGCTATCGCATTTCTTTTTACCACTTTTATAAAGTTTCTCTGTGAACATGGTAGAAATGTCAAGCCGTCACACAAGGGTGCTCAAAATACCCAGAAGCGCAAGGTCCCACGGGACGAGAGGACAACCAAACTTAACTGAATTGTTACCTTGGTCGACCATGGTGATAATGAAACCCATTTAAAAGATAAAATGCACCCATATCTGTACTCAAATGCTCGTGTGCAATATCGTGCAAAAGAAGCATAGGGCATACATTTAATTTTTTTTTACCAACTGTGTGATTTGTGTCTGGTACAGAGAGGACCTCATTCCATCACCTGGAATCCCTGGACTGACAGCGAGGAAACTCTATCTGACACGGAGCAATTCTGGAATCAGATCATTAGGCTCTCCTAATTAACTATTCAATAGATTGCTTAATGCGGCATCTAGTAGCCTTCATTAAGCTGTGCGAGGAATAATGTAATGGACAGTGCCTGAACGGACATTTAAATGTTAGTCTTGAGAGCCCGTGTATGATCCAATTAGGTGAGAGTCATTCTAGATTTGAAGTTTTCTGACTTATTTAACAGCTGTGGTTATCACACCTGATGACGATTGCTTGCGTTGCAATCGAAACGTCTTGATTTATTCATTTCTATTTTTATTTTTGTATTTTCACCTACGTGACTTTACCGAAAGAACCGAAGAGTACGTGAGAGTCCACATTTTGAGATGTAGATTATTGTTGAGACCTTTTTTTAGTGATGGGACTGGGGCTACAAAAACTCATGCCAGATGGCACCAATTGTTATTGCAGTGCCAAACTCGGACGTTAAACTGACACTCTCGGTGCTTTTTGGTACAATATTTCGACTCGGGCCTGTATCTCGCTGAGCCACGTCAACTACGTCGGCAACATAGCGCATTCTAAAAGTGCACCGAAATAAATCCACAGAGGGACAAAAAAAAAACAACCAGACCGTCTTTCAATTCTGCTGCAGTTTATCAATGGCATATCAGTAGTTAAAAAAAGAAGCTGCCCATAACATCTTGCGTAGTATACTCCCAGTAAAGTAAAACAAATGAGACGCATGACAGTACTATTTTTGGGGGGGGGTGTCATGAAACAAAACACAACAACAACAACAACACAAAACAAGCGCGATGCTTATCAGTCAAGCTCCGTCATGCAGAGAGGTAACAGGAAGGCAGCTGTTACGCCAATTTCTGAAAGATGCACTTTTCCCCCACCACCACCACCACCACCACCCGCCCGCTCGTGGTAAGTGGCTGGGGCTGACTTTGATATGTTTCACTTGGCGAGTAAACGGGGAGGGTTCCAATTACGCCGCTCGCTGGGAGCTCCCGTCAGGTGATCAGTCAGCTGCTTCTGACAACTTCATCAGCCCAGCCTTCGCGTTCACACCCCCCCCCCGTCCATTCGCAGCCAACACCATAAAACAGGCCAAGGGAGATCTGGGACCATGATCATTCACCACTGTGTTTTTCTCCGTTTCAGCCCAATCTTGAGCTAATAAACAGCTCTCAGACACCAGGAAAAATGAGGGTCACAGCACTATCTGACATAATAATGTGCCATGATCTAGTGCCGAGATTCACGGCACTATGTCGAAAAATCGATTTCCCCATTGATTGTTGTGTATGTATCTTTATTATCTGAGGAGTCATGATGAATTTTTCATCGGGTTGGCGGAGTGAGATGGGTACAAATGGGCTGCAGAACATAATAATGTTTCTATCTCCGAGCCCGTGCTGGATCTCTTTCTCTCTCTCTCGACTCATTTTTATTCCTGCCATGCTTTTTGGCTGAATATTTCCGCAGCCCAAGCCCCCTTATGATGTCTCTCGCGGTGCCTCCTGGGAAGCCATGTTCCTATCAGACACATCAGGCTGTGTCGAGGCAAAAGGCTTTGGAGGGAACTCTGACCCAGGGCTTTTGCATTCTGCTGATTAGACCCGGTGCTGCGGCTGCTGAAGTCTGCACTCGTGTCGACAGCTTGTTCACTATTTGATGTTTCTATTCCCCCGGCTCTGCGCCTGTATAGCTCGCAGTCTGGCCTCGGCTGCCCTTGGCATTTTCTGCCTGCGAAATTCCCATCAACATGTCCCCTTAGGAGAACCAATCTCTGAGCCTCTCATCGCTGTGAGGACGCTACGTTCAGAATGTCAAACTCTGTCGCGAGCCCATCATCATTATTTCTTTCAATTCACCTAATGGGCATTAGCAAATAAACATTCCTATTTAATAGTGTCTTTGGAAGCCCATAGGTCGGGGCTGCTTTTTTCTATACGCCTTTCAAGCCTCCGCGAAAGCAACGCTGGTTCTCAGATCACTCCATTTATGATTCAGGCACCACTTTGTGCACCTTTTTTTTTTCTCTCTTGTGTGATATCTAATCTAAAATATCCCCCGGAGCATTGCATTTTATTGACAGTGGTATACCCTTGGGATGTTATTGAAGAACTTGACCCCAAGCTAGTTGCAATGCCAGTCCCCTTTGAAAGAGTCAAGCACCTTGATAGCGGTTGCTGTAGGGCTGCAGATCTGAATCTGCGGCTGAAGCTGAGTCCTGCCTTTTACTTTGATTCGCTGTATACCGGATGATGAAAGCCAGCAAGGACAAGGGGAGGGTTGTGCTTGCAGGGAGATCAGTCGCATCAGAAAGCCACCATGAAATCACAACTCTCACGGTTCCACACTTGGCAGAGACGCGGCAAATGCGGATAAATGACAGACAGCCGTAGTAAAGCTGTCATGCAACAATCACAAGAAAAGCACCCCGTGTGCCAAAACTCAAAGCTGAGTTTTTTTTGTATAAGATGTGCACCTTCCTACATCCTGGAAATGCCTTCTTGTTTAAAATGTTTCACGTAAAAGTGAATGAAAAAACATGATGAAAATGATTAGCCATACAAACAGAATTTTAGATGTCTCAAGAACATGCTGTGCTCGATTCAAAAATTGTTTTTTTTTAGTTCAACATGCAACAAACAATGCTGCGATTTAATAACGTTGCTAATTGCACATTAATTCCTTATGACATCGAGTTGATTCTTGTCATTATGCACCATGTGTTCCCATGATTATTACATAAAGGTTGAATTATTAGTACACTGCCGGACGAATGCAAGTCATTGATCCTTGCGTTCCCAGTTCCTGTGGCATTGTAAATTAACTATTGAAATAGTCGCGTCACAGTGTGTGGGTAGCACATGTAATAAATGTCGAGTCGATAAAGCATGACTCGAGCCATGCGCTGGCAGTGTGAGAGCACACTGAATAATGTGTGCGGTACGAGGCCAAGATACATTAGCATCGTTCACAATGAGGACAAACACTACTCAATTATCTATCCAAACATGGAAATGTCAGCCTGGCATCCAAACCAACTGTTGCCCATCGCTCCACTGGTATTGACGCATGTAAATGATATTATGTCGAACTTAATTTGAAAGGGAAAATATTGCCCGGCCTTTATTAACCTACATTTGTATTACCTTCAGGATATTTAACAATTGATGAGGTGTAATGTGAACGAATTGTGACGTGCTATGATCCAAGGTGGTCCCGTTTTTCATGCAACTTGGTGTGTGGTAAACTTGCAGCGGCGTGGAAGCCGCACGATACCGAGGAATGCTTCGCAGAGAACCTCACGTGGCGAACAACATCGGGCCCTGCCATTCCCCCCCCACTCCCTTGAGCGTAACTCGGGCGCAACACTTCCTCGGGGCAGACTTTTTAGCGCACGGGGGATTGCCAAAAAGCCACCTTGAGGGGCGATTGCCTAAACGCGATAATCCAGCACAGGCAAGGTGTGAAGCACCGGGGGGGGGGGGGGGGGGTGAACAATAACGTGCACCGAGACAGAAAGAAAATAAAAGAAGAAAAAACACACACAAGACATTTTTTTCCTTCTCATCCCTTCATATTTTAAATCTGTCATCTCCGCTGAACCGGAGCTTTTGTTATACCTCAGCTACCGTTTGAGGGGAACTGTCAGGTCTGTCCACAGCTTTTATACTTCCTACCCCCATGACTTGGCTCGTGACATCATGGTGGAGCAGGAGCTGCTGCCCCCCCCCCTCTACCACCGAAAGCTGTTTTTAAAGCTAATTATGCATTCTCTGACTGATGCGCCGTGCTTAACTAGGTCAGCGGCAGAGACGCTATGCTGTCAGTCAGCTCAACAAAAAAAAACCATTGCAGGCGCGCGGGCGGCATTCCCACAGAGGGCTCATCCCGCTCTGCGGAGAACCAATCACGGCGCTCGCCGGTAATTGGACAGCTACGGAATAATTACACGAAATAGCTCGATGCACTTGCTCAGTGAGGGCCTTTTACTCAGCTCCTGCCTCAATATTATCACTAAAAGACCACTATAATGCACAAGATTTCTTTTAGCCCGCTGCTCTTTATTTTTTAATTAAGAGAGCCTCTGTCGTTCAGTAAATTCTATTGCTGTGTATATATATTGCGTACGTATTGTACGGCCGGTATCGGGGTTTTTTTGACGTGGAATACTGTATTACAATTTAAGAATGCAATGTAAAACATCACAAAAAGAATAAATTGAAAATGGATTTTTTTTTTTTGCGTCTTTCATTTTTTTCTCAGTCCTTATTAATATCAGGCACGTGGTGATGTCGTTTCCTACGTGCATATGCCGGGCAGTTATTACGTTTTTCAGTCAGTGATGAGGCAGATGGTCAAGGTATTCAATAACTGGAGGCCTCCTATGAATCCATTCAATTGCTGGCCTTTGTGAATATCTCATTGATGCGGTGAGAGATTAAAACGGCAGGAGACAGCCATCCATGCTAAATGATACATCAGAAAACTTGGCTCCAGAGTAGAGCAATTACAAATGTATGACACACCGTCGACTGTTCGCTGGAGGATAATATATATATATATTCGTGGCAGGTTAATATCAGATGAATTATATATATTCTTCCGAAAGTGGGAATGTAAACATACTCTATTATTATTATTATCTGTTTGAAAATTCAACTGCAACTGGAAAACAGTGTTTTGTTTGAAGGGCATATTAAGAGATTGCATGGTACCCGTGTGCTGTATGCAGCCACATGCGCTTATAAAAATGTTAATCAGAGTTTAATACATTGCAAATTCCGCGCATGGAATTGAAGCTTCAGGCAGTGTGGAAATCATTGCTGGCTCTCTGGAGTGACCTTGCCAAACTAGTTCTTCCAATTAGTCCCCGGTTAGGTCTGCACATTTTTTTTCCTTTTTCCCCAAGATGAGCCCTCTGGATTCTGCGTGCGAGCCGTCACTGCGAGACTAAACGCAGGAGCAAAGTGCCGCACATTCTAAGCTGCGTGACACATGGTATACGTTTCAGAGAACGTTTTTCGTGGCAAGCCTTCACACGAGCATGCTTCGGGTGGCATATACTGCCTAGAAAAATTACTACATTCTTGTTTTATTTTTTTCCGCCCATAATTTCTGACATATCATTGACGCAATTTGACGAAACATTGAGCTTGAAAAAATGTGGTGTGGGTTGATACAAAAATAGCTTGCACTACTGCATTTTTTAAAATGTAATATGTAAAGAATTGCCCTCAGGGTTATATTTATTTATTTTGCAGATGCATGTGTTGCTTAATTGCAAGCTTGCTGTCTAATTTTAAAATGTAAATTTTATTTGGAGAAATGTTGACTTTCTGAATCGTTTACAATCGTGGCTTAGAGTAACTGTATAGCATATGACGTATTAATAATAATAATGATAATACTGTAGCCATTTGCCAATATATTTCTGAATGAGGGGACTCCTCATGCTATATTGGCCATGAGAGTTGTTTCACCATACTTCGCCATTCTGGGTAATTAGGTGCAAGTTGGTGAGGGAGGGGAGCTCCTCGGACCAGTTCAGATATCATTCGCCACTGATGTCAGTCATTGGCCCAGAATCAAACTCAGGTGGCCAGGTCTATAGCACAGTGTACGAACAACTTCAACCACTGGTTTACCCCAGTACAGTGTATATATCTCCACAATTAGACTTTAGCAATTAAAAGTTGTGCAGCCATTGGCGATTGTTTTTTTTACAAGTACAGTTTTGACAATGCAAACATTTTACATGGCGATCTATTTTTATATAACTTTCCATTAATTTCAATGCAGCGAGCGCAAATCCTAAAAGTAATTTAAAACTTGCCACTAACTAATGCATAGTTACCACAGATGTGTTAAAATTTAAAGTAGCCTCACTTTTGTTCCTCAAAGAAAATTAAGATGCTTCACAACTCTTGATTTACCATTCAAATTCTAATGAGAGAGAATGCAAGCGTGTGAAAAAGGACACCACACACTGCCAATTTTGATGCATGTGTGAACTGAATGACCGCCGATAATAATATCCATTCACACCGCGGCCCAGCTCAATCAGGCCTGCATAAAAAGGAGGCTCTAATCATCGGGCCTTCATCAGCCAGCCACACAGGCAGATGTGACCTCTGATCCTCCGCTCCTTCACCTTCAACCCCATTTCTATGCCGGGATTGCAAACCGCAGCTGCAGTCTTGGGGGCTCCACGATTTCGGGTGCATTTCTCTGAGACGCAATGGATGTTATTTGACCTGTGGGATCAAATGCATTGCACATGCTATGAGAGAGTGTGACCAAAATAGTAACGTATACTTAACAGTTCCAAAGTGACAATAGGGACTGTATTGGTTTGCTCTCTGTCAGACCACTTCTTTGCAAGCGAATGCTTATTCCAACCTATTGCATTATTGATACCCACGATCAAAGCACACATTCTCCCAGAAAATATCGGGCCATGACATCAGCTGTTTGAAACCAAAAAACTCTTAAACATTATCTTTACGGCATATACATAATATATACATACAGCACGGTGTCAGAAAGAAGAGCAAATAGCAGGATTATCGCGGCTTATTCAGTTGCAATGCTTCGTGGAGTTTTTACACGATATATAGCAGCCCTATCTTGAATCAATATACCTTTTTATAAGTGATAGATGATTCCCAATGGATAATTTACATCAGTAAATCATACCTGACAACATATTTCCCTAAAGTTAATACAGCTGGACTTTATCTGTCAAACGTTTATTAGATAGTTATTCAGTGTACCAAGCCGTGTCACAACAAGAGCTCCTGTACGGAAAAGAAAAACCCCTTGGGGGATTATTTACAGGACAGCGAATCCCTTCACATGACGTTCTTCAGATGTGACAAGCAAGAAGCTGTGACAAATGCAGTTCATTAGCAGCGTTTAGACACCGGCATCTGGCAATGCGAAGCCAGCCAGCCTCCTCGCCAAAGTTACACGGCTCTCAGGTATGGCTGTTTTTGTCAAAATTCACCCGTGCTTTTGTATACTCAATCGGTGTTCGGGAAAACCGCATTGGATCAGCGTAAAAGGCTGTCTTTGAGTGTGTTATCACCTGCTATTTTCCATATTTTGTTATAAATGTCACTCCAATGTACACACGACGTATTATTGCCCGCCATGCGATTTTCGCGTTGTTGAAAAATAATAGTGGTAGCAGTGGAGCCGGGCATGAAAGGTCCAACGCTGCGTCGCTGACAGATGCACTGGACTCTTGTGCGGTCCGAATTTTTTGGTGTGATAATAAACGGTTGATTAGCCAATAGTGTGGGCGAAAAGAAGAGATCCTGGCCATTGTAACTGCACACCTGCAGCAATGCTGAGGTCTCGGCTCTGAATAGGGCCACGATGACAGGCGATGTGACAAGAAAGCGCTGTTGGCAAAACACTCTGTGCTGACAACTCACGAAAGAGGGCAGCGTGCTGTGTAACGGGGTCAAGGTAAAAATGGCTGTGACCATGCAAAACCATCTCGGACAGCAGAGGTGCATTCAAAACGTGCACGCTGTGTGTAATAGACAACACGTTGTTCGTGTCACATCGATACACATTTATTCACGCCGTGAATGTTTTGGACAAGTCAATTGTTAGAGGTGGAGTTTGTTTTCCCTCCAAACTTGCTTAACTTCCTCTTTATGCTTTTAACGTTGAAAAAAAACGTTCCCCTTTTAAATGTAACCAAGCGCATCGCTGGTGTCGGCACTATATGGACACAATATCCTGTTTCTATCATTGAAATGTGTCATATTCCATAAACAATACGGATAACCTCACCTTTCTTTCTTTATTTGTTTTTCCCAAGACACAACTCAGTACTTTCTTTGTTGAAACCTGTTACTACTGATTGAAAACGTGTCTTGAACAGCTCGGTTTTTGTTGTTGTTGTTGTTTACTCTGGCCAACGCTCCTAACTCATTGTGGATGAATCGTATTCAACTTTAGAGAGAGAGAGAATGTTGTCAATATTTGTTCTGTCACCACAAATTGGAGGCTAGTTTTTTCTGTAAACAAGTCCGTGATATTTGGACACATACGAAGCAAGTAACCCCGCCCGCCGCCGCCGCCCCCATCAAATGACAACATTAAACGTATCTCAAGTCTACCGTCACAGATGTGTCATTCTGCCTCACATCCATATGACATTGTGAATAATTTGTAAAGAAGTTTGTAAAGGACATTTTCCACAATGACAGTGAGGACAGCTGACAGCTAGAGGCCATAATGTTGGGCAAAGCTTCCATCTCTGTGTTCTAAGAATGTCAACCGCTATTGTGATTCTATACTTGTTAGGTCTTGTCAGGCCTACGTGCCGGAACCCTTGGAGCATTTCTGAGTTCACAAACAGTGCAATGGCACTGTCTGTGAACTCAGAAGCGCTGTGGTTGTATATCCGAGGGATCTAAAGTATGCAGATAATTTACGTAGAAGATGTTTTGTAAGCGTTGATAAAGTTACGCACAACCGGAAGTTATTTTGTGAATTGCATGCTGACAATACATCCAAATTACATGCAGGCAGATGCT
This sequence comes from Lampetra planeri, assembly GCF_965212315.1. NCBI lineage: Eukaryota > Metazoa > Chordata > Hyperoartia > Petromyzontiformes > Petromyzontidae > Lampetra > Lampetra planeri. The sequence goes on from NC_136119.1 coordinate 8,798,409, forward strand.
AGCATAATGCTTTGATTAATTAAAGACAATTATTCTCTCTAGGTTTTAGTTAACTTTTTTATTCGAATACAGTTATTTTTGGAAATTGATAGACTAAATAAAAATGTATGTCTTCATAAAAACTTAACATATTCACAAAAACATAGAATATTCTCCTTGTACTTTGCAAAAAAAGATTTCAAGTTTACTTTGTTTAACCAGGTGAAAACTCACGAGACCAGAATAGTCTCATTTGCAAGAGTGGCCTGGGGCATTCGTCTGCCAGTAGCAGGCAATTATTGCTGTGTATAGCCCCGAGTGAGTAATTTGCAGGTCATTTTTTTTTAGTTGGCAAATGTTGACCCTGATGCCGGCACACAGCGTTCATACTCTTGCGAATGATGTCAGATGGTGCGTATCATCATTATTATTTATGGTCACTACATTCGCAGTAATTACCAGGGCGGCCGCTGCATTCGAACCATGAAAACCTCTCGAGCAAGTGGCGAAGCTGGGCATTTTTATTCAGACGAAAATAAGCTACATGTGACAAATTCAATCCAATTGCACTAAACAGAGGCATAAATGTACAGGGGGAAAACATTAACAATTTCAGATGTGTTGATGGTAGCTATGGAGAGTAGGGTGAGACCAAAATGATGAAATAAAAAGGCAGATGAGAGTGGGTTGGATAATGTAAAGTAAAATATATCTGAAGAGTAATGTTTTTAATCAGTGCATATTGCCTGTTGTGTCACGTGGATCAGAAACATGGCCACCGATGAAGAGGATGGGAAAAATGCTCAAAATGTGCAAAGACGCGTGGAGAGATGCGTAGTCTAGTTTACACTTAACGACAGAAAGAGGCACGTGGGTTAGAGAACCTACGTAACTTAACGACTTCGAGTAAGTGAGCTTGGGTGCGGAACACGTCACCAGAAGGGGGTGATGACCGGTGGGTGAGAACAGCTACTGATCAGCAGCCAAAGAAGTTACCGCTCCTAAGAGCACGTTTACCGTGGAGATGAAGCAATGAGCTCGGCTCGCGTGCAAATGCTGTGGGATGATTGTAGCATCACGGGACCATGGGGGAGGTGCGGCTTTCATCCAATGGAATAGATCTCAGTTTGATGATGATCTGTTCTGGAATTTGAATTTTGATATGATGGGCCTGCCTTCATTGCCTCTCAAGGTCACTGTAAATATGAAAGCAGGGTGCAGTGTTTGCAGTGCCATGTTTCTATTAGACTACCATCCATGAACATTATTCTTGCTAAAATGTGATGATTCGATACTTAAAATGGAATATTTACTTCAAGTGGAAAACATCAAATTGTCATTGTATAAGATGTTACTCAAGCCTATTGTGATGTGTATCAAGTAAAAAAGAGTAATTGAATACACCATTACATCCATTTAATTTGCAGTAATACTGTTGATTGTGTCTCTTTCCTTGTGCCAGTGTTGTATGGCAAATAAAAATGCAAACATTAATTACCGAAATGTGCAACTTCATTATGAACGATTCTATAAAATTTAATTAATGGAAAAAAGCTCCATAAACAATTACCCTTTAAACCATCTGCATGATACTATAAATAAAACCGTTATAAAAAATATTGTGTAATGATGTGAACCACATTAACAAGATATTGAAAATTAGTGTTGTACATTTTAATTGGAGTTTTAAAAATATAAGATTAATTACTTTATCTGGGACGTACAATGTCTCCACAAATGTATGTAAATGGATCATGGCAAAAATGTGTATGTACGTACATATACGTACACACGTGTCGACACTCAATTAGCGGTTTCAATCTGCACAACGATTTCAGTTTGATCATATATACTAGACAAAATAAATAAAGACAATTGAAATATGCAATTTAAGGGCTGTAATCATGTTTTATGTTTGTGTTTTTTACTGTCATGGTAAAGATTACATAATGGTCTTTTCATGTTTTTACAATGAGTAACAGATTTATGAAAAATAATGAGCACCTTTATAGCCACTGACATGAAAATATGATCTAGGTGAGGTTCTTTTCCAGTTGGCCTTCAATAGGAAACAGAAACGTTCCATATTTTTTGTTACCACTAAACAAAAAGAGGTGGCATTTATAACATTCACATACAAAAATTTTGATTTGAAGCTTTCGTGACTGCAGGAATCCATACTCTTTGGTTCTTTCAGTAAACTCACGTAGGTAAAAATTAACCCGTAAAAACAAAGTTTTTGACTATAAATCCTTTATATGCGTGGCATCGGTTTTATTTTATTATTCATTTCTGTTTTTCTTGAGTAAGAGTTTCATTTTTATCACATTGGTATTTTAAATTAAATCTGACATTTTTTTTTACCTAAAAAGTGTAAAATTTTGGAAAAAAAATTTCACGAACATTAATTGTCACGCACAACGAGTCTGTGTGGAAAATGTCAGCTCGATTGGATCACGGGAAGTGGGTTAAAAAACGACCGAAAGATTTGCACGGTCGTAAGCAAGCAAGCGAACTTAATATAAAGGATTTAAAAATAAAATAAATCACGACGTTTCGGGCACAACACAAGTGTCCGTCATCAGGTGGGAAAGCATGGCCTGCTGCTGATGCAGACTGTTTTAAAACAGTCACCTGATGACGGACGCTTGTGTTGCGCCTGAAATGTCGTGATTTATTCTATTTTTTTTTACCTACGTGACTTTACCGAAAGAACCAAAGAGTATACAGAAATTTACTACGGGCCTGCAAAGTGCAGTATGCATTGCACTTCAGTTACACACAGGTATATTAGATCACTTGTTTTTGGGGCAGAACAGTGGAGCGGTGGTAAGTGGAATGCCCTCTGAACCCAGTGATTTGGGTTTGATTCTTGGCGGCGGATAACATCAGTGGCCAGTGATATCTGAACCTGTGCTGGAACCTACCCTCAGCCAACCCACACTTGATTGACAAAGAGCTGAACGTTATTTTAATTTCATTTTCGTGCTTTATTTCTATGGATATTTTTTTCTCAGATTGTTCTACAACGAGGTTTAAAAAGTGAAGCATTTTATTTGTATCATGTCAAATGGAATTAATATATGATACAAATACTGTACAGCGCTTAAAACAAAAATAACCTAAGAATATAAAAATAAACGCGTAATGAAAAATACATTTCGTTCACAGGTATTGTCAATAAATACATATTACGAGCTCTATATAACCTATATAATCTTCATACAAACCTTTCTTGTCGGTGTTTTCACGTTGCACATTTCAGGGCACATCGTAAACACCGCGTAGCCCAGCATTTGTCGCCGGTCGCGTTCCATTTCAGAATGCAACAGGCTCCCTGCACTCAAACGTGCTCCGCCTGAACGACACTCGGATCCAGGGCCATGTGATCATCTCTTTTCATGCCATAGGCACAACGTGATAACAGCACGGGCGTTGTGATTCAGTGCCCAGAAGGGGGGGGGCGGGCGGGGAGTAGACATTGTTGATCTATAGAGAGCATTGGCAGCGGACGTGTATTTACTGTTTTCAATCTTTGAAACATTTCCTCTCTATCCACAAGGTTAATGGCAGTGAGTGGTGTTTATGGCTGTGACAAGCTGGGTCCTTGAGTTACTTACAGCATACCTGTCTGCGTTGTAAACACAAGGCTTCCCTGTAAGGCATGTTTTTATCGTTATTATTGCTCTGACCGCGAAGCCAAAGCTGAACTATTCATTATTTACGGCAACTATCACTAAAGATTCTTTTTTATTGGAGTTTAAAAATGATTTACTTGGGTAGATCCTGTATTTGTTGTTGTTATTGGTATCGCCCGCGATTAATACTGTGTTGAGGATCTCTGATACTGTTTTGCATTGTGTTTAGTGCATTCGTGTAAAGGTCTGCGCACGTGTGCCATACCCAAGCGTGATTGTCTGGAGATAAATTACGTGGTTGATAGCAATGATATGACAACGCAAGCCACTCGTGTGAACCAACCACACACCCAGCGCTATCCAAGGGCGCGCCAATAGAAATTAAAACACACAACGTTGTCATTTCGGCAAACATGTCTTGTGCATTCTTTGGTTCTTTTCGGTTAAGTCACGTTGCAATCGAAACGTCGTAATATGTTCTTTTAATTTATTATTTTATTTTTAGACGTGACTTAACCGAAAAGAACCAAAGAATAATTCCTGCAGTCACGAAAGCTCCTAAATTAAGATTGACGTCTTATGCAGGTGAAAGTCACCAATGCCGGTATACGTTAATTAATCTGGGTTCTGGCCTCTGGGTCTTTTGTAAAGTAAATAAAATGAATTCTAGATTTGAAGCTTTCGTGACTGCAAGGATTCATACTCTTTGTCACGTAGGTAAAAAAAATGAAATTAAAATTAATAAAAAATAAAATAATAATTTATTTTTATTAATTTTAATTTCATTTTTTTACCTACATGACTTTACCGAAAAAACTAAGAGTATGTAAATAAAATGATTAAACCAACATTCTCAGTGACTGGCATGCATAGTTGATATACGATTCTTGGGATTATATTGAAATGCCTAGGGCTGGGTAAGCTAGACATCCTTAACTAGACAATTACTACAGCCACAGTGTTATCCTGTATAGAGATGTGCACTAGAGTGTCTTGCTGGATTTGTTTTAGAAATATGGTTTGCCACTGATCTTTGATCACCTGCCCAATTGTTTCTATATATATGTCTACTTGTCTATCACACGGATTTTGTAATGTATAACATGTAATGTTTTCTTGTACAATGACGGAACATGTACATGTTGATTATACCAATGCCTGTGGTAATTTCACTCCCATATGCGTGTGTCGTTGTATATGGGTTGATGCGATACCGTGTTGGCCAATGCACTGCGCTACGAAACCAACAGCCCAAGTTCGATTCACACAACTAAAATCAGTGGCATATATCCCAACTGGTCCTGGGTCTCCCCTAGGTCGACTCAGCCTTACATGAGTACCTTGTGCAGTGTGTGAACATCAGCTCAAAGGATGACAATCGTGATGCTGGCCACCCTATCCGCTGTCTGTTGCCGGTGTTTGTGGGAATGACGTTGCAGTCGTTGTACACTACATTATAAAGACACGAGTTTGATTTCCAGCCATAGCTACCATCGGTGGCGAGTGATAGCAGAACCGGCCTTCTTTACATTCACTCAGCCTGGTGCGGCGTGCAAGCATCGTCATTAGGGAGACAATGATAGCCCAGCGTTGTGGCTGTCCACATCACAAATTCCCGTAACGAGAAGCCTTAATCAATGCTCGCAGATAGCACTTGCCCTAACAGTCTACGCAGGCTCGACGGAGGATCTATGTTTTGTCTATCATGCAGCAGAGTATAAATATACGGAGATTAGTGTCTTAGAGATTGGAAACAACGGCCAACACACGTTCAATGCAATTCAGCAGTGAATCAAAATTTATTAAATTAAAAGGCAATCCCCAGTGAGATAGTGTACGTAGCTTCTTGTTAAATTGGATATTTTCTCGCAGAAGGTAAATTAACTCATTTTGGGTATTCCGACGTGAGAATTATTTTTCTCTAGCGCCTTTCTTGCCCGTGCCACAACTGCATTACTTAAGCCACAATGTTACATCGCACCTTGCCAAAGGTGTGTTAATGTAAATTTGAACCTGCCATGGCTATTTCCCTAATTGTAATAATTAATGTACACAGCACCAAACATAATTAAGTGTATTTATAAACACAGCTATGCAGTTTGACTTTCTTCCCATTCACGGGTAGCGTCGGTTATCGCTGCGGTGCGTAATGCTCCACGAAGCAAACTTCGGTTTGCCGAAGATGACAAACGCGATTGCAGCGATCGTTTATTTTCAAAATACAGCGTATCAATACGCGTACCGCGAGTGTGCATGTCAACATGTGTTTACATTTGAACAATTTTATATGCACTTATCTTTCAATTCATGTACACACTTTATTTTCGCGATATAACCTACTCATTAAAATGTGTGACAGAGTAATAGCCCGGTTTATGTCGGGGGTGGGTCGGGGGGGGGATGCAACTATGAATATCGAAACGATGTCAATCTAAGCAGTGTACAGGGTAGTAATTCTAGATTTGAAGCTTTCGTGACTGCAAGGATTCATACTCTTAGTTCTTTCGGTAAAGTCACGTAGGTAAAATTTATGATTTTTATTGTTTTATTTTTTATTAATTTTACCTACGTGACTTTACCGAAAGAACTAAGAGTATACAGGGTAGTAGTTGGTGGAGATGAAGGCTGAGAGGCGACGGATACGAGAGAGGATGGACGATTCCATCAGCGACTTAAGTGCAGATCGGGTAGCTGGGTTGATAATAAAGTGACGACGTATTTGCGAAACGACGTTCAAAAGTGGGGGGAGACGTAAATAGGGGTTCATACTCTTAGGTTCTTTCGGTAAAGTCACGTAGGTAAAAAAAAAAATTAATAAAAGTAACCATGGAAATAAAATGAAATAATAAATCACGACGTATCGGAGGCAACACAAGTCTCCGAAGTAAATATGTGTATTACTGATACACGGTCTATTAACAAAACATGCACGTTTGAATCAAACGCAGATTAAGCGTCCATTGGCGAGGGTTCATTCACAATTCGTCAGCAGCCGCAGGCCTCCTCCGCACACCACACAAAACCAACGCGATGATGGGGACTGCGCAGTCAAAATGTCTTCAGGTTAACCACATTTGAGACAAATCTTTGGTGCACGACAAGACAGCAATAAATCATGGGAAGCACAGCATCTCAACCGTATAGATCGGGATGCCCTTAGCAATCTAACGAAGCACTATATTTTCATCACCGAGCTGAAATCTGTATAATGTCATCTCAAAAGTGTCGACTAATCATTTTGCACGGCTGTATTTGCTCACTCTAATTTAATAGTCTCAAGTCCACTGACCTGCTGACATTTTGGTGACTTTGGAGAATGGAAGTGAAGGGATTCGATACAAAAAATTTAAGCGGCAATAAAACTGAACAGAAGTAAACACAACCAAATTGAATGCAATAATCGCTTAACATTTCGATTTAAAGCTTTCGTGACTGCAGGGATTCATCTTCTTGGTTTTTTCGGTAAAGTCACGTAGAAGGGAAGTAATAAAATAATAAAAATAAAACATAATAAAATAATTCTTCTTGGTTCTTTCGGTAAAGTCACGTAGAAGGGAAGTAATAAAATAATAAAAATAAAACATAATAAAATGAAATAATAATAAAATAATTCTCACGACGTTTCGGCCACAACGCAAGCAGCCGTCCTCAGGTGAAAACCAGGTCTGTCGGGGAGACAGCTGTTTCATTCAGACGCATTGTGGCCGAAACGTCGTGAGAATTATTTTATTATGTTTTATTTTTATTATTTTATTACTTCCCTTCTACGTGACTTTACCGAAAGAACCAAGAAGATGAATCGCTTAAAATGTTTTCCCGTACCAAAACAGGGTGTCACGAATGATAGTTAAGTCATAGTCACGACGCGCCAACTGCCAACAGATGCTTGGGGTGTTTCTTGACTGCACAATCTCACATTGTGGGTATGTTTATTTACTTACTTGCTATTTCATTACACGTGCCATGGCTCATGGGATGCCGACGTGGAGTTAATGGTGAGCACACCGGCATTGCAATTCAGAGGGTGTTCGTTCCATTTCCCGGCGTGGCAGTTTAAACAAAGGTGCAAGTTCCTTAAATCCCTCCGCTTCTGTCCATCCAACAGTAGCAATGCGTCCATAATAGAGGTGTGTTTGGGTTAGATAGCGTAAATGTATAACTGTGTCGTTAAAACCCTCCACCACCCGACACAGCCAACTAGTAAGGGTTGTCACGTAAACAGAACGTGGCCAATTCGTCACTAGTGCAGCACTAATGTGTAGTGTCATGTAAAGTGTAGTATTGTAGTAGTGTAGTGTATAGTGTAGTGTAGTAGAAAGTGTAGTGTATAGTAGTATATAGTAGTGTATAGTGTAGTATAATGGTACAGCACACCGGCGTGTCGGAAAGCCAAGCCACAACATTTACAATCTGAGTATGACGTTTCACCAGTAATTACAGCTCCCTTCATCAGTCGACAGCCAGATTTGTGAAGAAGTCCACCTGTTTCGTTCCTTTTTTCGAGGCGTAAATGTGGTGACCACGCTTCTGCGCTCTTGTGAAACGTGTGTGTGGGGGGGGGGGATTAATGAGTCAACGAACACTATGCATGTGCATTATGCGAGCCCTTTGATCTTATCCCTGCGATACACCTCAATTAGTCGATCGCCAGGTCACATGTGGTGGGCTATAAATGTGTGATTGCTGTAACCTCTTTCAAAATGTATGACTAGCGTAGAAGAGTAGGCCAAGTACCCCTTTGACAAGGGGGCTGTCCAGAGCTCATTCTCGTGGAGCCCCCTTCCAACGACAGTGGCATGAGCAAGCAATTGCAGGGCTGCACCTTTACCTGTGCATATTGTCTTACACGGGACTTACTTTTCATAATCTAATTTGACCGTGAGCACCCTGATGCGTAAGATTGAGGCACGTCTCTTAAAAAAAAACTTGCGTGATGTTATTCAACGGCTCTCTCATTGTAGCGGTAAAATGGCAAGATAGATAGAAATGGCATTGATATCTGCAAATTTTGATGCAGGAGAGCAGAAAATGCAATCCAAAGCATCGTGCGTAACGTGCTTTCTCACGGCATGCAGCCGAGGCACGAGAGACCATTGCACTAAACCGAATAAATGAGCGGGGTATACGATTTACCTCGCCGTAATATAAATAATTGCACTTGCTTACAAGTCTTAGATGTGATCTCTGCAGAGTGACCCTGTTCTTGTGCAAGAGCACGGCTTAATCCACACCTCCCATTCCACACCGGTGCCTCTCCCATAACAACATATATATACACACACACACACAATACACAGCTCCGTCACACCGCTGTTTATTTTTTGGATCAATAGACACAGCTTCCAGCCCAACACCCCACAGGGAGGGTCTGATGGCCCTGAAATAAACAGCAGACATTTAAAGATGAAATCAATAAGTGTTGGAGGTTTGCTCTTTGTAACGCAGTGAGGGAGTTTGGTTATTAGCTCATGTAGAGCACACACCTCCCTGCGCCTTGGCATTATTTACAGCCATGCCTTTATTTATTTATTTTTGCAAGATGTGTAACTCAATACGTAACTTAACAAAAAAATCCTGCTTATTTTTACAACTATTAATTAGTCTGAGATCACGTTTGTAGTTCATATCAAAGCATTCAGTGCATCTCCTATTTTTTTTTGGGTGGCAGCAAGGGGTGGTGGGAGGGGTAAAGCAGCCTCACATTTGTATTGCACGAGATGACATTTAAAACTGTCAATCCAGCCAACGGAAAACCTATCAGACACTTCTCACTCTTGACTGACCTCAGGGATATCTTGTTGCTACATGCAACAGAGCTGGCTGCCAATCTGCTGATAGATTGATTTTTTTTTTTGGGTGTGGGGGTAATTTTTTTTCCAAAGGACATATTTTTCCTTAGTCATGCAGTTTTTTTTCCCTTTACCACAACGAAACAAAATGATAACACGATTTTTGTTCCTTTACACACAGAAGAAAAAAAAATGCACCTCGCGATAAATACACCGGCGTGTTCGTTTATTAGCGTACAATAAACTTGCGAGATTACGCTTCAAAATATCACTTTTATACGTGTCTCCATGTTTTCCCACCTAAGAAGCTGTTGGCAGAGTTATAAAGGATCCCTCCCAAAGTGAAACTCGCAGCAGGGGATCTCTGAAGCTGATACAAAATACCCTGCTGTGTTTCTTGACACTGCAATCCACACTGCAGCAGCATTTAATTTTATTGGCATTATCTATTAGGCAGCCATCATTACTAATTCACGGTTACTTATGACATCAAACAACCATCTCAGGACACAATCAAAGTCCCACTTCTCACTCCTTATTGACCAGGGCATTTGCATTTAAAGGATCCACCGTAGGCACCTCAGCTCCTATGATTTCACCGCACGCGTAATTCAATAACAAGGGAGCAAACGCGCAGAGTTTGGTTTGATACTTTATACATAATTTACATACATCAGCACCACACGATGACAAATTATACAAAACAGAATTACAAGGATGATTCATTTACATACGCAAGCACAAGCTTCGTAAACGAGTGAGAATTATCGATGGCATTTTTTAAAAAAAGTTGTTATAAAAAAAAACACGAGAGTTGTGTCCTTCACAGAGTTTCCGCCATCTCTCGCTGCGGCTTGGGTTTGATTGACAAGTTGGGGTCGTTTGCTTCTGCCGCTCACCTCCTAAAACCGCCACTGTGATAAATACATGGTGTTATGCTGGGATCAATCGGACACAATTCTACCTTGAACTTAGCCAATTTATAACTGTGCAGTGTCAAAAGTTAAACAAGCATCGGAGTGCCGCTTTGTATTTTGTGTACTCTCATTGCACAATTACAACACACAAACTCGTATTTTATGTGTGTCCTGCTGGGTGAGGGCGTGATTATAGCGTTTGGAAAGTTACAAGGCTCTAATCCTGGTTGGGCTTAACGGAGCACATGATCCCTGTGGGATCAGTAAGAATCACCACGTTTGTTAATATACCAATGATAGCCTAAAGGAGAATAGACTCGCTCCCGCCATGGAAATGTGGAATTTACACCGATGTCAACGGCCATGGGTGGAGTTTGCGGGGGGGGGGGCACGGGGGGGGGGGGGGGCAAGGCCCGGCCCAAACTGGACACCTTTATTAATTTACTTTGAGTAGTTTACAAATAAGATTATAAATAAATTCATTACATGCACCCGCGCTTCATAATGTGAGGGACAAACCGAACCCCTGCCTCCCCCCCCTCAAATATAGAAGTCAAACCCTACCTGTGTCAACGGCTCCTGTTCCCCATTGCCCATTTCAGCATGGAGAATGCACCACTTGACTTCGGCTAACATCGCCGAGGTGTGACCAGGTGGCGTTGTGTCATCCCTTCCCATCTGCAAATCACCGTCCTACGACAAATCGAACGCCAGTACTGGGTCTGATGCGATGGCAGATCGACTGCTCCGCTGAATGGTAATTTCTGATTGCGAACGTGTATGCCATCGTGAACTATATCAGTGGGAATGGAGGTGATTGGGTATATGCGTAAGCGATGGTAAAGAGCGGAGTGAAAACAACAGCGACTTAAATGTAGGGATAGCCTAAGACCTCTTGTAAAAGTGTCGTGTTTTTAAAGTACACTAATACGACAAACTGTCACGGAAAGCATGCCAAAGCATTTTGATATGGGCATCCTTGTTTGAACTTGTGAACTCGATGACACTTCATGAAAACAGGAGTAGTTTTGTTTGATGAAATACCACGGGCAGGTGTAAATTCCTGTCCATTTTGTAGAGTTACGTAAAACTTTACGGACATCATAGTTTTACGACATGTCAATCAAGCAAGATTTCAAAAGTGTTTGTGGAATACATATCCAGTTTTATGCGCTGCAAAAAAATTCCACGCAAGGGGCATCATGGGATTACAATTTCCTACCTGTAAAGTAACTACAATCACCGTCAGCCATGATAAAATCCACTAGTGGGTGAAGGCCTCACCGAGCCATCGCCATCTCTCGTGACGCCACAGTGAAACATCGACCGAGGATCTGCACGCGAATTGATCGCATTCCTCCATCTCTGAGGTGGACATCCTATCGGGCATGTCAACTCCTTTGGCTCCCACTCCATTGTTAATCTCAACCACTGACCATCATTTAGTCGCACGTTCTGCCCAAGCCTATGCCTTAAACATGCATATATTCCCTCATCTATGCGTTCCCCCACTCCTTCTCTCTCGTACTGTAATTCGACCCACGCATCTCTCCATGCACCCTTGTTTCATTTTCTTCGTCAGTGTCCCTGTTTTTAATCTGTATGTCATAACAGAATCAATATCCGCCGATTACAAACTTTCAAAGTATCATGAAGAAAAGCAGACGTTCTTTAAAGGTACATCCAAATACACCACAAATGCATTCAAGGTGAAGTAAGAATGTCTCCCTGCTCGAATGAGCAATGCAGTCAGACACCGCTCACTATGTTAGCAGCCGTGAACACAGCGGTGTAAATTCCACATTCCTTTGTGGAGACTGTTGCTGGAGCCACATTATCCACAGCAGTGCCTTGACATATCTGCATTTCGGTCGACGTTGATACATCCTTTATCAATGCTGATATCGTGATAGGTCAACAGGGGTAATTTCTGTACGTGTATAATTGTGCATTTTTTTTAATCTTCCTCTCAAAAAAGCCAAAGTGATTGTAGCTCAGCATTGAGTCGGTGCTGATTTCCTGTTTACATCTCTGAGCCAGTGATGGAAAATTCCACACTCATATGGCAACCGCTGTTGACTTCCCCCTGAAGTGGTACTTATTTTAATGACCCCAGAGGGATGATGGGCTGAGTCAATCCAACCAGTATTTGAACCCACAAACTGCTGATTGGAAGTCGCTTGCTCTACCGCTGAGCCAACTGGGTGGGCCTGGTTTTTCTGTAAGTCCAGAATGTTGATATTGCAAATGTATATATAGATATTTTACTTTGCAGGGATCTTTTTTTAAATTATTATTTTTTTTATTAGAAAAAAAATTGTTGTTTATAAATTAGAAGTGGTGACCGTCATGCACGCACCACCAAGAACAACTGAAGACGGTGGTGCACGTCGCAGTCGAGAGTAGCCCGTCTCTTACGGATCAGTTTAACTCCTAATTGTGGTTCTGCACCTCTTGCTGTTGTATTAGCACTAAATGTGAAGTGATTATTTGTACATCCTAACGTACATTTCTAATCGACGGAACTGAGCTGAGTACGTACATAAGAGCAAACATCTAAAGACGATACAAGTGATAGGTGAGAGTTTAGAAGTTGATAGTTTTAAACTACGTGACCCCCCCACACACACACACACTACCCGCACATTCAGTGCACCGATTAGTTTATTTAAGTTTGCTCAATTGTCGTTTGTAAAAAAAAAATAAGCCATAGGTTGAGAAAATACAAAGCAACAAAAACATTTCCTCAGGTCAAACTGCTTGTGTCCAAACGTTAAAACAATAATCTGATGGGACAGGCGCTAAAAGTCAAACAGCCTCTGCTCTGATCATCATAAATCGCAATGCCAGTGATAACTGTTTATTATGTTTTCAATATGAAATTCATTCAGAAGCGGGTTTTTTTTCATGTATTACCACTGAATTATGAAGAAGAAAAAACCCACAATAAATCAGGCAAGTGAATAATTAATTTGGAATTCCATCATTGCACCCCCACTGGTTTGGCAACAAGCAGCTGTGGATAGAGAGGAGCAAGGTGCTAACAATGTGTGACCGACGTCATGTTAATTATTGTAATGTTTTCAGTGTACAGTACGTTGTTACGTCAGCTTCACATTAAGGGTACGTCAGAGTGTGTTTTTTTTACACTCAAACAAAAAAAAACCGGCTGAAATATATTTTCATTTATACATGTGCAGAATAGTTTTTTGTATTTATCAACGCTTCCCGTGTATAAATGTAGAGCGCCCTTTGTCAATACGCTTGCTTGATCCGGGGCCTCCCAATGCCGTATGGGTCGCGAGAGTAACGTGACCATACTTCACCACACCGATCAGTGCAGTTTGACGAGTGAGTACAGAACAACAGGGGCCGTTGCCGTGCCGCTGTCGACTGCTCAACACGCGGCCCCGCAGAGCTTCTGTGAATGGTGGTCACCCGTCAAAGGCGCTGTCCAGGCTCGAACCCGCTTGGCTTTGCGTAGATCTGACGAGATGGGGCGCATTCTGCACGACGTGGTCATCGCGATGTTCATTTGGAGCGTTGGGGGGGGGGATCCCTTCAGTCTTCAGCAACGGTTCAACGATGAGCTTCCTTGACTTTTTAAGGAAACGAAAAACAAAAAACACTTCAACCTTTTGAATTGCGAAACTTCACGACAATTGCTCGCATATGAACTTACACGTATGATAGCATTACGATATAACGGCAGAAGGTTTGGCAATTGTAACGGAGAGAACATTACAGTGGCAAAAAACATATTAGCAGGCAGCCAGCAATAGCCCCACTATTTTATTTATATATAAGCTATTACTAGAACGCCAGATGGATTTGCAACACAAGTGCCAGCTCTAAAATAAATGCTTCTTCAGAATGAGAATAAAAGGAGGTGATGTAAGGACAGTGTTCTCCATCAAGACACCACATTGCATTTACAAATTAACAACACCTGAGGAAAAAAAAAAAACGTTGCAATTTCCTGCACAAAATAACCGATAATGTTACTTTTATCTTTCAAAATAGGGTCGTCTGTTGAGCCATGGACGCTGCTGCATGAAAACTAAAATATACGTTGAAAATTATAACAATAATTAAACAAATTATACTATAAACTAACTCCAGGCTTCCGAGACAGACATCGTTATTTCGAAGGGCAGATCGTAGTTTTAGTCTTAAAAAAAAAAAAATCGGGAAGAATGTCCTTGATCAAAAACATTTTTGGTAGGTGAAATATTGTTTGCAATTCTAACACAAATTAATCGTTGAACTCAAATATAACTGTGATTTTGGTTAGTTTAAAATCCCCTAATATCATAATGATGTAATTTCAATGTTTGTCAGAGAAAAGCTAAATACAGTTGGCTATAAATGACATACTTCTGAGTTTGATTTAAAGTCGCACTTGATCAGCTGTAGCTTTAGAAAGGACATGGACTCGTACTTTACATTCCCACCCAGCCTCGTCAACATACATTCTTTAGGAGCCGTGCTATTTAGCTTTGCGTGTGGGGGGCGGTGAAACCACGGTGCCAAGTCGACAAATCCAAAAACGCACCTTGAACATCCCTAGCAAGGGACAACAACAATTACTCAGCCAGTACCTGGTTATGCATTCATATTGAGAATGTAAAACATTTGTTGTGACTGTCACGTGACGGGCATGACTCTCAGTAACAGTTGGAGTGAGCGACTGCCCGCTCTCTGTTGGCCAAAGCTCACTCAAAAAGGATCCTTCAAGGGATTTCAGAGGTAGTTCTGGGATATCCGCTTCCACCGGCTATTCTATACCACGAGGGGTCACGCCGATTCACGAGAGATCCGAGTGGATTCTTCGTCGCGTGACGTGACAACAAAACGCCCAATTTGGATAAAAATTAGGGAGAAGACAAAAACACTTTTTTTTCAGCCAGACAATTTAAAAATTAGTTTAGTGAGATAAAATATGAGCATTTACGTCTGTGTGACTAACAGGTACAATGTGTAGCGAGTGCTCGGTTTAAATCAAACTCGATCGCAGTTTGGGATCACATCTTGTGCCACCATTGCTAATTTGACGCCATTACACGACTCAAACAGGAATATCACGATAGCGTCAAATAAAGACTTTGGCAAACATTGTATTTTATCTGTTCACACTCAGCTTTGAAGGTGCATAAACAGTTATTATTTCACAGCTGGTCCAGCAGATGGTAGCCCTCCGTGCTAAAATGACATGAATTGGCTTTGGGTAAGAAAAAAAGGCCTACAGTGCTATTCCTTTCATTCTATAAACTGTGTTAAAGAAAATACACACGGTGACTGCGAGGCATGGAACACAAAAAAAAATGAAATGACTACAAAAAAATCGAACTGGTCACTCATTGACTGACACTGTCAATGCAAATGCTTAGGTTTGGGCATGGATTTGGGGGGTAGGTGGGTGAAGTGAACAAAAAATAATTAACTTACCAAATGATTTACACAGCTATGCCATTAAACCATGGCACATTGCGCTTTTCCTGTTCCTGTTTTTAAAGGATAACAAAACCACTAACCTTAAGGCCGTCATGGTTTTTGACACGTCACATGATAACATGTGCCACCTTGATCGATGTTTTAGCCTTGGTTGTTCCCGAACAATGTCTACATTTATTTATTTATTGTACAAGCAATGGTGTCATAAACCCTTGAATGCATCCAGGGATAAAATATGTTGTGTTAGTACATCTAGCCTTCTCGCAGACTTTAGTAATACGATGTGAACTTTTTGTTGTGCATTGCGCAAAGATTTGTGCTTATTGTACACACTTTTTAAACCATATATATTTTGGGTCTCAATCTGATACAATTAAACATTCCATTGGTCGGTTGACTTATGAATGACAATGACTGAAAACCAGAAAAATGCTGCAGTGTATAATTGCCAAGTGCCGTACTTGTAAAATAGATCAATAATTATGGACTTACAGTTAATGCTAATACTGCAATCATACTATGTATAGGAGTGTCATGTGACACAATGCACACGCTCAATTAATACACACGTTAGTCTGTACAACATAAATCAACGTTTAACATGTAGGTTTTCGCGACCAATATCATCCATAATACAGATTTTTGGGGGGGGTTATATCACGTAAATGTAAATGCGTCATTAAACCCGCCACCACTCGACACAGCCGATTAGTAAGGTTTGTCATGTAAACAGAATATGCCAATTCGTTACTAGTTACTAGGACAGCACTACTGACATCATCATGATGCTGGTTGTAATTACTGGGGAAACGTCGTACTCAGATTGTAAATGTTGTGGATTTGCTCTCCAACACACCGGTGTGCTGTGCTAGTAACACATTGGCACGTTCTGTTTACGTGACAAACCTCACTAATTGGCTGTCGGGTGGTGGAAGTTTTAACGACACATTTATGTTTACGTGATCTAACCCCAAAAAACCTGTATTATGGATAAATCAACACGTATGAAGAAAATTGTTCTGAAATGTCCTGCACCATGGTTTAATTAGCTGTTTCCTTTAAATTATGATTATTAAATTACCGCTGCACGCTCAAAAGCTTGAAAAGAAAATAAGGCCTCATACTTCTGAGAACATTTTTTTCAGGAGAATTTCTGATCCAGTGACTTTTCGTACGAGCCAGGAGTACACTACACTGCTCAATGTCAATACTCTCAGTATTTAGTGCATGAGACATCCCTAATTAATTCCTGGTGTCAGTGATGCATCAGGCGATACCACAACGCCTTTCAATCACAGGCATAAATAATAAGGGAACATTTCATGGTCTGGAGAAATTTAACGACGTACTTCAGAGTAAACACAGCCAAATCATCATCTTCTTCTTTCATGTCCAAGATAAGGCAGTGAGCAAGTGAATATCTATTGGGACACTGTCTCTGTATGAACTGTACACTGTGATCTCTGATCCGATGTGTTATCAATACTCCGTGGGCAGGACTTCACAGATCGAATCCTGCTGGATCGAAATGTGTGTCCGTTAATTGTGCAGAAATGGAAGGTGTAGATGTCTTTGTTTCCACCAGATGAAATGGCATGATTAAAGCATATTCCTCCAAGCTCGTATCGATTTATTCCAGCCATATTTCACGAGAGGGCCTTATTTATTTGTTAACGTATTCAGCGGGTAAAGCTAACCTTTGTTACCTGTGGACGTATTAGCCTTTGTGTTACAGAATCTCAATACTGCCTATACATTTCGCTTCAAAATATACACGTCACAAGAGTAGGTTGGTAAAAATAATGAGTCGAAACAACGTAACACTATGAGCCAGTAATGGCTCGTGAAATTTATTTTTATTGTATAAGCCGGTCAACCACGTTCGAGGGAAAAGATTAAGTGGACGGTGAAAGAAAAGACTAAGTTGACGAAATATGTGTTAACAAATTGAGCCCGTCAATTTGGCGGCAAGATTTTGGCAACAACAAAAAAAGCCGACGTCCACCTCGCACGTGCGACTGACAGCGGGCACCCAACTCGCCCCGTGTGACAAAGTGGCCGATCCCTTCTGATGCGAGGCCAGTGGTGGCAGTTCCACACTCGTGCATTTGCTTTTTGTAAATCCATTGGGGGTAGAATCCGAACCAGCCTTTGCCTTTGACAGTTCAGTAAAATGCTGCGCTTACTTTGGCCGCCGCATCGAGCGCTTCCAGATGCGCTTCTGCGGTCGTCCGGAATCCTCTTCCTTTCAATATCAGGAGGCCACTGGCAGCTATGCACTATTACATTCAGATTTAGAACGGATTTCTTGAAAACAGTTTTTGTTGTTTAGCTTGTTGTCACCCCACCCACACCTCCAATTAGCGTGGTTGGCTGCGTACAATGTGATCCACCTGGTGCTGGGAACAGTCTGATCCGTAGAGCGCATCATTAGGTTTAAAAGTAGCAAACATTCGCTATGCCGCCTGTAATCCAGCACTGTGGAGGCAAGGGTTGGTGGAATGCACACATGTTGTGAAACTCCCTTCCTGTGGTCGTTAAGGTATACGAATCGCCATCTGGTTCCATCTGTACGGAGTGTTCTTTTCAATGGTGGATAAAAGAAAGCCTTCTCGTGGTCCAGCAATAACACACGCAATCTCATGCTTGCACTTAAACTGATCTCATTGCACCACCACCACCACCACGGTGAGCATCCTCTCAGGCATGATCTCTCCTTTGGCTACCATTCCAACACCAGTCTCATCGACTCAGCCGTCAACCCTTCGAGTGACGTATCCTGCTCACGACGACTTCATTTGCTCACCGGTCAATTTGCCGCCTCTAACTTGCATTTGTACCCGGATCCATGTGTTTCTCTCTCTCTGTCTCTCAGTGTATTTGCAAGTACACATCTCTCCATGATTCTCTGTACACCTTTTAAAGCTTTTGTTCCATTTTTTTGCCATTGTCTATGATTCTGATGATGTTCATGGATTGGCAGTACGCATTGATTGAAAACTTTCCTCTTCAGACACACTCTGAATGCTGCTTTAATGATGAAGTTGGAGTTGTCACAAAGTTGGAGGAGCAAAACAAAAATCACGTACACCAACTTATTTGGTTACAAACCTGATTTGTAGATCTTGGGGTGTTTTTTTTTTATTCTTTGGAATCTACTGAATTATCCAGTGGCAGAGTTAATTCACAGTTAATGTTGCAGAAACTCTTAATATAGTAATTTCAAGTGACTGCTTCATCCAAACAATAAAAGCATAGTTGAGAATGTTTAACATGTAGGCTTTCACGACCAATATTATCCATAATAAAGGATTTTTGGGTTAGATCGCATAAATATGAATCTGTAATGAATTGGCATGTTTTGTTTACGTGAGAAACCTTACTAATTGGCTTTGTCGGGTGGTGGCGGGTTTAACGACATTTATATTTACGCGATCTAACCAAAAAAACCTCTATTGTGGATAATTGAGAACATTTTGCAAGACAGAAAAAAACAACGCTTCGCTGAATTAATAACATTTCATGCGTTCTATTTCTGCTTTGAAAAAACGCAAAAGTGTTAGAATTACGAAAGTCGCGTAATTATCGAAACTTCAAGAGAATTCTTGACAACGAGTGGGGGAGACGGCCCCAGTACATTTTCTGAAATCGCCGCAGGGGAATCTGTTCTGTGGAGAAGCTGGAAATTGACTCCGGGGAGTCAATATGACCAGGCCAGACACACGAAGACAATATGCCACCACCGCCTCCATATATATATAAACACCTCCTATTGCAGCCGTGCATAAAAAAATAACATACACGTGCACAATACTCTGCGAAAAGTACATTTGCAGGGATTAATAAAGAGCTAATATGAACAATTTTGGTGAGTGTGCAAAATATCTTGCGGCAAGCCGTTGGCACTCTCACAGAATCTCACTGGGACAATTTAACGTAGTTTATGACTGCAGGAATTTCTGGTATTGTTAGCAGAGTTGACCCTCTGGCACGCTTGACTACCTCCATAAACTTTACCATCCTTTTTTTTCAGCGTGCATTATTCACGCTTGTGCACGATGAGTCTATAAACGAGGTACGCGCGCTGTTTTATTTTGTTTACGCGGTGAAATGTTGACAATAATTCATCCTAACCATTCTGTTTATCGCTTAAGCATCGTCAATTTAAACTTCAAGCGCGTTGCTGCAAGTACAGTTATGAAACATGTCACTGCGGTGCAAAATGTACACGTATTAAACCTTCATCATTTAATCTTTGTTTAAAAACAACATCAAAATAAACATAAAGGATAGGCGCTTTTGTAATGGTTGCAGGCATTTTCCATATAATGTGCGAGCTTTCCTTAAGCCAGTCAAACAGGTAAAGGGGAGAAAATCCATTACAGCGTGTCTATTATTCTTCAGCCTTACCTGGTATAACTGAGATAATGCTCATATCACATTGCACACATCACCATATAAAGATGTGTACTGATGCTAATGCGTGATTATTATAATTTTTTTAAGGTTGACATCGGATCCCATGAAAGATTGAAATGTGTTCATATTTGTTATTGTACCTCATTGATGTGATGGGCCCATAAAACCTCATCTCCCTCGGTGCATTTCGCACTTTGTCACAATTCCGGAGCGCCGCGTCATGCCCCGAGTTGGAGCGGCGAACTGGCGCAGTCAGAGAGTGATAGCAGCAGAATTGACTCGCTGCGTGTTTAACCCACCTTCATTCCCTGGGAGAGGCGAGCCCGAGGGAGTCTCCGCCATTTCCTGCTGTCATCTACAGTCTGGTCTCCACACCGTACGACAGACAGCTTCTGTCACATGCATCAGCTCTGTAACAGCTTTGCCGCCTGTCCGTCCTTCCCAAGGCTTTGCCCAAAAAAACTGGCTCGTTGTGTTAGTTTTTGTGTTTGTTTGTTTGTTTTTAGACCGAACCCAGTATTGCGAAGTGATTGTAAAAAAAAAAGTTTTGACAGAAGACAAAAAAAAGCACTCGCCAACAATAATAGAAGCTTCGTTTTTTTATTTACTTCATTTATTTATTTTAATACACTTTCACGACAGGCGGCTTTCACAGTCACCATCTGCAGAGGTGTGAAAGACCTGGAGGTGGCCAAAACCAGCAGGAAAAAAAGCCGTCTGACAGCACGCGAATGTAGCCACCCGAGTCCCAATCCCTCTCTTTCAGCCCTGAAATGGTGTTCACGCCTGCCTTTCTCCTCCCGGACAGCTCTCTGACACTAATTGAGTTGATTAGATGCGGGAGATGAATTCATCTTTGGTGGGTCAGCCTCCATGGTGACACCTTGAATTGCATTCCAGCTGCAAGCAGCACTTTTAAGGGCTGCGGCTGCCATGACGACAGTTCATCTCACAAAGGTGTCCTCGCGGCAATCTCTCCAAAGCAGCGCGCCGGTGCTCAGGTTGCAACAAAAGATCCGGCGGGTAGAGTTATCAAAGCCCATTCTGGACAAAGCCATGCCATTGCTGCACCTTTCAGCCGTATCCCTCTCTTGCAGTCGCAAAAGGAGTAATAGCATTTTTACGCACGAAAAAATACATCCGCCAAACTATTTCCCCCATCTTTATCGGTGACAAATGACGAGGGGGGGCGGAGGGTAGGGTGGGGGGGGAAACGTTGTTGCGAAAAATAAAGACAAAATGCGCGCAAGAAGAACCGTGATCGCAAAAAGCAAATGGTTAGAGGTGTCTGTCAACATCATGATTGGTGACTGAGCACGAGGTGCCTCAGTACGTGATTGTCACTTTGACAACAAAAAATGACATTTGGTGGAGGTGTTTGTGCTGCTCATCGAGAGACAAGCCGTGCTTCGGTACATGCGTCCTTTTGTTTCGCTTCCAAAAAGACTCAAGATCGACTGGGATTTCAGTACATTGGCTGCTTTAAGTGTCCTTACCTGTATAACTTTATGAGGTTAACCATGTAATAGTTGAATTGCATCGTCACTTCGACTAAGCTACTTCCAGTTAGTTAACCGCACTCATGGGTGTCAGTGATATGCAGTGCGATGCGCTATATATATACGTATTACAAAAAATTGCTAAGTGTTGCAGGAAGTAGCACATTTAAATATATAGTTTCTAACCTCGTACACAGTGAACGTGTTTTTTATATCACAATGCAGGACTCATACTAACATTTTCTCGATAACTAAATTATCAATATCAAGGGATGCTAGCATCGGGCATGAACACGATATTTTTTTTAACGGCGTTGTCGCCGCGAATGTTTGCACTCCTCTTTCACATTTTCACGTCCGTTCGTATTTGCGATATATTTGGGCCATGGCAGCGAAAAAAATAAAGTATTTTTTGTGGGGTGCCGGCTCACCGCGGGTCTGCTGCCTTCGCGCCCGCCTGTGGTCCCTACTCGCACCTCTCTGAGTCATTGTCTCCCTTCGAGAGCGAGCGAAGGCTGCGCGCCGAGTTGAAATCGTGAAACTCGTGTCACCACGCAACGGTTGGGGAGGGGAAAAAAACCTGAAAGCCACACGTCGGCTTTGAGCCGTGGCTGTCGTTGTTTGACCAACACAGTGGCCCGGCACCTTCACGAGCTGACAAGAGGGTGCCAGGATTATATCTACCGTGCCCTGGTGTCATGGCAAAGTCCCAAGAGGAATGGCGCTCTTATGCAAATTTACGTTCATGGATTGAGAAATCGGGAAGCGGACATGAGAGGAAGGGATACTGGCGTGGCCTAAAGGTTCGCAACGCTGGACTTGCAATCCAGAAGTTTCCGAATCGAGTCAATCTTCTGGTGTGGCAGTTAAAACACTCGCAGGTTCGTTGAATTCCCCCCTCCTTCATCAAAGCGAGCTGTGTAAATGGGCGCACCACACACAACCGGCAGGTCGCGAACGGTGAGGGAAAGCGTGTGTGTACTTACCGCCTCTTGCAAGATGTCTGGACAGCCGTTGGAAGAAGAGGCGAAATTCCCTCTAGAGGTGACTCTGCTGAACCCACTGTCGTGGAAGTCTTTTCACCGTACAAATGCGTAATAAGGTCCCACTCATTACACACAGAGTGCTCGCCACAAATGAACCACAACACCTCGCTGATCTCGTCCAGGAGCATACTCCATCATGCAAACTCCAGTCATCCTCGCAGCGGTTTTTGGATGGCCATTGAACAAAGATGTTCACCGCATTTTACGCTTTCGTATGCGCTTCTGCAGACGTCTGGAACGCCCTTCCTTCCGATATTAGGAAGCCACTGGAGCTATGCACTTTTACATCATGTAGATTGAAAACTCAGTTCTTGATAACTGTTTTTTGTGTTTAGTTTGTTGGCCTTGCCCTGCACCTCCGATTCGCACGGTTGTCTACGTATAGTGCGAAAGAAGTCCACGTACGTACATACATACAGAAGTGGCGTGAGCAGGTAATTGCAGGGCTGCACATTTATTTTTTTCTCACATGGCAAGACACATCTTAACTCAAGAGGTCACTACTCATGCTGACCTGCCTTCACTGCCTCCCTCTGAATGCCACTTGTAACAGCGATCAAGAGAAACCCCCCCGTATTGGCTCTTTGCTAGCATCAGTAATGGCAGAATGTGCTCAGGAATGTACTCGCAGCAACCTCTTGTCGTGAACTCTACAAGGGCACGCTGTCATCTTAGCACCAAGTGTTAACCGTGCCAGAAGTCTCATCACGCTTCGTGTGCACCGTGTATACAACCAGCCCTGCGTTACTGAAATACAAGCCGAACGTTTGAATGGTTGTTATCGTAGAAGATTGCATTCTCATAAAAAAAACTGTTTTGTAGTTAATGCATGTGAAATATACATTTAAAGCAAATTATAACATTACAAAAACAAAACTTTCTTATTTTGGGGTGAATTCACGTTTTGTATTTTTTGTCATATTTCAATGAGAACGTATGTATGATTTATTGCTGGATTTACAATGAAAAAAACAGTGTACATATGTGTTGTAATGAAGTCGAATACTTTAAAAAACTGTTTGGTGACTGCCAATAATGCTTGTGTGATCTGATCATCAAACAATGCTCTAATGCACCCTAGTGGCGGCCCTCTGAACTGCAGTGAAGATCAGAAAAACGTTCGCATTTAAGAAACAATTGATGGACCCTTTAATTGCCCACAATTTAGTAATAATGCAGCATTTAATGAATAAACTCTATGTAAATTGAAATGCATCGTTTAAATGTAAATCCATTGCTAAATGAAGTTGTATTCTTAAGTGCGTACTTTTTATTTAAAATGTTGTACTGGAAATTATTATTTACGAACGTTTCATGGAGATATGGACATTTTGAGAAATGAATATTAAAAATTATTGGCATAGCTGTACTTGCCAATATGTTTTTATACATCTTATAACAAAACTATATTTTTTAATATGATTTGTAGGTAATTATTAGTTTGGTTATGGCTTGTCTATATATTTTTCGATACTTGTAATGACATTGAGGTGTTTTGACAGCCTCATGTATATATACAAATGCACTCTCCACTTTCCTTATAGAAGAGTTTACTTTCTTCAAAATTTTTACAAATAAAAAAAAATCAAAAAACTTGGTTATCGATGCTTTCATGCAGAAAAATCATGTAATAACATCCCTTTGTCAATACCGCTCTGAAATGCCAGTGTTTTTTTGCCAATCCTATGTCAAGAAGAGTCAAGGATTTTTTTTAAACCATTTACCAGAAGCGAGACTTTGCAAACGAGCCTTGGTCGATCAGAAAATGCATCCACGGTATCTCCTTCCCTGTATGGGCTCATTCAGTAGATATACTGCCCTCATCTACTTTTATGCCTGACCTCTAAAATATCAATCTGCCTAATACAAAAGCCTATTATCCAAAAGCACTTAGTGTAACATTTCGCTAATTGCACGCATATCCATGAAGCTTGACATTGCTCCTTTGCGTGATGCACACAATAACGTTCTCGTGTCTTCTTCCAGAGTTTTGGTAATTAACTTTCCAAATGTAAGCAAATATCATTTGCCCGTTGGTGTCCATGTACACAAAACGACACGTGCAGTCGCAATTTAAACGCGGCACAATGTAAATTCTAAAAAACAGGCGCTGGTCATATTTGTATAACTATAAATGCCAGTTGTTCAACATACCCCCCATTCAAACTTCAGCAGAAGGCCGGCTATGCAAAGGTAAATTGCTCTCCGATCATTAATATAAATCTTTCAGCTTCAATAAATTTGGCGGAGAGAACGAAGACCGTGAATCCTTTCGGTGCGTTACATCGCTGGCCCGCGTCGTGGACTCGTGGAAGCGTGGAAGCAGCCAACGACACCGCTGGTTTCGAGAGGTCGATGTGTTCCCTTACACGTGTCCTCGCGAGTGAGCGTGTGCTGGCCATGCTAGCAGCTGGGTCTTAACCCCCGTCTGACCTACGCGGATGACATGGGGAAGTTCATGGGCCGCCTTTTAACGATCCTCGCGTCCCCGGCCACGCAGGATTGAATTGCAAACAGCTTTTGGTGGCCGTGGAGAGCAGGGGGCGGGGGGTGGATCTTCATGCCGGCGAAGACACGTCATGGCAGGGACACGAATGATAGCAGCTAATGCAGTGATCTTTTCAATTCGAAAATAGCCTGAGTGCAGAAAAAATCTCTCGACTAATTGGGGGGGGGGGGAAGGGGGGGGCGGAGAGAGCCTATGTGCGTGTGGGGAATGTCTGACACGCTGCAAATAATGTCACGAAATGTAATTGTTTCAGTTAGATTACATTACATGTACATGCAATTAACACCGTGTACGATTGATTATCATGTACTAACTTCGTAACAAATAATTAAGTGTTCGCAATGCAGTATTTACAACTTAATAGCACTAAATACATAAAAATGTGTATCGTACCATTTCATAGACGTCACTTGCAGTGACCATGAAGCAAAGGTGGGAAGGCTGTGAGGTTACTGGATGTGAAATGCTGAAGATATTTTCTGACTATCTTGAAGATTAAAATTAGCAAAATAACTGTAAAAAACGAGACTACACACTAACAGCACGAGCAGAGAGCACTGAATCCCATGCAAAATGTAAATATATCGCGTTAGAATTGCTGCTATACATTTGGTTAATTTTAACATCATCGGCCATTCTGGCTCACCCAAAGTGTTGGCTTCCATGAACCTGGCTTCGGGAGGTTTTACTGTTATAAAGTAATACAATCTTCCATCAGCAATAAGAGTTTTGTCAATCAATACGTTTAATTCACGCAACTGTCCAGTGAAAACATTTAAATGAGCATGTTCCATTTTTTAAAAAAAACGGAATATGTCTCGCCGGGGCATTCTGTAAACATGATCAACAATAAAGTAACGAAAATGTTTCTATACATTATTACGGTATTTAGTAAACACATTTACATTTAATATCAGAACGTGCTTATTATTTATACGTGCTTAGTATTTTATACATAGGGTGTAAAAAAACTGCATTTGTTCGGCATATTAAGCAAAAATACACCTAAACATAAAACACACACACCAAAATAGCGTGCGCTAAACGAATATGTTAGAATCCACAACATTTGATCAGTATCCCAGAAGCCACTCACAGAAATTAAATCCTTTATTTTCGAGTGCCCCCTCTATTTGTTGGCCTAAATTCGTGATGGGGGGGGGGCGGGGGTGGACAGAGGGCATGGAACAGACAGTGGGCATGGCTTGCTGTAACTGCATGCATTTGTCAAAGTGACAATGTCTTGTGCAACGCCATCCATCACAGTGGGAGTGGCCAACGCCCCCACCACATGGCCCTGAGCGCGAAGAGAGGGACGCACCAACGACCCCCAGTCTGGCACCACTTCACTTACCTGGGAACACCCAAAACCCCCTTTCCCTCGTGCCAACAGAGCTATACCTGCCAGGGTGGCACCATGGACGCAAGGCTTCTTGCCCGCCGCGCTCAAGCCGTATGATATCTCTCTTTCTATACATGTACACACTCATATTCTTAGGTTTTTTCGGTAAAGTCACGTAGGTAAAACATTAAAATTAATAAAAGTAAAATAAAATAAAAATCACGACGTTTCGGAGGCAACACAAGCCTCCGTCTTCAGGTGGAACCGTCACAGCCACGACAGCTGTATCAAGTAAAAAAAACGAAAAAAACTAAGAATATGAATCCTTGCAGTCACGAAAGCTTCAAATCTAGAATTAATGTACACACTCCGTGTGCAGATAGTGTATATACACACACTGGCTCGAAAAAAGTCTAGGCCCAGACGCATGCAATATTCTGAAATGTTAGACATTATTACGAAGCCACTGGAGCTATGCACTTTTAAGTCGAGATTGAAAACTCACTTCTTCAAAACTGATTTTTGCGTTTAGTTTGTTGTCCTTCCCAGCACCTCCGATCAACACGATTGGCTACGAACAGTGTGAAAATAATTTTTAAAAATACGTGCATAAGGTAATAATGATGATACACTATGTTCAACCCCATGCTGGGCGAAGGCCTACCCACACAATGTAGCTTACGTGGATTGTGTCACCGTACTTCACCATGCTGCTCAGTGCGAGTTGGTGAAAGGTATGGGAGGGGTAGAGGAGTGGCTCGCATATCACTCGCCACCGATGTTGGCTGTGGCTGGGAATTGAATTTCGGTCTCCGGGTTCAGAACGCATTGCTCGAACCACTTTGACACTGCTACACCACCCCGTACCGATACATACAGTTTAAATGTACGTTTAGACTTACATTCCAAGAATACTTCTCTTATTAAATGACGAATTAACTCGCATAGGCCATGGTTAGTAAATCGAAAGTGCGCAGAAAGGTTAGAAAGCAAACAGGGAGATCGGTGTCTGAAACCACGCAAGACATGTTGAGGAAGAGGCAGATTATATGAAACAAAAGATGGAGATGCGAAACAGAACACTGAACACACAGCACCATGCAAAGTTATTAGGAATAGAATGAAAACTGATGGAGATTGAAGACATCAAAGCGAGCAATGAGAGCATGAAATCAGCAAAAGCGAGGTTGATGATTGTCAATTCGCAAACGGTAGCCGTTAGGGAGAAAGATGAAACCAAGATGGAAACATAATTCACGATTTTAAAAAAATGTTTAAACTATCAGAAGAATTTAGTCAGAAATTAGACCGTCTCTCAGATGTCGAGGAAGAAGTTCTAGATGCCACAATTGAAGAAGCAAACGATGCCCTTTGTCGTATGAATGACGTGGGGGGGGACTCCTGGACCAGATGATTAAACTCGGGACATCATCAGAGAGGGGGGGAGTAATTTTTCGAGACTTATATATATATATTGTCAATCAGATACTGGAAAAGACCAATTAATTTCAATTTGCATTGCAACTTTGAAAAATCATTTCATTCAGCAGAACTTAACACAGTAATCTAAGCTCTCACTCATCAAGGCCTAATTAAAAATATATATTGTATGAATAAGGCAAGCCATTTGCAAAAATAGAACTCCCTGCTTTGACTGCATAAAGAAAGTGCCAAAATAATATTAAGATGAGAGTCAGGCTAGGTTATTCACAGTGCCAGTATTAGATATTTTGTGAACTTTGGAATTGGAGAAACACAAGCATACATATCAATGGAGATAACATTTACCATCTCGTATTTTCTGACGACGTAGTCATCCCCACATGCAATGGCAGTGACCCGCAGGAAATGAGAGAACAACTTAATAAACGATGCTGGAAAGTTGGGCTCAGAATAAATACGAGCAAAACAAAGGTCATGGGCAAGTTCGCTAAACAATGGTGGGCATATCTCTTTGAGGGACACAATTGTAAGACATCAGAACATGTGTACCTCATGCAGCTACGGAAGATGGAACGGAATCTAAAATAATAAAATAGAGAGTCAGACGAGAACACATTGAAGTTCTTTTGAAAAGCTGACCTTGATAATGAAAAGTAGCAAACCAATGTACCTCGAGAAGAAAGTAATCATTGTGTTACCTCCTGTGACGTATGGGTCATAAACATGGTTACTGACAAAACAAAATCGAACAAAGACTGAAAGTGTATTAAGAAACTTGGAGAGACGCATGCACTACATAGATCAGAAAGCACACGCAGGTTAATGACATGATTTCAACTTTAAAACATGAAGTGGGCTTGTTCAGGACATGTCGTAGGAAGGGACATTGGTCCATGGTCAGGAATACAAAAGGAGTGCAGCCCAGGGATGGACGGCATTTGGGAGGACATCCACCAAAGGAGATGGAGTGACAAAATCAGATCTTGTGCAGGTGCTATACGAATTATGACGTTGCAAAATCATGAAAGATGGTACTGGCTTGTGGAGGTTTTGTTTTATCCAGCAGTGGATGAAGGATGGCCCACTATGTCAGTGATGTCTCATTTCCGTTGGTGCTTCTAAGCTGGAAGTAGAACATGCTATGTTGCTATGTCACATACCCATTATTCATACCTTTACGTCGAATATAAAAGGCAATGTATTCAGTGGAAATGCACGCAGTCATCCAAGCTGTCACTACCGAAGACTTTTAACAAAGTATAAGCACAAGTTACCAAAACCATTTGCAAAGATCTACACTTGGATTGCACAAAGTAACACAATATAAATCATGAGAGGCGTGAGACAATGAGTTGCCTTCTTACAAAGGCTATTCGGTGACATTAGAAGATATTTTCCCAAAGAATGGATTGGAGAAAGAACGGCATAACATTTTTTTTGTGAACGTATTATCATCTGCGATTCGCAGATGTCACAACAACCAATGAAGATGTAATGCAGCAAACGAGTGAATAACTGTTACGCATACGGATGCAAAGTGGGGCTAAAGGATAAATATGAGAAAAATCAAATGTGCATGTACAGAAGATGCGCTGATAAAAAAAGTTGCTGGGATACACCCAGTAAACATGTTGGCATGTGCTTGGAACCTTTGGGTTTGAACATGACCAGGATTTTAAACTCATTGAGATCACGAACCCAGTGATATACACACTCAGATTGCCTTGCTTTAACATTGACGGTGTACATGTTTAAATAATGTACGTATGTCAAAAAACACCCAATTGTGATTACATGTTTGATAATGCACAGACGCGCCCGTGTGCACACCTCTCGCAAAAGATGCGCAAACAACACGGCGATCAACACAAGGCTACGACACCAGATGCACTCACACACCCACACACGCGCGCGCACACATAATGCGCATGCCCATTCTATTCGCAGTAAACAACCCCGCCGCCCCCCCCCCCGCCAGAATTTTATAGGAACACAGCGTAGGAACGGTCTGTGCGGGTGGGATGTTACAGGCGAAGCACGCGGCGTCTGTGAGCTGTAAGTAACCTTGCCACAGAGTCTTTGTTCGCAGCATGAAACGAAGCCACGTGAAGGGCACCGATGTCTGAACATCATACACCTTCGGCGACCACGACCAACTTTGCAGACGTGAAATCTTAACGGGACATGTTCTTGTAAAATGAAGCGCAGTGTTCATACCCCTAATTCCAGTTGTTGTTGTTGTTGTTACCAGTTGGTGTGTTTTTTTTCCCCCATACCTCCCTGTTAAACATACGCAGTGACTAGTCGGGTGGTGTCGTGGTTACAATGCGTGACTATCGTCGTCACAAGTAGTACTAATCGCAGATCTGCATTTCCCATAAATATGCTAAATTCCTCCTGATATGCAAATTATTTTGTCAAGGCGCTCTTCCCCCCCCCCATCCCAGCTTAAATAGTCGCTCCAAGCCTGGGGCGTGTCATTCAGACTCTGTCTCCTCGACAGACCTGTTCTTCACCTGAGGACGGCTGCTTGCGTTGTGGCCGAAACGTCGTGAGAATTATTTTATTATGTTTTATTTTTATTATTTTATTATTTCCATTCTACGTGACTTTACCGAAAGAACCAAGAAGATGAATCCCTGCAGTCACGAAAGAAGCTTTAAATCGAAATTTATCGTCAGTAGATTGCCAGTTCTAACCCGGGTCAGCGGTGGATGCAATTGTGTCCATTCACCATGGGAACCTCATTTGCCAGTAAAAATATGATAATTTTTTTTTACCCTTCTATCTGGCAACAAAACTGACACCTTTTTACAAGGAGTCCTGTTTGCATAGACCGTAATACCTGCAGTCATAATACAAACAAAAGACATAACTCTGATAATGTGCACTG
This sequence comes from Lampetra planeri, assembly GCF_965212315.1. Taxonomy (NCBI): domain Eukaryota; kingdom Metazoa; phylum Chordata; class Hyperoartia; order Petromyzontiformes; family Petromyzontidae; genus Lampetra; species Lampetra planeri. Next base: position 8,829,337 of record NC_136119.1, read on the forward strand.
TCCTTGAAGTTGATTGGTCCACACCCGAGACAGCTTTCCTTAGAGCCTAGTCTCACATGGTGTTGGACCAGATGACGCCAAAAGGCGCACAACTCAAAGACAATGCACCATCAAAGTATGAGAGCTCGGGGTAAGCATTTACACCATGGGAACCTCATTTGCCAGTAAAAATATGATAATTGTTTTTTTTACCCTTCAGTTTTGTTGCCAGATAGAAGGGTGGCAAGTTTAACAGCGGAGACTCTCCAGCCACCATGGAAAAGTGGGATTGTCCTCCTCGTCATGCTTGTTGTATTAGTGAACCACTTTGCTTTTATGTTTGAATATATACTGTATATAAACGCAGTACATATGTAGTGGTGTCTACATTATGCTGCGCATTAAAGGTTATTTCATGAAGTAATCCAAGGCGACACCAATGTAAATCAATGTGACAACATCCTGTACCCCAGGCAATTCAAGCTTATAGGTCACTGGGTCACGTAGTATGAAGCGTACAGTAACTCTTAAATCACTGTCTTTTCAACTTAAAAATGCATTGTAATAATTGACACGATCACTCTTAGGAAAGGTCACGCGGGCCCACAAATCCACGGGGCTGCGCGTGGCTTTTAGCACAGGGCCACACAGACTGAGCCCCTGATTCCTTATTTTGCCCAAGAGTTTTGACAAGCCGTAACACGACCGTTTCCCAGAGATGTTCATGAGCTCCGAAGCCCATGGGCTGTGCCCCTAATATGGCCCTGTCTAATATCCAATGCTAACGTCTCTCTTCGCAGAGTTGACCCCCACACCCCCCCCCCCCCCCCAACAGCAAAGATAGGAGCATGAAAATGCATACGCACGCACGCACATTTGTACGCAAGCATGCACATGCGCGAGCACACGCATTTGCCGATTTTGCAAATATATACTGTATTCACAAAATGATTGCGTTAAACCAACATTAAAACAAATACGTAATTGATGCGAAACTTACCACGAGTACTGTGACTTTCACTGTTGAAAAGATCAGTTGGATTTAGAGGCTAAGGTGCAGCTCTTCAATTGCTCGCTTACGCCTCTGCTGGCAGAAGAGACTCCACTAGACAGAGCCCTGGAGAGCCCTTCTGGAAAGTATTTGGCCTACTCTTCCCGACTTGACAGATGTCTAGGAAGAGGAGGGAGTACAGCACCCACACGTGACCTCGTTGCACGAAAGCAGCCGATGGGCCATTTGAATCCGGGCAAATCTTGGTTTTGCTTGTGATGTTACACGTGTAACTGAGATATTTAACATCACTGGAAAAGCTGTTCAACGGAGTACCGATACAATGTTAAATGTTTCCAGAATGTGGAGAGAAACGATCAAGTCTGGAAAAAATGTTTTTGCTAATGAGGGCCTTTTTGCGCGCAACTTTTTCCCTTGTGGTCTGTGTAGCAGCTTGATGTATGGCTGAATAATGCTCTGTATCAGTGGAATATATACCACATTAAAAGCCAATTAATACTGCATTACCCAAACTGCCATATCTTGTACAACTGACTTTTCATTAAAACTTCACGTAATATCATTTATGGTACTAAAGATACATTCTATGATATTATTTGCTTTGCATTTTATGAAGTCATTCTTTTATGATTACCATATCAAGCCTTCAATGAATTTGCAATAAGAGACAATGTAGCAAGATTGTTTCCTGAACAACTTGCCAAGTCAATTAGGTTGTTAGTATCGAGGCATAATTGCATTGTAAATTATAGAATGGTTGCACTGTGTTAGCACAAAGCAATGCATTCAAGATTACTTATCAGGCAAGGGGATTAAACCAATTCTAATGTGGTTGTAATTTTATGTGGCAGCCTGGGATAATTTGGCCACATTGCCAGCCACGTTATCCTTCATAGGCTACGTTTGCAGCATCAGTTAACTGCACTCTACTGCTGGGAAACACTTCCACTGCAAGTTATACTCTATACGTCCTGTTAAGCACATTATACGATTATTGATTTTAAATATTCAGTGGAATTCAATAGGACATATCGGCTTTCAATCCCAAAACAACCGGGCTATCACCGTTCAAACAGCGATGTTTGCCAATATTCTCAAATGGGCATTTTATTACGACTTTAACAACAGTTTACATTCTGCTCACAGTCGGGTCTGTAGATTTTCAGATGGGTATCACCTCTTACTTGGCTGCCTACCATACCTCGCCATCCACTTCCTTCAACACTCGTGTTTCCATCCTTCCCATTTCACACACACGCCTTCTACCCCCCCCCCCTAACCGCATGCCTACCCCCCCCCACCCCTTCCCTCCTCCAACTCTTCACAGGCAGTGAAACCCTGAGGCAGATTTGGATGGCACGACCGGCCTGGCTGCGAGATGAAGAATTCATTTCCATAGCTCATTGGCCTCGACGCGGTGATGGATGGGAGGGCGAGGTGCATGCCCAGCCACCTGGCTGGCCACGGAGCCCCCCCGCGTCGCAAACCGCAGGGCCACACGAGCGCTGCTGCCCGCCCGCAACAAATTACAACAAATCTACCGTCAGCTTGTGATGTATTGGCGGACCAACAGTGGGCAGAGGCCTCTCTCCTCCCCCTTTCCGCTTCATTCTTCCGCGAGGCATTGGGCACCGCCGATGCCCAAAAATTTCAGCTTTTCCACACAGAGGCGTGATGACAGAGCTTGGCGTGACGGTCAACAGTGGAAAGGTCCCGTAAGATCCCCTGCCCGCACCCTTTCCATTCTCATGCAATGCAACTGCACAATTGCACAATTGTGCAGTTGTGTGTACGCGGTTGAATACGCTTGGTTTAAATGGCACGTGACTGAGTTGTCGTTGTGCTGCAATTACACGATGTAAATGAAATGAAAGTTACATTTACTCGAAACTGAAAACTAAACTATTTTTTTTTTACTTTACCAGGTAAGGCCCACTGACCTAAATCGCCTCTTTCATAAGCGACCTGGCTACAAATAAATAGCTCAGCGAAGTGGCTTAAAATGTGCAAAGTTATAGCAGCCGATTACTCTAATCGCATGTTTCTAAACGTCGAGGGAAAACCCGGAGGATCAGAAGAAGAATCCACGCGACCACAGAGAGTAGAGAACACGCAAACTCCAAACGTGCAGCAGGAGTCAGGGTCGGGTTCGAGCCCACGACCTCCGTCATAGCAGGCAATGGCGCTCACATCTCGCTCCCGCGGCACCCCAAGAGAGTCAGGATGTTTAGAGGGTTTTTTTTTATTGCTGCTGCATACGACTGAAGTAAGATACACGTATGAGATTTATATGAATGAAAATGCGACCAAAATGTAATTACTGGAATAAGTTCATATTTTATTTCCTTAATGCAGTTTAGCTCAACCAGAAATGCACAAAATTGCAATCGTTGTTTCTCACCAGCAACATGCTGTACAAATAATAGTGGCAATAAACACATCTAAACATGTAATCAGCATGCTGAATTTCGTCACAAACCTTGCACGTGGTGGTATGATGACGTGCTCGTTGTTTTTGTTTGTCTCGAAGTTTTTTGTTTTATACATACAACAAACACCAGTAGCACACGTTTGTGACTGTGTCTGCAAGGAGAAGATGGCCATGCAAGGAGAACAACGTGATGATCATTCACCTGAATTGTATTTATGTCACGAAATTGAATATTTTTGTGTACCCCTAAAAACCACTCAGACAATGTCGACCACACACGGCGACACGCACGAGGCTGACTGGGAATTTGCACATAAATACGTGACCTTCATTTAAACATATTTATCAGGCATATAAAAAGTTTGTCAAAAAGAAAAACCCCAGTTTGAATATTTCACACATTTGCAATGAGTTTTGTAAGTTGCATCGTAAAAAAAAACTTACGTCATGGTAAGAGTCAGTAGAAAACATTTTAAGGCTACCCTACAGCATTTAGGGCAGCCTAAAGAGCGTATGGATCGTTTATAAAAACACATATCCTTTAAGTGGGTGACAACGGGATAAAAAAAAAACCATCTAAACACGTTTTTGAGCTGCAGATTTATGGAAGAAAATACGCATCGGGACAGGGCTTAAGTTGTCTTCTTTACCAATAACATCTACATCTGTATCTCCTTCGGAGGAGCTATGAATCATTCAGATGATATAAGAGATGATTAAACCGCGCGGCGGTATGATTAATTTCCTCCAAGCCCCTCCGTACCATCATATCAATCATGTCATTAGGCAAAGCACACTGTGAACTGGCAAAGGCCTGCGCTATGAATTACTGTCTCCATCTTCATTAGCATCATGTTGGAACAGCAGGGGGAGGCATAAATAGCAAGTGCTCACCTTTAAGAAAAACCACACTTGTTCAAAGATTGCGTTGCACGCGGCGGGGAAGTTTAATTGCTAAGTTATTGGGTTCATAAAAAATTAGAGATGGGTTTTCCACTTGCCGTATAAAAAACTCCTAAAGTCGAGTGCAGACGCAGGGACGTCCGATCGCAGTGCAGCACTTTCTGCTGCCGTATAAAAAAAAAAGTGTGGGGGAATAGGTCCATTAAACACCCAGCCCATTAGCTTTTACAGCAAGACTCCTTAATTCATTAAAATACATGTTATACAAAAGCAGTGCTTTCTTTCCGATGCATACATATTGGTCCAACGAATCAGCGGTCATGTATTACATCATTTTCGCACATAATGATGAGCTATTAATCTCTCTGACAGCTTTGTATTCGGCCAGCAGAGTCCAGCCCCACAGCCCATTGAGTAAGAAGATTGGTCCTCACTCCACATCACTGAGTCTCAACGCCTATCCCTGCACATCCACTCCGCTGGTACAGCTTTGCGCTCGCCGTCTCGCGGTGCATCCGGGCAGCCTTTTTTGTCGTGTGTGCACTGCGCACCTATTGTGCCGGGCAGAACCTGTATTTCTCTTCCCCGTTTTCGAATGGCCGTCCAGAGAAGCACAGTTTTTAAAGCATTGCACGCAGCATGCTCGCATGCTAAGAAGCCCTTTTCAATATTCAGTCGCATGGCCAAGCAGCAAAGGAGGAAACTGTCGGTGAGACGGGGATATATTTCTTGTCTTCTTGGTTCTTTCGGTAAAGTCACGTAGAAGGGAAGTAATAAAATAATAAAAATAAAACAATTTTCACGACGTTTCTGCCACAACGCAAGCAAACGTCGTGAGAATTGTTTGATTATGTTTTATTCTTATTATTTTATTACTTCGCCTTCTACGTGACTTTACCGAAAGAACCAAGAAGATGAATCCCTGCAGTCGCGAAAGCTTTTATTCGAAAAATCTTTCTTGTCGTTCACTTCGCGTCACATGCACGAGGTGGCCATTCATAGCCCCTTGCAAAAATATCACTGATCAACGTACACAAAAGATAATTGTGAAGCCGATTAAAAAAAATCCGGGGGGGGGCGTTCAAATCTTAATGACGCACCAAAACATAGGATAAACCTCCAGTCACTCAGCTCGCTCAATAGATCTAAAATGACTTCCATGCTAAAGTGTATAAATGGTACTGAAGCTGTGCTCTACCACTGAGCACTGAATGTCCCTGCAAGACAACCCCTTGTTTTCTGGCACACCGATTACATACAGATCCATCTTAGTCAGACACTCTTGCTCCACTCCCATAGCACTCATAGTAAACAGTGTAGCATGCAAAACACTTGCAACAGCATGATTGATGAGGGACGGATGGTAAAAACTTGGTACTATAAAAGGCTTCTTTGATGGATGATCACAATATGCATATGAAAACAGTGATGGATGACTATGAAATACATGTAAAATACAACTATATTACCTCCAAAAGGTCTCATTTCAGAAAAGTAATGTAAACTTTAAATCTTTATGCATTACTGACAGTAAGAATTGGTTTATTCGTCTTGTTTATTATCCCCGCACATGTGCACATATTGTATTCTGTTTCATTGAATTTGAATCCATTTCATCACGTTTTAATTATTTCCATCATATCTCATCATAATCAGATGATTTGCAGAATGTTTTTTCTCTCTCTCTGTCTCTCAACCCTGTATACCAGTAAAAAGTCAACTCGTGAACGTTGAAAAAATAACATTTTGGCTTTCCATAATTTGGAAGGGTTATGCAGCAATGAACGTTTTGACATAGCCATAATGAAAGCAATCCTCCTTTATCAGATGGCCCCGGCTTTGTGGAGATGTTTAAGCCAATGCACTCTGACCCGGGGTGACATTTACTGCCCATGTAACTGCCAAAAAGCCACTGAGATGGACACATTGGGCAACTCGGTGGTGAGCCAAACACCCCAAAACAACTCTTTATGCCCACGATATATCCTTGTCATCATCGTGATCGTCCACTGCGTGAACTGTGATTGCCGATCGTTAACGTCGGCTGTGCCTCGGGAAAGTGTGAGCGTGCTCGTAAACAGTGACGTCAGGTAAGATGTCTCCAACGCACCGATGAAACAAAAGTTAATAAGATATAATTCCATCCATTCTCAATCCACTGCTGGATTACGACTTCCCCACACACCATGTCGGTCATGAAGGATTTGTGTATTTGTTTATTGATTTAAAAACGTGTTTATTTTCTTGGTTTTTTCAGTAAAGTCACGTAGAAGGGAAGTAATAAAATAATAAAAATAAATAAAAATTATTTTTACTTCCCTTCTACGTGACTTTACCGAAAAAACCAAGAAGATGAATTCCTGCAGTCACGAAAGCTTTAAATCGAAACATGTTTATTTTTTTATTTTACTCCCCATACTTCATCACACTGACCGCTGTGGATTAGAGAGGAGTTCCTCGTGCAAAGCGTCAACCACCGTGCCACCGCTCCACCCTCGATGGCCGTGTAAATAACTATCACGGATACGCAATTGCCCTAACTACTCCGCCAAGCGTTGGTACAGCAGGCCTATTTTTTGCGACGACGAAATATGCCAGTGCTGATTGGGTCAAGGCATGCATGAGACGGTGCACAGCGCGTCGAGATAGCCCTGTCAGTGCCCATATGCAACGGTGCTGAAAATAACACCGATGTCCTCATTGAGGATCTGGGTGTTGGAAAACTCTCAATTTGTTTCTAATAGACACGTTAACGTTACTTTATACACTCTTCCTGAATTGCAGGGAAGATCATTTAGAAGTTACGGCAGTCGCATATTGTAAAGGCTACGTGGGGGAGTTTTGTCCTTTTTGCTGTGCGTGTGTTGTACATGGGTTGTAAGTGTTCATATTTCCCCGTACCTCCGATTAGCTACATACGGTGTGAAAGAAGTTAAACAAATATACATACGTAATCATTTACACACAACCATCCTTAATAATGGGGCATGTATGTATGTGAAACTTTATTTGTACCGTACGTAGCCTACCGTGCTAATCGGAGGTGAATATTAAAAAACGTGTGCTATGTGGTTAAGTGAACCAATAAAGAGTAAATCAGCACATATCTTTAGATATTGTCGTTTTTATTACAATCAAGCGTGTTAATATGTGAATTGTATGCTCTTTGTAGAATGTTTTCCCGCGACATCCTTTCTATTAACTCCAACTTCTAAGAAATCATTGCGGAAGGAGAGACGGTGCATAAGTAAGCAATGTAGGCAGCTAGTAACACGTACACATTCTTAAGCGTGGCGCTAATCAAACTTGAAAATATGGTCACTCCGAGAGACAGGGGTTTGGAATGAAACTCCACTTTGTACCAGCCTTGTTTGATTTATTGTCACATGCAAATCTGTCATAGGGCATTCTGGAAAATGTCACAGGCAGGGCCATTTTGCAAACACTCGGGGAATCGTTGGGGGGACATTTATCAGCTCGGGCGACTCTAAGTGCTGCTGTCAGCCAGGATGTGTCTAACCACCATTCTGCGAGATCACGACAGCAGCCACTGAGCCACGTAACAAGTGATGGGAAAATACTTTCATGCACACTTCCTAAAATAGTGCATCGCGAGAGTCCAGAGATTACGTGGACACACGGATGTGACAAAGCTGCTACTTCGTACCAAATTATTATTTTAACCAGGGCATCATAATAACAATGTTGTAATGTACGCCTTTATTATTCAAAACACGCAGGCCCGTATATCAAGTGTCGAATTAAAAAGAGTGTTCGGCTCAATGTATTCCACTTAATTATATGCACTTAGTGGAAATAATTAGATAATGACAAAAAAAACTGGTGATATGAAGAAGGTTAAATTGTTATGCAAGGAATTAGACATTGTCTTTACGCCGGCAAGTTCAACGTTGCCCGTTCTTTGTGTACCGCTGTAAATTATCGTGCAATATTCACTATGGTGGTAAATACATCTTCGCAATTTTAATCACCAATCAACTAGTCATTGCACAAGCAATTGTTTACGCACAATATGCAATTAGTAGTTTTTGTTTTTAATTGGGTAATGCAATTTGCGTCTTTCCAACTATGAGACAACATTTGGTCATGGTTATTGATCCAAGCACTTTCGTAACTATTTTGAAATACAATTATGTTACAAACTGACGCGTAACATGTACAGAATTTTTGGTATAGACCTCAGAGTTTATACCGCTTTGGCTATATACAGCGTGCCAACTAATTGCTATTTTCTGAACAAACATTGCGCAAGGGTCATAATGATTCCCAGAGTGCATCGTGAAATTAAACAAAAATGTGGTCATAAATTTAGAAACGTCGCAGTGAAAAGTTCAAGAACGCAAATACATCTTTTTTTTCATTCATGGTAAACATTGAAAACAAATCCTACTGGCTTCGCAGCATGGGAAACAAACTTGATGTGACGTCATGTAAATATAAACAGAGTGGGCCTCACAGAATACACAAGCGCATAGCCAGATGATGTTCGAGAAAATGTCCTCAAGGCACTTTCAACGGTGATAAATGCCGTAGTTACACAGCTGTACATGGAGCCCTAAAATTAGGTTATTCAGATATCGAGGTGAAGCATCAATATGATGTGTGGGCCCATGTGTCTGTGTGTGTTCATAGTACTTGGGGAGCAGTGGGGCAATGGACGTGGTGTTGCCCACACCACCCTCGAATGCATAATTCCGTCCTTAATACGTACTTGCTAACAGCACTTTCCCCAAATAGTGTATCAAAGGCTATATAGGGGAATTTTTGATTTTGTATCCATATTCTGTCCATGTGTTTTCAGTGTTATTATTTATTTACTCTTAACGATGTCACATTTTTCAAAATATACAGTATAACAAATACAATTTTTTGAATGGGTATGCTATTGTGTAGATGGTGGAATTTTGTATTAGAAGGGGCTCCAAGAAAATAAAATTGTCTGGGGCTGTCATTTAGAGATAATCACTGAAGTGGAATAACTGTATTGGATGTGCACGACACGGGCTGTATCATTATTTGAAGAATGCTAAACTGAAATAACAGACCAAAGTCACCTCATAACCTTCATCATTCACGTAGAAAATAATAATTATATATATTCTTTATATATAACTCTCACAAAGACATTTCTGGCAAGTGGCCAAGATGGCACATTACATTTCATGTAAATTTTGACTGAAATATGAAGGGATTTTTTGTCAAAAAGAAAATGGTACTTGAAGTTCATCAGAATGTTCTTACTGTATGCACGTGCAATAGAACTTTAAAAAGATTATCTTTGAGAAGGCAAGCAGCTGTATTACGACATTTCAAAAGCATGCTGCATTTCACACCACTGTGACTACTTTATGCATACCGCGGAATGACTGCTACGTAACTGCTAAATGTTTAGACAGCATTGGAATAGAATCAACAAGGAACATCTTTATTAACAGAGCTTTACTTCTGATCCATTTTCCATCCGCTATTTTTGATCCTGCATTGGCCTGGCCAAGCATAGCTTTGCTGCCTGTGTACGTGCACGAGTGTATGAGCGTATGCGCGTATGCGCGTATGCGTGCGTGTGCGCGTGCATGTGTGTGTGTAGGTTGGACCTCCCCTAGGTCGACTCAGCCTCAAATGAGTACCTAGTGCGGTATGTCAACACTGCCACTGGGAGACAAAGGCGGTCGGGCGTGGTGCTGGCCACCCACCCCCTCGTGTACCGTTCCGGCCTTCATAGGTGCTCGCTAACAGCACTTGCCCCTACAGTCTGTTAAGGCTATACGGGGGATCTTTGTAGGTTGGGAGTGGTGGGGAGCGATAGTGTAGCGGTGAGCGCGCTGCGCTATGAACCTGGCGACCCGGGTTCGATTCCCGCTCACGGCCAACACCAGTGACGATTATCTAAACCGGTCCTGGGCCTCCCTCCTAGGTCGACTCAGCCTGAAATGAGTACCAGGTGCGGTGTGTAAACATCGCTACTAGGGAGACAAAGGCGGTCGGGCGTGGTGCTGGCCACCCACCCCCTCGTGTACCGTTCCGGCCTTCATAGGTGCTCGCTAACAACACTTGCCCCTACAGTCTGTTAAGGCTATACGGGGGATCTTTTATCTTTGTCTTTTGTAGGTTGGGAGTGGTAGCATAGCGGTTAGCGCCCTACGCTACAAACCAGGCGACCCGAGTTCGATTCTCGCTGAACTCGTCCTGGGCCTCTGCTAGGTCAACTCAGCCTCAAATGAGTACGTGGTGTGGTGTGTAAACATTGCAACTGGGGAGACAAAGGCGGCCGTGCGTGGTGCTGGCCAACCACCCACTCGTGCGCCGTGCCGGCCTTCATAGGTGGCCGATAACCGCACTTGCTCCAATAGTCTGTGCAGGCTATACGGGGGGTCTTTGTCTTTGTATGAGCGTATGCGTGCGTGCGTGCGTGCGCGTGTGTGTATGTGAACAGCGCGGGAAGTCAGAATGCACGCTGGGACTGTTTCCATCAAGGAGCCAGCAGATGAACTCCCACACAGAGATGGTCCTCTGGAGATCTAACAGATTAAATAATCCCATCACTGGGAATGGACACTTTGCAGCATTTTGGGAGGTCTGTCGAAGAGCTATCAGGGAACCTATCATGTTCTCACAGGAATGCAATAATTATTAACGGCCATGGTCCATCTCAACATAGAACTGTTTCTTCATGTCTTTTTGAAGAAAAAAGATGGATTTTATTTTGAAAAAAACACACATTTGAAGTGATAAATGTTTTTTAAGCAAGGCTAATAATAACCAAAAACGACTGTAAGCACAACACGGGTGGTCATTTGTAATGTTTTGGAAGCATTTTCACATGCTCCTAATATTGTTTTTATTTCACAGCTGTAAAGTCAGACTTATTCATACAAATGTGAAAATGTTATTTTTTTTAAACATACACGAGAAAAATGTCGTTCAAGTTCCAAGCGATTTATAAAATACAAAGTGTTAGACATTCGCTTCACTAAAGTGACTTGATTGTGTGTGAAAATACCTCGAAAAAAATATGAATGCAATTAGAATTCTGTAAAATGCAAGCATTTGGAAGATTCCTTAAGCAATATTTACGGACTTTTTTGTCATAACCAGCTACAAATGTTCTTAGATGTATATATATTTTTTACAAACTAATATATGGAGTTCAGAAAATCCTAACGTAGCTTTGATGTTAGGATGAGTAATGTTATAATGGTATATGTTCTATTATTTGTCATAGCTAGTACTGAGGCCATTCCTTCAAACAGTTGTTGACAATTCAGACAAAATATAGGATAGTACAATACATAGTTGCACTAACAGTTTTCAGATATAGATCACAATTCACAGATATGCATGATATTGCTGAGATAAATATGTGTTAAATAAACCAAAAAAATACTTGCACTATGGTTGTGAAATGCACCGACTGTCACACTTCAACTTTGCTTTAAAGCAAATTTACGCCAAAATCTAGAAACATTTTCACATAATCAGAGTGTACGGTATTGAATAAAGCAGCATACGATTACAAGTATTTGATGTACACCCCCTCCTGACCATTTATCTGCAGCCAAGCTGAGATTTTGTGCTCAGTGTGGTCAATCTAATTAGTATTGCTCGTTGTCCTAAATTGCACATGACGTCTTTGTGATCTTCCGCCTTTGCCAAACTTCATTATGCTCATTCATTTCACATCACTGTTCCATGGGCATAGTTATTAAAGTTATTAAATGAGTTCTAATTATAAGGAACTTTATCATGAGCACATATTGACTTATAAAGAATATAAATGAAAATGTTATTGAGCCATACCCATAGGATGAGTTTTTAGCTGACAATCCCAATTAGCCACCGTAAAAGAAATGATTTTATATTTGCCTTAAAATCAATGACATCCACTCAAAATTGTCTGTCACGTTTATAAATACCACATTGGCAAAAAAACATCTTCAAAGAGCATTGGCTTAAATTTCTCACTTGTGAAAAAATTTTAAGGATGAAGGGAAAAAAGACAAGAATTTCCACAACTATGTTCAGATCGTTGCCTAAAGTCTGTGTGATTTTCTTTAAGCATTGATTACATTGGAAAGGGGGTGAACTTCTTTTAGAGCTATTAAATCTCACCATACATGCAATTGTATCACTGCAATGGAAAACAATAGACGTACAAAGGTATGTCGAATACATTGAAACTTTAATTAAAACCAAATATGATGGGATTCTAAACCAATCAAACCTAATTTTTTTGCAAAGAAATCATATTTGTGAAAAGTACAGATAAAAAAAAATCAAATCACAATATTTCATACATTCCGAAAATAAATGGCCAATGGCTATTTGTCAGTTTCAAATGTAACGAATTACTTTAAGTCAATAAGTTGGGGTGTTTGGTGACGTCCAAGCTCCTTTAGAGCAGATCTTTGTTCGCATTCCGACTGCTTCGTATTCTCCATCGGCAATTTTCAGCAAACCCTTGCTAGAGCCTGAAAAATGTCGTTCCGAGAGCCACGTGATACGTGCGAGGGCGCCTATTTCTTTCATTGCGCAAACACGCTGAGCGGCCCAGAGCTGAGATGCATTGTTAATTGACGGCGCCACGGACTGGATAATGACAATGGCTTTGACAATGTGGCCACGTTTGTTGATTGGCTGATTGATTTTCCTTCTCCCCCCCCCCTTCTTTTTAAATCTAATCAACTGAAGCCCGGCAGGTGCCCTTCTTAGTTACGTAGTGGCACTCAGCACAAGCCTCGCCCCAGTGTTACTTTAGATAATTGGCTAAACACCTCATCTGCGCAAATATTGCATTCAAGAGAATGTTTAATTGCTGCACAACTTCACACCGTAATTTGCATTAAAACCAGAATACACTGAACTATGAGTTGACATTTTAGAGTTTAGCATTTTTAAATATGTGCAATAGGACGTATAGTAATGCAGGTCTCCACTTAATACGCAATATATAAGTAGGCAGCAGACAAAGCAAGTAATACAGTGTTAATATTTCAAAAAAAACATTTTAAACCTTATTTTAACCTTCAATGGCAATGATTAAACAAATACATTTTACGGACTTCATGAAACAGTTTCAATAACACTGCACTAACATTGGCCACACCTATTAGGAAGCACGTCTTTTTTTTTAAATGACTGTTAATTTAAATGATGTAATGGTTCATTTCAGCAACAATAACAGCTCTGCAGGCCATGCAAAGGTGTCCTCTTGCATAATTTAGCAAACAGTGGCTTGTGGAGTGTTACTGCCCTTTATTATTAATTTACCGGAGGTCATTTGTCTGTCCCTCATTACTTGTGCATTTGAAGCTGCGGAAAAGGTCAGATATCCTCTCCTACGGCAAATCTCTGCCAAGTGGCTTCCCTCATCATTTGATGTTTGTGCCTTTATGAGTCCAATTGCCTAGGAGGCTCTCGGAGGGAAAGGGGGAGACTAGGAGGAACGCTGGATCAAGCAGGTGCAGATAAATGAGCACATTGTGGTGCACAATGCAGCAAAGGCAGTGTCTCCGATAAACTAAATATAGCTTAGGCTATTTCAACAGTCACCAAAATTGCCAATTGTCTGTGTTTTACAGTGGTGAATATCAGTTGTGTGTCCATGGCTAGATACAGTGCGCAGACTACCTCGAGAGCAGTGGTGTGGTGTTTTTTATTCTTCTCTTCTGTGTTACCACATCATGGTATGTGTAGCTACCGGTCACAAACATTAGCGCAAAACTCTCCCCTCAAAGGGTTCAAATGACCGGTGTAGTTCACAAGTTCATTCAACCGTAGGGGAGAAAATGGGACCTCCCGAAACCACAGCTTCCTCAAACAGGAATTGTGAGGTGCACGAACTATCCGAGTGATGCATACGCCCGAGTTTGCTTGATGACATTTAACCCTAGATTGTGCTCTGTTGTATTCTCCAGTGTAGAGTAACGTTGATCTTTCATAAGTGCAGCTTTTGCCATTTCCCAGTATCCATGCGTCCACAGTTATCCGTGCACCTTTCGGCTTTTGTTGTACGAACTTTGTCAGAATCCATGGTTAAGGTGTCCATTTTGGGAATTACTCTGAGAGGCAAAAAGAGGAACACGTGGATATGAGAACGAAAGCAACGCAAACACGTCATGTTGACTGTGTTAAGTGAATGCGTTTGGGCAGAACGCATCGCTAGCAGGGAGTAATGACAAATGGACTGGCGATGGAATTGGAGCCAGAGGAGGAAATGTACCCTGAGACTAATTCATGGGGGGGGGGGGGAGTTGGGGGGGGTTAGATCGCGTAAGTATTATTAATGCGTCGTTAACCCGTCACCACCAGACACAGCCAATCAGTGAGGTTTGCCACGTTAGTTACTACTTCAGCCCACCGGTGTGTTGGAGAGTACATCCACAAACTCTTACAGTTTGAGTACTGTGTGGCGTTTCGCTGCTTGATGTGATTACATCAAGCGTCATCGGGCGATTTTGCCGGTTACCGTCAACCAATCCGGTGCAGAGAACAAAGGCGGGCGGGGAGGGGTGATTATTGTAATTATAGAAGTCAGTTGTCGTGGGGGGCGGTGGAAGGGGGGGCGCGCTTCATCGATGGCACTGTCGAGCACGTGCGCAGGTGCAGGAACGGCATCGTGGCGTCACGTGGTGCCTTGACGAACGGTCACGTGGGGACGATGACGTGGGGATGGATCGTGGCGGATGACGATTTAGTTTTTTTTGTATTTCGTAAAGTTTAATTGTTATTATTAGGTTGCTACTGCGGCGAACTTATATGTGACGTAACAAGTTAACTGAAATTTAAAAAAAATGTATTACCGTCACTCAGGAAATGAAAACTCTTAACCGGTCTTCTCACATCAAATATGTAATTGTATCAAGATGTTGTACGCGTGCCAGCTTGTGCACATTAATGCTGCAGCTGGACTACATAGCGGTTCAAAATAAGGTCTTCGTTAGACGCAAATCATGACGTACAATTTCTTTCACAGGGTTTCTGCAGTACAATAGTTTTCATTTCAAATGTTTCTACGAAACGTGGGCCTATGTATTGTTTTCACCCTTGCATTGTTTATCATCCTGTCTTGTTTTGTAGTGTCGTTAACTCCGCTACGGTTAGGCCTGCATTAACATTCGCTTAGCATATTCCATACAACAATTAATTATTGCACGCATAATGCAATGCACGTATCTCAATTGTAAGAACTGATTTTCGCTCCTGGGTCGCTGCATCGTTTCATCCCTCAAGGCCGTCAGGCAAGAGGGATTGCAATTGGTGAAAAATGGAGAAGCTTTATCATATTCTTAGGTTTTTTTCGGTAAAGTCACGTAGGTAAAACATTAAAAAAGTAAAATAAAATAAAAATCACGACGTTTCGGAGGCAACACAAGCATCCGTCTTCAGGTGGAACCATCAAGGCCACGACAGCTGTATCAATGAAAGCAAATATAAATGAAGACTAAAGCAGAGTGGCTTATTAGCATACACTTTAGTACGATTTGCGAACATTTCACTGCATAAAAACTAATTGCTTGCTGTTACCACTGCAGATTTCCGTCGACCACCTACCTCCACGATGTTACCGACATTCGCGAGTCTAGCCATGTATTGGAAGAACAGCATGTGGCGACTAATAGTGGCTTCAGACACAATTTATACCGTGACAAATATAATCCGTCTTGTTTTTTTTCTCTCCACTTAAAAAGTGCAACAATTCTGGTAGAAACACACATGCACAACAAGGGAAACATCCCGCCAGACAAACTGATATGGTTGTTTGCTTTTAGTGTATGTATGTTGAACTTCTTTCGCACCGTACGTAGCCAACCGTGATAATCGGAGGTGCGACTGTTAAGGATGGAACAGTGGGGTGGTGTGGTCAGCACCATATCTGGCAACTTTTGTCTCCCTAGTGCAGATATTTCTTTTGTTTTAACCACACCAGGTCTTATAGAATTTAAGTTCAAATCAGCCTTGTAGGGAACCAGGAAAAGTTATGTTACCACTGGCCATTGATATCAGCCGTGGCCGAGAATTGTAGATACATCGCAAGAGGCAGAGTACAGTTCACTCACCGCTATACCAGTGCTCCCCACACAACACAACTCCCACACATACAAACACCCAGTAAAAAGTGAAAATTAGTCATGCTAGACTGTTGGCATTCTCAAATGTAACTGTTATAAGTTATTTTAGGTGACAAAACTCAATAAATCTACTCGCCATTGATGTTATTTTCGACTTAACAGAAATGTTTTTCCAGTTCGTTGTGCCAATTTGGAACAACATGACTAGTTTAAAACCAATAGTTTGCTACTAAGTATGTTTTGTGTGTGCATCGTATGGATATGTTGTAGTGGCTGTGGCTCAAAGCATTGCTTTAAAATGTGTAGAGTAAGAGAAAAATACTGAGAAATAAAAACCTCTCTTGGAGAAGAAACCTTTTGCAAGTTAAACATTTTCCTAAAAAAAAATCAAAGAAAGGTCCTTAAAAAAGAGCTGTTAAAATAAACCTAGGATGATCTCAATGGTATTGAAATGTTTCAGGCAAAATATATATATTTTTAAAATACAAAAATACTTAAGTGTACAGATGTTATTGATGTGCGTTGAATGTAAGTCATGGTATTTTTTTTTATTCCAGTAATATAAAGTGGTGCTCATAAGATAATAAAAATAAAAAAGGATCCGGTTATGTGCTGCAAACTGCATAGCCACATACTGCCTTGATGAAACACAGCTTTAGGTAAATTGACGTTCCCAAAATGCCACACCGCAGCACGCCTTGGCAGCCATCCCACACGGCACAAGCGAGAGAAATCAGGCCCTGCCCAATTCACGCTTTCTTCTTTCTTCTTGGGCTGTGACTGAGGACTCGCATGAGTGCTCTGGACCGCACCTGTTTAAACACTGGGCAGAGTGGAGGGGCGAGGAGCTTGCACGAGCCTCTGAACCCAAACTTTCAGCGGAAGAGTCCTTGCCCAGTGTGCAGTCAACGTCTCGGTGTGCCACGCGCCTGATATCTCTGCGTATTATAAGCGGGCAACTTGCACACGTTGTAAAATGCTGGTCACGGGTGGAGTTTTTCTTTGCAAAACAACCACGGCGACATGGTCCAAACTTGGCCGCTGTTCACTCCTGAGAGCTGTGTGCTTCCAGCCTTGCTCAAGTGTTCATTTTCTTGGTTCTTTCGGTAAAGTCATGTAGAATGGACAGACCTGTTCTTCACCTGAGGACGACTGCTTGCGTTGTGGCCGAAACGTCGTGAGAATTATTTTATTATGTTTTAATTGTATTATTTTATTATTTCCATTCTACGTGACTTTACCGAAAGAACCAAGAAGATGAATCCCTGCAGTCACGAAAGCTTTAAATCGAAATTTTATTGTTTTATTCGTATTATTTTATTATTTCCATTCAACGTGACTTTACCGAAAGAACCAAGAAGATGAATCCCTGCAGTCACGAAAGCTTTGAATCGAAATTTGCTCAAGTGTGTTGCTGTGTAAGTGTAGCTTGTGGGTAAACGCCTGAGCGGAGGGGACGGAGGCAGCCTGTGAAACAATCGCGGAAGATGCTGGCAAGATATACACGCACAAAAGTTCAACAGCAGTCTGATAAGCAGAGGTGTGGACTCGAGTCATGTGACTTGGACTCGAGTCAGACTCGAGTCATGAATTTGATGACTTGCGACTCGACTTGGACTTGCATAACAATGACTTTGTCCCACCTATGAGATGTGGACTCGAGTCATGTGACTTGGACTCGAGTCAGACTCGAGTCATGAATTTGATGACTTGCGACTCGACTTGGACTTGCATAACAATGACTTTGTCCCACCTCTGCTGATAAGCCCTTTATTAAAGCGAGACACGAAGCGAAGGCTTTAAAAAAAATGGTTTAAATACGCAGTAGATGACAAACTTGAGAATAATACATGCACGCATACCTCTTAACAATGTAAATGCGACAAACAATGAATTAAACAATGTATTGCTACTATTATTCATGTGCTTTATTTATTTATTACTTTTATTCGTGCGTTTAGCCATCATGGTGTTTGCCATGAATTGATATAACAATGAATAATACTTGGAATGGACACATGCTGTTTTTTTGTTGTCAGCACCTCTAGATGAGGGCATCTCTATGCCAGGGAGCACAGACATAGAAGCATAGAAGTACAGCACAATGATGGGTTTTTCTACACTGCCCTCTACTGCCCATGGTGGTCACCCATCCAAGCACTATCCAGGCTCAACCCCACTTAGCTTCCGAAATCTGACGAGATTGCACGCATCATGTCCGATGTGGTCGTTCGTCACAATCTATGCTGTGCTTAGAAATAAATCTCTGTAAATCTTTTTTTATTACTGTAATATTGTCCGTGATAAAATGTAGTAAAAACGTATACTTGATTGTTGTGAATGTGGAACGGTCAATGTTGGTTTTAGTCATAGGCAGGAATAGATAGGTAATGCATTGCTAAAATCACGTAATTTTTATGGATACAGGTAAATATAACTAAACTTTATGTCATCTTAATTACAAATCATGTTGTACAATTTAGAATATGCACTAGAATCATGAACACATTTAAATAGTGACATCAAAAACGCATTGTTTACAATTAAAGTACAGTCATTAATTACAATTAAAGTACAGTAATGAACGTTACAGGCCATGGTTTTTACTCCACATTGTATGATGATGTACTTATGTATCCAGAATGCATTGCGCTGTGTTACAAGGCGTAAAGCCAACACAACATTGAGGGAAACATGAGTAAGGTGAATTTATGAAATACAAATACACCAAATTGGTTGCTTTGTGCTTATGTATTGAAGCTTGGGGTACAGCGGTGGGGCAATTGTTCGCCACTGCACAATGAACCCCACAACCTAAGTTCAATCCCTGTCACACCACTAACATCAGTGGCTGCTTCTGCCCCCCCCCCATCACCAACCGTCACAGTGACTAATTCACGCAGCTTTGAGAGGTCTTCATCCACTGGTGAATTGGATAAGGAATCTATCTACATTTTCGATGACAATTAAAATATCTCAACAACAAAATATTCGAACTTTCCACGTGTATAGTTGCTGAAGAAGAGGTGAGTTTGGATGTTATTATTTTATCTTCATTGGCAAAAGAATCGCTTGTGGATTTGTATTATTTTTCCTACCTTGTATCCGCACATTTTAAGTCACATATTGACTTCTAAACCACAGGTTTAAATCCGATACATTTATGACAGATTTACTTTTTAAGATTGCCCAAAAAATATATTAAATTATACTAATAATGGGTGTGCTTATAAAATACAAAATAACATGCCTGCTGATTATATTATAAATTCAACATAACTAATTATCTTAGCGAGAACTATAAAACAAACAAGAGCAAATAAGACATTTCCTTTTCCATTTCATCAGTAAACAGTTTGAGCATTTTTTCATAATGAGGCAACTCGAAAAACCTACGGGTTTTTAAAAATTTTTAGCACACTTATTGAAAGTACAGTTCTGTACTGCATACGCGTACTCAGCATAGAACATAAATAATTGAATGAATGAAAGGTTATTAATTTAAAAAATCCTTTCACGTAATTATGATTTCAATACATCTCTGTCAGATTTATTTATGGGTTCAACATACTTCAATGTTCGGCGTTTTTTTTTTCCTTCACGTGAAACAGGACTTGTAAGGTAGAATCACCGATGCGTATCCATAGGTCCAGTATTTTTGCTTGCAGGACCCTGTGGAAAGATGGTCTCGGCTATGAGCCAATGCCCTCTGCATGAACGGGCGCTCAAAGTGCCCTTTGGAGATGGCGCACGCTTCCGTGACCTTTCTCGAGACGTGAGCTCTTGCCCTCGAAGGACCTTCTGCACATCTCCGGTTCGCCGGTTCGAAATCCAATCCCCGGGAGCGAGTATCCTGGAAGCACATTTTCCTTCAAAGAAGATACCGGGCCCAAGTGATCCCGCCCACCCTGTGGACATCACAGATCCCGTGACGCTCACTGCATGAGTAGGCCTCCTCCTGTCTGGTGTCACAGCCACTCAATAATACATCAGGTCACCATACCTGAAAACCAACCACACCTAATCTAATTGGGTTAGCTATGCACCTTGAAATGTAAACACAGATACAGCATTTAATATTAAACTCGTTACACTAGCAGAAACTCTTTTTGCGTTGCTTTCATGCGCTACGGTTACAACGACGATAATAGTAGTATAGTTATTGTTTCCAGAAAACATGTATCGTCTCGTTGCCTCGTGGCATTAAAATAAATCAACCCTCGATAGCAGCTTGACCCACAAGCATGTGGCAACAATATTTATGTCTCGTCCTTGAGTTGCCCCTTCATTACTAGGCCTCGCTTTTATAAAATCACGTCCTATTTCTGACCTTAGCCTGTTTGGTCCTGTTGTTTTCACACCTAGTCAGCACCCGAAACCCTTATCATGACACTTAATCTCCCCGGCAGAATGTTATGTACCTCGGAAACATGATAAGACAAGCCAATGCGGTGATTTTGTGTTGCCAGTTTGAAAGTAATCATTGGGTTCCCACATGCCTATACGTGACCCATTCCCCAAGTCAATTGAAGCCATTTATGCATTGGGAATTAATTTGAGCATGTGAAGAACAAACTGCCGGAGGCAAAGCATTCAAAAGAACACGTTTCTACTTTCTCCGATTCCCTGATCTGATAAGAAACCGTTCTTATTCAAGCGAGGATATTACTTGGTTCATTTTCATGCTTCACCGTTTGTGACTGAATTAACACGACTTATTAACTCAATTAACCCACTGTAAGTAACTGGAGGAACTGACGCCAGGCTCAGGGTGCACTTACATTATTAGCATGATTCTCCTTGTGGACATGAGCGTGTTTCTGCTTGAGCTCTCTGTTTAACTCGCCCGGAAGAACAGTGCCTGAGAGATTCAGGCAGCGACAGCAATTTGAGACCCTTCTGTATCTCAGTTGCTTTTTTTTTTGCTCATGTGACAAGGGAAAAGAAATAATAGTGCCCTTGCTGAACCCCACAGAGTATGGTCTCTGCTTCGGAAAAAAACATTACGTGCCTCTTGCCTTGAGTAATACAGCCGAGAAGGTTACAGGCATTGCACTTTTAATGTCAACATTCCCGTGGTTTTGTAGAGTGGAAATATATTCTCACAATCGGAGGGCACACTATTTTATTCAAAACTAAATCTAACAATTTGTTAATAATATGAAAAATAAGTGTTAGGATTGTAAAAACAAAAAAGTGTGTGTTTATAAAAGATGTAAAAACGATTCAATATATTTCACGAGCGCACTCAACATCGACCGAATTTATCCTCGCATTTGATATTGAACATCGGTGTTTAACCAAAGGATTTGGCAAATTTTGGTGATTATAATTCTCCAGGAGCCAATCACACGTACGCCTTCGGCGGAGGTGGCTTGTGATGTTTTAACACGAAAATTTGCTGCTCAAAATGTGTGAGCACACGAAAACCTCCCGAGTCTGTGGATTTCCGTACCGCTAGATCTCAAGTGAGTTGAAGGCTTCGTTTGAATCGATTAGGCATGTTTGCAGCAAAGACATACTTCTCTAGAGAATCTCAGCCGATGCGTGCACTACATCTGTTGTTAAAAAAAGACAAATTTCATGTTTTCCAAGCAATGCTTGTTTTAATTGTATTATGATCTTTACTATTAGTATTACTACAATATTATACTTACTGAATACATTTCACGGCCAATAACAATGGAGTGCAGAATGTTAATATTAAATTCAATTATTTTGAATGCACGTAACAAACTGGTACTGTATTACAAAAATACAGTTATGTTTTATAGGTATGCTTTGCCAATGTTTTTGTTTTCAAGGTTAATATTTGACACGTATTCTTAACATGTGTAGGTGCAAACTATGATTGGTTCCGCAAAACATGACTGTTTAAGGCTTCAGTGAGATATTAATTGAAACAAAACATGCCGATAAAGACGCCGTCATTAAGTACAACTTTCAATTTGACAATACTATAAATGGTTAATCTAAACGGGATCCCAGATCTGCCTCTCACATCGTCCACAGAGGCGTTCTTGTTTACGTGCGGAAAGTGATGCTCCAGCCGGAAGAGTCTTAATAAGCTATCACCACCTCCAAAAAAACATGCCAGCTCAACTGACCGCTGATGCAGAAAATGCGAACAACCTTGTTAACCCTGCAAACTCCCAGCCGTCCTTGTTTACACATCCAAACCCTCACGCGATGGAGTAAACACTAGGGCAATGATTTACGAAACACTGTTTCATTATCGCATTGCACTCCAATGAACGAAAGTCACAAAATTAGCTCAGATTGGGGGGCATTTGCAAGAACTAATTAATAAATAAACAAAACAAGTGCTCCCAGCACACCTTCATTGAAGAATGTATGATGCTACTACATCTTTGTTTTTAAACATGTTTAGATGACAGTAACACTGTTTGATTTTGAAAAAATAAAATGCTATCTTTCCTCACATTTTGTGATGTGAATTATAATGAATGAAACAAATTTCTACCCAAAGGGGGTATTGGCGTAGATATCTACACAGATGTTTTTTTTCTAATTATCTTCGTGAAAAAAGATTATGAACGCTTTTAAAAAAAATGCAAAATGTAATCCTGACGACCATTTTTTTCACTGAAATGTGCAAACAATTTCACTGAAATGTGGAAAAAAATTCAACAGCACGTCGCAATGTGAGCCTTGACCAAGGCCACAAGTATACCATGCAGCAGAGTTTGAATCTTCTGCACAGGGGAAGGCAAACTCGACATAACCGATGATCCCCTTCTTTGCAACAAAAATAAAATAACCGCTTTGCAATGTGAACATCATTTATGTTCACACACATATATGTGTCCTATATATGCAGAACCACCCGAAGCCTGATTACGTTATACAGATTCTACATACATATTACGAAAGCAGCTATCCATTCAAGTGGTGTTGGGTCTCACTAAAACATATACAATAATTATCATTCTGAACTTGCGTGTACTACACAAAGCTACTTTACCCTTTGCGTTGATGACATTTATACCAGATAGACCAATTATGACCAAATATGGCCTATCTATATAGAAAATCAATAACAAAGTGGCCACACAATCACCTACTCTTGTCAGTCATGTTGTAGGGCCTCATCGATGGCTTGCTCGAGACACTGCTGGTGGGAGGCCCTCTAGTGATCCCCTATTTGGACGACTCTACCGTGCTGAGCAGACATCGTGGTATCGGTGGGAGTACCCACCACACAGAACCTCCCGATGAACAACGTGGAAGGCTTATATACGACATATATATATAACAGTACAAATTCCAACACCTTAGCAAGTTTGTTGTAAAGACACAAGTGTACTGAATCATCAATATTACAGGCATTCACTTTGTACGTACGTATGTTGAACTTCTTTCGTACCGTACGTAGCCAACCGGTGCAGGGGGGGAAAGACAACGAACTTTGACAAACTAAACACAAAAACAACTTTGGACATAAACTGTTTGGAAGGCAGATGTAGAACATCCAGGCATTTACAATTACAGGGATGAATGTATTCAACTTCTTGCAGGATTACACACGCTAAGCACCGCACGTCAGCGAGCGACTTGCAGTGACCGCTGTGGGTTTGTTATTGTACGCAGCATATAGGTAGACATTCCGCACAAAATGTATTCCCAGAGTATTTAAAGGTTACGTTTGCAGGTGGGTGAAGCAACCGCTCAGAAAGCAGCAATTTTCCAGCAACCGCTGTCTAAAGCAATGATTGCTGACAAAAAGCAGCCGTTGTGTTTTTTTCTATAATTTGCTACATTAGCACCCCCATTGCATAGGTGTGGAAAGTATCATCGTGTCCACTGCTTCATAAAATGTGGTTGGGGCGCAAATTAAGTTGGATAAGTTGGAAACAGTATCTGCACAACAAACAGCCGAGAATGAAAGTATATTCTCTGCTCAGTTTGATGGACTGTGGGGCAATAAGACGAATCCCTTCTGATTCTAGATTTGAAGCTTTCGTGACTGCAAGGATTCATATTATTAGATTTTTTCGGTAAAGTCACGTAGGTAAAACATTACAATTAATAAAAAAATAAAATAAAAATCACGACGTTTCGGAGGCAACACAAGCTTCCGTCTTTAGGTGGAACCGTCACAGCCACGACAGCTGTATCAAGTAAATGAAAGATTACAAGAGATACCACTCCGCATATATAATGGTTTATTAATTTTAATGTTTTACCTACGTGACTTTACCGAAAAAACCTAAGAATATGAATCCCTTCTGGTTGTCAGTTTGAAATGTATTTTGTTTGCGATCATGTTACATTAATTAAATTGTTTTCAAAGAGGTTCTCCTTCAGCATGCATTGTGCAGTGCGCATTATAGCGTAAATAGTTAACCTCTGATGTGTAGCCAGATATATGAAGTATGAACCACAAGTACCTGAGGCACTGCTCTCTCATCGGTGCTTTTTGAAGTTGTCCATTTAAAATTATCATGAAAATAAAAAATGGTACATCATGACATATATATATACTGCCTGAAGCATATAGAAAGGGCTGCATTGTGATGCTCAGAATTATTTCTACATAAATACTTATACAATCACGTAGCCTCCTGTGCGGGGCAACTAGCCTTAGGCTAATAAATAAAGCAACACTTCAATAGAGAGGCAGGCAAGCAGACAGCCAGGCAGGCAGACCTCCTGGAAAATAACCTTCGCCGCTTAGCATCGTGACAGAGAAGCCCCGAGTCTGACGGAACTTACAAGCGGCCTCAACGCATCATGAGGATTAGCCCAGGGCATCCGTCCCCCGGTGCTCAAGTGGATGATGTCTTGAGAGCCGTATGATCATGTGCTTGGCACTTCTAAGGTGGCAGTAGAAAACAAAATATATATGGTCAGACCATCAGGCAACCTTTTCCACCAACGTTAAAACGCCGCAAAGCTTTTCACTTTACCGTTAACTTCAGCTCATGGTAAATCAAATGTCAGGCTTGCAGCTATCTTGAAAAAAAGTGCTCCTCAATATCTAGAGCCAAAAGAAAGTGTCACTGCAGTTATTGTTGTAAATAGATTATTACGAATAATTGTTACAGGTTAGATCCTGCAAGTACATTCCATGCACGTCACCATGAATGTGGGACACACTCTACTGAAAAGTTGTCTATGAATGCTGCAACAACAACAACAAAAACCCCCATCAAACTGTGCCATTGCATTACTTCGTACATTCCGCAGATTCGGCAGTCATTCCGGCAACTTTAACACTGCACAGTATCACACCGAGCCAACGTGTTTATGTTGACTTAAAGGCACATAATGCATTGTGGCATGCATGGCTGGCGGGCTGATTGGAGGGGGCAGGGGAGTCTGGGGGTCTGTGCTCTAGACGTGTCCAGGCCAGCCCTCTGCAGAGGCCCGAGACTGCGAAAATTGGTGCCGCGAGGCCCGTGACTGTGTAAATTAACGTGGGGAAAATCACATCCCACCTGCCCTCTGACATAATGACCACACACGCATAGCACTTTGACCAAATTAAGTTACGTTCCCATTTTATCGTTTTCGTTTTACTTTTTTTCTTTTCCAAGGCATGCAGACTGGCAGTTTTTACGCACAATTTAAATAGCAAAACTTGCTCAAGTAAATAATATCATCTTCTTGGTCCTTTTTGGTAAAGTCACGTGGAATGGAAATAATAACATAATAAAAAATATTATGTTTTATTTTTATTATTTTATTATTTCCATTCTACGTGACTTTACCGAAAGAACCAAGAAGATGAATCCGTGCAGTCACGAAAGCTTTAAATCGAAATTTAAATAATATCACGTAAAAATGGAAATAATATATGCAATCCACTGGATGGAGGTCCCGCCATGAAACGTCGGCCATGCCGGTTGATTGGCCATACTTCACCATACTAGTCATTGTGGCTTGTTGATGGGTTTCAATGTATATTTTAGTTATTTATTTTCTCAAGTGATATTGTTTATACATGTATACACAGTATTTTGGCACGAATCCCGCCTCAGAATGGGAAAACGCATACATTATTGTGAACTGTTTGGAAGGGTGGTGGAGTGGTTAGCACGCTGCGCTGTGAATCTGATGACATGAGTTTGATTCTCCACCATGGCTCACATCAGTGGGAAGTGATTTCTATTGAAACTGGTGGCAGGCCCCGTCTTTACTAACCCTCACTAATCAACATGGTGAAATATGGTCAAACAACTCCCATAACGGACATGGTGTGGGGAGACCTTTATCTTGCTGTGTAAACCAAGTATATTCATCAGTAATAAATGTTAATCCAAAAAAAAAATGTTAATCCACAGATTGACTCAAAAATTCAACGCTAGTTGCCAAATAAAGCCTTTGCTGTAATATTTAAAGTTATATATCTATATGTTGAATTTCTTTCGTATTGTACATAGCCAACCGTGTTAATGGGAGGTGCATTCCTCCAAATTCTAAAGTTAACCAACCATAAACCACACGTGAAATTGTATTCCAGTACTCTGGACGCTTGATAAATAAGCAAACATTTTACATTTCTCTCTCCACATAAGAAAGCATGTTTTTTTACACTTCCCGTGAACCACAAGGCCTTCTGGGAGTATAATTTCAGTATCATTAGTTGAACAAAAGCAAACTTTGGAACGGTTTTGACATACAGTGTCTAATCAGAGGAGTCAGTCTTGTTGGAACTGATGCTGGTGAACTGAGAGATGTTATAAGCGAGGACCCTCTCTGTAAGATATTGGTCTCAGTTCAACGCAAAATTATATGACACATAACACAAAATAATCATGGGCACCGTTGTGGACGCTGTTGATTATTTTTGTGTTGTGTAGAAGGTCGGTTCTTTTGTGTGAGAGTATAAGTTTGGATGCAGACACACTTGTGTATATGTATGTTTATAATGTAGCATCAGTGTAACGCTTTCCTTTGTTCGCGAAATTCCTTACAGGCCAATATATGAAAAAAATGGGCCTAAAATTATTGATTGTGTTTGTTTAGGAAAATTGTTTTTGATAGCACTCTTTGTTTTTTTCGGTCAAGTCACGTAGAAAAAACCCATAAAATAAATAATAGAATACGACGTTTCGATTGCAACACAAGCAACCGTCATCAGGTATGAATGAATGAGAAAACAAGTGGAGATTGAACGTGCTTCCCGCGCGCTTCCATCGTGCTTCCCGCGTGCTTCCCACTCCACTTGTTTTCTCATTCATACCTGATGACGGTTGCTTGTGTTGCTATCGAAACGTCGTATTCTATTATTTATTTCATGGGTTTTTTTTCTACGTGTCTTTACCGAAAGAACCAAAGAGTAACTCCTGCTGTCACGAAAGTTTCAAATCAAGTTTGTTTTTGATAGTGCCTAGACTTTAGAATAAATAAGCAACTTTAATGCAAACAGCAATCTTTTATGTCTGGCATACTTATAAAAAAGTTATTGGCCAAGATGCATGTTTTAGCATTTGAACAATGAATGCAGACCATCAAATAAAGCGGCACATGCACATAATGGGAGTATTCATTTGTATACAACTTCTGCAAACTATTTCATCTCGTATCTTTATATTTTCACTGGATGCCGTCTTTACCATTTTATATGGCTGAAGGTAAAGCTTCATTATACTGCACGTGCCCACTGAAACAAATGCCCGATTTATCTGTGAAGTTTTTTTTCCTTTCAAACAATTTGGGACGTTGAAAGCCCAGACTGCTCAGAGATTTCTAAGCATGTTTCCTGCATGGCAACACAGAATTCTATTCATTGCGTGAACGCTGTATGGTAACAGCGCTACATAAACATCGCAGTATGTTTTTTAGGATTTACACGTTCCCGCTGAAAACGTCCCAAAATCTTGTAAGATGCCTTTCATTATAAATTAAAATCTGGGAAGGGTGGATGGGGGGGTGGGGGTGGTAATTTTCAGTATAGCTGGTATAATGAAAAATTTTACATGCTCAATTGAAATGTAATGGAGGGTCTCTGCTGCTTCTCAGAACCCTATAGAGCAGGCATCTCCCCAAGAGAACCTAGCAGAGTGGAGATATGTATAGGCCCCCAATCTGGCTTCAAAGACGCTTCTGTCTCTTTGGGAGCTCATCTAGGTTCCGTTGCCAATGAGCATTCATCCAGTCGATGCATTTACTTCATCTCTGCTTGTTCAATGGGACAGACAAGGTCATCTTTCATTCTGAATATAGCTTCCCCTTTTATTCGAGTATTGTAAAAGTCCGAAATACAATTGTAATTGCGCTCAGCAATACAGTAATCAGTACAACGCAAGAAACATTATTTTTTTACGAAAATATATTTGGCCTACTCTGCTATGCCTGCCAAACGTCTTGGAAGATTTGGGAGTACTAAATGTGGACTAAACGTATGCAATAACCATTGTGAGTTAAGACACAATTTTTGAAATTACACTGAGATATCTAAAAAGAAACATATAGTTTCAGATGAGGCAAGTTATAAACGTAACTTTCACTGCTAATTAAAGTAAATATATGTATGTATGTTGAACTTCTACAGCACCGTACATAGCCAACCGTGCTACATTGGCATGGGAAGGACACAGCTAAAATAAACGATGGGAGGTGGTCAAGAATAATTCACAGTCAAAGAAAGAAACCCGATCGAGATGGATCCATGGCATCCACTCATGTGCATGTGCCAACTGGAATGACATATCACGGGTCCAAAACGGTCATTTTTTTCAGAGGGCTTCGTCCAGCAGTAGATTTATCATGACCGATGATGATATACCCTAGCTACATTAATATAACGTATTATTTATATACGCTTGTGTACCCAGCCATGCCTCACTGAGTCTCATGACTCTTTTTTTAAGCAGGGTCCTGCCAAGTTTTCACATTAGGGGGCGATGTTGCTATGTGCAGTCCCAATTCAAAAATTTACCAGTAATTGTTCAACATTGGGACTATTGGCCAATACCAGTTACCATGTAAAACATATATAAAATTCATACAGGGAGGGCACAAAGAAAGAAGCCCGAGTTAGGAATCGAACATAGACGCGAATTGCCATGAGGCACAAGTGGCACCACTTTGCCACCGTGCCTCCAAATGATTGAATCTATAACTTTGGGGAAAATATAGTTTTAATTATTATAGAAAAATACCTTTTCGTAAGGTGGCTGGGTCATGGAGTGGGTTAGCAACTGGGCCAGTTTGAATGCAGTTGACAGTTTGATTGCCATCACCTGCAGGGAATTACCAAAGTGTGCCACCCGTGCAAAGAGGACACTAAATACCTTGCAACGTCATTTACAGAAGTAGGCCATTACATTCCAGTGTGAAACTCCAAATTACACAGGATGAAGCAATAACCTGCAGAGTTACGTCCACCCATTCTCTCTTGAGTGCCAATGGGCTCGCAGGTGGTTACATGACGAACAATTGCAGATTATAATTTGTATATTTTTTTAATAAAAATATTGAGGGTTTTAAATTTTGACTTAAAGCTTTCGTGACTGCAGGAATTCGTATTATTTGGGTCTTTCGGTAAAGCCACGTAGATATAAAAAAAAAATTGTATAAATGTTCTCCTGCCTCGGCAGGTCTCTCGCTCTATGTTTTCACCTGATGACGATTGCTTGTGTTGCGATCGAAATGTCGTGATCATTTATTTTATTTTTCTATCTACGTGGCTTTACCGAAAGACCCAAAGAATATAATATTGAGGGTTTTGTTTAATGAAAAATAAGCATTTTTAAAAATGCAAGATGGTCTGCCATTGTCATTTATGTAACCAGGCAAGAACAAAACGAGACTCAAGAAAGCCGTAAACTTTGTGAATACCATTAATAGTATGAATAATTTAAATTCCGTGTATTAATACACTGCTATGTGAGAGCTCATCACCATCTTCCAGTCATGGGGGTTTTTAACCATACTTCATCATTCCGGTTCACAGCGCAATGTGCTAACCACTTCATCACCGCTCCCATGGTAACATAGAGAATTAAATGTGTAAATATATGTGTGTATTATTTTTCACATGTATGCTTACGATATAGGCGATTTCTACAATATAGCATGTGATTATAACGCACATCGTTTCTGTGGTGTGTATATATGTGCTGTTTGGGCACTACAGTGCAGTTATACCGCACTACTCATTTGGGAATGGAACCTCATGTTTGCACAAGCAAAGGAGGGATTGAATCCAGTTTTAAATTAACAGCTAACGAGATTCTGTTAATGAGTAACTTAAATGTGAGCACAGGAATGCTTCAAGGATGTTAAACCAATGTCATTCTTATTTTATGAAATATAGTTACAGGCAATATATTAGATATGAATTTAATACAAATGTACGAATAATCTACATTGAAGCATTATATATTCCTCATACTTGAAATGCTACCAAAGGACCAATCCTTAAAATATGGCAATAAACTCCTCTCTCTGTACGTTGTTGCTGATTTTACGAAATTATTTTGGGTTTAAGTACAAGACAGCGTGGCCACACAAATTGGCTACTCCTGTATGGGAATTTCTAACAGCGCAAGGTGTCCCTTTGCACACCATCAGCTCAGCCCCGAGGAAGAAAATTACTGGCCTCATTAATGAGGTGTCAAGCCCACTGCAAGTCTTATCATACCTCTAATTATTTGATATTGAGCACCAGTAAAAAAAAAGGAATTGTATGCTCATTCCTTGACTGCGTTGCTATGGGGCTAATGCACAGTCCTCTCATCCCAATTCCACGGATTTTATTTCAACATAATAACCAAGTGGTACAAAGTGCTTTGCCCAGGTAGATGTAGCCTGAACCGAGTTCTTCATGATTAAAATATTGATGAATTAATACACTCAGCTGAAGCTGCCATTGATGCAAAGGTTGGTTGGGTATCAAGTGATAAAATTATGGGTTTTTAAGGGTTCTCGAAGTCGGGTTTCTACAGAAGTTTTTCCACCGATTTTCCACATCCACGTGCCAGGTGCACCTAACACAATTTTTAAAGTTTTTTATTTTATGCCGAGGCAGCATTCAATCACCTCGAACAGCCAAACCAGGCGTGAACAACTTGGAAATCGTACAGCGGACCACTCTGTGTGTGTGTGGCCATGTCTCCTCTGCCTTGAGTCGACCACCAGTGGTGTGGCTAAGCTTCAATATGCGAACTGTGGTGTGGTGTTGTATGACAACATTATCAAGCTGTGCTAATTGGTTGTAGCAGCATCCAAATACAATCGTCACGAAAGTAAAATCAAATTGACTTCTACATCAGATGTTATATACTGGAATTTGAATGTGTGAAGAGTCAGACCCGTCCATAGAAAGCGTTCAATATTCTTACCTTTCGAATGGTATTCTGTATTGTCTTAATCTGGAGCGCCCTCTTTAGGCCTTTGAGCAATCACTGCACTTTCTATGTTGGCTGGAGCCAATACATGCCGGTCTTTGAGTAATACAATTTGATTGTATGCTATGGGAACCCATAGACTTTGGAAACCCATAATCATAGCTGTGTGCAGCGAGGCCACGTTTTAAGTTTCACTGATTTGAAAAAAAATAGCAATGTCTTAAATTTGTCTTGCTAATGTGAAGCACCGCTTGCCACAAAGTCTAATTCATATCGCGATTCACTGACATTAATTTGATCCATCAACATTTCAAAGCCGTGCCTTCACCGATAAAAAAAACAATTCCCATACTTAGTTTAGGCAAATTGGTCAACCAAACAAACTCGTTCATATATTAGTCTAAAGAGGAGTTCCATTTCAGCTGAGCGCCACTTAGGAGCGCAGGGTTACATTATGCTGGATTCCTAAAGAAGCATATTCACTCACGCTGAGTTATATTAACAGTCTTTGCTGCCCCCTATTGATAATATACTAAACAGAACATCCAATTAACCCATTTCATTCGATGCATCTCGTCGCAAGTTATGATATGACGACTGCTATTTCATAACAAGCAGTTTGGTAATGCCCTCGTTAAGCAGAGGATTGATCATGGCTCATGATGATCAACAACAAAGTAAACAAAAAACATCCTTAGTGATCAAAACAAACCTGTTATTAAATGTCGAATACAAATTCATCACAAGTGGACCAGTGATTATGTGACTGACAAAATATGTTGTTTGAATATGAAAAATCATAAATGACCTTACAGCCAAACAACTGGTTACTGCAGTATATAAGGTAATGCTATAAATGCCCTTTCTTATTATGTTCGTATTATCTGCCAAAATAAATGTATACATGTTTAGTGACATCGCGGATGT
Organism: Lampetra planeri; assembly: GCF_965212315.1. Taxonomy (NCBI): domain Eukaryota; kingdom Metazoa; phylum Chordata; class Hyperoartia; order Petromyzontiformes; family Petromyzontidae; genus Lampetra; species Lampetra planeri. The sequence goes on from NC_136119.1 coordinate 8,861,998, forward strand.
CACTGTGTAATGCCGGCCCTAGAAAGGCACGGGGCGTGCGATGTAGGGACATCACGGACACCACGAGGATGTGGGTGCAGTAGCGGCCCTAGAGGGGCTCGGTGAGCGCTGACTGACAGCGCTGGAGGGCACCACGCTCTGCGTGCAGTGCCGACCCCTACAGGATAGGGTGTGAGAGTGCCGGCCACGGGAATGGGGTTGCTAAGGGCCATTGCACTCTGGGCGACCCCGCAGGGCACGTGACCGGTTAAGTCTACACAGGGCCCCCAAGCGGGGGGCTTGGAGGTGGTCACGTGTCAGGGTCGAGATCCTGCTCGAGGATTCTAGAAGGTGGGCGTGGCTAAGGGCGGAGCCAGCCACGCCACAGAGGATATAAGCCGGGTGCCCGAGAGAGACCGGCTGCTGTTGTTCATCCTGAAGAATCTACGTTCTACGTCCTACAGAGTCTCCAACACGTGGACCTGGAGCCAAGCTGTGGTCCGGTCTGTTGTAGCTAGTCACGGTGTAACTAGTGTAGTTAGCCTGGCGGTCCACTACCACAGGTTGTTATTCTGTTTAGGGGCAGTTACCCCGTGTGTTGGTGTTAATAAATGTGTTGCCTCCAAAGAGTACTGGGTGGGCAGGGTGGGGAGGGGCTGGGTGGGGAGGGCTGGGGCTGGGTGGGGAGGGGAGGGGCTGGTCACCCCGTGGTGCTCTTATAAAACTCAACGTTTAACCTACTCAGGCCGGCTTGTGCCCGCCCTCACAGTCGGCCATATTTGCGGAATACACCACGCCGCCGTTGACCCTGGCCATTGACCGAGCAACCCAACGTTCCTACCAGCTCCCTCCGCAGGAATGTGTTTCAACGTGTATTTCTGCTTAGGTAATGTCACACAATGGGTCGATCATCCGAAATTTCATATGCCATGCCCAAATGTATATATTTTTTTGCAATTTGAAAAACCGGAACACATCCATTCTAAACTTCCTGTCCTTTATAAAAAAAACTAGTCAATTTGTAGACCATTGTTTTATTTATATAAATATTAATAATTTAATATATACCAAACATACTTTCGGCATTAAATACTCTGCAAAATATTCAGAGTCAATAGCAATAACATGTACATTTAGGAATAGGTGACATTAAAATATATTAAAGTATCCCATATTGGTGCTGTTCAAAGATGGTCAACAAAACTACTTGTAATAAGACCTTGAATAAGAGTATACGGTATTTTCAACGACCACACGACAAATGTCATTCTGTTTTTTCTTTCTCTCAAATCACAACAATTTTCACGACTGAAGGCAATTATTATTGGCCCATGGAAAGCAACGTTAGCAGAATCCCACCGTGAGTTTTTGCAAAAAAAAAGAGTTGAGGGGGGTGGCAGAATGATTTGGCATTGGAACGAGGCCAGCACAAGCAGCCTTGCAATTTGTCCCCATGATTTAATCCACAGCAGGTTATCAGCACTGCCTCTCACCTAAACCTAATTACCATAACGAGCCCACTACGGACGGCACAAGTGTAATTTTCTCGCTTGACCACTAATCGCCCTTGGCCCATGAGCCATGAATTGCATCCAGCAGTGAAACCAAATGCAAAGGGGAAAATCCGTCCGGCTGCTTCGATGTGACACGCAAGACGGTGGGACTTGTCTGAAAGAGTTTTTTTTTATTTAAACCGTATCTTACAATCCTGATCATAAACCAGATTCTATGCGCTGAACCGTGTCAACACTTTATCTTATTGCACGATAATTTCACCAGTAATTAAAATATACTATTAATTGAATTCAATAAATATGTTATACCTATGTATGTATGTACGTGGAACTTATTTTGGACCGTATGTAGCCAACCGCTGTAATTTAATATAAATAGCAGTTGTCAAAAGGAAAAGTTTTGGATCAAAGTCACCTTAAAACACTACCCCAAGTAAATTTTGAAAGTGCAGTGGCACTGCTTATTTTCCAATGCACAGTTGTGTCTATGCCCTGTGGATATCTTCAACCACTTAATATCAATTTGCAACAATCGCATTTTCCCAAGAGCAACGCTGCCCTTTCACGCAGGTGTGCCCTTCCGCAGCCGTCGAACCCTCTCAACCTCTCCAAACCACACCCCGCCTATCATCACCACCTCTTCGCCAGCATGTGCACTTGAGCAAACATGCGCGTCATGCTGGGTCAGCCCAAGCGTTGCAGCTCCCATTTGCCCAATGGGCATTACGATGCATTGGCAACCAAGCGAGTGTTACCCTCAGCCTGCCCTCCAACCCACCCAGTGAAAAAGCTGAAGGTTAAGCCCCTGAAATATCTTGCTCAAGCCACTGTTTGTAGAAGGGCCTCCGCTACAGGGAACTCTATATGGCCCTTTAGATGGTATTTAGGTCAAGGCGCTTTATACATTAACATACGAAAAGAAGGTAGGAGTGTCTACGACACGCGATGTGGCAATCGATCTGGAAATCTGAAAATACAATGCGCTGCAGTGACCATTTATACTGTTAGCTGGACAGAGGCAGGCGGGGTGGGGTGAGAGGAAATGTGAGAAACCTACCCCATTGTTTCAACTGCAATCTAGAAATCGAACCAGCGATCTCTGGATTGCAGTCCATTGTGCTCACCATTACATCACAGCAGCAGCAAACGCAGCCCCAAATGCAAGCGCGAGTCAAATCCACAGGCGACACACACGTGCACAAGGGCGTGCAGATATGCGCAGATATGCGCCACTTTTTTTGTCCCAGAGGCCCATTGCTGTATAACCTTACCTGTTCTTATCCCGAATCTCAATCAGCCACGGGGTGGTCAGTCTTGAAAAGCCATTCTTCCGAAAGCTTTTGTTGTTCGGCAGGTCGTGTCACTCAGCATTTAGACAACGTAATGTTCCACCTCGCGAGCTAGCTCGATGTGCGTGTATGTATGTGGCAGTCTCTCTGTCCCTTAGAGGCATTGGCATAGACCAGAGGCCCATAACATTTGACACGCTATGCTTACGAATCCTGCAATGGCATGGAGTAGATCGAAGGTGACATTCTAACTGGAGTGTTTGTGTGGCAACTACCAGTGCAAGAACACGGCGAATGTTGTTTACAAATAAAGCTTTGAACGCATTACAGAAGTTGTGATGTTCCTGCCACGATGTGTTGCATGCCTTCCAAATGTCTTTAAGACTTGTCTCATGCAACGCAGATTTCAATCGTTTTTCGTATGCACCCTATTTTGTAATTGTATTGATTTAAAAAACGTCCTAACCTATCTACATCATTCATTGCTGCCAATGTGGCCCTTATTATATATGTACTCTCCAGCTGTTGTTCCACGGAATATTATTCTTAATGTGTTACCCTACGTGGGAAAGTGCCCCATTTATCATACGATTTGCTTTTTGATTTTTGTAATCTTTTCAATACACAATTCCAAAAAAAGGATGCCACATTTTCACAGGGCATTCCCATTATGTTTTATTCCCAGTAAATTTGTCTTTATTTACATCAAGGGATAAATATTAGCTTGGCCCAATTTTTTTCTCCAAAAGCCTATACACAGGGGTCAATATTTACCCACTGACATGCCACATCAACTAAGTCATATTCCCCGATGCCATGATGCAGCCTGTCACGTAAATTATATATGGGAAACTATATTTGCCCCACCAATTTTTCAGGCCAAATTTACTCACCCATTTCTAGAGCATTATGTTACCTGTTGGTGACAGAAAACCTTTTCATATAATTATGAGTCTTTGTTCGTGTGGCTTTTGTTGACATCAAATGCTATAACATATTTTATACTTTCATATATTCGACCCATACAAATTTTTTATAACCATTGTTTTTTATGTTTGCCATATTGCAATTTCATCATGTCATGATTTTTCTACAACGATGATAAAACACTGACATACGTTGTTGGATGAAGGCCTCGCCATTCTATGCCAACTGGGGTGATTGTTTCACCAGACTTCACCATGCTCATCGGTGCAGTTTGGTGAAGAAGGGGAGCCTAGGACTGATGTGTATTTCACTCGTCACAGCCTGGAATCGAACCTGGACGATAATGTTCATGGCACATTGCACGAACCACTGTGCCACCGATCCACCCCATCGTGTACAGTTTTATAGATATTGGTTTTTTAAAAATAAAATACCTGTACGGTGATATTTGATGCAATGGCACTTCTTCTGAGTGTAGCTCTAATATTGTTGTAGACCCTCTCAGCGCAAGCCGCCACACAATCAGATACGCATGAATCCGAGAGTGCATTGCAATACATCAAGCACTGTGACAGCACACATACACACAAACACACACACACACACACTCACGCGCGTTTGCTCACAGACTGCATTGAAGATCGGTGCACAATGCGGTTAGGTAGCATTGGTAAAAATGTGACCAAATGGTTATAATAAGCATTATGCAATTCAACTGGTGAACCGTTCAAGGGTAAAGAATGCAAATGCAAAGAGGGGGGGGGGAGATTTGAATGTTTCAAGGTGGCATGCAACGTGCCTTTTTCACGACCACGTTGTCAACATGGGTGGGAAGAATAGGCTTTAGCATGTTGCGGAAAAGTCACGGTGTGGATTCGCTTGTGACGGAGTTCAGGCTTCGGAATGCGCGCGTGTGTGTGTGCATAATCCAACATTTCATTTTTTGGACAAGCACAAACAAATTCTCGAGAGCAAACTCAGCTCGATGCGGCAACTGATAATCCCAGCAGCCTCCCTCCCTTCCTCCCCGTGGCGGACAGGAATGGGGGGGGGGGATGAGAGTGGCAGCTCCATGCGTCCCGAAGCTGTTCGTATTGACACGGCAGCACGGGGCGGGGGATCAGGTGAGTTCACACTTATTCAACCTTTTGCTGCCGGTCCCTTGACACTGTTAAATGACAGCGTGCGCTGAGAAACAGTCCGCAGCATCTTTGATCCAGTGCTGTGGCGCTGGAGTGACACCGGATCGATTGAAGCGCCGAAAAAAAGAAGGGGGTCCCCACCCAGCGCCTCGCGTTCATTTCACGTGTGCAGTCTCGTCCTCCCGTAAACGTGGCGCTAGTAGTTGCCTTTCTGAAGAACACCGCGTGGTAGGAAAATTCGCGTGCCGATAAATAATATATATGACGTCGGGTAAAGCACAGTCCGCGGTGGCACGTGAGGTGCATAACGCAGGCCGAACAAAGACCGAGGAGCGCGGGTAGCATTTGGAAGTATCCAGCAGCATCCCGATGTCTTGTGCGATGCTACGCCGAGGCAGCCGTACGACCGCTTAACTCCCTACTCGCGCGCGACGCAGTTCCGTTCACTCGATCGCGTTATATCCAATTCGCATCGGTGTCATGAAAAAAAAAAGAGTTCCCTAAAACATCCATCGGGTCCTCTCCAATTTGCGCGATCAAAAAAACACGCGCGGCGTTGCAGGAGAACAGACTGTACAGCATTTTCCTATTTAATCTCCAGAACAGCTGATGAGACTCAAGTGAGCAGACGAGCTGGTGTGCCCCCGAAAAAGGGAATGAGGCACGCAGGCGTCACCGAGTCTGAAATAGCAAAGGCCTCATTCACCGATGTTGCTCGTCGGCTAAGATTTGAGACGGAGGATAAAGCGTGATGTCCCACTGTGCCATTGACCGCCAGCCAGCTTTTACCGCCAGTTAGCAATAGCTACATTTATGAAGAGCTTAAAGGCCTATTTATACACTCGAGTCTTCTCCCACACACCCACACCCCCCCCCCCCCCGTTCATTTTTCGAATAAGTAGTAGAAATGTGTTGCATCTGAACGCACACACACAGATCATTTGCATAGACACACGCATGCAGAATAATCACATTTACAGAGCGCGATTCAGATGCATTAATGAAATAGCGTGAATAAAAAAAAATGCAGGTTATTAGACAAAATAAATGTAAAATGAGTGGCGTGGAAATTTCACCCACACTTAAACAATGCGAAGAGTTAAATGTAAAGGAAGTCAATTACAATACAGTTGTTGTACAGGTGTTTAAGGGATCGACACTGCCCCAACCATTGGTATCAGAAGCCCTCAAACACTTCCATATCGCATTCACTGTTTGTAAAGATGCCAACGATTTTGACCAAAGGTCAAGTCAAGGCAAAGAGGTCATCAAGGACAATTCCACGCACGTCACCACACCTCGCTATCGCTTCCTTCCTTCTGCAAGATCGCGTAGCTTTTGCGAAGTTGACAAGTACATTCCGAAATCCATCCTTACAATATCGCACTGTTTGCCTTGAGGCATTCCACTGGGTAACGTACCTCTGAGTGCCAAATCTAAAGCATTTCTGCATAACCTGTGTTGTTCCTTCCTAAACATATGTTGTGCCCATTAGAGTACGTCCATCTTGATCCAGTCTAAAACACTCTTGCCAGATTCTATTCCCAAACTTCAAATAGCTTACCATATCCCCATCACGCATAGCCTTGCATCCTCTGCATGCACCTCCAATCAAGACACAGAAGATTCGTTTCTCGTTGATTTGTTAAAATTGAGCTGTTTTACCCCATATGGTAACAAAACGGTCACCTTTTAACGCTACCGTTTGAGATCTCTACTCCCCCAAACAAATTTATGTAGTGCGCAAAAAAGAACCACTTGCCCTGCTAATGCAAAACATCAGCTCACCACCCTGTCGCGGCCCCCTGTATTATGAGGTTCACAAGTCAGAGCAGAGATATGACATGTAATGTCAGAGGTAACGTATATATACAAAAACATAGATTCAGCAATCAGTGTGGACCTTTGTCAAATTGTAAAACCGCTTCCTAACAACAACAAAAAGCCTCTCCAAACTCGTTAACAGCCAGGCATGCATATGTTTAATAAGGTTGGCTTACAGTGTATTAAGCCTATACTTTTTACATTCCATAATCTTAAAGTGTAATGCAAATTTGAAGAAACGGCTGTGTTTTTGAATGAATGTTCTCATTTACGGCACATTTGAACAAATCCTTTACTATAATTAACATTTTCTAAAACATAATTAAAATACAACATTACAATAATGTGTGATGACATTTACAATATTCTTTGGGTCTTTCGGTAAAGTCACGTAGACAGGTTCAACAAAAAAATACTTTTGTTATTTTCTACTTTGTTATTTTCTTAGAACCTGTCTACGTGACTTTACGGAAAGACCCAAAGAATATGAATTCCTGCAGTCACGAAAGCTTTAAGTCATGACATTTACAATATCATAACTGAATATCTGCGAAACATGCTTGCTTCTTTAGTATGTAAAATACAACCAAGACAAAGATCCCCCATATAGCCTTAACTGACTTTTGAAGCAAGTGCTGTTAGCGAGCACCTTTGAAGATGGGCACGGCACACGAGGGATTGGGTGGCCAACACCGCACTCGGCCGCCTTTGTCTCCCTAGTGGCAATATCTATACACTGCGCCAGGTACCAGAGGTCGCAAAGGGTTTTGATTCCTTACCCGTACCCGGCCGCACCAGGGTCGCAAATGGGTACCCGTAACCGGCCGGGTACGGATACCCGTTCCCTACCTGAAATAAGTGACAAAGGTTACTCATCGGTGACTCACGGCCTACCCGTAACCGTACCCGGCCGCACCAGGGTCGCAAACGGCTACCCGTACCCGTAGACCGGGTACGGGTAGCCGGGTATCGGGTAGGGTACGGGTATCGGGTAGCCGGTTGCGACCTCTGCCGGGTACTGATTTGAGGGTGAGTCGACCAAGGGGAGGTCCAGCACTGGTTCGGACAATCCTCACTTGTGTTGACTGTGTTCAGGAGTCGAACTCGGGTCGTCAGGTTCTTAGCGCAGCCCGATAACCGCTATACCACTGCGCCCCGCTGTAAAATAAATTCCACACGTGCACATATCTTTATTAAGCTAAGCTACTATTATTGTCCATCCAGCACTCCAAATTTAATACATTTCCAACATTAATGGAGGCTGTAAAAAAAACACATCCACGTTAACCTCTAAACCGATGGAGGCAAAACTGTAGGAGTTGGGGCAAGCAGACATCTGATGCCAAGAGGATTAAGAGCTCAGCAAAGGTACTGAAGGATATGCGAGCAGGGTGGATATTTTGACCGTGAGGCCATGCCACGCAGGAGATGGAGATCTCAAATAAGTATAACCCGTAAAAACAAAGTTTTTCACTCTAAATCATTTATATGCGTGGCTGCTAGTCCTCTCGTCCTATGGCTTGAGATGGCTGCCACCTATGGGTCAGATGATTGTCTGCCAGCATTAAGCAATTGGTAATTAAATATTTAAAAAAAAATCCCTAAACATTGTAAAATTGTGGAAAAAAAAATTCACGAAAATTAATTATCACGCACAACGAGTCTGTGTGGAAAATGTCAGCTCGATTGGATCACGGGAAGTGTGTTAAAAACGACCGAAAGATTTGCACGGTCGTAAGCAAGCAAGCAAGCACGCAAGTACGCAAGCAAGCAAGCAAGCGAACTTAATATAAAGGATTTAGAAATACCCCGCATTCGCCCTGCCAACATGGGGAAGGGAGATGATGACGACGATCATGATGTGTTTCTAAATTTTTCGTGTAAAAAATAATCTGCTTGATAAAGTGGAATACAGTGTGTGGTGTACGTTTTACTTAAGCAGATGATTAAACGTGCAGGAAAATTATTATGACTTCAATGTTACACAACACGCTGCGCCAGAAATGTGGTATTTAATAAGTGGGGGGAGGGGTTGCTGTTATGCAAAAACGAGAGCGTGATTGCAATAAAATACACACGGATGTCATCGTGCTTTCAGTTTCTCCTCAGTTAAATCCTTTTCGCTGCATCAGCTCTGATCTCTTCACTGCTGGATGAAGGCCTCATCACGTCAAACTCCACCCTTCGCGGTCTTGAAATCACACAACCCATTTCGCTCCGACGCGTGAACTGATCTCATCGCTCCATCTCCGTAAAGGTTAACCGCTGTTCACTCAGGCATGCTCCTCTCCTTTGACTGCTATTCCATTACCAGCCTTGTCCATCGACCATCGTCCCTTCGAGTGAAGTGTCCTGCCCCAAGCCCACTTACTTTCATTTTTGGTAAACATGATGTCTCGAAGTAACTCTTGTTCTCTGATTAATGTAATCATCTGTCTGTCTGGTATGCGCCTCTATATGCTCATTTGTTCACTTTTCATTTGCTATTTTAAACCAAATTCTACCACTTCCGATCAATAATGAGCAACTCTTCAGACGGAAAATGTAATGCAATCTGGAAACAAATAACGATCATAAGACCGTACAAACCAAAGGCCTTGCCAAAATGTCTTTCATGATACGTTGTCATTACCAGACCGCGTTTTTAAACAACAAAAAATGCAACGGTCAAAATGGCGGCCATTTCCTTTCAGAGAGCAGCAGGACAATGCCAATTTCATCCGTGTAAAGAATTCTGAGAACAATATCGCAATCACGACCTGCTGCCTTATGCCTCAAGAGCTCCAGGAGGAAAAGCCCCTTGTGATTACTGTGGAGACGATTTTGAGTTGGCTCCCAATCAATTTCAAGATCGCACTCACCGTCTTCAAGATATTCCGTGGACTCACCGCTACCCACCACACTCCCCTCTCATCTCACGACTCCTCTCCACGCACCCTTCGTTGCAGCAACCAAGCCTTTGTCCTAGCCCCCCAGTCAACCTGTGCTCAGTGAGTGGTCCATCATTGTTCTCAGCTGCACCCATTACTGTGCTTGCAACTCCCTGCACCCAGCCATCCGTGCTGTCGTATCCCTACCCTATAGTCAATACACTTATTCTTGCCTATGACAGAATGTCACTCTCTTCGAAATAAATATGCCACTGTTTTGTCTACAGCGATGTGACATTGTTGTCCCTTGTTGTCCTTCCCCCGCACCTCCGATTGGCACGGTTGGCTACGTACGGTGCGAAAGAAATTCAGCATACATACAACATTTGGATGCTAAATCATTCCTAATTGTATTGATCATGTATGTGCACATATAAAAGAAATCCACGTAAATACAAGTTTTGAGAAAATACAATGTCATTTTAACATGTCTTCAAACTGGCTCTTTTTTTTCTTTAAACATTTATCATCGTGGCAAAAGCCACTACGATATATGCAGCAGTTTTCTTCAAACTTTGGCCAATATCTATTTTAATCCATGAATCAAGGAAGGTGCCCTGAACTGGGCAAGATAGTCGACAAACCCGAATTGCCAGATGGAAATACAAAAATGAACCCAAACTGGTCGTAGGGCAACGTCATAAGGTTTGTTTAACCCTTAATCCTTTGCTTTTCTTCAGGCAATGGGCCGTCAACAGAGCAAGCAGTGCCTATTCAGGGCAGGTAAGACTTTTAGTGGAGCTCACACACCATACGCCACTTCAAACATTAATCTTACACAAGCACATTTACCACAATACATTCATTGTATCGTGTTGCGTGCAATATAATAAGCGCGCGCGCGGGTCCTGGACATAAACAACGCAATCTGAAAATTGTTCTATTCACTCAAATTGTTCATGCAGGGGAGGATCTTTAAGTCTAAACCTTCAGTCACGTTTTTCTTCCACTGCGAAGAATATTCATTTGAGAGCAACGATGCTTTAATTGCAGATAAATGGGGCCGAAGAGTGTACAATGAATTATGCCCCTACTGTTATCCCTATTTATGAGATATATGCTGTTGGTACAGATACGTTTAGCATACTTGAAATGCAGCATGCGTGCATAAGAAAGATTGACAGTTCTGGTTTTAGCGAAAGCCCTCACAAAGCACGGCCACACAAGCTGCGGTAAAATTTTTTTTGTACATGCTCAAGGAAGCGTAAGCAAGAGGCGTGACATTGCTTAAAGCTACATATCTGCAGCAACACAAATATAGCCGAATTAAAGGTTGTGTAATCATAACAATAATGTACAGGGAAAAGAAGTCACGAGGAAGGTGCTTCGATGGCCACATCTCACGAGCGACGAGCCCCATTGTGCAATGTACAGCAACCTTCGAAAGATACTCAATACAACATAACATCAGAATGCTGCCATTATTTGGTTCTTTCGGTTAAGTCACGTCTAAAGATAAAATAATAAATTAAATTAAATAATAGAATACGACGTTTCGATTGCAACACAAGCAATCGTCATCAGGTATAATGAAATCGTTCTTGCAGCACCAATTGATATGCTATTTTTTTCTCTACCCCCCTCCCTCTCTCTGCCTCCGCCCCCCCTCTGTCTATTTAAGGCCACCACACAGAGACGATCACCCCTCTCTGTTACCTGTGTTACTCTCGCTATGTATCTTGGTAATACCTGTCTGCTAATAGGTCTGTCTATAGTTTTCTGGTTAGATTTTATGTCGCTATTTCATTATACCTGATGACGATTGCTTGTGCTGCAATCGAAACGTCGTATTCTATTATTTAATTTAATTTATTATTTTATCTTTAGACGTGACTTAACCGAAAGAACCAAATAATAATTCCTGCAGTCACGAAAGTTCTAAAATTAAGAATGCTGCCATTGCTAATTAAAGGCGGACACGTCTGTCAACACAGCGTTTGCTGGTTTAACACGTTAGGCTTTCGCGACAAATATTATCTATATTAGAGGGGGTGGGAGGGGGGGTCTTTTTGGGGTTAGATCCGAGTTCTTTGCTCTGACCAAAATCCACTCACGCGGCTGGCGAAGCTTCAGAGTAAGGCGGCTTGTGAAGCAGCACGGCTGGCGAGATGTCTCCCGTCTCTCTCAGGGTCTTCGATGAGTTGCTTGAATTTTTTTTTGCTGGAGGGGGTGGGGGGGGAGGTTTGTCTTTGTTTTTTAAATGCTCTTATACCGCTTATCCGCAAACTATTTTTTTTTTTGCGGATAAGCGGTATGAGAGCGCCTTCAGCGCTTGCTGAATTGACCGATGAACAGGTCGCTTTAGGTTTGCGATCGCTCGCCCACGTCACGCTCCACTTCAGCGTTGTGATCCCGACGGGGAGAAATTACCAAAAAACAATCAAAACAACCCAACTCACCCCCTGCTCAATTTCGATTTAAAGCTTTCGTGACTGCAGGGATTCATCTTCTTGGTTCTTTCCGTAAAGTCACGTAGAAGGGATGCTGCTAATCCTGCATAATGCACGGGCATAAGCAGTACTAATCACACACCTGCATTTCCCATAAATATGCTAAATTCCTCTTGATATGCATATTTTTTTGTCAAGGCGCCCTTATTCCCCCTTCCAACCCAGCTTATATATATGCTCCAAGCACGTATGCTGTTTCATCTAGACGCTGTCGCCTCGACAGACCTGGTTTTCACCTGAGGACGGCTGCTTGCGTTGTGGCCGAAACGTCGTGAGAATTATTTTATTATGTTTTATTTTTATTTTTTTATTACTTCCCTTCTACGTGACTTTACCGAAAGAACCAAGAAGATCACCCCTGCTCCTCGCCTGCACCCGCGTCCCCCCAAAAAAAGGAACGACATCGTTGCGACAAAGGCGAGGGGCACCATAACGTGGGCACTAAGCGTTCCTGTCCGGTGTACCAAGCACACGGTTTGGTCAAAAGAAGGGTAAACTATCCTCAGAGGACGGAGATACAAAACTCATCAGGATCTAAATATGAGAGTAGCACTAGCCGACCTAAACTCTGCTTGACTCCCCCCACATCCTTTCTGCTTGAATTGCCCTTTGAAAGAGCAACTTGTTCCTGCTGAATAGCTAACATTAAGAGACTTTGAGATGTTTTATTAAAGCCAACATCTAATGCACGAGTGAAGTATTGCCTTTGTCGTGTTCATTTTTTCCACTGGGTGTTTGTTTTTTAGAACACCTCGTGCCCGTAATCTTTACGGGCACTGCGAAGTGCAGTATTTTAGAATGTTTTTAATTATCTACGGCGTTCCAATTACGATTTTTCGTAGCTTTTTAGCTATTTGTCAATTTCCAAACGTTGAACTACGCGGGATATTAAATGCGTTAGGATGTTGTTGTTGTTGCCAGTGCATGCTCAAAATTGAATATTTGTCTTCCTCGCAAAGAAAATAATGCATTCCATGTTCTTTTTGGAGAATCGCAGCTGTACAAAAAAGAAAACGATTGCTAATTCAAATTAAGTACAAGCAAGGTCTTGAATTGTGTCAAACACCCTCCCCCCTGCCAGCCCCCCTCAAAACAGATCCCAAATGCCAATGCAGATAGCTGGTCAATATTCCATTAAGTGAGGTGTCTGTGTGCTTGTGTAAATTACATGCCAGTTTGACCAGCACATGTGTATCTGCACAAATTGTACTGCATCCAATATACGAGTATAGTACGTGACTACATGTTATGTACTGTAAATATGTATCTATCCATGCAACACGGTTTGTGCGTACTGTATACGTAACATGCACACCGTACTTATAGTATAAATATTTATATACAGCACTGTATACTGCTGCATGTGTCTCACACAAGTGCCAAGGGTAATGTGGGCATGCTACGTAAAATAAACATTTCCTCCTCGCAAAATCCTTACGAAAGCCAGTCCAGAGGTTAAATAAATACCTTCGCTGTCAAACTGTGCAGAAGGTGGGATGCTGAAAATGCGTAGGGAGACGTTGTCCTCTCAAGATATGGGGTTGTACTTCACCAGGTCTTGCATTGATCCACCTGTTCATAAGACCCATCATCCCAAACCCACCACGTACTAATCTTTCCCAGTCGACAAAAAAACCAAACGTTAACTTATAACTGTTTGACTTTGATTTGGTTACACACACACACACACATGCATGCCTGCCTGCCAGAGAACAACCCCCACTTATTCACTGAGGCAATTCCTATGAGCATGGCCTGTGATCACAGTGACATCTGACACCCGTTTTATTTTGGGTTTAATTTTACGGAGATAAATTACATTTTGAATATGAAATATTTTTGTTAGTTATTTCGCTTCTTGTAATGCATGATATCTGCATAATCATTGGGTATTACTTACTAATGTAATGCCAGAAAACATCACCATTTACAGCAGTGTTAATTGGGCAAACAAATCAAACGTAATTCAGTGAATTTTTACGAAATTATTAATTATATACAGAGCGCTGAAAATATAGTGTCAGACCATTATCAGAACGCAGCTTTTATTATTTAGAAACGGAGCTAGGATGGCATTCTAATGTTCATGTTATTTTTGACCTTGCCTTCGCAAGGTTTATGATAATTTATTTAAAGCTACAGTATACGAACCCTTTAAAAATAGCAGAATATAAACCGCTTCATGAAAATGGTATCCTATGATTAACAGAATGTAGAATTGGTTAAATTCCATAGATATAAACAAGTTTTAAAAAAATGTGATTTCAAAATGAAAGTCTTATGTCCAGGCCAGAAGTTAACATATGTCTGAACAAGCCAGTAATAGCTTGGCTGAAACTCCTGATTGGGTGAACCTATTCCTAAACTACGGTCCTAAATTAAATGCCTCCAGACCAGTAACCTGAATCATTGTTAGGCTTTTCTCCCTCCACTACCCAACCACTTGAAGTCACCTGGAAATTCCTTAATTTTACAAAACTATCCTCGTCTAATATATATATGAATAGGAATTGGAAGATAGTTTAGGAATTCGTAAAATCCCATGAGATTTAGCCTGGAGAAATTTATTTATTCATTGACCTAAGTCAAAAGCCATAGGTCATACACTGCTCATCATCAATAGCATAGGCGCATGGCTCCTTCCGGTGAGAATTGACCCTTACTTGACGTTGCAGATGGACAAATTAAGTTGCTTCTTAAGTTCTTAAATCGGTTATGGTCATTGTTACCAACACATGGCTTTCTTTTCCTGGATGTATTGCTATGAACGTCTCTGGTGTGGACCAATCAGTTTCAAAGACAATGCATATATTATCAGAGTATTTTTTAATTTGCATTTTGACCACAAGTATTGTGGTTAATGCAGACATGATTCCTTGTAAAAGGAATCATGTCTGCATGTTTTAACAACTTAACACCTGTTTGGTTGTCAGAGGGGAAATACCTATTCTCATATGAACGTAAGATTAATGAGTTGTGCGGAATGAATGCGTGTATAGGTGTGTTCTATTTGATTAAGAAGGTATGTTTATTTGCTTTGCATATTTAGGGTTTACTTTTACTAAAGAATAAATGTCTCCTCTTCAGCCTTTCTGCAGTTTAACATCGCTTTGTCAGCCGCGTCTTGGTTTTTTTTATAATATAGTAATCTACTTACATTCCTCATGACATTAACTAATATGCAATGTCAGCTCATCCATGAGTTGAATAGATTAAAACCAAATTAACGTACAAATGTTTAAACAAAAAACAACAACACTCTACATCGTTTTTGCAGAAGGTAAAGTATATGTTTTAAAACAGAAACATTTTTTTGCAGCAGTGTGTATGATAGATTATTTAACAATCAGAGCACATTACTTTCTGTGTAATATGGATCAGACACGAAGGACACTGACAAAAATGTAACAACTTTTTTAAAGTATCATCTTGGTTCTTTCGGAAAAGTCACGTAGAAGGGAAATAATAAAATAATAAAGATAAAATATAATAGAATAATTCTCACGACGTTTCGGCCACAACGCAAGCAGCCGTCCTCAGGTGAAGAACAGGTCTTTCGGAAAAACAGCGACTGAAAGACCTGTTGCGTTGTGGCCGAAACGTCGTGAGAATTATTCTATTATATTTTATTTTTATTATTTTATTATTTCCCTTCTACGTGACTTTACCGAAAGAACCAAGAAGATGAATCCCTGCAGTCACGAAAGCTTTAAATCGAAATGTTTTAAAGTACACAATGAAGCATGGAGAGGTGTATGTTTGGATTTATACCGACAGCCGGAAAAGGAACACATGGATCAGAGACAAACATCATAGAGACATATTATAGACATCATATTGACCGTTAAGAAGAGTGGGTTTGGGCAGGAGACATCACGAGAAGGAATGTTGACCGACAGTCCAGGCGAAGGTGACAGCCAAGGGATGGGGACACGCCCAGGATTAAGACCACCAACGAGATGTCGGGATGTGATCGGCGTATCCACAGGGTGGCCCAACATTGGCACGAGCATTTTTTTTATTTTCTTGGTTCTTTCGGTAAAGTCACGTAGAAGGGAAATAATGAAATAATTAAAATAAAACAAAATAAAATAATTCTCACGACGTTTCGGCCACAACGCAAGCAGCCGTCTTCAGGGGAAGAACAGGTCTGTCGGAAAGACAGCGTCTGTTCTTCACCTGAGGACGGCTGCTTGCGTTGTGGCCGAAACGTCGTGAGAATTATTTTATTATGTTTTATTTGTATTATTTTATTATTTCCCTTCTACGTGACTTTACCGAAAGAACCAAGAAGATGAATCCCTGCAATCACGAAAGCTTTAAATATAAAAAAAATTAATTGCTTATTATTTAAGTAATATTTAACGTATTATCATTATTAATACTAGTATTTATTTTTATTCCTCCTCTAGGGGTCATCTAGACCAATAACCATGAATGAATAATAATAAGCTTTACCCTTTCTGGCTATAAAGCAGAAGGTGTTAAGATGTTCAAACACCAAACAGAAACCTTTTGCAAGGAATTAAGTCTGCATTAACCACACAGAGTACTTGTGGTGAACATACAAACAAACATGCTCTGATAAAAGATGATGCATTGTCTTAGAAACGAATTGGCCTACACCAGAGACAGGAGCCTTCTTTAGGACCTAGTCTCACTACCAGTGTCAGACCAGAGAACGCCAAAAGGCGAACAGTACAAAGACAATGCCACTATCAGAGCATTTATAGCTCGGGCTGAGCAGCTACAAAATGGGACCTTTTTGATACTGGAAAAAAGGTCCCATTTTGTAATCATTCATGAATTGAGACAACACATAATTGATCAATGTCCAAAAATCACACGCGTAAAATAGTTTTTGTTAATTCCGAACATTTGTTGAAGTAAATAAAATAACCCTCTCTATGTGATTAGTTTAAATAGTTGAAAACCTTATGTGTGTCCTGACGTTTGGGCCACCCCCGTACATGAGCCACCTGGATAGTGCCATCGCTCGACCGTCAGCACTGGTGGCAACTTGGACTGGCAGCAGCGGATTGATCATGGCAGATGACGATTTCGACTACGACAGTATGTTCATAATCAACGTTTTTGGGTTTAGATCGCGTTATTTATAAATGTGTCGTAACCCTCCACCACCCGACACGGCCAATCAGTAAAAAAGTGCCACGTTGACAAAAGACAAATAGTTCACTGCTTTAGCCCACCGATCTAAACCCAAAAAGTTGATTATGAATAATATTGGTCGCGAAAGCCTACGTGTTAAACTACGACAGTATACTGTGCAGTGTGCGCATTGGGCAACGGTCCAATACTGAAAGCCAAAGTTGAAGAGCGCGGGCTGGCTGCCTGCCTGTGTGTGTGCGGGGTCGTGCCCTGAGAATGCCATTTAGGTGGCAGTCATGGCTGGCAGGCTTAATTGAAGGGGGCACAATCACTTTCTGTGACAGTAACCATTGAATATCAAATCTTCAGTGGGTGGGCAGCCGTGAGTGGTGGGGGTACATTTTTTTCCGGGCAAGTGCCAGCTGCTTCTTTGGCCCTAATGGTATGTGTGTATGTTGAACTTCTTTCGCACCGCACGTAGCCAACCGTACGCTAATCAGTTGGCTACGTGTACAGTATTCTCTCACCATTCACGATCTTGCTGTCTGCGATTTTGGCTATCCACGAATCGCATCTGGAACTCTACACGACTGCATGGAGAGATAGAGAGAAAGGGGTGTGGTAAAGTGACGAGCGATAATGTGATGAGAGATAGAGTGATGAGATAAAGTGATGAGATAAAGTGATGAAATAAATTTGATTTAAAGCTTTCGTGACTGCAGGGATTCTTGGTTCTTTAGGGTAAAGCCACGTAGAATGGAAATAATAAATTAATATTAATATAAAACAATAAAAAATATAAATATATATGTCTATTATTTTATTATTTCCCTTCTACGTGACTTTACCGAAAGAACCAATAATATGATGAGATAAAGTGACGAGATAAAGTTATGAAACGATTGAAATGAGACAGAGAGATGCGCTATTATGGTAATCTTCACGTATTTAATAGCTTTTTTTATTTAAGGCAATTCATTAAATGGATAGCCTTCCGTAGGCCCATGTCATTATCCGCGAAATTTGCTATTCACAAGCATCTCCGGAACGTATCCCTCGTCGCGAATAACGAGGGAACTGCCTACTTCGCGTTGGGTGGTGGGAGGAGACCCGATAGATGTAGAACAAAGGGGGTCTCTGATGTGGAATCTTTAAAAACCGTTGAACCGAGGTTAGAGGTGAAGGTTTAATGAGCCAGGGGTTAGCATTCAAGTTGGGGATTGGTTAAAATTGTACTGATAAACTGTTGCCATGTGACCACGTAGGGCTAAAGCATGTCTTTTTTTTACCCAAAACTTTAACACGTTGCTGTTGAGCATTGTGTCGAGATGGGCTTCTTTTGATTCTTTATGAACCGCTAATCAGTGACAATATGCTGAGAAGGTTATGAAGACCCTCATAATGTTCTCATTGCGTATTGCATATCTCCGTGAAAAGTGGTGGATTTAAACATTATTAGCCTCATAAAAAAACAATTGACCTACACATCCCTATTTATAATCATGTGAGGATACTAATAACTGTTTTAAAAATATATAATGTGAATGTGCATAACATTACATCCTCTTTTTTGGAAATCATTCATCCACTCGGCTTAATAGAGTGATAATCTCTTTGTCACGAAGGGTAAAATGAGAAAAATCAAATCCTCCATATATAATATTGTATGGTACTGCATACAACAATTAAAAAAACAATCACAATCAAATACAGTACTGCAGGAGCCTAAAGTTAAAATTGCATTCCACTGCAAACAATAAACATCGCATGGTCCTATAGTGCCCTCTGCTGATAAATACTTATCGTAACGTTTCATTTGGGTGACGAGTGGACAAACCGTTGAAATCTTAATTTTAGAACTTTCGTGACTGCAGGAATTATTATTTGGTTCTTTCGGTTAAGTCACGTCTAAAGATAAAATAATAAATTAAATTAAATAATAGAATACGACGTTTCGATTGCAACACAAGCAATCATCATCAGGTATAATGAAATAGCGACATAAAATCTAACCAGAAAACTATAGACAGACATATTAGCAGACAGATATCACCAAGATACATAGCGAGAGCAACACAGGTAACAGAGACGATCACCCCTCTCTGTTACCTGTGTTGCTCTCGCTATGTATCTTGGTGATATCTGTCTGCTAATAGGTCTGTCTATAGTTTTCTGGTTAGATTTTATGTTGCTATTTCATTATACCTGATGATGATTGCTTGTGTTGCAATCGAAACGTCGTATTCTATTATTTAATTTAATTTATTATTTTATCTTTAGACGTGACTTAACCGAAAGAACCAAATAATAATCCGTTGAAATACGAGCTAAGCAGGACACCTGGTTGGGGGAAGAGCAGGTGATCAACGGACAGAGGAGTCCAATGAAAGAACCCCCCGCACCCCCCCGCCAACAAAGAGGCATCCGCAGAGATGAGAGACTCGGTGGTGAGTTGATATTGACAGAATGGCACGGACGAGCGAGCGAGGGGTGGGGGGGGGGCAGAGATCATGGATCGCCATGGATTGAAGACAACCGGCCGGTATATGTCGAAGGTTTCACTCGCCAACGGGCACCTGGTCGCCACGTGCACATCGGAGTGACAAAGGCGGTGACTATAAATTCTGTCATTCAATATGCGCCCCATGAACGTGAATGGCAAACCGCTCTCACAGAAGGGGCTTGAAGGATCGTTTCCGAGATCTCGCTTGAACAAACAAGATTTACCGTGACCGTGAACTGTGAAAAAAAATGGCTGTAAAAAAAAATAGGGCCAAATCGGAAATATATTCACGCACGAATGTTTAATTTCACATATATAATCCACGTTCATTTTATAGTGGTATTTTAAAGACTAGCTATTAAATGCAAATAGCCAGTAGATTATTATTGGACGTTTGAACTCCGATAGCGTGACTTTCTATTATCTTGTGGCTGAACGTTATCGGATTAATGTATCACATCACGCTGTAAGGTTAACATTATTTGTTACCAGATGACACAACTTCTCTATAATAAATGTGTGATAAGGGGCAAAAAAATCTGCAAGAAAAAATAAGCAAACAAAATTTCACACATTATAAGCTCGAATGCACACATTTACTTTACTGATTTTGTGATGAATTTCTAAGCTTACTTTTTTCTAACCTTTAATTCTTTTACATTTACATTCTAATGAAAAAAATGTCAAATCCTCCATAACCGTAGGAATTCCAGCTTTTGTTAAATCATGTGAGGCAGAAAGCTTCACAAACTATTCCTCATAGCATGTATCTAAATTTCATATAAAAACAGGATCATTCAAGGTATATTAATGAGACAATTATAAACAAGTCCAAGCTTTAGTATAGTTGCGAATGTCTCCGAATGATGATTTTTTTTAGGAGCTGTGCAATCGAATACTCTGGACCAAATACCATTGAGAATTACTTCAGAATCAGAATCTTTATTTTTACTGGAGGAATCCGATGAGCTATAAAACTCTTTTTACACAGATGTCCAGTACACATCTGTGACGATGACAATGATGATGACAGTGAATGTTGCCATGCTGCAGCCTGAAAAGATGACTTTAAGGCAGAGGTGGGACAAAGTCATTGTTATGCAAGTCCAAGTCGAGTCGCAAGTCATCAAATTCATGACTCGAGTCTGACTCGAGTCCAAGTCACATGACTCGAGTCCACACCTCATAGGTGGGACAAAGTCATTGTTATGCAAGTCCAAGTCGAGTCGCAAGTCATAAAATTCATGACTCGAGTCTGACTCGAGTCCAAGTCACATGACTCGAGTCCACATCTCATAGGTGGGACAAAGTCATTGTTATGCAAGTCCAAGTCGAGTCGCAAGTCATCAAATTCATGACTCGAGTCTGACTCGAGTCCAAGTCACATGACTCGAGTCCACATCTCATAGGTGGGACAAAGTCATTGTTATGCAAGTCCAAGTCGAGTCGCAAGTCATCAAATTCATGACTCGAGTCTGACTCGAGTCCAAGTCACATGACTCGAGTCCACATCTCATAGGTGGGACAAAGTCATTGTTATGCAAGTCCAAGTCGAGTCGCAAGTCATCAAATTCATGACTCGAGTCTGACTCGAGTCCAAGTCACATGACTCGAGTCCACATCTCATAGGTGGGACAAAGTCATTGTTATGCAAGTCCAAGTCGAGTCGCAAGTCATCAAATTCATGACTCGAGTCTGACTCGAGTCCAAGTCACATGACTCGAGTCCACATCTCATAGGTGGGACAAAGTCATTGTTATGCAAGTCCAAGTCGAGTCGCAAGTCATCAAATTCATGACTCGAGTCTGACTCGAGTCCAAGTCACATGACTCGAGTCCACACCTCTGCTTTAAGATGTAGAGAATTTTCCAATTTTTTTAATTTGCAGTGGACGTTAAAGATCCCATGGCATTATTCGAAAGAAAGTCGGCCGTGTGTGCCGGTGTCAGGATCCACATTTACCAAATTACTTGTTTCAGAAAAACCACATTGCATCATTGCCTCCTACTGGCAGACTATACCCATCGGTGAAACTAGCACATTTGTGATAGCCTAGTTGCTAAACGAATGGCACAAATGATAAATTTACATATCATTATTAAATAAATATTTGAGATAATTCATGATTTGGTGCTGAACTGTTACAAGTCTGCTTTGTAAAAAAAAACACAATCAAACTATCAATGGCATTTACATTTTTACGACATTTTTTAATTGTTTATAGTTTCAAATTTACCAAAGCAACAGAGTTTCTGCTAATCATGATTATAGAAATGTCACGTTAACATTAGGTTGATTATTATTAAGTGTTGGTAGGACTGTCTGGCATTTCCATAAAGCACTGCCAATTATCTTTGATACGGCACTGTACTATTTTATATCTTAAATGTTCTGTAAAAACAAGGATACCATGTTAATGGAATTCTGTGTTTTTTCATTGGTGTGCATTCTCAAGATTAACAACCGTTTATTACTTCTATGATATTTTAACCATGATATTATAACTGCACAGAATATCACCGTGCATTGCTTTTTAGGCCAAAAGTCAGAGGATCAGGTCACATTGATGCAAGAGCTGTCATCCTCTCCACATGTTGGGCAGGACTCACAATGTCTTTCTCAACCATTGGTTCAATTTTGATGACATTTTCATGGATATAGATCAGTGTCACGTAACTTTGGCTGCCGTTTGCGTTTCAGGCGATAAGGTCAAGCATCAACGTCAAAAGCCACCTCAATAACTGCTTTGTGGTGAAGCATTCCGTGAACCACAAATAATCGCCGCAGACACACGCACACACACATTCAGACACACGCACACACACATTCAGACACACGCACATACACATTCAGACACACGCACACACACATTCAGACACACGCACACACACATTCAGACACACGCACACACACATTCAGACACACGCACACACACATTCAGACACACGCACACACACATTCAGACACACGCACACACACATTCAGACACACGCACACACACATTCAGACACACGCACACACACATTCAGACACACGCACACACACATTCAGACACACGCACATACACATTCAGACACACGCGCACACACATTCAGACACACGCACATACACATTCAGACACACGCACATACACATTCAGACACACGCACACACACATTCCACGAACCCAGTAGCTCTCAAAGTGCGGTCCCGGCAACACCACCACTATCAGTGGTCCGCGATGGACCTCCAGGTAGTCTGCGGGGCTGTGATGTGAACAACAATGACAATGTTTGTTATTATCCCCTTTGTTTTGGAGATCAATTCATATTTTACTGATAATATTTGATGTCAAAATGAAGTTAGGTAAACTACCCTCAACCTACGATTTAAATGCCCCCCCCCCTAAAAAAAACCTTATACCCGCGTAAAAAAAATATCTAGTTTCATGTTCTGATAATATGAATCATGTTGGATTAGTGGTGTTTAGAGAGATAAGTTGAATGCTTTTTTTCACCAGGGATTGGGGGGGGGGGTGGGCTGCGTGGTCTGGCAGAAATATTTTCATCGGGCTGAGTGGACCGCGGGCCAAACAAGTCTGAGAAACCCTACGCGAATGGGATACACAGACTATGTTGTTTTACATCACATATGGAACATCGGGAAGCAATTCAAGTTGAAATCCAACGAAGGCACCCGTACACTTGTGGGAACACATACACACGCACGCACGCGCTTAGATTGAGGTTAGCACACAAGATGTCGAGCATGAAACATTTTAATATTTATGTAAAATTAATATTAAATAATAAAATCCGATGGGGGGGGAGGGGTGGAAAGGAAACACATTCCGCTAAGCCATATTTAATTTATAAAAGCAGAATGTGCAAATGCAGAAATGAGATTCAAATCTGAGGCCCTTTGCAACGTGACGTCACGCAAGGCTCAAGGTCACAGCCGCTGACAATTGACCCAGAAAACGGAGCCACCTTCCTCAACCGCCAGCGTGGCACTCGGTCGCTCCACGCGACGCGCCGTGTGACCCAAAATCTCCGCGAAACGTCTCGCAAAGTCACAATTCGTCGTGATCGTCACGATCCACGGGGCCGATAGCCCTTCGGTGTCCCACTGCACATGTTGTCATTTTCTTGGTTCTTTCGGTAAAGTCACGTAGAAGGGAAGTAATAAAATAATAAAAATAAAACATAATACAATAATTCTCACGACGTTTCGGCCACAACGCAAGCAGCCGTCCTCAGGTGAAGAACAGGTCTGTCGGGAAGACAGCGTCTGAATGACGTTGTCTTCCCGACAGACCTGTTCTTCAGACGCTGTCTTCCCGACAGACCTGTTCTTCACCTGAGGACAGCTGCTTGCGTTGTGGCCGAAACGTCGTGAGAATTATTTTATTTGATTATGTTTTATTTTTATTATTTTATTATTTCCCTTCTACGTGACTTTACCGAAAGAACCAAGAAGATGAATCCCTGCAGTCACGGAAGCTTCAAATCGAAATGTTGTCATTTGTTTACACGCTTTCCTCTCGTGCCAAAATGCTCAAGTAGTGCACATCTCTCTGGCGCCAAAATCTCTAATGCTGTCAAGCCATTGGATTCATGTTCCTAACGCGAAAAAGGTACCACCTTAAGTCTGATTATGTTCTTATTAGCCTTTGTGCTTTGACGGAAAAAGAAGAGATTTTCATTAAATATACATATATAATTTAAGGGAATCAAATGCTTTTATTATATTTACATCAATGACTTCATAGCAATGGGGCATGCTATTCTTGCCACAAGCGACTGAATTGCATCATATCAAAGCAACATCTCAACGGGTCGTGGGATCCTCGCTAACCAACTCGCACTGAATGGCGTCGTGCGGTATGGCCATACAAACATTTCAAAACCAACACTGCGTAACTCGACTGTAATCCGGCAATGGAATGACAAATGGCTAAACCTTTTTACATTTATATTATCTATTATTTAATTAATCCAAACGTCAAACTGTAGGTGAGTTTAGCTTGTGTTCCATAGAAGCCAAATACATTGCAGATGTAAAGGATTAATGGTTAAGCTTTGAGATGCAGTCGACCAAACCTAAACAGTCATGAGGCAAGCAACCCATTTTACCTTCGCAAGCTTTTAAGTGACCCTGACCCACAATTGCATAGGCTATTTCAGCGAAATAGATAATTACACACATCCAGGCTTGTCCTAACATTACATTTTTCAAGTCCCAGTTACCGGTGATGCGTTTTGTTAAACAAACCTATGGCATGACTTGAAGCTTTCTTGACTGCAGGAATTCATATTCTTTGGGTCTTTCGGTAAAGTCACGCAGATAGGTTCAAAGAAAATAACAAAAACTACGACGTTTCGATCACAACACAAGCGGTCGTCTTTTTTCCTCCCGATGATTATCGCTTGTGTTGTGATTGAAACGTCGTCGTTTTTGTTATTTTATTTGAACCTATCCCCCTGACTTTACCGAAAGACCCAAAGAATATGCACCTATTGCACGAGCTTACTCAACTAAACAATTGTTTTTATATTTACCGGGTAAGGCCCACTGAGCGAGAGCTCTTTACCAGAAGCGACTTGGCTATCACAAATAATAGCTCAAGGAAGTGGCTTATCACGTGTACATTTACAGCAGCCAAATACTCTAAACGCGTGTTGATTCTAACGTGGAGGAAACACCGAAATTCACGCGACCACGGAGAGAACATGCAAACTCCAAATATACAGCAGGCGAACCCACGACTTCCTGTATACGAGGCGAAGTAGTTAACATCTCGCCACTGTGAGAATTACAAGATGTGTTACGTTCGGAGCCAAGTTTCATCTGGCCTCTTTCACATCGACAATGTGATGTGAATACACAATACAGATCACTGGAACACCTTCACAGGTACTGTCAAGGTGAGACATTGTCAAGGTGAGAATGGAATATGCCACAGTCGGCACGTGCACGCACAGCGCTTGCGGTATATATACACCGTATTCGCTCTGTTTTACATCTTGATGTTATTCTATTATAGCAATGGGAATTCAGCATTGTTATTTGCTGATGAGGTGTGATTACATTTTAAATTATTTTACACCATTGTATCACACCTGTTTTGTTCTACCTCTGCGGTATGCGTACGATTGCAGGTGTTTTATCCCACAGATTATCAGGTGAAAATGTATTTATCAGAAGGGCATTTTATTCTGCTGAGCAAATCTAACATTCGAAGGTTTTATGAATGCTATTAAGCTTTTGAAAGCAAAGAATAGCAACACCACATGCAAGATTTGAATTCCGAAACATTACTTTTGAAAACAATGAGACAACATACACTTTACTTTTCAGTCATTATATCTAACCTAAAGGCGTGTGGGCATTGAGAATGCTTACTTTATCATGACCAGCAATCCATTGGGTTAGCCCATTATGTAAATAAATTCAACGTAAGAATTAACATGACCTTATCACGTTCAGGGATAAATGCTGTCAATTAGTGCACGACAACATTATTTGCACAAATCAATTCGAACTCAAAAGGAACAGCTTAGTTCTGCTCCGTGGACTTTAATTAATGACGTCCTAAGGGCATTATCTGCTTCACAACTTGAGGAAGTCTTCGGGGATTGAGCACTCACAGCCATAATCAAATTTCCCAGTGCCCGATTAAACCAAATTTGAAACCTGGGCTTCAAACACAACCACTCTTTTTAAAGGGTTTGGGTTTAGGCCGGTTCTCAGAAATTCTAGCACTCGCTCGAGACTCGGAAATGGACCATTGCAGCTTGGCCACCTGTGCCCTTTGTCCGATAAGCTTTCACAGAGAGAACAATCCAGCTGCTGTGGCCGTGCATAAATCAGGAAGGAGAGACTCACTTTCCCTCTGGGGACAGTTAGATACTATTACAGCCCTCTTGCTACCTGCTACGAGTGGAAAAAAAGTTGGCATTTTAGATGGATGATAAAAGTTTCGGGTAAAACTCCTTTTCTCTTTTTTTGTAGACTAAATCGTTCGATTTATCGTTCGATTTAGTCTTATCTTTTTTTTCCCTCCCTTGTTTTGCTAAATCAATATCCTTTGTCAGTCGACTGTTGGATGAAAGCCTCTCCACACTATTTCAGTCACAAGGGGGTGGGGGGTGTCATCGTTTGTCCATACCTCGCCGTGTCGGTCAATGCTGATTGGTGAAGGTGGGGCCCAGGATTGGTTCAAATATCTCTCATCGCGGATGTGAGCCATGGTCAGAAATCAAACTCGGGACGCGAGGTCCATGTATGTATGCATTAATGTTGACATTATTTCGCAACGTACGTATGCAACTGTGATTATTGGAGGTGCGGGAGAAGGACAAATAAATAAACACGAAAAGCAGTTCTAAAGAAACGAGTTTTCAATCTAAGTTATTTGCAAGTGTTTAGCTTCAGTGGCTTCCTAATATCGGAACGAAGAGCGTTCCAGACGGCCGGAGAAGCGCATCTGTCAGGGTGCGATGCGGTAACCACCCGCCCTCTTTGTTCGATGGCGAGCCAAAAGTCGCTGCTTGCGAGGATGACCGGAGTCGGCGTGATGATGGTTTATGCACCTTGACGAGATCGCCAAGGTGCTGTGGTTCATTTGTGGCAAGGGCTTTGTGTGTAATGCATGCGACCTAATACAATGCAGCAGAGGTGTGGACTCGAGTCATGTGACTTGGACTCGAGTCAGACTCGAGTCATGAATTTGATGACTTGCGACTCGACTTGGACTTGCATAACAATGACTTTGTCCCACCTATGAGATGTGGACTCGAGTCATGTGACTTGGACTCGAGTCAGACTCGAGTCATGAATTTGATGACTTGCGACTCGACTTGGACTTGCATAACAATGACTTTGTCCCACCTCTGCAATGCAGTGCCCTAACCACTGCATCACTACTTCCCCCTATATATATGCAGACTTAAAGCCACATAATGTGTATGTATTTTACGTACATAGATGTATTCACTCCTGAGAATACATTGCTTTGAAGAGTGTGTTTCAAATGTACAGTATATTTTCTCACATTCAGTGTCAAAAATAATCGTCAGTGTATTTTAGCTTTCATTATTATTACAATTCATTCCATTAAACAAACGTGGTGATTTTGTTTTAAATAAATTAGACACTGTACCCTGAAAAAACATTGTCTCATTAAAAAAGCATAATCGAGTACAGTACACATTTTTTTACGTGTGATATTTTTAATTTGGATAGTATGAAAAATATAGATAGATTGCGTCGGTCTGATATTTTTCAACAACCAAAGGAGTAAAATACTAAATGGCAGAATAATGTGCTGACGTGTAAAAGGGCAGCCCTCGGATATCAGATGTTGCTGTCAGCGAGTTTGATCGAGTCTCTCCCCTTGCCATGTCTCTTCCTCAGAATGCAGATCTCTCCAAGGATTAAAGTGACAAGTCCTGGAACCACCTCCGACTGCCGATAAGGATTTTTTAAATCTCCTGTTGCCCCCCCGCCCCCAGCCCTTTTTTTAAATTCTCCAGTTGCATGTCGGCTCAACAATGCCGTGATCGCAGATAACCGCGATGTTCAGAAGCCACAGAAGCTTCTACTTCTTATTCTTCTTCAGTAAATGCTGATCCAAAGTGAACTTTTGAACTCGAAGTGGCGGAGAAAATGTATTTTGTCGAAGATATTAATTTTAAATTAAAAGTTAATGATACAGTCCCGTAGTACGAATACAAATTCTAAATATGCAGAAAAGGATCTGCAACATTATTTGCACACGTTCAAATGTAAAATACATTTACGTATTTCACGTGAATTTATTTTCCTTCAGTAGAATAATTCTGGTATAACGTAGCTCTTCAATAAACGTTTTTTGTAGAAAAATAAAACTGTAAAATATATAGGCTTTTTTAAATACTGTAACGGTTATGGCAAATTATATCTACGTATAAAAAAAATCTTCTTTTAAATTAATGCCACGTCTTGTGTTATCACAATTTGGTGTATTGCTCATATTATTAGGCTTTGAGCAAACTCAATTGCATTAAACACTGCATACTGATCAGATGTCTTATTCCAATTCAGGGATGACTTTCCTTGTAGAGGCGGCCGTTGAAGCAATGCTGCACCGGTGGTTACAGCTGAGTTTAAATCGCAGTTCCCTCCTTTTAACATAATGTGCTAATGTCCAAAAGCCGGGGGAATGCAATTACTGCCCCAGAGGAGAGAGGCTGATGGCAAAATTGCCGGCGGAGCATGCTTGTTTTCTTGCCTGTCACATCGGATTGCACGAAGAGCCCAATCGTTGCGTCTGTATGGCGGGTTGCGGCACTATAAGCGAAGCGGTTTATTAGTCCTCTGTTTAACCTCGTAGCGTCGCGCCCGCCTTGTTGGCGACCGAGCCCCAGCTCTCTGCATTTAACCGCCGCGTGCCCGTGGCTCTGGGCTAGAGGGGGGGGGGGAAACAATCCGGGAGTGAAAACCTAATAAGGCCATATTCTTAGGTTTTTTCGGTAAAGTCACGTGGGTAAAAAATAAAAATTAATAAAAGTAAAATAAAATAAAAATCACGCCGTTTCGGATTATTATTTTTATTTATTTTACTTTTATTAATTTTAACTTTTTTTTTACCTACGTGACTTTACCGAAAAAACCTAAGAATATGAATCCTTGCAGTCACGAAAGTTTCAAATCTAGAACTAATAAGGCCAAAATGATGGTGGGGGGGGGGGGGGATTCTTCGGCTCACGGAGAGCTGTGGGCTCCCGACTGACATTCAGAGTGGGTGCCTCTGTTGATGTAACCGCGTGCTTCCTGTACGGTGTTTATTTACTATCCACCTGTCACCGATACGTTGTAATGATTCGCTCTTTTAAAAGCACGCAATTCATAGCTTACATGAAAGCCGGCAATGTGCATTACACATTTCAAAATCCATCTATTAAACCGAGCCCCATATGCATAGTTAACAATAAATATTCACGTATAATCATTTGAAAACTATGATGTTATTATGATGCTTTGTGTGGATTATTACAGTCATAATAGCATCAATATAATTGTTAGGTATTATCAAAACTCTGTTTGATTGTCTCAGATGTATTACTTGTACCATTCTGCCAATCTCACGACACGATGTAAGTTTATACAGCAATACCAAAACCCATAAATTATGTAGCTGTACTTGTACGCACACAATATGTTCTGAACGATCTGACCGATCCATGGGGCATTGTCACATGTAATCTAGGAGCACACATCTGTAGCTGGGATTGCTCTTCCTATGTGAAAAGTGCAGGGTCATGATGAGGTTTTCAAGAGCCATGATCGTTTGGCTGCCTATGATCACACAGAGCAGCGGTCCCCAACCTGTTTGGCACCAGGGACCGGTTTCGTGGAAGACAATTTTTTCACGGACCGGGGGGGAGGGAGTGCATCATTGGGTCTTTCCCCCTTTTCAAAGAAGCTCTTCAGCGATGTTTGTTTTTTACTCATTTTGGCCAGGGGTGAACTTGGGGGCTTACCAAAACTGTGACTGAGACAAGTGCACGGTGCGGGAAAGAGGCGCGGATGGAAGTTGGTAAATAATAAAACAATGGGGGGGGGGGGGGGCGGGTTCCACGCGCGGACTCACCGCTCACCTCCTGCTGCTGTGCGGACCGGTTCCTAACAGGACACGGACCGGTACCGGTCCTCGGCCCGGGGGTTGGGGACCCCTGACATAGAGGATCTATCGTGAGAAGTCTCGGCGATGTTATTCCGACGATGAGTAGATCCAAGTTCAGGTTCGTCCACCTTGCGCTCACTGTGAAATAAAAAAAAAGTGTACGAATGAAAAGAGCAAATTTTGCAGCTAAAATCTATCGATGCCTCCACTGCCAGTACCACATTTACATTAGTGAAATCTTCCAATTTACTCCATTTCATCACGATCAATACGTCATTTCTACAGCTACTACTCTAGTTACGAACATTCGACGACTTACGAACTTTCAGAGATACGAACAAACCTGTTCGTACGTCCAGTTGCCTGTTCGGACCGAGAGTCGTAAGTTCAACCGCCACGCAATAGATGGCATTTCCAATATATTGCATGTACATCTGCAGAACATGAAAAACCAGTGGCCTCTACGTCTACATGAGATTATACAACTTGTAAAGCCATTCCCTGTGTAACAGTGTACATGTCGTACAACATGTTTGGTATCGACAGGCGTAAAGTTAGACTTACCAACAAACAGACCTCTGGAACCTAACTCGTTCGTAATGAGGGGAGTCCCTGCATTATGTTTACAGAGGCGATTTCGAGTACAGTCATAGGTTGTAACGAACGACCGCATCAACCCAGAATGTGCCCATTCTCATCAGACCCTGGAAGCTAAGCAGGTTTTGAGCCAGGCTCGTGCTTGGATGGGTGACCTCCACGTACTCCAGGTTGTCACAGGTGACTGTGGGACTGTGTTACGTCTCAGGTGGCTGTGGAACTGTTAAACGGTGTTCAGCAAGAGGTCAGAGCAGCAAAATCCATCATTGTGCTGTGCCTTCTATGCTTCTCCGTCTATGCTCCCTGTCAACATCAACCCGCACTGATGCAATTCGATAATATATGGTGAATTGACGCCCGTTACTAAAGTGGCACGGGAATGCTTTGATTCTACTCGACATGTGTGAAAACTATCGGACATCTATGAAAAGGAGCTTAGTAGCGCATCTGATTCCTCCAGTATAAATACATATTCCGATTCAGCAGTGGGTTGGCAAAGGGCCATACTCTTCTTGGTTCTTTCGGTAAAGTCACGTAGAAGGGAAGTAATAAAATAATAAAAATAAAACATAATAAAATAATTCTCACGACGTTTCGGCCACAACGCAAGCAGCCGTCCTCAGGTGAAGATCAGGTCTGTAGGGGAGACAGCGTCTGAATGAAACCGAAAGAACCAACAAGATGAATCCCTACAGTCACGAAAGCTTTAAATCGAAAGGGCTATAAGTTACGTGTTTTTCTTTTTACATAAATCCTCTCCATCAATTGCCTCGCACAGGAGACGACCGCATTTCCTCGAAGCTGTAACGTTCACCGTCCACAGTTAATTCACTCGAATTCGCAATGAGCTCACGGGCTCACCACAACACGAGCCGTGAGCGTATCCTCGTGCGCAACACGTGATACCGGCCTCGCCGCAGTGGCACTGTTTAATTTTGAATGTTCCATCTCATCGTAGAGAGCACATCGCTATACGTATATGCTTCGCTAATGAGTGCGGTGAAGTATGATCAACTAAACCGTCAAAGACGTGTCGCGGCATGGGGAAGCACTCATTCAGCAGTCGATTTGTAAAAGGGATGTGTGTAAATTGTTACGATTAGAACATTCCTCGAAAGGACGCACTTAAATGATACGCACGTTTATCATCAGCCATGTTCTATCCACTGCTGGATGAAAGCTTCTTCACACAGTCACCATCCCTCGTGATCCTGCGATGCTACGACCCGTTGTCTTATGCGTGAGCTGGTCATCCCTCCATCTTCCCAAGGTGTGTGTTTCTATTTTGGCTGCTATTTGACCACGCCAGCGTCCACAAAATCGAATGCCTCTTAATAGTCCACAAAAGCTGGGTATGGTGGTATTTGATATTCGCTCGCCTTTATAAGATGTAATTGATGGAATGTGTGATCGTTTGTAGAAAACGCACCTTTCTCTCGTGGCCGCTTCTACTTATATTCTTGCGTGTGATGTCGATATGTTCGGGAACTAAATGACAACGCCGAGGTCTGCTCGACACTGGAGGCCTTTCAGGAGAGAGAATTCGTGCAGTTTTGCTCATCCTCCGTTGCAGGAGCGAAAACCACAGTGGCTTTGTATGAGGTCCGTTAGTGTGGGTTGCTTGGCCACTATCGCGCCGTGGCTTGTGTCTTTAAATTTCAATTCGTGAAGGAGATGTGCGTATCCATCGGCCCGTTAATGTTATGGTGCAGGTTGGTGGTTCCACCACCGGTGCCTTCGTGGAAAAATTTCAAAGCCAAGGGTTGTAATGTTTGGGTCTCGAATGGGGCGTTTTTTTTGGACGACCGCGTTGTTCCACTGTTCGCCAGCGTTCTTCCGGATCTGGTCAATGAAACTCTAAATTGACCATTATTTGGTTCTCTACGATTTCCGTGCAATGAGCATTTCTAAGTAATGTAAAATTGGAAAGCAATATTTAATCCACAAATATCAATATCAAAATAGTACCCATGGCATTAAAAAGTCTTCACGCCAGATGTCTGCACTTTCTTTAAAATGGTATGACATTAAATTATCCATAAAAAACAGGTTTACTCCAGGCCATACATAACTTATCGATGAAACTTCTTTAAAAGAGCAATCTGAAACATAAATCATCGTGCACCCAAGTGTACCGGTGTACTATTTATGAGCCTTCAAATATTCTCCATGCACAGATACAATTAATAATTCCATTTTTGTTTTTATTTTATTTTACTTTCTACGTGACTTTACCGAAAAAACCTAAGAAGATGATTCCTTGCAGTCACGAAAGCTTCAAATCTAGAATTAATTCCATTTGAAGTTTATTTTGTTTAACCAAGTGAGAACTCAAGAGATTAGCATAGTCTCATTTGCAAGCGTGACCTGGGGCATTCGCCTGCCAGTAGGCGGCCAATGATTGCTGTGCATAATCTCAATTGAGCAAATTGCGAGGAAATTTTCGAATTTGAATAGTTGGGACTGATGCAGGCAACAAACAATGGCCTACTCTTGCGAATAACTCCAGGCGATATTTAAACTCCACTGTGAAGCAATGGGGTTCGTATCAGAATAGTTATTTCCATGTCAATAATAATAGGGGTGGCTGCTGGCTTTGAACTGTGAACCTCTGCAATGAAGCGGTGGGAGCGCTACCGTTGGGCCGTGTGACCAATTAACGTTTCTTTTTAAATCCTTTATATTAAGTTCACTTGCTTGCTTGCTTGCGCGCTTACGACCGTGCAAATCATTCGGTCGTTTTTTAACCCACTTCCCGTGATCCAATCGAGCTGACATTTTCCACACAGACTCGTTGTGCGAGACAATGAATTTTCGTGAAATTTTTTTTCCAAAATTTTACACTTTTAGGGGAAAAAATGATATTTAATTACCAATTGCTTAATGGTGGCAGACAATCATCTGACCCATAGGTGGCAGCCATCTCAAGCCAGAGGACGAGAGGACTCTAGCCGCCACGCATATAAAAGATTTATAGTGAAAAACTTTGTTTTTACGGGTTATTTTTTTCAAACTCGAAAAGCCACACGTGATTGATTCCATCCAAGAAATGCATAGATGTAAATGTGAAAACATTAACCGTGCTGACAACAGAGGAATTATGACGTCCAATACCTCAACAAACACTCCAGAAAATGTTGGAAGAACTTTACAACGAAGGTTTTGTCGCCACCCAAATGTCACTGGCAAGCTTCTGTTGACTGGAATATTATAACACACTGACTGGGAAAATAGTGACTCTGATGGGAGGCCTCTTAATATCATTAAGAATAAACGTGCGTTTAGAGTAGTTGGCTGCGATTAATATCCACATAAGCCACTTCGTTGAGATCATTTATGGCCAGGTCGCTTCAGAATAAAAGAGCTATACAGCTCAGTGGGCCTTGCCTAGTAAAAAAAAATTGTTTAATTGAGAATCGCGAAGTTGGTTCTTTCGGTAAAGTCACGTAGAATGGAAGTAATAAAATAATAAAAATAAAACATAATAAAATAATTCTCACGACGTTTCGGCCACAACGCAAGCAGCCGTCCTCAGGTGAAGAACAGGTCTGTCGAGAAGACAACGAAGGTTTTAATAAGCACGAGACAACACTTCAGACTCTGTCTTCTCGACAGACCTGGTCTTCACCTGAGAACGGCTACTTGCGTTGTGGCCGAAACGTCGTGAGAATTATTTTATTATGTTTTATTTTTATTATTTTATTACTTCCATTCTACGTGACTTTACCGAAAGAACCAATAAGATGAATCCCTGCAGTCACGAAAGCTTACAATCTAAATTTAATCGCGAAGTTATTAAAGGTGCGCAAACCCCACATTACGATCAGACGTATTTTACATGTAAATACAATCAAGTAGTACGCGTGTGCGAGACTGATTGTCACCGTATGACACAACGATTCGGCGGTGACACTTTTAGAGTAAGGTGTCTCGCAACGAGCCGACTGCCATCGAACCTCGCTATTGATTTGCCCACTGAGCTGGAGAACATCGCAGCATTGAGCTTGTGTGTGTGTGTGTGTGGATGTAACCGTACGTGTCATCAGGCGCACATGCCAAAGCACGCGTGTTCAGTCTTAATTCACACGACTCAATACGTAGTCCTTAAATGCCCCGTATTGTGTGCTTTTATGGTGGATTGCGGAGTATATAATGTGGCTCTCTCTCTCTCTTTGTGTGTCTCTGTGTTGTTTCTATCTGCTTGTGTGTCTGTCTGTGTGTGTCTCCGCGTCTGTGTTTTGTCTTTCTCTCAAGTCTAGTTCTACCTGATGACGACTGCTTGTGTTGCAATCGAAACGTCGTATTCTACTATTTAATTTATTTTCCTTCCACGTGACTTTACCGAACGAACCAAAGAGCAACAAGCAAATAGTTTCACCCTGCGTGAAGCAACGGGACGTTTTGGTAAATTGTCCGTTCTTTGGTCTTTCATCCGACTCTGAGCGAATGTTTCCATCGGCATGGAGTTAAGCACGTCTCGTCAGTCGAGCGTGCTGATGAGACTGATCGGCACTCACCTTCGAGTGGCACGGTTGGCTACGTACGGTGCGAAAGACGTCCAGCAAACACACGTGTGTGACAGAGCCGTAACGACATTATCAGCTCAGGGGGTGCGGCAATTGTTCAGTGGGGGCCCCAACATTTGATTTGTCTCGCACGGTCGCACCGGGGATATTATATTTCGCGGATCCTCTTGCCTAGTCACATCGTTACGTTTGCGGTCTCGGACATTTAGCGCTGTAGGGGCTGTTGAAAACATCTCACGGTGGTTGTTAAGGGGGTCCCAACTCGTGGCTTTGTCCACCAGGGGGATAGAGGGGTAACAAGGCACCCCCTGCACCCGCGCTAGTCATGCTACGAATGTTTGATGTTGATTAAATGCTGCTGGATTGACAAGATACCGTGGTTATGGGAAAGAGCTCTTGCGTGAAAACTACGGGGGGCAAATAGCTCAATCGTCCCCGACTGCAACAATTTGGCTGGACCTCCCTTGATTAAAAAAAAAAGTTGCGAGATTCACCGAGACTTTCCTAGGCAGAACGAGCATAACAATGAAAAAATAATTAAAACAACAACATCTGTATGGTAATGAACTTACCTGTGTCCGAAGAACATCCACTGTAAGTATAAGCTGGAGGATGTGGCTCCTGTTTGCAATGGCGTTGCTAATGCACAGCCTGCGTCAGCTGAACATGCATTTCCCTATGAAGAAATGACATTGCCGCTACATCATCCATTACATATATATTCTTGTTTCCATTCAGGGCAGTGTTATTGAGGAATCTGTTGAGTTTTTTGTTGTTTTAGGTTGGGAATTGTATTTTTTGTTGATCGTACCACAGCGTACAATTATATTTAAGGCATGTTTTTTAGTGACATTTTTACATAAATATGCACCGTATGATGATTATCATATCAATGCTGGGATAGTGCACGTGTGTTGAGTATTAGAAATTATCATTGTACATTTCCTATGGCTTAAAAATTTAATTTAATATGTATTTACATACTTTTAAACTGTTTGCGAGTAAATGCACAATCCAGCTGAGTTAATCTTTAAATAACCCACGCAGACACAGAGGGCATTTTGTACAACTTAAATTCACACAGTTCCTGTAAGTAACACAACAGCTGCCCTTGTCATGCTGCAAAGCGTGCTAAAGAGATTTTCCAAAAACATAACCAGAGGAATTGCACCATTTACACAAAATATCTAAATGATTAAAACTTACAATCGTCGTGTTTTTTTTCTTTTTTTCCCATCGCATATATAAACCCAGCCTAGGACACATCTCAACAGATGGGTCACTTTGATAGAACGTTTCCGTTGCGCACGTACCTCTCCCCTGTCACTTTCCACAAACACGCTGCACCACAAAGGGAGACTAATTCGTAGAACAGAACGAGGATTAATGACTTCCTCGCAGCCCACAAGGGCTCACCAGTGGGGACATGAGGTTAGAGTTACCTTGCGCGGGGGTTAAGGTTTTACATTTCTTGAGTTTGCTTCGTTTCCAATTGCCCAAGGCTTCTGCCTTTTGGTAAATTGTCCGTTCTTTGGTCTTTTATCCGACTCTGAGCGAATGTTATCCATCGGCATTTGTTTAAGATAGAACACTGAACTGGAGTTAAGCGCGTCTCGTCAGTCGAGCGTGCTGATGAGACTGATCGGCACTCACCTTCGAGTGGCACGGTTGGCTACGTACGGTGCGAAAGACGTCCAGCAAACACACGTGTGCGGCAGAGCCGTAAGGACATTATCAGCTCAGGGGGTGCGGCAATTGTTCAGTGGGGGCCCCAACATTTGATTTGTCTCGCACGGTCGCACCGGGGATATTATATTTCACGGATCCTCTTGCCTAGTCACATCGTTACGTTTGCGATCTCAAAACTGAACTTTGCACGTTGTTGCTGAATCGGTTTAGTTACGTTTGCCGTGTGTTGACCTTTTTAAATTGCGTATGGAAAATATTTTTATAGGAATAGACGAAATAGTATAGCTCACATACCGGGCCTGTTTCACATGTTCAACCCATTGTGTTGTGTGACATCACATTGTCGCCATTAACGACAACGATGGGACAAAGCACTCGAGTGTTCTGTACAATTTTGTCAAAATATCATGTCGTCGAATTAAAATATATGATGAATGATTGCGTCGGCGATTCACTGATTCACGTCTTAACCAAATGGGCAACTTGGGACATCGTGAATCAGTTTATTATAATAATAATAATAAAGCATTTGAATACAGCACTGAAGGCACATATACACCAGCAACACTGTCAATGTTTTTTTTGTAGTTGCAAAAGTTGAATGGAAGCTTATAAAACATGTTATTTTTTACAAAGCACGGTGCACGAATCGATGCATGTCTCCTGCAGGTATTTAAAAAATTAATCCCCTCCACCCCCTCCCCAGTGAGCCAATGAATTGTCACTACTTGTTCTAGATTTGAAGCTTTCGTGACTGCAAGGATTCATATTCTTAGGTTTTTTCGGTAAAGTCACGTAGGTAAAACATTAAAATTAATGAAAGTAAAATAAAATAAAAAATCACGACGTTTCGGAGGCAACACAAGTCTCCGTCATCAGGTGGGACCGTCACAGCCAGATTTGCTGCATCAAGTGATGCAGCGTCATCAGGTGGGACCGTCGCAGCAAATCTGGCTGTGAAGGTCCCACCTGAAGACGGAGACTTGTGTTGCCTCCGAAACGTCGTGATTTTTATCTTATTTTACTTTCATTAATTTTAATGTTTTACCTACGTGACTTTACCGAGAAAACCTAAGAATATGTCACTACTTGGTGTCGCAATTTGATTGAATCATTAATTAATCGCACGTACGGTATCAGTTGTATCGTCTGTCTTTGTGTGATCTGTCATGCTTGTTTCGCTTGTTGTACCGTTCGCGTGAATATAACTTTAGCATTTACTTTGCATGCATCGTCAATAAGTGATGTTAACTGACAAAGAGATGAAGCTTTGCATACATAATAACTGTAGGCCACGTACATCATCAGCATCGGATGTTGTACAATACATTGCACCTTTAATGTCACTTGACTATTGTGTGTAGAGGGAGTGGTGGTGCAGTGGTTCGAACTTAGTGCAATTAACTGAGCGACCTTGACTTGTATTGCCAGCCAATACAAATGATATCTCAAGGGGCCCGTATCCACCTTGGCATTATGGTCTAAGAACCCCTTGACGTTTAATCAAGGGGATGCCTTCATCCAGCAGTGGAATGACATAGGGCTGTTCATTATACGTTTGTGTTTATCTCACAGCATGTGTGCAGTAAGCAAAAACGTTCATATGATATCTCGTGCATATAACCTTAGCACACATTATTGGCCGATATACCGTCAATGTATAATTTTATCGGTTCATCTGCCATACGAAGTAAAATAATAATAACGATGAGCCTTAGCTTAACGATCACTTAAATCAACGGGCGTTTAGCTTCATATGGGTCCAGTTTGAGTGAATTGAATGATACATAATACCTAATTTTAAGGTGCAGTCTTTTGTATGTCTGAGCATTTGCAAAGGAAACTTCATAATGAATAGTGTTCGTTGTAGCGGGACTGCTCAAGACATGTCACAGCCAATTAAATTGCCCCATTAGAACCCGATGTTGAAAATGTCAGGTTCCGATTAAAATACATTGCACTCTCTGGATGAATTGGCGGCGAATTTTTCTGCGTGAGATATGTGGCTCAACTAGATCAGAGAGACAACGTGCTTTCGTTGTGCAGCTTTAGAATATTATACATTTCCTAATGTTACACGTTTCCAAAAGTGTAGGGTAAGATTTTAGATGCGACATACATTATATCAATCATTCTAGAAAAAAAATAACATCAAATACCATTATCTAGCTTTTGTGTGGACCGATCAGTTTCAAGGACAATGCATATATTATCAGAGTGTGTTTTTGTTTGCATTTTGACTGCAAGTATTGTGGTGGATGCACACATGAATCCTCGTAAAAAAAAGGTTTCAGTTTTGTTGCCAGAAAAAGGGGAAAACCCTATTATTTCGCTTTTGTAAATTATAAAATACTTTTTTTGTTCAGTTTACATTTATGTCGTCATCCAAGTCCTTACAAATCAAGGCCTTAATATAAAATATATATAAATATATTAATTTTTAATTACCATTCATAAAAATGTAGTAGCTACACTGAAATTGTATGAAGTAACCAAATAGAGATTAGAAGATGAGTCAGGCAAGGAGATACGATCTCACCAAGGCTATTCCCAATAAGATTCCAACATTTATTCAAGAATTTGAATTGGACAAAGGCATAAAAGCGAATGGAAAAATATAAACAATGTAAGGATTACTGACAGTCAATATGACGACCAATCAAAATTAACTACTGTATAGGAAA
This sequence comes from Lampetra planeri, assembly GCF_965212315.1. Taxonomy (NCBI): domain Eukaryota; kingdom Metazoa; phylum Chordata; class Hyperoartia; order Petromyzontiformes; family Petromyzontidae; genus Lampetra; species Lampetra planeri. The sequence goes on from NC_136119.1 coordinate 8,901,809, forward strand.
TCATGAAACAACTTAGCCAAGAAAATCTGAATGTATTGATTCGCCGAGATACATGAGAAACACAAAACTAAAATCGAGCATATTCGCTAAACAAAGAATTCTAACACACCAACCTTCTGATTTCTACAATACGAGTAAAACAAAAACTCCTTTACGTGCTGGTTCATGCCTGTCATCCAGAACAATGGGGGCATAGATTGATCCATTCACATTCATTTGCGAGGCTCCCATACCCCGTGGCCTGCAAAGTGGCCCATGAGATGGGAGTTTCGCGAACGAGTTGTGTGAACCAATCTGTGCATACCTTTGAGTGTCATATCTGAGTGGGTTTTTCTTCTTCTTCTGGAAACATTGGTTTCCTACCTACACGCAAAACACTCACTAAAAAGACATCGGCTAAACGCATAAGTGTCGGGACCGACGTTGTCGCCACAGGATATTGCAGCACATGAAAGTGGACCGATTTATGCTCCGACATCGATGTTTCCCGCCTTCACCAATTCAGCATTGACTAGAGCGGTGAGGTATGATCAAGTAAAGCCTGCGACCTACGCGGCACGGGCAAGCCCTCATCCAGCAGTGGATTTGACAAAAGTGGAGTCCACGTGTACAGATTCAGCGTTGTGAAAAAAGAGTCGTAATATTATTCATCCAGATTTTATATCCTCCAGTGTTTTGGTTTAGAATATTTCGGTTATAAATGTGTATAAATAAACCTTTCAAATGTTGTATGTGTATTACAAGTACACGAATCCCAAAGAAATTTCAATATGATTCGTAAAAAAAAGGTAACAATAAAAATAGCGTTAGTATGTCTACAATGACACACAAACAGCACACGCGTACATCCGTGCACATACTGTCGTTTTCATTCGGCCGCGCAACGCCTAACATACGAAGGCCCGTCACGTATGAATCTGAAGAAGTCATCAGCTTCTCCATCCGATGTGTCATTTTCCTAGGAATAAAATTCCTGCAGAAAAAAAAACCCATCATTTATATTCACACCTACCGTTAGCGGCGGCGCGTTTTGTTACGCCTGCCAGACCCTCCGTGCCACCTGTCAACTCTCACAATGAGGCCAGCGCAGATTGGCAGCTCGTCAGACCGACATCTTATTTCCCACTCCCTCTCAGATGCTAATTAATGTCCTGGCCTTGACCCAGCCAAGCCCGCCTCTGCCGTCACCTGATCAATCAAACTGGCTGCCCGCTCCCATCCCAGGGTTGACAGACTCTGCCTTGTCCAAGAAATTGCCCCATTGCTGTCATGTAAATTACAGTATATGCCAGCCACGGCGGATTGTGAAATGGCCATTTCCTTCAAGTCGTCTTGGAAGGCAAGGCCACGAGTTTGTTAAAAACATTTAAAATAAACGAGCAAGTGGTGGTTTCGGTTATTGCTAACGGATTAAAGTACACAGTTACTGACACTTTTCCATGTGCAGCTTAATTGTAACATTTTGCAATATTATAGGTGCGTTGCGAAATTACTGGAATCTTACCTCGAACCAGGAGCTATCCCCGTGACATAAATATCACAGTGCAGCATCTACAGCGGCTCGTGGTGCTGACTGATTCATGATCTGGTGCCTAACAAGGCAGTCGTTGGGCGAATGTGACCATTAAGTGCACTAGAGACCAATACTTTTGCACATATGTGAAGCTTCTGTCTATTACGCATCCAAGAGCTGCTTTGCCAGGTCGTGGTGCAAACTTTTCTTGGATCGACAGTGACTTATCGTGATGAAAAGTAATACAATGTTCGCTTTGAATTTTACCACTGTGGAGTGGAGGCACATCGGGTTGATGAATATATAATATTACAGGATTTGAGCCTTTGCCAACAATTGATTCCCTGCTCGAGGTATGAATGTGAGAACGTGCCGTACGTTTTAGGGTTCATTGCTCAAGTGAAGTCCACGCTTAATTAAATAACTATAAATCTTCGTCTGAGAGACATTAGAAACCAAACTATAACCGTTTATCTCAGCAGATTGCATAACGTCGCTCAACATCGTTCGAGATGAATCTCTTAACAACGGCGCGTATGTACATTGGCATTCAATGAACTATCGCATGTCAACTGCATGTACAATTTAGCATCTCTATCCCGCGAGCGCGAACATACAAATCCCCACTTGATACAGTGAAACGCTATTTAAAGTACCTTAATACTTGGATGAACCAGCAGAACGATGCCGCAGTCTCCCGAGGGTATAGAATTCTCCCTCGGTGTGCCCCAGAGGTGCTCATTACTGCCGTAGCTTCTTCAGCGGCTGCACGGTCAGTTGTATTTTTCGTGGGACCCTGACCTGTCCGGTTGTACTGAAGTCTGTTGAATTTCAAATCCATTGCAATAATGTGATAGCTTTACGTACTGTACCATCCACTGCGAATATAAGCCGAGAAACCAATGTCTTCCCTGGATTTGAAGGAATAAAAATGTTACAAAAAATAATGGTGCTCGTAAATTAAATTGGCTAGTCTATAATGTTCATTTTGTGTTAAGTATTGTATATTATTGCGTTGAACTAGGACCCATTTATTACAGGAAGTGTCTTTGTCCATACACGCCCAGCAGTTCACCAGCATGGATTCGAACCAGCCTGACTTCTGATGAGACAATGCATGTCAGAACCGGTCCAGAATTTGCTTGTACAAGTATGAAAACAATTCTGCTCATGAGATGCCTTCACGGAAGACCGTGCATTTGACGGGTTGTGTATTTTTTTATTTTTGGGGGGAAACATATATGGGAAGGAGGAGTTCTAATTTTTTTAGGAATATTCTCCACTAAGTTTTTTTTTCTGTACATAAGCTCCAAAATTGATGACTTATGATATCGATGGAATATCTTACTTATTATTTTGCTTGCAAATGTGAGCAAACACAATTATTTTCCAATTTGCAAATACCGTTGTGAAGCATTGGTGATGACAGTGAGAGATACAGACGCGGCGTATACAACTAAGACTTTGGAGAACAACTTCCTGCATTACAGAGCAAGGCCAATGAAAATTTGTTTTGTTGCCAACATTGTAATGAGTGTATTTTTTTAAGTATTGAAAATGGGTATTCTCACAATCAGGTCTTAAAATAACTCATTTAAAATCTGGGAAAATACGTTTTTAAAAAGTCATAGATGAAAACGCTGCAGATGAGTGTAAAAAGACGACGTGTGTAGTATTTCATTTTCGTAAGGCAATTTTACGTACCCTCGCATGTACAGGGTGCTTCCAAAAAATGTTGACACTTAAATTAGACAATCTTTTTCATGGAAAAAGAACGGAAAATATACTGTAACATGACAGCAAATGTATGGTAATCGCTTCAAAACGTCTTCTTCAGGTGGTCTCCAGAGCCTGGAGGCACATTTCTTGTGGCTTTGTTGCAAATTATCGTAAGTGTTCACATTTTTTTGAAGCGTCCTGTATTCCCTCACTCCAGCTCAGCGTACATATGCAGTTCACATATACTACTCCTACCATACAACAGATTTAAATATTGTAGTCTGTAAGACTTAACATCATTAGCGTGATCAATAAAGAGGGGGAAAGCCTAATTTGTACTCGTAGGTGAAAGCACCGACGAGTATGAGAGTTGGTATTTTAATTTTACGGAAGAATTTAACACGTTAATGAATTCAGCAGGCTACAGACTTTATTGTTTGCAACTTTTATTATATAACTTAAAGAGAGATAGATGTTCAAGTTGACCATTGAAGCTAATATTTAATACTAACTCACATTAGCAATGATTACAAATTGACAATTTCAAATTGCTATGAGAGTGACTGCAGGTGAACATACAACATGCAATACGCTATTACGACTACACAGCGTGGCCCAAAAGTCAGGACACACAGGGATATTATATTATTTTAACAAATCAAATTGGGTTAATATATTTCCGTTAACAAACATTCAAACTGACTGCCATTAACATTAATTCATGCATACATTCTGTTTTGAAATTTATTTTTGGACTCTTTTTTTAAACATTACAGGCGTCATCTTGGAAAATTCATCAATGATGTTTTGTCTAAAATGAATTCAGGTGCTTGGTTGAGTTTGTAAATGACGGATTTGCGGTGACCCCACGGAAAAAAGAGCAATAGACATTAATAATGATAATACTGTAGATAGAATATTAGCTTATAGAATAAAAAAAAAAATATGATACATTTTAGTTTAGTTTCCAGAACACGATACTGCACTGCAGGAACACGGGGTTGATGACACTAGCGGTTGCATCTGCTTAAGCATTGTCATAACACGTAGAAACACCGCAAAGGAGTATTCTCCATGTGTGCCTCATTTCTATCATGCCAGAAATCCACGATGCAATGTTAAATTCAGCTTCAAAAAAGAAATTAGAAGCTATTGCAATCCTCCAATTTGTGAGTGATTTTAAATGTGAACAATTCGCTCACTTGTCAGAACTGCTTATTACTAATAACCATCCCCCCATAAGGTCATCTTAAGACAATAAACTACTGGGGTAGATAATTAAAGTCTAGGCCACTTGGTTAAAAAGTGGCCAGGACTTGGTAACAAAAACACACACTTGGTTGAACAAATACCAAAGACCACGGAGAACCATGTATTGTTTTAAAAAAATATGAACGTGGAAAATCTTTATACTGTGTTACTGTGACTCAAAACGCTGGGTTTGTCATCTCGCCCCCTCTGCTGGTCACTTCTTACACCAGCCAGGGTACGTAGCACATGACTGTGCAATGCTGATTCTTAAGTTTACCATACATGCATTGAACTACTTGTGTAAGTATTCGTGTTTTATGATTTGCACGTGTTATAGAACATGTTCACGTGGCCCCCCTCCAACCACTAGAGGCCGCTACATTCGCCACCTTGTAAAATATTTAGATATCCTGGAATCAAATTACGACCTTTAATTATGCCCATTCATTTCAACACACCCAGTCACTTGATTGGCGTTTTTGGTCAGAGATTTTGTATTAAGGAGTATTAAAAGGTTATTTTCTTCAATGTAATACTGCTGTTTAAAACACATCTTCAAGCCTATTTATACACTACTGTATTGATTAATTCAGAAATTGACTTTCATAGTTTATTTCATAAAGTTACCTTTAAAAAAAAGTATCGATTCAAAATAGAGTTATTAGTGTTTACTGCTGTGTCCTGTACAATGCTTTGGAATCCTCAATGATCTATAGTTTCATATTAAATTCTGATGAATCGCTATTAATTTAGAAAATGCAACCGAGAATGTTTTCCCCAAAAGATGCTGGACATGTTCACAGAACTGGCACTGCATTTCACTTTTCACAATGGGAGTTCCTATAAAATACTTTAGCAGCCTGTGGTGTGATTACTTTGTACATAAATCAGCCCAAATTACAACTCAAAGCGGTTGATGTTTTTTTTTTAATCCTGCCCTGCGTTTTACTCTTGATGAGTGTCACCTTGTGATTTACTTTGTCCTCCACTTAATAATCTCTCCGGAATTCATTCTGTTGTCATGAACAAGCAAATTGCATTGGTCCAGATGTGTTTGCAAAGTGCACATCATACTGTTACCATTGTAATTCAACGCATGCTTCCAAATTGCACGTCACATTCAAAACGGCAATTCAAAAAAATGGCAGGTTTTCGTTTAAAAACCTGATGCCCCGAATATGATTGAATAAACATTGCGTGCATGCTACATTTAGCATCCATTCCATTATTTGGATGACTGCGAATGCTTTTGAAAGTAAATGTTGGGCGGTAGTGGCTATGCCCGCCTGCAATCCAGCACTGTGGAGGCGAGGATTGATTCATTCGTTCGTTTCTCAATCCTCTTGTCCTGGTGAGGGTCGCGACTGTAGCATGTTGAGTAGTGGTGGTCCACACCTCCCTATCCCAGTCGACAGACTCCTAGCTCTACATTACTATAAACTATACACTACACACTACTATACTATACACTACTACACTACACACCACTACACTATACACTACAGTAGCGTGTTGAGTAGTGGCGGTCCACAACTCCCTATCCTTGGCGACAGACTCCTAGCTCTACATTACTATACACTACACTATACACTACACTATACACTACTACATTATACACTACTACACTATACACTATACACCACTATACTATACACTACTACACTATACACTACTACACTATACACTACACTATACACTACTACACTATACACTACACTATACACTACTACACTATACACTACTACACTACTATACACTACACTACTATACACTACACTACCTTACACTACTATACACTACCATACTATACACTACTATACTATACACTACTATACACTACTATACACTACACTATAGACTACACAACCTTACACTACTATACACTACCATACTATACACTACTATACTATACGCTACTATACACTACTATACACTACACTATACACTACACTACCTTACACTACTATACACTACTATACTATACACTACTATACACTACTATACACTACACTAAACACTACACTACTATACTATACACTACTATACACTACACTATACACTACACTACTATACACTACACTACTATACACTACTACACTATACACTACACTACTATACACTACTACACTATACACTACACTACTATACACTACACTATACACTACACTATACACTACACTACACTATACACTACACTACTATACACTACACTACTATACACTACACTATACACTACTATACACTACACTATACACTACCATACTATACACTACACTATACACTACACTATACACTACACTATACACTACTATACACTATACACTACACTATACACTACTATACACTACACTATACACTACTATACACTACACTATACTCTACACTATACACTACACTATACACTACACTATACACTACACTACTATACACTACTATACACTACACTATACACTACACTATACACTACACTACTATACACTACTATACACTACTATACACTACACTATACACTACACTATACACTACACTATACACTACTATACACAGACTCTAGCTCTTCCTGGGGAACTCCCAGGCGTTCCCAGGAGAGCCGAGCGACTTCGCCCCGCCAGCAGCAGCGTGTCCTGGGCCGGCCCCGGGGTCTTCGCCCAGTGGGACGTGCTGCCCGGTAGAGTTCCTGGGGGAGTCTACCGGGAGGGGGGCATCCTTACCGGGTGCCAGAACCACCCCATCTGGCTCCTCTCGATCCGGAGGAGCAGCGGCTCAGCTGTGAGGCTCTCCCAGATTACCGAGCTCCTCACCTGATCACGGAGGGTGAGCCCGGTAACCCTGCGGAGAAACCACATTTCGGCCCCTCGTACCCACGATCTCATCCTTTTAGTCATTACCAAAAGTTCATGACCATAGGTGAGGGTGGGAACGTAGATCGACCTGTAAACTGAGAGCTTTGTTTGAAAACTCAGCTCCTGTTTCACTACTATGGAACGGTACAGCGCCCGCAACACTGCAGACGCTGCACCGATCCGCCAGCGAATCTCCCACTTACCATCACTCACGAAAGAGACCCCAAGGTATTTAAACTCCTTCACTAGGGGCACCTTTCTCCCCCTCACCTGGAGAACACAATCCACTGTCGTCCGGGAGTGAACCATTCCACGTCCCAATAGCTCGTGTCAATTGCCAAGGTTCAGTCCATCCGAGACCATCCCTTTCCCTGCATCGCACTCGCCCCTCACCCTTCTTCCTGCGGATGATGGGCCCACAGGATTGTGCCACGTAGCCATTTCGGGCTGGGCCAGACCGGGTTACGTGGGTCACCCGGCCACCAGGCGCTTGCCGGCAAACACCACCCCCAGGCCTGGCTCCAGTGGGGTGTCCTGGTATACCTTCTCTGATTTTTTTAATTACAGAACCATTCATAAGCGGCTTTGTTTTGGACCATTATTTGTCTGGAACATCCCCCCAACCTGTTCACCAAGGGAGATGCTAACTACCTCGTCTCGTATAAAGAAGGCCATGGGTTCGATCCCGACGCCTGTATTTTTGGAGAATGAATGTTCCTCCCGTGGTCACGTGGATTTTCTTCCGGGTCATCCGGGTTTTCCCTCCACATTTAGAAACATGCGTTTAGAATATTTGGCTCCTATAAATTTCCACGTGATAAGCCACTTTGTTGAGCGATCATTTTTGATAGCCAGGTTGCATCTGAAAAAGAGCTATATACTTCAGTGGGCCTTACTTGGTCAAATAAAACGTTTTCTTTTCATATCAGCATTATAATTTGTATTAATCCTGTAGAAATCCGATGAGTTATGAAACTCTTTTTCACAGATGTCCAGCAGTCGTGAAATTTCCAGAAGGCAGTACAGAAAAATGTGGACTCCACCTGTTCCATCTGTATAAAGGTAGAGTGTTGCCCCCTTGCATGCGTGGAGTTTCTCCAGATGCTCTGGTTTCCTCCCACATGTAAACACTCATTAATTGGCCTATAACACCTGGATATATATAGGACCACATAGCTTGGGCAATTGTTGGTGCCAGCTCACAGTGTGGCTGGCTTCCCACTTCTGTGGTTCCTCCTCGCACCTCTGAGTCATTATCTCTCTTCGATAGTGAGCAAATTCTGTGAGATGTGTTATAAGTTGGATTTTTTTCATACGCGTAGAAAAATACACTGCGTTTGCACATATGGGGTTCTTTGAAGTTGGACGTTTTGATTCTTTCTCATTGTCTGAAATTTTAATCCAAATTGTTTGTTGAATTCTCTGCACTATTTTAGTTTCCAATTTAGAATTTACTGTATTGATGGACTAATTTTAAATCCAGGCCTCCTTTGAAAAAGATGTACGGTTTCACTGGGCTCTTCCTTGATGGTAATGCTCTATTGCAATTCCTACTATATAATCTGTACACACAGATGGGATTATAGAAAAACCACCGTAATTGTATTATTCTAAAGCTGGAGTGGTGGCACAGTAGTTCACATATTGTGCTATGAACCCAGAGAGCTAAATTCAATTCCGGACAATTGTTAATCTCCGTGGCGTGGGACATCTTCTGAACCAGTCTTGGCCCCCTTTTCACCAACCCACACTCACCAGCAAGGTGAAGTAGGCCAAATAATCCCCATCACTGATACGCCATTTGAAGGGTTGGCTTTATCCAACAGTTAGTTACTTGGCAAATGACAATTATTGTGTGGGCTCACGTTAATAGTCTGTAAGGATCTACTGGTGAAATTGGCTGTTTAAGGGTTTTTATAAAGAGCATAGCTATTAAATATACAAGTGATAAAGCATTTCAATAATAAGGTAACCCTGTGGCTGAATAAGAGTCAATGAATGTCATGACTGCAATCCCTTGCGATGTGAATACGAAATCCTGAAAATGAATGTCATACTCTTGTTTTAACATGTGCAGCAGTTTATTTATATACACCAGACTTCTAAAACAATTCAGTGCTAAATAAAATGCACTGGTGGCAAAATTTCAAGGACAGATGATGAAATGCAATGCCACTGACCTTGATATAGGAAACCCATTTCAAGCAAGCAGATTAACAAACTCCCTTGAAGGCTGTTAATGCAATTCTAATCCAAAATTGTCCACAATTTCCTTCGATTATTTAGCTTTCAACTGCCCCTGACGGTCATTGCAGTTTGAATTCCTGCATGTTACAAGAGGGGGGGGAGGGAAATGCTCTCAATGCACGATGCTTTCACGACTCCACACAAGAGATGCCGCTTTGTAAATGGGTCGTAAAAATGCAGCCACCTGCAAACACAGCGATGATGCTCAAAAGTTCACGATAAAAGTTATTCTGGGTTAGATCACGTAAATGTGTCGTTAACCCACCAACCACCCGACGCAGGCAACTGGTAAGGTGTGTCACGTAAACAAAACGTGCCAATTAGTTACTACCTCAGCACATTCATATTTACGCGATCAAACCAAAAAAATAACCGTTATCATGAATGACATTGAAAGTGAAAGCCTAAATAGCTCATTGTACGATGGGGTTCACATGAAACGAACTCGATCGTCGGCAATGCAACTCGGAGCAATTAACGCAAATGGCCAAATTTGAACTTTTAATTTACGGAGTAACCCGACAGCTACCTTTGTTGTTGTATAGCGTAAGCTGTCCTATTGTGTCCATTGCCTATCATTTCACGGTTCTTTTTTTACTTCCCTTTTGGCGGATGGGCTTGCAAAAGGCTCCACACAAAAGTGAAGTTGATATAAGCCTTTCATGAATACTGGGGGGGGAGGGGTGTGGGCAAAGTGTCGGGTACCTCTGGACTGTAAGTTTAAGTGACACACTGCGTATCTAATACAGGATGGAAATCCAAACCAGTCTATTCAATATCCCATCACCTTGTCGTACAAATGTCAGCTAAAACACAAGGCCCCCTTACGTCTTGAATTTGCTTAACCTTCGACCTTGTCAAAAACAAAGAAAAGAGACGGGTGGAATGAGCCACTCTCTTAAGTAAAGAATACAGTCCGAGTGTGCGTGACGCGACGGCTCTCAAATTATTGTTTAGTAACCAATTAGCCTGCCCGCCACTAATTTATAAGCAAACAGATGGGGAGATGAATGGGGTGTACTGATAGGGGGTGCGGATGCAGTGAGGGGGGTTTACATCTAGAATGGAATAAATGAATGGGGATATTTAGCGTCCGTGGGTAGAAGCAAGGATTTATGACAGGCTGAGAGGCTTCTTTGTTAATTTAGGAGCAGTTTGAAATAACATCAGTAACCATTATAGCGTATGAAGAATCCAAATGTAAATGTGACAAAATATGATGTGACTAATCTTTTTACGAATATTTTAAGGCTCACGGTTATGTTTAAGTAATTATCATGTACGCGCGTCGAGATGGATGCTGACGTGATGCAATGGTTAGAACATCGTACTTGACGTACAAAGCTTACCGGTTAAATCTCCCGGGACAGCAGCTGAAATAATGACCTCCGTCAACCTACCGGCATCAATGTGTGTGGTGGGGTGTAAAGTGTGGGTACTCCCACCTCTTCCGAGACGTGTGGCCGGTATGGAAGAGTAGGCCAAAGCACCTCTTAGAGGAGCTCTCCAAGGCTCCCTCCTACTGGAGGTCCTTCCAACAGCAGTGGCAAGAGCAAGGAATTGCAGGCCTGCCTCTTGACCTTAGCAGTTATAACGGGCAGAGTGGTAGCACAGCAGAGGTCGCAACCGGGTACCCGATACCCGGCTACTCGTACCCGGCCAGGTACGGGTACGGGTACCCGTTTGCGACCCGGGTGCGGCCGGGTACGGGTAGGCCGTGAGTCACTGGTGAGTAACCGTTTGTCACTCATTTCGGGTAGGGTACGGGTACGGGTAGGGAATGGGTACCCGTACCCGACCCGGGTACCCATTTGCGACCCTGGTGCGGCCGGGTACGGGTACAGATAAGGAATCAAAACCGGTTTGCGACCTCTGTAGCGCAGTGGTTAGCACGCTGTATTATTAACTCGGCCACCTTTAGTCCAATTTCCAGCGACGGTTAACATCATCGGTAAGTGATATCTAAACCAGTAACCGACTGGTCTTCTTCACCAACCAGCACGAACAACTATCGGTGAAGTATGGTCAAATAACCCCCACGAGTGACACCGCGTGGGGAGGCCTCGATTCGTTGCACCGACAAATGGCTGGGACCATGAACATTTTTTACAGTTACAGCACTTCGTGGCAATGAAAATAGACATCATACATGGCGGTGTGCACGTACGTTTGATGGCCATTATCAAGATCTTTGAACGCCTCACTGGAGAAATATATCTCCACTAGGTGGCATTCGTTGTTTTGAGTGGTATGAGAGTTGAGAGTTCCATAAGCTAAATTTGACTCAACCGTGTCCCCTGCAAATGGATAGCATTTAGCTCGCCCTATGCCTGCCAATTTTCTAATTACTGCACTGTATGTCGCAGTCAAATTTTCATGTGTTGATTGGTCCCAATATTTGTATCGCCAGCTGGCTCGCCCCAGCTGTTGTTGAAGTCTAAGATGTTATATTTCGATTGAATTCGCGCATTTGCCACCGAAACAGGTCACATAAGGCTCGTGCCATCTGTTGGCAAGGTGTGCGGTGAATGTGCCACAAGTTTCTGGCAGGGAAATATGGTCAGGTAACCTATTTTTATTGCTGTTGAGTCAGTAAGGAGATACTTCACATAACACAATTTTACACATTTTCTGTCAAGACGTTGAATAAACCCATGTCCTAGATATCTCAAATATCTACTGTTATGTAGCATATTTACTTAAAATGGGCTGAATACGATTTGTTTTAGCCAAACATATTTCATGTAAAAATCACCGAATTAGGGTTAGGGTTTCTTAGAAAACAGACTTTGTCATTTATCGGTCGGGAACCTTATCTACACAATGTCGGTCAACTGCTGCGTGAGACGTCAGTAATACGATGGGACATTACATGACTCTGTGTTATAAGTGTATGCACCGTTATTTTATGTTTGTCAAGCTCTAACCGTGCTAATCGGAAGTGCGGGGAAATTGGCCGACAAATTATCTTGGGGAAACTCTTTGCCAACTCACACATTGCGCTCGGTTGACTGCCGCTTACATTCCTGGTGTTGTGCATCATAATGAAAGCCTTCCAGGCTTGAGCGGATCGCGTGAGATGCGTGCATCACACGGTTGCGCGCACCGTTTGTACGCAGATTTCCCTCTTGTTCATCAGCCTCTGGAGCTATTTATTTCATTATCATGCAGGCAGCAGACCAGGTGCAAACACAGCATTATCATTCCAATTAATTCAAATTTGTCTGGGCGCAGCTGAGCCTAATTCGCAAGTCTTTTTTACATACGATATTTGTTGTTGCCTTGAGCATCAATTTGTACTTACTAATTATTCTCAAAATAGTGACCGCTGACGTCGTAGTGAAAGGATGTACTGCATGTTTTTTTTTATTTCATTGTAAATCACTGCACGTCACCGCAAATAATTTGAATCCAAGTATCACACTCTTATGAGGGTTGCTATGCAATTCAGCAGGCCATTATATGATAAATATTATCCTCCACTAATGCACCTATACGATAATTATTTATTGAATGTATCAATGTATTTAACGTCCATGTAATTTGCCTGAGAGCAAACACTGAACATCTTTGAAAAAAAGCTTCATAGCTCATCGGATTCCTCCAGTATAAATACATATTTTGGATTCTGAATTACTCCAGCTTTTTAGGTGTACAAATATTAGCAATGCACAGCCCAAACACCTTGCCAATTTACACATTTAATGTTCACTAGGGGGAAATGACTGTAGCCTTCCCTCAATAACCACGTGTCCCTTGACACTGTGACCCAATAATGATGAATGAAGGCAATGGTTTCAGCATTTATTTTGAGCGATGTTATGCCTGTTCCATCGTTGTGCACCACGCTAAGAAGTCATGATGTGTGTACACGTTTTTGTCCTTCCCCCACACCTCCGATTAGCACGGTTGGATACGTACGGTGCGACAGAAATTCTAAATACGTACATAAGTGACGCCGGGAGTGACGAAGCCACGGTGGCGAGATGTTAACTTCCTCGCCTGGTATGCAGGAGGTCGTGGGTTCGATCCCGAAAAATAGCTAGACAGCTCAGTGGGCCTTACCTGGTAAAATAAAAAATAGTTTTTAAAATTGGTTAGTTTAAGTAAGCCGATAAGCAATGAATACTCACCGAGTCGAACGACTGTTGAGTTGAAAGGATGTGCTCAATTCCCATTGGCGATTTGCCACGTGGAGAGCTCACGTCTTGGGCACGCACTGATTGGAGGGTGGTGAATGGTGGAGAGATTCGTTTTCAAAAGCGCTGGAAAAGTGAAATCGACATGAGGAGTTGGTTGGTTGGTTGGAGGAGCGTTAGGGGTAACGAAGGGAGTGACGGAGAAAGTTCGAGAAGGGTGGAGAAGAGGCTTAAAGGAGCTGGTAAGGAGACGTTTGTGACACGTGAACGGAGTAATTCCTGAACGTTGGTGCACGACCCGAGTTGCACGTGTTGAATATGAATAAAGGATTGAGCTCTAATACCTACCCGACTGGAACTCCTTCGCGACATCACGCCCAACTTGGACGTCGATTGGACAAGCGAGTGCAAGCTTCCTAAAGAGTGTCAAAACAATTACCATTGCAAAATGTGGGGCTGAAACAAAAGCCCGGGTGCGAGTGTGGAAGCCACATACTGGACATCTGTTTTTTTTAAAGAGCTTTCCAGCTCATCGGATTCCTCCATTATGACTAAAATCGAATATTTCTGATCTTTATTTTGAGAAATGTGTCCATTCTATTTGATTGCATTTTATACACCGAACCAGCATTGTGACAGTAAGTCAACTAAGAAAATGAATTCTAATAAACTACTTTACCTGGCCCCCATTCATGAATGGTGACCCACCCCCAAACACCTCCCGAACCCACATCGAGTGTGACGCAGTTGGTGATGCCGATGACGTCAGCATGCTCCATCGATCACCTCCTCGTCCAGAGACGCACGTTGGGAAGAGAGGTTAATATATATTTTTTTGCACCACGCATTTTCGTGTTATCCGATTCGTCAAGTACCCATAATTTGGTAGAGTTATTAATCACCATTCAGAATCCAAAGTAACAAAATATGATAATTGTTTTTTTACCCTTTTATCTGGCAACAAAACTGACACCTTTTTTTTACAAGGAGTCATGTTTGCATTGACCACAATACCTGCAGTCGGAATGCAAACAAAAAACACAACTCTGATCATGTATGCATTTGTCTCGGATGTGGACCAATCAATTTCAAGGACAGTGCATACATTATCAGAGTTATGTTTTTTGTTTGCATTCCGACTGCAGGTATTGTGGTCAATGCAAACATGACTCCTTGTAAGAAAAAGTGTCAGTTTTGTTGCCAGTTTAAAGGGTAAAAAAACAATATTCAGTTATTGATCACTTGAGTAATCGGTTCGACAAATTCATCCGGTACATTGTGCTCCTACGGTCGATACGACTCGGAGTTCCGGTGGAGAATGGGCATGGCCTCCTGCTTCGTCTTTCTCAACGGTGCAGAACTCGGCCTCGAAACAAAGCTATGCATCTACAACGCGAACGACTCGATGTATGTTCAGCTTCTTTCGCATCGTACATAGCCAACCACGCTCATCGGTGGTACGGGGGAAGGACAACACACGGAACAATAAGGCCGTTTGCTGTCTTTCCCCGCACCTCCGAGTAGCGCGGTTGGCTACGTACGGTGCGGAAGAAGTTCAACACACATAGTTGCACGTGACTGCTCTGAGACGTGGACGCTACTTGTATTCTGACACCAAGCGCCATGGAGACTTTCCATACGGCTCGTGCCGCCTAGCGCACACGCTGCGGCGATGGCAAGACGAGTGGGCCACACGTGGCCGATTAGCACGATCGGCTACGTACGGTGAGAAAGAAGTTCAACATACATCCTTGGGATCAGGTGGTCTGACTTCGTCACAAATGTCGCCGTGACATCCCGTGCTGGTCTCTGCCCGAGATACAGGACCTCACCCGGCGCTGTCGTCTGGCGCTCGATGATGTCGATGATGTTGATGATGTTGATGATGTTGATGATGTCGATGATGTTGCAGACCGTTGGCCTTCGAGGAGGCCAGGCTAGCGGGCGATGGATCGCGACATCTGGAGGAACATTCGAAAAAAATCCGACGACGGCTTCGCGACTCGTACTGCAGCCCTACAGCGGACCTCGTATACTGGTGATGAACATTGCTCGGACATAACGTGCAATGTTAACGATTTGTTTACTTCAGTGTACTATTATTTTTGTTTCGTGGTTATGTATGAGCGCTGTGCTCATTTGTGTTACATCTCTATGCAGGTCACAGCGACTTCTCGTCGTAAAAAAACAAGTTTTCATAGGGAGAAAAAAAATGTCGCGTTTAATTTGCGCTACTTCGAGCAGCCGATCTCACTTCTTGATTGCTCTCCGCGCCCGCTCGAACTACCGTGGCCGAAACATGTCACGGAATGTGCAAGACTTCTCCTGGCGCTCACGCACTACGAGGAGCATTCTAGTCGTGAAAACAAGATCACACTCACGGCTCAACAATCAGCCCGTTGCCAAGCTTGGTAAATGGGGAGAACCGCCTCCTGCTAATCTCCTAAATGTAAGCAGCTTAGTAGATTGTCCGCACGCATATATATAAATGATAAAACTAGAACTTTGAAGTTAGAGTGGAGACGATGAATATTTTGCCGTCACATATATCTCCATCGTATTCCTACGTTCAGTCCCTTCATTCTGCATTCCCATAACAGATGCTTACTTGAGTTACAATGTGGCACACAGACCTACATCTGCAGAGGCTTTCGGTTATTTGGTAATCCTCTTATTGTTTTTCTAATTATATCGCCCGACTAGCAACATCTGCTGGGAGGTTTACTCGCCTCGCACTCTGCTTCCCTGTCAATTAACGCGCACGTCTCGAAACGCGTGTAGGGTGCCTCCTTTGAGACGAGCGTCTCTCGATAAGTCGTGCGCTGAGCAAAATCGATCGATGGAAGACGAGAGCCGGAACATCCGCTGCTGGGGCTCCTACTGCAGCCTCAACCAGGACCTGCTGCGTGCCGATCACGCCGATTGGATATCAGGGGGCCTGTGGGAAGAGCGCAGCGCCGAGGGAGCGAGCGATGGGTTCAATGTGGCACCGTTGCCTCACTGCGCTGCCTGTGGACCTCCAGACCCGCGGTCGCATGGTTCGTATTGTTTTTTCGCGGTCGTGGAAACGGAGTCAGTCCGCTCACGACTCTCGGCGCTTTGTTTTGAAGGCGGTGACACGTCAAGCGTACACGATGCACGATGTGGTTAGAGAGGGTGGTGAGAAAATACATGGCTTAGAAGACAGTCCAATTCTGATGGGGTTTTTTTGTTCACGAACACTTAACGGCATTTGGTGTGGTTCAGATGGCTTGTGACCCCACCCATTTATTTCTCTATAAAACTTAATATTTTTTTAAGTCAGGTTTATTTTTAAACAGAAAATGTTTGGGGTCAATCAATTGTGGGTTACAAAACATCTGAACCACCCTGCAGAGCGCCATTCTGAATGTTTTAAATGTGTTCCTCCTTCAGAAGGCGTTTAGCAATGTTACCGTTTGTATGGAATGTGTGTTATAACATATTCTTTGGTTCTTTAGGTAAAGTCACCTAGATATAAAAAGAAAAATAATAATACAAATAAAGCGAATACAAATGCTAAAAATAAAATATATATTTTTTATCATTTTTATTTTATAATAATTTTTTTTTATCATTTTTATTTGTATTCACTTTATTTTTATTTTTCTATCTACGTGACTTTACCGAAAGAACCAAAGAAGATCAATTCCTGCAGTCACGAAAGTAAAAATGTGATATCTGTAAGTCGTATCGTGCCTTTGAGTTTGTCTTACCATGGTGCACAGGTTTGCGTCTGAGAGGTTGGGTTTTATTTCTTGGTATTCCTGCTACGCACAGAGAGCTTCGACAGAGCTTGAAGAGAAAGACCTCTCTCGACATATTGAAAGCCGCACTAACATTGAAATACAAGCCCTCTGCTTAGGGGTTAGAGTCCGGTGAACAGGGGGAGGAGGAGGGGGAGGAGGAGGGGGCTGGGGGAAGATGGGTGAAGGTGAGTGTAAGGACAAAGGAGGTTCAAAGGGTTCAAGATTGAAAGGTAACGTGTGAAACATTTATGAAGGCGGTTGAGGCAAATGTTATTATTCACGTTACGGTTTTTTAAATATATATTGCTATGGCCCCAGATTTGTAATTCCAGTGACGTTCTCTAAAAGTGGAAACGAAATGACACAGCCAGGAGGATAGTTATTACCGATGTAAATGTAGCCAAAATAGAGTTATTAGTTTTCATTAAAATAATGCGCTGGGTATGAAGCTGACACTATCATTAAGTCGTACACATCGACCTAACCAATACTGGACTTGTGATGGCATCATTCTAGAATAAAATAACAACACACGTGTGTTTATGCAATGACAGTCGCGTGCAAACAATGAGCGCACATGTTTGCTTCACTCAAAATGCAATCTACAATTGGTACAATTTGAATGCACAGCACCGTGACATCGCGTTTAAAGCGCGACTCGCGTCTTAAAACGCCATAACAGAGTGAGAGAGGGCGTGCTTATTTCATAGAGAGACGCAGTCCAGTCTGCCACAGACAGGAGAGAAGAGGAACGCTCTTGAGCCTGGCATTGAAGCGAGCCGAAAGCACAGTTTGTTTGTGGGTGGGAGTTCCGATCATCGAAGGCTGCAGACGAGAAAGAATGACCTCCGACTGAGTGGAGGTTCGACTGGCGGCTTGCAGTGTGTAGATCGGGCTCGAATCCAGCTGCTGTTGGCTGCTAGGGCGAGTACGCGCTGGTGCGTGGGCCACAAATATCAGCGATGTCACCGCTAAGGGAGAGTGAACTTGAACGGGCTTAAGCGGGGGGATCGGCAACCTGCAGTTCCTGATCCGCATTTGAAGGGACTGTTTCGTAACGCTACTTATCAAGGACCAGCGCCGTCTCGTAGTCACCACAGTGCATTGCGGCTCTTGAAATATCGAGTGCGGGGGGGGGGTTGTTGTTTTTTTTACAGAATTCGAACAAAAAATGTTTCCTCTTGTTATTTTCTTGGCCGACCGCCAGCGCTCAAGCGAAATTGCGTGCCGCAGCATCCCCCAATTCAGCACACCGCTGGGACCCGGCCAAGGGGCGAGTAGAATGGATGAGATGAGATAGACAGGGAGATGGGAGAAGATACACGTACGTATCAGAACTCGGAGATGGGGGTGACGGGGGTATGAAGAGGTCATTGGTGAGAGAGAGAGGCACGGGCGAGTCCGTTGAGGATCTTGGAGTTGCTGAGTGAGATCTTGAAATCGATCCAGGGTTGGACTGGGATCGAGTGGAGGTATCAGATGATTGGGTGGTCTCTGCGGTAATCCGTGGCGCTGCTATTGGGTTTGGGTATGAACACTCAGAGGGAGTGGGGATGGAGGCCTCGGGTTAAGCAGCAGCAAGGGAGGATCAGGAGAGCGGTCATGGTGTGGTTGAACTGTGGTGTGGGTGGATGTGGGTGGTGTGGGTGTGGTTGTGGGTAGTCTGGTTGAGGTGTATTGTGGTTGAGGGTGGTGTGGATGTGGTGAGGGTGGTGTTGGTGTGGTGTGGGTGTGGTGTAGGGTGGTGGGGATGTGGTTGAGATGTAGTGTGGGTGTCGTTGAGGGTTGTGTTGTGGTGTGGGTGTGGTGTAGGGTGGTGGGGGTGTGGTTGAGATGTAGTGTGGGTGTCGTTGAGGGTTGTGTTGTTGAAGTGTGGGTGGTGGTTGAGGGTGGTGTGGGTATGGTTGAGGATGGTGTGGATGTGGTTGAGGGTGGTGTGGGTGTGGTTGAGGGTGGTGTGGGTGTGGTGTGGTTGAGGCTCGTTCAGTGGAATGACCTCGTTAAAACGTTATTACTCATTAATAAATTTTGATACAATTCTTTTGTTCTTAAATGTCATGTTTTAGTGGGTGTTGGCTCCTGTTTTAGAAGGTCGTCATTGCTCTGCTGACCAATTCAAGCCCACGTTAGTCTCCTGCCATCCACATGATGCGCATTGCATGTACAAAGGCTCTCAGCCTTCAAAAATAACTGCACGCATGTTACACAATCGAAAGTCTTGGCTGTTGGCCGGCACTGATGTTTCTGTCGTGATAGGATTTATTACCGTTTACCGATATTAGCTAACGCAGGTAACCAACTCTACTCCGCTGTTATCCGTTATTGATATATTCGGAGGTCTCATAACAAATATGACACCAACTTTTACCCCCGATGGAATGAGAATATTACTTTACGATTTCAGCGGATGTAAAAGTATCACAATGGCGTTCATGACAAACGATCGTGTGTTCGTGGACACATTTCTGTGTAAGTGATCATCATTTGCCACTAGGGGGTGACCGTGCACTTCCTAAAAAGCATTGCCATTTCCACGTCAAACCAAGAGAGAGGCCCTTTGTGTAAAGGGGCCGTCCATAAATGACGTCACGCAATTTTGGACGATTTTTTACCCCCCCCTCGTCACACGGCGTCACAAAAAGTCAGACCCCCCTTAAATATGACGTCACAAAGCTCTGCCCCACCCCCCTCCCCCAAAATAAAACATGCTTCAAATCGCTTTAAACTATTGTCATTGTAGTGCGTATATAATGTGCCGCTGCACTCTGCTGTTGTAATGAAGTAGAACGTGTTGTCTATATTTATTTAAAGGTGCGCATTTTGATGTGACGTCACATTTCTCAACCCCCCCCGCCTCGTCACACATCGTCACAAATGTCTGACCCCCCCCCCCCCCCAGGTGCGTGACGTCATTCACGGACGGCCCCAAAGCTCTCCGTATAACTGAATAGCAAACTCCGATAAACAGCCGCAATTGGATTTCTTAAATCTCGAAATTTACCCAGGTGACGTAGCGAGGCTGCGGTTGATTCAATCCCAGTCACCATTAAGTTGGCAACCTTGAAGAAGACGGAAAAAAACGCAATATCTTTCACTCGCATTCATATACATCGCATTGCGTCCGTGTTCACTGTGGAAATCGATAAAGCGTGGGGCTTGAATTGTTTTGAGAGGCTGAAACATTTCCCGTCTTGATTAGAAATAGTAAATAATTATATAACTCAAGCATTATACAACACGTATATGGTTAGATAACCAAAACTATGTTGTTACGTCACCACAAATCAATGCAAAAAAATGTTTTAAGGCCTTTTGGATTGCCAGATCCACATCGACCGGCAGGATTTGTTTAAACAAGCAAACACTCATCTGGTGTCGCTCCTGGGTTGCCACCCGTTATTGGCAAAAGCCCTCCGTATAGACCAGCGGCTCTTAACCAATCGTCAAAAAAATGAGAATGTTAATAAACACACCGGGTTTGATGAGACAAAGTAAGTTGTACTTACGTGCCGGTGCTCAATGTGTATATTTTCGATTATTTACCTTCTAAAAACATCTGGCCGTGTCTCGCACCCCCCACAAAGGGCATCTCGCACTCCCAGCGGGTGTAGCGTGCACCCCAGGTTAAGAAGAAGAACCACATTTTCTTGGTTCTTTCGGTAAAGTCACGTAGAAGGGAAATAATAAAAAAAATACAAATAAAACATAAAATAAAAATGTATTTTATTATTTCCCTTCAACGTAACTTTACCGAAAGAACCAAGAATATGAATCACTGCAGTCACGAAAGCTTTAAATCGAAAAAGAACCACATTGTTTCGATTTAAAGCTTTCGTGACTGCAGGGATTCATCTTCTTGGTTCTTTCGGTAAAGTCACGTAGAAGGGAAGTAATAAAATAATGAAAATAAAACATAATAAAATAATTATCACGACGTTTCGGCCACAACGCCGATATGCTAATTATTTTGTCAAGGCGCCATTCCCCCCTTCCAACCCAGCTTAAATATACGCTCCAAGCGTGGTGGTGTTTCATTCAGACGCTGTCTCCCCGACAGACCTGGTCTTCACCTGAGGACGGCTGCTTGCGTTGTGGCCGAAACGTCGTGAGAATTATTTTATTATGTTTTGTTTGTATTATTTTATTACTTCCCTTCTACGTGACTTTACCGAAAGAATCAAGAAGAACCACATTGTTCTCTTTCAGCCCCGCCCACCCCCCCAACACGTTCCATTCATTGGCTACCACATTCAGATAAGCCCCTCCCCCCCTCCCCCTTAACTTGTATTTAAGAACATGTCTCTTGGAATTTTGCCTCACTTGATACAGTAAATCTAGCTGTGACGGTCCCACCTGATGACGGAGACTTGTGTTGCCTCCGAAACGTCATCGTGATTTATTATTTTATTTATATTAGTATTTCTAGTATTAATATTATTTATTTTAATTATTTGTTTCTTTTTACCTACGTTACTTTACCGTAAAAAAACTAAGAGTAAGAACCACTGCTCTAAAACAATGGGACCCCCCTTCGTCGCAATGCTCCACAACAATACACGGGTCATTTTTAGCGTTACGTGAAATAATTTAACGTCTAACATTTACTCTCTGAAATTGTATATACATTTTACTTTTTGTTTTAATTTAATAACTGCGAAATGCTATTGTCAAAAAAATCTCACTTTGGTACAGGGCACATGTAACATTTATTCTATGGTTCTTTCGGTAAAGATGACGAACGCTTGTGTTGCGATCGAAACGTCGTGAGTTTTTTGGGTTTTTCTATTTTTTCTATTTTTTTATATTTGTATTTTTTTTCTTCTTTTTTCTATCTACGTGACTTTACCGAAAGAACAATAAAATATTAATTCCTGCAGTCACGACAGTTTTAAATCGCAACATATATTGTTTCGTTGTCCGTTGAAAATATATACGTAAAATGTACTGATTTAGTTGAAACCTTCAAATTGCAAATATAGCACTAAAATAACCGGTGGTTTTAGCCCATAGACGACAAGGAACATTTCTGCCCAATTGCCGGCAAACACTGCTGGTGTCATTCTGGTCACAAGATGGCAGCATTGTACAGCAGATGTATTGGTATAAACATGCGCATATCAAAGACAAAGATCCACCTCATAACCTAACAGACTGTTGGGGCAAGTGCTTTTTAACGACCACATGTGAAGGCCAGCACGGCACCACCGCCGACCGCCTTTGTTTCCAGAATGGCGATGTTCACACACTTGCACTAGGTACTCGTTTGAGGCTGAGTCGACATAGGGGAGGCCCACCCCACACCTTTCAGTTTGGTGAAGTATGGTTTTATCAACGCCCACGACCGAAACGGAGTGGGATGCCTTCAACCCAGTAGGCATCGGCAGCTGCATAATATACATTATGTTTTGATGCACATTCGAGTACAATGACATTTCTATTCATGGAATTTATAAATCTGCACAATGATAACAATACACTTCATTTCAGTTCAGTTGCAAATGCCAAACACATGTATGGTAATTACATTTGGCCGTGAAAACATATTTAAATTCTGTAACATTGAATGGCACCATTAATCTATCGTCTGGGGTATGTGTATGTGAGATTTAAATACATCTGGATTGACCTGGATTAGTGTTGACCTCATGTTGCAAAAACACGGTTATTTTACAGAAAATCTCAGGCGTACATTTGGTGTATTCCCCGCATATAGAAACACGTTTGGTAGGTTTAGAATTGAATAATGCGCAGGGAGAAGGAACACTGCTATTTTCGTTTATATTTCCACATTTTTCTTTCCTTTTTATCTGATGACACTGATGGATGTGATTCCATGAACCCTTCCACCCCTCTATAAAAACAAAATAATGCTCCCAATTGATTCAGCAAAGCTGTTGTATTCTTCTAATTAAGTCCACCACAATAGCAGCTCTTACAAAATCAAATGTAATCAACCACGTAAATAAACACAAAAACACAATTTATTTATTATCGCGACTAAGCACGCATTTGCAACAAATGTACGGTTATTTGCACACACGGTACGCTAACACGACAGCTGACAGCAGGCCTGGATTAAGGTCACTGTGGACCTTAAGCCAGGCACCTCTTCTTCGTGTCCCCGCTCTCTCTTGCTGTTGGGGGGCCGCATTCACACGCCTCGTTTCTTCATCCTGTGTGCCCCGTGAGCAACCGGCTGCTCCAGCTGCTGGTTAATCGGGCCTTGACGAGCAGGATCCCAGCGAGGGGTTTAGTCGAGCCCTGAGCTCATTATTACGGTGAGCAGTCGAGGAAAGTTCTGACGCCTCCCCTGAGTGTAAAGCCGTACAAGGCGGCATATCAGCCATGGTGGTGATACAGGGCCCGGAAGACACTTGGGCTGAGCTGAGCGTTATTATCACTGATATAAAAAATATACAGCAATGGATTTCCTTCTACTGGAAGCCTAAGATGCGTTTCTTGCTCCTGCAATAAAACGAAAACAAAAACATTTCAGCAGTTTGTTAGGCATCTAAAGTCATGCAATCATAAACATCCACGGCATAACAGTTAGCAGGAGATACCATTCATCTGCATTAGATTTACTGACAAATTGTTACTATTGTAAAATTGTACATTCAGAAATGTCAACGGGTGTCTCCCATGATTACGCCGAAGATGGTATGCTGCTGTATATTTCTCGAGTAAATTCATGTCACTGAAATGTTCATCCTAAACGAAGTTGACTGATTGCAACGCAGACGTTCAATACGTGAAAACTATGCAAAATAATGACCCGGTGGGATTACAGATTCTGTTCCACTGTTTGTAAAGGGAAATACATCCTCTTTTGAACAAAAAGCCAACTAAGTTGATTTATTTTGTAAGTCCCTACCATGGGTTTATTATAGAATAGAAATTCCTCGCACAGAAAAAATATGAATCTTTATTGTCACATATCTGCCCCCATCGTTGTGCATTAACCTCAAAAAGGAGTTTCATTGGTAACGTGGCTCTAAGAGACATGTACAAGCATCACCGTGTACATGCATAACACGCACATTCTTAGTGATGGGAAAAATGTTACAAAAGATATTGTGTTTTGAGAGATGATGTTATTTTACGAAAGTGGAAGAGTTTATATTCTTTTGTAGAGAACATATTGATATAGATTTGCTTGAGGCTATATCTGTTATAGGATGGATGTATTTTGCAGTGTGGCAGGACGCCTCACCGTTGAATGCGTTGTTATTTTGACCCAAGATATTTCCATCAAAACTGAAACCATGAAAAACACCTCGTGTGAATCGTATTTCTTATTTATCTCTGCTTAAGCACTGCAGGCTGCGTTATATGTGTGTGTTTGATTCCAGTGTAGTTAGACAACTTAGGTTTGAAAATTTACTTTCATCATTTAACCTATTCATATTGATGCCACAAACAAAATTGAGGAGTCCATTATAAAAAAAAATATCTGCATGTTTCCATTATGCTGTCAAAGTTCCCATAATTGTAACCAATTATACATTATGATATGTAATTAAATTACTTAATTCTAATTACACTCGCCTTTTGCCCGTCCAAAGACGGGTGTATTGCGGTAAATCTGAAACTTACAAGCGAAATCAGACCACGACGTGATATATTAATTGCATGAATGCGTATGCAATTTGTAAGGGCGCGGTGACACAGACCTATTTCATTTAAAGGTTATAATCCCGTGTTCATCATAACGTCCTTTTTACTTCGATGTCTCAACAGCGTGACGGAGATCACGTGACGTGAGGGTTCTGCCTTTGTAGTGAGGGTTGTAAGTTGACGCCGAGGAGGGGGGAGGAGGTGCCTCGCTCCCCCCATGTGGAGTGACGTCAGCCGCTAATTATTATTAATGAGGGGGGCTGTTCGATGTGGAGTGACGTCACCTGCTCATGATTATTAATGAGGGGGGCTGGTCGATGTGGAGTGACGTCATTAGCGTTAAGGACATCCATTCCTGGGTAATTATAGTTGGTGTAATATAATTGTAATTCATATTCTTTGGTTCTTTCGGTAATGTCACGTAGATAGACAAATAATAAAAATAAAGTGAATAAAAAATAATTCTAATTATACAATTCCATACAGTACAACGCCTCTTATTCACGACTGCCATTATCCTCTTCCTATTATCCACCACACCTGTCGGGTCTGAGAACACTTAGATTTTCTGCAACCCTATTCTCCCCCATGATCTGTAATTACGCACCTTTTTTTTACCAGGACCGGCATTGTGGAGCGGCTTTCTATGAACCCACAAATATTGAGCGAATATGCGGAATTGTGCAGAAAATTAATCCTTGTATCCACAGGCTATCCGCAGTGTTTCTGACACTAACACCAGATTTTTGGCCACAAATGTTTCTTGCCTATTCACGTTTTATCATTTAATTGGCCGTTACAATCATGAATTGTACAAATCCACTGGTGATGGGCTTTATTGGACAGCATTTGATCAATAGATTAATGGCAAGGATGGATAATACCATAAACATGACAACCAATGGCAATAATTTTGACATAAAATGACCACGTGGCTTAACCGAAAAATACAAAAAGTCATCCACGGTTCATTGCTTTGGGCAACGAACCCCCAGGTTCTAAGCTCATTTGTTCGTCGCGTAGAAATCCGCGTATCCATTGAAAATGTCCGTCTGCCGTCGCTTGGAGGGCGAGGTCCGTCGCGAAGCCCCTGGTGGGACCCCTCCCGCTGTGAAGCTGCCCTCCACCGCTTTCTGCGAGTCGTGCAAACGCTGCTGCTGCTGCTGCAGTAGCAGCAATCCCTTGCTGGCTGTTTTTCCTCCAGCCTCGCACGCAGCCTCGGCCAAACACCAGACGCCACGTGCACGGTGACTTGAGATGCGTTTCGAAATCAACATTGCGTTTTATAGACGGGATACAACACAAAGGAACACCCCCTTGCACCCCCCCTCCCTCTCTCCCAGCATCGTACGGCATGTCACAGACTGTGTAGCGAGCGAGCACCTGTGAAGGGTTTGGCAGATCACACGCGCCAGTGATGTAGGCAGCACCGCGCCCCTGGACGCCGTTGTCATCCCCCCCCACCTCCCCGATGCTGTTTGCACGCCATTTAAGGCTGCGTCGACCTAGGGGAGGCCCTGGACCAGGTGGAGATATTCGATGTCGGGCTGTGATCAGGCATCGAACTTGGGTCGCACCGGGTTCGGAGCGCAGTGCGCAAACCGCTGCGCCACCGCTCCCCACACTCAGCCGAGAGGACACGCACAAATCATGATTTTCTCTGTCTTGTTTAATGCAAATAAAAAACAGATAAGAAATACATTAGGTATCCCAAAGTATACTTTTAAAATGTTGACATTAGCTGGTCCAAAATGTAGTATTTGACGTTTACGCGGATTTTTTCCATTCGAATGTCCCATTTGTGGAAGGATCCGTGCCTGTTTCAGCAAATAATGGCACATTTCTGCAGTATAATTTGTTTAAAAGATTCAATTTAGCCGTAACATTTGCCACGAGCGTAACAAAACTAATTCGTATCGCTTGTGACAAAAATCGAAACGTACCGTACTTAGAAAGCATTTAAATGAAGATGCGTGATGTCATGGTAAGATTTTAGACGATCTGATGCGATCATTTTCTAATTATCTGTACTGTGCATCCTGAATTCACTAGCAGTCAGTCGCCTTATCATGACAACATCAACAACAAATATTCACAGCAGTTTCCATTCTGTTGACTCTTTTGGATACACCAGTACGTCCTTTAAAAGTGCACTGATGCATTTCTGATATAAACAGCCGTTAAATATCATTACTAAAGGGGCAATAATTGGGAGCAGGTGAAAGTGATAAAAATGTACGATTGGCAAATGTGCATTCACGGTGTTGCATGCGCAATAAGAAGCCAGACTCGATCAGAACCCACCCACTGGAGTGGATTTTACATAGTTTCTGCAAGCCTCGCCCCGGGGATGGGACAACATTTGAGGTCATTGTAAAAAATATATATATATACACCCTTACTCTTAGTTATTTCGGTAAAGTTACGTAGGTAAAAAATGAAATAAAAATTAATAAAATAAAAATAAAAATCACGACGTTTCGGAGGCAACATAAGTCTCCGTCACAGCCAGATGACGGAGACTTGTGTTGCCTCCGAAACGTCGTGATTTTTATTTTATTTTTATAAAATTTTATTTCATTTTTTACCTACGTGACTTTACCGAAAGAACTAAGAGTATGAATACTTGCAGTCACGAAAGCTTCAAATCTAGAAATATACACCCTTGTTATTTTACATTGTGTCTGTTGAAATGTGCCATGTGCTTCGTTGGCAAAGTGTGCCTTAAGCATTCACTACAGTAAGCAACATCCTGACATGCTTTCAGGATGCTTTTTTCGTGATAAATGCATGTTAACATGTCCGTTTCACAGGGATGGCTCGGGTGGCGTTGAGCTCAGAGAGCGAAGCTGGCACCACTGAGACCCCGTGCTCTTTTCTTGGGTTTCCGTTGCCTGTCATTGAGTCGAGTCATCGGGTGTAGCAAAGTCGAATGTTCGCTAGGCTTAGTTTTGCACTTGAATCGGTAAAGTTCCAACCCTCTGAAATTGACGCACTGCACACATATCTATTGCATGCAGTGTATTAAATAAGTTTGTCATGCAACAACATTGTAGGAAAGTGTGTTAAGGACACGTCACAGAACTCCTGTGAAATAAGTGTCTTCAGACCATTCTCTGATATGCATCGCAAGTTGTTCTGTGAGATCCCACAAATCATATTCTTTGACTCGGGATATGATGCCTAAAGTACGGTTGACATATACATTGTTGAGGAAAACCCTTTTCCACAGTGATATATTCATTATGTAATTAACCGAGTTTTAAGAGTGGTGCAATTATTTGTAAAATGAAAGTACTTCTACTAGCGTAGTCGCAATCACGAGGAATAAAACACATTCTAGATTTGAAACCCCCCTAAACTCAGCTAAAAACCCCCTAAACTCAGCCAAAACCCCCCCTAAACTCGGCCAAAAACCCCCTAAACTCAGCCAAAAACCCCCTAAACTCAGCCAAAACCCCCCCTAAACTCAGCCAAAAACCCCCCTAAACTCATCCAAAAACCCTCCTAAATTCAGCCAAAAACCCTCCTAAACTCATCCAAAAACCCCCTAAACTCAGCCAAAACCCCCCCTAAACTCAGCCAAAAACCCCCCTAAACTCATCCAAAAACCCCCCTAAACTCAGCCAAAAACACTCCTAAACTCATCCAAAAACCCCCCTAAACTCAGCCAAAAACCCTCCTAAACTCATCCAAAAACCCCCCTAAACTCAGCCAAAAACCCTCCTAAACTCATCCAAAAACCC
Organism: Lampetra planeri; assembly: GCF_965212315.1. NCBI lineage: Eukaryota > Metazoa > Chordata > Hyperoartia > Petromyzontiformes > Petromyzontidae > Lampetra > Lampetra planeri. The sequence goes on from NC_136119.1 coordinate 8,930,651, forward strand.
CCCTAAACTCAGCCAAAAACCCTCCTAAACTCAGCCAAAAACCCTCCTAAACTCATCCAAAAACCCCCCTAAACTCAGCCAAAAACCCCCCTAAACTCATCCAAAAACCCCCCTAAACTCAGCCAAAAACCCCCCTAAACTCAGCCAAAAACCCTCCTAAACTCATCCAAAAACCCCCCTAAACTCAGCCAAAAACCCTCCTAAACTCATCCAAAAACCCCCCTAAACTCAGCCAAAAACCCTCCTAAACTCATCCAAAAACCCCCCTAAACTCAGCCAAAAACCCTCCTAAACTCAGCCAAAAACCCTCCTAAACTCATCCAAAAACCCCCCTAAACTCAGCCAAAAACCCCCCTAAACTCATCCAAAACCCCCCCTAAACTCAGCCAAAAACCCCCCTAAACTCATCCAAAAACCCCCCTAAACTCAGCCAAAAACCCTCCTAAACTCATCCAAAAACCCCCCTAAACTCAGCCAAAAACCCTCCTAAACTCATCCAAAACTCCCCTAAACTCAGCAAAAACTCTCCAGTGTCTTCCTCCTCCCACTCCCAGCCCCGCCCACTTCCCCCCCCCCTCCTCTATCTCTCCTCTCTGGCTCCTCCCCCGTCTCTTGCCTATATAGCCCCTTGTCACAGCAGCTCTTTTTCCCACTTCAACATTTGTTTAGAGCTGTGGTTGTCCCACCTGATGACGGACGCTTGTGTTGCGCCCGAAACGTCGTGTTTTATCATTTTATTTCTATTATTATTTCTATCATTTTATTATTATTATTTATTTTTACCTACGTGACTTTACCGAAAAAAACCTAAGAATAATAAAACACATTGCATTGTTTACATCAGTGAAGGTGTGGTCTCGCCTTGTTTTCTGTTGTTGTTGTTGCGGTCTGCGAGTTCGACTCCTGGCTGTGGTAACATTCATGGCAAGTGACACCTGAACCAGTCCCCTAGAAGTCCCCACGCCTTCACAACCGAGAAACGGCACGCAGAGAAAAGACCGAAAATCAGTAATAATATAATAAATAAAATCTATACAGTACACTTGCATTATACGAGTGCAACTTTTTACCCTCAAAAGACATTTTGCAGGGTTATAAAATATCACATAAAATGAAGGCGGCAATAATTTTAGACATACTGTACCTATCTTTAGTACAACCTCTAACATAAACCACAGCTGTGGAAATGCATCGATACTTCCCACTGAAATGAATAAAATACAGGGGATGGCAGCGGATATATTTCACCAGGGATGGTGTGACTACTGCATCAGGGGATACTCTGTTTTCAACAACAACAAAAAACACTCTCCTTAAGAGTGCTTTGTCATAAAATACATCTGCTCGATGCGAGGGGCATGAGTGAATGGTATGGGTAGGGTTGAATATTGGGAGGTGATGCCAATGCATCGCTGAATTATGATTTCCTTCTGCTGCCAATTGGGTGAAAATTCCAAATCTCACCTGGCATCGTTTTACTTCACTTTGATATATTTAGGTGTTCCTTTTTACAAGAAAACGTATTCCCAACCTTATTACCTTCGTTTGTGGAGTGGCTACTAAGATCTATTCGTTAGTATCATCGTGGTAATTTCTGTCCAAGATCATTCATGCACCTCATTTCCATCTTTGCAGATGTAATACTAAGATTTGATTCAATAAAAATTGCACATGTGTGCTTTTATTGATTTAAGATTGCGATCATCACTTGTAAAAAAAACTACAAAAGCAAAATGGCTAACATTAATTTGTGAAAAGGAATGCACATCCATATATCATTAATAATGAATGCATTTTTTTTTTACAATACAAAACAAGTTTTTTTACAAGAGCACTTGTAACTCTAACAGTGTGTGTTAATCTAGGCCTCTTTTCTCGCAGAAGACAAATACATTATAATGCAATTAGGTGTGATATGGAATGCTCCCCAAGCACGCATTGGTTATCCTATTTTTAGCACAGATTTTTTTCACATACTGAACAGTTGCTAATGTTAATAATTCCGGAAGAACGCTTAAATTAAGATAGATTGGGCATTAGCCTGTGGAGGGCTCTGTAAAGGATAATTAAAGCATTTGACAGACTCTTAAACCATCTGTCTTACGACATTGCAGTAAACAAAGGCATATGTCCTTTAAAATGTGAGCAAAGGCAGACAGAAAAACAATATTTTGCATCAATCTTCATTCGGCATATATGCGTATACAAATTACACTGCACCAAGTGTGCATGAACAAATTTACATTCACACATATTCTACATTCTTCTCTATGATGGGAAGATACAGATTTTCAAGGAGACACTGTATGCACATGTAACCATAAATTGACAAAACAATGTGATAACCTGCAACATAAATGGACGCTTTGCCATACACCGAGACAATAAGTAAATAATGTGCTTCCCTTTTGTAAATCCACTGCTGGATGAGGGATTCTCGACACCCTGTGGGTCGGAGAGGTTGCCTCGGATGCAGGTCATTGAAGGCGCGATATCCAGAGGAGCGGTGGCGCAGCGGTTAGCGCGCTGCTCTACAAACTCGGCGACACGATTCTAGATTTTGAAGTTTTCGTGATTACAAGGATTCATACTTTTTTTTCGGTAAAATCACGTAGATAAAAAAATTAAAATAAATTAAATCACGACGTTTCGGGCACAACACAAGCGTCCTTCTTCAGGTGGGGACAACTTAGCGAAAGCACACCGCTTAAGTGTATTGCGCCCGAAACGTCGTGATTTAATTTATTTTAACTTTTTTACCTCGGTGACACGAGTTCGATTCCCGCACACGGCCAACACCAATGACGATTCTGAATCGGTCCTGGGCCTCCCCTAGGTCGACTCAGCCTCAAATGCGTACCTGGTGCGATTCGTAAAACGTCGCCACGAGGGAGACAAAGGCGGCCGAGCGTGGTGCTGGCCACCCACACCCTCGTGTGCTGTGCCGGCCTTCATAGGTGCTACTCACTAACAGCACTTGCCCCAAGAGTCTGTAAGAGTCTATACGGGGGATCTTTATCTTTGATATCCAAAATCACTTCACATACTGATGTTAGCTGTGGCCAAGAATCATAGCACCAGCTTCATATGGCTGTGTGATAGCCACTGCCTCACCATTAAACTTATGTATTACAGTTCACCATATTGCATATAGGGATATACACTACATACACAGTACAGTTATTGTGCAACTTAATAAGCTTTTCAATAATAGTAATGGATAGCTTCCATTAGGTTGGCCAAATGTATTGTTATTCATTCTCCATGATTTTAGATGTCTCCTAAAATATGTTGGCATACACATACGTAGATCAATGAATCACCTTTATAATGATAAAAAAAACGATCTTGTTAATAACACCATTATTGCGTGATATATTACAGCAGTTCAACACATTATAAAATTCCTGTGTTTTTAAGTGTGGTTTATTTACCCTGAATGAGAAAGCTACTGTTTGTTTATCGATAACAATGTGATAATTGTATGATGCTTAATGTCATCAATTATAATCTATAGATTTGTCTTATATATTTACACATTCCAAGCACTTAATTTCATTGTAAATTATGCCAGCAACACCCAAAGAATCCTCAAATAATGTATCATTACATTTCCAATTTAAGATTATACAGTCCCTTTCTAACACTAATAACGTTTGATTGGTTTAGGCTTTCAAATATCATTACTATAAAAACAACAATGGCATTCAGTAAAAATGTTTGCTTTTTAAATGTACTACCATTCGTTAATATCGTCGGTTGTGGTTAGCTATTTAGGCGGGTTAAAAAAAATAAACAAACTTGCAGTTAGATTTTAACATAATTTGTAAAACTTGTGCGCACGAGTGTCATCATTTTACCTGTCCAAACATTGCTTAAGTCTGACTCATGGCCCCAGGTCATGAACCACATTGTGAAATAGAAGGGAATTAATTTTGCTTTGTGAACGGGGCGTAAGGGACATGCCACTGTTTATGTTAAGGGAAAGGGACTGGGGATGAGCTATGCTCTCACCTAAGAGCTCAACGTTCTGAAATGGTCCTCTGAGGAACCCTAAGTAAAGAATCCAATTTATTGAGAGAGCAATCCTGGGGTTGCGTCAGAGGGGTGTGGTGGTGGTGGTGGTGTGGTGACTGCTTTTTCCTTCGGGGGCAATTGTGCGACTCGCTCGCCTACGGGAGCATCTGAGGCTCACTTATTGAATGCATTCGTTAAAACCAAAGCCACCATCTCGAAGGAATAGCCATGTACTTGTGGCTGTATTGAACACAAAACCCTAATTACACCCACTTTTCCGGCCACTAATGCAATTCAGTGGTAACAAAATTAAATGTAACTTACACGCGCACGCTTATGTAATACAGTACCATGTATCATTTTTATGGTGGTCGACCTCGCAAGTTCTCATAAACCACACAATTTGTGCATTAATGCGTTGTGCTCCGTAGCCATCATGCAATAGCACACATTTATTGTTTGTATAAATAATGCCTAATTATAATGTAACGGCTATTTTTTTGTTGTAAAAAAAATGGACGGGATTTTTATATTTTTGTTCGAAGCAGCTAAATTAGTTTATGGGTTCAGCCGCTGTCTCGACCCCAATGTTTTATTGGCGCTCTTGCGATGCTGCATACCCACAGCATGGCCAATGAGGCTCCACACTTGGCATTGTGCTCCAACGTTATTTATAGATTCGCTGCAGACTCGGCTTGCGCGGCTCGTTCCAGCTGCAGACAAGCTTAACAATCATTGCGCTCCGTGCAGGCCACAGCGGCTATGCGATAATTGTACGCGGCAGGGAGTTATGCACGCGGCTGCCAGTTCTCGAAGCCAACCGTCCACTGGGACTCATTGCTACAAATAATTAAAGGCAAGTGTGCTCATCTGCATTATTTAGTAGCTTATATTGCAATGGAGGTTTTTTTTGTTGCATTTGTTGAATGACCTTAATATTCTTAGGTTTTTTCGGTAAAGTCACGTAGGTAAAAAATTTAAATTAATAAAAAATAAAATAAAAATCACGACGTTTCGGAGGCAACACAAGCTTCCGTCTTCAGGTGGAACCGTCACAGCACGATAGCTGTATCAATTGAGAGGATTCTAGATTTGAAGCTTTCGTGACTGCAAGGATTCATATTCTTAGGTTTTTTCGGTAAAGTCACGTAGGTAAAAAAATTAAATTAATAAAAGTAAAATAAAAATAAAATAAAAATCACGACGTTTCGGAGGCAACACAAGCTTCCGTCTTCAGGTGGAACCGTCACAGCACTATAGCTGTATCAAGTGAGAGAAATTCCAAGAAAACAGTCGTGCTGTGACGGTTCCACCTGAAGACGGAAGCTTGTGTTGCCTCCGAAACGTCGTGATTTTTATTTTATTTTTATTTTACTTTTATTAATTGTAATTTTTTTACCTACGTGACTTTACCGAAAAAACCTAAGAATATGAATCCTTGCAGTCACGAAAGCTTCAAATCTATAATGAATGACTTTAATATCAACTGCGGATTTCCTTTAGTCGTTATATGCTACCTTTAGTTACGTCGCTTGCAAAATATTAGCTTCGGAAACAGGCCCACGTGGCCTGGCTGACAAATTACTCACCTACGAAGGGAGACAGTCAACACTAGCGCCCTCTCTCAGGCACAGTCATATATTTGTCCAAATGACATCTAGGGATGAATTAAATCCCACACTGATTAGCAAAATGAGCCAGCCCAAGTTCTCCATATTGCCAACCCAGTAATTGAATGATTGATCGAATGGCGCCACGCAATTCACGTGAAATATATTGGCCGGCGTTTGTTCAAGACAATCTGGAAAATCTGGGTTGGCTCAATTTGCTAATCAATGTAGCAGTCAATTAATCTCTTGAACGTTTAGATAGTGCAATGTTGGTGATTGCTCTCTATCTTCTCGATCCCTCCGTATTTACGTTGATCGACCACCACCATTCTACTTTTCGTCGTTCCTTTCGTGTAAAACGTCTAAAGTTCAGCTGCCCTACGAAATTATTTCACATCCACGTGACCACTGCGATGACGACAATCGCAACCTCTTCAGAAGGACGTCCATTCAGGTGCATTGCACGTGCAGGGTTTTAAATGGAGGATATTTTCAATAGCCACTGAAATTAGCAGTGTATAGATATAAAAATTAGTTCAACTGCCCTACGAAATTATTTTACATCCACGTGATCACTGCGATGACGGCAACCTGTTCAGGAGGACGTCCATTCAGGTGCATTGCACGTGCAGTGTTTTAAATGGAGGATCATTTCAATAGCCACTGAAATTAGCAGTGTATAGATATAAAAAAAATAATTGACAAGTTCGTCCTATTATTTGCGACTATCCGAGGTGGAAAAAAATCGCGGAAAAGTCGAGTAAATGTGTGGAAACCATTGTGGATAATAGGATTCGCAATGTTTGTCGAGTGGTACTGCTATGTGTATTCTTAGTCACGACCACATTTGCCACACCTATGTGTACATACAGCACTATACGTATTTTACAACCGCTGCATTTGGTTATGCAATGGTGAAGATCTATTTGGTTCCAGTTCTGAGCTGATTAAAATGGAAGCGTTATTTTGTGTTTGCTGATTCAGAGTTTAGAAATAATTCTCCGTGTCGCCACATATATTTAAACAAGGAGGGCGTGGTGGTACAGGGGTTCGCATATTGCACGATTAACCTGACTTGGATTAATTGGTGAGTGACATCTGAACCAGTCCTGACCCAAGACATCGTAAAGCCACACTGACCAGTGTGGTGAAGTATGGTCAAACAAGTCCCATAACCATCGCAGTGTGGTTAGGCCTAGCATTCATCCAACAGTGTGAAACTAAACAGATTTTTATTATTACACGCTTTTTATTAACTCACTCTGTCTGTTGTTGTTGTCGTTGTTGTTGTATCCTCAAATCTTGTAACTCAATTTTAACCCACTTTCCAATGTGGTATCGACTGCAAACTTGGTATACTTATGTCATACTGATGACAATACTATATTCTATCATAAAAAATAATTAAAAGCATATTTTAAAACATTCTTTTTTATATGTTATGTTTCGGCTTGGGTGTAATTGTGATTTACAGTTAACTAACGATTTACAGTTAACTAACGTTAACTGTAAATAACGTTAACTGTAAATCACCACGGTCCCTTTCGTTATGGCCAGCTTCGGGGCCACTTCCTGGAGTCGTGGAGTTATTCGATTATCGATTACTAGTACATTTCATGAAAGCTTTTTTTTTAAATATTACTCATTTTTTAGTTTACCATGTAAGGCCCATTGAGTTACATTTCTCTTTTTAAGAAGTGACCTAGATGCAAATGATAGCTCGAAGAAGTAGCACACCACGTGTACATCTAGAGCAGCCAAATACTCGCATGTTCAATTCTAAATGTGGAAGGAAAAAACGGAGGACCTGGATAAAAATCCACCCAACCACGAGGAGAGAGACACGCAAACAGTTGTCAGGGTCGGGATCGAACCCACGGCCTCCTGTATTCCTGGCGAGATAGTTAACATCTCACCACCGTGGCAAAGGGTTGTAAAATGGACGTTAAATATTTAAACAGACGTTCCTCGTCCTCCAGTTGAAAATTATCGACATGTGTGGGGTAATGCGTGGAACAATTAGACCATGGTTGCACCAAAGCTCTGCTCCTATTGCGAGTGTTTTAGTGAACTGTCATAAGCACCGACTGAAATATTGAACTCTTCTTGCAAAGGATGGAACACTTCTTCTTGGTTCTTTCGGTAAAGTCACGTAGAATGGAAATAATAATACAATAAAAATAAAACATGCCTTTCTGACAGACCTGTTCTTCACCTGAGGACGGCTGCTTGCGTTGTGACCGAAACGTCGTGAGAATAATTTTATTATGTTTTATTTTTATTATTTTATTATTTCCACTCTACGTGACTTTACCGAAAGAACCAAGAAGATGAATCCCTGCAGTTACGAAAGCTTTAAATCGAGATGGAACACTTATTTGCTAATGTTCCCACAATGCATCAACGAAAAGTGGACGAATGAACCTTAGAACTTTGGCTCGGAGAGCAACCTTAGATGTTGCAGTTCTTCTGGGCCCAGGCAAAGAGATTGCGTTTTGGTTAAAGTGATCAGGTGGTTTTGTTTTTTTTGTTAGTGACATACGGTATAACAGAACCACTAAAGGGAAACACTACTTTTCATAAATTCCATCACTTTACATGTGAAGCAAATGAATTGCCTGCTCTAAGAACAGCCCTCAACATGGTTAAGAGACGAGTATAGTTACTGTACAGCTTAAAACCGCATTGAAAACCACAATTAAGCACATTACTTCAAATGGCATGGATATTACTCATCAGCTTACGTAGAAATCATCATTGGCAATGATAATTAAAAGGCCTTCAAAAACATTGCCTTATGTTTGTCCCGAGAACAATTCACATTTTATGGTTATGACAGTAACGGTTCAGCACTTGGATGTGAATATATTTATGATTATTATAAATCACATGGGAAGGGACGGAATCCTTTATGGGCCAAATATCAACAACATACAATCCGGTACATGTTTTTCAAAGTTGTATATTATTTTGAAACGAAATCGTGGAAATCTTTAAAAGGTCTCGACTGGTCAATACAACTGTAGATGTGCGATATCCTCCTCTTAAATTACCTCGAATGACAATACCTGGTAAGGATGATCGTAATAAACCTTTACATGACCACGTTGTCTTTGCTATCTAAGGTGCAGCACTGAAACAGATAGAGCGGAAATTGCATGTCTAATCTTCCGCCACATATTCAGGAACTCATAACGTGGGCAATGATGGGAAGTTATGAGTGGCATTTTACATACGTGCACATTTTTGGCCTAGAATGTATTTCTGGTGAAAAATGTAGCAATAACTTCTTTGCCAATTTTGAGAACTGATTATAACACGAGGTTTTGCTCATTTTTCTTGCTGGTTCAGCAGACTGCCTAAACAGTGCCTGCAGTCCAACACAAGTGAAACGTGGTGATTTGTACTTCAGTGTAAGTAATGCCCCTTGTTTTCATATTGGCATTCTGTTGTAAGTAAAACAGAGTTTCAGCTCCTGAGTATAATTCTTCGAATCACTAAAATGTATCGGTGATATATCTTGTTTTTTTTACCAGTAACCCAAATGATTTTCTTCTCACAGCTCAGGACTTATTTTATATCATACTCTTTGTTTTTTTCGGTAAAGTCACGTAGGTAAAAAAATAAAAAAAATGAAATCACGACGTTTCGAAGGCAACACAAGCTTCCGTCTTCAGGTGGAACCGTCACAGCAAATTTACTGTATACAGTAGGAAGCTTGTATTGCCTCCGAAACGTCGTGATTTAATTTAAATTTTTACCCACGTGACTTTACCGAAAAAAACAAAGAGTATGAATCCTTGCAGTCACGAAAACTTCAAATCTAGAATTATTTTATATCAGTTTTAAACCAACTGTTATTTTTTGTTAGTTGCATTTAATTGTCTACAATTAAATTTGAGCCTGAAATCTATCTTGAAAATTACTGAGATTCATCCTTTGAAAATGACACTCATAAACATGTTCAGTTCAGGGAACATTTGTTCATTTGTTGGGTCATATTTTATTCAATAGTGTAATACATTCGGTTAAATTATAATGACACATAGATAGCTGAACAGACAACATAGATACAGTACTTTGTTTAAAATATTTCTATTTAGCATTGCAGAGTTCTCCTTTGTTAATAATCAATAGTCCTTAAATTATAATGTAGAAATAGCACACACTGCACCTACAGGACTTCAAACATATTGTACACATTTTTTTAAGCAACAATGTTTTAATGGATACTTCCAGTACTTCCTAACAAATTTTCATAAATATGCATACGTGCTGAATTTAAATGAACTTCCAAACTTTTTTGTTAAATTTGCGACAATGATCATTATGATTATTCGTTTTTGGTTCGGTGCCCTGCGATTCGGTGGGGCGTCTTACATTTTGAAGCTCACTCCCAGTGGCAGCTGTTCCTTGTGTGGCACAATGTGAACACAGCAGCACATGGCGTGCAGGCTGGCCTTAGTTCGCCACTATGAGGAAATCATTGCTCTATGTAATCCCAATTGAGTATTTTGCAAGTATATTTTTTTATTTGGCAAATCTAGACCATGACGCCAGTACACAATGGCCTACTCTTGTCTGTATGTTGAACTTCTTTCGTAACGTAAGTAGCCAAGCGCGATAATCAGAGGTGCAGGAAAAGGACAAAATAGCAGTTCTCAAAAAATGAGTTTTCAATCTAGATGATTTTTAAGTGCATAGCTCCAGTGGCTCCTTAATATCGGAAGGCAGAACGTTCCAGACGGCCGCAGATGCTGATTTGAAAGTGCGCGATGCGGTGACCGTTTTTGTTCGATGACGAGCCAAAGACCGCTGCTGCGAGGATGACCGGAGTTTGCGTGATAGTTTATTCTCCTTGAGGAGATCGGCAAGCAATGCATTGTGGTTCATTTGTGGCAAGCACTTTGTGCGTGATGAGTGCAGCCTCATAATGTATTCGTTCGGCAACCGGAAGCCAATGCAGCCCAGCGAGCACTGGACGGACACAGTCGGATCTTGCAGCAAAGATCTTGCATGGTCGGATCTCGGTCATGGTGGTGAAGTGGGAGAGGCAGTCAAGGGGATATACTCAATTGGGTTTGACAAACAAAGGTGTACATATAAATTGAGAAATATTAACCATCTGAGATGTGCTGATTTGCAGTCATTATTACGACCAATGGAAATGAGCTTCAGCGAAAGCTTCTGTGAGGATGACCGGAATTTGCTTGACATTTCATGTTCCTTGACGAGATTAGCAGCAAGGTATTGTGGGTAATTTGTGGCAAGCCCTTGGTTTGTGTGGTGGTACTGATGATGACGCCGACGATGAGTGCGACCTTGCGATTGACATCACGGCATCCCAAACAGCCGCTCTGATGCTGACGTTGGGGTGTTGCTACGATTAATATACCCGCAAAGTGATTCTTGGCCATGGTTATCTCATCAGTGACGAGTGATATCGGAACTGGTCCTGAGCCCCCCCCCCCCCCTTACCTTACTCCACCCCTACTGGACAGCTGTGAAAGCAAGAGCTTCATAGCTCATCGGATTCCTCCTGCAGTCTAAATATAGATTCGGATAGCTCGCACTGATCAGCGTGGTGAAGTATGGTCAAATCACTTCCGTTACTGAGATGCCTTCATCCAGCAGTGGATTGGCACAGGATTGTGTATTTATTATATACAACACTAATAATGTAATTTTAGTCATGGTAACGATACTATGTAAAGTTAAACGTCGGATGACAATCTTAAAGCACAACATTCCCTGTAAAAATACAATTCTGATACGCATTTGCGGTCGTAAAAAAACCCACAAATACTACAGTAGAGAAAATAAACTCTCGAAAAGCCAATAAAAAGATTACGATCAGTTCACGCCACGCTCAAGATACAGTTATATAAATGTTATTGGAAAGCACATACATTACAATCTGTCAAATCGTTGATACAAACCCCCTTCGCTCGGATGTGTAATCTGTTAAGAGGTGAGCACAGGGATTGACCCATGAATCTGGTGTATAATAATAATACTAGTTTCGCCTTTGTCTCCTACCTGCACGAGATGGAAAAAATAAAAAAATGAAACGGGCCACAGCGGTGAGGCGTCGTCACGTGCTACACACGAGGGCACGCACGTGGTGTCCGCTCTGTGGCGATTCCGCGAGCCCATTGCGCATTCTCGTGAATGAACCGGTGATTGACCAGATGATGGACCAGATGAACCAGGATGAACAGCAAGTGTGATCGCGGACATTACAGCGATCAATGGAGCGGTGTATGTTTAGTTTTTAAAAATATATTAATATGTATAGCTCGGCGTCGATCCACTGCTGAATGAAATCTTCCTTGCGCCGTGTTGGTGATGGAAGTTGTTTGACTGTATTCATCACCCGCAATGGAGGTTTTTGGGTGAGAACGCGTAAATATATTAATGTGCCGTTAAATCCGCCACCACCCGACGGAGCCAACGAGTAAGGTTTGTCACGAAAACTAAAAATGGAAATTTGTTACCAGTGCAGCACACCGGTGTGTTGGAGAGTAAACCCACACAACATTTACAATTCGAGTACGAAGTTTCGGGTGGTGGCGGGTTTAACGACGCATTTATATTTACGCGACTTAACCGCAAAAACCTCTATCATGGGTTATATTGGTTGCGAAAGCCTCCCACGTGTTAAACTGTATTCATCACATTGGCCAGAGCAGGTCAAGTGAGGGTGGTGTGGGCCAGGGTAGCTCACATATTAGACGCCACTGACGTTGGCAGTGACTGAGAATCAAATTCAAGCAATCGGGTTTCATAGCGCAGTGCGCTAACCGCTGGCCCACCACTCCAGTCATGTCAATATCTGCTCTGTCCCCTTTCAGTAGCAAGTCTTCAGAAGAGCTCACAAATTGAATAACCCCCGTGTTATCGGTATTTAACTTCAATATTCCCAATTTGCTATCGCACGCTCTGCACAGATTTGCACGGTTGTAGCGAGCTGCGGTGTGACTGGGTTCTTGTGATGTTCGTTACTCTATGGGAACCTCATTTGCCAGTAAAAATATGATAATTGGTTTTTTACCCTTCTATCTGGCAACAAAACTGACACCTTTTTACAAGGAGTCATGTTTGCATAGACCGCAATACCTGCAGTCATAATACAAACAAAAGACATAACTCTGATAATGTGCACTGTCCTTGAAGTACCCATGTGAGACTAGGCTCTAAGGACAGCTGTCTCGGGTGTGGACCAATCAACTTCAAGGACAGTGCATACATGATCAGAGTTATGTCTTTTGTTTGTATTATGACTGCAGGTATTGCGGTCTATGCAAACATGACTCCTTGAAAAAATGTGTCAGTTTTGTTGCCAGATAGAAGGGTAACAAAAACAATTATCATGTTCGTTACTGTCACGTTTCCACACTCCACAAATATGTCCTCAAACCCACGTAGAAGCCTACTTAGTACCAGAATGCGCAGAGAGATTCGCACAGGGGAACATTAAAGTACGCGGGACTCCCAAATGATGCCACTGATTAAGGTGCCTCGCATTGCATGTTTAGCCTGCCACCATCCACAGAATGCACACATTATTTCCGATGCTTTAATAACCAGAGGTGTGGACTCGAGTCATGTGACTTGGACTCGAGTCAGACTCGAGTCATGAATTTGATGACTTGCGACTCGACTTGGACTTGCATAACAATGACTTTGTCCCACCTATGAGATGTGGACTCGAGTCATGTGACTTGGACTCGAGTCAGACTCGAGTCATGAATTTGATGACTTGCGACTCGACTTGGACTTGCATAACAATGACTTTGTCCCACCTCTGTTAATAACCCCACGCACGTTGATGGCGGTGAAATAATTGTCTGTGCTTGTGACTCCCCAGGTACTCTGTATTGCTATAGCCCCCCCCTCCCCCACGGGCATATATTTACATGACAGGTATATTGCAATTGCGTATCCCGGAAACATCCTACGTACAAGATAAACTGTTTCCCGTACAGCCGTATGGACGACTTTTGCGGCAACTGCTGTTTGGGAGCGCCTATTAGGGGCCGTCCATAAATGACGTCACGCGATTTTGGACGATTTTTGACCCCCCACCCCCCACTTCGTCACACGGCGTCACAAAAAGTCAGACCCACCCTCAAATATGACGTCACAAATCTCTGCCTCCCCCCCCCCAAATAAAACATGCTTCAAATTGCTTTAAACTATTGTCATTGTAGTGCGTATTTAATGTGGCGCTGTACTCTGATGTTGTAGGAGAACACATCAAAAAGTCTATTTAATTAAGCAGAACGTGTTGTGTTGGCCGTGAGCGGGAATCGAACTCGGGTCGCCAGGTTCGTAGCGCAGCGTAGCGCTAACCGCTACACCACCGCTCCCCACCTACAAACACCACACTCACAAACACACCACCATTTTTCCAGGAATTCTTGTTGAATTGTAGAATATCTCACTGTCAAAGAATGTTGAAAACACGCTGCAGGAGCCAGGAGACCATCCTTTATTCATAGCCTCAGGGATTTTTATTTTAACTAGCTTGACCAGTTATCCAATAGCATGCGAGTATGTGATTCGCCGTTGCACAGGTGGACGAAGTGTGCAAAGCCTCTTGGGTTCAATTCTGAGCGTGGTTGTTGTACCAATTGTTTCTTGCGGGATAAATGGGTGCCGAGATCAATTGTACTCAGATTTACCCATTGCGCAATGCCTTAGTGGAGAGACAGACAGGCAGAGCAAGTAAAGGCCAGGATTAAAAAATATGTTTTTATATTTACTTAAGTAAAGACACGCAAGTGCACGCTACACTAATTGTGTTAAATGCGTAATATCTTCCCACGTAACAGAACATAACCAACACAAGCGATACTATCCACTCTTATATTAGGGTAGCCATTTCGTAAAGTGATCAGTTTGCTGATTACTTAGGTAAATTGACTCATGCTAACGGTTTGATTTCTTCTGTCAGTCCTTGTGTGATGTAGCGCTCAGAGACACCGTCTTGTTCACTTATATGTATATTTATTATGAATAAAGTCCGCCGACTAATGAGTAACCACGAGTGACAACATACATATTCTTGGTTCTTTCGGTAAAGTCACGTAAGTAGAAAAATACTTATAAAAAAATTATACATTTATTTCGGATTAAAATAATAAAAGTAATTAATTGTACGCTTTTCTTATTTTCAATTTATTATTTTCATTTTTTTATTATAATTTTTTTTAAATAAATAAAAAATGTTACGTGACTTTACTGAAAGAACCAAGAATATGAATTCCTACAGTCACGAAAGTTTTAAGTCAAAATTTGACTATATACGCTTGGGTAACTTAGATAACTCTATTCTGAGACAACATAACTCTAGCCTTCCAAGACTGCAAGGTGCCCACTCCAGGATGTTGAAGACGACCCACTCCAAGGTGACAACGCCAACGGCAGTTCCCCCACAACAGCAGCCCTGAGCCCCGGTTCACGCCAACTTTTATCCTCCTCGTGACCCGGCCACGCAGCTATTCCCGAACCCTCTCTCACCGCGCCTGGCCCTGTCCGTCTCTACCCTTATTACAATTTACGACCGTTAGGTCCTGTGCTTCCCCTCACGCGACCCGGTCAAAGCTTGTCTCATCAATCATTATTAGCAACCACTTAGGGCCCACATTACCCTAACGTGACCCTGTCTGTTCCCCGGTACGTTAATTAGTAACCATGGCCACGGGGAGCCGCACTGTCCCTACATCACCCCGTACTGTCCTTACACTTGTACTGTAACTTCCATAGTTAATTAACAGTGCACAAGTGTAATTTACGTTTTCAATATTATCTACAATTAAATGTATGTAAAATAGCCATGAAATACACCGCATGAGCGAGTTATTGTGCACACCAGCATCGTGATACGAATTACCAATAGAACATTACTTATCGTCATTATTGTTCCTGTATTATACTTTTTTTAATATTGTCATTGATAATATTGGTCTAATTTTAGAGGAAATATCAAACATTAAACATACTGTCATGTGGGAAAATAAAGAAAAAGACATATTGGTCTGTACTTATTTCGAACTGCTTTCGCACCGTACGTAGCCAACCGTGCAAATCGGAGGTGCGGGGGAAGGACAACAAACTAAACACAAAAAGCAGCTCCGAATAAATTCGTTTTCAATCTAGATTTAAAAGTGCATAGCTCTAGTGGCTTCCTAATATCTGAATGCAGAGCGTTCCAGACGGCCGCAGAAGAGCATCTGAAAGCGCGCGATGCGGTGACCGTCTTTGTTCGATGGCCAGCCAAAAGCCGCTGAGAGAGGATGACCGGAGTTTGCGTGATGATGGTTTATGCTCCTCGACGAGATCGGCAAGCACGGTAATTGTGTTTTTTTTTTGTGGCGAGCACTTTGTGTCTGTAACGAGTGCGACCTTACAATGTATTCGTTCGGCAAACCGAAAGCCAACGCAGCGAGCACTCGACGGACACCGTCGGATCTCGCAGGGAAGATCTTGCACGGTCGCATCTTGGTTATGGTGGTGAAGTGGCAGAGTCAGGCAAGGGGACATTTTGTTCCAAAAAATATTCACGGTGGCATTCAGAGATTTGTTAAAAAAAAATGGTTAGAGAAATAAAGGCGTACTTCCATAATAGAGGTTTTTTTGGGTTAGATCGCGTAAATATATAAATGTGTCGTTAAACCCGCCACCACCCGACACAGCCAATTAGTACGAGTGACGGATTGTTATGTTCTGTTTACGTGGCAACCCTTACATTTTAACAATAGCGAGGTGCATGCTTGCTTGGAATTACGATGAGATGGGAAGAAGAACACATGAATTATAAAACTTACGCAGGTTAGATCAATTATATCCACTGTTAAGCAAACTAGGGAAAATCTTGATTTGAAGCTTTCGTGACTGCAGGAATCCATACTCTTTGGTTCTTTCGGTAAAGTCACGTGACTTTACCGAAAGAGCCAAAAACTTGGGAAACTCAACACTTTCGTCAATTTTAAGAAATTAAGAAAAGTAAGTGGGTGTGGCCAGGTCATGTTACGAGGATGATGGCAGCAGTCAAGACTAATGATGGAGTAGACGCCAAAGGAGGGAATTCATCCAAAAGGGAACATCCGCCACGGACGTGGATTGATGTCATCAACTCGTATACAGAAGCGAGATGGATTATTGCATCAAGAGACCATGATGGCTTGGGAAGCCTTTCATCCAACAGTGGATAGTTAATGTCAGATGATGATTGTTGAGCAGATATTATGTTTTGGGTTTCAGCACATCATAGTTCATAGCAATTTTACTTTAGTAATACAATGTGTTACTTTGCCGATTTAAGGGACCCGGCTGTGAAAAAATTGCAGCAAATTGACCTTTCATTTATCAACATTTACGGAGATTTAACAAAAGGCACAAGAGAGAGAGATAAATGCTGAATATATTTAATCGAATGTTACACAGCCTGAAGGCTAGCTCTTAATACCTTGATGTGACCACAGATACTAATCTTGGAGACAGAAAAACCTGCTCAAAGACTGCCTGAGCAGTCTGATCAACAGACAGGAATGACAAGAAGACAATGATAAACTTATAAGGGATTAAACATCAGAAGGAGATGTTTAAACATTATCAATCAAGAATGATTAATTTTGAAGGAATGAACAGGAGGGGCGAATGGGGGATTTTTTTAAGCATCAAAAGGGTAAGTTGCAGGTCTGTGGAGAGATACTTCTCACGCACCTCCGAGCAGCATGGTTGGCCACGTTTCGTGCGAAAGAAGTTCAAGAAACATACTCCTTTGGTAAGATCTATACCACAACGAGAGATATCCTGGGTGTAGGTATCCCGTGAATCAGTGCTGAGTGTGAGAGCACTTGACTGACGGAGTTGAGACTGTGATACACATCATGGGAAGAGCGTGGTGACATCACAAACTTGTCCTGCATTTAAGATTGTCAATCGTGTAACATATACTGTAGTTAAAGTTGCGTAAATTGTTGCGGATGTGTACCTACGTATGTTGAACTTCTTTTGCACCGTACGTAGCTAACAAGTGGTAATCAGAGGTGTGGGGGAAGGACGACAAACTCAACACAAAAAAGCATTTCTAAAGAAATGAGTTTCCAATCTAGATGATTTAAAAGTGCACAGCTCCAGTGGCTTCCTAACATCGGAAGGAAGAGCGTTCCAGACGGCCGCGGACGCGCGCCTGAAAGCGCGCGGTGCCGTTGAGCGTCGTTGTTCGATGGCTTAGCCAAAATATGATTGAAACCTCGGTGAGAGTAAGAAACAAAAGATAAAAATGTCCGTAGATTTCAATGAAAGTCGTGACTTCTCCATTGCTTTCCGCTCGCTGTGATATTTCCAGACGCGCTTCTGCGGCCGTCTGGAACGCCGTTCCTTCCGATGTTAGTAAGCCACTGGAGCTAAGCCCTTGTAAATCTTGGTTGATAATTAATTTCTTTAAAACTTCCCCCTTGCGTTTAGTTTGTTGTCCTCCTCCGCGCTTCCGATTAGCACGGTTGGCTACGTGCGGCGCAAAAGAAGTGTGTACGGTGCAAAAGAAGTTCAACACACATACAAAAAAATACTTTTTCCTCCTTTGTCCTCCCGGGGCAGCTGATCGTGACACACCGAGCAGTCAAGCGCGCGTCGCTGAGCTGCTGTCACATCGGACGTGCAAGAAGTCTGTCAGCTTCGGGAACTTTGGGTAAGGAACGCTGCCTCACTGCCAACGACTGTTGTTGCCCACATACAAAACAAGTGTCCACTCAAGTGTGAACATTGCATGAAATATAATATTGCGTGAAACCATGACGCGAACTCCGGTCATCCTCGCATGCGGCTTTTGGCTCCCCGTCGGACAAAGACGACGGTCGCCGCATCGAGCGCTTTCAGATGCACTTCCGCGGCCATCTGGAATGCCCTGTCTCAGAGGTCGCAAACGGGTTTTGATTCCTTACCCGTACCCGTACCCGGCCGCACCAGGGTCGCAAATGGGTACCCGTACCCTACCCGATAGCCGGCTACCCGTACCCGGCAGGGTATCGGGTAGGGTACGGGTACCCGATTGCGACCTCTGGGATGAAGCCATGTTGCAGGCGCGGGTGGGTTGATTCTAGGAACTTGAATTGTGAGAAGAGACAAGACGTTGGGAAATGAGTGACAAACTGTGACTCACCAGTGACTCACGGCCTACCCGTACCCGTACCCGGCCGCACCAGGGTCGCAAACGGCTACCCGTACCCGTACCCGGCCGGGTACGGGTAGCCGGGTATCGGGTAGGGTACGGGTATCGGGTACCCGGTTGCGACCTCTGCCCTGCCTTCACAAATTAGGAAACCACTGGGGCTATGTACTTTCAGATGTACTGTGAATTCAAAACTCATTTCTTGACAACTGCTTTTGTGTTTAGTTTCTTGCCCTTCTCCTGCGCCTCCGATTAGCATGGTTGGCTACGTACCGTGCGAAATAAGTTATGGAATCGGGTTGTAAAATACTCGAATGCGGTCATTTGACAGTATGCCTTGTTTGCTTATTTATTTTAAAGTAAAATGTTTCAATTGATTTCTGAAGATGAGAGAAAACCCGAAGTTTAAATTACGTGGGATTTAATTGTTGTCGTAGTAGTAGTGGCAGTACAAAGACAAGTTTCCACTGGGACCTTCTGGAAAAGCACTGTTATCTACCCAATTTTCTCACCATAATGCTGTCTAAAAATTGCAATAATAAGCATAACCTATAGTGAAACGGCTCATATCTGCAGCAACATTATCCGTAAACCCTATCATCTGGTATCCACTCATTAATTATGACTATTCATGTTTTCCTGCAGACAATAGGAGCCTGCTGTAAGTGGGTCACCATTGGTATTAAATTGATGCTAAAATATCCGAATTTTTCCACAGATAAGAGCACAGCTACCAAACGTCCCGGTTTCAATGGGACAGACACGGTGTCTCTGCACTGGTGTTCCAAGGAGCCTTTGCCTCAATCTGGTCTTCTTATCCCGTAAACAAATATATGGCTTTCATGCTCAACTCATGTTGTTTGGCCCAGGGCAGAGCGATTTCATAGTGCAGCAGTACTCCTCCTCTGATCGGCGGTGGAGTTGGGGACATACATCACAGCTTGTGTTATCTGCGACCTTATCCGCAAATTTACTTCTCTTAATCCGTAAATGCTCAAATGAAGAATTTTAGAAAAGATCCTCTTATCCGTGTCACGGATAATAGGAGTTATGATGTAATCTCCCAAAGTGCATGTGGAGGGAAAGGGCTGATCAAGACCCGTGGATAGGCCATGTATAATCGGATGAGTTGCCGTGCGACTCTACTTAAAACATTCTGGATAATAGGAATGCCGTTTTGCTAGGTAATGAAGCACGTTGTGTTGAAAGCACATACTGCGTGCAGTTTAGTGCGCAACGCACAGGGGGGTTAAATGTCCATTCCGGTGGAGTTGTGTCTCTGTTCTCTGACTCCAACCACGTACGCAGGCTCATGTGCATTTATTTAAAACACCATCACTGAGGACGGCTAGCCTGTCACGAATGCCCCATTTCCACTGGCACACCTTAGCTGGGGCAGTGCAAAGCCTTCAAGTTGTGGGTGGTTTTATACTCGCTGTTTGTTGTGCCAAGCTGGAGCCAAACGGCGCTACGCTGGCCTCGCAAGATATCCGAATCTGGCTCAGGATCCGAGCAGGGCCAGGAGCGACAATAACGATTGCATTGCACCGCACGTGAAGTCAGTCGGTACACTGCGAGGACACAGCGTCACCGTGTCATTTACCGGCACGTGTGGACCTTCGCTCGCGTGATCACTGCATGTGACGTCAGTAGCACGGCTTCTGCAGTGGAAAAAAAAAAACGAATTTGAGCAGCCCCGGGGCTGACTTGGCATGGCCCTGATGCAACTCGGATGTGCTGTTCTGTGGCAAAGAGGCATACTTGGGAAACGGCCAGACGAGGATAGGTTTTTTGGGTTGCAGGCTTACAAGTCAATCGTGCAATACTGTATTTGGCCAAACGTGCATTTTAAAGTGGCCAACTTTTTACGAATCAGTCAATACTCGAGGGGTAAATTCCTGTGCCGAGGACCATTTTTTTAACGACCCTTATCTGTGAATCCCCATGCACCACTTGAAAGGAAGAGGGAATATCTGATGACTGTGGTGATAATGTTGATTGATGATGACAACATTGGTCTCCGGCCATTAAAGCTATTAAAAAGGTTGTGCGGGTTCAATTTTATTAACTGCTGAATCACACTTTTTTTAACTGCTTAGAACATTATAGCTTATGAGCACAATCCTTGAGACTTATTGCCACTGATTTCCATGTGTATGGCTATACACACAATGTATGTTTCCAAAACAGGTTAATTCTTAATGCATGGGGGTCAATCTGATCAATTAAGCAAGATAATTGAGACATTTACTGTCGTACCGTTGTATATTCAGGAATGAAAGGCTGCTCTCTAGATGTTTTAAGTATCAAGTAAGTTTGCTGAGCGCAATACAGAGAGTTCATGAATGTGCAGAGCAACATTGGTCTCCAGTCATGAAAGCTATTAGAAAGGTCGTGCGGGTCCTAGTGTAATGCGGGCGTAAGCGACCTTCCGGATGTGACGTCACGGGGGGTGGAGTCATGTGACGTGGGTGGAAGGTTCGGGTCCTTAAGCGGGTAAACCGGAAGGGGAAGGCAGTCGGGGTGTGAGCGGAAAAGAGTGAGGCCACGCGGGCGAGTGAGAAGAGGGGGGGGCGCCGACGGCCATCGGGAGCCAACCCCGAAGAGAGGAGGAAGCTGCGGAGTGGTGTGGAGCTGCAGAGGAGACAGCCAGAAGGGCTGCGTGTTAGAGGCAGCGGTGTGGCTGCCAGGAGGAAGCTGCGGAGTGGTGTGGAGCTGCAGAGGAGACAGCCAGAAGGGCTGCGTGTTAGAGGCAGCGGTGTGGCTGCCAGGAGGAGCTGCGGAGATAGAGAGAGAGGAGTTGCAGCGAGTACAGCCAAGGGGGGGCTGTGTGAGAGAAACAGCAGCGGGGCTGCTGTTGTGGATCGGGCCGACATTGGAGTCAGCACCGTGGAGAAGCTACAGAGTAAAGACAGCCGTGTGGGTGTACAGCACGAACCGAATAAAGGACACTGAGCCAGACATCGTGGTCCAGTCGTTTATTACACTGGTGTCGGAAGTGCAACGGCATGTCGAAACAAGTGAGGAAGAAAGTTAATCCGGCGCCTGCATCGGCTTCTTCGTCCGACGACGACGAACTCCCTCCAACCACGGATCCTGTTGGGGTGGTGGAGGAGAGCCAGGCTGAGGCGACCACGGGAACGGGAGTGGAGGATGTTGGCGGGGTGGCGGGTCCGTCGACATCATCAGACGCGGATCAACGATGGCAAGCGATGGCGGTACAACTGGAGGCACTTAAGGACGTCCTGGCGCATCTATGCCATCTCGTCGCGCCAGGGACGATGGATGATGCAAGTGGTGCTCCGCGGGCCGCCACGTTGCCTGTCCTGCCGCCGCCATTGCCCACGCGGCAAGAGGCCGCCATTTTGCGCGCTCCGTGGCGCCAAACCGCCATCTTGGCCACGCCGCGGGCCGACGCCATTTTGAATTTGCCATCACAACCACCACCATTGGAAGACGGCGGGAAGAGGAGTCGGAGTCGCCACCTTACAACGGTTAAAGAATTTTCCGTCGGTGGGGACTGGAGCGCGTTCGCCTGCCGCTTCTTGGCGGCGGTACGCACAGCAAGATGGACCGATGCGGAGGCTTTGGAGGTGTTGCCGACTCTCCTGGACGACGAATCTGTCCGATTCTTCCGTTCCATAACGACCGATAAGAAGGCAACTTTATGTGGTGTTTTTCAAGAAATGGCCGATGCTTATGAGCCACCAGATGATGCGCATCGGCGATTCGCTCAACGACAACGAGCACCAGAGGAGTCGCCCGTGGCGTTCAGGGGTGCGGTGCTGGAGCTGGCCATGGCAGCTTATCCTGAGACGCCACAGGACCTGCTCGAGCCTCTCATATTAGGGAAAATGTTGGAGCTGTCTCGGGATCTAGGGATCCCCATGCCTGTGTGTGGGCATGAGAAGCTAACTTCCCGGACGGCTGCTAAGTGTCTCGATGCGCAATTCAACCTCCGTCGCTGGAAACAAGTGACGGCGTGGACGGGGGGGCCCGTCAAAGAAGGGGATGCGCTGGGGTGGAACCCTGCGCAGGCTGTCTATGTTCCGGATGACCGGGGCCCTCAACAACTGACGGCCGCCTCCGCTCCATGGACGGGACGCGGCGGGCCGAGACCGCGCGCGGCGCTACCAGAACGGGGCCGTCAGGAGGCGAGGCCTGCGCTTCGGCGCAACGAGGCCGAATGTTTCCGCTGCGGGCGTAGGGGCCACTACGCCAGAGACTGCTGGGCCCGCTTCCCGGCTCCGCCGCAGCAGGAGGCCTCGGCACCGGTCAAGTCGGCTAAGGATCCTCCGAAACAGGCATGTCGGCACGCACCAGACACTCGGCAAGGCTTTACACCTCACCCATCACCGTCGTTGCGCCATCCTAACGTTGTGGTTAAAGCATGCCCTTCGACGGGGCCTTGTCGCTCGGTCACGCAGTGGCGCAAGTTGGCACGGAGAGTCGTCGCGGCCGCTACGGGCTCGTCCACTGTACCGGGGTCTATACAAGGGGTGGACGTACGCATTTTGGTCAACTCCGGCGCGTCTGCGACTATTATTTCGGATGTCATTTTCCATCTGTTGGGCATCCCGCCGGGGGCTGTGCGTCCGGTTTATGGGTCGTGCGTCGCTGCGAACGGGGGTAGCATGGGTATCGTGGGTCAGGTGGATGCTAAAATATCTATTGGGGATGTGTCGGCCATGGGTGTTGTGTTGATATCGAGAACTTTGGCGGTTCCTTGTTTGTTAGGCACCGATTTTTTGGCTAAGATGCCCATTTTGATCAAAATCAATGAGAATTGTATTGAGCTGCCGGGGGGCCGTCAAATCTCGTTTCTGCCGTCGCCCTGGGGGCGACCTGCTTCGGCCGTACAAGTGCAGGCGCTGTCCGTCGCATCTGTGGACATCCCACCTGGTACACAGATGCTTATACCCTTGCGGTATCAGAAGCCCCTGCCTGATCGGCTAGGAGCAGTAGGGGTCTTGTTGTCACCGTCCGCCACGATAACAACCGGGTTGGCGTTAGTGGGGGCACAGACCATCGTCCGGCCGGATCAATTACCGTTTTTACAGGTGCTTAATGCGGGGGGAGAAAACGTCTGTGTCTCGGCCGGTACGGTTGTGGCACATGCCACTACGGCGTTTGCGACCCATGATTGTCCACATAGCCGGGGAGTTGTTGCTGGGGTTTCCGAGCCAAGGAGTTCGGATGATCGTTGGGTTGCTCAATTATGTGACGGAAATTCTTCCCTGTCCATGGAGCAACGTGGTGCGCTGCGTAAATTGTTGTTGACATATTCCGATGTGTTCAGCTCCGATGATTTGGATTTGGGCCGCACTTCGTTGCTTTACCATCACATTGAGACGGGCGATGCTGCCCCTATTCGATTAAATTCGCATCGGATGAGTCCTGCGGAGCGAGAACACGTACGGGGGGCAGTGGAAGACATGTTGGCTGCGGACATTATATCGCCATCTAACAGCCCATGGGGCGCTCCAGTCGTCTTGGTTAAGAAGAAGGATGGCAAATTGCGATTTTGTGTTGATTTCCGCAAATTGAATAAGATATCGGTGGCAGATGCGTACCCCCTGCCGCGTATGGATGACTCCCTCGACGCATTGTCGGGGGCTAAGTTCTTTTCCACACTGGACCTCTCTTCGGGATTTTGGCAGCTTCCCCTTGACGAGTCCTCACGGGAGAAAACCGCATTCCGTACGCCGCAGGGGTTATTTCAATTCAACTGTCTCCCGATGGGATTGAATGCGGCCCCTGCTACATTTCAAAGATTGATGGAGCTCGTTTTGACGGGGTTGCAGTGGGAGACGTGTCTTATATATTTGGACGATATTATTGTCTTCAGCCGCACATTTGATGAACATTTGACGCGGCTGGAGACAGTGTTCACGAGGATGCGTTCTGCCAAATTGAAATTCAAACCAAAGAAATGTCACCTACTGCAACGGTCCGTCCGCTATTTGGGGCACATTGTGAGTGCTGAGGGAGTGTCCACGGATCCGGAAAAGACGGCGTGCGTCCGGGATTGGCCGACTCCGGCCACCGTGGGGGATGTTCGGCGGTTTTTGGGATTTGCCTCGTATTACCGAAGATTTGTGCCGGGTTTTGCGACGATTGCGAGGCCCTTGCATCTCCTTACGGGTAAAGGACGAAAGTTTGTTTGGGGACAGCCGGAGGAGGCGGCCTTTCGGAGTCTGCGTGATCTATTGGCCACGGCCCCAACATTGGATTATCCCGATTTCGATCACCCATTCATTCTTGATACGGACGCGAGTGACACAGGTATTGGGGCGGTGTTATCACAGTCTAAAGGGGGTGTAGAGCGTGTCGTGGCGTATGGTAGCCGAGTCTTGTCTCCTGCGGAAACCCGCTACTGTGTCACTCGCAGAGAACTATTGGCGGTTGTTTTTTTCCTACGGCAATTTCGACCATACCTCTACGGTCGTTCTTTTATTGTGCGTACGGATCATGCGGCCTTGCAATATGCCCTTAAAATTGACCAGCCATCCGGACAGTTGGCACGTTGGTTGGACACGCTACAGGAATTTTCCTTCCAAATTCAACATCGGAAGGGAGTGCGCCATGCGAACGCTGACGCACTTTCCAGATTACCAGGGCGCGCCCCTTGTAAATGTGAGTCGGGGACGCATAGGTGTTCGCCGATTCCAAACCCCCCTCAGCCGCTTACGTTGGCCGTCGAGAAGTCGGACACTCCGATGGAACCGGGACCGGCTGACGGGGTTTTGAATCTGCCGCGGTCTGTCTGGATCCGGGAACAGATGATGGATGAGTCATTGGTGTCCTTGCGGAAGCGGTCTGCTAGGGACAATGGGAGTCCGAGTACGGCTATGGGGCCGCAAACCGCTCTCCGAGATGGTCTGCTTATGTGGCGGGAGGGGTTCCAGGAACATTGGCGCCTGGTGGTACCAACGTCCTTGCGATTCGAGTTGATTAGAACCCTCCATTGTGACACTCTCTTACATTTAGGGGTGCAGAAGACCTTGTTGACGTTGCAACGTCATTATTTTTGGCACGGCATGGCGACAGATGTCGTAGGGCACGTGCGCGCGTGCCCTGCGTGTGCACGACGTAAGCCGCCGAAACATCCTTACGTGCCGCCTCTCCAGTCGATTCAGGTGTCTCGAGTCAATGAATTGGTGGCACTGGACATATTGGGACCTTTTCCACCATCGGCGAGGGGTAATAAATATTTGCTGGTAGGGGTTGAGTACCTCTCCCGTTGGCCGATGGCCTGGCCGTTGCCCGATCAGTCGGCCGCGGCCATTACCGACGCCTTTTTGTTTGGGTATATTATGGATAAGGGGGCGCCTGAGAGACTCCTCACGGACCAGGGCAGGAATTTCTCTTCTAAATTATTGGCGGAAGTGTGCGCGGGCCTTGGGACTAAGAAAGTACGGACATCCCCATACCATCCGCAGACGGATGGTATGGTTGAACGGCTGAACAGGACATTGTCTGCCATGCTTTGCCATACCGTGAGTGAACAACAATCAGATTGGGATCTGCACATCCCCGGGGTGCTTTCGGCGTACAGGATGACGCCTCATGCGGCTACAGGATATTCGCCGTTTTACCTTATGTATGGTCGGGAAAACGTGCCGCCGGTGGATGTGCAATTGGGAACTGGGGTGAAGGGACCTCGTAAACCACTTCCTGAATACATTCAGGACACGGTTCGCCGAGTCACGGAGGCGCGGGAGAATGCCCGCGTGGCTACGGCCAAAGCCCAGGCCCGGAACGAGCGATATGCGCGACGGTCTGAGGGGGAGTGCCCTTGGAAGGTTGAGGACCTAGCCTGGCTTCATTGTCCACAGGTACGTCCGGGGACCTCGCCGAAATTGCACAAACCCTGGCATGGTCCCGTACGCCTCATTGCGGTTCCCAACCCACAGTCAGCACGCGTCCAGATTGGGTCTCGTCGCTGGGTTGTGCATACGTCGCGCTTGAAACCATATGTTGCTCCCTTACATGATGCGTCATCCCCCAATGTTGCCTTGCCGGGGTCTGTTGCTGCTGACTCTCCCCTGCCTGCGTCCATTGATCTTGCTAGAGCGCCTGTCGTACCTGTTCCAGACAGGCCGGCCGTGACATTGCGGGGGACGAGGGGCCCTGCTCGGAGGACGCCTGCCAGGTCTGCGGGACCTTCGAGCCCTGCAGCCCTTCCGACCCAGCTGCGGGCACGGTCACAGGACAAGCCCAAGACTAACTCTTTAGGGACACGGGACGTCGGTGGACTTCCAGCTGCGACAGGGGGATTACCCCCTGTCATTCCTCGACTTTCATCGCGTTCCCGTTCTGCGAGTGGGCCGCCGACCGTCCGGGACGGGCCGGCGACCCGCACACGTTCCAAATCGCTTACGTTTCGTTGATTGTTGCTGTCTTGTTATTTTTTTTCTTACAGTTGTATTTATTGCATGCTTTTTGTACGTTCGTTGATGTTAATTGCGTTGTTGTTGTTGTTCTTGCTGTTACATTGTATGCTTAGTGTCCTTTAGGGGGGGAAGCTCGGTTCGCCGCATTACGATTTGCTATTGGTCAGCCGAGGTCGGCTGGGATTTTTCTACGGGGGAGGGTGGTGTAATGCGAGCGACCTTCCGGATGTGACGTCACGGGGGGTGGAGTCATGTGACGTGGGTGGAAGGTTCGGGTCCTTAAGCGGGTAAACCGGAAGGGGAAGGCAGTCGGGGTGTGAGCGGAAAAGAGTGAGGCCACGCGGGCGAGTGAGAAGAGGGGGGGGCGCCGACGGCCATCGGGAGCCAACCCCGAAGAGAGGAGGAAGCTGCGGAGTGGTGTGGAGCTGCAGAGGAGACAGCCAGAAGGGCTGCGTGTTAGAGGCAGCGGTGTGGCTGCCAGGAGGAAGCTGCGGAGTGGTGTGGAGCTGCAGAGGAGACAGCCAGAAGGGCTGCGTGTTAGAGGCAGCGGTGTGGCTGCCAGGAGGAGCTGCGGAGAGAGAGAGAGAGGAGTTGCAGCGAGTACAGCCAAGGGGGGGCTGTGTGAGAGAAACAGCAGCGGGGCTGCTGTTGTGGATCGGGCCGACATTGGAGTCAGCACCGTGGAGAAGCTACAGAGTAAAGACAGCCGTGTGGGTGTACAGCACGAACCGAATAAAGGACACTGAGCCAGACATCGTGGTCCAGTCGTTTATTACACTAGTATAAGAATTACACTCTGAAGTAGCTTCACACTTAAAGGTCTATCTTCTTGGTTCTTTAGGTAAAGTCACGTAGAAGGGAAATAATAAAATAAAAAAAATAAAAAACATTATATTATTATATTATATTTTTATATTATATTATAACTGTATTATATTGTTATATTATTATATTATGATATTATTCTTTTTTTATGTTTTATTTTTATTATTTTATAATTTCCATTCTACGTGACTTTACCGAAAGAACCAAGAAGATGAATCCCTGCAGTCACGAAAGCTTTAAATCGAAACTTAAAGGTCTAGTTTACGTATAAAATATCCAACAAGTAGTACGTCGCCTGATGAAGCTAGTTGTAATTACTGGCGAAACTACGTACTCAGATTGTAAATGTTGTGGCTTGGCTCTCCAACACACCGGTGTGCTGTACTAGTACACTACACTATACACTACACTACTATGCACTACACTATACACTACACTACTATGCACTACACTATACACTACACTACTATACACTACACTATACACTACTATACACTACACTATACACTACACTATACACTACTATACAATACACTATACACTACACTACTATACACTATACGCTACACTATAAACTAGTGCTGTACTAGTGACGAATTGGCCACGTTCTGTTTACATGACAACCCTTACTAGTTGGCTGTGTCGGGCGGTGGCGGTTTTAACGACACATTTATAAATGTACGCAATCTAACCCACAAACAAAACCTCCATTACGTGGTGTAATGTCCACACCTCAAAGAATACCCAACTTCTGTAGAATGCCTTTCACACCACCTGTAATTTATTTTCAAGCACAGAAGGTTGGGTTTTTTCAGCCCAAATGCAAACACTCCAGATGTGATGACCTAAATTCGCCGTATCATTCATTGGTACAATTGTCCAAATATTCCAATCACAACCCTCCGATATAAAAGCTTTTGCAACTCAGTGAGGATTTCCTGGGGGTAACTACAGGGCATTACTGCGATGATAGATGCTACCGTGGTGTAATGAATAGCACACATGATTTTAAATCCAGAGGTCGCCAGATCAATCTCTAGCTTCAACAACGGTGCGAGTTTCGTCAAACAAAAAAACACCCCAGCCTCTGTCCACCCCGCCAGTACACACAGTTAGTGGATTGGCAAGGAGCAAGGAGCGGGGTAAAGTGTGGTTAATCGCATCGCTTTCAAGACACGTAGCCAGCGTAGAAGTAAGGCTCTCAAGTGGCCCCCTCTGGTTGAGAGCCACCTTCCGTCAGCAGTGGCACGAGCAAGTACTGTAATTGCAGGGCTGCATCTTGACTACATGATTATTGACGCAGGTACTTGAATCCATAATAGAGGGTTTTTTTGGGGTTAGATCGCGTAAATATATAAACGTGTCGTTGAACCCGCCACCACCCGACACAGCCAATTATGAAGGTTTGTCACGTAAACAGAACGTGCCAATTCTAGATGTGAAGCTTTCGTGACTGCAAGGATTCATACTCTTAGGTTTTTTTCGGTTAAGTCACGTAGGTAAAAAATACAAGTTAATAATAATAATAAAAAAAATATTTCTATTATTTTATTATTTATTTTTATTTAGGTAAAAAATAAAAATTATAAAACTATTCTATTGTTTTTATTATTTATTTTTATTTTTTACCTTACGTGACTTTACCGAAAAAACCTAAGAGAACGTGCCAATTCGTTACCAGGACAGCACACCGGTTTTGTGTTGGAGAGCAAAGCCGTAACATTTACAATCTGACAAAAAAAACCCTGTGTGATGGATGATGTTGGTTGCGAAAGCCTACATGTTAAAAAGGTACTTGAATAAATACTCTGCTCTCCAACCTTGCAATTGCCGTCCCTTGAATGCTCTCTACGCTACTATTACGCTTTATACATGCCATTGTTTTTTCACGTAATAGTTTTTTTCTAGTATGTATAACATTAAATACTTGTTTTTACTGTTCAATGCTTTTAGCGTGGGAAAAGTGCTCTATAAATCAAATGCATCATTAGTATTATGTATTACGCGACCAGTCGGCTTACAAGCATTGAATGGCTCAGTAATATTTGGTAACACTTTGGTCACGTTTCTGTCTTCCATTTTTATTTTGGGGCGGGGAAAGAAAATGTGTGTTTATAAACAGTCTTTATAATTGATGACTGTATCTTTTGTATGGTCCGGTATTTTTGTACCCATTAAGGGGAGATTCTATCAGGTGAGGAGTTATCTCTTGCCAAACAAAGCGTGTGTTAATGGCGAACTGCAGGGTGCAGTAAAAACACACAGCACATATCAGATTTAATTTAATTGGCCGTGTGTGACTGCACTAATTTTAAGAACATCGTTTGAATAACGGGGTCATGGAAGATGTATTTGCCCAGGAGAATGAAGTCAACGTACTCGTATTTTATGAATACCATCAGCCGTATTATATATTCATTATTTGCCACGGCCTATTGATGTATTGCAGTGGCATTACCATAAAGCCAATGGATATATGGGACAATAATATCTTCAAATTTAATCAAAAGTTATGTTCTGCTCAAATGACCATTATGGCAGTGCTCATCTATCTTAATTTTAGAACTTTCGGGACTGCAGGAATTATTATTTGGTTCTTTCGGTTAAGTCACGTCTAAAGATAAAATAATAAATTAAATTAAATAATAGAATACGACGTTTCGATTGCAACACAAGCAATCATCATCAGGTATAATGAAATAGCGACATAATATCTAACCAGAAAACTATAGACAGACATATTAGCAGACAGATATCACAAGATACATACATAGCGAGAGCAACACAGGTGACAGAGAGGGGTGATCGTCTCTGTGGGGTGGCCTTAAATAGACAGAGGGGGGGCGGAGGCAGAGAGAGGGAGGGGGGTTAGAAAAAATTAGCATATCAATGAGTGGTCCAAAAGAAAACGTGGTGCTGCGAGTACGATGGCACAGCAAGCAAGCCTGAAAATCAGGAGAAAGACACACTAAAATTAAATAACCTAGTAAAATATCGAAATGTAATGTAATACAACACAGAGGGTCGGTCAACACACAATTAACGCATAGCCTGGTTGATTACGTATTTCAAAGATTGCTAAGTTAGAATTTAAGTGTGAACATTCTAAAGAGGACACAGGCAGAGAAAACAAGTCGCCAGAGAGAGAGAAAAAAGATAAGCTTAAAACTTCCCCGTAGAAGTGGTTCAATCTTAATTTTAGAACTTTCGTGACTGCAGGAATTATTATTTGGTTCTTTCGGTTAAGTCACGTCTAAAGATAAAATAATAAATTAAATTAAATAATAGAATACGACGTTTCGATTGCAACACAAGCAATCATCATCAGGTATAATGAAATAGCGACATAATATCTAACCAGAAAACTATAGACAGACATATTAGCAGACAGATATCACAAGATACATACATAGCGAGAGCAACACAGGTGACAGAGAGGGGTGATCGTCTCTGTGGGGTGGCCTTAAATAGACAGAGGGGGGGCGGAGGCAGAGAGAGGGAGGGGGGTTAGAAAAAATTAGCATATCAATGAGTGGTCCAAAAGAAAACGTGGTGCTGCGAGTACGATGGCACAGCAAGCAAGCCTGAAAATCAAAAGAAAGACACACTAAAATTAAATAACCTAGTAAAATATCGAAATGTAATGTAATACAACACAGAGGGTCGGTCAACACACAATTAACGCATAGCCTGGTTGATTACGTATTTCAAAGATTGCTAAGTTAGAATTTAAGTGTGAACATTCTAAAGAGAGGACACAGGCAGAGAAAACAAGTCGCCAGTGCTCATCTATTTACAGCTTTAAGTCAGTGGTGGGATTCTTCATCACTATTAGGGGTACAAGTGGATCCATAGGATGTATCACTGTTGACGTCACCAAGTGATGCTCTTTGATAAACCCTGGAGGGATGATGGGCTGAATAAACCCCCAACCAGGATGTGAACTCGTAAGCTTCATTGTGAGCCGCTCGCTCTATCGCAGAGCCAGCAGACTGGAGTATAGGACGGTCCTCGATTTACGAACGTAAATAGTTGCTTAACCACCATTGGAACCTCATTTTCCAGTAAAAAATATGATAATTGTTTTTTTACCCTTCTATCTGGCAACAAAACTGACACCTTTTTTATCATCTGGTCCAACACCATGTGAGACTAGGCTCTAAGGAAAGCTGTCTCGGGTGTGGACCAATCAACTTCAAGGACAGTGCACATTATCAGAGTTATGTTTTTTTTTGCATTATGACTGCAGGTATTGTGGTCTATGTAAACTCCTTGTAAAAAAGGTGTCAGTTTTGTTGCTAGATAGAAGGGTAAAAAACAATTATCAGTTGCTTAACCAGTTCGTAAGTCGAGGACTGCATGTACCTTCAATTGCAATAATATTAAAATGTA
This sequence comes from Lampetra planeri, assembly GCF_965212315.1. NCBI lineage: Eukaryota > Metazoa > Chordata > Hyperoartia > Petromyzontiformes > Petromyzontidae > Lampetra > Lampetra planeri. The sequence continues at coordinate 8,963,071 of NC_136119.1, forward strand.
AGATTTCATCCTAGAAAAAAACACAGCACTGTCTACTACTGTAACAAAACGTGTTTCCATTAATTGTATTTGTTGATTTCGCACATCCTTTTACAAGGTTGCATGCGTTTGCCAACGATATTCACAGCGACCTTAGAAGATGTTTTAGCAAAATTAGATTAGACAAACAAAGGCACAAACATTAATGGAAGAAACATTCATTATCTTAGATTTGCTGATAATGTCGTCATTGTATCATCCAGTGGGAATTAACTGCTGCCAGTGATTTTGTAAAATCAAATGTTTTATACAATAAGACTTTATATTCATTGGAACATTAGCAAAATTTACCTCCTGGCCTTTTATTTCATAGTTAATACAAGCAAACCGAGGAAATATTTTTTTTTCTAAATTCATTTGCATACACTATCAAAAACTAATTTAAAATTTCACCGTAATACACTATGCCAACAAGATTAAACTAAGATGCATCTTCTAAATTCGTACAGCAGTCGCAGTTTATGATGAAAACATTTTCAGAAATGTTGATGATTATGATGATGATGTTGACAGCACACGGAACAATCCAGAGGTCACTCGCTGGTTCAATCTCCCAGCACAGCAGCCGAAACAACGGATAAACTATTTGGTTCTTTCGGTAAAGTCACGTAGAAAAAAAAAAATTTAAATAATAGAGTACGACGTTTCGATTGCAACACAAGCAACCGTCATCAGGTAAAACTAAATTTGAGAGAGAGACAAAACACAGACACGGAGACACACAGACAGACACACAAGCAGAGAGAGATAACACAGAGACACAGAGAGAGAGACACACAACATAGACACACAACATAGACACAGAGAGAGAGAAAACACAGAGACACACAGAGAGAGAGACACACAACATAGACACACAGACAGACACACAAGCAGAGAGACAACACAGAGACACACAGAGAGAGACACACAACATAGGCACACAGACAGACACACTAGCAGAGAGAGACAGCACAGAGACACACAGAGAGAGACACACAACATAGACACACAGACAGACACACACACACAGAGAGACAACACAGAGACACACAGAGAGAGAGACACACAACATAGACACACAGACAGACACACAAGCAGAGAGAGAAAACACAGAGACACACAGAGAAAGACACACAACATAGACACACAGAGACCCAATGCCTCTGTGTCAAGGCATTAAATAGAGAGAGGGGGGGGGTGGGGCAGAGAGAGAGAGGTGGGTCTGCTGGTGGCAGCTGCTGGAGCAGAGAAATTAGCATGTCAATGAATCCACCCCGAAGCGACCGAGGAAAAGAAGAAGATCGAATGGCCCTATGAGAGCCTGGTAAACTTTTAGAGAGAGAAATAGTTTGAGAAAACTAAATTTAGCAAATCTTTTGGAAATGTAACGTAATGCAACACAGAGTCGGCTAACACACAGCTATCGCATAGCCAGGTTGATTACGATCTCCAAAAATTGCTCAAATTAGAAGTTAAGTTTCGATTGAAAGCTTTCGTAACTGCAGGGATTCATCTTCTTGGTTCTTTCGGTAAAGTCACGTGGAAGGGAAGTAATAAAATAATAAAAATAAAACATAATAAAATAAAATAATAAAATAATAAATTATTTTTATATAAATAAAATAATATAGTAATATATTATTTTAATAATTTATTATTTTATTTATTATTTTATTATGTTTTGTTTTTATTATTTTATTACTTCCCTTCTACGTGACTTTACCGAAAGAACCAAGAAGATGTAAGTTAAGTGTGAAATTTGACAAACAGAGACGCAAAGAGAGAGAGAGAAAACAACTTATATCCTCCCCGTAGAGGTACTTCAAACTTGATTTGAAGTACCAAAGAGTAATTCCTGCAGTCACGAAAGCTTCAAATCAGGTTACAACGGAGAAAGTTTCGGAAATCCCCCGCCACCTCTGCCCGCCCGGGTATTTATGAGTGGTCACGTGTTGTCGTATAAAGTGTGTGGGCAACTCACACCTCTTTCAAGACATCTGGCCAGCGTGAAAGAGTAGGCCAAATACCCTATTTGAAGGGTTTTCTTGAGATACCGAGAGTGGAGCCAATCATTCCAGGGGTGTACCTTTACCTTTTGTGAATGTTAAAGGGCTGCTGTATGTATTATAGCCATTTAAAGCGTTGTTTTACGTGGGCTAATTTGTATATGTTTTAGGTAAAATCTTTGGTTGTTTTTTATCATTGTAAAAATAGGTTTGGACGACTGGATTTTAAATTATTATGTCATTTACACCAAGAGGCTTTGTTCTACAATATCATGACCTAACACCATTGTGACGGGTCGCCAGTAATCAATAGAGATTACGTCCAGTACCACTCATGCTGTCTCAAAAAGCTGGAGGCAAAGTAACAAATAGACGGCTTGTCAAATTTTAATTTCAGAGCATTTCTAGCAAAAAAAAAGTGTTGACTTCAATAGCTGAACAAGTCCAACTTGAAGCATTCAAAATTTTGAGATATACAGTACAAAACCGTCCGGTGTGTTCAAATGTCACGCAGCATACATCACGCAGAATGCAGTGAGATAAAACATTTCCACAGAGGTAGGAAGGAAAACAATCGACACTTGTAGCGAGCTGTCTCATTGCCCAGCAGAAGAAGGCAACTTAATTGCAATAAACACATTCATACGGAGGGAGCTGGTAGGAACGTTGGGTTGCTCGGTCAATGGCCAGGGTCAACGGCGGCGTGGTGTATTCCGCAAATATGGCCGACTGTGAGTGCGGGCACAAGCCGGCGTGAGTAGGTTAAACGTTGAGTTTTATTAGGGCACCACGGGGTGACCAGCCCCTCCCCACCCAGCCCCACCCCTCCCACCCCCCACCCAGCCCCAACCTCCCCACCCAGACCCTCCCCACCCTCCCATCCCCACCCAGCCCCTCCCCACCCCTCCCCACCCAGCCCCTCCCCACCCTCCCCTCTCTGCACGACGGACGGACGGACACAATAATCCCCTGTGGGCTGGTGGAACCAGGTGATTCCTACCAGTAATATTGCATTAGCTTTGGAAACAATGGGCATATTTCTGAAATCTCCAATGCCTCAGTAGACCAATAATTATAAATAGTTAGGCCACAGAATGGCTTGGTGCCAGAAAGATCTGGCACTGCTTGAGCATTTAGGCACAAGACAAGAGAGGAAAGTGGAAACAAATGACGAAATGTGCATTGGACATCTACTCCTGCATCGTGGTGGCGATGATAATGGTGAGGCCCCAGATGGCATGTGGTGGGGCAAAGTGTGGGTTACCACTCCCTGAAGAAGTCCCTCACGGCTTGCTGCATCGATCACCGTCAGTGGGCAACACAAGCAGCTGATCGCAACTCTTGGCGGCACACAGGCCACCTCCTTCTTCGAAGATACCCGCAGGGCCCGTATGGAGGACAAAAGGAGAAGGAGGAAGAACCATGATCCCTCAGCACCCATGCCAGATCAGACCTATACTTGCAGCTGTTGTGGCAGGACCTGCTTGTCCCGCATAGGCCTCGTCAGCCACCAGCGTGCCTGCTGCAGAAGACGTGGATGTCCTTCCTAGATCTTCGTTCGCGAAGCCAAGCCATGATGACCATTTCCCAAGACGTCTGGTCCGTGCTGACGAGTCGGCCGCCCACCCCTCTGCTCTCCAGAGCTCCCTCGAGTGGATGTCCCACGAACAGCAGTGGCACGAGCAAGCAACTGCAGGGCTCCGCCTCTACCTTTTGCCTTTGCCGATTGTTAAAAGTAATTATTTTTCGAAGCAGAAACGGTAAGTTACGTATCAGTGGTGATACCGTGTCAGTCTGCTGATACCCTTGGTTCTTTCGGTAAAGTCACGTAGATAGAAAATAAAAATAACAGTTAATTAAATAGAATCAAATAAAAAAAATACGAATAATAAATTGAAAATAATAAAAGCCAAAAAAACACGTTTCGATCACTTGTGTTGCGATCAAAACGTCGTGGGTTTTTTGCTTTTATTATTTTCATTTTATTTTTTTATTTTTCGTTATTTTTATTTTAAATTCTATCTACGTGACTTAACCGACAGAACCAAGAATATGAATATCCTGCAATCACGAAAGTTTTAAGTCAAAGTCTACTGATATACAAGTTATTCTAACAACATTGAATGTCTCTATATTTTTTTGGTCATTTACTAATGGAATTGTACACTTATAAAAACGTGCTCCATTGCTGCAGCTCTTTTCAATGTACACTACAATTGCACACGTGTATCATTTATTTATAGGCATAGGCCACTGGGTGGTTAATTGGCATAAACATAGTGAGCTGCTAATAGGCGTCACAGTGTGAGCAAGTAACGAGCTACACAAGGAGGATGATTGATCAATTTCCCATTACAATTGCAAAATTATCATTTCCAGCAGGATTCTTTCATGAATACATTTAGACTTACCTGTATGATATCACAAAAGCACTGCAACACTCAGCTCAAATGAATTTGTGATGCTTTGATATTCTTTGGGTCTTTCGGTAAAGACACGTAGATATAAAAAAAAATATATCACGACGTTTCGATCGCAACACAAGCAATCGTCATCAGGTGGAAAAATATAGCGGGAGAGCTGTTGAGGCAGGAAAAATATATGCTTTGATAATAAACCCTATTTTTTTAAATTATTCACATGAAAATTATTCACGAGACAAATAAGATCATTATTAACCGTCCATGCAATGACTGGGTGTGTATCCATTTAAATTTATAGTTATTTCAGACTTCCAGTTAAGACAATAAACAATCGAACACCAAGTTATTTAATTTTAATTACCGTATTGTGATGTTGATGGGTTTTGTGATTTTTACTATTGAAACTGTAATTTTTGCACAACATTGTTCAAAGTGAGACCAATTGTAGCAATGTTCACAATTACATGCAATTAATTTTGTAACATTTCAGAATTAATTTATTTCTGGAAGTCAAATGGCCCATGTAGATTGAAGATCTGAAGGGCATTCCTGTTGATCGTTCTTATTGGCTGGAGTCTCTAGATGGCCACTCAGCTGTGCCTAACATCATGCAGCCTTAAGGCGAATGAGTGGAACTGCTGCGCTCATATCCCTGTGGGTTTGACTCAGCAGAGAGCCAAAGCAGCGCTCTGCTCAATGCAGCATTTCGCACGTTGAAAAGCACGCAGATATCCTCAGTCCCATTTATAATAGTACAGTAGTCGGATACGCTTTTGGCATTTATATGGTCAATCTATGTATTGATGTGAACATTCATTTATTTACATAGACGTGGCAGTGTGCGCAGCCTTACTGACAGTGGGGTTCAAGAGAAAGGGCTTTTGTGGCTCATGTAGCCAGCCGTTGAGGGATGGTTAAGTGGATGAGTTTGCCTTGCTGGCAGAAGGTCAGCCGTGTGAATCGCAAATTATATCCCAGATCTCCCTCGAAAAAGTTGCATCACAATTTAGATTAAATATATGCGTGAAATTCTTATCTCAATAATACATAGGTTAAATACTCTCTCTGGCAATCATTTTCTCATTTGTGGATACGAAACGCCCAACACTTACTTGCAAGTTAGTATGATTGGCTAGCATCATGGCCAAAATAACCACCTACATTATACGGCCAATACATTCTGAATCAAAACAGGGCTGGCCGATATCAGACAGCGTGCATTATAATTACGCTTATGATGTGAAAAACAATGAAATCAATACATTACTAATGAATTAAGTTGCATATAGTAATGGAACAAAAATAATGACGAACTATAAAATACTGAAAATGCACGTAAATACATTTCCCCCAATGTTTTATGAATTAACTTAAAAAAATTTAGATGCTGTCGAAACATTACTTATCATGGACCACGATGGTGGAACGTTAGTTCACATAAAACTGAACTAAGTTTGACGGATGCATATATAAATAATCTCTTTCCAGGTTCAACATTTAGATATAGTACAATATAAATTACAGAAATAAGCCACATATTTATAAAGAAAAAGAACGTCACATTTGTTTACATTAATCAACGTATTTTTAACTCATCGATTCATGTGGAATGCAAAAAAATACTTTTACTTTTTTCGATTTTAACCGAGTGCATCCTTGTATGATGACATTTCGTGTTGAAAGCCCGTGGCTGGCTGTCGCTACTCCTGCTGCTGAGATGGAAATGTCACGCGTGGAGAGGCATAACAGGGACAGTTGTAAACAACGCAATCCCGCATTGACATCCCAGCAGGGAATGTCCCCAAAGCTTCGTGGATTTGACAAAATGAGAGTTGGCACCTTTCCGTGCTCTCAATTCCGGTATAGGCAAAAGTCAAAACATTTGAGGCTTATAACCAGCAGAGGTGAACCGGCAGAAGATGGATGGGTTTCCTTGATTAGTCAGTTAATCAAGTAAAATTTGAAAAGTCAAGGCCTATTCTTGTTTTACGGGAGGTCAACCACGGACTGAATGAACATTGATTTTTTGTTTTTTTTTTCACAATCTCAGTACAGCACTTACAGTGGTATGTATATATATCGTGTTTTTTTTATTTGAATGCAAGGCACACGCTACTTGTGCAAATGCAATGTTTATGTTTGATATGCAGTCTGCAATATGTGCAGATTTTAAGTAATGCAGTATAATTATGCAGTACATCCACAAAGGCTTAGAAGCATTAACTGATTAGCATTCATTAAACAAACATAAATGTAATAATACAGCAATAACACTGCATGTTAATAGGAAATGAATATATTTTTATTTATACATTTTTATCAAGGATATTCAAGTGCAATGTGCGCGCTAGGAAAGTAGGAATATTTCAATACCTCTTGATTTCCATATAATGTACTTAACTACACAACATTCTAATGTGGTTAAATGTCCTATTTCCAAACATGTATCAGGGTATAAATGGAGAGGGCTTTTCAAATCTCTTACTATCATGAGTGAAAATAAATACAACTCAGCACATACAAAAGCACAGAAAATGGAAACCGTCTCACCATTATTTATACTTTTAAGAACAATAACTACACAAGTACTAAAAGCATTCATCAATGACCTCAGACAGTTTGAGTTCCACTGTTATGGGCAACTGTGTTTTAGTGATCCGTTTCATATCAGGAATGCTGGCGAATAGTATGTTTTGATGGGTTTGGCCAGATACAATCTCCAGTTGCCAGAATAAAACTTTTCATCAGCACTGGAACTCAAGAACGCATTACTGAACACTGAAATCCACTGTAAGATGGCACGAGAATATGAATAGAGGCAATACATGTAACCTGTACAGCAGAATGTTGAAAAATTACGTGGTTATATGAACACGTTTCTTGCCTGGGTTATATTCATCTCTGGGTAACATACGAGAACCCAGACAAATCAGTGAAGCTAAAAATGCAGTTTTCTCTCTCTGATAAAAAAAATACAGGGCGTATATTTCAGTTTACATGAGTGCACAGATGTGTAAATATTGACCCAGCACCCCGACTCAGAGAAAACGCCAATATGTAACTGTCAGCACATTTCGGTAAAGTAAGCCACGTGGGCTCTGTAGACACAATCCTACACAAACACTTGACATTTTGAGAGATGCTTTAAAAATGAGACTTGGAATAATATGGCACTGACCAGACGTACATACCATTTTCACCATCTCCACTGAGCCGTGTTATTTGTATGATAATGAGGACCGTAACTCTGTGTCGTGCTCTGTGACCTGTGCTGAATTGTGGGCTCATAATTGCACCTGAAGAAAAAAGCATTTGCAGCCTGTGACTAAAAACGAGCAGGGAACACTCTCCACCACCCGACAGCCTCGGGGCACAGCCTTCTGCAGGGTAGGGCATGCCAACTGCATTCTGGAATAAAACGGGGATAATCTACATTGACTTATCATCCCTGGAGGATATTGATGACCGCTCAGTACCGGGTTGAATTGCTCAGGGTCGGACACGTGTGTCTGAATTAAAATGCCGATGTTTTTTGTGAAAGTGCTCATATCCACCCCTTTGATTGTGTCTAGAGTACAGGGCATATTTTTATAGGGTTTTCACACCACTTTAGGTTTCCATATATTTCTGCTATTGATTCAGACTAGTCATATCTGTCACATGATCACTTGCTCGAAAGAAAGTTCTACGATTATGACAAGGTGGAAATAAAAAATGTCAAGAGGTTGCAAAAGATACATGAATAATTGATATGCTCTTCAAACCATCCGTGTGAAGTTCAATCCTAGTATTTATCAAGAGTTATAAAGTAAAGCTTGGGAATTCTGTGAGAATGTGCGGTGTGTTTGTGTCTAATTTATTCATTAGTGTGCATGTGTAATCAAGTATAGTCTACTTGAATGTCCAAACGTGTACAATTTGCGTAACAGTAATATAGTAAATCTTCAAGCCTTACATCTTCTCCTTAAATGTCATTGTATTTTTATATTAAATTGTACTGCTTCAGTGGACGTATATATATATATAAATAACATCAGATTATATAACACTAATAACAGGCTTGTTCCTTTTTTAAAACTGTCGTATTGAATGAAGCAAGATGTGTACATCTCAAGCGACTGGCCTGCTTTAGGGCAGATCACAGCTGGTCAGCAACAACACCGAGTCCTTCCCGTCCGCTCAGTTGCAGTAAATAAACGGGTATTATTTTTATCTTACGTTTTTTTATTGGATTGGAATATATAATTCGCCAGACATTTTGCCACACTTTTTCAGCGATTCACATTGCGTTATTTTGTTCTAATTTTGCAAACCTTTGTAATTTTTCACATTATAAATACCAGGCACTGGGACACGGCAAGACGTACAGTAGTGTACCCACAATCCACAAAGCATTGCGGGAGCCGGACCTGTGCCAATGGTTTGTTTCACCTGGGTAGCCAGCTTACCAGTGCTATTGGGCAGTCCCATTGCAATGTGATGGTGGGGGGAGCTCAGGTGAGTTTGTATTATTTGTCATGTGGGCATCAATTTTATACGTGCAAAAAAGTTAATATTTCCATTTCGTACTCTTAGGTTTTTTCGATAAAGTCACGTAGGTAAAAAAAAAATAATAGAAATAATAATAGAAATAAAATAATAAATACGAAACGTCGTGCTTTATTACTTTATTTCTATTATTATTTCTATTATTTTTATTATTTATTTTTTATTTTTTACCTACGTGACTTTACCGAAAAAAACCAAAGAGTATACATCCTTGCAGTCACGAAAGCTTCAAATCTAGAATTTTCATTTCGGCTGATTAACGTTTTTATTCGGGGAGCATTGGCACAGTGGTTGGGGCAGCTGAGTTTGATTGTTGGCCGTAGCTAACATCTTCCATCCTCACCAAACCGCACTTACCGGCATGACGAAGTATGGTCAACCAATCCCCATGACTGACAAGGAATAGGGAGGCCTTCATCCAGCAGTGGATTGACAAAGGGCTGTGAATTAAATTTACTTTAATATCTGTAATTTAATCTTGCATGCTAATTGGCATTGATTCCAATGTAATACTAATTACCATAATGCATTTGATTAGAAATAGGGTTAAGATGTCAAAGCATGTATCTCAAAACCTAAGACTTAATGACAGAACACTTCCTAAAATGAATATGTGTGGAGCGGAAATGCTTTGTAGAATTACAGCTGAAAAATGTGGCTATCTGCACAATGTATTTTTGGCCTGTGTGCTGTCGTTTAATAAAGGAATTGTGTTACAGCATTAGCTCTAAATGATTGTGTCATGTGTCGGATCCATGTATGGTGAGTGAACTGACCACTTAAGTCTGCCTATCTCTTGCTGATGGATCAATAAACTGTGGCTGTAATGCACATTGCATGTGCCAGAATATGAATATCTAATCCTCTGATGCTATCAAGCAATTTCTATGCACATTTTATATATATTTAATATCTCACAATGGTATTTTAAATATTGTCGCTATATTTACCCCCCCCCCCCCTCCAATTTTAAATCATAATATTTGAAGGCAAAAATGCCTTGAAAATTGGCATAATCTGACAGGTAACTTCTGACATGATTTGCTTTGTTTGACGACGTTCGCTTCACCAGAGTCTCCGTGTCATGTGCAGTCACGGGCAGGCCCAGGTCGCATCGAAGCCAGGAGAGAGCCCTCAGCCACGTGCAAGGCTTCCCAGCTGCCAAAATAACTGGCAAAATATAGCGACGCAGGGGGAACTGCTCCCTGGTTTTATGTTCGTTGGCCACGGGGAAATGTTTGACCATACGTTAGCACGTTGGTCAGCTTGTATGTGTGTATATGCATGCTGAACTTCTTTCGCACCGTACGTAGCCAACCCACTCGACAGGGGGAATGAATCACAGCTGTGCATGTGTCCCCCCAGAATAAAACATTAAATATGATCACATGATGATTAAATGTATTGCAAGCTATGAAATAAAATATACGCTTTAGAAGCATTTGGAAGGCGTGCACAATATGCATGTGCTATGAAAAAGTCTGGCAAGATAAACAATTCAAAAAAAATATATCCCACCTTGGAACTGTTCTTGAAGAGTGCGCTATATAAAATGAATTGCATATAGTTTTTAAAAATAATGTCCTGCATCCGCATTTTACGGGGTCCCTCGTGAATTATATTGCCCAATAATCAGTTTTCATCTACACAACTATTTAATCGGTAGATTAACTCAAATGCTAAGACATCGAATTTTAAAGATGCAATGGTGTAAAAATAAAATGCCATCAAAACGCAGTAAAATCTCAAAGAAAATATTGTTTAATGGGACTGTGAACTACAGAGTGAACTTTCAACGCGTCCTAATGAATTGCACAGCCACTTAACTTTCGAGTGTGTTTGCTATGCAGAGATAAAGGAAGTCACAAGCAGGGAGGGGATGGCACTCTATAGTAGAGTATGTCCAAAATTGTTAATCGTTTCTCAATGAGACACGCACAATGGTGAAGATAAAAGAATTAGTATATGAAAAGGTTTTCTTTTTTTACAAAAACAAATTAAATTTAGGTAAGATGAAAATCCTATGTGTATTGCTTGTGTCGGTGGCATTAGGCTGGTAAGCAGAAGGTCACAATCCATCGTAATTCTATTCAAAAAGGGAAACAAATCTGATTTGAAGAATTACTAACACATTATCCTCTTGTCACATAATACGTGTGAATTGTTTATGAAGCTTAGAAGAAACCAAAACATTTACACTAGGAGGCCAATCAACCACATGATTAAGTTTTTTTGGGGTTTTCTACCATTGGCCACATATCAATAACATTTCTACTTTAAAAATACAATAATTAAAAATATAATTATACCTTGTTTTGTAGATTATGAATAGGCAAATGTAGAAATATTATGAGTGACAAATATGAATCAGAAGAGGAGTAAGAAAAAGAGACACACTCTAAGCAAACCTATTCACAGCAACATTAGAATATATTTCCAAAAGCTAGATTGGATCAATGAATGCATAAACATAAATTGGGAAAAAAATAACCATAACGTATTTGCTGATGACAGCAATTATAACAGCCAATGGAAATGAACGACAATAAAGCTTTGAACAACTTTACAAATAAGGTTTCAAGGTTCGGCTCAAGATAAATATAAGCAAAAAATAAGTCACGAACAAGAATATATTAAATGTCGATTTAAAGCTTCCGTGACTGCAGGGATAATATATTTTTCTTCAAGAAGAAGAATATATTATAATATAAAAAGAAAATAATTATTGGAGGGACGCAACTGGAACACACCACAGAAATATGCATACAGATGAATAATTGTTGAAGCAAGCTTGGAATTGTCATTATTAAATAGTGGGGGAAAAAAGTATTTGATCCTCTGCTGATTTTGTACGTTTGCCCACTGACAAAGAAATAATCAGTCTATAATTTTAATGGTAGGTTTATTTGAACAGTGAGAGACAGAATAACAACAACAAAATCCAGAAAAACGCATGTCAAAAATTGTATACATTGATTTGCATTTTAATGAGGGAAATAAGTATTTCACCCCGTCTCAATCAGAAAGATTTCTGGCTCCCAGGTGTCTTTTATACAGGTAACGAGCTGACATTAGGAGCACACTCTTATAGGGAGTGCTCCTAATCTCAGCTTTGTTACCTGGAGTGGCTCAAGAAGAAGCACATTAAGGTCCTGGAGTGGCCTAGCCAGTCTCCAGACCTCAATCCCATAGAAAATCTGAGGAGGGAGCTGAAGGTTCGAGTTGCCAAACGTCAGCCTCGAAACCTTAATGACTTGGAGAAGATCTGCAAAGAGGAGTGGGACAAAATCCCTCCTGAGATGTGTGCAAACCTGGTGGCCAACTACAAGAAACGTCTGACCTCTGTGATTGCCAACAAGGGTTTTGCCACCAAGTACTAAGTCATGTTTTGCAGAGGGGTCAAATATTTATTTCCATCACTGTAAAGGGGTGAACGAAAGCAGGATGGGCTACTTTTGGAAAACTTAATTTGATCATGAAAAAAACCCACAAACGTGCCTGGGAAACACGTGGATGAGGAAATAAACGCAGGGTTGAGACATCATAATGAGTGGTAAAAAATTAACTCGTAAAAACAAAGTTTTTCGCTATAAATCATATGTATGCGTGGCATCGGTTTTATTTTATTATTCATTTCTGTTTTTCTTGAGTAAGAGTTTCATTTTGATCACGTTGGTATTTTAAATTAAATATAAGGAAAGTCGTATATAGGGATTATAAGGTTTTCAGTTTTTGTATGATTGTTTATATTGTACATTTTTGTTGTTTTCTTGAATAATTTTCTGTGTTTAGGAAAAATATATGATTGTGTTAGTGAAATTTTTTTTCCTAAAAAGTGTCAAATTTCGGAAAAACATTTTCACGAAAATAAATTGTCACGCACAACGAGTCTGTGTGCAAAATGTCAGCTCGATTGGATCACGGGAAGTGGGTTAAAAAACGACCGAAAGATTTGCACGGAACGTAAGCGCGCAAGCAAGCAAGCAAGTGAACTTAATATAAAGGATTTAAAAATAGCAAGTGGGCCTGGGCAGGACACATCTGTAGACGGCTCTTGACAGAATGGTAGCCAAAGGACAGACACGCCCGAGGTAGTGACTATCACGGTGATGTAGTGACATGAGCACTTGCTGGATTGTGGAATCGCAGGACCGTAAGAGACGACAATGTCATGAGGATGGCTTCAGGCAGCAGTGGAGAGACAGTGGCTGATATTGAAGATGGTGATTTGCATTAATCGGATCACATATATTACTAAAACATGACCGGGACCTAAATCTTTAATTTTCATTAATGAGACGCAAAAATAGTTTGAGGTTAAAGGTTAAATCATTATCAATCTGGGTGTACTATGCATACCATTAAGGGCACATCTGGGTTGGTTTGGATCTATATCCATTTTTGTAGCTCTCTATTTTAAGGTTATATTAATGAACGATCCACTTTTTAGAAAAGTATATTGTTTTGATAAACGTGTTAAATTAAAATAATTAAACTTTTTCTGGATTATAGCTTTAGTGTATTGGGATTGCTTTTGGACTATTTTTATTGTCCAATTTCGGGAACTATCAATCTCTACATGTTTAGTTTCCAATAATGAAATTACATATATTATAAATGCTAATTAGTGCCACTTTTTTTCTGGAGTCAGCTTGGTGTTTTGATGGGAAGAGACTGGATCCCACAATAGGAATGTAAAATGTCCACAATTGGCACAGGGTTTGCAGAGATGAGCAATAAAAAAAAAAGCATTTGTTAACACTACTGCCCCCAAAGAGGAAATATTTGTAAGATATTCTTGGTTCTTTCGGTAAAGTCACGTAGAAGGGAAATAATAAAATAATAAAAATTAAAACAATAACATTCTCACAACGTTTCGATTGCAACAAAAGCAATCATCATCAGGTGTGAACACCACAGCAAGGAAATTTGGAAAAAGTGGCGTTCTTTTCTTATCGTCAGCACCACGGACAGCGACTGGCGGTTGTTCAGACGGACGAGTTCATCTACGCTCGCAATGGAGGAGGGGGGAGAGAAAGAGAATGGAATGTGGTCTGAAAGTCACCGTAAACGTGAACACAATCAATTAAGACCCGAAATGGTTTATCAAATCCTTCCAATGATTGCTAAGCCAGAATCCATCTTCTCGGTTGAAATTGTCTCTGTGTTTGTTTTTGTGGATAACCTCATGAACGAATCTCTCATGGTAGCCAGATGGCTTGCAGAGAACCTCTGTCTTGGAGAAGTCAATGTCACGTGAGCCCACTGAATTATAACAGTGGTCTGCCACGGCTGAGGTGTTGGTCCGACCATGTTTTAGGTCTGCTTTGTGTTCACGGATGCGGTCCGAGACATGTCGTTTGGTTTCTCCAATGTAACTGCTCCCAAAATTTCTTGCTGTGGTTTTTACACCTGATGATGATTGCTTGTGTTGCAATCAAAACGTCGTGAGAATTTTCTTATTTTTATTTTTATTATTTCCCTTCTACGTGACGTTGCCGAAAGAACCAAGAATATGAATCCCTGCAGTCACGAAAGCTTTAAATCGAAATATATAAGATAGTTAACGTTGTTGGCAATGACCCTTCGATCGCTCTACTATGAAGAAGGGACATCATCAAAGACGTTGCCCATTACATTTTTTTCCTCTTCAGGGCAGTGTTGTTTAAGAACGTATACTTAACGTCTGCGAAAAAGAGCTTCATAGTTCATCGGATTCCTCCAGTATAAATACAAATTTTGATTCTGAAGAATGCGTGGAATATGCATTATTTGTAATTGTGCACTACTACCAATGCATTATCAGATGTTTTTTTTTTGCTATACAATATACAGATACTTTTCAGTGAAATCATGGTATAAAAGGAACAATACTGCATAGAAAACTAAAGTATCCATGGTCATGAGTGGCTTACTGAAAGCTGAACTCAGCACATACACCAAACTGATCGTGGCAAACAACGTTGATGTTGTGATGTGAGTGTTGATGAAAAATGTTCTCAGGTATACGGATGATAATAAGCAAGAGTGTTCATGCTGGCAAGATAATGTTGACACTGCTATAAACATTCTGAATTGTTTGTGTGTTTTTTTGAAAAGTACTAATTTCAAGTGAATAAAAAGTCTCGAAATTCATAAATCACAATTTGCTTCAAATACACACATTTTATAACTTTAGGAAAATATTGTGACAATTTTTTTAAAACAGATGTACTATATACCGGTATTAATATATTGACGCTGATTACATTTACACATTAGTGTAATTTCAGTGCTAGTCTGATAATTATGGCCTGCATTTGGAGGACTATCTTTTAAATAAACTTAACTTCGTCGTGTTTATCACTGTCTCGGTGCATTGTAGAGAGCTCCGTGAAACATTTAAACCATTTCTTTCTTCTTTTCAAGCAGTCACTAAGCATTACATGCGATAGTGTAATCATAGTGGGGAAAATGTGCGTCAAGATAGTCTAAAAGTGTGCCAAAACGGGCAGTATATTTCAAGATAATGCAATAACAATTAATAGAGAATGCTCAATACACTGCGGGCTGCACAATCAGCATTGTAACTCTGAGTGAAGGAAAGATTCAGCACTTAACAATGCGCACGGCCGCGTTATCACTCAACGTTTATATTGATAGAGAGCACGCTGCGTTAGAATTCGACATCAACGCTGTGAGCCCCGTGTCACAAGGTATGCTGAGACTGTTATTGATGATGTGGGATATCCTCTAAATTGTGCGTCCTGTGTGTATGTGTGTGAGGTCGCGCGAGGGGGATATATTTAAGAGTGTGCATTAACAAGATAAAACCTGATAAATGAAAAAGCCCTTTTTAAATATTATAATTGAATAAAGGCTTTCAGAATTGGTGGCGACATAAAAAGAGTCAATATCTTTTACGACTGTCTATATAACATACAGCACAGATGTACAACATACACATTTCTGACATTATTTTCGTATCCTGGTGTCATCACTTTTACAGTTTTAGTTACCGCTATTATCCCATACATTTTGCCTGTTCTGTTGCAAAAATTAGCATACAATGCCTCTCCCATGCATGCGTTGAAATACTGTACATAATCTGTATAATGCCTAAGCTCTATTGATACCGTGAAATTATTTTAGTGATCATATTGTGAAAAGATTATCCCTCCGTGCTTTGGAAGGATCGTGTGCCGTGCATAAATTCAACAATGTTCCGGCCTTCTGTAAGAAAATTATTTTAATAGCATCAGCAACACCCCCCCCCCTCCCCGCATTATCTTTATAGAGAAACAACAATCTTTTTGGCCTAGCCTTCCACCCCATGTGTTGCCGACAGATAAAAGAGTGGCCGCGCGCGTGGCGTCACATCTGCTACGTCTTCCAATTCTCCCAGGATTAGAATATTTTCATTATTCATGTGCAAGCTAGGGGAGCGTTTTGGCACACCGCCGCCTGATCGACACGATCACGTATTCGGGGGTGGTGGGGGGGTGGGGGGGTGGGTGGGTGCTAGCGGTGGCGGTGGTGGGGCTGGCTTCTGTGGCCGGTGAGCGACTCCCTCTCGGCTTTGGCTATTTTTAGCCGCGTGGGAAGAAAATGCTTTGTCCGCGATGATTTACAGCGGTGGCGGCGGCAGCAGCAGCAGCAGCAGAGCGCAGAGCGCTCGCCGTCGTTACGCCGCACTGCATCGAGCGCCGCTGCCGCTATAGCAGCGGCCGCAGCCGCAGCAGCAGCAGCAAAGGCCCCCCGCCACTGAAGCTGCAGCAGCCGCTCTTGTCTTCTGCCACGGCGCTCGGTGCGACAAGAAGCGGCGGTGTGTGGGGGAGGAGGAGGAGGAGGAGGTGGACGGGGGTGGGTGGGTGGGAGAGACCCTCGATCCAGATGCAGCAGCCGGAGTCTGCAGCACGCAGACCGAGCAGTTGACTTTTTTTGGGGGGGGGGGGTTCGTCCTCTTCTTCTCCTCTTCCTCCTTCCTTCTTCTTCATTTGCGTCCGGACAAGCGAATGGGCATGTGGCTGTTGGCGCACGAGACACCGCTGCCGTGAGTCTCTAAGCCGGCCTCGCTTTTGGGGCTGAGCTTGGCTGCTGCTGCTGCTGCTGCTTTTAACCAGGGTCTACGACTGAAGCATGAAATACAAGAAATTCTTACCTGTCATTCAGCTGGCCCTGGGGGTGACCCCGGCCAACCGGGAGTCGATGCTCCCAAACCATGGGCATCCAAACACGTGGATAACTCTGATGTGAGTATGTCTCTCGTCCGTGCGCGCTGTGCATCACGCACGGGCTCTTCCGAATGATGCGGTCGGAGCGAGGATGGATGCGGGATGAAATCGCGTGTCATTGTCCCCCGCTGTTACGTGTTGTTGTTGGTGTTGGTGGCAGTGGGCTATGGGGAACCATGCGAGATGTCACGGGGACATTAACTGTAAAATGTTGCTGACTGAGTGAGTGACGAGATTTTCTTTTTGCAAGCAAAGGTTCGCGTGCCGTATTAGAGGTAATTTGCCAGATGTTCTTAAATAAAGTATGCACCGCATGCTGTAAATGTAATAAGTACGTTCTGCATTGTTGCACGTGGCATTCATTTAATCTCCTGCTGCCATGTGCGCACACACTGTGTGTTTATGTTGAGACATTTAATGGACACTTCATTGAAGGCACTTTTGACTTTTATTTTATTGCAAAGTAGGCAAACTGAAGCGTGGACGTGTCGTGTAAACCCTGATTTTATATATTTTTTAATGTAACGGAGTAGCATTAATGTGTATTGTTATTTTAAACATTACAATTATCCGTTTCTATAATTGTCTTAAAGCGTTCAACCTTTTCGAGTGCTGCGAGTGAATAGCAGTTCTTGAAGGGGCGAGTGAAATAAAATAAAAAGGCCCTTTCCTTTTAAAAGGCGGCGAGAGACAAAACACAATTCTATCAGTGAATGCGGTCTGCACCAACTAAGTAGAAACATGACACTCGCCACGCTCCCCGTGGACAGTTCAAAGCAAATTGATCTCCATTGATTTCTTTTGCGAGAGTAAAACATGATCTGTGTACGGTGCGGTGAAGGAAAAACATTATGGATCTATGCAGATCGCGTTGCTGCTGTTAAGTTGCGGTCTGTATTTTGACAACTGCGTGTGTGATGGACGAAAAAAAGGCACGCTCGCTGATGGCGTGTTGAGATCCGATATGCACTCATCGATTCGAGCTATTTAGATATTGCTCTTGAGATCGGTGGACGGACTTTGTGTGTTTCGAGCTTCGAAACCGAGTTTGCACTACCATAGTCATTAGAAGCACACGTGCGCTGGCGATTGTTGACATGCTGTAATTTGTACTTTTAAGTAATAATTTGGGGGGGTCAACATTCGCCTCATCATTGACTTCTCAATAATCAAAGTCTTCTTGATGGAGGAGTTCTCATTATACCGTTGCTTTGTCTCTGCTCTACTGCGTACAGTTCTGTGATGGACAGACCGTTTAAGTGTTCCATCCTTCGTTAGGAGTCGCCTTAATTCACTCGATGACATGCTTTGCGAAAAGAGGCATTACAGAGCCCGAACGCATCTTTGAAAGGGTCAACCATTGTGTGTGTGTGTGCACATATACAAATGTGTGTCGTGTGTTTCGTGCATACCTGTCAACCCCGAATCAATTCAGGCCTTATTGGCCACCCCGTGCCCCTTATGAATCCCAACGTTCATCCTATACAAAATCCCATCACAAGGGAGAAACACAAACAAATTGACCCCCCCAAAAAGAACGTTTGCTCATATTGAAACGGCTGTACGCCGTAAGGACCTGCAAACTCAATTTCCCTGTACAAGAACACGGGGCAAACCGTATGGGCTGAGACGGCTATGTGTGTGTGTGTGTGTCCTGTGCTCAGTGCTGTTGTTAATCTTGAAACATGTTTGGAGTAGAACGCGCACCTACCTATCGGTCGCCCTGTCACTGCACGGACAGATGACTGCTTCCAGCAGCAACGGGCCTCACGTGCTCACCCAGCTGCCCGCGTTCATTAGCTCAGCCCCCCCCCCCCCCCCCTGTTACATATATCGCAGGGAACTAAGAAGGGGCGACAACAAAAGTAAAAACTGGTCTCTTCAGGGTGTGGGCTAGCATCTTCGTATCTCAATGGTTGGATTCTGTCATCGCCCCCCCCCCACCCCGGTAAATGTGTTATAAATCAATCCCATACAATTTGATTCACTCATTAGCATGCCCCTTGCATAAGTTAGTGAACATTGGCAACATTCTGTGTGTGCTTATAATTAAAAAATATACAATGCATGTACACAGAAATGACTTTGCCACGTAAGCAATTTGTAAAGTTGAACATTTTCACTACAGTAATTAATTTAACCATTTACAAAGACTTTATCTCCTATTTAGCCTAACACTGATCCTATTAAGCCTCATTCTTATCTATCCAAGCCAGATTTGAAATAAGCAAGTGAAATAACGGAGGGAAAGCTTGACCAACCACTGCGTTTGCACGCATATGTTAGCAGGCAATAAAGCAACCACATTTTGAGACCACTCGAGCTATCTCTTGATTGGAAATTCAAATTATAGACTCCGTCACAAGTCTATGCAATAATGTGTTGCCTGGCCACGTTTTACTTGCACACATTTTGAAAATTTTGCATTGTCCCTATTCATGCTTTCATGTTTAAGCTTGTGCAGAGATGCATGCTGGTTTGTGTGTGGTTCAATGTGATGGGTTTTTCTCTCTCTCTCTCTCTTATCAATTTCGCTGACACGCATGTGTGTTTGCTTACACTGTAATTATTCACAGACACACACTGTATGAGGCATCGACGTGTCTGCCCAGCGTGTGTCTTGGGTCTTGTGCTTATTTTTTGCTCAACGGCAAGAAGCACGTTACTTGCTTTGGGCAAATACGGTGGTGGTGGTGCTGGTAGTGTCCCATGTACTTCCCCAATGTACTCGTAAAGAGTCATTATGTTAAATGGCTTTAGCCTAGTTTATCAAAATGATGCTGGAATAGAGTGTGACAAGCGTGACATTTCACCGTTACGAGGGTTTTGACTCAATGTGCCAGAGTGCATCTGCCTCGACATAGCTCTCCCCTTTACACGGCACCTCGAGGTTGCCGAGGCTCTTGGCCTCTGCAGTATTCGTAGGCACAGGAACCAAAACGCCCTTCCCATGTGCTTGCTGCTCACTTTTCAATCTGATTAGCACCATCCACGGCCACCACAGTGGCTTGTAAGGTTAAGTGCTTACAGCTCAATATACTACTCTACAATTTATCTAAAAGCATGGCTTGCAACATCTAGTCCACATGCTTGGTGGATGGTATCGTCAGTAGTCTTTTCACCATGAATGATAAACGTTGAGGACAATTCACAAAGCCTATGGGAGGCGTGGGGGGGGGGTCCAGCAATATTATAATGGCGGTTATAAAGTGCACCCATGGAATTGCTTTTTCTCGAGCCACGTGCATTTTATGAGCTTCTCCGGGGGAGTGTTTTGGCCTACTCTTCTTACGTTGGACAGCATCTTGGAAGAAGGGAGGGGGACCTACACTGTAACCCCAACACACACGCACCCTGCCCATCCACTAACTGTACCCGTTTATACTGCTGTAGGTGGTGGGATTTAAAGATATTGTTTCAACTTTCCTGTCCGAGAGATCGAACTGGCGACTTCTTGATTGCATGTACAATTGTCCCAGCCATTTGCACCACGGCAGGATCCCCAGCAATATACTAATTGTGAAACCACATGTAGAATCGATCAAGCGCAGGCCAAGCACCTAACCATCAAAGGACTTGCCGAGCCTCGGTTGTGTTGTGACACACGCATGTTGTGTTGTGCTTTGCGCGTGTGTGTCTGCCTGGCTGCACGACAAACCCGGCGACTCGAGTTCGATTCCCGCTCACGGCCAACAACATTCACGATCATCTGAGCCGTGGCTATCCCTCCTTAGGTCGACTCGGCCTCAAACGAGTACCCGGTGCGGTGCCTAAAAACATCAACACCAGGGAGAGACAAGGCGTGACGTTGGGTACCACCAAACACCTCGTGTGCCGTGCGAGCCTTCGTAGGTGCTCGCTTGACAGCCCTTGCCCGATGAAGTAATTTTAAGGCAGAGGTCGCAAACGGGTTTTGATTCCTTACCCGTTCCCGTACCCGGCCGCACCAGGGTCGCAAACGGGTACCCGTACCCTACCCGATACCCGGCCGGGTACGGGTAGGGTACGGGTATCGGGTACTTGATTGCGACCTCTGGGATGAAGCCATGTTGCAGGCGCGGGTGGATTGATTCTAGGAACTTGAATTGTGAGAAGAGACAAGAGGTTGGGAAATGAGTGACAAACGGTGACTCACCAGTGACTCACGGCCTACCCGTACCCGTACCCGGCCGCACCAGGGTCACAAACGGGTACCCGTACCCGGCCGGGTACGGGTAGCCGAGTATCGGGTAGGGTACGGGTATCGGGTACCCGGTTGCGACCTCTGTTTTAATGCCATATTGGGGGGGGGGGGTACCCCCTTTTGTCTTTTGTCTCGCAGGGAGGAGGGAGCTCTGCCTGCCGGAAGCCACTGCCGAGGACGCCGCGGACGCCACTCAAGCCACGAAGACGACGAGGAGGAAGCTCTGTACGCCACGCTGCTCAGCAGGCGCAGCAGGAGCCTGGACTGCGCCAGCTACCCCAGGCTGATGGTAAGACACGAGGCCAAGAGAGCAATCAGATGTGCGTCGATGCAAAAAACATTTTTTTTTTTTAAGGATGTTATCTGACCCAACGTTCGTCTCGGTGTTCAAATATCAGCCAGGCCGAGTCCAGGCTTTATCAACGTAATTGATTGGGGGGGGGGGATTTCTTTTTGACAAGTGTGGCCATGCTGCATGGATGAAACAATTCCGTTGATTTTTTTGTTTAATTTTAGAATTTTTTAACATACGTGGTGGTGTACATTTTTCAACAATTATCAATTCGAAATGGGTAATGGATGGACTCCAAAATATGCAAATGAAACTGTTATCTGTGATTGTGTTCTTGTAAGATGTGAGTGTAAAAAACATGTTGTTGTTTTTTTAAGGCATCTTTGGCAGCAACCTTCTTCACCATATCTCCATTTTTTCTTGCCTCTCTTTCATTCGCTATTGACCGGTGTTTCACCATTTCCAATAGATGCAACGGCTGCCTTCTGGGCCTCATGGAATGGGGTTCATTGTTCCACAGACATCCATCACGTGCTCGTAGAAATTGAATGGCGACGTGACTTACCCTTGCACGCCACACTTTTCCGTCTATATGTTGCACACTGTTTCCCCACGAGGTGCACTAAATTCAGCGAGGTTAGCTCGTGCATCTATCCATTGCTGCGGCTATATCACTTCCACCACCAACTGTCTTGGTTTTTCACAAGGTTGGAAAATGTCAAATGCTACCTTTGAAAGATCCGTATATAGTTTTTTTTTTACACTTGGGACAACAATGTACCTAATTTGGAGTTCATCTTCTTGGTTCTTTCGGTAAAGTCACGTAGAAGGGAAGTAATATAATGTTTTATTTTTATTATTTTATTACTTCCCTTCTACGTGACTTTACCGAAAGAACCAAGAAGATGAATCCCTGCAGTCACGAAAGCTTTAAATCGAAATTTAATTTGGAGTTGTACAAAAGGGTTTTATTTCGTGTGTGGTGTAGATGATGTGGTTTATAAGATACACAAAATTACTCGTGATATATCACACTTGCTTGTCATCTTCATCAGCCGTGCTCAATCCACTGCTGGATGAAGGCCTCCCCAAGCCACTGCCTTCTCACAAACTTGCAATGCAACAACAATATAGCCAGCAGCTCCACATGATCTGCTGGAATCCCTCCATCTTCTTAAGTCGACGTTCTTTCCGATGTGTTTCTTTCCTTGGCTGTCACTTCCTCGTTGTTCTTGATCACCAGAACATCATTCCTCATCGCAACGTATCCTACCTGAGCCCAATTTGACCGAAGCAGGTTTGATTGCCATTAGCATGCTTAAATTTCGATTTAAGGCTTTCGTGACTGCAGGGATTCATATTCTTGGTTCTTTCGGTAAAGTCACGTAAAAGGGAAATAATAAAATAATAAAAATAAAACAAAATTCTCACGACGTTTCGATTGCAACACAAGCAATCATCATCAGGTGTGAAAACCACAGCAAGGAATTTTTTGAAAAAAGTGGCGGTTTTTTTCTTAACGTTAGCACCACGAACAGCAACTGGCGGTTGTTCAGACGGACGAGACCATCTATGATTGATTGTGTTCACGTTTACGGTGACTTTCAGACCGCATTCCATTCTCCTTCTCTCCCCCCTCCTTCGTTCCGAGCATAGATGGACTCGTCCGTCTGAACAACCGCCAGTCGCTGTCCGTGGTGCTGACTTTAAGAAAAAACCGCCACTATTTTTCAAAAATTTCCTTGCTGTGGTTTTCACACCTGATGATGATTGCTTGTGTTGCAATCGAAACGTCGTGAGAATTTTATTTTTAGCATGCTTATGTTCTCTATTCCTTGTCTTCCTCTTTCTGCCTTTCAATATAAGTCCATGCCTCTTGGCACGTTTTTCAGTTTTTCTTTTCGATGTGCCATGAATAACTTTGTTTCTGAACCATGTCACAGCAGTTGGTACACACTGATTGCTAACTGTCTTCAGGCTCAATGGTATGTCAATTATCATGATCATGTTCAGTTTTGTCAAAAGCACTCCAACCTGCTGTGATGTGTCTTTTTATTGCACTCGATATTGGTATACAAACTACTTCAGTACAACGGGATTTTCTATTCAATGTATTCAAGAATGGTAAAGGCAGATGTACTTTGTGAGCTCTTGCTCCTTCATAGTTGTTGACAATGAGGAATGTGCATTCAGTCCTGTGTATATTCATATTTTTGGTCAACATTCCTAACTTTTTACATTGATTACATTTTTAAGTACTATTAATGGACACTGCTATGCAATCCAACTCTGAGGTCTGACATATTTGTGAACAAATGGATAATGAAGTAGCTTTTACGACTCATCATGCGCATTGAAGGCTATAATCGCATGAGATCAAGGAAAGGTTTTGATTGTGAAGCAGGTGGAGGTGTTATTATGCTGGAGAGGAAAAGAGCCATTTGAGCTAAAGACGTTTTCTGGTGAGTATAGCTCTAGCAAGCACATTTTCTGCAATTGTTGCAGTATTACCGGACGTACGAGGCATCGTCGCATAGACATATTTCCAAGGTGGTGAGATGTTAACTAATATATACAAGGACTGTTTTCTTGGAATCTCTCTCACTTGATACAGCTATCGTGCTGTGACGGTTCCACCTGAAGACGGAAGCTTGTGTTGCCTCCGAAACGTCGTGATTTTTATTTTATTTTACTTTTATTAAGTTAAATTTTTTACCTACGTGACTTTACCGAAAAAACCTAAGAATATGAATCCTTGCCGTCACAAAAGCTTCAAATCTAGAGTTAACTACCTCGCCTGGTATACAGATGTCGTGGGTTCGATCTCGACCCTGATGCCTGTATTTTTGGAATTTACATATTTCTCTCCCACTGGGTTGTGTCGGATTTTTCTCCAGGCCCTCTGGTTTTTGCCTGGTAGGATGGGGATGGTTTAGTTATATTTGTATGTATTTGGGTGATTTGTTTACCTTTACTGCACTTTGCACTTCTATCATGTTTCAGTATTGTCGTTGTAACGTTCTTGCCCACCCCTCCTGAACACCTATGAAAGAAGAGCTTTATATAGCTCATGGGATTCCTCCAGTATAAATCAATATTTTAAGTCTCATTTTCCCACCACATTTGGGTTCAACTTGCGTTTAGAGTATTTGGCTGCTTTAAATTTCTGCACGATAAGTCAATTAGTTGAGCTATCATTTGTGGTGGCCAGGTCGCTTCTGAAAAAGAGTTATGGAGCTCAGTGGACATTACCTAGTAAAATTAAAAAAAAAAAAATTTCGTTTTAGTTTAGAATTTTAATGAGGATAACCTCAATGTGATGTGTATTTCACTCCTGTTCGTAATTTTTTTTGCTTGAACAACTTACCGTGACTTCATTAAATTATTTGAGCATTGTCCTCTGCCATCACGAAGCGTGGAACACACAGTGTTTTTGATGTCCTTTTGAGGAAGCGATGTCCCACGCGGGGATGTTATCTGTAACGCACTCATTATGGCAGTCTAGAATCTGTCCTGACCGTTCCCTTAATCTCACGTTGTTTACGAAGTGTTTTATTAAATACATTAAATACTGGGCAAAAGAACCTTGCAAAACTGCAAGAAAACAGAGGAGGCTTTAATAGTTAAAGGTCTCCATCCACTGCAGTCACTCCATCATCGTAAATAAATACACCGTTAGCAACCAGAAGCGAATCTGCGTGTTTATTTTTTTCACTTAGAAAATATACAGTACTGGCACCGATGATGACCAGATTTTATGTTTTCTGACCTGGACATTATTGATGTAACTTTGTAAAGTTTCCAGTGTTCATTATAATGTGTGAATCTCCTATTCATTTCCCATACAATATTACAAACGTAATCACGCTTTTGAATCTCTAGGATTACATTTCACAAATCTAACTAATAAATGCATGTGTCCGTTAGTTTAACACGGAGGCTTTCTCGACCAATATTATCCATAGAGGTTTTTGGTTTATATCGCTTAATTATAAATGTGTCATAATTGTTTTTTTACCCTTCTATCTGGCAACAAAACTGACACCTTTTTACAAGGAGTCATGTTTGCATAGACCGCAATACCTGCAGTCATAATACAAACAAAAGAACATAACTCTGATAATGTGCACTGTCCTTGAAGTTGATTGGTCCACACCCGAGACAGCTTTCCTTAGAGCCTAGTCTCACATGGGTTGGACCAGATGACGCCAAAAGGCGCACCAATCAACTTCAAGGACAGTACACATTATCAGAGTTATGTTCTTTTGTTTGTATTATGACTGCAGGTATTGCGGTCTATGCAAACATGACTCCTTGTAAAAAGGTGTCAGTTTTGTTGCCAGATAGAAGGGTAAAAAACCAATAATCATATTTTTACTGGCAAATGAGGTTCCCATTGTATAAATGTGTCGTTAAACCCGCCACACGTGATGACAGTATATTTATCCCTCTATTTACGACCAAAACAGGAGGCTGTCACCACAACTCTGGTTGTCATCTGATGAAGCTAGTTGAAATTGCGGGCCAAACGTCGTACTCGAATTGTAAATGGTGTGGGTTTACTTTCCAACACACCGGTGTGCTGTACTAGTAACTAATTGGCATGTTTTGTTCACGTGACAAACCTTTCCAATTTACTGTGTTGGATGGTGGCGGGTTTAACGACACATTTATATTTACGCGATCTAACCACAAAATCTCTATTATGGCATTTATACGTTATTCACATGCAATTTCTGAACATACATTATTCAAAATACATATCTACACAATACTTTAAAAAATCACTCCCAATATTTTAGAATTTCATTTTCAAGGCATTTATCAGTGTATTAATTTCTTCATATTTCATTAAAGTTTACATGTGTGAACATGTACTCACTAGTTTAATACGTCGGCTGTCGCAACCAATATCATCCATAATACCGGTTTTTTGGGTAAGATTACGTAAATGTATAAATGTGTCGTTAAACCTGCCACCACCCGACACAGCCAACTAGTAAGGTTTGAACATGCCAAATCGTTACTAGTACAGCACACTGGTGTGTTGGAGAGCAAAGCCACAACCTTTACAATGTGAGTACGACGTTTCGCCAGTAATTACAACCAGCTTCATCAGGCGACAGCCAGATTTGCGGAGAAATCCTCCTGTTTCGTTCCTTTAATAGAGGCGTAGATGTGATGACATCACTCGTGAGCCCTTCTTGAGCGAAGTGGGGAGATTCATGAATGCATTTTAATGACAATGGGTATCCATCGCTGGTTGGGTTAGGTATATGGTAATAAACGTGCATTATGCATGCGAATTATGTAAGCCTATTGTTCTTGTACCTCCTGTCGATTGTGTGAACTAAAATAGTAGTACCCAGATGTTTGGAAAAACAAAACATGCTGACGTGACAAATCTTACTAATTGGCTGTGTCGGGTGGTGGCGGGTTTAATGACACATTTATATATTTACGCGATCTAACCCCAAAAAACGTGTATTATGGATGTACTCACTAGAATGTTTTTCACAGTGCACTTAATTCAATAATGATGCACATATGTATCATTGCTTACACTACAGTACGTTTTGATTTCATTCTAAGAAGAGGGACCATTTCCCAAAACGTTACCTATGTTTTAGATTTGAAGCTTTCGTGACTGCAAGGAATCATATTCTTAGGTTTTTTCGGTAAAGTCACGTAGGTAAAACATCAAAATTAATGAAAATAAAATAAAATAAAACAAAAATCCGAAACGTCGTGATTTTTGTTTTATTTTATTTTCATTAATTTTGATGTTTTACCTACGTGACTTTACCGAAAAAACCTAAGAATATGTTATCTATGTTTTTTTATATTTTCACGGCCAATGTCTTTTTGATGAATGTGAGTTGTTTTTTATCCCTTGTAAATGAGTTTCGCAGCACAGTATAAAGTTGTGACATATTCTTGTCGTGTGTAAAAGACAGATTAAAAAATCAAATCAACTGCGTTTCAATGTAAACAATTATTGTATAATTTACTTTTAATGCTTTTGCAAACACAAACTCAGATATCCACTGCTCATGAATCTAGGAAACATATCTACACCTCATTTGCTATTTCTGCTTACATTTCTGCAATGGAAGACTGAGAATTAGAAATAGGAAAAGACGCATATTGTAGTCATAACATACGATATCTCATGCATGCAACAAAGCTTTAAATCTGAAAGATGAATTGCTGCAATTTTCTCAAGAACACAACCAGTTTTTCCATATTTCCATTCAAACCATCACTAGTCTTGTGAGAAAGTGTTTGCATACGAATCGTGGAATATACATTTTTTACAATGTAAATGCAGGAGGTTTGTGCAGAACACACAAATCTAATGCGTATGATTGTTTAAGCCGTTTAGTCTGGTTCTGTATTGCAATTAAGATAAATGCATTAAGGTGCTCTGTATTTAACCCACAGGCCCGTTTGAATCTTACAGTGTCCTCAATTGTGTGCTCCTCCGATTTGTTTGAGTTGATATCTTCTGACAACGCCATGGCCTGTCAGCTCTGAATGACCATGGATGTGATTAGATTTAAATGTAAAGGAAAACAAGTGACTGTCCACGCTTATTATTTTGTTCAGGAAAAATATATATTTCCTGTGTAGCACAAAAAACATATCACACGCCACTACAATTACACTAGATAACATGTATCTGTTCAGATACTGCATTGCATTGCTGCATGCTACAGAGTGCATGCAAGCATACACGAAGGCAACACACACGCGCACAAAAACGAAGAGTCTTTGATTTTGATACGTGCGAATAGCCCGCTGCATTGAGACCTTGAAATAAACCGTGTGCAGTGCCCTTGATAATAACTTTTTTTCCCGCTCAAAACAATTGTACGGGTCAGGAGTCATTGCATTCTTGGCCAGTGCACACAGCAAGCCCGCCTCTACCGTGAACCCATCGTCAATTCGCATTTTGTCACTTGCCGGGTCATTCGGAATTCTGAGCCCGGTGAAGTTGGAGAAAAATGCTCTCTCTTTGGCGGCTTCTCGAAGCACAAACTTTTCCCCCCCCCCCCCTTGTCAAATTATTATTTGTCTCGGACGCCAAAAAATAAATCGTGAACTGTGTGTATTTTATTTGTTTTCTAAACAACTCTTAAGTGATTGAGATATTGAATATGCGGGTGCAATTAATTATTGTACTTTAGCCATGGGTGGGAGTTTGGGAGGGGAGGGGCACGGGGGGACAGCCCCACCCCCCCACCCCAGACTGGACACCTTTATCAATTTATTTTCTGTAGTTTACAAATAAGATAAAAATAATAATAATGTATAATATGCACCCGGGATTCCTAATGTGTGGGACATGGCAAACCCCGACCCCGCCTAATATAGAAGCCAAACTCCGCCTGTGACTTTTAGCAAATTCCATCCTTTAAATGTGTATTTCTAGCGCGATATGCAAAAATATGACTTCAAGTAAACTAAACTTAAGATTTATGTCTACGCCGTTTTGTTTTGGCGTCAGCGGACGTTTTGAACCGTTGTGTTTGGGGCCGTCCATAAATGACGTCATGCACCGAGGGGGGGAGGAGGGTCAGACATTTGTGACGATGTGTGACGAGGGAGGGAGGGTTTGAGAAATGTGACGTCACATCAAAATGCGCAACTTTAAATAAATATTAATTAAATAGAATTGTTATAACACTAATTTTGTGTTAATTTTCAATATTAACCATTTGATTATTTAAATTTACTAAGGTCACCTTTTATTTATTCCATGAACGCATTTTGCTTCTCCATGGGAGAATGGAGAAGCATACATTTTGTAAATGTTTTGAATGATTGTTATTAAACATTTTGATTCTAATGAGTCTACCAGGGTTTTTGATTCTGTGGAATGAACATGTGATTGTTATAATTGTACTCTCCATTTTGCTTCGTTCTACGACAAAGTTTCAAGTAT